>NC_057942.1:23812458-26212458 GCF_018555375.3 Anguilla rostrata | reverse complement strand
TCAGATCAATGATTCGCTACGAGACTGGATGCAACTTGCAAAATTCCAAGACGTCTGATTGTAAACGTTCTAACTGCACTTGGGGATTTGACAAGGTGGGTCTTTTGAGACCCCAGGCAACTGCCCTTTTTTGATGAAATCTCCTTTGTTTTTGTTTTATTATTCTTGTTCTGATTGCCAATTTAACACCCAGGTCCGCTTTATTCTCAAACAGTTTGCTAGCAAAACCAGAAACACCAGCGGTAACATTTTGCACGGCAGTTGTTTCAAAAATATCACACAACAATCATTCACGAGAAAGACTGTTTAGTGTGCACGAGATACATAATTGTACAAGCCGCAGCGAATCCCGCAAATTCTTCTCTGCAGTGTAAAGATGTTCATACCGGGCAAAAGGTGGATAAAGAACGTCTGTGGAAATTGATCATCACTAATTCTACCCCAGGTCTGCTACAGCATTTTAACCCAGCTCTGCAGTGTAAAGGCAGCTTAAGTTAGCCTAATGTTAGACAATGAATGAGTGTGTACATAACGTTACTCTTATAACAACCATTTTTTATTCAGTAAATAGTAAGTGTTATAGTTGGCGTGGCCCAGGTGCCAACTGACTGACGTCACACAGGCGACACTGGTTGGATCCGGTTGGATCTCTGGAAAGTGAGGTCCAAAAACACACCTGCAATTACTGCTTTTCGCCATTGGTACCACCAAAGAGAACGAAACAGAAATCTTTGAGATTGTAACTTTCAGTTTGGGCAGTTTAAGAAGAAGTTTGTAACAGTTAGTTGGAAGTGGGTATCTGTCCTGCATCTAGGTCTGCCATTGTACATTTAATCTCTGGTCTTTTGGGATATCCTGCTGTCTGAATTTTGGCCTTTGTACATCCTTGGATTACTTTAGGTCAAAAGCTGTGCTTTGGTTTCTGCTTTCATTCTTTCTTTGTGTATCTGTAACCTTTGTTAATTGTTAGTTGAACCTCGTCTTTAGATTAGACGCGAACACGTGTTGTAACATAATAGATTTCTTAATTTTCATCTGTTTATGTGTTGTACATTTTGATTAATGTTGATCCAAACTGTTTGCTCTGCCTATCAACAAATTTGGCGATTTAATTGATAATTGAGGCCTTTGATAATGATTACCAAATTAAATAAAAAATATATATTTTTCATGTTGGATAAGTGAGGTGTTTTCACCGTTGATACACTTGTGTTTGGTATTCAGAGTGCCAAATATCAATTGAGGGTGTTTTTTAAATTGTTATTTCAATTAATCCTCACCTTGCTGACACTAGGCTTTAAATATTTTGTGTAGCTAATAACCAGAATTGCAATAGCCATTCCCTCTACCTGTTTCCCCATTAATTTTTCTTTTTTCCTGTTATGGTCTGACCTAGACCGGGTTGTAAAATAAGTCAAAGCTTTTGGTTATGCTGGGCTGTAAAACGCTGTTCCAGAAGTGAAATTACATACATCATTAGTAGCTTAATTATTTCCATTGTCCAGTAATTGGTAGCTTAATTAATTTTCAGAGTAGCTTTCCCAGCACTGGCTATACTACAGTAGCCTTGTAGCCTAATTTTAGCCTACCTACAGCTAGCATATTCCCCAGAATAATTACCAATCAAAGAAGAGTATTGCAATGATAATTCAACAGATATTGGTGATTCTATCACATTGGTTTTTTATATTTTCCTATGTAGACAGCTATGTGAGCAACATTTTATGTGTAATTTGTGGTGTATGCCTAACTTGGAAAAAATTTGGCCCAAGGTCAAACTTAGTTGCCACCCCCTACTTTATATGTTGTACATATGTATGTACAATCAGTCAAGCTATATAGCTCAGCTGTATCAGTCAGTATACATTTTTAACTTCTTTAGGTTTTTTTCTCTTTCTCAACCTGTTTGCTTCTCTCTGCTTCTTTTTTTAAAATGCAGATCCCTTGGTAGCAGCAGCAGTTCGCTCCCACTTTGATGACTGTCCTGACTCCCACAGCCAGTTTTGTTTCCATGGCACCTGCCGCTTCCTGATTCAGGAGGAGACACCTGCCTGTGTGTGAGTGAGCACTTCCTTCGCACCAGAATTATCCCAGACAGATACTCAGCTTTCATGGGAATGGCTTTCTGGGATCTACAGTCAGAGACCTAGACACTGATATGCAGTGCTCTCTCACACAGAGGCCTTCCAGGGGCTTGCAAGTTTGCCTTTTTTTGAGACAGCTGAATATAAATGTCCAAAACATGAATTAAAAAAGAGGGAAAAGACTCTCCAAAATCATAACTAACAAAGGAAACACAAGTAGCAATTCCAAATTTTTATGTGGAGTTTAATGGTTATTTTACAGTTGTCAAAGCAGGCTATCTTTATGTGTTTCTAAACAACCTAATAAATTTGTGATCCACAAGAAATTATTGCGATCACCCCATCACACAATGCAAAACAAATTAATATTTAACACAAAGCCCAGTCGCTTGTGATGTGGGGGAATAGCATAGGTTGAGCAGAGCTTCCAAGTCCCATTGGTTTTGGAGTGACAGGGTTTTATCCCAGCTGGCCAAGCTTCTGACCTTCTCCAGCTGATGGCTTTAATTGATGATTGGCCCATTCCCAATTATTGAATCACGAAGGCAGTTGGCGTGCCTCTGTCGAATTCTCACTCCCATGGGTGGTTTCTGTTTATGGTGCTCTGCAGGAATCAGCGGGAGAGGTGACAGTGTGAGGGAAACAGGCACAGTGCAACAGGGCGGTTATGCCCAGAACCTCATTTCCCCCACCCTTTGTGTCACCTTCCTGCTTCGGCAGGCTGAGGACCACAAGGAGTGCAGTGGAGACAAGCCATCTGCCTTTCTGTGCTGGGAGCTGGGCTGGTGCACCACCTGGAAATAGTAGTCCCTAAGGGTCAAAAACCATGTAGTTATCTTGGAATTGGTGTTCTTGGCCCAGGCCATCCATTGCAGGTGGTCGTTATCTGTCACCAGGGTGATATAATGTCCCAGGAAGTAATACAGCAGGGAGCCAAGAGCCCTATTTATAGCTAGGGCCTCGCAATCCATTTGTGGGTAGCACATTTCCCTGAGGCTCATTGTCTGGTTCAGGAACGTGAAGGGATGGTCTTCTGTGCAGAAGACCTGAGATAGGACTGCTCCCCAGGTCTGTCTCTGAGTTGTTCGTTTGAAGGATAAAGGGTTGACCGAAATCCAGAGCGTGGAGGAGAAATGGGGAATTAAATGTTGGTAGTACCCGGCCAACCCCAGGGTTTGCGGTAAGTCCGGCTTGTTGGAGGGCTTTGTGGACCTGCCGGACGTGGCTCAAATATTCCTCCTAGTTTCAGAAATTGATCACCACATGGTAAAATGGAATGGACTGCATTTTTATAGCGCTTTTGTCCAAAGCGCTTTACAATTGATGCCTCTCATTTGTAGGGAAAAAAGGACGTCTCTCGAACGTGATGAAAAAGTACTAAGTTTATTTCCAATACCGGCAGTGACAAAGCGCACGAATGACACCTTGGATTCAGCAGAGTCAGACTGAAACACGAACCTTTCCAGAGGCTGCTTCTTATTTGTTTTCGAAGCTTTGATCAGTAGTGTTGAATACACATACCAAGACGGATGTAGTCGGTCCTTGTAACACCTATCAATTAGACCATAGTGTATTGGCCGTCCTGTTGTGATTGAATTAGCACGTCTGTTGACTTGAATGGTTCCCAATCTCTCACTCCTGGTCGCTATTCTACCATTGTACCAACTGTATTGTGATAATGATAAGATCAAGGGAATGTGTGGCCAGCAGACATATTGGCATCAGAGACAGACTTCTTACACATTCACCCATTCACACACACACTCACACACCAACGGTGAAAGGCTGTCATGCAAGGTACCAATCAGCTCGTTGGGAGCAATTAGGGGTTAGGTGTCTTGCTCAGGGACACTTTGACACACCCAGGGCGGGGGATCAAACCGGCAACCCTCCGACTGCCAGACGACCGCTCTTACCTCCTGAGCTATGTCGCCCCTATACATCATCAATGTTCTCAACTGTCGATAAGGCTGGAGTGCTATATTCATCAGGCGCTGGAACGTGGACAGAGCTCCATGCAACCCAAATGGGAGAACCCAGTACTTGTAGAAGAAGGCAGTCTTTCTGGCATCTTGTGTGAGAGGTGCCTGCCAATAGCCTTTAGCTAGATCAAGAGTCGTGATGATTGGGACCCAGCTTACCCAGCTGTTCTATTAGTTTATCCAAGAGATAGGCACCAAACTGCAACACAGTGTTCAGCTGCCTGAAGTCATTGCAAAGCTGCAGGGAGCAATTGGGTTTCAGGACCATCACAATGGGGCTGGACCACAGGAAGATGGTTTTATTGATGATTCCCAGGGCTTGCATCCTCTCCACCTCTTCCACAGTAGCCTTCCACTATGCCTCTGGTAGCCAATATGGCCAAACGTTTATCACTACAACTGTGGGGTCCAGATGTGGTGCTCCACGATGGTGGTCTGACCTGGAGAATTATAGAACACATCTAAAAATGCTCCCATCTGTACATCCTCTTTTTTAGGGCTTGGGGAAGTAGCAGTGGGGCAAGAAACTTGTTTTCAGAGGTGGGGATCAAAACAAGAATACACTCACCTGGCTTGAATTCATGGGATTGAGCTGGCCATTTGCAGGAGCACTGCTATACCCTCTGTGCTTTTTCTATGTGCTCCTGCACAAGAGGCATCACTTAGTCAATTCTCTCCTGCTTCAGGTGTACATGTTCTATTAAGCTGTGATGGGGTGGCTTGTTCCTCCCAGGACTCCCAGGCTAAGTTTAAGTTTAGCTGTAGAATGACATACAGAGGGTCTTGATCCACGGCAGTTGACACACATCTGACATGACCTTGGACACAAAAGGAGTTCCTTGATCAGTTACTGTTAGATTTCCTTGGGTAGGTCTGTATAGCTTACCAGTTGGATGAGCTCCCAGGTGATTGCTTTGGATGTGGTGATATGCAGCTGGATGGAGAGGGGAAAAGTTTGGGCTGTCTAGGTTTTCAGCATTCCCCGAATCCAGCAGGGCTTCCTCCATCAAATATGGAGCAAGGAGGGCTGGCCATTCGCTGGGGTCTCTCATTTTCGTCTCTGCCACATACTTGAAACTGTGGAGAAAAACATCCACATTGTCACCCGCTGTCATCTTTGTTAGGTGTTCCCAAGCTGAGGAGGGAAGTGAAAGAAGAGGTGTACTGATGGCGGGACCTCGGCTCTGTACAACGTCAGTGAGTCAGGCGACCTGCTCCGCCATCAGCTGGGTAGTGCATTGGTTGGACACACTGGACTTAACTAAGGCACGTAATAGCTCCTCCATTTTGTTGAGACAGGAAGAGAAGAAAAGAGAAAAAAGTCAGTCTTTCTCTTCTTTACAGGTGTCTATTTTTTTCCTAAACAAAGGAACAAATGTAGGAAACAAAGCACAAACACAAAAATATCTATGTGAGGTGCTCTATCATAATCAGACACATTGACCCGAAAAACACATTTTAAGTTTTATAGACTATAAAGAGAATATAAGCTTTCTAATTGTATTATGTCCAAATACAGTTTGAATGTCACTAAACCGTGTTTTCAGAAAACGGCTTCATAGTCACAAAAGATTGCATTCACTCTATGTGACTAGCGACAAACTGGGCTGGATCTTAGTGCTGGCTTTTCATCTTACATTTAAAAAATTTAAAACTATATTTTTACTCTGAATTTCACATCATACAGATCAGACATTTTTAGAATAATGAGATGAAACCCAATACATGAGCTTGAAGCCGCAAAAGCAACTGGTGTGATTGTGGGACTGGTGACAAGTTGGCTAGCTTCCAAATGATGCATACTGCTGTCCTCTTGCGTTTAAAAGCTCTGAATTTGGTTATAAGACATACAGATCCTGAAAGTGAAGATACTGTTCTACTAAAATAAGATTATGATGAACATTTTTGACATAAACATTGATTTATATGAAATTGGCTATTGGCAAATGACCAAGATGGCGGCGCGTGCACAACGCGAGGCTCAGCGTCTCTCCAGTTTTCGCAAATTAGCGGTTATCTACTTAGTCGTTTTAAGTCTGTCCACTCAGAACAGTTTTGCATACGTATCGTACACCCGACAAGAACTTTTGGATATAGGATTATTCAACTCGGACAACTTTATCAGCGATCTACGGCTCTACACTGAGACCGTCAGGACACCGGAGGCTACCAACCCGGCTCCGCCGGCCGGAAGTACTCGCAGGCGGCGTCGAGACCGCAAACAAAAGCGGGGGACAAGAGGAGGGCTAAGAGCCAAGCTAAGGCTATATCCTCATCGGCTATCTCTACCCAGCATTTTCCTCGCCAATGTACGGTCCCTGGCGAACAAGATGGATGAACTGCGACTGCGGATCACCACTCATAAAAGAATTATGGACTGCAACGTCATGATTTTTACGGAAACTTGGCTTAACAGCGGCGTTCCCGATAGCGCCATTGAGCTACCTGGGCGCTACATCCTCAGGGCGGACAGAACAGCTGATGACTCCGGTAAAACCAGAAGTGGAGGATTGTGCATTTATGTCAACAAAGCTTGGTGCACAGACAATGCCATTATCGAGAGTCACTGCTCTGCTAACCTAGAACATCTCATGGTTAAGTGCAGACCTTTTTATCTGCCCAGAGAGTTTACACATCTGCTGTTGTGACTGCAGCATACATACCCCCGGACGCTAATGCTAAGCTTGCTATGAAAGAACTGCAGGCCGCCATTAGCAAACAATAGACTACACACCCGGAGGCAGCCTTTATTATTGCGGGAGATTTCAACCACTCCAACCTAAAGACTGTACTTCCCAAATTCCATCAGCATGTCTCCTGCCCTACAAGAGGGGACAAGACCTTAGACCATGTTTACACTAACATGGCTGAGGCATACAAAGCCATTCCCCTCCCCCACCTGGGACAGTCTGATCACCTCTCATTGTTCCTACTCCCCAAATACACACCACTCATCAAACGTGTGAAACTGTCAGTTAGAACAGTTAAAGTATGGCCAGAGGGAGCAGACTCTGTCCTACAGCACCGGTTTCAACATACAGACTGGAGTATGTTTGCCACTCAGGCCACCCTGGATTCCCACACAGACATTGATGCCTATGCCTCCTCTGTTTTGGACTATATCAACGCTATCATCAACAGTGTTACCACCCACAAACAGATTACAACATTCCCCAATCAGAAGCCGTGGATGAATAGAGAGGTCCGCCTACTGCTGAAGAGAGGTCCGCCTACGCTGCTTTCAGATCAGGTGACGCGCAGGCCTACAGTTCAGCCAGGGCTAACCTGAAAAGGGGCATCAAGAGGGCCAAGTACAGCCACAAGCTAAGGATTGAGGAGCACTTCACCTACAACTCCGACCCCCGGCGCATGTGGCAGGGCATCCAGGCCATCACGGACTATAAACCCACCTACACCTCCCCCCCAACCAGCGACACCTCCCTCCCTGACGAGCTTAATAACTTCTACGCTCGCTTTGACAGGGACAACCAGGAGGCAGCCATCAAGGCTGTACTCCCTGCAGACCACCAGCCCCTTACACTCGCCCCCACCGATGTGTGTGCAGCACTGAGCAGGATCAATGCACGCAAGGCTGCTGGCCCTGATGGCATCCCCGGACGCGTGCTCAGGGCCTGCACTGGGCAGCTGACTGAGGTCCTGACTGACATCTTCAACCTGTCACTGGCCCAAGCAGCCGTCCCCACGTGCTTCAAATCCACCTCCATCGTGCCGGTGCCGAAAAACTCCTCTGCAGCGAGCCTAAATGACTTCCGCCCTGTTGCACTCACCTCCACCATCATGAAGTGCTTCGAGAGGCTGGTGCTGGCTCATCTCAAATCCTGCCTACCACCCACACTGGACCCCTTCCAATTCGCCTACTGTCAAAATAGGAGTACGGAGGACGCCATCTCCACAGCGTTACACTCCGCCCTCTCCCACTTGGACAACAACAACACCTATGTAAGAATGCTGTTCATTGACTTTAGTTCAGCATTCAACACCATCATCCCCTCCAAACTGATCACCAAACTTGGTGACCTTGGTATCAACCCCTCCCTCTGCAACTGGATATTAGACTTCCTAACCAACAGACCTCAGTATGTTAGGTTAGACAACCTCACCTCCTCAACTCTCATCCTGAGCACCGGCGTCCCATAAGGCTGTGTGCTGAGTCCTCTCCTATACTCCCTCTTCACCCATGACTGCACTCCTGTACATGGCTCCAATACCATTATCAAGTTTGCAGACGACACAACGGTGGTTAGTCTCATAAATAACAACGATGAGACAGCCTACAGGGAGGAGGTCCAGCACTTGGCGGCGTGGTGCGCCAACAACAACCTGGCCCTCAACACCAAGAAGACCAAGGAGCTCATTGTGGACTTCAGAAAGACCAAAGGAGGCACGCACACCCCTATCTGCATCGACGGGACGGAGGTTGAGCGTGTCACCAGCTTCACGTTTCTGGGCGTCCACATCTCCGAGGACCTCTCCTGGGCCCTCAGCACTTCAACCCTGGTCAAGAAGGCTCACCAGCGACTCTTCTTCCTGAGGAGACTGAGGAAAGCCCATCTGTCTCCTCAGATTCTGGTGAACTTCTACCGCTGCACAATTGAAAGCATCCTCACCAACTGCATCACAGTTTGGTACGGCAGCTGTTCTGCCTCAGACCAGAAAGCACTTCAGAGGGTGGTGAAAACCGCCCAACGCATCACCAGCACTGCACTCCCAGCAATTCAGACTGTCCAGCACAAGCGGTGTCTGCGGAAGGCACGCAGCATCGCCAGGGACACCTCTCACCCCAGCCACAGACTGTTTGCCCTCCTTCCCTCTGGGAGGCGCTACAGGAGCCTCCGTTCTAGGACCAGCAGGTTTCAGGAACAGCTTTTTCCCCTCAGCTGTCACCTTGCTGAACTCTGCACCACGGTGACAGCCCCCCCCCCCCCCCCACCCCGGATACCCCCACCTGGACCCCCCCAGCCTCCCCCCCCCCACTCAGCTTACTCCAATGACTGAACCTTGCACTGCCGCACCTTGCTAATAATATATTTATCATATTTATACCGATCCACTGTCTATATTGTTTATAACTGTCTATACTGTTTATATCACATTGTATTGTATTCATATTTATCAATATTGTATTCATATTTATTCACTTATGTACATACACCTTACTGCACTTTACTGCTTCTTTTGCACTTCTGGTTAGATGCTAACTGCATTTCCTTGTCTCAGTACTTGTACTCTGTGCAATGACAATAAAGTTGAATCTAATCTAATCTAATCTATTGTGAATTATGATTAATTATGATTGTATGGTTCATGTATATTAACCACCCGGCCTTTTACCTTACACCAGTGATTGCCCACATTCTCTGACAATGTAGGGGTGTGACAGGGGCGATGCATAACACCCCAGGCAAACAGAAAGCCCCGTTCAGCATGTATGAAATATTTATATGGCCGAGGCAAGGGTACGTTTTACACAATGCAAAAAAAAACAAAGGGCGGTACATTCTGATGTGGGGAAATAGCTAAACTTCCGTAGTGTGCTGATCCCCAAGGAATCACAGGGTGCCATGGGATGTCTTTTTGGCCTTCGGTTATGGTTTCTGGAAAAGAACAGATCACAAACCTTATTAGAAAGCTTCCGATCCCTCCCTTTGGTTTTGGAATGATGGGGGTTTACCCCTGCCACCCGAGCTTCTGACATTTTTCAACAAATGGCTTTAACCCCTATGTGAAATTCCCCTAGTGGTCGACACGCTGGCATGCCTAAATTGCTCAATTCAGATATTCTGTGCTCCTGCAACCAAATTATGAGTTGAAAACACAAACTCTGTGTTCTAGCTTTATTAGTAGACGGTTCAACACAACTATGCCAAAGACAAAGAGGTTTCACCATTGTCACGCTGGTCATCCATTTACCAACCATCCCCTCCCTGCAGTCTCCTCTGTAACTACACCCCCCACGCATGACACACTGGACAATAGTGTCTATCTGGGCATACATGAAAACATTCTTTTACCACAAAAAATGTGTATTCCATTGTAGCAACTAGATAAAGCCAACAATAGCTGAAGGTATGCCAGTACAACAGCAAAAAACCACTGCTCACTGAACACTGAAATAAATGAGGCATTTAAAAAAAATTATACCATGTAATTGTACTGTCAGTATCTGCAAATAAATATGGAACAAACAAACAACCTTACGATTGGATTTATGCGTAGAGATGTCCCTTTCTAGTGAGTGGTCGTATATTGTCTTGGATCCGTTTGTGAAATATACGCTCATTTGTTACACCTGGGTACGGTGCTGCGTAACACCATTCATGTTATTTACAGTGTTGTCCTTTGTAGTACAATCTTGATTGTAGTGGCATTGTAGTGGCTTGATCAACAATTAATCTATTCAATAGGTGACAGAATAAGCTTTCTTACAATGTAAAATATGTCTAATTTTACTTTTTGAATAGCATTTTATAGCTCAGCGTAACGAAAGGTTTGTCTCATTATTGTTGCATTACGCATTCAGTCTGTGGCCTAGCAGTAAAAGACACTACACCTGGCGAAATTTTATTGATGACTCATCATTTCTTGGGAAATATTATTATTCTTGAGAAATTCTGAGCATAGCTAAGGCATATGTTTGCTGATAGACCTAGCTGATATACTATTTTCTGGACTAAGTTAGAACTGGGGAATGACATCATTCATTCTGTCTCTGTCTCTATCTATTGAACTCAGATAAAATTTCATCATCCAAATGTAAGTGTTACTGCTGAAAATATTTCGGTTATATACAGTATTTTTGAAATCGAGTGTCTTTAAATAGGTTTGTGGTATTTTATAATGGGGATATTTCACACTGTAACATAAGCGTTCGTTGGTATCTAAGTAGTGTTTGTGTTTAATGCATTGGATGTGACCTGAACTGGAACATTGCCAAAATGTTGTGGATGGTTGAATTCTGTTTTAATGTCATCCCATTCCCAAACAAGAAAACATCACATACTGTAGAGTACAGAAAAACATACGAGAGTTAACAATTACACATGTAAGTACTGTACCACATTGTGTAATGTTTTTGCATTATTTAGTGGGCTTGCTTCGATATCTTTCATATTTATTTTTTATTTTTTTTATTATCTGCACTTTCCGCCCAATTTTCCTAGCTCTAACTAGTCCTACAGTTTTTGCACCACATTCCAACTTTTTACACCGAAATGACCGGCTAGTTCCAGACATTGTTGCTTGTATTCAGATTTTTTAAATATTCAAAACTTTTTTAAATATTCCTTTTTTTGTGAACAATTTTTCCCCATAGGAAAGCATTGTAGAATGTTCAGATCATAGTGTGTGGCACTTGGTTTTTCAGCATTTTTTTGCACTTTTCTAACTTGTTACAGCTCCTTAAATTTGGACTCTTTCTAGACTTTTCTGACATGAAAACGTTCAGCTATTTGTCTACTCTCTCACTAAAAACGCTCCACATACACACAAATGGGCTGCCCACTCTAGCTGAAGTTGGTGATTTTACAGTTTTGACACAGTTTTTAGATCATCACAGAGGCCACAATTTTCAACGGAATTACACATAATCGCACACAAACCTTCATCAACTCCTCCTTGCACTCATATTCAAATATCTAAGCTTTTATCATTTTGCGGATATTGCACTTTTTCTGAGCTATGCGCCCTCATTGAAATGCATTGAGGCTTGAGGACAGTGGCAGTTACTTCAGACTTTATCCTTACTTTAAGTATTCAGCAAAGCAAGCCCACACAATTCCTTCAGGAATTGTAACCTTTCTAGTTTTTTTAAATCTGATATCAATGTTTCATCTTAAACCTTCATAAGGGGCACTACATGTATATGCTTTATAAAAAATAAAGCATTTAATTCATTTTTGGAGAGATTTTGGATATGTTTCAGGACCCAAAGATATTTTAGACCACTGTACTGACTGAAAGCTTGTTATTCCCACTTGGAAATGATGCAACAGTGAGTTTCATGAGTCAAAACAGTTGATTTGTAGTGAAATACATGATTATGTTGGGATTTACAGCAATACATAATTTAGACATTTTGGATAGATTTTGAGACACTGGGTAGACTGCTTACTTTTTTCTTCATAGATCTTTTGTAGTTCTGTGCATCCACTGTGCATTTTGCGCACTTGTGGTCAATGAGTTTTTGATCCAGGACATGTATGGTTTAACCTGCAATATATATGTGGAATCTCTCAGTATTTCATTGCAAACCAAAAAAGAGCAAATTCATTTTTTATATTTTTCCTTCACAATTGCATTTGTGGCACTTTATTTCTTCCTAAGAATATAGGAGATTATGTATATAAACTAATCTAAGTTAGTATTGTAAATGGTACAATACTGTGATGCTCACATCTGGAGTTATAAAGCTTTAAATAGGCTACTCCCTAAATGGGCAAGGATTGGCCAGATTTGACATGTGCAAGAAGAAGTTAATTGATGACAGCCTATTCTATCTATCAATCCATTATCTATTATTACCTATTATTATTTAATCCATTATCTTAGCCTGGTCAAGGTTGCGGGGGGTGCTGGGACCTATCCTAGCATGTATTGGGCAAGAGGCAGGAATATAACCTGGACAGGTTCCCAATTTTTCGCTGAGCACACACACCGTTCTCTCACAGCCATACCTATGGGCTATTTAGAGTCTCCAATTAGCCTACCTGCATGTCTTTGGACTGTGGGAGGAAACCGGAGTACCTAGTGGAAACCCACGCAGACACAGTGAGGACATGCAAACTCCACCCAGAAAGGCCCAGGCCAGAACAGCCCATTCTCAGTTATTGAATTAAGATGTCAGTTGGTGTGCCTCTGTCATCTCCTCACTCCTTTGGGTGGTTGCTGTTCATGATGCTGCCAACACTAATCAGCAGAAGAGGTGACAGAGTGAGGAACAAACTGGTGCAGAGGGGTGGGGTGGCTATATCCCGCACCACAGTATCCTTGAGTCGAAAGTAGTCCGTCTTCAATCATTAGTTCCATGGAGGATATACTGTACTGGGCTGTGGGATTAACAGACGCATCTGAATCTGACAATAGCAGTTGAGATTGTAGTTTTTATGATTCTGTGGTCCACATTGTACTATAAGATTGATTGACAGAAATGAAATGGATTTCAAGACAAATTGCATATTGCCCCCCCCCCGGGATTTTTGCCCATTCCTCCTGACAGAACTGGTGTAACTCAGTCAGCTTTGTGGGTCTCCTTGGACGGACAAGCTTTTTCAGTTCAGTCCATAAATTTTCTATGGGATTCAGGTCAGGGCTTTGTGATGGCCACTCCAATACTTTCACTTTGTTGTCTTTAAGCCATTTTGTTACAACTTTGGAGGTATGCTTAGGATCATTGTCCTGCTGGAAGTCCCAGTTGTGACCAAGTTTTAACTTTCTAGCTGATGTCTTGAGGTTTTGCTGCACTATTTCTAGATAATCCTCCTTCCTCATGATGCCATTTATTTTCTGAAGTGCACCAGTCCCTTTTCCAGAAAAAACACCCCCACAACATGATGCTGCCACCCCCACGCTTCACAGTTGGGATGGTGTTCTTTAGATTAAAAGCCTCACCCTTTCTCCTTCAGACATAGCACTGATCATTATGGGGGAAAAGTTCATAAAAATATAAAAAAGCCAGAATGAAGTTTCCAGGTGATCACCAGGACGAAAACCTAGCTGTTTGGAGGAGTGTTCCCTGGTCAGATGAAACTAAAATTGAACTGTTTGGCCAACCTTTCATGATCTGTATGTCTCTTGTTAGATTTAAAAAATGTAGTTTTAAACTTAAGATGACAAGCTAGCATCATAGTTTTGTTAGACTACTGAGACCTATAGCTACTGCCATTTGTCACCAATCACATATAGCGACTACTTTACACCTTGGCTTTCATGATCTGTATGTTTTAATGTCTAATTCAATGTGAAACATATTTTTAAATGTAAGATGACAGGGTAGTATCGCCATTTGGAGGTCTAGCTTTAACACCATCTCTGCAGTAAAGCTAGTCTAGCTACCTTTGTTCTGCTCTTATCTGTGTAGCCTCACCCACTCTGCCTGCTCTCAGTGCTCTGGCAATGCTGGTAGCGTTGTGAATGCATAGCAACATGATTGACAGGCAGGTATAGCAGAGAGCTGTCCTGATTGGTTGTAAAAATTTTGGTGCAGTGAAATTTGGAGTGGCTGATTTCAGAGCCAGTGGAAGTCAGAGAGCTCTGATCTTTTTTTATTAGACCTCTTAATTTATTGATGTCTCTCGGGATGTAAAGAAAATTTAACCAAACATGAAAAAAGTATTCTGCAACAAACTTATACATTATGTACATTTAACCATGACTTGTAGCTCTGAGTAATGGTTTTTGTTAATGAAAATTAATTACATGAGAATTCACATTTTGGAGTTAAGCAAATACGTATCTCAAATGATGATATGTGTAACTGGGAGTGTGCAAAAAAACTCCTCAGTTCCGGATAGAGCACTTATTTTGATGGAAACAGTAGTACAAACAAGCCTGGGAGCTACTGGAATTGCTAGTTTTCTACTGTAAAAATTATTTATGGTGTGGACTTTGGTGTTGAATTTAAAATTTTAAAGTTCGCATTTTAAACCACCCACCCTTTTTACACTTTGGTACTGCCATGATCTGCTATATTTGTGTTCTTACCAATGCTCACAGACGGACAGACAGAGGCTCCCATTTTCACAGTCAAGGTACAATTGTGAAACAGTAGTGGTCACGCAAGGTGCTGGCGAATCAAAGTATGCAGAGTTAGACAGTTATGCCTTGACTGCGAAAATAGGGCTTGTAATCCTGAATCCCCAATGTGAAATAAGGTTATGGTGAGCTCTTTATGTTTCTTATTCTTTGTGATATATTATGTGGCTCCCCAAGAGAGATCCATCATGGCCAGCTCTTCAGTGTACTTCTGCACCAGGTAGTTTGGCTTCCCCTATTTTCTTTTCCCTGTGGGTCCCATCAATTATTGAGAAGGGATCCTGCTTTCTTGTGAGTACAAACTCGCCGTTGCAGATCTCTATTTAGAACAGTTATGTATTCCATTTTCTTTCAGAACAACCTTTGACAGCATTGTACAGGCGGTGGCAGTGCTAATAAACTAATTAGATGCATGGTGTTACTACTTAAAGTAATAATCTCGAAGATTTTCATTAAGTCACTATCTATCGCTGCATTGGGTAACACAATGGTGATTGAGCCTATTTTTATATTAATTTATACTATTATTATTATCATAATTCATTATCATAAAAAACTTGGTGTCTGTGGCGACATTCCCGGGAAAAAATCACAAGCGGCGCACAGTGACGCGTTTTTCATCACCCTTCAGTGGTTGGTCCGCCAGAGAGGGTAGGCGGAACTAACGCAACAGGCTCGCTCTTCAACTCTCTTGTGTGTGAGCGGCGTACTGTTTTTTCCGGTGTCTGCATGCGTTACAATAACAGAGAAAGGAGGGGTTGGGGGAGTTATGGAACCCTAAAGTTTTTGTGTAACATGAGAGATAATATTATTTGTTGATGTAGATTTTGTATTACATTTAATGACAATGTAACTTTATTAAATTACATAGCTATTTGCACAGCTAACGCTAGCTACCGGACCATGTCAAGAATGACAACATTAGTTTAGACAACGTTGCGCACAGTATCCATATCTCATATCAGGTAACGTTGCGTTAGCTAGCTAGCTAGCTAATGTAATTAAGACAATCTAATTTCAGCTAACAATTAGAAAAAAACGCTAGCTAACGCTACCGACCGGTACCGACCTCGCAAACTGTCTCTCGAATGCAACGATACCTTGTTGCAACGTTGCAGTGTAGCTAACTTAAGGCCAGTTCAGATCAATGATTCACAACGAGACTGGGTGCAACTTGCAAAATTACAAGACGTCTGATTGTAAACTTTCTAAAACTGCACTTGGCGATTTGACAAGGACGGTCTTTTAAAACCTCAGGGCAGGCAACGGCTCTGCTACTAGCCAGTTCACACCGCTGCAATATTCTCTGCAACATTCTAAAACCGTTTTGCCTCGTTGCGAATCATTGATCTGAACTGGCCTTAACGTTACGGTTATTTACATTGCCATCGAGTTCATCAATATATTATAATGATCGGAATAAAGCCGGGGTATGTGGAGCAGAGCCGGATCTGATTTCTGAAGACGTCATGCGGGAGAAAACTAAATAAAAGAATACGGCAGTATGGATTAGCATTGTTATTATTTTATTACGCTTCCTCATATGTTCCTTCAGCCTTTATGCCCTTTTTGATGAAATCTCCTTTGTTTTTGTTTTATTCTTCTTGTTCTGATTGCTAATTGCTAACACCCAGCTCAGCTTTATTCTCGAACAGTTTAGCTAGCAAAACCAGAAACACCAGGGGTAACATTTTGCAAGGCAGTTGTTTCAAAAATACCACACAACAATCATTCACGAAAAAGACTGCTTATTGTGCACGAGATACATAATTGCACGAGCCACAGCGAATCCCGCAAATTCTTCTCTGCAGTGTAAAGATGTTCATCCCGGGCAAAAGGTGGATAAAGAACGTTTGCAGAAATTGATCATCACTAATTCTACCCTAGGTTTGCTACGGCATTTTAACCCGGCTCGGCAGTGTAAAGACATCTTGAGTTAGCCTAATGTTAGACAATGAATGAGTATGTACATAACGTTACTTTTATAACAACCATTTTTTATTCAGTAAATAGTAAGTGTTATAGTTGGCGTGCCAACTGACTGACGTCACACAGGCGACACTGGTTGGATCCGGTTGGATCTATGGGAAGCGAGGTCCAAAAGCTCACCTGCAACCTACCGCTTCTCGCCATAGAGAACAAAACTGAAATCTTCGAGATTGTCACTTTAACTACTTAATACATGCTTGTCCTTTCAGCTCCAGGGCTCTGGGCTAAAAGGAAGCAGCATGAGGAGGATGGTTCAGAGATAGAAAACAGGTTGAGAATTTCTCAGAGCTTCTATATGAAAGAACAGGTTGAGGAACATATCCTGGAGGCACCAGAACAAGCTGTATAAATGAGAGGATTAGAGAGGTTTTCTTCATTGCTGTTTCTTCACACTCATCCTGCCATTTTCCCTCTTTTCGTGTGTACCTGTGATATCCACGCCTTTCTCCCTTTTTTTACATGCTGTCTCCTTTTATTTCATTTGTTTGTCTGTTTGTACCACCCTCTACTATTTCCTCTGTGCTTCCTTTATTTTATCCCCAGGTGTCACCCTGGCTTTGTGGGAATGCGATGTGAACATGCAGACCTGCTGGCAGTGGTGGCCACTAATCAAAAACAGCAAACCATGACCACTCTACTGGTGATGTGCATTATATGCTGTGTTCTGCTGATCCTGATCTTCACCCTTCTACAGTGAGTACAGACTAATACTGGCACTTGTATAGATACACTTGAAACACTTCAGATGCTCTGATACTGATTCTTACCCTAGTGCTTCATACCCACACCTCCAAATGAGGGATTCTGGATTGCCCAGACAAATCAATCATCCAGTCTTTATTTTTGTATTGAGTCAATAACAAACAGGTTTTTGCACAGCGTTTCACATGAACAGATTTTTTTTTTGTTTTGTTTACTGAAAATCTGTGTTAAGCTAGTTTAAAAAAACAAATCCCCAGTCCCCTTACAGTATAAGCAGGCTGGAGCTTTATGCCCAGGCATAGTAAGTACAGATAATAAAAATAACAAATAATAATACACTTTCAGAGGCAGGATCACATTTGTATTTGTCCGTAATATAAAAGTTCACACTGATCCAGGTTTAGAGACATTCATTTGAGGGGTATATGCAACATTAATTTGTTTCAAATTAAGAGAACAAATATAATTCTGTATAAATTCAGAGTATAATTGTGTGTACTGTAACAACACATTGTATATTTAGCCTTGATTGAATATAATGTATTTAATAGATAAGTCGAGTATTGATGATATGTTCATTCATTCAGACACGGTTGATTTTATTTGAATTTGAATTCCCTCCCTCACATGTTGACATACTTTCCCACACTTAATCAATCACTTGAGTTTAAAGTTAATTGGACTTAATCCACACATGCTTTCTAATAATTAAAAAAATGGGTGGGACGTACCATACCCAATACTTTCATCCTGGCTAACTTGCATAAAGTCTTTAATAAGGATGACTAATTGAACAGGTGGCTGCTGGGGGACAATAGATATCCATTATAGACATTTCAGATGTAAGTAATCTGATGAAAAACACGTTTTCAACATACAAAAATACCAAGTTACTCTCACACAGCCTACAAAGCACTGTCTATAAGTCATTAGTTCAAAACTAGGCCTGCCATTAAAAGTATTGATAGCCAATATTGTTTCATGTAATTTTGATATCTTAGCTCACGCAAATTAAACAAACTGTATTCCAAAGCAATGCTATACAATGTTTCCTAAATTGTTTCAAGTAACTTAGTTTGAAATAATGACTTATAGACAGTGCTTGGTAGGCTGTGTGTGAGTAACTTGGCATTTTTGTACATTGAAAACAAAAAAAGTAAGTGATTATTGTAATTCATTTATAAATGTAGTCTATGATGGAACATAAATGAACGCAAACACAAATAACCTTTATTCTGAAAGAAACACACAGGCATGGATTCAATCATTTTTCCTTTACCGTGAATGACAAATACATTAATATGTATGTCATTTTTTTGAATGAAAGTGTTCTGTGGCTGTGAGCTAACACCGAGAGCGCAATTATGATTTTTGTTTCGTTTTATTTTAAGCACTAAAGACTGAAAAGAAAGTAATCCTCAGCTGGGATGCTGGAGGAGCTGGACCTGGCCGGGAAGGCGGGTCAGCTACAGAGCAGGTGAACTGAAAAGTTGCTGCTCTGTTTTACTTTCTTTTGTCTTTGTTATTTTAGCTTGTTGATTTAGTTTGTTGTTTTTACCCGGCACCCGTGAGGGGGAAGGGTGAAGTGGTCCGTTTATTTGATTTCGTGTTTGTGCGTGTGCGCTCTCGGTGTTAGCTCCCAGTCTCGGCCCTGACTGTGGAGAGCAACACACCTGCGCTGGCTGGTGGAGAGAGCACACGCACCTGGGCTGTGTTGGCTAATCAGCCCATGTGCGTGTGCTCTCTCCACCAGCCGGCGCAGCCAAGACCAATCCGTCTCTCCGGCGGACCAACTGCCAAATGTTCTTAATGGGCTATTGGGCTATTGTACACGACAGACCTGCTGATTGTTTGTATGTCGGTAGAGGATCTATAGGGCTAGTTAACATTAATTTAGAAATGTAGCGTTGCAGGGTAGCTACAGTCACCTTGTTAAAAAATTGTTATCAGTAGGGCCGTCTGGGTAGTGTAGAGGTATAAGCACTCGCCAACCACCGCTGAGACGTGGGTTCAATCCCCGGCAGCGGTACTTCCGGCTTGACGTTCCTACGAACACAATTGGCAGTGTTCGCGGGTGGGAAGCCGGTGAGGGTATGAGTCCTGATCGTTGCATTAGCGACTCCTACTGGTTGGTAGGGGCGCCTGTTCAGCAGGGAGGGGATCTGGGGGAGATAGCGTGAACCTCCACAAGCGTTACACTCTCCCAGCGAAAATCTTTGCTGTCAGGTGAAAAGAAGCAGCTGGCGACTCCACATGTATTGGAGGAGGCATGTGGTAGTCTACACCCTCCCCTGACCAACAGGGGATAGCGCATCAATCAGGACCATGATTCACACGGAGAATTGGCATAACGACTAAATTGGGGAGAAAATGGGAAAAAACATTTTGTATTCTTTCTTACATTATTTTTTTTGTTTTTCCATCACCTGATTAGGAGACCTTGCATATCCTGCCTCTGACAGCTTTGCAGAGATCTGGTCAAAAACCAGTTTGTTTTTAAAGGTGGCATCCAAGTTCAATTTGAACGGATTTCTCTGCCCACAAACTAATAAAAAATGTATCTCCTTCTGGGACCAGTTTGTTTTCTTATACTTATTTAGACATTTTATTCATTTTGTTTATTATTTGTTAGGCTATAATTATAATTATAATTACTAGCAGTGCTATTATTATTATTATTATTATTATTATTATTATTATTATTATTAATCTAATTAATGGTAGATGCCTAGTTTGCTCATTTGTAACCGAAAGGATTTCACCAGAAATACATTACACTGGCCTCGAGCACATTTTTGATGACATCGTGATGAAGTTTATTTTAACCTCAATTGATATTGGCAACAGTTAGCCTTTCTTTACAGGGATAACCTTGAACATTTGTGGATAACACTGCTCTGGAACAGGGCCAGTTAACCCTAGGTTAAAATCAGTGTTAGCCCACTTTCGAACTTGCCAATGTAAAACGTCTGTTAACCCAGGGTTAAAAGGCCTGTTAGCCCAGGGTTACAATGGTTCTAGAATACATTTAGCCCAGGGTTAAGTGCAGTGTGAAAAGCAATTTTGCTGATGATACATTATTTCCAGCTACATTATTTCCAGAATTAAGTTGGCAAAGTTATATCCCGACTGGGATATGTGACGTTATGTCTATAGGCCCTTTTCACGATGCGCATTCCGAGAGCGGAAGTAGTCAAAGGCAGTGGAGTCTTACTTCCGGTTCTCTACCACTCCCATTGAGAAAAGCTAGACCATGGCGCAATCAAGTAGCAAATGTCACTGTAGTGTCCTGTATTGTTCCAACAACAAGCCAATGCATTCTTATTTAAGTTTCCACAACTTTCCATCGGATGATGGATTGCGAGCTCGCTGGGTTACAGCGATCAGAAGAGATGAGGGCGCCACGTTCTCCAGTTATTAATGTTTTCAGTGAATAAATTATGTATACATTGTATTCTGATACTACCTTGAGCCGCTTACTATATACAGTACAATAACGTAATGCGTCTCTGGCTCCACACTCATCACCAGCATAAGGAAAAGGGAGCACAATATGACCATATAGTTTACATATTACACATTGGGCTCTATCTAACACCCGGTGCAAAGCGGTGCCAAGCGCAACGCAAGTGTCTTTGCCAGTTTCAGACCGACGCAGTTGTCATTTTCCCGTGCAGCGCCCACGTTGTTTAAATAGCAAATCTGAGCGCCCATGGGCGTGTTGGTCTTAAAATGAGGTGTGGTGAGTCACATTGTTGGCGCATTGCTATCTTGAGGCAGCAGAAAGCGATTGACCAACAAAAACCTGGTCTTAAGTCAATGGTGCAGTATTTTACTGTTATTTTAAGGGCGCATTATTAAGGTAGTAATATGCGCCTACATAGGCGGGTGCACAACACCCGATATAAAAAAAAAAAAATACATGTCATAATGGTTAGTCATAATATTGGTAATATAAAATTTATATTATATTATATATATTAACATAATGTTCATATAATATTTGGTGGAATCCTGCTGTTGCCATAGATGGTCTGCTCGCGCGCTTTCACTTCGTCCACTAGCAGATTTGTTTCTTCTGCAGAGAAGCGTTCTTTACTACTACTTGGCAAATCCGCCATTATAATAGCAATCCGCCAAGGTGCAAGCACACCTGGCTTTTAAAGGGAATGGGAGATGACACTCTGATTGGTTTATTTCATGTTCCACCCAAAACACACCTATGATTAATTAAGAGACAATTAAGTACAACCCCTTTGAACCATGCGCCTTACTTTGCGCTCAGATTATCCGCCATTAAACTAGCAAAAGTGGATTTGGACATGCCCTAAATGCACTTGCGCCATGCGCTTTAAACCGTGTGCTTAGATCGTTAAAATAGAGCGCCATTGAGTTTGTGATCGTATAGTTTTAATGCTACACAGTACAGTTACATATATCGCTAGAACCCATTTTGTCTTTGATAACAATATCAAATTACCTGGCAAAGCTCAAAATACAGTAGCCACTTTAGCTAGCTTGGGATATCAGAACTAGCTAGCTAAAAATACATTTCAAACACATATACAATCCAGTTTAAAACAGCATTAATAACTGGTAGTATCAGAATACAATGTATACATAATTTATTATTGTTGGAACAATACGGGACACTACAGTGACATTTGCGACTTGATTGCACCATGGTCTAGCTTTTCTCAATGGGAGTGATAGAGATCCGGAAGTAAGACTCTACTGCCTTTGCCTACTTCCGCTCTCGGAATGCGCAGCATGAAAAGGGCCTATTATATAAATTTCTGCAAAGCAGTTTAATGTTAATCAAGATCAAGTAGGCTACTGTCTTTAGCTGAATGTTGACATTAAATGCTCATGGAGTTGCAATATCCCCCGTATAGAGAGTCTCTGTTCGGAACTTGTTGATTGAAGTTGATAAAAGAGGTGTTTTAGTGTAGATATGTTTTCCTTGATGTGTTAATTTTCATTCTCTATTAAGATTTTAGTTTAATGTGATCTCTTAATCTGATGTCGAATGCAGTGCCATATTTCTACTGCAACATTAGAGCAACATGCAACATTCCAAACACTTTAAAGAAACCTGTGCAGCACATGACAGGTTTTACTTAATTTATTTGATGGCTCAAATGTAGGCAGAAGCTACTTAAAAGGCATGCACCCAGACCCTCCTACACAGTTCAGGGTCTCGCCCCCAGTTTTCCAAAAACTCTCTGGGAACCACTATATTGTGTTTTCACATTTGCCACATATCCATGTTACTGTGATCCTAGGTCTAATTAATTTATCTGACATGATTAAGACATTCCCTGGACAGCTTTATTGAGACAGCAGCAGTTATTTGTTCATTATTAAATGTTTGTTTTTATTTATTACTATTGGTATATTAAGTAAACTGAAATTAGTTGGCTAACATTTGCTAACTAGCTATGTCAAGTGCAATGCAAGACAAAAGAACATGTATGCTTTGGAGCAGTTCAAATTTTAAAAAGTTTTATGATCCCATGCCTGTCTTTGTTCATTTTAGTGTACAGGTTCAGGGCCAGCAACCCCATCCCCCTTTTTAACATTTAACAATTAGACCACTGAGTATACCTAACCTGACATGCATGTGGGAGGAAACCCACTTGAACATGGGGAGAACATGTAAATTCCATGCAGAGAGGATCTGGCCAGCTGGGGTGTAGAACCTCCTTCTTACGAGGCAACAGTGCTAACCACTGCACCACCATTCCACCCATATTTAACCACACTAGGTGGCTAATAATCACCTTATAATAAAATACGCCTGTTACCACCTGTAAACACTCAAAAGCTACCCCCAATCTACATCAGCAATACATATTTAACCATACAACCCATTTCTTCTTTTCATGATCAAAAAGATTATTTACTAACTACACCCTCACCCACCCTACTTATAGTTTTAGAGCTTGAAAATTATCTGGTGTTTTCACTTTTAGAAACTGTGCATGTGGATTAGTTATCCTTAATTGAAATTTCATAATCATTGGCTTACTGTTTATTATGGCGGCTGTGTTCACACAAATCAAAAACGAATTAGTATAAAACTTATTGAGACGCACTGGCCTGATGACAATTTGAAACCCCACACTGATCCTCTTAAAAAGTACTTTGTCTACTAACTCATTTGAAGGGTATCCTACTAACCTTGTGTTGTGCAAAATTTTCAACAAAATTTTCAACAATCTCATTAACTTCCCAGACAGCAGTTGAGCAGGGAACGTTATTGATATAGCCCTACTGTAGTGGTCAGACAGACCGTGGTAATTTCACCCATGAGCAACCTGCACATTTTTATAATGTGAAACAATACTTTATTTTGACTGGATTATGTTGGACAAAGCAAAATGGTAGCAATCCACTTGATTCATGTGCCTCATGTAGCAATTAGTCACTGTGGCATGTATGGAATATCTGTAAAATATAATATTTTAATTAATATTTTTCCATATTTGAAACTCTATGGTTACATTACATTACATTACAGGCATTTACCAGACACTCTTATCCAGAGCGACTTACACTGTATCCAGTTATACAGCTGGATATATACTGGAGCAATGCAGGTGAAGTACCTTGCTCAAGGGTACAACGGCAGTGTCCTACCGGGGCATCAACCCTGCGACCTTTAGGTTACAAGACCAATGTCAAATCATTTTGAATTTATTATCTTGTTGCATTAACCCAGGCCCACATGCAAGTTAATTTGCTTACTCCTGCCACAATTCTTTGCATAGTGTGGGACATACCTCTACTTCACATACGGGGCACAAAAACGTAGATGTATATTTATGTCCTCACATGTGGACAATTTTAAAATATTAAAATTACAATATTAATGGCAAATCCATTGGAATTACAATATTTTAATAATACTATGAATAAGTATTAGGAATGTATTTGATAACTGAAGGAATTTTATTCATTGAATAGAATGGCTTATTCAATGTTAGAGTGAGAACACGGACAGCCAAATGTAAATAAAAGGGGTTTATTATTTACAAGAGGAGCGAAACAATAAAGCGATATATACTGAAGGGAATATAGATGTGTGTAGTGGAGATGGTGAGTGTACATGTGCATGTATGTGCACACGTGGGGAAGAAAGAACGAAGTAGTGTATGAATGGAGAGAAGTATGAACTGGGCCTTAGCAGACCCACATGCATAGGCGACAAATGTCAATACATGAATTTGATGTTGGATTTACATTCGCTAGTATTAAAGACAAACCACATGCGTAGATCCTTCCTGTTATAAGGAAAGAGATTAATAAGAAGGAATGAATTAGCACAAGGTTATAAGGCCTTGTTACGGCTGGCTCGCAGGGCCGCAACCACAGTGTCAGAAGTGGGATGGCAGCTCCCGGACGAGCCCCCATTTGTTACGGCCTGGCTCGAAAAGCCGTAACAAGAAGCCAATTACCCAAAAACACAATCCAAAACCGGTTTAAAAACACAAACCCAGACATTTATTAGAATAAATAACTAACTAATCACAAACTGAACAAAGGAAAACCCACAAAGTTCAAACAAAGCAATCTCCACAAAAACTACAAACCCAAAACCACAAATCAAATCACAAACCACACACAAAAGAAACCCGAAAGAAGATCCCAAAGAAGATCTCTCCAGCCTCATACTGCAGGGAATCATATCGGGCCACAGGCAGGTGGAGGCAATCGAGCAATTAAGCAATTAGGTATTACCTCCACCTGCACTACCCAGGCAAGCAGAGGCTGGGGACGTAACCGGCCTCCTGTCATCTATATAGCTAGTACAGAAACGGCGTCTTTGTCCAGGAATGGGAAACTTTGGCAGGAGTTAACAAAGAGATCTCTGGTTGTCTTCGCACTACAAACTTCAAAAAGCTGGGTTTGTTTTAGCAGCCTCCAACTTTTAACGTTGGGTCTCGTTGGTGGCACCACACCGTGAGGTACGATGGCAAGAGAGGTGAGGTACTGTGATGGGTGAGAACCGAAAGTGAGCCGAAAATGGGTTTTCCACAGTTTAGTAAGTTTCACTGCCCATTGCGTGTTTCCGGGGTTACAGTTCACTGTAACTCTGGGGCAGTACTGTAAATGTCACTTGCATTTCCTGAGGAAAGTTTGTTTATGCAGCATTTATAGGGATAGCTCTGTTGATGTCATATGCCATGTTTAATGTAAATCAGACAAACTGTCTAGGAGGTTATATATTTTAATTATTTCAGAATGGAAGTAAATCTATAGTAAATCTATAATAGTCCAATGGGTCATTGAGTATATTTATTCTGTGTGAGAAGGGGGGTCTTGTGACATTAGTTTCAGGTGTCTAAGTCAAATAAAGCAGTACTTATCATAATTTAATGCTTGAAATTCAAGCATTGACAATGCTGTAGTGCCAGTAGGCACTGACTTGGATCAGTGGTTTTTGGTCTGCCAAGTTTAATGTGAATCAGCCAGGTCAAAGTGGGAAAAGTGGCATATGAAAGAACAAAATTCACAATGGCCACCAATTCAAGATGGCGGCAACTGAAGTGTATTTTTATACATTTTAGTTTCGCCATGTAGAAATTACAACACTTTTTATACCTTGTGGCCAGGCCTGGTTCAGGGCAAAAGAATAAGACAATGAGAAAATAAAGAATACCCAAACACCAGCAAATGCTTCCTTGTGGTTTATTCCCTTGTGGCATTCCTGATGAAGGCCTTCTGGGTAAAAACATTGAAATGTAAATAAAACACAAGGGAGCATTTGCCGGTGTGCAGATATTCTTTATTTTCTCAATGTAAATAAAAATAGTCTTGTTTAGTCTGTCACATATCCTGTTCATGCAATGACTGCTTGAACTCTTTGACCCATAGACATCACCAAGTGCTGAGTGTCTTCCGTGGCAATGCACTGCCAGGCCTGTACTGCAACAATCTTTAGCTTCAGCTTATTTTGTGGGTTAGTTGCCTTAAATTTCATGTGAATTCAGATTTTTTGAACTCATACAGACTTTAGCAGTATGTTTGGGATCAATTGTATTGCTGTAGGATGAAGATCCATCCAATAAGTTTGCAGGCATTTGCTTGAACTTGAGCAGACATTCTGTACACTTTACAATTGATTCTGCTCCTGCTATCAGCAGTTACATCATCAGTGAAAACAAGTGAACCAGTACCTGTGGCAGCCATACATTCTCAAACCATAACACTCCTACCACCTTGTATCGCAGGGGGTTCTTTGGGCCTCGGACAGTTCCTTTTGGCCTCCACACTTTCTTTTTGCCATCATGCTGATACAAGTGAATCTTGGTCTCATCTGTCTGGAACTCTGTAGGGTTTGTTAGGTACTTCTTGGCAAACTGTAAGCTAGCCATCCTGTTTTTGCATCTTGCAGTGTGGCCTCTGTAGTTCTGTTCACAAAGACTTCTGCGGACATTAATCATTGACACATCCACACCTTCCTCCTGAAGAGTGTTTCTGATCTGTCAGACAAGTGTTTGAGGGTTTGTTTTCATTATGGTGAGGATTCTATGATTATAAACTGTAGAGGTCTTCCTTGGCCCACCAGGCCCATTGCGATTGTATGAATCATACAACTGTGGAGTCAATAACAGACTCCAAAGACAAGGGACTATTTATAAAAAGTGCTATAATTTCTTATTGGAAAAACCAAAGTATAACAAATAGGAAATCAAAAATTGTGGAGGGCAGAGCCAAATCCCAAACATTATGAAGCTGTCTATATTATTTCATTGTAATACATTTTCTGAGAACATTTTTTTTGTGCACCCTTCCTTCACAAGGACAATACTGGTGAATCATCTTCTAAAGTGTTCTATGTTGAATGATTGATGAACTAATTTGACTATTTCAAAGCACCCAAAAAGCTGTACTTATCTTAATAATTGGTTATTTTATGCACTGAAAACATTTATTTGTGCTTGTTTACTTATTCACTTTGCTGTATGGTTCATGTTTTTCACAGTGCTGTAAATATCAATTAAAACCCTTTAATTTTCACAGTTGTTGTCAAAGGTGCGGGACCTGTGGGTGTGGCCGAACACTCGCTTTTGACCCAGAGAAACCCAGCAACTTATTGAAGAGAGGGGCAATCTGTTGTCTCTCTGAATCGGGTAACTCAGATGTTTGTATTTTTTATATGATGAACATTTTGTAGAAAGGTTTTCCATTTGCCTTTTGTTTTTGGCTTTGCAATACTGTACTACAATATAACTGTCACTAAATTTTGATACTTCAAAGATGTTTCACAACCTTTGGGCAAAATATCCCAGAAGCAAGACTTTAAACCTATTGGATGATAAAAGCAGGGCAATTCAACACTTTGCCCAGGAGCCAAATGTACACATGTAGTGTAGAATATATGTTATTCATATGGCATTTTATATTATCCTAACCCTAACCCTAACTGCATTTTCTTTTGTATGTTCTATGAAACACTATACCAATTAATATCTGTTTTATTTCATTCCTATTATTTAATTATACTCTCATATTAAATACATGGGTGTGTTATTTTGATAGTGCTTTAAATCTGGGTCTAACTGCTGTGTTACAATTCTGCTCCAGGCAGATCCATAAGACCCCCCATCAATACCCCTAACCCCCACAGTGAAATTATATTGTGGAATTCAAAATGTTTGATAATACTAACATATTTGTTCTTTTTTCTCTTTCCATGAATCGCTCTTAGTGGTTTGAGAGATCGGCCTGTCTTCCTTTTGGGTAATTTACTATGCCTTCAAAATACCCAAGTTCCATTTGCCCCACCTCCTTTCATACGTCTTCAGTAATACAGCCTACAGTATAGAGGCTTTGCTTGGATTCCTTTACCAGTCCCATTTATTAATCTCTGGTCATGTCAATCAAGATTAAGATAAGCACAGACGAGTAAGTGTAAAATGTGACGGAAGTATTGGTTGGTGATGCAGAAGCGGAACAATACGTTTTCATATACAAAATTATTTGAAAATGTTTTAGTATTCTCTTTGAGGGTACATAAAACTGGAAAAACTATGTAACGCTTGTCCTTTCATTAGTAAAACTGAGTTCACAGTAAGAGCATGAAGAAAAGAAACATGATTACAGAAACTAGAATAAAAACACCAGAACAACAGGAGACCACCATCTGCTTTCAGAATTACAGAAGTTCTTCTGTTTCTTCTTAATTTAAATAAGGAAAAACAAAGGAAATGACTCAGAGATTTGATGACCTTGAATGAAATTGGATACATTTTGAAAAATCTGGAATGCTCTTCAGGAAAGATACTCCCTGCACTCTCCATTGTAGAAATGTGGACTATAGAAAAGAGAGCTATACGATGTTAAAAACCAAGACTCCCTAAAATTGTACCAACACTGTTGCCTCGTAAGCTGCCCTACATTTGTTTTTTTAATAGCACACATGGGAACAATAGAAAGGTGCATTTTAAAGTTGAGATTGGAATATTTGGGTTAAATTCTCACAGACGTCAGTACAAAGAAATAACAATTTTAAGTGTCAATGTTTAAGTAGGGCATGGAAACTATTTGGACTTTTTTTATGGGAGCTACTACATGTTATTGCATCTCATGCCAATGTAATGGACTAGGATCTTATAATGTTTAAATCTGAAAGACTGAACTCTGTTGTATAGAAAAGTATGTATACTGAAAAAGACACTACTTTTAGACATAAGGTGTAATTTTAAAACTGATATCTCAATAACAGGCTTGTAAAATTGAGTAAATTCATGCTGCCATATTGGTGGGTATGTCACCTTACTTTTAATTACTACTGCTAGCATTATGACTATTGTTGTGATTTTCTGACAAATTTGATGAGACATGCAAAAACTGGTTTGTGTAACCTAGGGGGTCAGAGAATTCCAAATGAATATTTATGGTTGTATGAGCTACGACTTAAATATTGTAACATGCAATTGTTCATTTTTATACAATTTTTGTTTTAATTACCCTTACCTGTGCACTAACAGTAACATTTTCACAGCCAGTAAGTTTAACATTTTCAGCGCACTACGTTATATGTCTGGTAGCACAAATATGGACATGCACTTTATGTGAAAGACATTAAAAGTTTAATCATTCTTCATAATTTGACCCAAGGTTTTGGCACATGCTATCTTTTTTATCATAATTTAAAAAGCCTGTTAAATCAACTGTGCTTGTTTTATCAAAGGCACTATAATTTACTAATTCAGAGTCATTCCAGATGTTTTCACTAGGGTACCGTAGATATATCTCTAAATGAATTTCTGTCAATAAATCTTTGTTTATAGATATACCACTGTGTTCACTGTGCTCAGTCTGCTAATATTACCTAAAAAAAACTCCAGATGGGCTCCTTAGTCACACTCATTTATCACGTTACACAAAAAGCACAGTAATGATAGTTCTTAAATATTGGACACTTTTAAACTGCACTGTAGTGTTCTGCACTCTAAAACACACACTAGAGGTGGCACATGGCACAATGATTGCAGATGTGATACTCACAATTCCCATTCTATGCACCATGCAATATGAGCACACACCAGTGAGTATACACAGAAATCTTAATACAGGTTTTTTTTTTTAGTTGTGGTTGAAAAGAGAAGGTAATACAAAATGCTGATGTGTCAAAATTTGCCTTAAATGCAACTGACATATTGAAAGGAATAATGAGCAGTGGAATAAGAAGCTCAAAGATGAAAGACAAATATATACCCTTGTCACTCCACAGTAATATTGAAGTATATACCACATTACTTCAAACAATTGGGTTTGAACGATTTCCACATTGAATATTGCATACTTTTTGAAATAAATACCATGCCATTTATTTTAAGTAATGTGTGAAATTCTTATAATATTTAATATTTCATTTTTACATTTAACTTGTGCACAATTTTCTGCTATTTCAAGGAGAAAATTATGAATCTTCTAGCTTATAAAGAGCTGAACTAATGATAAACTCTCAGAGTTCGGGACAATGCCTCATACTGGGATTTCTCTAGGACAGAATTGAAATGGTATAAATACTTCCAGAGCAGGAAAAGACAAACAATGAACATGGAAATTAATTTTCAGGTTATGAGTTATGTTTTTATTTATCTTTGATTTATTTCTAGTAAAATGTAACTTGACCAGTTGTTTAATTTGCTTGTGAACTAAGCAGTTGTTTTGTCCCAATGTTCTTGACTTGTGCTGTATGCCTGTATGTTTTTCAAATAAGATACGAAACTGTAAAATTGACTGAGTGGTATATTGGTCATCTTTATCTCCTAGTATTTCTTCTTCCCTATTTACTGTTGCCATTTGATTCTTCCTCATCAGTGTACGTTCTAATTTACATTCTGTAAATTATATTCATCACTATTATATTACACCTCCTCACTTGCCTCTTTGTCCTCTTCACTTATTTGTCATTTTATCAATCTACAATCCACTGATTATTTCAAGAGATAAACAGAAACAGAAACCCCATTATGTTTTCAATTGGATTGTGGAGGAGCCTTTTGGAGCCGTATGGCTCAGCCACTAAAGCCTGATTTGATTTAAGGAGCTCTTCTGCAGGCTTTATAAAGACACACAAAGGGCATGAAGAGGGATGGACGAATAGAGCTTGGAGCTGTAATGTATTGCGGACTGTGCCAACTGCAAAAGGCAGGTGACAAATTTCCACATTCGAACATGGCTTATTTTGAATGCATACAATTTCTTAGAGGAATGCTGATAGGGAGGACTGCTGGACGTGCGGGTGGCACGGTGGTGCAGTGGGTAGCACTGTCGCAGGGTGTGGGAGAGTGGGGCAAAATCTAACACTAACTTTTTAGGTAGATTCAAGCTTTAACGGCGTATTTCAGGTTAAACACACAGAATTACATTCTCTTTGTCTCCAACGAAGGTGCGGTCACAAAGTTTTGGTTGGTCTTAGTTGGTCAGGATAATCCCGCCCCTAGCCCCTGATGTAAGCGGTTCTTGGTTCTAGACCAGCCAAGTGTTGGTGCAGCTTTGGAACCAATTGTCCTGGCCGAGAGCCGGTTCTTTTGCTGTCGAAAAGTGAAGAACTGGTTCAAGATTAGGCACCGGCTCCGAACCGGCCCTCGAAATGCCTTGGTGGGGGGTATGTGACCTCAGTTAGACAGACTGTTCCCAGCTGGATTACAGATCCTTCCATCAGGACACTATTGTTGTTTTGCCTTGTTATTTTTCCTTTATTTTTGAAGGTGACTGGGTGGAATTTTAAATTCCTCTATTGGGGGTACACTATTCCGACTCTTGGTCTTGTTGAAGAAAATCTTATCACTGTTTCCTCAGTAGGTTCGGTTGGGTGTAGTGAATTCCATATGTGTTGAATTAAAAAACACTCAACACTGAAAGTAAGGATAAGGTAAAATCATAAGCGAGTTTAGTACAGAGTCTGTAGGAGCAAAAAGACTAACAGGGGATCCCCGTCATACCATAATTAACTCAACATATCAAAGAAACTGCACACTTTTTATAGGGAATCTTATCTTTTAGGTTCTGTACTTGGTTGCATGCCACACGTACACTTCTCCTGCAAAATAAAACATTTCCCAGACATTACCTCTTCTTCATAATTAACACAAAGACACTTTCTTTTCTTGCAACCTTGACATTTCAGTTTGCTAGCACAGCTAAGATAAGGCACTGGGCTCAATTAGTCCACAGCATGAGAGAGAGAAAGTGGGAAAGGGGGGGCACATCTCCTGTTCGTGGAACCGTCCTGAATCAACAGAATTGCATGGAGTATTTCAAAGCACATGTCATTATCTCATGCTTGAGATTTATGCATTTTAATAAAGATCATGTTCTCTTCTCACGCGAAGGTAAGCATATGGGAGTTAGTCATTACACATGAATACTGTTAAAAGAATACCTTTCTAATCACTTATGTTATAGTATATAATGTAAAACAATGATGAAACAGCATATTCTTCTACAGTCTCATCCAGCAAATTAAGTGGCCCGAAGCATTGAAAGCCAACCCGTACTCGATAAGCCTTCGAAGACTAGCCAAGATTTATTTCATGTTGGATAGGCAGATAGGGATCGGAGTTACACATCAGTCTGCAGTATCATTCCACATGGATAAAATGCTTGCCAGAGGTCAATATTGCATAAGTTGAAGCTTCAAGATTCAGAAGTTACCAGATATAAAGCAGCCATTTTGGTTTTCAAGATGGCTGCCATATTATGCATACACTGTAGTATTCAAAAGAATGGCCTTGATATACAACATATAAGTTTCCTTTTTTCTTGAAAGTCTGTGTAATAGAATGAGCTTATGTTTTAGTACCTTCATAAGACAGCTTACAAACAGATAACAAAAATGAACTTATATCATTTCTTATTAATGAAAATTTTGATGTGAGCTGATATATGGAAGGTAGCCAGTATTGGGAGATGAGAGGGGGAGTGACATTGCTGCGTCTTGGGAGGTTGTAGATTGGAGGAGCAGCAGCATTCTGAATGAGCTGCAGAGGTCTGATGGCAGAGGGAGATGCCAACAAGGACGGAGTTTCAGTTGTTCAGACAGGAGATGGTCAGTACCCGGACTAAGAGCTAGAAAGAGTAAAGTGAACCGGCAAAAAACATTTTAGCTGTTGACTTTGCTTGTATTTCATGCACAACTGTTAAGTGCAGCTGATCATTATAGCAGTGTATATTTGAAATTTCCCTGAAAAGATTTTTTGGAACAATGCCTGCACTCCACCCCTGATTCCACCCATAACTGATGCTCCATTATAACACTGGCTGATGATTTAACAACCACTGCAGGTATATTATTTGTCTTGTGAAGTTATCTGCATCCAACTGGTTTAAGTCCACTTAGCCAATAAATGTAAGTAAATATAGCCAGCTGGCAAATACATATATGATGCAGGCTTCCTAACCTATTAGCTGTTTCAGAAACAATTCACCTTGTGCTTGATAATAAATGAATCCATTCAATATCTAAAGAAATCCACTTCACTTGGAGTGGCTAAAATAGTGCAATTTTGTATTTTCCCAAAAGCTCTGGATCAAAATGTATAGCAATTTAGCAAGCTGATATACATAAAACCTCGTTGCCATTCTTTTTGTTATGTGGCTGTCAGAGTTAATTGGTTCATCATGGTGGTTCAATAGACCAATTTTGGTCAATATCAAGTTGACCTCACATATACAACCACATATGGCAGTAAGTTGAAATAGAGTGAGAACTCCCAAAACATGTGCTGCTAGCTGTCTAAATTGTCTAAACAGACAAAAGAGGAACATTTTAACTATGTTATTGGAAAAGGATAGTATTCTGCAGTCTGCAACAATTAAAATGTACTGGATGCTATTTGAAATTCCTGTGTTTTCAGTACATATCATAGAGTTTTCTGCTGTAATCAATTACTATTTATGGAAAATAATATTCATCTCTGGAAAATAGAGCTAGAGTGTAAGTGTCATCAGATGGCATTTGAGAACTTGATTGTTTAAAATGAGATGCTAGCATTAAAATTAGCAATTGATATGCCACATTTTTCTGCCACTACTTTATATGCATGCAGGGCAGTATTTGTAAACAATGAAACTGCTCTAAGGGCAGCAAAAACTTTTGCCTTGCCCCCAGTGAAACAGCATGCGCCACCAGAGGCTGTTTCCAGGCCAAGGGTCTGTTCTCAATCTCACCATTAGATGTAATGTCGCCCCCTGTTGATATCTATGATTTTCTCTCAAAAAGCAAGTTTCCCCATTGGGCTCCGTTTATTTTTGACAGCAAAAATATACTTCCACTCAAATATTGATGTTAATCAATGTTAATTGATGTTTCTGGGGTAAAATATTTTTTTCCTACCACAGACAAAGATACAAATTTTAATTACTTATGTGACCAAGGATGCAAATGAGCATTGTTGAACGACAAAATTGTACTTCCTGGTTCTGATGTGCTCTCCATCAGTTTCTAGTGGTATCGTTGTCTCTACATATTATATACTCTAAGTTCCAGTCTCATTCTGTACTTTACCACATCTATAGGCCTACTCATCCAAGACAAGGGTTGAGAAAAAGAGACAGAATGTGCCCTGTTATTTGAATATATTTTCAACAGTGTACCTTACCTTTTAATTTGACTGCTAGTTTTTAAACATTAGCAAAGGATTTTGTTAGATTATTTTTTATTTAGTAAATGCAAAGTCCTCAAATCAATTGGTTACCTCCTGGTGTGCTGTATGGAGGGTGACTAATCATCCTCTTCGTCTTCTTAGGAGAGGCCAAGCTTCAATAATATGCTTCAGTGTTTGCTCCTTTTCACAAGAACACAGCGGACTCGGGCTGCTGCCCCATCTGTGAAGGCTGGCCAGGCACGGGCCATGGCCGGTCCTGAATCTATTGAGTATTGACCACTCTTTCCCTGGAGGTTGATGCCAGGGAAGGGAGGAGAGCTTAACCTAGAAGATTACTGTGCTAAATTCACTCATTTTTTAATGTTATTAGGGTAGCTACTTTAAGCAAATGAGAACTGTACCATAGATTCCATTGAACACAGAGTCTCTCTAGTCATTAACCTCCCCATAAAATAAGACAAAAATAAGGAACAGAAGCAGTCGTTCCAGCTCTTGCTGGGACAGCCAGTCCCTTTAAAATATTAAGTCTAAATGGGAGTAGTAATAGCTGAGTAGCAAAAATACATCACCCTGGTAACAGGAAAGCTGTTTGTCAATGCCCCACCACACCTACAACAGCAAATTGGCTTACATCCATTGTGGCAAGAGACAATTTCATACTGAATGAAAACTGGAAAAATAATAGTTGGGAATAAATCTCAGCTTAGTGTACAAATGGAAGGGTCAAAAATAAAAATATTTCAAACAGACAGTTCAATGATGCTTCGAAATCTTCCTGCGTGAGTGAGAAATTCCAAACGACGCTGCGGTCTCCATAAACAGCTGAGGTGTTAGGAGCTCCTAACACAGGAGCTTACTTGTTTTTCTGTATAGTGTAAAACCCTACTTTCCATGCCCAAAGAATCTATTTATTGTTGATGTTTAATCTCTTCGTAAAAACAAAGGTGTTCAATTCTCATGACATTTCAATGGAAACACATTCCCTGAAACTAAAAAATAAATAAAATAAAATATTACACAGAGTACTTCGAACTAAACTGAATCTAAAATGAATTTGGAAATGAAATTTTAAAATAGTGTAGAAATAAAACTAAGGAAAAATACGAAACTATAAGAATCTTGGCCTCAGTGTAAAACTAACAGTATGTTTCCATGTAAAATTCATGCCTATTCATTTTAAAAATACATTTTAATCCCTTTTGTATCACTCCCTATTTTAAACACAAGCCTGAAAATTACCTACCAAAAATAAAATGGTTACTATTCTTTAACTTTTTTGACTACAGGCATAATCCTGGTCTCTTCTGAAAGGTAACCCTTGGGAGTTTGTTTTCCAAGAGTCTAAATGTTTCTGAAAAAAACTAAATATTTCTGAAAGAAAGTAACAGAAGCTGTAATACAGCGGAAGTGGGGGTTTTTTTCTCATCTAAAAATGTTTTTAATGGGTACAGATGCTTGTGGGTGTGCATGGTGGGTTTAAAAACACAATGGAGCCACAGCCACAACTCTGGTAAGTCCTGGTTCAAATTTTATGACAATACTACCAAAAATTATCATTATGCATTGTATTTTTCTGAGCTATGTCTAGACTGATTTCAAAAAGGCCATTTCAAGGCTCCAAAAGGACGCTTGGTAACAATATTATGAATGTTTAGAGGTGTAAAATGCTAAATATTGTACACTACATGCTAGTTGAATAAGTTTGCTAAAATGAGCTTGCTTCCCCTCTGCCTGTCACCCTCCCCCTGTCACCTCCTGCCTGTCACCCTTCCTTTCCACCTCCTGTCCTTCCTTTCCGCTTGCCATCTCTGGCAGCAGAAAGTCTGAAAGAATGTAGAAAATAACTACAGTACATTAGATAATTAGTTTACTAATCCATTGATTGAAGCTTGAAGATTGAAGATTGAAGCGTGAAATACCCCACCCCCATCAACATGTCAAACACATTTCACATGGCACATTTATTATTCAAAATCAGGCCTACTCCTTATTTATTAGTGTTCTGAATAATAAATATATTTTGAGAATTATTTAGATAATTACTAATATAAAATTGGATCAAGTTCTTCATTGCGCATGCTCTGTGCTGTGGAGAAAAATATGTTTTCACTGTCCTCCTCACTAATATTCACTCTGAGTGATTTCCTCCATGGCGTCCAAATTTCTAGTCTTCTGTTTTGACTTAGGCATTGCACAATAAATTTTGTTGTAAAACAACAACCCTTTAAGGCATAAAGCCTCAAGAACGTTTCTTGACTGTTGGAGGGAAGCTGTTGTGGAAGAATTGGGCCTTTGGGAGCTTATGCAAATGAGTATTTTGCAAAAAGCAATCCCTGCAGGCCACATTGCACCATAGCAATGGAGCTTTGGGCAAACATTGTAGAAGTATGGAAATGTTTTGTTTTTCAAAAAATTGAAAATGGTAGAAAATCAATAAGGCAGACACTAGGGGTTCAGTTATATTATGAGTTCAAAAAGAGGTGGTAGACATGAGTAAAAAAGATTATGATGATGATGATGCTGATGATGATGATGTCGATGAAGAAAAAGAAGATGAAAAGCAGAAGAAGATGAAGAAGCATAAGAAGGTGATGAAGAAGAAGATGAATATTATGGTGAAGATGACGATGAAGATGGAGATGATAATGATGAAGATGATGATGCTAATGATGATGAAGAAGATGAGGATGCTAATGGTGATGAAGAAGATGAAGTTGATGAGGAAGAAAAAGATGAAGGATGATGAAGATGAAGAAGATGAAGCATCATCAATCAATCGCAAAAACAATAGAGGTCCTACACACCTTAGGTGCTTGGCCCCCTAATAATAATAATAAAAAACTAGTCTCACTACCTACCTCTTTTTCTTTACAATAGACAATTGTGTTGTATCAAATGGAGACAGGATACACTGCTTTGGAACTCTATCTCATTCAATTGATAATCAATTTTAGGCATGAAGAGTGCAAGAAATGTTGAAATGCAACCTTACTTGGAGGAAAATTGTTGTTATTGGTCTCATTCACAAGAGGGGATAATTGTAGATTAAAGCTCTGGATGGCCACCAATTTCCTGACAACAAAACTGACATTATTTTAACTGGACCTAAAATCATAACATCACAAATCACAAACCTCTTTGACATAGATGGTCTCCTTTTCAAACCCCTCAAAGCCATTCAAAACCTTGGCAGTACCTTTGATCTCTCACTCAGCTTCATGCCTCACATCAATTTTCTCACCAAGAATGCTTTTTCCATCTCCATAACATTACACGACTGCACCCATCCCGCACCCTCAAAGATGCTGAAACCCTGGTATACACATTCATAACCTTCTGTTTTGATTGCTGTAATGCTGTTTTCTGCAGTATCCCTCCAAAAAATCAGCTCACATCGCCCCTGTCCTCGGCTGCATTGGTTACCCATTATCTTCAATATCTTTCTCATGACTTACAAAGCACTTAACAATCTGGCCCCTTCCTACGCCACTGAAGTACTCCTCCTCTATACCGCTGCTAGTCCTCCAGCACTGAACTTCTGGTGGTCCCCGTACTGTTCTCTGTGGGAGTGTAACGACGGGTCGCCGTTACTAGACCTTTAGTTAATACTAAATATTATTACTAGACGAAAATGATTAATTGATACACAGATTTGCATATATTAGTACACCGGTTAAATAAAACACACATGGTATTTTAACAAATCTATTTATTGATTGATTGTTTGTGTATTGCAGTTCGCTTAATTCCAGTGTTTCACAGCAGAGACGCTGGGCTGTTCCGCCTCGTTGTTCGCCTGTGAACGAGCAAATATAATGTGCATTGATTTATGGCTCAATCGTAACAAAATATTGGTTGATGGAGGAGTATAACGTAAGACTCATGCTAAGCTAATTGTAACAGTAAATTGAAATCTGTCTGTGTCATGCACAAACTTACCTCTGCCTGTTGGGGGCTCGCACACCTATTAGTTCTGGGAGGGTAACAACAAGCAGGAAGTGGGTAGAGGGGAGTTCGGTTGTACTGTTTGAATGTATTTATTTATGTGAGATATTTCTTGGTATTTATTAGGTTTATATTTGGGTGTGTAAATATGTATTAAGATTGTATATATTTTTGTGGTAATGGTTTTATGTGAATACTTACTGTATATTTATGTGTGTGGATATCTGTGTTGAAGTAACCCTGTAAATGGTATGTGCCAGCCAATTGTTTGAGCAGACACCCTTATATAAGGCAGTCAGTCTGTGTGGGGGGGGCGGGGGGTGCTGGAAGGTGTTGGGCAGATCTGTTGTACACGGTGTTATGTAAAATAAAGGTTTTCATGCTGAAGCGTCACCCTGAACTAGTGTTTCTCCTCTTTTGCCTCCTTTGACCGCTCAGGTATTCTAACAAGTTCTGTCAGAAGTAAAGGCCTGACAGCACATTGAGGAGAGCACAGTGACCAGAGGGGCAAAGAAGACAGAGCACCATGAGGAGCCAGATGATGGGGAACCAGGTACTTCAGCTGACCAGCAGGGGGCCACAGCAGCCAGCAAACCTGATAAGCTGGAGTAATTGGCAAGCCTGGTGAAGTCTCTGGTCTGCTCCCAAGCATCCAGAGATCAGCAGATGGAAAAAGAGTCCACGTGCTAAGAGCAGAGATGGAGAAGTATCCCCAGATACTGCTCCCAAGCATCCAGAGATCAGCAGATGGAAAAAGAGTCCACGCGCCAAGAGCAGAGATGGAGAAGTATCCCCAGATACTGCTCCCAAGCATCCAGAGATCAGCAGATGGAAAAAGAGTCCACACGCCAAGAGAAGAGATGGAGCGGGGCGACATAGCTTGTCTGGCAGTCGGAGGGTTGCCGGTTCGAACCCCGCCCTAGGCATGTCGAAGTGTCCCTGAGCAAGACACCTAACCCCTAACTGCTCTGGTGAGATGAACATGAGGACAGAACTGAGCGCCTTGATGGTGATGATGATTACGATGGGGAAGATACGGGTGTGATGGCCAGCCAAGCCAGCCAGCAGAATGAGCCACCACTACCACCGAGGGCGCCACACATTCACAGAGACCCCAAGTTGATACCACTCTCCCCTGATGATGACATCGAACACTATCTGACAACATTTGAGAGAATGGCCACTGTTTGCCGTTGGCCAAAAGAGGAGTGAGCTATTCAACTTGTCCCCCTGCTCACAGGTAAGGCACGTAGCGCTTATGTTCTCATGGACATTTCTGATTCTGAAGACTATGAAAAGGTCAAGGAGCTATTCTAGCTAAATATGAGATCACAGCCGACACCTACAGAAGAAGCTTTCGTTCACTGGACATTAATCAGGGTGAAACCCCACGTGAACTGTATGTTCATTTGAAGGACGTGTTTAACAAATGGGTCAAACCAGAGAGCTCCACTCTGAAAGACATTTCTGAGTTGTTGATTCTGGAGCGGTTTTTGAGGATAGTGGACCCGGAGATGGAGGTCTGGATCCGTGAAGGTGACCCAACATCTGCAGAAGACGCTGCCCGGCTTGCAGAGGTTTTCCTGTCAGCCAGAACCGGGAGCAGAAGAACCACCTTCGGGCTATGACAGTTACTTCACCGGACGCAGTCCAATGGGGGTGAAAGGGGTGGTCAAACTCAGGTTAGACCTCATTCCAGTGCCAGGCAGTTCCCTCCCAGCAAACCCAACAAAATTAAGAAGTCCTTCCCCAGCTCTAGTCAAGGCACACGCTGCTATCCGTGTAATGAGATAGGTCACACTCGGTACACATGCCCTGCAACCAGACAGAGTAAGCCTTTTCTTTTGTGTTCAGTCCCCAGACCCACTCACCCAGTCCCTGTTCAGGAAGAGGTGCACACTGTACTGGTGTTAGTGAATGGTCAGCATGAGGAGGCCCTCTTAGACACAGCTAAGGCAGCTCTCAGTCGGTGGTTCTGTCCAGCTTAGTTCCTAGAGAACTGTGGAGTGAGACCACTTCCAACATTAGTTGTGTTCATGGTCATGAGAAGGTGTACCCCATAGTTGAGATTTATCTTACTGTAGGTGGTCAGACTTACCTCCTACCAGTAGCTTTAGTGCCCAGACTACCATATCCAGTTATCCTTGGCAATGATGTCCCCTCACTGCTAGACTTGATACAGCAGACAAAAGGTAATACCCAGATTACCAGTGAGAGACATGTAGAGGGCACTGTTGGGGCACCAAAACAAGAGGTTGAGCAGCAGTGACAGCTAGATCCCCAACCTGCAGTTACAACATGTGACATGGTCACAACTAGGGCTCAGAAGGCAAGAAATTACATTACATTACATTACAGGCATTTAGCAGACGCTCTTATCCAGAGCGACGTACAACAAGTGCATTGGTTCACGATGTAGAGGTGCAAAAGAAACACACTAGAGTGAAGTGTAGGGGAATGAAGAAGTTACCAAAAACAGGTAAAATGACCGTTAGCCCAGGAAGAAGCAGATCAAAAGTTTGTAGTAAAAACAGGAAGGTTTAATACGCAGCCGGCCACGGGAACAACTCAGCAAGGAAGTTCAAAATAGTATTGGTGGGTGATCAGATTTATACAGTTTCCAGTAGACTGGTATTTGCATATTGTGGAATTATATTGTTAAAAGGGAGCACTGCCTCTGATTGGTGATAGAGGCTGTGCTTCCTTCCGATTGGACCATTCAAATTCAAATCCATCCTACCTATTCAAACAGGTACCATTCACATTGAAATTGAATACAACAGGGGGGTTCACCCCCTCCCCCCCCCCCGGGGCCCAGCGGAAACTTTCCAAATGCAGAATACACAAAACTGTCTGTTTCCCAACAGAAGTAAGGATCGTAGTGCCAGAAGTGACCACATTGATCAGGACTCCAACCCTGTAGCGTAACCTGTTCAGCAAACAACAATCCTACCAAGTACAAACTAGCACTGGAATCACATTTGCCTAATCAAACAAAAACAACAACAACAACAATCCTGCCAAAAACTAACGTAATCGTATTATCCTAACTAGGTACATTGAGCTAAACTATAGGCTAGGGAGGGGTGGGGAGAGGTGCAGCCCGAAGAGATGAGTCTTCAGTCTGCGTTTGAAGGTGGTAAGATTCTCTGCTGTTCTGACCGCCACGGGGAGGTCATTCCACCAGCGAGGGGCCAGGACAGACAGCAGACGGGAGCGGGAAGTACAGACGCGAAGAGGGGGAGGTGCCAAGCGTCCAGAGGTGGCAGAACGGAGAGGTCTGGCTGGTGTGTAGGGTCTGATGATCCTCTGGATGTACCCTGGTGCTGACCCCTTAGCTGCCTGGTACGCAAGCACCAAGGTCTTAAATTTGATGCGAGCCATAACAGGCAGCCAGTGGAGGTCAGTGAGCAGGGGGGTGACATGGGAATGTCTGGGGAGGTTGTAGACCAGACGCGCTGCAGCATTCTGGATGAGCTGCAGGGGTCTGATGGCGGATGCTGGCAGACCAGCCAGTAGCGAGTTGCAGTAGTCCAGGCAGGACAGGACCATCGCTTGAACCAGGAGCTGGGTTGCGTAGGTGGTGAGGAAGGGGCGGATTCTCCGGATGTTGTACAGGAAGAACCTGCACGTTCGACTCACCGCCGTGATGTTCTGGGAGAGGGACAATCTGTTGTCCATCACCACTCCAAGGTTTTTTGCGGTGGGTGATGATGACACCACGGTGTCCCCTAGGGAAATAGAAAAGTCGAGAAGGTTAGAGGATGGAGCAGGGATGAAGATCATCTCTGTCTTACCTGGGTTCAGCTTAAGATTGTGGTTATCCATCCAGCTCTGGATGTCCCTCAGGCAAGCAGAGATGCGAGCAGAGACCTGAGTGTCAGAGGGGGGGAAGGAGAGAAAGAGTTGGGTGTCATCGGCATAACAATGATAGGACAACCCATGGGCAGAGATTACAGGACCAAGAGATTGAGTGTACAGGGAGAATAGGACTGAGCCCTGGGGAACTCCTGTGGCAAGGGGGCGAGGTGCCGATACTGCACCAGCCCAGGCGACTTGGAAGGAGCGACCGGAGAGGTAGGACTCAATCCAGTCTAGTGCTGTGCCGCAGATCCCGATAGCTGCCAGGGAGGACAGGAGGATGGGGTGGTTGACTGTGTCAAAGGCAGCAGAAAGGTCTAGGAGGATCAGGACAGATGAATGGGAGGCTGCTTGTGCGGCGTGAAGCGACTCACTGACGAGAGGAGTGCGGTCTCTGTTGAGTGGCCAGGTCTGAAGCCGGACTGGTGAGGGTCTAGGAGGTTGTTCAGTAAGAGAAAAGAGGTGAGTTGGTTAGAAGCAGCTCGTTCAATTGTTTTGGATAGGAAAGGGAGAAGGGAGACAGGACGGTAGTTCTGGATGACAGAGGGATCCAGAGTGGGCTTTTTCAGCAGTGGGGTGATGTGCGCCAGCTTGAAAGAAGAGGGGAAACATCCAGAAGACAAGGAGGAGTTCACGAGGGAGGTGACAAATGGGAGGATGTCAGGTGTGATAGTCTGGAGGAGAGAGGAAGGGATGGGGTCAAGAGCACAGGTGGTAAGGCGGTGGGAGAGTAGGAGCTGGGAAACATCAGAGTCAGTGAAGGGAGAGAAAGTGGAGAAACAAGGGGAGGGAACAGAGATGGGGGAGTGGGGAAGGGTGGTGGTGGACATGAAGGAGCTGCAGATGTCTGCAATTTTCTCATCGAAGAAAACTGCAAAGTCATCTGCAGCAAGGGAGGACTGAGGTGGGGAAGGAGTGCTGAGGAGAGAGGAGAAAATGGAGAACAGAGAAATACTCTTGAGGTGTTACCTTTTTACCATGCTGAATTGGAGGCAGGTCCAGTCAAGCAGTCAAAGTCCAGAGCTCAGAGAAGGAGGGAAAAGGTTTTGCTACTGCCAGGGAACAGTGTGAGGAAGTAACAAAGCCCAGCCAGCCTTTAGATTTTCACATCCCCTCTGACATAGTAGCACTGCAGCGAGCTGATCCAACGCTTTGACAAGGTCACAGAGGTTTAGGGTGAGAAACAGGGCAAGGCAGACTGTTTAGCTGATGCTAGCTATGTGGTTAAGAATGGCATTCTCTACCAGCGTCAGCCTTAGCTTTGCCACAGAGCCTTACACAGAATGTAATGGAGCTAGGTCATTCTATCCTCTGGGCAGGCCACGTAGCATTCCAAAAATCCCTCAACAGGATTGCCAGTAGGTTTCTTTGGCCAGGCATGTACACCCATGTTAAGGATTTTTGTGCATCATGTGATGCATGTCGGCTAACTTTACCTAGGGGAGTAGCCTGTGCCCAGCTTCAGCCGTTGCCTGTCATTGACACACCATTTGACAGAATAGGCATGGATGTAGTGGGGCCCCTTGAGAGAAGTTCCACAGGCAAATGGTACGTCTTGGTAATCTGTGATTATGCCACGCGTTACCCAGAAACCTTTCCCCTCAGATCTGTTAAGGCCAGATAGGCAACTGTTCTCAAGGGTAGGCATACCTAGAGAGGTCCTCACAGACTGTGGGACAAACTTCCTCTCCTAACTGCTGCAGCAAGTTTATCAGTTGTTAGGAGTGAAGGGCATCAAGACCACCCCTTACCACCGCCTGATGGACGGGCTGGTGGAGAGGTTTAATCAGACTCTGCTATGACCGGCTCGGTTAGGCCATAACAAAGAAGGGGAGGTCCACACGGTAGCAACAGTTTTCTTAACAAAAGTTTATTAAACTAAATGAAAGATCAAGAAATGGAGTGTGGAATCAGTAATCAGGATGCGTACGCATGGGTGTATGCAATGAAAACAGTATAGTGTGTGTAGGTGTTGAAGGGTGCAACAACCAAAAAAAAAAGCAAACAAAATGGAGGTGCCCAGGCAGAGAATCGGGAGAGGGCCTAGTCAGCTACAAGCAGGCCTTTTATGCCTTCTCCCCCAGAGGTACAGCTAATCAAGGGTGGAGCCAGTCGCTCAAACTGGCTTCTACGGCACAGGACCTTGAAGAGACAGAACAGGGAGTTACAAACCGGAAGTTCTAGACAAACAGGGAGGGCAGACGACCAGTGCCATCACAACTCTTAAGAACATGCTGCGGAAGTTTGTTTCCCACACAGGCTCTGATTGGGACTAATAGCTGCCATACCTGCTGTTTGCATACCGTGAGGTGCCACAGGCTTCAACAGGATTCTCGCCCTTCAAACTTCTCTATGGTCACCAGGTGAGGGGGCCACTGAACCTCCTGAGGGAACACTGGGAGAATCCAATTGCAGATCGGAAGAATGTGGTTGCCTATGTGGTTAAAATGAGAGAGAGACTTGAACAGATGATTGCTCTAGCACAGGAACACATGAGGACTGCGCAAGCCAACCAGGAAACCTGGTATGACAGAAAGGCCAGGGATAGGACTTTTCATCCAGGCCAGCAGGTGTTGCTGCTACTCCCAACCAGTGACAATAAGCTGTTGGCCAAGTGGCAGGGGCCTTACCAAATCCCCAAGCGCCTGGGTAAGGTAACCTATGAACTGTACATGTTAACCTGTTGAAGGAGTTTCAGGTGCCTTCACTGCCGATCCAGCAGCCTGTCCAGCAGCAGCTCCTCATCCGTGCCCTCGACATAGAGGAAGAGAGAGAGCAGTCGTTCCCCACCAACATCTCCAAGCCCAGTTCAGTGGATGTGTCCCATCTCCAGCCTGCCCAGCAGGGGGAGATAAGAGCATTGCTGGATCCAGAGCTTTTCCAAGAAAAACCCGGCTTCACAACTCTGGTCCAGCACAAGGTCCACCTGAAGGAAGATGCTACTCCTTGCCAGAAGTGCTACAGGATCCCTGAACGTATGGTGCCAAAGCTCAAGAAGGAGATTCCAGCTGATATTGCAGCTGGGGATAATTGAAACTTTATTCAGCATTCAAAACACCCTATGGCATATTTCAGTTCAAGGTGATGCCGTTTGGTCTCCAGGGGGCACCAGCAACTTTTCAACGACTCATGGACCAAGTGTTGAGGGAGGTGCCACAGTTTGCAGCCGCCTACTTGGATGATGTTGTCATCTTTAGCCAGACCTGGGAGGAACATGTGGCTCACCTTCAACAGGTCCTCCACCTGATCAGCTGGACTTACCATCAATCCACGCAAGTGTGCTTTTGCACAGAAACAGGTGGAGTACCTGGGCCATGTTGTCGGACAGGGGGTAGTCAAGCCTCGAGTGGGGAAGGTGGATGCCATCCACTCGTATCCTGTGCCCACCACCAAGAAGAAGGTGCGTGCCTTTATGGAGCTGGTGGGGTGGTACACCAAGTTCATCCCCCACTTTTCTGAGGGGGCAGCTATCCTCACTGACCTCACCAAGGTCTCAGCACCAAACAAAGTGAGATGGAATGAAGAGTGTGACAGAGCCTTCAAGGATCTCAAGAGTGCCATCACAAGTGAGTCTGTTCTCCACAGTCCTGACTTCGCTCGACTGTTTACACTGCAGACGGATGCCTCTTGGGTCGGCATTGGAGCAGTGCTTCTGCAGGAGACTGAGGGAGAGAGGTGTCCAACGCTGTTCTTGAGCCGCAAGCTCCTGGACCGGGAGATAAAGTACTCCACAGTGGAGGAGGAGTGCCTGACCATGAAGTGGGCCATTGAGTCACTGGAGGCAGCTTATGGTGGAGAAATGAACATCCATTACTCTGGGAACAGCTCCACAGGACATTCCTGCAGTCAGCACGCCAATTGCATGATCTCTTAATTCTTGAGGCATCTGTGACATGGTGTTGAACAACAAAAAACTCAACATTTTAGGGTGGCCTTTTATTGACCCCATCATAAGGAACACCTGTGTAGCGATCATGGCTTTTAATCAGCATCTTGATATGCCACACCTGTGCAGGAGATGGATTATCTTGACAAAGGAGAAATGCTAGCTAACAGTGATATGAACAAATTTATGGGCAAAATTTGAGAGTAATAAGATCACTGTGCACACAAAACAAATCTTTGAGGTATTATTTAAACGCATTAAAATGGCTGCAAAAATAAAACTGTTGCATATTTTTGTTCAGTATACATTCAAACCTCAATTATAAACCTACCACTTCACCAATACTAGTTCCCTCACAGTGCACTCTAAGTTCGGTCCTACTGCTCTTTTTTCATGTCTTTGGTTTGCTTGTTCATTTCATTATTCATTGTTTTATCTCCTTATTTTATTCTTGTATTCTCCTTTTGTTTTGTGTTGAATCCTGCTGTTTCTATTCATTTATTTATTATTTATTTGCTAACCCTGGCCATACTACATGTAATCAATGTGAATTGAGGGGGGGAAGAGAGGGATTTCCCTGTCAGTGCTCACATTGTCCCCTCCTCTGCCTGACAAATTGTCATCCCAGGCAGGAATACTATTATCCCCCCACTGTTTTACTGTTGTGTCATTCTGAATGTGTGTTATAATAAATCCTAAACAAGTTAATACTTTTATTCTTATAATGTTTACTTTTAGACGTTTGATTTTTCAGTGCTATTGGATCTGTTTATCATTATTTACAATATATGTCTGCGATGATTAGTCTCCCCCCCCCATTCCTTGATCAGTCCAACAGACCCCCTACCCCCCTTAGTTTTTCACAATTCACAAACTCTGCATTTAATATTATATCCTCAAACCCCTTTGTTACTTAAAGCACTATATTTCCAGTCTCTCCTACCAACTGATTACCACTAGTGGTAGGTTGTTCTGAATAAGTGCACCTGCTAAATATGTAGTTGAGGCCAAAAGTTTACACACACCTTGGTTAAAGATATTTAAACTTTGTTTTTCACAACTCTGCACATTTCATGTTACCTTAAATTTCTTTTGGCAATTCAATTAGCGCATCTACTTTGTTCATCATCAACAATTAATTAGAGACAGATTTATTTCAGATTGAATTCACTATATCAGAATTCCAGTGGGTCAAAAGTTTGCATACTCCAAGTTGACTGTCTTACAGTCAGAAATTGATGTAAATGACTTTTTAGACGCTTGGCCAATTGTCATAATTAGGAGTTCATTGGGGGTTACCTATCTTTAGAGCCTCTGCATTTTTGCCCTTGATACCATGGGAAAATCCAAGCAACTCAGCCAAGACCTCAGAAAAAAAACTGGGGACTACCCCAAGTCTGGTTTCTCCTTAGGTGCAATTTCCAAACAACTGAAGGTACGACAAGTATCTGTACAAACAATGCATTGTTCAGGAAGGAGGCATAAATCAACTCTCAGGGCTGAACAAACTTTGGTCCGAAAGGTTCAACTGAACCCCAAGACAACAACAAAGGAACTGGTGAAGGAGTTGGAGGCATCAGATACCAAAGTATCTACATCCACCATTAAGAGAATCCTACATCACCATGGCCTGAGAGGCTGTCATGCATTGAAGAAGCCCCTACTCCAAGACCGGCATAAAAAAGCCAAAATGAAGTTTGCAGGTGTTCACCAGGACGAAGACCTAGCCTTTTTGGAGTGTTCTCTGATCAGATAAAACAAAAATTTAACTGTTTGACCATAATGATCAGTGCTATGTATGGAAGAAAAAGGGTGAGGCTTTTAATTCAAAGAACACCATCCCAACTGTGAAGCATGGGGGTGGCAGCATCATGTGGTGTGGGTGTTTTGCTGGAAAATGGACTGGTGCACTTCAGAAAATAGATGGCATCATGAGGAAGGAAGATTATCTAGAAATACTGAAGCAACACCTCAAAACATCAGCTAGAAAGCTAGAAAGAAACTTGGTCGCAACTGGGTCTTCCTGTAGGACAATGATCCTAAGCATACCTCCAAAGTTTCTAACAAAATGACTTAAAGACAACAAAGTGAATGTATTGGAGTGGCCATCACAAAGCCCTGACCTGAATCCCATAGAAAATTTGTGGACTGAACTGAAAACGTGTGTTCAAGCAACGAGGCCCACAAACCTGACTGAGTTACACCAGTTCTGTCAGGAGGAATGGGCAAACATTTCATATTCTTCTGTTTAGCAGTTTAATTCAATTTTTAAAATCTTGTTTATTGTTGTTCAAGATAGGCAATGCTTGGGTGGGGGGTGGAAGGGCTAGAAGTCAAAATAGCATTGACATTTTGATGAAATTGTGATGGTGATTTCTATTTTTATTTGTAATGAAAAAATGAAAAAAAACAAATAATCACAAAAAAGAAAAACTAAGAAAAATACTCACTGAGGACAACAGAATTGTTCTTAGTGCTGCAACAATATCCCCTGCTGTGGACATTTTTTTGATTATCAGTCTTGGAGAAATGACCTGCCAGATGAGCCCCAATTGCAGCAAGTCATATTGTGCTCTTGTTGTTTGGGTGGGCCGAGAACTCCAGGTGAATACTCACTCACCATTTTTTTTCCCCATTCCTCATTTTGCCATTCACTCAAACATGCACAAGTACAACTCCATGTCATCCCCTTCCACCACCATTTTGGTGAGGCAGTTTCAACCGCACCAGGATTTGGATGGAAAGGTGCTATTTGATGTGCCTTGCTGATGTGCCTTGAGGCTTGCTGGTCTTGGGCAGCGCTTTTCCTTTCCAGAGCTTTCATCCCTTTGCATGTGAACTAGGTGGCGCAATATCTCACCCATTGTGACATTTGTACCAAGACCCATCTGTTCCACCAAGTGGTTACCATCCCCTACTGGTCAGTGGCTGCATTTTTCACAACTATTCAGGGATGCATGGTGTATCCATTTGGATGGCACTGAGATCAGAGGGAAAGAGAGGGGCAAGGTTAGCCGTTTCACCAATTTATTGTACGAAGGCATATGCAATACAAAATAACAAAAAGCAAAAAAAACTGTTCCAGTCAGCAGTCTTCCACTTCCTGGAGCAGATAAGTAACAAAACAATTATAGTTATGGCTAAATCAATTATAACTAAAATCAATTGTAAGATTTAGGTTTACTGGCTGGGTTCTTTATTGTCATGTTCCTCAAAAGGCTCAGGTGCGACTGTCTGGGAACTTCAGGCGGGTCCCCAATTCTGCCTCGGTTCATCTGGCTTGCTGTCGAGAGAGTCTAGAGGGGAGAGACTATATTAGTCAGGTAGAGAATTGCACTGTGGCTGTCGGGCTGTCTCTGAAGTGTTCATTTTTTCTCCTTATTATGCAGCTGTATGGTCACTGTAACCAGCTGCACCCGGTGCTTAATAAACAATGTGCAACTGCTCCTTGTCTCAGCACTCTCCAGCTGCTGTCTCCATCTGCAGACCACCTGATAGGAGCTGATGGACCACCCTGCAGCAAACCCACTGCCTTGTCATAGTAACTCTCTTTTATATTAATGCTGAGTCACACAGAAGGAGCAAACCACCTCCTGTGCAGGCATCAAATGTATATCTGAATAGTGATGTACACATGTACACGAAAGTACATGTTAAGAAGTTATTTAAGCCTTCCATGCACTCCTGTGTCTCATTCAGGTAAATTTAATCTCCATAAAGATGGAGCAATACAAACGTTAAGCTTTTAAAAATTAAAGTAGAAATTAAAACGTGAATGGCAGAAAAACTAATGTCATTACATCCAGGGACATAGTCAGGCCCAAAAGTGAGGTCCAAAACTTTGGCGGTGGGTTTGAAATTTAAACTTTGTGCCTTCTTGCTGTGAGACTGCAGTGCTATTCACTGTTCTGACCCCTCAAAGACAAATGCATTTTGCATGGTATTAAATTAGTCTTAACAGCACTTATTAATTTGTCAGTTGTGTCCTTTTCAACCAATTTACTCCCATTATTGTCTTTATTTCTATTATTTTCCTTGTTGTATCCAAATAATGTAGAATATTGTTTGCTTCCTCTTATGTAACAGTTTTAGGGAATGCCCCTTTAATTGGGTTTGGTTATTATATGTATTATGTATGAGCATCTTGCTATAGTCACTGACACTATTGTAGTGGGGAGATGAGGGCAGTGATGGATGAATAATGTTATACCTCCTCATTTCATACCTCAGCTTTTAAAGGTAATGCCACAGAACTTATGTTCATAATCAATCAATACTTTTATTGTTCCCGGAGGGAAATTTGCTATATAAGCTATAAACTATATTGCCACGAGACCTGGCTTATGTAATCAAAATTAGTTTAATAGAGTATACAGCTGTGTTGGAATCCTTTCATTCTGCTCACCATGATTGCAGACATTAAGTACACATAGCCATCAACTAAATAGCTTACACATTCTTGATATGAGCAATAACTTCACGAAACATGTCTAGCTATAATGCCAAGAAAGTCCTTTTTTTTAAGCCAATGGGGACATAATGCAGTTACATTACATGGTGCCTCACTTGGTAGGGAGCCTAGCAAACATCAAGGTAGCATGGCACGCAAAGTATTGTGCTAATGAGACTTCAGGGCCCTGTCACTGGATATCTGTGATTGCACCCCCCACATTCCCATTCCCGGACTGCAGTCGCAAATAGCAAATAAAATTTATCTGATTAGTACAATGCAGCTAGTCTCCCTGCAGTATAAACTGTTCTGCCTACTGACAGTACCCAGCTTAATTCTAAAGAAGATGTCCAGTGAAAGCCTTCTTTTAATCTGATACTCAGATGCTTCATCTTTTTTTCTTTTTTGGGCTGCCTGTACCCAGCCTCCTACCCCAATGGAATACACACACCCCAACTGACTCCTTTGCCAACACAAGGAAATGCAATATAGGCCTTAATTAAAATAATGCAGAGTCATTCCTACTGCGAGCCAGACCATCTATGGCCACACAAGGTGAGTGATATCTCCTTTGTCTGCATTTTATCAAGCCAACAATAGTTCAATTCAGGAAATAAAGGATCTGGGGAGTTTATTTGGTGCTTGCATGGTAAAACCTAAGCAGTTTTGGTAGAGCTGCTGACTTTTAATCATTTTTTTTCTTTAATGCTTTTCCTAATCTGGAATTCCCAATTGTATTTATAAGCTGATACTGTGATGTGTTTGCAATGTGGAGGTAGTCCACATGACTGAGAAGGTGAGAATGTTTTGTCAGCTCCTCGTTGGTGGGCTTTTTCCCAGGCAACCTCTCCTCCTGCTCTTTCTGTAGGACCGCCATGGCATAGAGGGAGGCATAGGTGGTGCTATTGAGCTTCATCATGCTTGGAATCCAGCTGCACTTCCATGAACTTTATGGAAGAGCCTCACCCCTGCAACCCAGGACGGAGATGGCTCCTTCCCACTCCTCCACTCCCTCCTCTCTGAATCAAGACAAGCTGTACACCTCCACATGCCTGCTAACAGGAAAGGACATCTAAAGCAATTAACAAATCTGATGGAATGTTATGTAGATGCGCAAAGAACACATTTTATTTTGGATTGAGCCCCACCCTGTGAAAAGAACACCGCTTCTGTTACCAATCTGTGCGGGGGTGCGGTAGGGTGGGGGTCATATTTTTCTGCTTAGCAGTTTTATTCAATTTTTTAAATCTTGTTTATTGTTGTTCAAGATAGGCAATGCTTGGGTGGGGGGTGGAAGGGCTAGAAGTCAAAATAGCATTGAAACTGATGGAATTGCGATGATGATTTCTATTTTTATTTGTAATGAAAAACAATTTTTAAAAAAACAAATCATCACAAAAAAAGAAAAAATTAAGAAAATACTCACAGAGGACAATAGAGTTGTTTTTGTTCTGTTGTGGATATTTTTTGATTATCAATCTTGGAGAAATGAACTGCCAGATGAGCCCTAACTTGCAGCAAGTCATATACCTGTGCTCTTGTTGGTTGGGTGAGATGAGACCTCCAGGTGTGGAACAGCTGTAAGGTGCAGAGCGGTGTCAGGCCGGTATGACCCAGTATCTCAGCCTTGAGCTGCTGATAATCTTGGAAAAGTGTATACAAGCATGTGTAATACTCTGAAGAGCGCATGCTTTTCACTGGCACGGTTTGATTTCATACCAGACAGTTGGGCCGATCTATGAGCTAGAGCAGTGCCTTACCAAGCCACACAGTAGGCTGTAGTGACCTCACTTTTCAATCTTAGTGAGGTGGAAATGCAAAACCAGACAAACTTCTTCTCCGTTATTATGAAGAGGAATAGGTGCGCACCAGTGGCGGACTCAGGCTGTTTGGCGGACTGCAGGGGCGGACTGCAGGGGCGAGAAAATAAAAAGGGCACCTACTGCACGACATGGTGCCCCACCAGCACACAAAAAGCTATGATGCATCGTGTTTTTTCACTTGGAAGGGCATCTAAGAGGGCACTTCATGAGTTTTTTCATCAGAAAAGCACCTGTAGGGAACCTCAAGTTCATCCCATTGTAAGGGCACCTATATGGCACCACATCACATTTTCTCCACTGGAGGGGCATCCATTAGGCAACTTCCCCACATTCTCACGCATGTAGGGACACCCTTTACAGCACTGCATCACATTTTATCCACTGGAGGGGCACTTTTTCCATTAGAGGAGCACCTAATTGGGCACTTCATGATGTTTTCTCACCTGTAGGAGTACCCTATACAGCACTGCATCCCATTTTCTCTACTGGAAAGGGCACCCTTTGGGACACTGTCATGTAGGGGTGGCATAGAGGGCACTTCATAACGGCACCCTTTTCCATTGGAAGGGCACCCATAGGGAACGTCAAGTTTAGACCATTTTAAGGGCATCTTATAGGGCACTGCATCACGTTTTCTCCACTAGAAGGGCACTCATTAAGACACATTATCGAGTTTTCTTGCTCTAGAGGGCACATCATCATAATTTATTGCATGAAGGGGCACCCTAGAGGGCACTCAATCATTTTTTCCCCATGTGAATGGCAGCCAATAGGGCACTTCCTCTCCTTTTCGCCACTCTAGAGGGCACTTTAGCGACGCTTTTTCAACCATGGGGCACCGGGGGGGGGGGGGGGGGGGGGGGGGGGTAGCTGCCACACAATGAAGTGCAATCAAACAAGCCATATTTCTTATGTTCTGCTATCCTAAGCTTTCATAGTCTGACCAATGAAAAATGTGGAACATCTTGTGAATTACATGGGAGGTGTTACAGTTAATAAAATCATTTATTTCAAATTGAGCACAGTTGATGTAAAACCTTTGGGTCACTGGAATTAGAACAATTAACAGAGTACCTAATGCAGTATAAAACTCTAAATTAGTGGTTCCCAGCCTCAATTCTGGGGACCCCTTTGTTGTAGCCCTTTGTTGCATCCAAAGTTGCAGTCCCACAATTTTAACAAGCTGTTTATTCGTGTGCTTTTCATGTCTATATGGATTATTCACCCTCTTAAGCCACATTATGTCAGCAATAGTTAAGCAGTCCATGAAGAATAACAGTCTTGTGTTCATATTGTGCTTATTATGCTATATTGCAAACAATTACTTAGAAAAGGCAACCAAATTATTTAACTGATCAAATTAAAGACCATGGTTTATTTAATTAATAGGCTCCTGGTTGTTGAAAGATGTGGACACATGGCTACTAAAGCTAAAAATTTGGTAGATAATGAAGAATTGAAAGATAAAGCAAATGATAACAAGCCAAACCAGCATTGTGTTAATATGTCCAATGAAAGATTTCTGAACAAATTGAAACACATGTGTTGAACACTCAAATTAGGAGGCTATTAATTGACATCACTTGATCAGTTTAAAAGATTGACCTTTTTATGTACTTGTTTGCAATATAGCACAGTAAGTACAATTTAAATGTTGGATTTTTATTCTTCATGCCATACATAAACATTTCTGCCATAATATAGCTTAAGAGAGTATATACTTCCTCTAAACCTGAAAAGCAGCTAATTCAAAAAAATTGACAGCTTGTTAAAATTCTGGAATTTCAACTCTGGTTGCAACTCTCCAGAATAGATAAGGGGGTCTGTAGAACTGAGATTGGGTACCACAGCTCTTGGTGGTGCTGGTAGTCTCGAAGGAGTCATGTCAGGAGTTGTGTAAGGGGTCTTTTAAAAACAGTATGGACACCTTTGGACAGGATTCTGTTGGGACAGTTATGATTGAGTAAGATATGTTTATGTACTTAATCCAGTGGTATTAACTGCTAACACTACTGTTTAACATTCGACACTGAATACCAAACATAGTTAAAACTTCTCACTTATACAAGGTATAAAATATATTTATTTGATTTAATTTGGTAGTTATTATTAAAGATATTAATTACCAATTTAATTGCCAAATTTGTTGAAATGCAGAGCGACCTGTTGGATCAACTTTTATTATCAAAATGTACAACTCACAGCCAGTTTAAAATGAATACATTTATTAAGTTACAAAAAAGAACAAAAAAAATATCTATGTCTAATCTAAATACGAAGGTTCAAATTACTTTAACAAATTATGAATGTTACAGACATGGACAGTATACAGTCACAAAAGAAATGAATGAAGGGAAATACAAGACCTCAGCTTTTTTTCTCCCAAATAGTCCCAAGAAAACCAAGATCAAAGTTCAAAAACCAAAAGACAGCCTAATAATTGAAATAATAATTAAAAAGATATCTGCCAAATATCAATATTTAAATGGATCCCAATCTATGTATACAATAGGCTTCATGCTTGCTGTATTAAATATATTGATTGTCCTATAACTTTTGCGATTGTGATTTTTGACAAGAACTTATTTTATTAAATAAGCCTACAGTTTAGTGCTATTTGGGTTTCCATTTCCGTTAAGGCACTTTTCCACAAGGCACTGAGTCACAGGAACATTTTAAGACCAGAAAAGAAGTGTGATAGGAGCACACCTCACGCACCTATGAGTGACTTAGGGTGCAAGGTTTAAATGTGCCTGTTTGAATTGCAAGGAGTATTCTGATGAAGACTGACGTGGTGGAAATGTAAAAACTATTATTTGTTTTTGGAGCATCAAGTGAGTATGCAAGTGTTTTCTGGCCTTGAATCTGGACCCTACCAGTGCCAGCTGTAGCTAACTGAAAGAATAATTTACCCTAACATTGCCCAGGAATGGAGTGCTACAGTCAGCTGCAGTGGAGATACCATACTGTGCACCAGGGACCCCCATTGGTTGATAGTGTGCTTGTAGTTTGCCTGTTGAGCTGTACAAGAAGTGTCTTCTAACTCATGTCTGTGTGAACCGGATTTGTTGACTGTAGCCTGAAAAGGAGCTGTGGGAGTTGCCAGTGTGAAATACAGTGAACCCAGCTGACTTGACACCCCACATCCCTAAACAACACTAGAACCAATTTTGCGATGGGCTGAAGGGCAGCCAGCCACAGTCAGCAGTGACGGTCAGGATTCAAACCATCCATGCAATACACAATGCCTCTACAGGATGCTGTTAGACTAGGTCAAATATATGATTTAGTCACTGGTTATGAAATACATCTCTCAAATGTGTCATTTCTCATTGACTAAGTTGAAATTGTGTCAATTTGACCCAAACCAAAACACAAAGGTTAAGGTGTGTGAACAATGTTGGCTAATTATGAATATGGGGCACAACAAAAAAGGACTGTATTTTAAAATACAGGGATACAGTGCTTGCACATATTTTGTCAGCCAAAATCTTTCTTTCCTGCCAATTATACATGATGAGCTAGATCGGTCGGCTGATTTGGCAAAAAATTCAACCCCTCAATTGTATGTAGAAATCCATGGCCTCACCTATTGATCTTGCTTCTGGCAAGTCTGACCAAGCACTGGTACTGGTACTGCTGTCAGCGAACCAACAGAAATGGTTTGTGGGGAGGTGACACCCATTGTAAAAAATGCACATGCTTTCATAATTTTTGGCTGACAAGAAAAGCTTCAAAATTGACCAAAGATATACCCTCAGTTTTGTGCAATTTACTGTTGTTTTCACTCACATATTGTAACATACAGTACAAGCAGCCATTTATGATATCAAAAAGATTTAAAATGTTAAAATGGCTTGCCACACTTCTGCATGGTAATGAATGACAAACTGCATTTATGAGGCCTGGAGCATTTCACAGTGATCCATTATCCAGTCTCTATAGTCCCCTGTGCCTGGTCATGGTGTACTGATAAGTAGTAAGAAAGCACAACGGGAAATATATGCTTAATAATAATGTGTTTTCAAGTGTATGTATTTTTTCAGTACTGCATTGTGCAGTTGTGCCTTCTTCATTAACATAAGTGTTCAAACCGCACTTTATAATGCTACATAAGCACAAAAAAACGCAGCTGTCTGATTTCAACCAGTTTTTATTGGGGGAAAACGCAAAAAAGGAGATCAATAATTGGGATGAGGCTCCTTTAAGAGGAACAGTTCGCCTGTTTCGTCTGTTCATGCAGAGTTGCTGAGTTTTTCCTTCCTTCAGTATAAAAGGTTGTGGAACGGTTCGTCCTGTCGCAGTGCCCCTGATTCCATCAGAGGAGAAATGAGCAATACTTACGGCAACGCGTACGGCAGCACCGCCTACCGCAAGGTGCTCGGCGACCCTCAGCGCAATGTCTCGAGGTCAACCGGTTCCATTGCCTCCGGTAGGTTCCACTCTCGGGTGTGGTCGCGAGGCTCCGCATCCTCGTCCTATCGCCGCGGAGGAGTAGCGGGCTACTGCCAAATTCCTTCCGCCGACAGCCTGGAATCATTTGATGGAGATGTAAAATTCCGAAATGAGAAAGAAATGTTGCAAGCTCTCAATGACCGCTTCGCCAGTTACATTGACACGGTGAGGTACCTCGAGCTCCAAAATAAGAACCTCGAGACAGAAGCAGTGGCACTGAGGCAAAGCCAAGCCGGTAGGTCGGCTATCGGAGAACTCTATGAGCGGGAGATTGGGGACCTGCGGAGCATGGTATTGCAGCTGAGCAACGAGAAAACTCAAGTTATATTAGAGCAGGAGCATATCGAGGAAGACATTCAGCACTTGAAGCAAAGGCTGGACGACGAGTCCAGGAACAGGGAGGAATTGGAAGCAGCAATCCGAACCATGACCAAGTATATTGATGAATCCGGTCTAACCCGCCTGGAGCTGGATAAGAAGCTTCAGTCGCTTAATGAGGATGCTGCATTTCTCAAGAAAAACCACGAGGAGGAGGTCGCCGACCTACTTTCACAGACCCAGGGATCCCAGATGCAATTCGAGGTGAGGGATACCTTGAAGGCTGATGTCTCCAGCGCACTGCGGGAGATCCGAGCCCAGCTGGATGGCCATGCCTCCAAGAGCGCAATGCAGGCTGAGGAATGGTTTAAAGGTATGCCGCCCCCATCCTAACCGGACACTTGCTTCACTTCTAGCACGATGGTAACGCAACAGCACTTTGGGTACCTCCAGGTGTTTTGAAGCCAATGTTTGCCTCCAGGTGTTTTGAGAGAGCCATTATAGCCTACGAGGTTGTTTTTTTTAATAGGACTAGACGCTACAGTTAACGTTTGTTGCGAAAGACCATCTTGCCTCACAATGAAAAACGTTTAGATGGAAAATGTACAATAATTTAAGTGGTTTGTCTGTGGTCATATTGTATGTTTCTCTTTGTGGAGAGCGAAATTATCAAGTTTATATACATTTCAATGTGTCATTACAGTTTTAAGAATTATTTTGTTACTACTCCCCTCCATTCCATGTAGCCATGAATGTGACGAACATTTAACGTATAATTTTATCAATTTATTTCCAGTGAAATTTTTTGTATAAAATGTATTCATAATGCGAGCAGTACTTACATTCGTAATCATATTTCTTTTTATTGTAGTTTTGAACAGATTGTAACCACGGTCTGCAAATGCGGTGTCGTCAGGTTGCCCATAGACGGACGCTTTTTCGCTGTTTTCGTATAATAATAGCCTATGTGTCTGTGTTGTTTCATGTCCGTTTAGCCGATTAATAAACAGCTTGAAGCTTTTTTCCTAGTGGGAAAACTAGAAGACCTTCGCCGGATAGTCTAGCCGCACGGCTAGCCTACCCGACGGACACCCCCATTTTTAAAAGCCTGCGAGAGTAGGCTTTCAACGTACCGATATCGTCGCCAGTGCAGTGCCGAATTGGCCCGTTTTATGCAGTCGGTTTAGGCTATGTTTATTAAACACTTCGTAATATGCCCATGTTTGGATGGGCATTAAATTTCACACACAGGTAGTTTAATTACCCTAAATACGGGACAACTACCACGTCCTTTCGAAATTTTCAACGAAAACCTGACGATAACATTAAATGTAGGCTATAGTATTTAGTTATTTATGATCTGATAGGCTATCGAAATGCATAAGGGTTTTTTTAAATTCGACAGAATGGGGCGTGTTATTATAGCCTACCTATAGGCTACATGTTAAAATAGCCGATGTTCTCACACATAGCGACATATTACCCTATAGTCTACGTAAACACGTTTCAACACATTTTCAAAGTCTTTATATCAAATCTAGTCCAAAGACATTGGGGTGTCTTGAGCCGAATTGTTCCGAATTGGGTAGAAGAAGCAAAGAAAATATTCATAAAGCATGTGGGCTGCCATTTGGGGCTGGGGTTATCATCAATGCCGATGTGCAAACGTGCAGTTTGTGCAGTTAAAATGCGTCTGCGGTTCAAATTTTAAGTGAAGGTGCCTGCATACAGTGGAGACAATTCAAGGTGGTGAGGCTACATATGGTCGAGTGAAATTTTAACAAACTCTGGTTTGCCTGCGTACTTGACTGACCTTTTAGGACACCGGGTTTTCACGTGACGTCATGTTGTTCCCGGTTTACAGTGCTTTTCATGCTATGGGTTTACAGTGGTATGAACAGTGAGGATATAACTTTACAATTATATTTATGGTTTATATGGTTTAAAGAGAAAAGGCGCACCAGTAAATAACACATTGAAATGCACACTATTAGGGTTAGGATAAGAATTGTGGACATTCAGGCATGGATCATGTTTGGTGTTAAGTAGGATGACTCAGCATCTTGGAATTCTTGGAGTAACTCTTCAGCTGCACTAAATGGCTGCATCGTTGTCTACACTTGTATGAAAAACTTTGATTTTTATTCTGAAATATACATTGTTTCAAAATGACTACTTGATTGATTACCAACAAATTAAACCATCCACCAAATGGACAATGAGCTAAAGAACATAAAGTGGGAGATGGCTAGCCAGCTGTGGGACTATTAGGACCTCCTGAATGTGAAAATGGCCCTGGATATTGAGATTACTGCATATAGGTGATTTGTTTCCTCTTCTACAAAAGTGACTAATTCATGGGATTTTAATTTCAATGAACATGGTCTAACAAATTAAGCTTGTTATTGCACATTGCCTTAATTACACACCACCATACAAGCATACATGTGCTGCATAACAGTTAGTCATCGCTAATACTATTCTACAAGTGGGATCAAAGGATCATAGTAGCATTGTACAGGAATGTCATTAACAATGTCTGGTGCTTGCCCTAAAAAACTACACTTACACACACACAAGGTGTGTGTGTTTCTAAGCAGTTGGGGCTTTTCATGAATTTTTTTCTTCTACCAAACACCAGGAGACAGAGCCCTTGGCACCATCTTCCCTCCAGCCAGTGACAGTGGGACTTGAGTAGCTGTAGGTGTGTGTCCATGCATGTGTTGTTTAATGCAATGTGTGGGTTTGCCCTTCCTCAGTTGTGCTTTTTGTGGAATCAAGAGTAAACATTTAACATTTACTTAATATGAATCAGTATAAAGACTTGTTGGCACTTATCTTTGTAATTAAATTATGGCCAAACAGTGAAGCAGGGTTTGTATTTACAGCAACCCCCTAATGTAACCAATGAGAAGCAGGGGGGGATCGAAATGTGTTTCAATTTACTTGCACTTCATAACTTTTTTTTGGAAATTCCACTGAAACTCAAATTGTTCATGAAGAAGAACCACCAAAGTGGTTACAAGACAGGGATATTCTATGCATGGTCGACATTTTATAGTGGTTTCTCTTTCACAAGTAGAAGATTTGAGTGTGTGATGTGCTCTGTAAGTGTTGTGCAAGCAAGATTGTGTGTACACAGAATGCATGTTGTGTTGCTGCATGGAGGGTAACCCTAGATGGTACCATTCCATTTAGTAAGCTGGTAGAATCTGGCTCCCCTGAAATATACAGTAAGCCAAACAGACTGTACACCTAGTAGGAATGGGGGAATAGAGAAATTCAAGACTGTGGGGAAGAGTCTCTGTTAAAAATCACTGACATAAGTCTACAGGAACCTGTTTTAAAGGTTTGGCAGCTGTACTGAGTCAAATGTATTTAGGAATATGATCACAGACTGAGGTTTTCCTGTGTTGAATGTCCAGGTGAAAGAAAACCACTTCTGAGCTGATGACCTCAATAAAACAGGGTTCTAGGAGTTTCTAAAAAGTTTACCCAATTTTTAGTTGTCAGTTTTTTTGTTAGAAACACATTGCTTTCTATTAACAAAATTTCAGTCACAAATTCCAATGGGGATATGGACTAAATTTCACATTTTTCTTTCATTAGCAACACATCAAGACGTCAAATACATTGGGATGGTAAAAAATGTACTTTGAAACGATGTTGACTGAGATTAATGGACATAACTTCAAGTAATGAAAAATCAAAGTAATTTTTTCATTGCAAAATTTATTAAACACCACCACGACTGAAAAACAAATAAACTGAATGGGAATTCCAAGGCCAAACTGGCTTCTAGTAAAAATGTCCAGAAAACTACCAGTAGTAATGGCTGCTTTTTTGTGGTTTTAATGATTCTTATGACTTCTGGCAGTGCGCATGGAGAAGTTGTCAGAGGCTGCACGCTTCAACAGTGATGCCATCCGAAGTGCAAAGGATGAGATTGGCGAGTACCTTCGGCAACTACAATCTCGCACCATTGAACTGGAGACACTGAAGGGGACCAGGGATTCACTAGAGAGGCAACGGTGTGAGATTGAGAACCGCCACCATGGTGATGTCTCATCTCTACAGGCAAGCTGGTTCGCTTCTCTCTCTGCCCACCATGACGTCCATTTTTCATAAATTAATTGATAGTAGTAACATTTGTAAAATAAAGACAAGCAGAACCCCTGAATCTAAGTTGAACTAAGCAAAAATAATCTCACTTAAACACCAATTTAACCAGTAAATTAGAATCCATATTCTCTAGTATCCATATTCCCTGCAAATAGTTTGGCTGCATATACTCAGTCTCGACATGTGTGTGCATGTGTGCACGCATGCACATTTGCATGTGTATGTATCCTGTTTCCTTTTCCACTGCAGGAAACCATCCACCAAATGGACAATGAGCTAAAGAACATAAAGTGGGAGATGGCTAGCCAGCTGAGGGACTATCAGGACCTCCTGAATGTGAAAATGGCCCTAGATATTGAGATTGCTGCATATAGGTGATTTGTTTCTTCCTCTACAAAATTGACAAATTCATGGGATTTTAATTTCATTGAACATGGTCTAAGTTAAGACGTGTCCAGGACATAATAAAACAACACACACACATTTTAGGGGGCCAAGCACACTTTACTGTATTTGCAGATTTTTGTTCTTGTAGTGATTATTGTGTTTTGATGTCTGTTTTCGTCAATACTGAAAAACTGTCGAGTGAAGTTTAAAAAAAAAAAAAACCTTTATGTAGTTGTAGAGGGTCGTGTAGTTTGGCCAAGGAGCAATTATGTGTATTATTTTCTGGCTGTTGTTACTATACCAAGGAAAATCACTTTGCAAGCAAGCTGGCTAACAGTAGTGTTTCTTTTTTAAATCCAAAAAAATTTAGACATAACAACATCCAATATACACAATTAATTAGGCAATGATTTGCACATTTGGCCAAAAAGACTGGTTTTACATTCACTGGCTTCAGTTTGACTATGTATGCTTGGCCCCCATTAAACTCTGCGTACGTCCATGTTTTACAACAGAAAACCTTTGACACTGGGTACCATTTTCATTTATTTTTTTGTCTGTCTAACAGGAAACTGCTTGAGAGTGAGGAGACAAGGTTTACTTCTAACCTCGGTCCATACTCTTACTTGGACAGCACCACCAAGATCTCTCAGATAAAAATCAAAGCAGATGAGATTTCTGACACTGTCATTCTTGAGGAACAGACAGATGAAACCCAAGTAACAGAGGAGGTAACAGAAAATGGAAAGGCTGTAGAGAAGGAGGAAGATGAAGAGGAGGGTGAGGGAGAAAAGGAGGAAGATAAAGAGGGGCAGAAAGAACCCAAATTGGAAGTAGAGAAAGCTGAAGATGTAGAGGAGACAAATAAGGAGAGGGAAGAGGAAAATGGAGGAGAGGAAGAAGAGACAGAGCCTGAGGTGGGTACGAAGTCTTCAGGTGGAGAGGAACAGGCAGACAAGTCCAAACTACCTGCTGGAAAGAATGCTGCTTCCCGTGAGTCAAAGTCAATTGCTAAATCACCACAACCAAAATCACCTGGAGTTAAGTCCCAGGAGACAAAATCTCCTACTAAAACACCACAACCAATATCACCTGAATCTAAATCCCCAACGACAAAGTCTCCAGCTGTAAACTCACCTGAGCCAAAATCCCCAGTAAAGAAAACCCCTGAATTGAAATCCTCCACCATAAAATCACCCACACCAAAATCCCCAACAAGTAAATCCCCAGAAACCAAGTCTTCTGCTGGAAAATCACCACAGTCCAAGTCCCCAGGACACACACCTGAGTCCAAATCTCCTACCCCCAAATCACCTGTCCAAAAATCTCCAGAATCACTTGGAGATAACAAGTCCAAACCTCCCAGCCCTAAGTCCCCTGTGGAGGACAAACCCAAGCCAGCTGCTGTGAAGGATGCCACAAAGCCAGGAAAGGATGGTCAAACTAAAGAGATGTTACAGCCCTCCAAAGAGGACAAAGACAAGGAGCCAGATGCTAAGTTAGAAGACAAGCTTGAAATTAGGACAAAAGAGAATGTGCCTGTTCAGAAAGTAGAGGAAAAGATAGAAAAAGGGGGTGTCAGGAAGGACAGCAAGACCGAAGATTCCCTTAAGAAGGCTGAGATTCCCAAAACCCCCTCCAAGCCTGCAGAGAAGCCTTCACCCAAGACCACGTCAGAAAAAGTCCCCACCAAAAAGGAAGAGGAGAAGCCAGCCTCTCCTAAACCAGAGGAGAATGTAGCTAAGACGAATGAAAAGCCCAAAGCGGAAGTGAAGCCAGCCCAGAAAGATGTCTCTGAGCAAAAGAAACCTGAACCTATGAAGGAGAAGCAGCCTCAAATGGAAGTAAAGAAGGAGAAAGAGGCTCCCAAAGCAGTCACAAAGGATACCACGAACTCCAAGACAGAGGAAGTTCACAATTCATCCAGCACAGACACCAAGAAAACCCAGATCACAGATGAGAAAGCGAAGAAGTGAAACTTACAGTAATGGTTAATGGCAGGGTAAGGTTTAGGGGGAATCAATGATCAGCCAAGAACACTTAGGAATTAGGAATTACAAGTGACCTAAGTAGCCTTTCAAATTTGGTGGCCAAAGCAAACACATGAACAAAGTGAGCAAGCAGTAGTGTTTCTTTTGCATATAAACTGTGACAAACAAAACACAATCTCTTATATATATGATTATAGGGAATGCAGAATGCTTTATATCTGAGGACAGCTCTAACTATCAAGTGCATTTTAACAAACATCCAACTGGCTGGAAATACAATGTCAAAAAAGAAACTATATCATATAAAAATGGTAGAGATAAAACAAGACTGTTATAATGAATCTAATGAATGTATATAATGAATATACATAAATATTAATATATTTACAAAAATGCAAGGAATTTACATAATTTGCTTGTTATGCACCTTATATACTTTCATGTTGGTTTTCAAGCAATGATGCACTTCCTGTCTGTAGTCTGTAATGAATGTTGATTGAGCAATGTATACGCTGCAGAGACCTAGCAATACAAATCAATAAATAAAGAGCTGAATAAAGAGCACTGCAAGGTGTCCTGCCTCATTTATCTTACATAAAATACATTAAAACAAATGGTATTAAAATGGTAACAATTGGTATTAAGGCTGAATTGTTTTGTTTATAAAGTGATGGATAATGCTTTGAAAAGTATTATTTGCAAAGTATTGCGATTTTAAAGAAATGAATGGCCACAACTACTATATATTTCACGAAGAATCAGTGCATCATTTAGTTCACTGAATAGTGTGTCTGCTTTTATTTTGAGATTGAAATGCCAACTAAAAGCGACAACAATGGCAGCAGGAAGTGTAACTGCTGAAGAATTTTGCTGCACTGGAATAAGATGTCATAAATAATGCACAGGAAAAATAACAAAAAAGCATAATGGCTCATGGCTACCCATGTCTATTCAAAGAACAATGCTGAACACCAAGAGTAAAACTATGACCTTTTCAAAAGATAATATGGAAAGCCGAGTGTAAAAATAAGGGCTGTTCAAAAGATAATACTGAGCACTGAGGGGGAAAAATCAGGGCTAATCAAAGGGTAATACTGAATTCTGAGGATAAACAATATGGCCTGTGCAAATGATAACAGGATTTTTTTACCCTTTCACACTCAGTTACAGAATTTTGCATCTGTCATTGAATCTCAAACAATAAAAGCATTTGAGAGCTTTTGAAAATAATTCATGGAAACACGAGCTTGGCAGATATTACAGTAACAGCAATTTATAGCAATTTTTATACCCAACTATTCTAAATGAAACCATTCTGGTTAATGGCCATGCTCAAGGGTACAACAGCAAAATATTCTGTACAATGTCTTTTAGAGTCTTTTAATTTTATTTTACACCCCACAGGGCCAACACATGAAAAGGGCCATATTCTCGATCTTGTTCTTTCTCATGGTCTGAAGATTGATAGTATGGAACTTATTAATATCTGTGTATCTGATCATCTTAGCATTGTGTTTAAATTATATTCCTCTCTGCCCCCTAAAGTTACATTGGCCCCCATTCGCTCTCGCATCACAAACTCTAAACAGCTAGCAAATTTTCGGATGCATTTTCGTCCCTCTCCTCCAAGCTGCCTTTCTTCTCTGACACTGACCTACTGGTGAACTCCTTTAACGACCTCTGCCTAGCAACACTGGATTCAGTTGCCCCAATCAGATTTAGAACCAAAACAATTTCAAACGTCCCCCCGTGTTTCAACGACCACATCCGGTCACATCTCTCTAAAGAGAGAGGTACGCAAAACAGAACGTAAATGGAAGGCCTGCAAACTCCACGTTTATTATGAGTATATGAAGGATTTAATGAAGAAATACAATTCCACAGTTAAGGATGCACGAGCAAATTACTTTCCTACTCTAATCTCACAGAATGCCCAAAATCCAAAAGTACTATTATAAAACACAACCGGATTATTGGTGCTCGCCTAACATTAACATGCTTGCATCACCTGACCTCTGCGAGCAGTTTAAAATATTTTTTACCGAAAAAATTGAAAAAATCAGATCCCAGACTGATAGCAGCCGGCCTCACAATCTACCTACCCCACAGCCTCTAACTCACAGATCATTTGATGTTTTATCCCTCAGTTCTTTTACATCAGTGTCTCTATCTGCACTCAATGATATGGGTAAGCACATGAAGTCATCTACTTGCCCCTACCAGACTACTGAAGGAGATTATGCCTGCTGTTGGTCCTTTCATTTTATCTATTGTAAATAGCTCTCTGACCTCTGGCTTTGTACCCGTCTATTTTAAAACTGCTTTAGATTAACCTCTCCTTAAAAAATCCAATTTAGATCCCTCTATTCTGAATAATTACAGACCTGTCTCAAAACTTCCTTTTTTATCTGAGATCCTAGAAAAAGCTGTGTTTAAACAATTAGTAGCGCATTTGAGTGACAACTACCTATTCGAAATATTCCAATCTGGCTTTCGATCCCTCCACAGTACTGAGACTGAGCTGCTCAAAGTCTGTAACGACCTGCTGTTGGCTGAAGATGCGGGTGAATGCGCCATCTTAGTTCTGTTGGACCTCAGCGCAGCCTTCAACACAGTCGATCATGTTTTTATCATTTGAGAAATATAGCCAAGGTTAGATTCTTCGTCTCTGCCCCAGATCTGGAGAACCTCATCCATGCTTTCATTTTCTCCCGCCTCAACTATTGTAACTCCCTGTATACCAGTCTTAGTCAGAAATCAATCCACCACCTACAGTTAGTTCAAAATGCTGCAACTCGGCTCTTAACTCAATCCAAAAAATGTGATCATATCACCCCTGTCCTAGTATCCTTGCATTGGCTGCCAGTTTATCTTAGGATTGATTTTAAAATTCTTTTGATTACTTTTAAGGCCAGACATGGGATGGCCCCTCCCTGTATTTCTGATCTTTTGTCCCCCTATGAGCCAGGACACAGACTGAGATCCCCGGGTAAGGCGTTGCTAGTCACTCCAAAGTCAAGGCTAAAAACCAAAGGCGACAGGACCTTTGCTGACAGAGCCCTTAGACTTTGGAACAATCTGCCAGAAATTATCAGGCTTGCAGAGTCAGTTCCCCATTTTATTTAACTTCTTAACACATATATTTTATGTTAAAGCGTTTATTGGGTGATCTTTTATTTTATGTTATTTTATTATTTTTATTTGTTTCTGTGTTTTGTATTGACTATTGTGAAGCACTTTGTTACCTGTATAGAAAAGTGCTATACAAATAAAGCTATTAATAATAATAATAATAATAATAATAATATTATTACAATGTGTTTAAAAGTACGGCCACACGGGTGTTACAGCGCTAGAGTGTTTCCTGAAGCATACGGTCACACCGGTGTGATGAATACAGAAGTTTAGAATGTATATTTAAGAATGACGCTATCAGCAATCATCACACAATCAGCATTTGGGTTAAACCTTATTCTTTCTAGGATGCAACACACTTGTATCCCACAAGTCCATTGCACCAAATAAACGCTTTACAACACCGATCTTTATGTCCTCAATGTGAGCATTTATTTGTTAATGCAGACAATCACACTTGCTTAGAAGAAGCAACAGCTTACAGTAGAAAAAAAATAGACTAGGCTATAGGCTAGTTAGATAATATTAAACCGCTAATCAAGCTGTCAAAATGAGTCTGTACAGGCTGGCAGAAAGCAGAATATAAACGAATAGACCCCTTCAAAGTTTGTAAACAGTAATGACGTAACAGCACAATTTGATGACAGAAAGCAAGTTGAGTGACTATGTGAAGCAGCTAAATTTTCAAGATCGGGCAAGTTACGTTACATGGCCAAAATTATGTGGACACCTCTTGTAATTAACGGGTTTGGCTACTTCAGCCACACCCATTGCTAACAGGTGCATAAAATCATTGACAAACATTGGCAGTAGAATGGGTCATACTGAAGTGACTTCCAATGTGGCACTATCATAGGATGCCACCTTTCCAACAAATCAGATCATCAAACCTCTGCCCTGCTAGAGCTGCCCCAGCCAACTGTAAGTACTGTTATTGTGAAGTGGCAATGTCCAGGAGCAACAACAGCTCAGTCGCGAAGTAGTAGACCACACAAGTTCACAGAACAGGGTGCACCGCCAAGTGCTAAAATGTGTAACGCATAAAAATAGTCTGTCCTCGGTTGCAACGCTCACTGCCGAATTTCTGACTGCCTCTGGAAGAAACGTCAGCACAAGAACTGTTTATTGGGAGCTTCATAAAATGGGTTCGCATGGCAGAGCAGCTGCACACAAGCCTAACATCACCATGGACTCTGGAGCAGTGGAAAAGCGTTCTCTGGAGTGAAGTGCTCCCCACTATCTGGCAGACTGATGGACGAATCTGGGTTTGGGGAATGCCAGGAGAACGTTACCTCCCCAAATGCATAGTGCCAACTGTAAAGTTTGGTGGAGGAGGAATAATGGTCTAAGGCTGTTTTTCATGGTTTGGGCTACGCCCCTTAGTTCCAGTGAAGGGAAATCTTAAAGGGATATTTCACTTTGGTACAATACAAGTAATGTTGTGGAGCTTACCCCACTGTATTTTTTCCATAGATTGTGTTGTTGCCATTCTCGTTGTGTTAGTGTTAATCAGTTTAACCTTCAGGGTCCAAGTTGAACTATGCGGTTGTTCCCTGCACTTGGACCGGTACTTCTCTCTAGGGGTTTCGTCATACTTGTTCCTGGTTATGGTTATACACTTTGTTGTACGTCGCTCTGGATAAGAGCGTCTGCCAAATGCCTGTAATGTAATGTAATGTATTTGCACAGCATGAACACAAGCAACATTAGATAACCCTGTTGACGGTAAATGGCAGCGCCATTCCTCCAGGTTTTCCGGTTCCCCGTTCATTTTCGTGACTCCACCGAAATTAAAACACAAACTAACTACAAATGATAATAGGTTGATAAAATAGAGTACTAACTTTATAAGGTCCAAGGTTTTTCGAGCTGATAAGCAGTTTTCAGATTAGCTATAAACAGAGAAATTGGATACGGTGCAGAAATACAGCAAGAAATACAGCAAGCTGATTTTTAAAAAGTGCACACGCCCATGTGAATACGTCACCGTGCTCAGGGATACGTTTAATAAACTTATAACACAACTTTTAAAATAAATTTAAAATTCTATGGCAAGCCCTTTCGGCCCCCATGCTTCACTATACCAGCTCCCTCACACTCTGGACATGCAAATCAATCATTAGCAATGTCTGCCCATATTGCTTTGTCAATTTCTACATGACATCCCATCACTTTGGTTGGTTGTGGGATGATTCTGAGGACATCGTCAAAGAAATATTTTTACAGTTTGACCAGAAACGATTTCTGCTCACTTTGTGCATGCATGTGACTTTTACGTGCATCTTATTGACCTCAACAATGGACCCAGGATAAATGTCATCATATCTGATGACACACCACTGTCCAATGATCTCTTTGCTTTCCCATTTGATTTCATCTGTTTTCTGCGCGTGTTGCTCTTCGGTGGTGTCAGAAAGGATGGGCTGAACATCAGATATGGTGGTAGCAGAAAGGATAGCCTGGACATCAAATTCAAACCTTTGAGTGCTGTGACATGTACATACAAGAATCTGCTTAGTTGAGCAGAGACAGCTGACATCTCTGTAGATGACCTTTCCTGGTGTGAGAGTGATCATCTGATAGAGGCGCATTGTTGAAGGAACCACCGGGAGTCTTGTGTACAGCTTTGTCCACAGCTTCTTAGTCAATTAGATCAGCTGTGCAGAGGTCTGGGCATTTAGGAGGCAGTCATACAATTGCTTTGCATTTGCAATGACTTTTCCATCCCTGACCAATCTGTCTGCTGTTCTTTTTAAAACCCCACCCACTTCAACTGGAGTTCCGTGGCTTGCTTCAAAGAAGCTCTATGTACCCTTCTTGAACAAATCTGTCCTCAGCATATAGAAGTTGCCTTTGTTTTCTAATCTGAGGGATGGGGTTGGGGAAGGGTAAAATAGTCTGCGCTCTGGATGCTAGTATTGATAGCTCATAATATTCATATAACCATTTAAAACATACCGTGAAGCTAATATTTAATCTCAAATGAGAAAAATGAAAAAATACAGCAGGGTAGAGTACTGGCTCAAAATCCCTGAAGAATGCCATTTTGCATAATCCCAGCAAAAAATCATAGGCAGCTAGGTTTGGTGCACATTGGCCTTACCCAAATGAGCCACACTGAAGCCCTCTTCTTTGTCTTTAAAGTCTATGCAAAAGTATTTGATATACTTGCAATTCAGCATTGAGTGTTTGTGAGGTATAAACGAAAAGACAAGTATGTGCATGTTTGTTAGAAACACTGTCTATCTGAATAAATAGGCTAACAGCTACAGACTGACTGTGACCAAGGCAGGCGAGCTTGGTCTTTGGGGACTGAGGGGAATTGGATGTGCATTTCCTCATTTCTTTCTGGAAGGCTAAGTTTCAATGACTCAGCGTGCAATGGTGCTGAGGTACAACAGAAAGCTCATCAGCCCTGGTGCAGTGCAGACTATTAATAGTTGCTGCTGTTGGTCTCCTTGGCACTGAGATAAATGGGACGGAAGGATACTGCAGTGTGGGATGCAGAATTTCATAGCTTTACCATTCAGTTATGAACACCTTCTCATAAAAAAGTCTTCAAAGCATTTGAACAAAACCTATTTTATTGTCCTATCTACATAGACATTATCCTGTGCAGGTTAAAAAAAGGCCTGAAAGCATTTAGAAAGTACAGTGTCTAAAGACAGTGACAGGGTCATCCCCTCAGCCTGGGACTTCATGCTCAGCGGTGACTGAAGAATCCCTGGGGATAGTTATATTTGAAGGGCTTCAGGCGATTCGGACCCCTGAAATAAAGAAAAGCAAAAGTCACTGGAATTAAAGGAATAGAGAGAATGGAGACTAAAAATACAGAGGGGTCTGGAGACTGTAAAAACAAGAGACTGGATATAGGGATGAAAGAGTTCTACAGGATTTTTTTCAGAGCTCACCAGACTATGCAAAATAAAGCTATTTGTAGTCCTATTTTTAACTGAAACCCACCAAGCCAGTATGAGTTTAACAATTGCTGAGTGTGTGTGTAGACTGTGCAACTTCTCCCACACCACTTTTGAAAGTGGGAAAAGGGAAGTCCAGCTGACAAGCAAAATAATTTTGTTATTGTGCACTGATACAATTATATGATTAATGAAACTGACCTCACAGTCCGTAGACACATCTTTTCACGTGGGAACTCCCGGGGCCCCTCCACACTTTCGTCCTGACTTTCAGTCTCCAGATAGACGTCCAGACACAGACACAGACGCTGCAGCTGATTGGTCAACAGCTGGTAGCCTGGACGGGGCCCTTGCAGTTCTGATCGGAACACATTGACTTCACTCTCCATAGCCTGGAGAAAACACATTGGAAAGCTCAATTAAACTAGCACCAGAATAAGGTTATTAAAAGTGCAATGCATTAATAAAAAGGTTGGCTCATATACGTGCTGTGGATTTGGGGTCTTACCCGTAGGTTATCGTCTGTCCTGCTACTGCGTTCCCCTTTCCAGTTGAGGGAGAGGGCGAAGAGGGGGGTGACCTCAGGGTAGCGAGGGTTCAGCACCACAGCAGCCTGAAGTCGAGCTGTATGAGAGAGGGGGTGAAATGCAATGTTACCCTGGTAACTTCAACAACTGCTCAAGCATTACTGCCAAGAATGTGTCCCTCACCTGTGCCTCTTTCAATGAGAGCCAAGAAGTACATGTCTGTCTCCTGAGCTAGGCCAGCCAGGGCAACATGCTGGGTGAAAGGCAACTCCTGCAAGAACAGACAGCACACAGCTTTATATATGCTTGCATATTTGCATATCTTCACCTCAAATCAGTGCTTCTCCATGTTTCTATGCAGGATTGCATTTGATAATAGTAGGCGCAAAAAAATATTTTGTAGGTACATCTGAACTAACAAAATTAATTTAAACAAAAAAAAACAACAAAAAAAACACATTTGCTAGCAAAACTACAGGATGGGGCATCAATGCATCAAAAAAAATGTTGCATTTGAGTGCTGAACATTTCTTTGCTTTGTTTTCTGATTAATGTTATCTTAGTTTATACCTGGCCAAAACAAAAGTCGCCGTTTGGATTTTTTTGGACAGTACCCACTGTACAAGCCTCTGGAGGCAGTGTTATGATCTGGGGTTGCTTCAATTGGTCAGGTCTAGGCTCAGCAACGTTATGCGGCAATAAATTGAAGTCAGCCGAGTACCTGAATGTACTGAATAACCAGGTTATCCCATCAATGGATTTTTTCTTCCCTGACGGCACGGGCATATTCCAGGACGACAACGCCAAAATTCATCGTATATATATGGATATACACACACACACACACACACACATTTTGGCTTTACAACGCAGAAATTACAGCAAACTTTTTGATTAGCCTGGTGTGTTGAATTGAGAGCAGGCTTAAGACAGCTTTCAATGTCAAGTCTTGATTCTAAGCTTTGGAGTCTGTTAGGGGGCTGTATCGATAAAAAGTGCTGTAATTTCAACATGCTGAAAACAAAATGTACAGAACTATCCTTAATTGAAAGCTGAGCATATGCACTCTAACCACGTTAGAATACAAACCTAAAATTAAGGACTACAGAGCCAAATCAAGAAAAAATATGTCTGTCCCAAACATTCTAGAGCTATAGAAGGGGTTTTTCTGCATTAGCAGTCATACCTCAAGCCACAGTCAAAACACCAGCAATAATTCAGTGTGGTACGCCTAAAAACACTCTTCCCAAGTAGTATGTAAATGTCTGTAAATCAAATCTCTAAATATAATCAATGCTCATCTAGCGTAGGGTGTAGCCTACTTGTAATTTTATTAACTGAAATACATCTTCATCAAAATGCATTACTCTCCCACCCATTTTTCATGAATGAAATTTCTTCCAATTAAGCCAAAATGTATTGAAATACATAGAATATGTTCTGATGTTTTGCTCAGTTAAATGCAAGCACAAACACAAATGCGTCTTTCCTTATCAGATCTGACATGCCTAAATTAATTCGTTTGTGTCTATGCAAGAGTCACATTGCCTTAGGACAGCCCAACAAGAAACCTCTACTATTTTAACATTTTGAAATACACAGGACATCACTGACAGAACACACAAACTCATAAACTGTCAGGAAAATCTTCTTATTTTTTAATCAACCAAAAATGAAAAGCCTTTATTTCCCATCTGTAGTAAACAACTCATCTACATTTTCTCCAAGAATTTCCAAGCTCATGCATGCTCAGAGGAGTACATACCGCATACTCTTGGTAGTTTATAGTTGTCCACTGGGCCAGGCGTGAAACCACTTTTGCAGGGAAAAGGTGCTGGCATTCACAGGACACCGGCACAATGCTGTGCTCTAAAAATGCAGCATCTTTTAGTCTCATTAACAGACATTTGTTATGCAGAGTGGATTACATTGCATTGTAAGATTAGCACAATTTACCAAATACCAGACCTGGGTCAAATACAAATACGTATTTGTATTTCAAACTGTAGTTAAATACATAGTTGAAGTACTTTCAAATACATTTACTCATGAATTACTTCATATTTCATTTATTTAAATTCTTTTAATGGCAAACCAAATCCTTTCCCAAATAATATACTTTCCTGGAAAGCAAATACTTTTTCATAATAGTCATAATATTTCTGTGATCGACAACAGAAATGACTGAGCCAGCAACAATGTAGGCTTCATACTGAAGGGGGTATCCCAGAGTTCTTTGTACAAACTTTGTGAGCAGCCCTCGATGTGATGTCAGCAAGTTAAAATACTGAAGGCACTCCAGGGGAACTACTAGGAGTTAGGGGTTGAATTTGGATTATGGACAAGGGTAGTCTCTAACAGACAGTAGCCTAAATGCCCGTACGTGTCTTTGCATGGGAGGATGGCAAACTCAGACATGCCAGTTTATTTGTACCCATGCCATCTAAATTAGTGGCATTCCCTCTTTTTTCTGTTGTCCGAGCATTCAACAGCCATATGTACAGTTCCATCTTTTACATTTTGTAAGGTTAAACACTGATAAAATACTGGTCTCATCTGTCCAGAAGAACAGGAATGCATGCTCTTTTAAGTACTTATTAGCAAACTGTGACATGGACATCCTGTTTTTGTGGCAAACCAGTGGCTTGCAGTGTAATCCCTGTATTCCAGGTGTCTGGTTTTTCTTCCTTATGGTGAGAATTCTGCAGTCATAAACTGTAGAGGTCTTCCTTGGCCTACTAGGTCATTTGCAATTACTAAGCCCACCAGGGCTCTCTTTCTTCTTAATGATGGTCCAAGCAGTTGATTTTAGTAAGCCTTAAGTTTGGCCAACATCTACCAATATGACTAATAGCTTCCAACTCTGGTCCACAAATGTTGACAAATGGCAGTAAGTCATGTTGACACCAAAGGCAATCAAAAGCCTAAAATCAAGACTAGATACTGAAAGCTTTCTTATATACCCTTTAATAAAAGCTGAGGGTACCAAATCAATAAAAAAAATATGTCTTTGTCCCAAACATTATGGAGCTTATTGTATTTCTCTTAGGGCCCTCGGTAATGTAGAGCATGATCACCATGATGAATTCATCATTATTGTTTTGTATATTGTTGATGTATATGCATTTTCTGTATATACATACAAAATTCTGTTGCTGAAATGCTAACACTACATACAGACAGATTTGTTGTGTATTGGAGTTGTCTTTTCTTCCTTCTACCTGTTCCAACAGCAGGTAACATTCTGTTTCTATCTTGCGGACCACAGAGTGGTGTCCGGTTTAGTTCAGTAGCCACATTTGGCATTACATAAATAGTACATAATTTTTTAAAAGGTGATTTACAAAAGTAAATCGCACACAAGGGGTACTGCTAAGTACTGGTAGTCACACATTAATAATTCTGAAAAAGAACACATGTAAAGTTGAAGATATCAAGTCTCATCTTGCATTCATGCATGGGCCTGGGGATGTCTGACATTTCATGGAAACCAGACTGTGTTGGGTCTCCAGTTCCATGTACAGCAAAAGTAGCAAATTTTTTGCCATATGTTTTCCCTCAACTTCATGGGCCTCATTTATAAACAGCGCTTAAGCACAAAAAAGATGCAGAGCTTTATAAATGAGGCCCCATGTCTTTATTCTCACTTGGCATCAACACTGTTCATTGCCTAAATCTGTATGTATGCAAGTCACATGATTAGATGTAATGCTTCAATGTAATATAACTTCTTTGTATTAGATATGTCACCGTTATACATCTCCATGTGCTGAGATACAAATGTTATCGGCTGGTCTGCTACTGTTGAAAAATGTCAGACATGACAAAAATAATATGGCAAAAATTAATCTCACTGCTTAATAGCCTATTTTATTCATAACAAAAATCTAACCAGATCTTCAGATCTTAATAAAGTAATGGCAGATTATCGCAGCACTAAACATTTCATGCTTGGTGTGCAAGTACTCAGATAAGATGGGTTAAAATTATTTTCATAATGTGCGAAAACATGGACAGAAAATAAATAGCTTTGGTGTGCAAATGTCTGAAGATTGATGATTGCTATTTATGCCCTCTCAAATTGTCTTAATAGTATGAGCTTGCACAGTAACTGAATTCCATCACAATTTAACAGTGGCATCTATTTTTAAAACTTTTGAAAAATTTAGAAAGAGTTAATAGCATGAGGCAAAACTCAATTTGTGTGTGTATTTTCTACAGGTCAAAGGAATAAGGTCTGGCACTAAGCAGCCCATCACTGACTTCCCATGACAGATTCAAGCTGTAAGTCAAAGATAATGAAGCACTCTCCAACAAATGCAAAAAACAGAATTCCATCTATGGATAGACTATGGCCGCGTTTCCACCGCAGGAACTTTACCCCGGAACTAGGAACCTTTTGAGGAACTCAGTGCTTTTCGACCGCAGGAACTAGGGTCTAATTTAGTTCCGGGGGCTTTATTTTACCCCCAAAAAAGTTCCTGCTCGGGGGGTAGTACATTCCAAAAGTACCGGAACCTTTGGGGTGAGGCGCAAGCCCGGAAAGTTCTGATTGGTCGACTACTTGCAGTGTTGTTTGTTTTATTTCAACCGCCATGTTTAAAAATATGCAGCCGCAAACCGATTTATTTTCATAATAACTTCAAATCAAACTTGTATGTTATGCGGCGCAGTAGCCTAGTTTTGGTTATAGCCTGCCAACGTCTTGGAATTATAACGTGTGTTCTTCTGTTCTTTTCTTGCTTTAGTATTTGTTTTATAAAATGCTAAGCATTCGTGCTGGGACAGCATATTACGTACCAAAACATTCAAACGGATTAATTCGGTTGCTGAATATTTTCTTCCAGATTTTCTTTGTTAGCTCGTTGTAATTGACTCAAAACGTTTGATACAATTATGTGAGGTATGCGGTAGTTCTGCGTAATTCACATTGGTGATACAGTAAAAGCAAACTGGAAATCACCTTCCGCACTTTTTGTCAGGGAAAAATAACAGGTTAATTCTAGTAATCGTCCCTTTAGCATTTTCAGACTGCCGTAATTTTACTCTGCCATTCTTCAATTCCACAAAAAGACCAGGAAGACTATGGACTAATTTATGGTGCATGGTTCGCATCTGGAGGGCACACTTCGCTGCTCGGCTAGCAGTAACTTCGAAGGAAAGTAAACGGTGGCTGTACCACTGCTAATTTACATTTTCACGCAAGTCCGAGTTTTCGTTCTATTCTTGTCATTTTGCGATTAGCCTATATGGAATTCACGATGAGAAAGTAATCAAACAGCAAATTGTTTACAACGTGTGCATGTTTTCTGCTGTTGTTGCCAGTTATATTGGAAATGTGAATGCATTCTGTCGCCTCGGATGTCAAGACATGAAAGTGAATGTTCGCATAAAAACATAATGAATGTGTTTGAGAGGATATATAAAACAGTTACAATCTGACTATTGGCCTGTTGTATCCTATTTGTTGCATAACAACGGTCCAAGTTAAACTACCAACGACAGTTTTGCTTGACAACGGTAAAATATGCCCAAACGGCTGCAGAAGAATATTTCAATTCCAGGTGATTAAATCGATAAAAATCAATAAATACAAAAGTAACCATATATAGTCATTGTTGAAAAGTAGTTCCTGGGACTAAAAGTTCTGGGTACTTTTGTTGGAAACGCGGCTTATGAGTCCTAGGCCCACAGGCTGGAAAAGATGGAGGAAATGGGAAATGGGTGTTATGTTGAGACCTCACCCAGGGAGGAGAATTGCTTGTGCAGGGCTAGGCGTGACTGGAGACGACCTCTTAGGAGCTTCATGGTGGTCTCCATGTGACTGGCACTCAGAGAGCTGCCTCCTGGGACAGACTGCAGGCACACACATGGTTACATGGCATTGTGGGCCTTTGTCACTTCTGTTCTTCACAAAAATGAAATGACTTGCACTGCCAAAAGTAGGGTAATGGTAGAGTGAAATTTGTTATTTTTGTATTTACTTAATTTGTCCAAAAAAACAAACAAAGAAAAAAACAAACAAATGAACTCATTCTTTTGGATGGCACTGTACAACTACAACCTACACTAGATCATAAAAATGTATTTTTTCCCTCAAGGAACAGGTAAATGCAATTAGCATCACTTTCAAGACCGGCTTGCAACAAGAGAACATATTATAATCTGGTGTCATCCTTCTTTACCTCAGGTCTCTCACTGGGAAATTGTACTCCCCCCAGGTTCTGCACCCAAATGTAGGGGTGCCCAAGCTCAGACATGTAGTCCCCAAATGTGGTGATTCTACGAACGACACACAGGGCGAGAGGGGTGAATAACAAGTTCATTCCAGCAGACCCTTACATGAGAATACGTGTATGTACACAGGTTGTTCAGGAGGTCCAACATTCTTGAAAAGCACATGTTTATGGACCTGCATCATTAAAAAATTCAAAATGTTTTATGATGCAGTGTGAACATTGAAGATATAATCTGAAAGATACAACCTGTCTTTCTATCCTCAATCATCATATTTTAAACTGTTACACAGAATATCCGGTTGACTTATTTTATGGACCTCCGAAGTGCCTCCTTACCCCACTTTATCAAACTGGTAGCGGTTAGCTGGGTTGGGTGTCTCTACTCCCTGGTCATTGGCATACAAGCAATTGAGCAGCATCTCGGGGTTCAACAGCTCCCTGGAGAGGCAAACACCTTTGTGAGGACAATAAGCACACACTACAGCACGTCTTGAGCAGGCGGAAGCCAAAGCTCTGGGATTCAGCACACACCAAACAACTCACTCAGTGTAAAACAGAGAAAAAGCATCTCACAAAACCATACATCTCACATACCATAACTGTGCATTACCACACAGTATACAACACAAACACATACATGTTTAAGACATCCAGAAAACATCTCAGATCAATGCACCTGCGCACTCAGTCACTCACCCAGCACTAATGGCCCCAGTCAGGTCAGTGGCAGTTGACACCTTGACCTTTACAGTCATGATGTTGAGGTTCATCAGATAATAGAAGAACAGGTGCAGTACACTGCCATCTAATGGTGGAGAAAAAAATACATGCCATTAGTTACACTTAGCAACCACACATATACTGGGTCATTTAGTGAAGGGGTTTTCAGGCATTGACCTCAAAGCCCAACATAAGCAGAACTCCTCAATGTTATGTCATGCGTTATGATTTGAAATAACCTGGATTTATTTTACTTTTCATTTTTCCTGTCTCTGCCACTCTGCTAGCTACTATAACCAGTCTGTTTGCAAGGTAAGGAAGGCCAGACAGCGGCACTTGCTCACTAGCTAACCATCATATCAGTATCATTAGCTATCAGAAGTAGAGATCAGATCGCCAGCATGGAACGGTTTTTAAAGGCGTCAACCCCCTCAAGAAACCATGCCGGTATTGAAAATACCAACAGTGGTTTTTAGATTTGGGGTTCACTTACACCGAGTCAGATGAGCAGCAAGTTCTCAAAAGTGACAGTATATACCGAAATATACTTGCTGTAGTCCCCTTTGACCTTGGGACAAATAAAAGAGGCCAATATGGTATTCAAGTTTAACGAAATTATTTTTAGTGGGCGCAAAGTCTGTGCTGTAGCAATGGAGGAGAGAACAGCAGCAGACAGAAACTGCACAACCAGCCATGGATAAAGTTACATCTGCAATGCAGAGCTAAGCTCAGCCACCACTGCCTGACTGCCTGCAAGCCTGCCTCCCAGCAAGTCATTACTGCACAACCCTGCCACCTGCAAACTCTGCACCACTAGCAGGCAACAGCTCAGCCAATGCCTTTGTGCTCAGAGAGGATGACAGAGGAGGGCTTTAATTTGTGTCAAACAAGAATGGTAAAAGACTGGAGATACAACAACATTGTCTTTTTTCTGTATATTTGATATTGTATATTACTAGGCTTTGCGGAACAAAGCTACTGGAAAAGTTAATATATGCAATATCTAAATTAAAGGAGTAATACATGGTAATAGGCACTTTATACTGCTGCACAATAAAGCCCAAGCCATTAATGCTTTTCTCCTGGATAAATTGCTACCTAACTACACACATAAGCAGACAGAAAGATGGATATAGTGGTGACAACAATAAACCATTACATCTCTGAATGGTAAGTGATCTTGTTCAGCGCAGCATATCAGCAGATGTTGGAAGGAAACAGTGAGTGCAGGAATGTTGATGAGACACTGATAACCAAAATGTCACAAAGTTCTAATTCTGACAAAATTTCTGAAAATGACTGGGAGTTCACAGGTGTGTGGAGGCTGAATTAAAACAAATAAAACTATAAACTATAGTTAGCCCTCCCCACCTTTCCAAGCTCACTTACCTTTACACTTTAGGTCAACACAAAGGGACAAAGGGTGCCGCTTTAACATCTCCCGCCGCTTATCATCTAGTTGGACACCAAGAGTGGGCCGTCGACGCTTCTGTTAGAAGGGAAAATTATGAGCTGGAAAGGGCTATTCCAAGCAGTGGAAAAGCATTCAATTTTACACAAATCTTCCATATTCCTGTAAGGTTTATCATTTTAGCCATTTTCTAAGTCTCTGTGAGGCTCACACCTGGAGTTATAAAGCCTTAAATAGGGCACCCCCTAATTAGGCAAGGATTGACCAGACTGGGCATCTGCACAAAGGGGTTCAATCATTGCTCAACTCATACAAAAATTATCCAATGTCATATGAAATTGCCAGAAATGTGGACTGTGGGCAACTCGAAAAGGGATTCATGGCACACGGTGAAGGAAAACTTTATCACCCACCTGTTCATAGTGCACAAAATAAAAAAAGACATACAGACAAGATATCATGCCGTCCAAATAAATATAATATACAACTATTTAGGGCTGCCCCCTGAAAGTCGACGATTCAAATCATCTGTCAGAGACCTGAGATTATTTGATTCGAGCAAAAAAGGATTTTCTTTTTTTTATACAGTCAATGTGCATTACAATACCAGAATACATCACTATAGAATCTTACAAAAAACGGACAGTGGTTATATTACAATATTGAATTTTATATAAAATAAAGGGAATTATAAATTTAGTGTTTATATTCTTGCTACCTGCACGTGCTAGAAAAATTCCACATGACAATGAGAGGACAGTTATTATTTCAAAGCGGACAATGCCGTGAATTTATTTAAACCGTTTGCATTTATTTTCATCTAAAAGAAATTATCGTTATGAAAACAAACTAAATAAACGAGAAAAAGTTTTAAAAAATGATACCATGTCATTCTACAGTCAATATCTGGGACTAAACATTGAATAAATATACAATCTTACCATTGGATTTACGCGTAGAAATGTCCCTTTTGAGACTGAGTGATCATATATCATCTTGGACAATCCGTTTGTGAAATATACGCGCATCTGTGATACCTGGGTAGACTACCTTCAAAAATAGCTGTGCGTAATGCCACACCTGTTGCTTACGGCGTTGTCGCCCTTGTTAGTACAATTTGGCTTGATTGACAATTCATTTATTCAGTAGGTGAGAGTATAAGCTTTCTAACGATGTACAACATGTCTGATTTTGCTTTTGGAATAGCGTTTTATAGGTCAGCGTAACCGAAAATCATCTTATCTGCCAATGTCTAAAAAAAAATACGGTAGGCTACTCTGCGCGTAGCACGCAGGTCGCGAGTTGATATTTCGCTTTTTGTTTCGTTTTTTCTCAATGTCGTATTTATTATTTGAAACGTGTATTTATATGTCATCATTCTATCTGTCTCTGAGGCGCTCTGAAATGTGCATTCTCTGCTAAGCTGAGCAATGGATTGGAATACCTGTCTGACGCCTATTTTAGTTGCGGCGCGGAAGCACTGCAGCTCTACATACACACCGGACCATCTAAATGCTGTTTTATACTTTTGCGTAGTCTGCATAGTTTCCGTTGTGTGTGACACTCGCGAAGGGCCAAATAATTTGTGCGGTATATTTCACAGGTTGCGCAGGCCACGTAATTAGATTTTGTTACTGACCGTTATAGTTCAAAAGACAACACCTTCATTCATATTTCCAAACCTGCAATATACTGCACCAGTGACCACAAAAATGCTCAGCTAAATGTAACTTGTTGCAACGAAGACGTTCACCTGACAAAAGCGCTTTTAGTCGCATATTTAACGTTGCCTATCGGTTTTATGAATCAATTATAACCTGTTAGTCAGAGCCGTATGCCAGTGACCTCATGTCAGCAGTCAACCGATCATCTTCTTTACGTTGTATGCGGGCACTGGTTACTAACTACGCGCTTTTAATTTCTTGAGAGGTATGCGTCTTCAACGTGGCCGTGGTCTGCAACCATCTACACAGACCCATTTTTACGTGTACTATGCAGAAGTATAAAACAGCCTTCAGTGTTACGACATAGTAAAGGCCTTTACGCCTAGTGGCTAGGAGACATCCATGGCGATGCAGTAGATATGTTGGGTGAAGGTATATGATCATGAGGACAAAACCATTTAAAAATCGCTCCATAGGGGGCGCACTTGTGCCAATGCTTGGACCCCTCCCAACGCCGCTTGCGGCTTTAATATTTATTTTATTTTGTTGTTGTTCAAATGTGCCCAGCATTCCAAGGCTTGTTGTAAGATTCAGTAGCCAATCAGGACTTGAATACAAGTTTTTTGTAGAGTGCAAACACTTTGATATTATTTATTTTAATTTAATTTCATTTCTTTTGTTGTTGTTGAAAACACAGCATTCCAAGACTGTACACTGTTGTCAGATTCTTTGTAAGACTCTGCTATGCTGTAAATAGTTGTTGATTTTTTTTAAATGTGTGTTGAATAAATGACTTATTTATAACAACATTCACATTACGTAGTCATATTTTCATATCTCCAGTCAGCTTTTAGCACTGACTTAATATAGGGCCCTATGGAATCTGTGTTATAGCTTTTTTAAATTCTCAATTCCGTCCATGATTGTGTTATCACAGAAACTATAGGGCCCTACCTTAATGCTGCCATCAGTGTGTCGCTGGCCCGCGCCGGGCCCCCGTCATAAAAAAACTTGCCACCGGGCCTAACAACTTTTCTGGGGGAAACCCTGAAATGCATTATTTTCAACTAAAATAATTCAAATCTTTATTTGCTTCATTTGTTAATTTATTCTTTTACATGTTTGTTTAGATCAGTGGTCTCCAACCCTGGTCATGGAGAGCTATAGGGTCTGCTGGTTTTCATGGTGACTGCACTTCATGAATCAATTAGAGCAGTTGATTACACAGTTAACTCAACTCACCTGGTGTCTTGGGTCTCAACTGGGTGCTGATTTTAAGGGGAAAACAAAAACCAGCAGACCCTGTAGCACTCCAGGACCAGGGTTGGAGACCACTGGTTTAGATGTATAGGCCTATATTAGGCTTCTTATATTTAAAGAGAAATACAGAAGTAGCCTAGGCCCCTATCCTGTTGAAGAAGATTATTTTCAGTTATTTCAAAGCGGACAATGCCGTAAATTTATTTAAACTGTTTCGTTTGTTCGTTCATTTTTAATGTTTAAAGCAAAATAAAGAAGTTGTAAGAGCTACCTGTGTACTGTCTCATTATTACAACACATGATTCAGACAAATCCGCACGCAGGCTAATGCATTGACGGCAATTCAAATCAGCCATCTGGCGTCATATCTCATATGCAGTTGTCTTAACGGATTTTATTTTAAATGCTCAAAAAAATGTTCATGAAATGAACTGTTGTACTTGACTATGTTACCGTGGTCTAAATCAGCACTGAAACGCATGCCAATGTACTATTTCGCCAGAAAGTCTTATTGACCTTTATATATAAAACTAAACGTTGAATCGTTATATTGAACTGCCGAATCCGATTCGACTAAGAAAATTCTGAGTTGGGCACAGCCCTACAAATATTGCAGCAAACAACAATGCACAGGGTACAAGCACTCTCAGCCAATATTATGCCACTAACAAGTAACAAAAGGGACTGTACCATGTTTCATAGGACTCACCGATGTGGTTAGGCCAAAACTTGGAACAGAGGAATCTGGCAAATAGGATTTTCCAAAATGGTGGCAATCCAAGATGGAAGCGACAAATAAGATGCCAATATATGTTCCAGATGAGGAAGTTGAACACTAAAGCAAGTTTTATATGTCTAAAAGACAAGTGATTTTTCATAAATTTAAGAATAAATAAAAAAATACAGTGCCCAAAAGCACTAGTATGCAACTAAATTGGGCCAATACTTTAGGTATGGGCTCCTGCTGCGAGTGCCAATGTTGCTGCCAAATTTAATCCGTTTTCATCAAACTGTTATGGAGTTATGAGCATTGATGTGATAAGGCACACCCCCATCAATTTTTATTGGCTGACTGCAGCCATGTTTTTTGGAGTATCTATTTTCTTTACAGAAACTTTCAGAGGACTGGCAACTGAACAAATTAATGTCATTTACATGTTGATATGTCTTTTATAACTTACATAACTTTTAAAGAGAACTGTCCCGTCAGAATTAGTGCAAGTTTCATGCACAAATCTCTTAGAGAGGAGATGTCATTTAAGTGTATTTCAGATAATTCAAATTAGCTCAAGCTCTGTAGCAGACAACAAATTTCAGCTGTAGCACAAGCTCTGTGGCAGACTACACTTGAAGCGATCCCAATGACAAATTTGTTCAAGACATCTAGCTAGATACAATTCAAAACAGATGCACCACAATGGCCGATATTTCAGGATTTTGTGCCAACCTTGGCTCTTAATCATTTAATTAGCACAATCATATCTTTATCTGACATTTAACACCAGCTATGGCACTTACTGTACTGAAGTACAGGAGTGAACCAGTATTGTTAAAAGAGCAGTCAGAAAATTTAAACTAAGGGAATTGGTTACAACAAAAACTAGCACAAATACCAGCCCTCCAGGACCAGAGTTGTGCACCTCTGATCTAAAAGATTTCAGTCAATTCAAAGATTTATGTACTTTTGTCCAACAAAGCTAAATTACACTAACATTTTTGTTGTGTAAATGGTTCTGTCTACCTCAACTGACAACAGGTTAGGTGTATCAGCCTTAGCAAGTTGTAGGCTTTTATAAGAGCATTCCACTTTATCATCGTCTGTGTTGACTTTATTTTATTAAAATGTATACATCCCTCAAAATCATATTGCAGACCCTGTTGTCGACTTATGGAAGATTAGCTGGTTTTGACTCCAAAAGCTATAGTCTACAATTGATTGTGGAAATTTGCTCACAGGAATCATGGTAGAATCAATCAGTGGTGAAAACTTAGCCAACTTAGCAACTGACAGGGTAAGACCTGAAGATTCAGCATACAGTGAATTAACATTGGTAGCTTCTGAGAATCCTTAGCTTCCAAGCAAATTTCTAGCAAACAGATTGTAAGCACTGAAAGTATTCAGCTAGCTAGCAACTCTGCAATAAAACAGATACATCTGCCATAAAACAATATAACATGAAACTATATATGCTATAAAAATCTATAACATTATCAGACTAAAGGCATTTATGTCTTGTGTTCAGCAGTTATGACAAGTTTGCAAATGTGACGGTGGAAATTAGCTGAATGGATCGTAGTCTTCACTTACATACAGGCATATCTGCCTAGTTAACATGGTCAAATACCTAGCAAACTGTTACACAAACCACAAACTTTGAGTAGAAAATTACTTGGCTAGCCATCCAAGCTAGCTAGCAACAGAAGTTAATTTCAAAATGATGTTTGTTTGCAAGCTGATAAAGTTGGAAATTAATGGATCCTGCTAGGCAGATGGTATGATTGAAACTGCACAGAACTACGCTGCAAAATGTTTCACTCATCTGCTGGCTTAAGGTTCAAAACCCATCTAGTGGTTTCTGGAGTTTACTCTAAATTTGAACCACTACTGGTAACAGATGGCATTAAACTCCAAATAACTTTTCTAGCCAAATAACTGAGACGTATCTCAATTAAACAAAACCACGCCACTTATTACCCACTACAGGCGGACTTGGTATTGCCCTTTTGTAGACCATGAGAGCAACACGACCATGAACATTTTAACCAATCAATTTTTTTTGGACTGACTATCAGAAGTGAACCTTAAGTAAATATTCGTTATAAAATTTACACACTGCATCAGACCTACAGCTCTAATGTTTAGAAACAAGACCAGATAAAAACCTAGTATATGGCTGGACCTAACACACTTCATCCGGCCGACCAATGGTGTAACTTCATCACTCAGTGACTCAGTCGCAGACAATCGCGTTTGTAGGGCTGGCCCCGCTGTTGCGGTCCAGCCAAAACCAAGTCAAAACCTAGTATATGGCTGGACCAGCCGACCAATACTGTAACTTCATAACTCGACCGAGCAATGGTGTAACTTCATCACTCAGTGACTCACAGACATTCACGTTCGTAGGGCTGGCCCCGCTGTTGTGGTCCAGCCAATAATAAACAGTACTTTACTCACTCAGAAATTTCATTACATTCTTGTACATACATTTTTTAAAAGTATAAATTTGTGTGGCTTCAGGAACACTGAAGTGATTGCACAGGGTCTTGAAACATTATGTATCAATGGTGCAAAAACTATTTGATTACCGGCTACTTAAACAGCTAGCAACTATTGGCAAAATGATATTTTAGTAACATATAGGTATAACAGGTTTTTTTTTTTCAACAAATGTTTTAAAAACATTTGTTATTCTTTGACTAATTCTCTTCTACAACTATTCTGCTTTCAACACCAAGATTACAGTACTTACTACACTTCCTGGAAAAGGTAATATACTATTAAATGTACCACTGAAAGATACAAAAAGGTTTCTGTTGGAGCTCAAAATCCATTTTCAATATTCCCAGAATTTAGAGGCAATGGATCGGATTACATACTCCCAGATTGCTGACACATATAGGACAGAGGACGTGATCGATGGAGACGGTCTAACATTGTCTGGAGGGACAGAGCTTGCAGAAAATAGGAAAATGAGCTCACGTTCTGGGATTATAACTAATGACCACAGGGAATTGAGTTCACAAATACAAATTCAACGTGGAGCTTTGCAGACACCTAGTGGAAGCCAAGCATATAAGCAAACTTGTACAGACCATCCCAGTCTGTTCTTTGTACTTATACATGTGCTACTCACTGTGTTCTGCTGCTCCTCTTCTGCATCAGAGTCACTTTCATCATCTGTTTAAAAAAAAAAAAATGCTGTACACATGCTGTATTTCATGTTTGGCACAGCATGTGTACCTCAGCTGTACCAAAGATTTTTAACTGAATCAATCCTTCTGAAAACACTCCTCAATCTCTGGTAGGCATTTATGATCACAAACAAACATTTATGTCTTAAATACACAAATAACTCAATATAAAGTGATAAAGTCTCACACTTTGTATCTACAAAATATTACAACTACGATCGATGGGGAGCAGTCCAACTCTTACATAAAGCATTTGAAACAGCTCTGGCTGGTGTCTGTCCATCCAATGACTAAAAAGTCCTGCAGCTATCCAAAATAAAAACCGAGGTTCCAAAACACACCTTCCAGGCAATGGGGGCACTCACCATTAGTGGACTAACAACTTTGCACAGACTGTTACAGTGATGATGTAGTTCTCTCGGCACAAAACAGCTTTGAAATTCACAATTGAGATATTAATGGGCCTAATTTATACCATGGAACAAAACATGAAACTCTCCTAGGCTTACATAGGGGAAAATAAGCACTGGAAATCTGCTGAGAGAACCCACGGCTCAAAATTTCTCACTCACTTCTGGGATTTAGGATAATAAACTGGAACACTATTGACATACCAGAAATTCAGTAATGATAAACTACTGAAGGGGAGGGGCTAGGGTTGATTAGGATTTACCAGCCTGGAATTTGAGAACCACATGTAAAGAGAAGCATGCTACAATTTAATGTAATAAGGGGAATGGGGGATACAATGCAGGGTGGGGTAGGGCCAAACCACTGAAATTAATCACTCACCTTGGGAGTCCTCCGGGGGCTTGGACAGGGCTTTGGCTTCATCCACATCCCCACTGACGGACACAGCCAAGTTCTTATCTGAAACATGCAACCATATTGCCTCACTGACAAAAATGAATAATAGGGTTTTCATTGTAAAATCAGACTCCTGACAAACTTTTTAATTAATTGTGTAATGTAGCACGTTATACCTTAGTGTCATTTGACTTGACGTAAATAATTACTCATCAGCAGATTGTTGAAAAGTTTAGAAATAAATGTGATTGCAAATTTTTTTCCCTTTTTTTCCATCTTTCAAAAATTATTGCCATAGTAACAGGTGAAACCGTGTGTATATGCATTGGGGACTGGTAACTTACTCTACAGTAGTTATTTTAGCTGTATGGAAAAATACTGTCAAAACACTCTGGGTTTACTAGAATTTCTTGTGAAGCCACACCTACTGAAACTTAATTTCCTTACTAAATAATTTTTTGGTAGAACACCTTTCATTATATAACTTTTAAGAGATTCCCAAAAAATGAAATTACTGAAAATTGAATGTGGATTTGTCAACTGGTCTCAGAGCTGTCATTTTAATGTTTTTCAAAAAATTCTGAATAGTGAAAAATCCAATATGGTGGCTTTTATGGTTTTAAATGGTAAACTTTTCTATGGGAGAAACTGTTTTGTGTCTAGGGAAAACAGCAAGAGTTTTTAAAGCGTAGATGTAAAATTGAGTGTAGTTGCAGCACCAATGTGTTGCAAAACTACCTAGTTTAATGGTTGGCATTAAAAGAGTGATCAATGTACCAAATTTGGAGTGTCTTGGTCAAATGTGGCATGAGGGTTAAAAATGCTTTAACAAGTGCTCTCTGGTTACATGTGGCCAATTTGTATCCTCTTTTTACAAATGTATGCTTGGTTTGTTCCCTGCATACAAACAAAAAGGCTAACTGAGAATGACTAACACCGCAATGAAGGGGGTGCTCATTTGAATTTTTTGTACAAATGATAAAAGTTGTCTACACTGGGCATGTTTCATGACATGGCAAAGTGTTTTCAAATCAATGTAATTGGGGACACAAACCAAATGTCTAGGCAATATGACCTACACATCATGACAGGAACTGCCTCACTTATTAAAAGTCATTAGGCCCATCAAGTTTGAAAATGAGAGCCATGTGATGGAATTGACCTTATTTGTATATTTAGCCATAAATGTCCCACAGTAATTCAGTCAAAAAAATGTTTTTTACTTGCACAATCCCTAGCAGTAATATGAATGCTATTGCTTAAGTGAAGCCAATTCACATATCAGCAAGTGGCTTTCTCCATTTGGCAGCACATTAACTTACTACAGAAAATCAACAAGTGAACAAAAAAAGGTGGGTGAATTACCTCTAAGTCACAACTGCAACACAAAAACATACACTAACACGAAACACATTTTAAATTCTGCTTGCAATAACTGCGACCACACTTATTGCTACAGTGCCTAAAGACAATGAAGTTTTTTTTTTATATTGAGAGCGTATCATTAACAATAATTGATACCAGGGGTAAATGATAGCTAGTAAGGGGTCTACAAATTATTTCAGTGCAACATACCACAAGCTTGGCTGTAAGCATTGGCCTGGACCAGCAACACATACAGTGGTGGTGGCAGATGGCGGGCAACCTCGTTCTGTTTCTGTGTCTGCTCAAAGGGCATGGACAAATACTCTTGCACAGGGAGTGAGGCCTGTTGAAGGAAGAAACAGGGTTGGATGCACAGGGTTGGATGTACACCACAACAAAGTGACTGGCTGTATCCAAAATGCAATCAACAAATTATATTGTAAATGTAACAGGAATTTACTCTCAAGAAATTAAACTGAAAAATAGATTTCTCCATTTATAAATAATTTAAAAAATAAGCAGGGGTTTCCCTGGCTCAAAATCAGGTACCGAACATTATGCAGGGGTTATACCCCACCTACAATTTCTAGGGTGAACATCTTGTCTGAAGCTCATCTGATTCCACCCCACTTTCAATGAGATAGAATGCTTTGCTTTTGCAGGAGAGAGAGAGATTTGTACTGCCATATATTCAAATGACCCCACCTTTGGCTGTCCATGTAAGAACTATACCCAAGCAACAATTTGTATGATGACACAGCGTGTGAAACCTGATTTAGATACTAAACATTTAAGAATCCGATTCACTCCACAACTCAGGAACCAAACTTGACACCATGCCCCACTGGGGAACATCTTACAGCTACGCAGACAGAAGTGGTGGACTCTTTGTCACACCAGTCCACACAGAAAACACTGCACCACCCACTGCAGACTCCCCTTCTCCCCTACTGATATCCAGGGAAACTCTAGCAGTTGTGCAGGCAGAAGTGGTGGGCTGCACGGAGTTTGTCCTTTCCCCCCTTTTTGAATCCGGGGAATCTCAGGCAGCTATGCAGGCAGAAGCGGAGTGTTCTATGCACCTGCCGGCAATAACACCCACAGAGAATGCTGCACCACCGCACATGGACACTATCACTGAAAACACCAGTAATCTTACCACGTCTGGAGTGTCACATGACAGGGCTCAGACAGAGGGCTGGCTCTAAAGAAAGTCGTACACCTTTACATTACATTACATTTATTTGGCAGACGCTTTTATCCAAAGCATTGTACAATAGGTCCATACCGAAGGTCATTGGAACAACTACAAAACACAGGTCTGATAAGGTACAATACTCATATTGTTAATCATAGCCATGAACATATTAAGTCCAGTTCAGTAAACCTTATTCTCTGACCTAGCCTATGCCAAGTCAAACTAGGAGGCATGACGAGTTACAACATCAAGATAATGATACAAAATAAAAGTTCTGGATTGAGGTAGGCCTACATGTAACAAGAAAGTGGCACAGGGGGTACATGTGTAACATGAAAGTGATACAGGAACAAAGTAGAGGGATGTGATGAAGTGATGATAATGATTCCAGATTGGGAGTGCCCTGCAGAGTGCTGATAGTTACCAGATACTGAAGAGATGAGTGTTCAGACCACGGCAGAAAATGACCAATGACTGAGTGCTCCTCTGTCAGGGCTTCAATGGGACCCTGTGAAAAACGGACTAGGAAGCCAATTCCCCAACGTTTTATGGCCACCCGGGGCCTCACTGACACCGCCACTTAAATTATTGGCATAGATCCCAGGCCAGAAATAAGACAGGCATGGTTAATGGGGATCCATGTGCGGAAGAAGCAAGATGGGTTCAGGGTTGCTGAACTGTGTTCCCCTCCGCGGCAAAAAGCACTGCCAGCAGTCAAGCCGCTATTCCTCAAGGTAAAACTGGCAGCCATATCCTGACCACCACTTCTAAACACAGAACAGTGACCAAATTAAGTCCCTTTCCCAAAGTGTAGGTGCCCTCAACGGCTGTTTGTGCATGTCTGCCCTGTGCCTGTGTACAGGCAGTCATATGGACTGTAAACACAGTCAAGAAAGTTTCCCTAAATGGGACAAATTGAACTTAGCACATGCAGCGCTTTAATTAATTGTTCCCACTTTGCATGTTGCTGTGAGTGAAGTACCACAGTCCTCCCCTGCCACCCACGAATGACACCCACAGACGTAAGTGAAGTTAGATCCGCAACCTGCCACTGGTTGAATGACTGTGTTGCAGTGCCACCTGACTGGACAGTGGAAACATGAGCCAAAGAGAAATCTGACAGGGAATATGGCGCTTCCCCACTTGTCCGACACACCATAATGAACAACAACCCCAAACAGCAGCCTGAAAGGTCAGAAACACGCTTCAGGACTCAGGTGTGGGTGTGACAGTGACTACTGTCCGCAGAAGCCTTCACAAACAGAAATACAGAGCCTACACTGCAAGAAGCAAACCACTAGTTTGCCACAAAACAGGACCACCAAAAAGAGCCAGCAGAGTTCTGAAAAAAGGTGGATAAATGATATAATATTCACTTGTACCAGAGTGATGGCAAAAGCAAAGTGGTGGCCAATTCTTTCTTGTAGTGTGCTGCCCAAGATTGCACACAATATTACTGGTGTCATCTACCAATGGTATTATAAAACAATGTAACCTCCTCAGTCTTGATTTATACTTTTTTTAGTTAACAATTCCTAGATCCAGATCAACTTTGCTCAAAGGTGTATTTCCCCACATATAAGACTTTAGATTCTGCCAGGTGGAATGTCACTTGTCAGGTTTACTCTCATTTTGAACTCTGTTTAATTATTCTAGGATTGCTTTAAAAGTTTCCGAAGTGTTTACTAAAGCCAAGTTTGTGTCATCATTTTAGCAATAAACACTGTACATCTGTCAAAATTTATTCTTGAGGTATCACAAGGACACCATTCTTTCTTGACCATGAAAAAAATCACACTGGTTCAGTTGGATGGAGAAAGCTCACGTTCACTTAAGCTGTGTCTCAATTCCCATTGGCTCTGTTCATCCAGACAGGCTAGCACCTGAGTATATGAGGGCATTCTTTACTGAGTGTTGGGAAATGATGGCTTGGTTGCATCCTGGAGGTTAATAGTGACATGAGTAATCTAGAAGGATTACTGTGAGCATTCTCATATCAAAGAAAGCGTGACCCTAGGAATATCTGAAGACCACACTGACAACCCCATATGCTGAAAGAGGATATGATGAAAGCTGCAGCTGCCCTGCACAATGGGAAAACTGGATTCCCTGCCTGGCACCCCATTTTAAGTTTCTTCTTCATGAATAAATATCTGCTACATTTAAAACACATTTTAGTTTAATGTGTTTATACAATAGATCATAGATCGACATATAAAAAATGATAAATCACCATACAAAAATTACATACCAAATCACTATTACCGTCATACTTTCATGCATTCGGATTAGAATCATATTGTCATAATGGAAAAATGCCCCACTAAGTGCGCACTAATTTAACGAAGTTTCTCAAAAAGGATTTGTGACACGCATCTCAAATATGCATCAAACATTCTTTTCACTGTGGAAAATTAAGACATCAAGGGATTTATTTGTTCAAAATCACACTCAATTCCTTCATGCAACAGAAACAAATAAAACCACAAAATTACATGATTAAAGCAACCTTTTGACAGGTTCCCTGCCAAATTCTGGACTGACCTGCATGATGGCATTGAGACCAGGCTGCAAGCTGCTCAGATACTCCTTCTTCACCTCAATGCCTTTAAGTATTTTCTCCTTGCTGGCAAGTGACTCCTTATATTTCTCAGCCAGCCTGCAGTGGGGTACAGAGGAGACCAGAGTTGAAGGCTTAGACACAACCCTGAATAAGAGGAAAGTCTATTATTACCTGTCGGGGCAGCACTGATGTCGGTGGGCTGAGTTCTGCTTTGGGAGGTTATGTAAAATGTTTTTTTGTCCTATTCAACATGGCTTGTTATTTTCCATTTGAGTCAGGTACCAACATTGAAGTTTCATTTCAGCCTTTCTGAAGGTAGTAAACAAAACTAACGAGTGAGCCAGAAAAAAAATCTTTTGATTGAACGTATCCAAAAGATGTCGCTGACCAGAATGAATCAAAGTTCAAGCACAACTTCCAAGCTTGTAGCCATGTTACTTAGTGTGGGAGTGTAATCAATTTCATCTACGATTGGCTAGTTTAAGCTGCTATGCACAATTGAGAAACAAGGTCATTCAGAAGCAAGAGGTATGGGAACAAGCTAGATTTCAGCGTAGACGTGATTATATATTCAAACAAATTTTTAACAATTCTATTTTTTTTCATAGTCAAAGAATGTTTGAATGTCAAATATTGAATTGACAACCCTTCTACATATGCACATGTACCAGTTTTTCACACTTCATGCAATTTATTTTTGTCAAAGGTTTAAAAACATGGTCAAAGCACCACCATGACACCTTGTTTGCAACTAATAATGCCACTGTATGGACATCTACCCTCTGTAACAGTTCCATGTGTCATGGGTTTTCTACATACTGTTATATATTCTGTCCATTTCAGCATGAGCGGCAGGAATCCTGTACAATAGCAATAAAGTTTCAGCATGCCAAAAGGAAGAGTAACATTTGCCTTAGATTAGGGAACCAGGCAACACTGATAATGTTCTTGAATTATGAGTAGAATAGTGGGTTTCTTATGCATAACAGGCAGCCACACTTGCCCCTTACCTCTTCCTCTGCTCCAGCTCCCAGTCCAAACGGGCTAGAGTAAGTTGGTGAGGGTCATCTTTTGTGAGCTGAGGGCGTGATATATCTGGGGGGGCCTCTTGGAAGAACTCATCAACGCTGACTAGTTCTATCTCCTCATGTTTTGACCTTGATTAAAATGGAAATAAAACAAGAGCAGTCATTTATAAAAATCACTCCTTTAAAAACATCTCATATGCCCATACAATAATCCACTCTACCCTTTTTTCCCCAGACTCACTTGAACTCCAAACACTTGCTAATTTCCTTTTGTAGGTGCATTACTTCATACAACAGGTTCTGCAGCTGGAGATGGAGGGCATCAACTCGCTGTTTGGCCTAGAATGGAGGGTAGAGACAGAAGTGTGCCATGCAACTAGCAAGGAGTTAAAATAAAAAAAATATGAATACAATGTCAATGAAACCATGGAGCAGGACAAAACCATTAAAACAACCATTCCGCAGGACCAGCACATACCATTAAGGCTGTCAAAAGTGCCATGAAATTGAGTTCGAATATTAGCTTTTGTAATTAGTTAGAGTTTGAATATATTCGAATATCATTTGCCTATAATTCACAAAAATAAGCCGGTTATTGTCGGGCACAATATGCATGTGACGCTCCCTCTAAACTGGCCTATGCGTTATTTTCCACGATCGGGCAGTAGAATAGAGGACATCGGTGAACTTTCATACTAGGTTACTACATCTGGGGCCTCATTTACAAAACGTATTTTAGATCAACTGTGTGGCGCGTGCGTAGAAAATCACGTCAAAGTAGTGATTTAAAAAATTTAAACATGACTCGATTTGACCGTGGAAACGGTCGTCGCTCTACGTCAGGTGTTCACTTGACGTATGCATGCAAGTTCATTTTATAAATGAGCCCCTGCAGTTTCTATAGCCTAATGCGCAAATGAATAAAGCACCTTCACGTGGATGTAATTTGCCACACATCGGCATTTATTAATCATTGGGAAATGATTGTTTATAGGATATCCCTGTTTATTTCTTAACACAAAAACTATTCAAACGGCTAATACCTGTAGCCTAAAACAACATAAATTACTTACTCTGTTTAGCTTGTTTAACTTCTTTAATCATCAATAAATTTTATCAAAATCTTCAGAAAAGAAAGGAAATAGCCTGTCATAGGAACATTATTTAGCCTAAATTGTTAGCTGAACAGTGAAAAAACAGTTGAACGAAGTGAAAAAAAGAGACTGGCTCACGAGGCTAGCTGTTAGGTGTCAATAGAGCTGAAAGTATCACTGGAGGTTATTGGCAAGGAAAACCAGACGATCCACTTGCCCTGGGTCCAGGGCAGAACGTTTTTTGTTGACAGAGGAAGTAACGTTAGCACAGGAAATGAGCTTTGCGTGCATGAACATGATTCACCGCATGAAATTAAAGCCTACATGTTAATTACAATACGCGGGATCCAAAACTAATATTCTAATGCTCAAATTTAGGTTCGAACTTTAAAAAAAAAAAGATTTTAAGTTTTGGAACTTCGAATATTTTTTGACAGCCCTACACACCACGGGGGTTCAGATGTATTCTTATAGCTGCTGACTGCAGATGACACAGTACGTACTAGGGATGTATCAGAATCCGAATACTATATTCGGGAAAGCACGAATAATGCGATGGAAACAGATTTCTTCTATCCGAAGTTGCTCGTTATTATTCAAATTCGGAAAAAAATTAATAAATTAGCTCCATGTCGAGTTATCATAGCCTCTATCTAACGTTACAGGGAGGGAGTGTAGCACAGTGGGTAAGGAACTAGACTTGTAACCGAAAGAATCGCAGGTTCGATTCCCGGGTAGGACACTGCCGTTGTACCCTTGAGCAAGGTACTTAACCGAAATTGCTTCAGTATATATCCAGCTGTATAAATGGATACAATGTAAAATGGTATGTTAAAAAGTTGTGTAAGTCGCTCTGGATAAGAGCGTCTGCTAAATGCCTGTAATGTAATGTAGAGGGAGGGAGGGCGTTACGCACGGCTTCTAGCTGTATCTGGAACTCCGGCACACACGCCAACAAACTTTGAGCCACTGCGCTGCAAAACGTTTAATAAATAAGTTCTGTGCGTTAGCCATATAATGTTATGTTTCTTCAAATCGATTCATATCATGGATGGCCACAAGATAAAAATGCCCATTCTGTTTGCAACATAGGACTTTGATTTAACTAACTAGTCGTTTCATTTACTACACATTATTGAAAAGTGATCGCTATATTCTGTAGTCGCCCCCACCGAGGCAGCGCACAACAGGCAGTGGGTTGAGAGCTGACCATTCTCGGCTATCACTCAGGGAAACTCTCGCATCGAGTAGGAGGAGACGTCAGGTGCGGGAGCTAGCGAGACAAAAGCCTGATGTGGCAGCTGGACTTCTTTCAAACCCCCGCAACCTATACATCAAAATGAAGCTTAGAACCTGTAGTTTCAGCTGTATTTGTTAATTTCCTCCATTTAAAAAAATCTAGTCGAACTATTTTACGAAACGTTTTACCTTGTATTTCAGTCAATGTTCATCCATTTAAGATGTAACGTGCTGTATGTATCAGCCATAGGTCTTGGCTATCAAATGAACACGAAATCCAATCCAGATTTTCATGGTAGGCTAACAGTTGCCACCAAGGGAAAATATGAGGACACCAGATGGTTTGCCGTCTATTCAGACTTAGTTCAGTAGGGGAAAAATTAAACAGGCAAAAAGGTTAATGTATTACTGTTATGTAATTACTGTTGTAAAGTGGTCATTCACGTTTCCATAGCGAACTGTTAACACATCAAGAAACGCGAACGCAGCATCATTGGAATTTAAGATTATTCAACTGAAGGACATTTTTTAATATATCTTTACTGTAAATAGCTTCTATTTCCAATGCCAAACAGATTCTTTCCATTAATATATTTTTTCCAGTTCCTGATTGTTCAATGTCCCCGCAGTTAAAGGCGGGGGGGGGGGGGGGTTAATTTGACTTCCGGTATAAACCACGCCCACTTCCTGTCTTCTATCCGAATACAGATACAGATAATTTTGTTGGTTGAACAGATACAGATACAGATAATGACGCCTCTGCACACTCCTAGTACGTACATTGCCCTGTTCAGAGCTACGATTTTAAAAATCTATTTTTTTTTTTTCAAAATGTTAATAACTATAGATAATTTCACACTGACAAAACCAAAAACAACAAGACTGAGAATTCTCCTGTAACTGACTCCTGGAGAGTAATTACAAACAGCTGCAAATTGGGTGATACTGACCTCATGAGTCTGATCACGGCCCTTCTTTAGTCTCATGTGTGCCAGGCGGTTCAGCTTCTTAAGGGTCATAAAATGGATGCAGCTTTGCATGCGTCGCTCTTCTATTTCAATCAACTGCAGAAGATTTGAAAAGATTATACACGCCAAAATCTGCCTCCTTCCATTAATAACAATTAACAAAATATTTGAGTCAGGTACTGGGCACCCCAATAACACAGTAGTAATAGTAATAAGGAAACAACACAGTAAGAACTGTTACATAATCGAGTAACTTCATAATACATTTTATTGTAATGGACAGTTTCGCAGAATTCAACCTACAGAGTGTTTCATGCAATTATAGTGCACTCCAATCATGAGCACTTATTTTAACCATGCAGGTACTTGTTCTATGGGAAGGTTGCTCACGCTGTCTCTGGAACCACTGGTCTTCAGTTCCTGGATTTCAGCCATAAGTTTGGCCAGTGTTTCACAGGTCTCCTTGTACTGACCATAATCCTGGGCAGGGTCCCTTCCCTCCAATTCCATGTCCTCGTTGTAAACCCTGGCATCCTGAAAAATGCAGCAAGCTTCCAATTTATCAGCCTCTCTTATTAACAGCCCTGCTCCTAATACTTCATCTTTGCAGACATAGGACTTGCAGCACGTAAAGACGATAGTGATGAGGTTTTAAAGGTGTTTAAATATCACAGTTTTTCAAGGCACAAACTATAAACAATGGAGCAATGCCCAGTTTAGGCACAATGTTTCATTAAACATAAACATGAGTGTCAATATAGCCAAAATATTTCACAGACTGGGGCCAAATACATAAGGGACATCTGGTTTGAAGTTAAACAAAACAATTTCTTGTTTTCTGCAAAGAAACATCCAATAGAGGAAATTTCAGATTTGCACCAGCCTATCAAAGCATTTACTTAAGCCGCGTTTCCACCGCAGGAACTAGGGTCTAAATTAAGTTCCGGGGACTTTATTTTGCCCCCAAAAAAGTCCCTGCTCGGGGGGTAGTACTTTCCAAAAGTACCGGAACCTTTGGGGTGGGGCGCAAGCCCTGAAAATTTCTGATTGGTCGACTACTTGCAGTGTTTTATTTCAACCGCCATTTTTATAAATCTGCAGCCGCAAACAGATTTATTTTCATAATAATTTGAAATCAAACTTGTATGTTATGCGGCGCAGTAGCCTAGTTTTGGTTATAGCCTGCCAACGTCTTGGAATTATAACGTGTGCTCTTCTGTTCGTTTCTTGCTTTAGTATTCGTTTTATAAAATGCTAAGCATTCGTGCTGGGACAGCATATTACGTACCAAAACATTCAAACGGTTTAATTCGCTTGCTGAATATTTTCTTCCGGATTTTCTTTGTTAGTCCGTTGTAATTGACTCAAAACGTTTGATACAGTTATGTGAGGTATGCGGTAGTTCTGCGTAATTTACATTGGTGATAAAGTAAAAGCAAACTGGAAATCACCTCCCGCACTTTTTGTCAGGATAAAATAACAGGTTAATTCTAGTAATCGTCCATTTTGCTTTTTCAGACTGCCGTAATTTTACTCTGCCATTCTTCATTTCCACAAAAAGACCAGGAAGACTATGGACTAAATTATGGTGCATGGTTCGCATCTGGAGGGCACACTTCGCTGCTCAGCTAGCAGTAACTTTGAAGGAAAGCAAACGGTGGCTGTACCACTGCTAATTAAAATTTTCACGCGAGTCCGAGTTCTCGTTCTATTCTTGTCATTTTGCGATTAACCTATATGGAATTTACGATGAGAAAATAATCAATTCAACAGCAAATTGTTTACGACGTGTACATGTTTTCTGCTGTTGTTGCCAGTTATTTGTGGAATGTGAATGCATTCTGTCGCCTCGGATGTCAAGACATGAAAGTGAATGTTCGCATAAAAACATAATGAATGTGTTTGAGAGGATATATAAAACAGTTACAATCGGACTATTGGCCTGTTATATCCTATTTGTTGCATAACAACGGTCTAAGTTCAACTACCAACGACAGTTTTGCTTGACAACGGTAAAACATGCCCAAACGGCTGCAGAAGAATATTTCAATTTCAGGTGATTAAATCGATAAAAATCAATAAATACGAAAGTAACCATATATAGTCATTGTTGGTAACCCGTTGTATATAAGTGGAATAAACCCCTCCGGGCTGTCCCGGTTATTAGAAAATAACGTAGGCTACTTTGATGGTAGTATGGTGTTACAGAAGAAATCATAGGATGGACCGACGACAACGTTGCTTTTTCATACGTCAGTGGGCTAATTTGCCTAATCTTCGCGGGACTTTAGACCGCGGTGGAAACGCAGACAACAATGGGTTGAATGAACCTTTTAGTTCCTTGAAAAGTAGGGACTAAAAGTTCTGGGTACTTTTGGTGGAATATTTTTACTAGTGGCAACTGCCCACTGATTTTATTCATTTTAAACTTCAAGCACTTTTTAATGTCACTACATGTTATTGAAATGAATTTCCACTGCTGCGCATGAGATCTATTGGTTAATTTAATCAATGATTTTTTTAAACATTATTATTATTTTTTTTTTTTTTAAGATTTCTTCCTCAGTTTACAATGATTTTTAACAATTTGGCCGTGACTGTTCCAGAACTTTAGGAAATATTTTCCATGACAAACACCCAGCCTTAATTATTGTGACTCAGGGTTTCTCCCAGAAAAGTTGTTAGGCCCGGTGGCAAGTATCTTTTCACAGGGCCCGGCGGCCCGGCGCGGGTTGGCGGACAAGTGTCTTTTTTTAAGGGGGGCCGGCGCGGGCCAGCGACAGACTGATGGCAGCATTAAGGTAGGGCCCTATAGTTTCTGTGGTAACAGAATCACGGATGGAATCGCGGAACTGAGAATTTAAAAAAGCTATAACACAGATTCCATAGGGCCCTACATTAAGTCAGTGCTAAAAGCTGACTGGAGATATGAAAATATGACTACGTAATGTGAATGTTGTTATAAATAAGTCATTTATTCAACACACATTTAAAAAAATCTATTTACTATAACTATAACTATTTACAGCATAGCGTCTTACAAAGAATCTGACAACAATGTACAGTCTTGGAATGCTGTGTTTTCAACAACAACAAAAGAAATTAAATTTAATTTAAATAAATAATATCAAAATTTTTGCACTCTACAAAAAACTTGGAGAGTCCTGATTGGCTACTGATTCTTACAGCCTTGGAATGCTGGGCACATTTCAACAACAACAAAAGAAATGAAATTAAAATAAATAATATCAAGGTTTTTGCACTCTACAAAAAACTTGTATTCAAGTCCTGATTGGCTACTGAATCTCACAACAAGTCTTGGAATGCTGGGCACATTTAAACATTTAAAAAACTGTCTAAAGACCGTCTGCTTTTACAGTAGGCTACCTTTCCTCCTTGACATTATCCCTAAATGGCACCAAGGAACAATCTGTGTTACTGACTGTTTGGCTAGCTAGCTAAGTTAGCTACATGACCACGTTGTCATAAAATTTTTCCCCGACCATGAAAACTGCCTGACTTCTTTACATTTTGGACAGATGTGGCTCCTCAGTAAATCTATCGTTGTTTCCGTCGCAGCACTTTAGACACAAGCAATATCAAAAAAATCCAGAAATTTCTTCTTACCGTGAAGAGTGCCTGACCCTCAACCGTAGCGTTTTTTCCCCACAGATGGTATTTCTAGATATAGCATAATTTTGCAGCTGTTTTAACACATTTCTACGGTTGCCGATCTGGCACTCTTCACCGTAAGAAGAAATTTTAGGATTTTTCCAATATTGTGTCGAAAGTGCTGGGACGGAAACAACGATGGATTTACTCTGTAGCCACATCTGTCAGGCAGTTTTCATGGTCGGGAAAATTTATGACAATGTCATGCACATCAAAGTCATCAAGCTAACGTTATTAATAAACAAGTGAAGTTGTTATTTCGTTGGCGATTAATAAGTCATGTAATGTTACAATATATGGAACGTTACATTCATGCTACTATTTTAATGTTACCTACACACTCCTTAAGTTAATATAAAAAGAATGTACTTACCGACGAGATGAAGTGATAACACAGTTTGTAACGAGGTTAGTTAGCCTACTAAATAAGAAACGGTGGTTTCCTAGGTAACGTTAGCTTGTGATAGCTGGAAGCATCAAGTGTTCAATGCAGAGACTGTAAAAAGGTTGAATGTCACTCTACGCACAATGAGGGTAAAGAACACTGATCTCAGACCTGCTGTTTTCCTATTGCGTTCACATTTTAACCAACTGATGTCGCTGGTGATCTTTTCAACCGAGCCACCCCACTGTAACTGTAGTTTACAAACATCTTAAAAATACATTTAAAACAAAAAATAAATTAAATTCCCCGATGCTTAGGCACGGCGGGGGGTCAACTTAGGCCCGGCAGGCCGCCGGGCTTGCAATACACTGGCGTAAACCCTGGTGACTGCTTAATCTGTACCGTTTGATCATTACTTGCTCAGCATGTTAACATAGTGTTGCCGCAAAGATTCTCTCAATGTGTCTTCCAGGCCTATACCTGTCCTATACTTCTTTAGGGTTGAAGAAATTTCACGCATAAATAGACCCTCCCAAATTGTGTGAATGTTAACAAATTCAACAGAATACCTAATCAGCCACACTTATATCTCCACCAGTTATCTGTGCTATCCTCTCTTAAATGCATACGCATAAGAGAGAGAAGCACACCATGCGATGACACAGATGACAGTGTTTCCAGCCCTGCGTGCCTGTATGATACATAACACACGTTTCTGAGCCAGAACAAGTCATACCTGCATAAGAAACTAATCGCAAAAGGCTCAAATAATTTTTGACAAACTCCCATAGAAATTGAATTTGATTTTGTTTATATGTAGATTAATGATTAAACACAGTAAAACATTTTATGTTAAAACCATTGGGATCTCTGGTACAGAGCAACAACCAGTTTTATTTGTGTGTGTGTGTGTTTGAGACAGAATGCACACACATGCCTAGGGGTGGGGGGGTGAGGGTGTATGACAATGCAAACAAGCAAATTTGTTTTGAAATTAAAAATTCTTATTAAGAAATTGCATCATAATCTGAAAAAAAAAGAGTTATCATTGCTTCATTTTTCCTCAAGGGATAGCAGGCATGCAACCAGGGCTCATTTACAGCTTTCTAGTGAGCCCCTCCATGTCTTCTTTGGAAATTTTATACGCTTCCTGTTGTTAAATGCCATTTGTTTCTCAAAATTTGGTATCACAAGGACATGCCTTCTTAGATCTGAGAAGGATCACAAAGGCTAAGCTAGACTGATAGCTTAAGTGAAATTTAGGTTTCTCCATCCATTATAATTCTTCTCATATCTAGAAAAGCATGTGTCAGATATGTAGTACTTACATTATGGCCTTGGAGAAGGAAACAGTGAATGACACAATATTATACTGTTTCGAAGAATGTGGCATGGCCTACCCGTCACAAGCATCAAAGAAAATGTGATTGGGGAAATTTAAAATAAACTGACACCCTAATATAGGCAGAGAATCTATGGGACCCTGCATGATTACACACATTGCAACTTCAGAACTTAAACTGACAAGCTTACCCACCAGGCAAGTGTGTAGTTTAGTGTGCTGGGTGGTGAATGGGGTTGCAGTGAGTAGAATGTCACAACAGTCTAAGGTATGTTGACAGCCTAATCTTGAGAGTCCCGATACAAGTCTTTAGTGTGGTGAAGATTGATCAAAGTATATTGAAAGTTTCACATTGTCATTTTATCTTCATAACATTAGCTGGACATTTTGGGGTTTTCATTTGTATCATTATAGTTATTGTATTTTCTAATGAGCATATGAGGATTTCAAAAATCATGTTGGTTTTTATCTGTGACCAACAATTTAAAAGGACGACACGGTGAGATCACTGTCAGTTTCAGCTATAAACAGAGTAGGTCGACTTCAGAATCAGTGGTAGATACCAGTGTACAAAAGATTTGTTTCACTGTTCTGAAAACTTTAGCTCTCTAGAAAAAAGTATTAAAGGTGCTAAAGGAACCTTTTTCATGAAGACAATGAAGACAATTTTTTGTTTAAAATAAGACATTGAAAGACCTTGCAGAAATATACAGAGTAAAAGTATTGTTGTCCCTAAAATAAATTATATTGTCTATGAATTTTTCATTTCAATTATTTTTTTACAATCTGTAAGCTATGTTATGTTTGTCTGTTAAATCAGATACTGGAGTTCCCTCCTTGAACAACACTCCTGAGCCAATAACACGCCCATCTTCTTCTCACAAATAAAATGTGCAGCCGGTTGCCAGTTAAGTTATAGTTTAAAAAAATGGCTGAGGGAGTTGAAAGGGGTGAAAACTGACACAGAGTTCCCTACCCTTCTTCTCGGCACATAACTTTAGTCATATAGTACCATGAAAGGCTAATATATTCTGAATATTTGCTGTACTTTGCAAAATTATCACTTTACAGATACATGTGTAAAGACTTGGACATTTGCACGCTATCCAGTTTTTCACCCCAAGAACGAACATCAAATATAATATTTATACAGAAACTTTGTGTAATAGCAATGCAACTGCACAACCAAACAGCTAGGCTAGCTATTGCTACCTACAAACCGGTAAAGACAGTATTACAGAATGGGTTGGAAATTTCAACATCATTTACTATGCTAGCAAGCTTTTTATCTGCATTCTGCACAACACAATGGCTATTTCAAGAGCGCTATGTTAGATATTCTAAATCAGTTCTTGAAACATCAGAATGCTGATAAGCCAGCTAGCTAGCGTAGCAGTGGATATTGCATTTTCCAACCCATTCCGTAACATCTGTACCGGTGTCTAGGTAACGTAGCTAGCCTAGCGGTTTGGTTGACAGTTGAGGTGTTACAAAGTTTCCATATTGATTACTTTTATGAAGCAAAACTAAACTCTCTCTACTCTTAACAATTTGGATGTTACAACAGCCATCTTTCTGTCACACAGCACTGTGCCAACACCATGCACAAACACAAAAGTTGTGAACCTGGCAACCACTCGAGTTTCCTTTGAAAGCAACTAGCAAGGTGGTGTCATACTTTAGGTTTGGATTACAGTTCTACCTTGTGGACACGAGAAGGGTTTTCAAATTACCGACTGCATCTTTAAGATTTTAAACCCATTTTATCCTTTTTTCCATTTTGAGTAATGAGCTAACCTAAAAATGCGAAATAACAATAGTGGAGCACCATATTAGCCGCGTTTCCACCAAAAGTACCCGGAACTTTTAGTCCCAGGGACTACTTTTCAAGGAACTAAAAGGTTCCTTCAGCCCATTGTTGTCTGCATTTCCACCGCGGTCTAAAGTCCCGCGAAGATTAGGCAAATTAGCCCACTGACGCATGAAAAAGTGACGTTGTCGTCGGTCCATTTGTCCTATGATTTCTTCTGTAACCCCATACTACCACCGAAGTAGCCTACATTATTTTCTAATAACCGAGACAGTGGATTTATTCCACTTATATACAATGGGTTACCAACAATGACTATATATGGTTACTTTTGTATTTATTGATTTTTATCGATTTAATCACCTGGAATTGAAATATTCTTCTGCAGCCGTTTGGGCATATTTTACCGTTGTCAAGCAAAACTGTCGTTGGTAGTTTAACTTGGACCGTTGTTATGCAACAAATAGGATATAACAGGCCAATAGTCCGATTGTAACTGTTTTATATATCCTCTCAAACACATTCATTATGTTTTTATGCGAACGTTCACTTTCATGTCTTGACATCCGAGGCGACAGAATGCATTCACATTTCCAATATAACTGGCAACAACAGCAGAAAACATGCACACGTTGTAAACAATTTGCTGTTTGATTACTTTCTCATCGTCAATTCCATACAGACTAATCGCAAAATGACAAGAATAGAACGAAAACTCGGACTTGTGTGAAAATTTTAATTAGCAGTGGTACAGCAACCGTTTGCTTTCCTTCGAAGTTACTGCTAGCCGAGCAGCGAAGTGTGCCCTCCAGATGCGAACCATGCACCATAAATTAGTCCAGTCTTCCTGGTCTTTTTGTGGAATTGAAGAATGGCAGAGTAGAATTACGGCAGTCTGAAAAAGCTAAAGGGACGATTACTAGAATTAACCTGTTATTTTACCCAGACAAAAAGTGCGGAAGGTGATTTCCAGTTTGCTTTTACTGTATCACCAACGTGAATTACGCAGAACTACCGCATACCTCACATAACTGTATCAAACGTTTTGAGTCAATTACAACGGGCTAACAAAGAAAATCCGGAAGAAAATATTCAGCAACCGAAATAATCCGTTTGAATGTTTTGGTACATAATATGCTGTCCCAGCACGAATGCTTAGCATTTTATAAAACGAATACTAAAGCAAGAAACGAACAGAAGAGCACACGTTATAATTCCAAGAGGTTGGCAGGCTATAACCAAAACTAGGCTACTGCGCCGCATAACATACAAGTTTGATTTGAAGTTATTATGAAAATAAATCGGTTTGCGGCTGCATATTTTTAAACATGGCGGTTGAAATAAAACACTGCAAGTAGTCGACCAATCAGAAATTCAGCGCTTGCGCCCCACCCCAAAGGTTCCGGTACTTTTGGAAAGTACTACCCCCCGAGCAGGCTTTTTTGGGGGTAAAATAAAGCACCCGGAACTAAATTTAGACCCTAGTTCCTGCGGTGGAAACGCACCGAGTTCCTCAAAAGGTTCCTAGTTCCGGGGTAAAGTTCCTGCGGTGGAAACGCGGCTAGTGACAGACATTCGCGTTTGTAGGGCTGGCCCCGCTGTTGCGGTCCAGCCAAAAATACTGTTAGCTCTAGCTGCTCCGGGGTCTGCCTGTTCATTGTTTTGTCCATGCTGGTATTGGAAACTTTTTGTTGACTCTCGGTGTGACGTCTTATAAACGCCAGGCTGTCGTTCTGTGCTCTCTGCTCTATGCTTCCAACACGCCGCTCATAAGCAGGGTGAGTAAAAACAAAATACGAGTTTTGCCCTGGTTAGGCTGTAGGGTTAGTCCGCCATTTAAAAGCTATTTGGCAAACTAACTTTGTTATTTTAGTTTGTTGTTTTCGCGTGACCACGGATGAAGACAGGCATTGTGATTAAAATCCACCCGTAAAGTCACACGTGCAGGCTAAGCTACATGTTGAGGTGTCAAAGCACAATGAACAAAAAACACTGATTTTTAAAAATGGCGGTTGATATAAAATGCTGCGAGCACTCGACCAATCAGAAATGTTCAGCGCTGCAAGCCCCACCCCCAAAGTTCCTGTACTTCTGGAAAGTACTACCCCCCAAGCAGGGCCTTTTTGGGGGGTAAAATAATGTCCCCGGAACTTAATTTAGACACTGGTCCCTGCAGTGGAAACGCAATGAGTTCCTGAAAAGGTTCCTAGTTCCTGGGGAAAGTTCCTGTGGTGGAAACGCGGCTTTTGTTAATAATGGCCAAACAGTTCAGGCAATTGGGTTAGTTTTTAGCACGTCTGCGTATAAATCTCCTGAAGCTGTATGAAAACGGTGGCATAAATAGGATCAATCATTTTAAAACGCTTTCGGGAATAAACAGTTTTGCCTATGAAACAAAATGGCAGTAAGCTGGTAGATATGGGTAGTGCCAATGGATGTGTGCATGTTCGGCATCAATTGGACTTAATATGCGTTATAGCCCCACCTTCTGACCTATATATGTGTTATACCGTTCTTGAGTAGTGTGGGGCCATAGCAGCCCATCTGCAAAGTATGGTTTCTCTAGGACTTATGGTTTCTGAGCTACAGATACTTTCATTGGAAACAAAGAAAGAATTCAAAAATAATTGTGTTCCAGTACAATGTTCTTAGAACCCAGATTACTCAATATATTTTCCATAGCTACAATGCACAGTTCAAGAATTACAGGGTCTTAAAGGTGCCACATATACAGCCAAAGGTACCCCAATTGGCTTTTGAATTGTAAGTTTAAATTAAAAAAAATTATTTTGTAGCACAATACGTTTTTTGTGGAATATGTACAAAATATGACATTAAATAATGGCTTGTCAAAATTTAAATGAAACGCCGCATAACTGTAACTTCACTTATTTTACATTTTTACAAGAGCGCCATGTCATTCACCTGGTCTCCTTCTCCCCTGCAACGTTTATTCTCTGGCGTGCCCGCTTCATTGCGAATCACTTTGGGCTTGCGTTTCTTCAGAGCGTCGGACGACATGGCAAACAGTTTATGCAGAAACCTGTAAAAAGTAGCGATTTTACTACCTACAATAGCGACAATTTACCAAGTTTTAGCCACCTAATTAAAATGTTAATAACTAACACCATGGTTAGCTAGCTGTGTTTTATTTAGTCAGCCAATATAGCTATTCATACCACCTACTAATTAGGTTAAGCTACAAGAGGCATCGTTCTAACATATACATGAATATTAAGGTAAAAAAAAAAAAAAAACATCAACGTATGTGGAAGCTGCGTGCACAGCTACAACCAGCTATTTACCAACAGAGCTAACAAATGACTAATCAACAGAGTAATTAAGTTAACAAACGTAATGTTATCACACAAAGGAAAATAAATGCAGGCCTACTCTATAACGATTGCAAACGTTTCCGAGGAACATGAGCACGTAGTTTCGCTTCCGTTAGCGAACCTTACGGGCTATAGTCTGTAGTCTACAGTATTCACGTGCAACAACATATTCTTAATAAAGAAGTGAGAAGTACTTGCTAAAAAATAGAAGTAATAATAATTACCAAGATATAAACCCCTCTTATCAAAAAGCCAACTTGTGTGCCTAGCCGAGTAGATGAACGTGTGACGACTGTGAACCTACCTACAGAAGCAACGACTTCCGGTTAAAAAACGAGTGTAAAAATGTAAAATAAAAGACCAAACTGGAGCGTCATCCTGGTCCAAACATATTTTTTTTTATCACGGAAAGGCAACTATTTAAAAAGTTATCTGACCAATTAATCACAACTGGAAGTATAAATTCAAAGAAAGCTCATTTTAATTGGCTGGAACCTGTGATTTCCGGTAGCCATGTCTCAATCTGAAGAAAAACACATTTTCAAAGCACAAAAAACTACAAAAAAAGTTACTCACACATACAAAGCACTGTCTATAAGTCATTTAAACTTACAAAATCTAATGATACGGAACACAAAAAGCAATATTTGTGTGGCACACGCTTTTTGTCTGCGGTCAGAATTTACAAAGAATTAATTTAGGAAATAAAAAGAAATAATTAATTTAGGCAGTGAGCGACTTTGAACTTCATTACAAATAATGATTACCGCAATTTAGACTGGTGTGATTACACTTCAATCAACAAAATTTGTATGAGCTCAGACAACTCTTGTTCACAAATAAAACAATACTGCGATGACCACAGTAAAATTACATTTTAAATGTGGTTAGCTCTGCCATGCTTTAAGGACTCTCATAATGGCATTAAGCAACGCAATGCATGCTGGGTCAACACTCATTCTGCCTCATTCTAATCACTCTGCCTACTAACACTAATTGGGTGCATCGAAATGCTAAAAAAATGCATCCTCCTTTCCTGCACATACCACCTCATTTACATTCCAACCGCTTTTTTTCCTCCTTTCTTTGTCTCCTTTTCTAATGGGTCAAAAATACATGAAATTTACATCTGGAATCACGCTTTGTCAATGTCGGCTCATTCCATTTGCTCATTCCATTCATTCCTTGCTTCCTTTCCTTGTGTCCTCGGATGGGGGAGCTAGGAGCAAGGAAAGGAAGCAAGGAGTGAATTAAAGAAAAGGACGCATTAATCCAGGGAACGTGTATAAGGCAATTTTAACGTCCTTGCTCATGTAAGCATGAGTTTGAAGCCTTGTCAATCCAGAGGTGGATCCACAAGTCTATCATTATATTTCACGCCTTCTGTAAAAATACTTCCGCAAAGGATTCACTTGTGTATCCTTGCTCAATAATTCTCCGGGAGGCTCCTTGCTCTTAGATCCTCAAAGGAGCATTTAACAGGTTTAACATTTTTTTAAACTGGAATGTCCTCAAAGATGGTGCACGTTAATCATTTTCCAGGTCAGTCAAGGACCTTTGAGACAAAGGACCAACAAAATAAGCAATTTGAATGCACCCACATTGACTACACATGATTCTAGATGTCGATTTCATGCATTTCTTGACCCGTTGGAACACACCCACAGAGTCAAGGGGCTAGCTTTTGGTTCTCAACCTCAGCACTGGCTGTCATCCCCTGCTGATATCTATGATTTTAACTCATTTTCCCGATTGGGCTCCTTTCATTTTGACAGCAAAATAAAAGTACTTCAGCTCATATATTGATGTTAATTCTGTGCATTATATTAAAAAGAAAAAAACATTAATTATTTATCTGAGGTGAAATATTTTTTTCCTACCACACAGACAAATAAATGAATTTTTCTATTATTATTTATTTTATCCTACATCATATTCTTGCGTCCTAGTTGAAGATCTGTACAATGTCATGCACAGGGATTGGAAAGAGAAGCCTAAGCATTTCTAAGGCGTGTTTATGGCAGAAAGTCATGAGCATGTATAGCTAATATGCCATCAAGATGAAAAACATCTTAATTAATTTTAGTTTGATTAAAGTAAACCTATTAATTGTAAAATGGTATTGATTGTCAAAATGTTTTTTGATGTCATCAGCTAACAGTTGTTGTATCTGTCAGAATAGTTGGCGATGGTGCTTCCTCTTTTGGGCGGCCGGATATTTAAGTCAGTTGTCCAGTTGTGGACTTATAAAGAATGTCGAAGAGTATCTTTTTTTTCTCTTCGCTGTTCTTCGTTTTTTTTAAAAAATAATTTATTGTTTAGGTTCTTTTTGTTTTGGCGTTTGTTATTTTAGGGATCCAGGCCACTCTATCCTGATGAGGGGAGTATGACCTTTAATTTTCCACCAACTAATACATGACTGATCTTAATTTCATTTCAGTAAATGCCAGGGGCCTTAATATTCCACATAAAAGGACTTCTATTTTAGAATTTTTTCATAGGAAGAATGTTGACTTTGCCATGGTTCAGGAATCACATCTACTCTGCAAAGATACTGGTCGCTTTGTGAATAAGTTCTATCATCCTATTGCTTCTTCCTCTGCTCCTACAAAAACTAGGGGTTTTTGGATGGTGGTGGGTGCCGATTTTAATGCAGTTTGGGATAATGACATGGATAGAACAGGTGGGGCACAGAATAGAGATCAACATCTTGCTTCTGATGTGCTGCGCCAATGGGCGTCCCATACAAGTATGATTGACATTTGGCATTCGATGAACCCCTCTATAAAAGATTACTCCTTTTTTTCGGGTAGACACAGATCGTTTTCAAGGATTGATTTTCTTTTTGCATCTAAAGACCTATTTCATAATATACGTAATATTTGTTATATACCAGTCACTTGGTCTGATCATAAACCTATTTACTGTGAGGTCACCATAAGGGCTCCTCCATCCACAGCTCACAGATGGCACTTTAACTTACAAGTCTCAATTTGAGACCAATCTCTGTGTCTTTTTATAATTAAACAAAGGTTCAGTTTCAGATCCGAGGATTCTATGGGAAGCAGTGATGGGGTTTATAAGAAGTAATAGCACTCTGTATGCATCAACCCGCAATAAAGAACGTGCAGCTAAATTGGAAGAACTGGAAGGTAAGTATGCTGTTTTAGATGCTGCTTTACAACATAACTACAGTGATTCTGTGCCTCTTCAAAAAGAGCTGGGCAAAAAAGATATTAATTAATTAATTCTTTTCTCAGGCGCCGCTCCGAATTTCTTATGCATAGAACTAGGCAGACGTACTATTTTAATTCTGCGAGACAAAGTCACTTGTTGGCCATGAGGCTCCGAACCAGTGAACATTTTGCCGACATATTTAGACGGTACTGTTTTAACTGACCCTAAGAGTGTCAACTCGACCTTTGCATCTTTTTATGAGGATCTGTACAGTTCAGAGATTGACTTTGACAATCCGTCTTGTAAAAGTTTTTTAAATAACATTTATATGGAGCGTCTCTCTGATCGCGATTCTGAAAATCTTAATGCGGCCATAACAATACATGAAATTGAGAAGGTGGTGAAGGATATGCGTCAGGGTAAATCTCCAGGCACAGATGAGATCCCACCCAAGCTTTATATTGCTTTTTGGCCTGTACTCGGCCCTTTGCTGGCGTCTCTCTGATCGCGATTCTGAAAATCTTAATGCGGCCATAACAATACATGAAATTGAGAAGGTGGTGAAGGATATGCGTCAGGGTAAATCTCCAGGCACAGATGAGATCCCACCCAAGCTTTATATTGCTTTTTGGCCTGTACTCGGCCCTTTGCTGGCAGACATGATACAGTTTTCGATTAAGATGGGTTCTTTTTTGAGAGACGTCAATTGTGCTTTAATATCTCTGCTTCTAAATAAAGGCAAAGATCCCACAGAGTGTGCTAATTATAGACCCCTTTCTCTTTTAAATGCGGACTTAAAGATTTATGCCAAAGTTTTGGCACAGTGCCTCCAGGGTCAAAGTCAAAAGTCAAAGTGTTTTATTTGTCAAGTGCACAGTATAACACAAGGTCATTCTGAGCAAAGAAATCTTATGACATGGCAGACAGCAACTACGTAGAAGCAAGACAGACAAAAATATCAAAAAATATCAAAAATATACAAGCCTGATGGCCTGGGGGAAAAAACTGTTTGTGAGTCTGGTCGTCCGTGCCGTATGATCTGTTGTCGGCAGCAGCGAGAACAGACCATAACCTGGGTGGCTGTAGTCTTTTATGATTTTCTGTGCTTTCCTAAGGCATCATGTGTGGTAGATGCCTTGCACAGAGGGGAGGTGGCAGCCAATGATGCGCTCCGCTGTCTTCACCACCCTCTGGAGGGCTTTGGGGTCAGCAGCGGAGCAGCTGCCGTACCAGGCAGTAATGCATCCAGTGAGGACGCTCTCAATGGTGCACCTGTAGAAATTGATGAGGGTTTTGGCAGACATGTCAAACTTCTTGAGTCTCCTCAGGAAGTATAGGCGCTTTTGGGCAGGTTTCACTGCTGCGTCTGATTGCCTGGACCAGGTGAGGTCATCATTTATGACCACACCGAGGAACTTGAAGCAGGAGACTCTCTCCACTTCAGCTCCATCGATGTGAATGGGGGCGTGACCCCCCCCCCCGTCGCTTCGTTGACGTTGAGAGAGAGGTTATTGTCCTGGCACCATGTTGCCAAGACGCTGACCTCCTCTCTGTAGGCGGTCTCATCGTTGTTGGAGATGAGACCCAGGATGGTGGTGTCGTCTGCAAACTTAAAGATGGCGTTGGAGCTGCGTGTGGCCACACAGTCGTGCGTGAACAGGGCGTACAGGAGGGGACTGAGTACGCAGCCCTGAGGGGCTCCGGTGCTCAGGGTCAATGCAGAAGAGGTGAGGTTACCCATTCTCACCACCTGGGGTCTGCCCGTCAGGAAGTCCAGGATCCAGTTGCAGAGGGAGGTGTTAAGACCCAGGTTCCTGAGCTTGGGAACGAGCTTAGCAGGCACAATTGTGTTGAATGCTGAGCTGCAATCTATAAACAGCATCCTCACGTATGTGTCTCCCTTATCCAGGTGGGAGAGGGCGGTGTGCACTGTCAGGGCGATGGCGTCGTCCGTAGTTCTGTTGGGGCGGTATGTGAATTGAAGGGGGTCCAAGGTGTCAGGAAGAAAGGAGCAGATGTGGGTTCTGACTAGCCGCTCGAAGCACTTCATGATGATGGAGGTCAGTGCTACAGGGCGGTAGTCATTCCAGCAGGAGATGGCAGGTTTCTTTGGTACAGGAACAATGATGGTCTGTTCGAAGCAGGTGGGGACTGCAGACTGGTTCAGGGAGAGGTTGAATATAGAGGTGAATACCTCCGCTAGCTGGTCGGCGCACGCTCTGAGGACACGGCCTGGAATGCCATCTGGCCCTGGTGACTTCCGAGGGTTTACTCTTTTAAAAGCTGTCCTCACGTCAGCCGTAGATAGGGACAGAGTGCAGTCGTCCTGGTCCTCATCTAGCCTTACAGTAGGGATGGTGTTGCTCGCCTCAAACCGTGCGTAAAAGGTGTTGAGCTCGTCCGGAAGAGAGGCGGCGGGCTGGGCATCACTGCTATTTCTCCCTTTGTAGTCTGTGATGGAACGCAGTCCACACCACATGCGTCTTGGGTCGGAACTGTGGTAATTAGACTCCAACTTGTCCCTGTAGGCTCTTTTGGCATCTCTGATGGCTTTCCGTAGGTCATATCTGGACTTCCTCAAGGCCTCCAGGTTCCCAGAGCTATGGGCAGAGGACCATGCTCTGAGCTTAGCATGGACATTACCATTAACCCAGGGCTTCTGATTGGGGAAGGTCCTAACATTGACTTTCGGGATGACATCATCAATGCACTTGGAGATGTAGGCTGAGACAGAGTCTGTGTATTCATCAATGTCCCCATCAGCTGCAACACAGAACATCTGCCAGTCTGTGGTTTCAAAACAGTCCTGGAGGGTGGCAATGGATTCCTCACTCTAGCGTTGAACTGCCCCGAAAAACCGGTTTTTCCTGTTTTAGGCGTTGTCTGTAGGTTGGGAGGAGAAGAATGGAGGTGTGATCCGCCTTGCCAAAGGCAGGGCGGGGGAGGGGTTTATAGCTGTCCCGTATTTGAGAATAACAATGGTCAAGAGTCTGGTCACCACGGGTAGGAAAGTTAATGTACTGGTGATATTTAGGCAAAACTTTCCTCATATTAGCCCTATTGAAATCGCCAACAACAATAGAAGCTGCCTCAGGGTGAGCGTTCTCTAGTCCATTAATTACTCTGTAATGGTCTTCTAGCACGCACGTTTTATCCGCCTGCGGGGGTATATAGACTGCTGTGATTATAGCGGAGCTGAATGCCTGAGGGAGGTAGAAGGGACGGACTTTTATAGTTAAGAGCTCCAGGTCTGGTGAGCAGTGTTTAGTGAGTACTGCTACATTCGTAACCCAGCGAGAGTTAACCATAATGCAGACCCCCCCGCCTCTGCGTTTACCTGACTCCGTAGTTCTGTCCTGCCGATAGATGAAAAATCCAGCTGGGGTAGCAGCCGAGTCAGGCACCGTAGGGTCTAGCCAGGTCTCAGTAAACACCAGCACGCAGCAGTTCGCAATGTCCCGCTGGAAGTTAATCCGTGCGTGTAGTTCATCCATTTTGTTATCCAGGGATTGAACATTTGCCAGTAAAATGCTCGGTAACGGCGGATTGCAGTGTCTCGTCCGAGATCTGCACGTTTGCCTCTTTTCTTTCTCCTTCGTCGGCGTATTGTTAAACACAGCGGCGGCAGGACAAAAGGGTCGCAGCACGTACTCCGGTAAGTTGAAAAAAAGTTTGCATCCAGTGCCGAACGAACTCCCAAAAGTGCTTGTCGATCATACTGTATGAGCGACAGTGCAGTGTGTGCAAAGATAAAAACAATAAAAAAAATAATAAACAAGATAATAAACAAAGAGCTACGAGTTGGTTGTGGAGCCATTGTCACATGATACAGCTGGTGCACAGTGATCAAACTGGCTTTATAAAATCTAGCCTGGCTTCAGATAATATAAGGAGGCTGCTGCACGTCATACACAGCACCCCAAATCTAACTTCTCCAGCTGCAGTCATGTCGTTAGATGCCATGAAGGCTTTTGACCGCCTAGAGTGGCCTTATTTATAGTCAGTGCTTGAGACGATGGGCTTTGGTGCCCCCTTTATCGATATGATAAAGGTGCTATATAAGAACCCAACAGCAATGGTGCTCACGGGCAAGATCTGCTCCCCTCTGTTTTCCATCTCGAGGTGGTCGAGACAAGGCTGCCCACTAAGTCCATTACTGTTTGCGCTTTCGTTGGAGCCACTGGCGCAAACCATTCGTCGCTCACCTGTTCTATCACCGATTACCATTAATGGCACCCATCACCACATTTCATTATACGCGAATGATGTATTGTTATACATCAGTGAAGCCGACCATTGTATCCAACACATATTTATCATTTTTGACCAATATAGCAAGCTTTCTGGATTTAAGATAAATTGGAAGAAATCTGCTTTACTACCGCTGAACCAAGCAATGGCTAACGTCCCCGTCTCCCTACCCATGCCATTAGTAAATAATTTTACATATTTGAGCATAGAAATCTTCCCTTCTATACAGACAATAGTAAAACGCAATTTCAGTAATACTCTCAATAAAATCAGCTGTGATCTGGATAGATGGTTCAATCTCCCCAATTCACTTCGCACTCGAATCTCCATTATTAAAATGAATATTTTACCTCAGATTAATTTTGTTAGCACAATGCTACCCCTTTCTCCACCTCCTCAGTTCTGGAGTAACCTCCAATCAAAGGTGACTTAATTCTTATGGCGAGGCAAGCGACCACGCATTAAACTCTTAACTATGCAGCGGGAAAGACAGGCTGGGGGTCTGTCTCTTCCATTACATTACATTACATTACATTACAGGCATTTAGCAGACGCTCTTATCCAGAGCGACGTACAACAAGTGCATTAGTTCAAGGTGCAGAGGTGCAAAAGAAACACACTAGAGTGAAGTAAAGATCGTAGTGCCAGAAGTGATAGATCAGGACTCCAACCCTGTAGAGTAACCTGTTCAGCAAGCAAACAACAATCCTGCCAAATAAAAACGAACGTAATCGTATTAGCCTAACTAGGTACATTGAGCTAAACTATAGGCTAGGGAGGGGTGGGGAGAGGTGCAGCCTGAAGAGATGAGTCTTTAGTCTGCATTTGAAGGTAGTCAGATTCTTCCAAACTTTAAACATTACAACTGGGCTTGTACACTCAGACCCCTGCTGACCTGGTTTCACAACGATGCACAGGTGTCGTGGCATTTCCTGGAGGAGAGTCTGGTGTCTCCTTACTCCCTCCAAGATCTTTTATATTTAAACCTGCCCATCACTCTGTGTTGTTGTAGCTTTGGCTCTATTATCTCTCATTTGCTTTCTGTATGGAGATAGGTGGAGAAGCTGTGTGGCTACTCTCATGTGTGGAACTCAAAATCCCCATTATTTAATAACCCTAATCTACTGATTGGAGACCAACCTATCCAGTTCTCACATTGGAGGGAGAGAGGCATCCGTGTACTCGGAGATATTTATGCAGATGTTCTTTTCAGGATCTATGTTCAAAATTTAATTTATCGCGCTTCTCTTTTTTCTTTTATTTGCAATTATGTTCTGCTCTCAAGGCTGGTGGAGTTCTATGGCAAAGTCCTCTTCCATCACATCCACTTCATAAAATTGTACATTGCACCAGAGGCACAAGTGGCCTAGTTTCTAGACTTTACCTGTTTATCTCTCAGCATGCTCACAGGCCCCTGGCATTAGACACTCTATGGAGAGCTGACTTCCCAGATCTGGACCCAACATTTGATTGGCACAAAGTCTGGTCTAACATTTCAATAGCCTCCAGAAACCCTGATCATCAACAAAAACACTATAATTTTATTCATAGAGTGTATCTCACTCCCAGAAAGCTTTGTATAATGAAAGTGACCACTGGGTCAACTTGCACTTTGTGTCCTATTAAGGCGACAGGGACTTATTTACATATGTTTTGGGAGTGTCCTACAGTGGCTAGATTCTGGCGAATATTTGCATCCAATCTCTCCATGCTTTTTGAGAATACAGTACCCTATTCGCCTTTTATATTTTTGTTAAATGATTTATCCAGCTTGAACCTGACACTGCCCCAAAAACGAGCCTTTCTAGCTGAGCTGACAGCAGCGCAAAAACTGGTGGCTACCCACTGAAAATCTCCCCATGCTCTTTCTTCTCGAGCTTGGATCTTAACTTATCTTGATATAGCATATCTGGAGCTGTCGACAGCCCGTATGCATGGGGCCAAGGAATCAGTGGCTGAACTGTGGAGTTCCATTTCTGAGAAACTCAAGACACTACTGTAGCACCCTCATGTCGGGATGGGTGGCCTGGATTTTGGGTGGGTGGGTGGGGGAGGATGGGAGGGAGGGGAACCATGGCAGGGAGGGTTTTGTTTTGTTATTATTATTGTTTTGCTTATTATTATTGTTGTGCCTTTCTTTTCTTTACTTTCATTTCTTTTCCCTTTTTTATGATATGAGCTTTTTGATGATGTATTGTTGATGCTGATGATTATATCAAAATCAAAAAAAAATTTGATCACAAAAATTTTTTTTATTTTAATTGAACAACATTTGGACATGTCATGATTGCATCATTTATTTATAATCATTGCATGTTTAAAGACTGATTAAAGTTTATTTATATTCATGTTTTAATTTGAATTATATAGACAGAATGATTCCTCAGTTTTAAATCAATCACATAAGCTTCACCTTGAAGAATTCTTTGTCCAATAATATATTAAAATGATTGTGATTAGGCTGAAAATGGGAGAATATGTCAGTGATCCTTGATAATAAAGATTGAAATTAGGCAGAAAGTGCCCAGTCGCTTTTCTTATGCTGTTTGCAGTCATTACATTTCGATTATATTTAGCACATGCTGTCACCCAGAGTGACTTACACAGCTTTTTACACAGCATTTACATTGTTTCCATTTATACAGCTGGATATATACCGAAGCAATCCAGGTTAAATACCTTTCTCAAGGGTACAACAGCAGTGTACCCAGAAAACAAACCTGTGACCTTTAGGTTTCAAGACCAGTTCCTTATCCATTATGCTACACTCCCACTGTCATAATCACAGTGATGCTAGATTTTGCTTACGACAAACAAACAAACAATTTAATTTATTGATTTCTCCTGTCAGCATCTCTTACAGCATTATAAAGCCTGTAGTCTAAGTAAGAAACCTAAGTAAGATTCCAAACTCTGGTTCCAAACTCTGCCATGGATTGTCATAGAAACACCAATGAGGGCTCGTTGGAAAGGTGTGATTGCAGCAATACCACATGTGTAAATATAGCATGCATAGTCAGAGAGGTACATCCAAGATGTGATATAAGTGTAGGCTTTCAGCTTTAATTTAAGGGTTTTGTCAAAATTATTGTATGAACAATGTAGGAATTACAACCATTTTTATACATAGCCCCCCCCCAATTTTAGGGGCTCGAAAGTAATTGGACAAACTAACATAATCATAAATAAAATTTATGATTCATTTTTAATACTTGGTCGCAAATCCTTTGCAGTCAATGACTGCCTGAAATCTTGACCCCATACTTATCAGCAGACGCTGGGTTTCTTCCCTGGTGATGCTCTGCCAGGCCTCTACTGCAGCTGTCTTCAGTTCCTGCTTGTTCTTGGGGCGTTTTGCCTTCAGCTTTGCCTTCAGCGAGTGAAATGCATCCTCAATTGGATTCAGGTCAGGTGATTGACTTGGCCATTGCAGAACATTCCACTTATTTGCCTTAAAAAAGTGTTGGGTTGCTTTCACAGTATGCTTTGGGTCATTGTCCATCTGCCGTCCAATGAGCTGAATCTGAGCAGATAATATAACCCTATACACTTCAGAATCCATCCTGCTGCTTTTGTCAGCAGTCACATCATCAATGAATACAAGGGAACCAGTTCCAGTAGCAGCTGTAAACACCTCACAGCTAGACCAATGAGGGTTTGTAGCTGGAGGGGAAGGCACCGCGTGTTTTCCCTTGGCTGGTGTGAGTCAAAACCGGAGATGTTATTTATTTTTCCTCTATTCATAAGAACAGGGCACAATTATACTTAAGAATGCACTGGTTCCGTCGCCACGGGTCAGATATGAATACGCTGCTTCATAGCCCGGTTAAGACGGGCCTGAAACGGACCAGTAACATTCTTGTTACTCTCCGTTCGCAAACGGGGCTATGTTGTCATCAGAGATATATCTGATCTGTCGCCGGACTGTCAATATTCCAATGGGAGCATCAGAATACTCACAAATGAGCGGAACAACACATCAAATATATCCATGACCACAGCAAGTAAGCGTAACAGTTACTAGGGTTTATTCTCGTAATGATCTGACTCCAAATGAAATTATAATTTAAAATTTGGTTTTAACTATACGTCGAGCTTGGAGTGGTTACACTCGACTCTATCTTGTGCCGTCATTCCTCAATATATGCTCCCGGGATTAGCACTATTGCTATATCTCAGTTCGGTGAAGCCTACAGAGGGTAGGAGGCTGACCACCATAATACATGCATTCCTTTTTGCATAGACAGTTATGAGCCCAGGACAGTGTGCATTTATCGGGCTCCTTAAGGCAAATTTGACAAGAACTGACGTATAACGCCCAAGGGTCCTCTTAAGCCAAAAACTCCAGAACCAATACAACACCAATCCCGTTAGCGGGCAGATCGTGGTCGCCTATCTAACTTCAGGACCTCACTAAAGACTTTCGATGTACTAGACCCCTGATCAGTAGGTCTTAGTCAGAATTGTCCCCCTGAGTATTTAATCAGAATTTCGGCTGAAAAGAATATTAAATGGATTAGAGTCATGAAGACCACGCAAGTTAAAAATAAGAAGAATTTATTAACAGGCAGGTAGGTCATTAGCTTAAAATTCACAATCAATTATAAAACAGGAAATTTCTAGAACATATATACAGAGTAAAAAGTTCTTACTCAGCTTGTTCAGCTACACACGGAACACAGAGTATGTGCAGTGTGGGAAGTCGATTACGATCTTCCCCGACAGGATTGTCTCCCTTCCTTTTAAGCCAAATCCCACGTTTGATCTAGGCGGCATTGCCATAAATTAACCTGGACCAATGATAAAATCTGGAATTTAGGCCCCCACCGTTTGGAGGCTGTTGTCAAAACAATTAGTGGGGAGATTGGGAAAGTGAGATGATTACCAGAGGGGACATTCCATTGTGATAGTTTTTCCCTTTGTGATAGAGTTTCTGAAACTGTTTTATTAAATTTATTTGGTATGAAACATATTTCATTCAATTTCTTGAATTTCCCTGAATACGTCCATACCAAACATGTCAAGGGGATGTAATATTATGGTGCAGTTGTCATGAAAATACCCGTTTGTTGAACCATTTTACATGCAATCCATGTTATTACTACATAAGGCATAATACAGCAATATAATGAAAACATGTGCATGGTTTGTAAGGTTTTACAGGGTTTGTCAATATTAGAAACAGACGGTTTAGAGTCCAGATCCAGAAAAGAAATAAAAAGTGTTATGGCAGAGGCGCCCACATAAGGGCACTGTGGTACTGTCAAGAGTAGTTGCCCCACCATTTTGCCAGAGGCCTGATGAACTTTTCACCCTTAATGGCCCCAAAACACACACACCCACAACCATAGAAAAAGAGACTAGTTCCCCTTATCTTAGTCTTGTCCAGATGGCAACATTTCAGAGAGCCAACGGCCTGCTCACACAACCATAGACAACTAGTCCAGTTCCCCTTATCTCAGTCTTGTCCAGAGGGTAACATTCCAGAGAGCCAATGGCCTGCTCATCCAGCGGAAGTCCGAGTAACCTATTGTTTTATCACAAGGCTCTCGGGTCCTTTGAAGTATAGGATGAGCCCCAGGCTTGTTCAAATGCCAGCCTTTTCTGGGTCCCAGTTTGACTCCCCTCTACACAGCCATACATGCCCACACCATAACATTACCTCCACCATGCTTCACAGATGAGGTGGTATGCTTTGGATAATGAGCAGTTCCTTCCCTTCTCCATACTCTTCTCTTCCCATCATTCTGGTACACGTTGACCTTTGTCTCATCTGTCCGTAGGATGTTGTTACGATTGGATGAATTTGCGATTGGATCGCAAATTCGCATGACGGATACCAACTTGGAGAAGTTGTCGGTTCGGCTCACTGAAATGGGCCACTAATTCGGATGATTGGAACAACGCTGAGAGAACCACAGGACTAAAGGTAGACGAAAAATGCAGAAGCCTGCCTGAACCCAAAACAATCCTTATCCTCATTGGCTCCCCCACATCGGCCTTGGAAGGCTGATATCTCTCCACTCTCCTGGATTGTTATGCAGACAGATCCTCGGCCCTACCCCCACCTCCCTGCTCCTATGGAACTTTGTCTCTGGATCAGGACTCTTCGAGGTCATCTCCACGGCAACGGCCGTGTCCTCGTCATCAGTATCAGACGGCAGAGACAATGTTGAGACTGTTGTGGAGATGAAGTCCATGGACTTACACACACACGCACATGAAGATAACACACACACCACCTCCTACTCAACGCCTTCTTGGCTCCCACCCCCCTCCCTCCCCGTTACAGTGCAGTCTGCTGAGGGTTGATGCGATGCGCCTGAGCGGCTGCGCGCTCCCCAGTGTCTGTGCTGCGACACTTCCCCTCCCCGACACCCTACCCCCTACCACATGTGCAAGTCTTCGAGTTTTTGTTGTAATGTTTGTAATGTTTGTAATGTTTTTATGATGTTGCTATGTGCTGAGGTTTTTCTTCGTTTCAATGAAACGAGTGCCCTCTCGTTTCATTGAAAGGACTGTTTTTTTTCCTCCTCCTTCCTCCTGTTCTCTCATTTTTCATCTAATACGTTGGCGCCGCAGATGGCTGCCTCGGTGTGTTGACCAAAGCAAATTCCTCGTATGTGTAAATGTACTTGGCAATAAATTCGATTCTGATTCTGATTCTGATTCTGATTCTGATTACAGAACTGTACAGGCTTTTTTAGATGTTTTTTGGCAAACTCTAATCTGGTCTTCCTGTTTTTGAGGCTTGCCAATGGTTTACATCTTGTGGTAAACCCTCTGTATTTACTCTGGTGAAGTCTTTTCTTATTTGTTGACTTTGACACAGATACGCCTACCTCCTGGAGTGTGTTCTTGATCTGGCCAACTGTTGTGAAGGGGTTTTTCTTCACCAGGAAAGTTGTTTTCTGTGGTCTTCCAGGCCTTTCGGTGTTCCTGAGCTCACCAGTGCGTTCTTTATTTTTAAGAATGTACCAAATAGTTGATTTGGCCACACCTAATGTTTTTGCTATCTCTCTGAAGGGTTTTTTGTTTTTTATTTCAGCCTAATGCTTCACCGACAGTGACAGCTCTTTGGATTTCATATTGAGAGTTAACAGCAAATGCAAATGCCACACTTGAAATCAATTCTAGACCTTTTATCTGCTTACTTGTAAATGAAATAGTGAGGGAATAACCTGAACATGGAACGGCTGAGCAGCCAATTGTCCAATTACCTTTGGTCCCTTAAAAATGGCTGACTTGCTAACCATCTTGACCTCCTCACCATTTTCAAAGCTACCTGCCAAGATGACTAAGTTCTCTGAAGAGATTCTCTGTGGCCCTGTATTGGTTATGTAGTTGCTGACAAAGCTGCATAGAGCAGCCTTGTTCCCACTGATCCTCAGGTATTTCCTGTAGTTTGGAACACTTGATTTTCCTGTGATAATATGTGTTGGTCTGCTGGCTTGGATGGTGCCTCTTCTTTGCCTTTCAAGGTCTTTGAATGAGTGTTGATGGTCATATCTGTCAAACACTATAACAACACAGTTGATGCTTTTGTTTCCCATTAACGTTGTGATCTTTTTCCAGACACACTTGCCCAGGTCATTGAATGTCTGAAAGCCTGAGTCATGGAGACTCTGTAGAAGAGCCACGCGATTTAACAAAATTATATTTATTGAAACAAATACTGGGGAAGGGTAAGGGAAGAAAAGTAACTTAAATTCTTCCTGGTCGGGGCTTTAATGTTCCTCTCCAGGGCACGGAGACTTCTCCTGGGGAGAGACAAGGGGGAAGGGCATTAGACGGTGGCTGGGGGTACAGGCAGTCAGGTCCTTGGCTGTTTCCCTTCTCCGTCTTCCCCTCAGGCCTTAGGGCTATTGTTCTCCAGCCCTCTGTCTGTGGTGAAAATCCTGACGCACCGGCGAGGCTGTACTCCAATCCTACTATCCTTCAATTCTTCAATTGCTCAGTTCTTCAAGACTCCAATTCAATGCATCAATTATTTAACAGTCCCATTAGAGGAGATTTGGTTGCCTGACGGCCGCTTACTATCCCAGGAGCAGGTGAGGAGAGGAGCCAGGTGTGGCTCAGTCAGAAGCCCCAGCAACTCTCCTGCTCCATTGTTCTGCTGCTTCTTAAAAGCCTTGTGATCTAATCAGCTTGAGCTGCTTCAGGTGTGCTGCAGCAGAGTGGAAAATTCCAGCCCTGCATTCTGCTGTAGCTCTGTCCATGGTGCTGAACCTGTGGACTCTCACCTGGTCTGCACAGTGCTTTCCATGGTGCTGAAATCCTCCAACAGGTAGTTGGGGAGGTAATGGCCTCTCACCACTTGTCCTAGTGGTTGGCAGCGGCGGCGTGGAGCACTGATAAGGGATCGGGGGCCACACATCATAAAACAAAGATGGGGGGACAGCAGCAAGTTCATGAGACATCACAGTCTCCATGGACACCTCTATTTGCTTGGAGACAGCAAGTAACCTTCAAAAGAACACATCTGAGTCAATGTGAACCTTTCTAGATTACATTACATTACATTACATTACAGGCATTTGGCAGACGCTCTTATCCAGAGCGACGTACAACAAAGTGTATAACCATAACCAGGAACAAGTATGACGAAACCCCTAGAGAGAAGTACTGGTCCAAGTACAGGGAACAACCGCATAGTTCAACTTGGACCCTGATGGTTAAACTGATTAACACTAACAACGAGAACGGCAACAACGCAATCTATGGAAAAATAAAAATAAATAAAAATACAAGTAGTCGTTAAGACAGGCGCATCAACTAAGTAACCTATGAAACAGCTGCCTAGTTACAACCCTAAGTTTAGTCATTTACAGGGGGGAAGGGAGGGATGGAGAGAGGTGCAGCCTGAAGAGGTGGGTCTTCAGTCGTCGTTTGAAATTGTTCACAGTCTCAGCTGTTCTGACCTCCACAGGGAGGTCATTCCACCATCGTGGGGCCAGAACAGACAGGAGACGTGTTCTGGAAGTGCAGGTGCGAAGAGGGGGAGGTGCTAGGCGTCCTGAGGTAGCAGAACGGAGGGATCTGGCTGGCATGTAGGGTTTGAATATCTTGTGAAGGTATGCTGGGGCTGATCCCTTGACTGCCTGGTATGCTAGGACCAATGTTTTGAATTTGATGCGAGCTATAACAGGCAGCCAGTGGAGGGTAGTGAGCAGGGGAGTTACGTGGGAGTGTCTGGGGAGGTTGAAGACCAGACGAGCCGCAGCATTCTGAATGAGCTGCAGGGGTCTGGTGGCAGATGCTGGTAGTCCAGCCAGAAGAGAGTTGCAGTAGTCCAGGCGGGATAGAACCATTGCTTGGACCAGGAGCTGGGTTGAGTAGGTGGTGAGAAAGGGGCGGATTCTGCGGATGTTGTATAGGAAAAATCTGCATGCCCGGGTTACTGCTGCAATGTTGTTGGAGAGGGACAGCCTGTTGTCCATCATCACTCCGAGATTCTTGGTGCAGGGTGATGATGTCACTACGGTGTCCCCTAAGGAAATGGAAAAGTCGAGGAGGGGAGAGGATAGAGCAGGAATAAAGATTAGCTCCGTCTTCCTGGGTTGAGCTTCAGGGGTGATTGTCCATCCAGCTTGTATGTCCCTCAGGCAGCGAGATGCGGGCAGGGACCTGTGTGTCCGATGGGAGAAGGAGAGAAAGAGTTGCGTGTCGTCGGCATAGGATGATAGGACAAGCAGGGCAGATATTACAGGGCCAAGGATCGTGTACATGGAGAAGAGAAGGGGACCAAGACTGAGCCCTGGGAACTCCGAGGTGAGGGACGGGTGTGATACCTACCTGCCCAGGAACTGGAAGGACGGCAGGAGAGTTAGGACTCAATCAGTCAAGGACTGTCCGCGGATCCCTGTTGCTGCAGGAGACAGAGGGTAGAGTGGTCCACCGTGTCAAATGCAGCGGAGAGGTCTAGGAGAATCAGGACAGAAGAGAGGGAGGCTGCTCGTGCGGCATGGAGTGACACGACGAGAGGAGTGCAGTCTCAGTCGAGTGGCCAGCCTGAAGCCAGACGGTGGGGATCAAGCAGGTTGTTCTCAGAGAAGGCAGAGGCTGGTTAGATGCGACGTCCAGTGTTTGGATAGGAAAGAGGAGAGATACGGCGGTAGTCGATGACTGAAGGATCAGTGTGGTTTCTCAGCAGCGAGGTGATGTGGGCCTTCTTGAAGGATGGGGGAAACATCCAAAGATAGGGATGAGTTCACGAGGAGGCGACAAAAGAGGATGTCTGGTGCATTGCTTGAAGGAGAGATGAGGGAATGGTCGAGGCGAGGTGGTAGGGCGGTGGTGAGCAGAAGCTGGGACTTCAGTGTCGAAAGGGAGAAAATTGAGAACAGGGGCGGAGGACGCGGAGGGGGCGGAGGACGCAGAGGGGGCGGAGGACGCAGAGGGGGCGGATATGCTGACTCCAACTGATGTTGCCTTTCTGATGCTGCATGAAGGACCTTGTCTCTGATACTCTTGCCTGTACCAGTCGTAATGGCTGTCAGATATTCTGGTCTAGTACTGGCCTTCCCACAAATTAAACAATCTCTCCGTATGTTAAATGATGTTGTATCAACCCTACTCAGTCTTCTTGATGACACTGGTGCAGACATGCTCTCACTCTCAACATTTGCAACTTGCTGCTCACTGATTTTGGTCCTACTGGAGTAGTTTGCTCTACATGATATGTGCATTGGAGGCCTTCTACTGTGAGCTTTTTGACGTAGGGATCTTGTTTCTTGCCTTTTTCTAAATGTTTACCACAGATGACACAAAGATTTGGATCCAATGTCTGTAAAACACTCTCCATAATTCAAGAGACTAATAAAAATGAAAAATATACATTTTAGAATTAGTATTTTCATACACATGTAATAGTCAAGCCAAGTCAAGTCAAGTCAGCTTTATTGTCATTCCAGCCATATACCATGCAGATTACAGTGGAACGAAATTGCGTTTCTCTTGGTCCTTGGTGCAATATATACAATATACATACAAGACATACAGACAAGGACGGGGCTGTATGCCCATGACTAGGCATAGTGCAAATGACAAGACAGTGCAAGTGTAATAGACATGATGAGTGCAACTCCATACAATACAATGCAGGACAGTATAAAAACAGAACAGTAAGTACACAATAAATAAACTAAATGGAATAAAATTAACCCTCTGGGGTCTGAGGGTAAAATGAAGCACACTGGTGATTGTGCCATGCTCTGACATTTGTGTAAATTTCATCAACTTTATATGCAGTGATTCCAAAGTGTTTCATATCTCTGTTTTCAGCACAAACTCAGCTACAATTATATGGCAGCAGTAAGTAGGTCATAATCATATGTGGATTGTAAATTGCTCTAAAAACACACAAACTGTAAACAGTAGTTTTGAACATGCACAGGAATGTTGTAATAAAACACACTAAACAATAGTGAATAAGGTTTTGGATCACTGAAATGTGTTCATCAGGGTCTTGGGTATCAAAAGATGACAAAATATTTTAGCAAATCCAATGAGAAATATAAAATAAATTGCTAAAAGTTAGTGTTGTGACTACTATTTTTCAACCCCAGGTGAGAATGGGAGGGCAAATGGCCTTTCTGTAATGAATATGCATTGGGAAGCCAGCTAAGTAGGCTATTCACACCTGGCCACATGCCTCCCCACCACTAAGACTCAGTGAGCCATTTAGAAGACAGAAACAAAGACATCTTTTGATTTTAGAACATTTATTGAAGTAAACTGCATGGAAGATGAGATGAGACTGGTGTACTCTTGCAACGCCTGCGTGGCCTCTTAGCTAGTGGTGAACTAGGCCGTGTTTCCTGATCAACATCTCTGTAAATATAATAAAAACAAAATTGTTAGGAAATGTGAAATCAAATCAAACTTTATTTATTTAGCACATTTCCTTCAACAGGTGAAAATTAAATGTGCTTTACAAAAAAGGGACAAACCACTAACTAATGAAAACAAAATTTATGAAATGTGACATGGTTACATCATATACAAACAAAGAGCCAAACAAACACAACCAGACGCAGAAAGGTAGCCTAATTTTGAGAAGCAATGGTTAGAATCGTTCATAGTGTGGGAATTTACAAGCGCGCATATTAGTGAATATTCCTACAAACACACAGATACGTTGCAATACAGTACACATATTTACCAATATGATCATAAGAAATATACTTACGCATGAAGTTGATCCTCAGCTGGATCAGTTCGCTGTTCGAAATGACACCGCTCTTCATCAGTGACGGCTTCCGGACGGACCATTTTTCAAAATTAAATGAAATGTTCACCTCATAAGAAGTGAATTAGGCTACACTTTGACATTCTATCCCGCTTTCGCAGACTTGGCATTTCTCACATGGATCTTGCATCGCCCCTCCTTTAGTCCCCTTCTATGGAGAGTAATTATAATGTCGTTAACATGTGAATGTGATTTGGGCGGACTTCCTGCTGAGCGAAATTCACATAGTAATGAGTAAAGTTTAACGAAGCATACATGGTCTAATTAATCAAATTTAAAACTTTTAAAACAATTCATATTATTTGCCAATGGGCGCGTTGGAAAGTCGCGATTCTAAGGTTTCTGTCAATGTTTTTGTTGCGTCTGTATGATAACAGCTTGTGAAGTTAATCATCCAAATAGAAACGAAAGTTAATTTCATCTTGTCGAGCTCCGCCGGCGGAGCTCTCGACCTCAGAGGGTTAAGAATTAAGTTACAATAAAAAATAAATAGTGTGTAAAGTATGGTGCAGCAGCATGGAATAGTGGTGGAGGTAGTCTCTGTGAAAATAGTCCAGAGGAAATGTAGTGCTACAGGGTGTATAAAAATAAAAATAAAATAAGTGGCTAGTGGAGTGTGTGTGTGTGGGGGGGGGGGGGGGGCGGCTTGGCCGTATTCTGTTAAGTTAGGGTGGTGCGGGTCAAAGGAGGCAGCAGTGAGTTAAGGAGCCTGACAGCTTGGGGGAAGAAGCTGTTGCCGTAAGATCTGGCCCGTATGCTGCGGTACATTTTGCGGCAGGGGGGAAAAGTGACCATGGGAGGGGTGGGAGGGATCCTCAGCTATGCTGCGGGCCTTGCCTGTGCAGCGTTTGATGTAAATGTCTTGAATAGAAGGGAGAGGGACCCCAATGATCCTTTCGGCTGTCCTCACTATCCGCTGCAGGGACTTACGGTCTGAGACGCTGTAGCTCCCATACCAGATAGTGAGACAGCTGGTCAGGACGATCTCGATGGTGCCCCTGTAGAACATGGTGAGGATGGGGGGGAGGTCTGCTTTCCTTAGTCTCCGTTGGAAGTGGAGACGCTGTTGTGCTCTTTTGGCTAGAGACGTGGTGTTGAGAGTCCATTTCAGGTCATCCGCGATGTGCACACCAAGAAACTTGATGCTTTTGACCTTCTCTACGGTGGAGCCATTGATGTGCAACAGGGACTGTTCAGCGCGGGACCTCCTGAAGTCAACAACCATCTCTTTTGTTTTGATAACATTAAGAGAAAGGTTGTTGTCGGTACACAATATTTCTAGCTGCTCCACCTCCTCTCTGTATGCTGACCTGTCATTGTTGCAGATGAGACCTACCACCATCGTGTCATCAGCGAACTTGATGACATGGTTTGAGCTGTACTTGGCAGAACAGTCATGGGTCAGCAATGTGAACAGCAGTGGACTGAGCACACAGCCCTGGGGGGTGCCAGTGCTCAGTGTGGTGCTGCTAGAGGTGTTGTTTCCAATCCGGACTGTCTGAGGTCTCTCCGTCAGAAAGTCCAAGATCCAGTTACAGCAGCCCCAACTTTCCTATCAGCTTCTGGGGGATGATCGTCTTGAAAGCTGAACTGAAGTCTATGAACAGCATTCTCGTGTAGGGGTTTGTATTGTCCAGGTGGGAAAAGGCCAGATGGAAGGCAGAGGATATGACATCCTCAGTGGACCGGTTGGTGTGGTATGCAAACTGGCAGGGGTCTAGTGAGGTGGGGAGCCTGGTTTTCATATGGCCCAGGTATGTTGTCAGGTCCAGTAGCCTTGTGTGGGTCAACTCTGGACAAAGTGTTCCTGACATTAGCTGTGGACAGGCACAGTACCTGATCATCGAGAGGAGGGGTAGTCTTCCTTGCAGGCACGTCGTTCAGTGCTTCAAACCATGCATAGAAATCATTCAGCTCATCTGGGAGGGAGGCCTCACTGTCACAGGCACGAGGTGCGATCTTGTAGTCAGTGATGGCCTGAATGCCCTGCCACATGCGCCGCGTGTCTCTGGTATCCGGAAAGTGGCCATGGATTTTCCGCGAGTACACACGCTTTGCTTCCCTAATAGCTCTGGACAGGTTGGCCCTCGCTGTCTTGAGGGCTGCCTTGTCACCCGATTTGAAGGCAGCATCACGGGTTTTCAGCAGCGAGCGCACCTCAGTGGTCAGCAATGGCTTCTGGTTAGCTTGTGTGGTGATGGACTTGGAGACCATAACATCATCTATGCACTTGCTGATGTAGCCAGTCACAGATGCTGCATACTCCTCCAAGTTAATGTGTTTGGCACAGGTAGCAGCTTCCTTGAACATGTTCCAGTCTGTGTGACTGAAACAGTCTTGCAGTGTTGAGGTGGCTCCTTCTGGCCACACTCTAATCTGCTTCAGAACCGGTTTGGCTCGTGTTAGCAGCGGTCTGTATGCTGAGATTAGCATAACAGAGATGTGGTCTGAGGAGCTGAGGTGGGGGCGGGGGGCAGCCCTGTAAGCATCGCGAATGTTTGTGTAAACAAGGTCCAAAATGTTCGCCTGTCTGGTTGCAAAGTTCACAGGTTGATAGAATTTGGGCAGAACTGATTTGAGATTTGCGTGGTTGAAATCCCTGGCGACAATGACAAAACCGTCATTGGTCGGCTGTGTGATTATAGCTCGTTTTAGCTGTCCGATGATGCTGAAAAGTTTAGGAGATCGCTAATGTCAGTTTTAACTAGATAAATTATTTGATATGGTCTAAAACTATTTTTCTCAATATCATAGTGTTTGTTGCTATCTGTGAATGCTGGTGGTTGTTTTCCAAATATATGAATGCATTTTCAAGTGCGTTCAATTATCACCTGTGGAGAAGGGGGATGGGCTATGTGTAGTCTTCTTGTCACTGCTTTGCACTATACGTGATGCCTCCAACTCCTTCACCAGTTCCTTTGTTGTTGTCTTGGGGTTTTGTTGAACCTTTTGGACCAAAGTTTGGAGGCGTCTGTAATAACATTATTCACTTGGTCTGTCATGTTGTCAGCAAGGCAGCTAACGTTAAACTCAGTGAAAATGCCAAAAGCGGAACTGTCTAAAGTGAGGGTGTATTTTATTTGGATTTCAGAAATATAAATGAGTTTCCAGGAAAGAATTCACAGATGCAAAAGCAATAGATAAATGAGAAATGGCCTCCAGGAGCCAGAAGGGTAGACAGGGATTACTGTGCCCCTTGTTGGGTCTCACCTTTGTATTTCCTCAACTGTGTAATGCGGAAGCACATTGCAATTCTAGTCACAGCAGCTTACAGGATGTTGAGCTGAATCGTGTGTGGTTCGGACCAATTTGGATCAAATGTCTTCTGATATGTTTTCACCAGGACCTGGTCTCCAGGTTCAACCAGGCAAGTTTCCTTAGCTGGGTAAGGCTCAGTTCTGTGATAATGTGAAACACACTAGGGCAAATAGTGTGCAATATTCAACTAAACAGTCATCCATTACATGTAATTCACCACTACCAATACATAAATCACCAGGAGTCCTCATGGGTCGACCAGTAAGAATTTCAACAGGTGAAAGTGAATCTAGATTACTTGGCCCTGGTTTCACAGAGAGAAGCATCACAGGTAGCTTGTCACCTAGTCTTCTCCTGAAATGAAGAACAATTCCTTTATCAGTGTCTTTCAATTCTGTATTGAGGCCTCTGCAGTAGTCAAGCATCTGCTGTTCAAATGTTCATCTACAACACCAAAAGCGTATCGAGAATCTGTATAGATACAGTATTTACGTCAAAGAAGAATAAGAAAATGAGGTAGGTGTAAGTAAAAGTATAACAAAAATATTTCACAGCTGTAAGAATGTATACAGCTGTATCTTATAGTGCTAATAATTTGTATATTTTCACATATATTTTGCAGTGTTCCAATATCTCCATAATATTTAAAGGTCAAATACTGAGCCAAGCTTGATAAAATGGAAATCTGTACAGAAGACAAATCCAGTGTTTCAGCGTTTTCCTTCCTTTACATGACCAACACCACAGCTGCCTGGAGGACTAAAGTCAGCAAATAAGGAATCTTCCACAAGTGACTTTGACACAACCACATCCACAAATTGACTGCCTGATAAGAGTGACAGTTCACTCTCTGTTATATCTTTGAGACAGACATTTTCACAAAAAAATCCACAATCCACCTCTCAGATCACCTGAGAGGGGTTTTCTGGAACACACGTTCAGAAGATCTGAGATTTGCCCCGTATCTGTTTGCCATTGCTTTTAATTAAATATTTGGAAACTTGCACTGTATGTGTTAGTTTCAATTTTTCGTCAACTTTTTATTATGCCATTTGGTTAAACGCATAGCCCATGCTAATAACTCACTACAATTTCTTGGAGTATAGCCAATTTTTTTCACTACTGTCTCTACTCAGTTAATTTCCTGGATTACCATAAGATACATACAATTTAAATTTCTCTTCAACGTATCTTTCAAAAAGTTCATTCTTGCCCCATTCCCTAGTGGAGAAGGCAGCAAACAGATTAGATCCCGTACCAAGGGCCCATTGCTTGGGCAGACTCAAACCTTGTTGTAGCCAATGCTGAATTTTTGTAATATTCACTCAGACTTGTCCAAACTGCTTCAGAACATTTTGCTCAAGTTAGAGTATACACATCAAAAGCATATAGACTGCCTACTGCCTGATACTGCCCTATCTTACTTGAAAATGCCAAATGTGGGTCCTGTCACTGCAAATTAGGTAACCACAATTTAACCACAATTTGTCAATCAGATGGGCTAAGAGCTGTGTGTTTTAACACCGTGACCATTGCAGGTCTCCCCTTGCCCGGTTGTGGGTTAGGAATTGTGTCTAATAAGGAATTTACAGAATGGGGATGGCTCTTTCTTGTTTCAGAATGACAATGCCCCATGCACAAAGTGAGCTCCGTAAAGAAATGGTTTGAGTTTGGTGGGGAAGATAGCAGTTTGGTGGGTAAGATAGCAGGGGTGGGGAGGGGGGAAGGGAAGCCAGGGGTTCTGATTGAAGGGGGAGGGGAGTTGGTGGAGGGATTTGAAGTGGCTTCACCCTGTTTTGTAATAACTGTAGAATGAAATAAAGGATTAAATAAATAAATAAAAATAGCCACTACACTGCAGGCTGCATTTCGAATTAATGAAAGATGAAGAGGATTGGTCAAAAAAAAAGAAAAAAATTTTTGTGTTAAATATAAAGTTGGCAATAAACTTACGCGGTAAATATAAATGTAATACAGATTATTAATTATAATATTTTTGATGAAAAAAAAAGGAATGAGATGTAAATATAGGCGTGATGTTCAGGTGTCCACATACTTAGAAATGTAATGAAGTTCTGTTAAGGATGACTCGTTAATTATTGCCGTGTTGGGATTTCCAAAATATACGATTGATATACATTTAACGAACACTGTTTTAAAAATAGAAAACATGCTTACTAATTGTGGGAGGCGAGAACGATGCCTGGCGATCTCGTAGGGTAAGGGTAAAACCACACATCCTCTGAAGAGTTTGCCTGGCATTGCTCTCCTCTCCCACAATTAGCTGCTAGTAAGCATGTTTTCTATTTTTAAAACAGTGTTTCTTAAATGTACATCCATCGTATATTTTGGAAATCCCCTCAAAGCAATAATTAACGAGTCCTCCAAACAGAAATATGTGCAATGGGAAAATATAATTTGAAATCAAAGACACATCGGATCTTTAATCTGATTGGTTATTTGCATCATGTTCCCTGTCTTCCCGGTCACTCTGCCCACCTGCTTCGCATAGCCAGCTATCCCAGCATGACTTGTAGACATGAAAACTCGCCTTCAATTGAAATTAATAGGGGCAATTACAAAGTTGCTTCTTGTGGGAAAGGGTAGGCGCGTGACAGACCATGTGTCAGTTTTACAGTGGACTTGGTGGCAATACTACTGCCCTTGCAGTGGGTGGAGGATGTGTGCTCGGATAGGGTGGTTATATGCTCAGATTGTAGTTCGACGTTGATGTTTCTGCAAACTTTTCATTCAAACAGCAAACATGATGTGCTGTATCACATATTGCACACCCTTCTCAGAGTTCAGCGGGGTGGAGTATGGGTAAAGTTTCTCTGGGTGCCGACTCATGTAGGGGTTGAGGGGAATGAGGGAGCTGACTATTTAGCTAAATGGGCACTATGGAGGGTGGTGACAGATCTGGAGGTCCCATTGAGGAAGCAAAAGGCATAATTAAAGCTGCAGTAAAGATGAGGTGACAGGAAGAGTGGGACAAGGAGAGCAGAGGTTGGCACCCTCATGCAATACAGAGACAGGTGGGGAAGGGGATGTTGTCTGGAAGGGATAGGAAGGAGGAATCCATACACAGGATGAGGTTGGGGGCGTATGGGACTGAATGGGACATTAAAAATTATGGGTAAACGTCCTATGGAGCTTTGTAATCACTGCCAGGTGTGGGAGTCAGTGTCCCATGTTTTTGAGGAGTGTGGTAAATATGTGAGGGAGAGGGAGAGGCTATGTAATGCCCTGAGGGAACATGCCATTCGGGGTTTAAAACTGGGAGCACTGTTGAAGATGCCATCAGGAAATGTGGTGTACACTTGTTGGAGAATGTGTGGCTTCACCCTCAAATTCAAATTCAAATTCAAATTTTATTTGTATAGCGTATTTTACAGCAGTTGTCACAATACGCTTTACAGACTACCCTGGCCTAAAACCCCACAGGAGCAAGCCTAAGGCAACAGTGGCAAGGAAAAACTCCCTGTAGCAGATGGGAAGAAACCTTGGAAGGAACCAGGCTCAAGGGGGAAACCCATCCTCCTCTGGTCGGCTCAGGGTGCCCTAAGGGGTATTGGTAAAGCTGCATATTCTCTGACGTCTTTCTCCAGATTTCTTGGTCTAGGTTTATGGTTCATACAATTATATGCATTGTTGTTATCAATCAATCAATCAATCAAATTTTATTTATATAGCGTATTTTACAACAGTTGTCACAATACGCTTTACAGACAGCCCTAGCCTAAACCCCCACAGGAGCAAGCCTAAGGCAACAGTGGCAAGGAAAAACTCCCTGTGGCAGATGGGGAGAAACCTTGGAAGGAACCAGGCTCAAGGGGGAAACCCATCCTCCTCTGGTCGGCTCAGGGTGCCGACTGGTGACCAGCATGTCAGCCAGTTTATGCAGAAGATATGATAAGTGATGTGGCTCAGATGATGGGTGGGGCCAGGGGGCGGTGATGGGGAACAGCAGGTGGCGGCAGATGTGGGCAGGGTGGAGGCAATGACGAAGGAGGGCTGGACCGCAGAGGTGGGGGAGACCAGACGACTCTCGAAGCACTCTCGAGGGTTGGGGCAAGAGCCCCGCCGGCAGCGTGGGGAAGAGGGTGGAAACAGCAGTTAAGGGATTTGCAATATACCAGACAGTGAGTAAGTGCCAGTGCTATGTATTGTGGGACGCCGCCAGGAGTAGAATATGGCTGCATATCTACTAGGACAGGGATGGAGAGCCCATGCAGTCATGAGGGGTAGACAACCATACCCGCCTATCAAGAGCCAGCCCATGTAAAGTCGGGTCACAGCTGATTGACAGGTGACAGTAAGGAAAGGATTGCCACCTAGAAAGCTCTATGACTACAGGCTTCTCGCACCCTGTCTCCAGACTATAACTGATTGTAAGCTTGAGCATAGAGGTGCGTTTTTAATCTAGATTTAAATATTGAGACTGTGTCTGACTCCTTTATAAATAATGGAAGCTGGTTCCACAGTAGTGGGGCCCTGTAGGAGAAAGCCCTACCACCTTTTAGGTTATCAGTTACTCATCAAAAACACAGTACAAAAATAAATGATATATATCAACAAAAATGTGTTTTCAACTTACACAAATTCCAAGTTACTCATGCTGAGCTGACTATAAGCCATTTTAAAACTGGATAAATCTAGCCGTAAAAGTATTGATATCAATATGAGGCCAAGTTACAACAATATCGGCCATTTTAGCTCACACAAATTAAACAAGCTCTAGTCTAAAGCAATGCAACCCAATGTTTCCTAAATTATTTAATGTAACTTGGCCCTGTGTTTTTTCATCTTAGCAATTGAAGATAATAATTTGGCATGTTTGTACATTAAAATGTGTTTTCATTAAGATTATCTACACTGCAATGAGCCAGAAAAGGCCTTACAATGTAGAGGATATTGTAAAGATTGAAACCGTTCATTTATGTCATTGAAGGGTGGAAAACACAATAATATGTCGTTAGGGGGTCTTCTAGGAAGGTCATCAAGCAAAATATTTTGTTACATGAACTTTCTAAGCTTGGAAACTGATCTACCTGAAATAATTTTTTTTCTCTGCTAAATCTACTACTCCACACTCCAGTCCAGTCGGTGGCAGTAATGCCCCAATAAGCGGGTTACAAACCGCCATTAAACCGCAGAAGAGGACGATTTCCATGCTTGTATGTTGGCACGTAGTAATCACAGTTTTGTATTTCTCATGGTTTTAACAAGTTAATTAACAAAGGTGCGAGGGGTGAAATGTCTCGATTAATCATCAAGAATCTCCCGAACGGGGTGAGTTTTTTTTTGTCTGCTTACGAATGGGAACTTGAACACAGTGATGAAGTAACGTTAGAGGCTAATGTAAATTAACTACAGCTAGAACGAGCGTGTAGTAGCTTTGATGATAACGTTACTAAACTAACTAGCCGCCAAACCAACTATTTGACTAGTGTTGGGTTATTTTTACTTTGTTTGGCTTCGTGTCGTCCACGGGCTTGCTAGCTGTAATGAAAACGGATGAGCACAATACTACTTGCCAGCCAGTTAGCTGGCTACATAGCATACTCCATGTGCTACGGTTACCTATTTAACTAAATTAGAAGTTTTACACATCTGTTCTAGCTGCAACGTAAAGGCCGATGAAATATTTGTAAATTGTTTTTTCATCGCCCACTTCTTACTGTTATATCGTGCTGTTTCGAAAGTAGTTTTCAGGTTATTAAAAATGCTCAGACATACAAAATTTAATCTGTGTTAGGCTACATCTGTAACCTTCGTAGTCGCTCTCCGTTTAAAACATTTAGTACCAAAATGAAGACGAAGTTAAAGCAATTTTTGGCAATTAATCAATCAAATCAGTCAAATTCCTGATACGACACTAGCACTGTTACCAAAGAGATTCGAATCTCTACTTTGTTTTTTTTTCGAATCTCTACTTTGTTGTTACTACAAAGTTTTGGTACATGACGTGTTTCCGACATTATTTGTAGTGGTGGGCGTTCCAGTTGCTTTCAGGGACGCGAATCCTTTGACTCAGTTCCCTAAACGGATTGGTTCCCCAATTCGTTCACCAGTTCCTTCGTTCCTGACTCTTCCTTTTTTCCCTTTAGCCGCGTTTCCACCAAAATTACCCGGAACTTTCAGTCCCAGGAACTACTTTACCAGGAACTAAAAGGTTCCTTCAGCCAATGGTTGTCTGCGTTTCCACCGGGGTCTAAAGTACCGCGAAGATTAGGCAAATTAGCCCACTGACGTTGTCGTCGGTCCATCTGTCATATGATTTCTTCTGTAACCCCATACTACCACAGAAGTAGCCTACATTATTTTCTAATAACCGGGACAGCCCGGAGGGGTTTATTCCACTTATACAACGGGTTACCAACAATGAGTATATATGGTTACTTTTGTATTGATTGATTTTCATATATCCTCTCAAACACAGTCATTATGTTTTTATGCGAACATTCGCTTTCATGTCTTGACATCCGAAGCGACAGAATGCATTCATGTATATGTATAACTGGCAACAACAGCAGAAAACATGCACACGTTGTAAACAATTTGCTGTTTGATTACTTTCTCGTAGTCAATTCCATATAGGCTAATGGCAAAATGACAAGAATAGAACGAAAACTCGGACTTGCGTGAAAATGTAAATTAGTAGTGGTACAGCCACCGTTTGCTTTCCTTCGAAGTTACTGCTAGCCGAGCAGCGAAGTGTGCCCTCCAGATGCGAACCATGCACCATAAATTAGTCCATAGTCTTCCTGGTCTTTTTGTGGAATTGAAGAATGGCAAAGTAGAATTACGGCAGTCTGAAAAAGCTAAAGGGACGATTACTAGAATTAACCTGTTATTTTACCCGGATAAAAAGTGCGGATGGTGATTTCCAGTTTGCTTGTTCTGTATCACCAATGTTAATTATGCAGAACTACCGCATACCTCACATAACTGTATCAAACGTTTTGAGTCAATTACAACGGGCTAACAAAGAAAATCCGGAAGAAAATATTCAGCAACCGAAATAATCCGTTTGAATGTTTTGGTAGCTACTAATATGCTGTCCCAGCACGAATGCTTAGCATTTTATAAAACGAATACTAAAGCAAGAAAAGAACAGAAGAGCACACGTTATAATTCCAAGACGTTGGCAGGCTATAACCAAAACTAGGCTACTGCGCCGCATAACATACAAGTTTGATTTGAAGTTATTATGAAAAAAATGGGGTTGCGCGCATATTTTAAACATGGCGGGTAGGGCGAAAATAAATAACACAATGCTAGTATCGACCAATCAGAAATTCAGCGCTGCAAGCCCACCCAAAGGTTCCTGTACTTTGGAAAGTACTACCCCGAGCAGGAACTTTTGGGGGTAAAAAAAGCACCCGGAACTAAATTTAGACCCTAGTTCCTGCGGTGGAAACGCATCGAGTTCCTCAAAAGGTTCCTAGTTCCGGGGTATAGTTCCTGCGGTGGAAACGCGGCTTTGTATGTTATGCGGCGCAGTAGCCTACTTTTGGTTATAGCCTATCAACGTCTTGGAATTATAACGTGTGCTCTTCTGTTCTTTTCTTGCTTTAGTATTCGTTTTATAAAATGCTAAGCATTCGTGCTGGGACAGCATATTACGTAGGCTACCAAAACATTCAAACGGATTAATTCGGTTGCTGAATATTTTCTTCCGGATTTTCTTTGTTAGCCCGTTGTAATTGACTCAAAACGTTTGATACAGTTATGTGAGGTATGCGGTAGTTCTGCATAATTAACATTGGTGATACAATACAAGCAAACTGGAAATCACCTTCCGCACTTTTTATCCGGGTAAAATAACAGGTTAATTCTAGTAATCTTCCCTTTAACTTTTTCAGACTGCCGTAATTTTACTGCCATTTTTCAATTCCACGAAAAGACCAGGAAGACTATGGACTCATTTATGGTGCATGGTTCGCATCTGGAGGGCACACTTCGCTGCTCGGCTAGCAGTAACTTCGAAGGAAAGCAAACGGTGGCTGTACCACTACTAATTTACATTTTCACGCAAGTCCGAGTTTTCGTTCTATTCTTGTCATTTTGCGATTAGCCTATATGGAATTGACGACGAGAAAGTAATAAAACAGCAAATTGTTTACAACGTGTGCATGTTTTCTGCTGTTAATAAATGTGTTTGAGAGGATATATGAAAATCAATAAATACAAAAGTAACCATATATAGTCATTGTTGGTAACCCGTTGTATATAAGTGGAATAAACCCCTCCGGGCTGTCCCGGTTATTAGAAAATAATGTAGGCTACTTCGGTGGTAGTATGGGGTTACAGAAGAAATCATATGACAGATGGACCGACGACAACGTCAGTGGGCTAATTTACCTAATCTTCGCGGTACTTTAGACCCCGGTGGAAACGCAGACAACCATTGGCTGAAGGAACCTTTTAGTTCCTGGTAAAGTAGTTCCTGGGACTGAAAGTTCCGGGTAATTTTGGTGGAAACGCGGCTTTTGTTCACTGCCTCCAGTTCGTAGTGTTGCGATGTTCGAAATTCATTAAAATGAATCACTATAGCCGCGTTTCCACCAAAATATTTTGGTAGCCTACGTAATATGCTGTCCCAGCACGAATGCTTAGCATTTTATAAAACGAATACTAAAGCAAGAAAAGAACAGAAGAGCACACGTTATAGCCTAATTCCAAGACGTTGACAGGTTATAACCAAAAGTAGGCTACTGCGCCGCATAACATACAAGTTTGATTTGAAGTTATTATGAAAATAAATTGGTTTGCCGCTGCCGGGGTATAGTTCCTGCGGTGGAAACGCGGCTTATGTTTGAGTCAGTTCATCTAATGAATTGTACTTTCGAGTCACTGAGTCGTTCAATTTATTTTCCCAGACTGCAGTGCGCCTCCTACGTGTTGCTTCGGTTTGGGTCTGCTGTTTTAAAAATAATAATAAATCATTTGCCGAACATGGGGGAGATCAGGGAAATAACTAACGGCTTTCGTGTTTGGCTTAATTCTGAAAATATAACTAGAGAGATGAATCATTTTCAATGCAAACAAACTTGGCTATGTTTACACCACAATGAAATTCGATGTTACGTCACCACGTTGCCTGAAGTTAAAGTTAAATTAAGTAAATACAGATCTCATAAAAACACGTTTTCAACATACAAAAATTCCAAATTACTCACACATACAAAGCACTGTCTATAACGCATTCCTTCAAACTGGCAAAATCTACGCCTGCCATTAAAAGTATTAATATCAAAATGAGGTCAAGTTACTGTACCACAAACAATATAGGCTATCTTGCCTCACAGGAATTAAATAAGCTGTATTCCAGGGCTATTCAACTTCAATAGCAAGTGGGCCAAATAGGAAAATCACTGGGGGTTCGTGGGCCAAACAGAATACTTTGTCAATTAATGGCTACAAATAACTCTTACAGTATAATGTTAATAGATATATTACGATATGGAATAAACTAGTCACGCGCATCCATTTTCTTTCACTTTAATGGTATCATTATAATCAATTCCAGACAGTCGCCAGTCCATACAAAAAAGTAAGAAAGCTATGGTTACGGCTGGCAAAGTAAATAAATACTTGTCAGTCTATTCGCTCTGGAATTGGCGATTTTCACAATCAACTTTACGTTTCTTTGGCTTCGAGAGAGACATTTTGAAGCTTGTTGTTAGCTTAGTGAGTTTCTCTGTGGCCTGCCAGCCCAGAATGCAACGTGAGGCTTGACTGAGCGAATGGCAGGTGTAATCTGGTTGCAGCCAATCACAGCACTGTGCTTTAAAAAGACGTAACCAATACCATATTGGTTCAGATCCTACAGTCTATGGTTCAGATGTCTCAAAGTAGCTCAGAGATATGTACCTTAGTTTTATTTATCATATCACACACATGCCTGCCTGATTTGCAGGCAGCCTCTTGCGGGCCATAGAAAAATTCAAAAGGGCTTTATCTGGCCCACGGGCCGCTAGTTGAATAGGCCTGCTGTATTCCAAAGCAGTGCTACCCAATGTTTCCTCAATTGTTTCAAGTCACTTGGCCCTGTGTTTTTTAATCTTTCCATTTTACAATGTCATTCAAACTCTGTGTCACATCAAAGTGTCAAATACCTCTATTTGCCTCATGCAACACATTTAAATTAATGTACAAAACTGCTGGTGAATACCTATAGGAAGCATATTCCTCCAGAAAACAAATGCTTATACTTACTTGTGAACTTCATTTTACTAAATGTACAAGTTGTTGTATATTTACGACTTAGAATAAATACTGCATGTAAAATACATATTGTACATACGTACATAGAATACTTTATCTCCATGGGGACATTTCCCTCACAGCATGTTACATTCACATTTACGAACAAACATTTATACTAAGAAACATACAAGCATTCACGCAAGGCTGGGCAGCTAAATACATACATACCAAATAGAAATTGGACATACTGACGCAGCCACAGACTGTCTGTTTTGTAAAGCTATGTCATGTTAGACTCAGGAATTTTTTTGTAACTTTGAGCCCATGGTTCTTTATGTTCAGAAAATAAAAAAAGATGAGAACTAAAATATTTCCAGCTATTTCTGTGATGTGCAGTATGCTTATTATCATAGGAAGTGATTACATATGACTCTTTCTTCATTAGGTAGTAGTTTTTTTAAAAATTGCAAATTTTTTCCTCGACTTCCCAAAATTTTACCGCAAAAAATCACATAAAAATTGCATCGCAATTTTTGAGAAAAGCCGCTGCAAAATCAAGCATTTTTGATCGCAGCAGTCACAAAAAAACTTTGTGAAATCCTGGAGGGACTAGGAGACTCTTCTATCAGTAAGAAAAAAATAATAAATCTCATGAAAGTATGGTGAAAAGAAGTTTAAGCCAACCTGTCGGGCAATCGAAACAAAAGTTGATAAACTTTTATTATATTATGTCTTTTAGGGCAAACCGTTCCTTTAACCCTGTGGTGCATAATAAGGGCTGATCCATGTGCCAACTTAATTATTGACAGGCTGCTTCACAAGCACACTCTTCCTATGATGACAACTCGTAGTATGTTATCGTGTAATTATGACTAAATTGCAAATTTAACTCATAACTTGTCTAATTGCTTATGAAGCATTTGAAAGCATGTCAAATTATCATTAGTTAGCTGCAGTTCTCCTGTGCTTACGGGTTTGTGCCCACTGAAGCTGACATCAATTATGCAACACAAGCAAAGCAGGCAAATCTTGCAGTAGGAGGCTTGTGGCTTGTAACACTGCCAAGGATTGTTGTATTTTTGGTCTGCAGCCTTCATCAAATGTTATAGTATTGCTTTTTAAAATTGTTGTGTGTTGACTTCAAAATGCCAGTTCACAGAAATTATATTGGTGTTTTTCATGTGCAGATGAAGGAGGAGAGATTCCGCGGAATGTTCTCTGCATTTGGGACTGTGACAGATTGTGGCCTGAAGTTCACCAAGGATGGAAAGTTTCGCAAGTTTGGCTTTGTGGGTTTTCGAACAGAAGAAGAAGCGGAGAGAGCTATGAAACATTTCAATAAGAGCTTTGTGGACACCTCCAAAGTGACGGTGAGGGAGGTTATACTACTAGCTTTTTTAAAGATTGAAAATGTAAAATAAAATATTGCTTGTTCGTGATACCCTGTATGCTATCCAGTAGGGCTTAGATTTCACATAGATTCTTCAGCATGGTCTGAAAACATACAATTATTAATTTATTGTGTTAAAAGAAACTTTGAGGATAATACCTCTGCATTCATCTGTGTAAAAATGTGCCATGGTTCTATAGTATATTAGTGGAACTTAGTTCCAGGAACTTGAATATTTCATTATATGAAAAAACACTACAACTGAAGAATTAAAAAAAAAAAAAAAAAGATTTATGTCACACTCTTAAATGTTTTTGTTTAATTGACAGAGATACCTGACAGAGTACAAATTCTTGGACAATTAACACTTGATTTCTCCTTGGTGGTTCTTTAAATGAGTTGGATAAGTGCATTTGTACCAGCCCTGTTTTGTTGCATGCCTTAGTACAATAACATACAGGAGCTCATACAGTATGTTTGGTTGTCTTTGATGAGTTTGAACTTTTTGATTCAGGTGGAATGGTGCAAGTCCTTTGGTGACCCCACTAAGGCCAAGGCCTGGAGCAAGCACACCCAACAACCCAAGCCTGACTGCAATCACAAACAGTATCTGGAGGAATCAAAAATGGTATGGGCTTGGAGTACTTCTTTTGAGAGAACAAGTGACATTCTGACTTGATCTGGGTAATATTTTAGGTCACACAAGCTTTCAGAAATCTGCAATTTGAAAATCTAGGCCAAACTGCAATTACGAATAAGTGGTTGATTCAGCATTTGTTTAGCTGTTGAAACTAGATGAAAAAGTTGGAGGGCTATAGCATCTTTGCTTGTGTGACCTTTTGACCATTAGAACCTAATGGGATCCTAATGGGACTGTCATCATCAATGGTACTACGTCATCAAACTGTGCCTTTTTTCCTAGTTCCAAACATCCAGAAAAAAATGCTTAAATTAAGTGTTGAATATTTCAGCCATTGATTGGTGTACAAAAATGGCAGACCACTCAAAATTAAAGCTTATGTAATACAAGCAATCTACTGTGAGCCAAGGTGAATATTATAAAGTTGGAATGGCATGTCTAGCTTAAAAGCTGTAGGAGTAGAACTGCAGAATTTTAGGCAGAAAGAAAATAATATTAAGAAATTTTCAATAGGTGGCTTTCACAATGATAGCAATGTTGTGAAAACCAGTTCCTTGAGTTTTTTACACCACAAACTAAATGGATTTCTGTCACCTTCCTTTTCATCCACAGTGGGCCATCCCCATTTTCTTTTCTTACTGTTTTATCGATTGGCTTGTCCCTGGTTGGACTATTGGCCTCCATTCCATCACATCGACTACTATTGGGTTAAATGCTATGATAAATATATAATTCAATATTGGGAGCTAGCTAAACTCCAACATGCACCAGAGTTGTTTGAAACTTATGACCTGACATACTATACATTTCTGTAGGTTACTTGTAGAATGCCTGGACATACCTTTTGTTACATTTAACTATCAGCTTATTGATCATTGGGATGGCAGGTATCCCGCTAAGTTACAACTACAGCTTGGCGAGGCAGCATGCCCCATACCTATACAGCACAGAGAGTTTGGCACTTTTCAGGGTTCCCTACTCCAATAACCACAGTGACCACAGACTCTCAGCCCTGAAAACATTCATTTCTGTACCTTCTGACCCCATTTCAACAGACAGAATTCACAAACAACTTCACACCTCTGCACAATAAAGCCCCAAACTTAGGGGATTTTGCTGTTTTTCCTTATTCTTCTTTTTCCTGCCACAGATGCCCACAAAGAATATCTCCTCAATGGTCTTTTTTACGTACATCAACCAATAAAAACATCGGATACACACACATTAAATGAACATACACTTGAGGCCAAAAGATTAAATACACGTCGGCTAAAGATATTCAAACTCAGTTTTTCATAACTCTGCACATTTCTTGTTACCATAAATTTCTTTGGGCAAGTCAATTAGGGCATCTACTTTGTTCACATCAGAGGTAATTTTAAAACAATCGATGAGAGACAGATTTATTTCAGCTTTAATTCACTAAATCAAAATTCCTGTGGGTCAGAAGTTTACATACACCAAGTTGACTGTCTCTTTAAACAGACTGGAAGATTCCAGAAATTGATATAATGACTTTTTAGAAGCTTCTGATTGGCCAGTTGTCATAATTAGGAGTTAATTGGCACCTGTGGCTGTATTTAAGGGCCTTCCTTTAGAACCACTGCCTTTTTGCCCTTGATACCATGGTAAAATCCAAGCAACTCAGCCAAGACAAAAAAACAATTGTGGACCTCCACACATCCGGTTCCTCCTTAGGAGCAATTTCCAAACAACTGAAGGTACCACGAGCATCTGTACAAACAATTGTATGTAGATATAAAAATCTTGGGACCACACAGGCACAAATTAACTCCTGGGGCTGAATGAACTTTGGTCCGAAAGGTTCAACTTAATCCCAAGACAACATCAAAGGAACTGATGAAGGAGTTGGAGGCATCAGGTACCAAAGTATTTACATCCACCATTAAGAGAATCCTACATCACCATGGCCTGTAAGGCTGTCGCGCAAGGAAGAAGCCCCGACTCCAAGACTGGCATAAAAATGGCAGAATGAAGCTTGCAGGTGATCACCAGGATGAAGACCTAGCACAGGGGTATTCAATTAAAATTCAAAGAGGTCCAGTCACTCAAATTTACTCCCCAACAAAGGTCCGAACCATCATAATGTCTAACTTGCGCTGTGATTCAGGGGCCTATATTGTTGTGTGACTATCAAATGAAATAAACAAAGTACATTTCAATAACGTTTCATCAATATTTATTGTCAGTTTTCCTTTCCTCATGCAGACACATTGAACAGGAGGAAAAATAGCCTAATCATAAATAAAAGTATCACAATGAGTTTCTCATTTCAAGTAAAGGAAATCAAGACTGAATTTTCTGAATAAAATATCTTTAAAAAGTGCCTCTTATTGAAAAAGTGTTTAATTTGAACAAGAAAATTATAACCCAGCTTTAATGTCCTTTTTTCTCTTTCTTTTTCCCTTTTCTCCTATTTCACCTTTCTTCCTTGTTCAGTGAGAGAAATGAGCTTTTGCTTGTCCTGTTAGTAGTTTGAATCTAGGCTGGAATGGAGGCAGTGCCATTCTCATGCACATATGTAGGTGCTCATTGGTGAGTCTGGAACGATATTTAGTTTTAATGATGTTCATAGTGGAGAAAGCTGACTCAACTGTATGTACTGGTGGACTGATCATACTGGGCTTTGAGTTCGTTTATTTTTTGTACCCTCACCTCTGACTTCTGTGGATACAGAGTGTAGCACAGTGGGTAAGGAACTGGACTTGTAACCGAAAGGTCGCAGGTTCGATTCCCGGGTAGGACACTGCCGTTGTACCCTTGAGCAAGGTACTTAACCGAAATAGCTTCAGTATATATCCAGCTGTATACATGGATACAATGTAAAATGCTATGTAAAAAATTTGTGTAAGTCGCTCTGGATAAGAGCGTCAGCTAAATGCCTGTAATGTAAATGTAATGTAATACGTTTGCTCAAAAGAGCTGTGCTTTGCTTCATAATGGCGTTTCAAATTGCCGCTTTTTATAGGCTAATTGCCACTCTCGGAACATATGAGGCAGACTGGTTTGGCACTCGCTGCGGGAACAATGAAGGTGTATTGATCTGTCCATTCATCCTTCAACGCTCGATTTTCTTGGTCAACTTTTCTCATTTTTGAGCACGCCATTCTGTCATCTCTCTGCTCGCTCCTGCTTTTGTTTCTCTCTCTGACTATCTAGTGAGGCTTTCGAAAATAAGTGTCTCCTTCAACACACAGTAAACAATTACTTTGATTGGCTGAGTTGCATGAAGTGATTTAAATAACGCATGTGATTGGTCTGAGGCATCCCAGCTTCGCCAAGCCAGCGCCATACAAGCTGGACAAGCTGCGCCCATTAAAAAACGCTCAATATTATTAATTCATTTCTCAATTTATCAGAAATGTCTCGCGGTCCGGATAGAAGCATCACTTGGTCCGGACCCGGACCATGGTCCGTTAATTAGTGAAGCCTGACCTAGCATTTTGGAGGAGTGTTCTCTGGTCAGATGAAACAACAGTTGAACTGTTTGGCCATAATGATCAGCGCTATGTATGGAGGAAAAAGGGTGAGGACTGAGAACACCATCTGAGAACACCATCCCAACTGTGAAGCATGGGGGTGGCAGCATCATGTAGGGTGGTTTTGCTGGAAAAGTGACTGGTGCACTTCAGAAAATAGACGGCATCATGAGGAAGGAGGATTATCTGGAAATACTGAAGCAGCACTTCAAGACATCAGCTAGAAAGTTAAAACTTAGTTGCAACCCGGGTCTTCCAGCTGGACAATGATCTTAAGCATACCTCCAAAGTTTCAGCAAAATGGTTTAAAGACAACACAGTGAAAGTATTGGAGTGGCCATCACAAAGCCCTGACCTGAATCCCATAGAAAATTTGTGGATTGAAATGAAGAAGCATGTCCGAGCAAGGAGGCCCACAAATCTGACCGAGTTACACCAGTTCTGTCAGGAGGAATGGGCAAAAAATCTGGCAAGGTATTGTGAGAAGCTTGTGGAAGGCTGCCCTAAGCGTTTGATTCAAGTTATGCAATTAAAAGGCAATGCCACCAAATACTAACAAAGTGTATGCAAACTTTTGATCTATTGAAAATCTGATATAGTACATAAAAGCTGATCAATAAATGTCTCTTGGCTATTATTTTGAAATGACCTCTTATGGAAATAAAGCAGATACCCTAATAGACAGGAAATGTATGGTAACATGAAATGTGTGGAGTTAGGGGTGCAGTTTTTTTTGAAGATTGCTAAATGCAGTTTTCAATCTGGTATGCCAATTTGTAATTGAAAACTTGGTTTTATAAATGTATGATCCTTCATGATGTTGTTAAATTACCACTATTTTCAGTAATTGGTTATTTTTAATCAGCTTGGTGGCTAGCTTGCTTCACAAGCACAAAATGCCATTGTCTTGGTTTTCTCTGTGTGTCTTATTGGCTGAAATTGAATCACGTGGTATTTCTGTGTCCTATTGGCTGAAATAGAATGGCATGCCCTAAGTCTTCACATGGATCAACAGCCTGCATTCATTGCATTTTATTTATATTCCCCATTTTTCATTCCCCAAACTTTTTTCATCCATCCATTCATTATCTATACCCGCTTATCCTGGGCAGGGTCGTGGGGGGTGCTGGAGCCTATCCCAGCGTGCATTGGGCAAGAGGCAGTATTACGCTCAGGCCGCCAGTCTATCACAGGCACACGCACTATTCACCCATCGTTCCCTCACACACTCATACCTGCGGGCCATTTAGAGCCACCAATTCACCTATCTACATGTCTTTGGACTGTGGGAGGAAACAGAAGTACCCGGAGAAAACCCACACGGACACGAGCAGATCATGCAAACTCCACGCAGAAAGGCCCAGGCCAGATTTGAACCCAAGACCTTCTTGCTTTGAGGCGACAGTGCTCCCCACTGCACCACCGTGCCACCCTAAAACTTTTCAAAAAACCTATTATACTTATACTTACTTCTTAACTTAATATTTTGGAATTTCAAAAAGCTTTGAAAAAACTCTGAACCAAGCTGAATTTTATGAAGTTGAAATGTCTTTCTTAAAAGCTGTAGAAGAAGTATGCAGGAACTTAGCCAGAAAGAACATAAGAATAAATATGTAAGAGAAATACATCAATAATGCATCAAGTATGCAAACAGTTGAAGGCATTTTCAATAACATCAGTATATGTCAATACAAATGCAGGAAAACTTGACAAAGAAATTGCTCAATTGAAATGAGATTTTTAACTGGTAGTTTTAATTTAACCTTTTTATTTTTAGTTAAAGACTGGTACCTTGTGTTTTAAATACAAGGTCTAACATGCATTCATAATATTACAGTAAACATTTACTAAACTTACTGGCTTGCTTGCTTTAAATGTGAATTTATAAACTAGTTAGGTGGCTGCCATAATACTTTAAAGGTTGGCAAGACAATTGAATGATTTGGTGAAGGCAGCACGCATGCTGAGTTCAGTGTAAGAGTAACACAATAGTAGTGATGTTGGAATTTGTTTGCTTGTCAAATATTCTGTAAAAATGTAGCTGGCTAACGTGTTCTGCGATTGATTGGAAACCTGTCCAGGGTGTATTCCTGCCTCTAGCCCAATGCAGGCTGGGGTAGGCTCCAGCACCCTCCGTGACCCTGATCAGTGGGTATAGATAATGGATGGATGAATGGACTAACTTATGATGCCTCCATTAGAGTACAAATTAGTGCTTGCCCTGACTGTGCTCAAATGTTCAGCATTTCACCGGATTGCATGCACTTGTTACTGGCTATGCCAAACATCGTGCTGCTTGGTCGCAGCTTGTCAATCGACACTGTTGCTTATATTGGCAGTGGTTGGAGATACCATGCTTGTGTGCTTTCTGTATTTAGAATAAGGTAATTGAAACCACATCAATCTGTTTCACTGATGATTGTATACTCGAAGTATTTTTTTTCTTCTGACAGAATCTTGTATTTATTGGGACCTATGACAATGTTGTCATTTTATAAAAGCAGAGAATGCCATGACTTAGTGGGCACTTCACCTTATGTCACCTTGTTTACTGATTTCACTTACATTTTCATCTTTGGTTTCTCAGGACAAGAAGAATAAAAAGAAAGATGTTCCAGCTCTTCTTGGACAGGTGATTTTTATAATTGAGAATCTTGACATACTTTTGACTCTAATATCTAGACATCTGTTACTAAGGATGGGGAGAACTATATGTAGAACTAATTAAACAAATGTTTGTATTATTGTCAGGCATTTCATTATGTGCAAGGGAAAAATATCCCTTAAGTCACAAATTCTCTGCACGTGGTTCTGTTTTGTTAGAAATCCAATATAGTTTTATCCCTCCTGTAATGTCTTGTATAATTCTGTCATGCTTGACAAACCCAGTCTTCTAATTTACCATAATACAATTGCCTTAAAACATTTTCCAAACATCTTGCAAACAAGGACATTGGAACATTTGGAGCTGGCATTGGAAACACAGAAATGACAGGTAACAGAAAACTTTCAGGATGAAGTTTTAGAGATCAGACTATTGTAATGACACTCCAAATTGTTCGCTTGATTGAGGACCCACGTGGGTATAGACAGTTGATTTTGAAAGGTAATGGAAAAATGCAGAGAGCATGAACCGCAGTACTTATACATGTACTAGTAAACAGGAGTGGAATTCCCTGTCGAAACACACTCGGTAGCTCACAGTGGGAGGCAACTTCAGGTATGACGGAAGCTCCCAATGCCACAAAATCTGTCTCCGGACAGGACAATCACAAAGTGATTAGGGAGGTGTAGGATATGTAGTGTTTAGATTATGGCCTTAGAGAGGGAAACAGCGAATAAGAATGTGGCCTGGCTTCCCCGTCACAAGCATCAAAGCAAATGTGATTGGGGCAATTTAAAATCCACTGATACCCTAATCTAGGCAGACAATTTATGGGTCTCACCTCCTCAGGAGAGACAAACCAGAAGACACAGGACACCATATCAGGGGTCAGAGACCCTACATATCTACATGCCTAACATTTCCCTTTCCCATGTCCTCTTTAAGTTCGAATGCAATCTTTAGGTAGGCCAGTCCTTGTCATAAATTAGTCTGCCCTTCTCTCCTACACCTTGGCTGTTTCTCAATATGCATTCTTGTCTGTACTTGTGTTCTTGTGTCCTTGTGAAACGTAATCTTTTGCGGCCCAAGTACTGTTCCAATACTCAAGTTCGCATTTCGCCAAGAACGGTTAAAATTCCCGGAAGTGTTCTTCACACGCCCATTTTACCGAGGATGCATCAGTTGGTAACTTGTATGAGCTTCACAACACAAATATCCCAGCATTCATTGCGCGATGGCAGACGAGACCACTGAACGGTCACAATTTTTTTTTGTTTTCTCATCTCACTAATAAATGTTACGAAAATCCTTCTAAGAATGAAAATGATGCGAGAAATATATGTTATAATAACTGAATTTCAGCTCATTTTAACCATATACAGTCTAACATAAACATTTCATTCGGCTCTAATTCAGTTTAATCTGTTACCTTAGAGACCAACTCATAGCCAGAGGATAGTAGCCTATTACGTGTTAGCCGAGCCGAATTAAACTTTTATAGTTTTCATTTCACTAATAAATGTGACTAAAATCTTCCACAAACAAAAACGAGGCGAGAAATAGGTGTTAAAAATAGCTGCATTTTAACTCCTTTTAAATACAGCTTCTGTGGATAAGAATCGGCTTGTAGCTAGCCTCTGTTGTAGGGGGTGCATCAACAGAGGCAAGGGGAGTTGTGTGCTGTAGCAAACGCTGACTTGAAGTTGTTAGCTGGTACTGAGCAATTTTAAATGATCGGAATGGCTTGGCTAACTTGTTGACGCTTGGTTGGCTACTTCGGTTTATCCAAGTCTGCCCTCGTTGCTGAAAGTGCTAGGTAGATTTTTGTCGGTATAGAAAGCAATTGTGAATTAAGCAACCGACGTATTAACTAGCTAGAGAACAGAGGATAACGTTTTGTTCACTTTAATATTTTAAGTAGCCTACAATTAACGCTAGTTTACAATTTGAATAAAACTATACCCCAAACCAATTTAAAGCAGCCTTTGAAAGAAACTAGAATACACCGAGGACGGTGACTGTCGGCGTAACCACATGTCACAAGCATGCATGGTATCTCAAATACATAGGTTCTCTGTCCTTGTGAGCTTGCCAAGTTCATTCTTCCAAGAACGACTCGCAAGAACGTTCTCCCCAAGAACACAAGTCTGTTCTTTGCATTCTTGGTATTAAGAAACACCCCATAACTCGGCATCACCCAATCAGGGCAAACATCCTCGAGTCATGCTAGGTAAGATATTTAAGATAGCCACAGGAAAAAGTTGTTGTGTTGCTGTTGGTTTTGGAGCCTTGAAGCAGAAGAGTTTTTTCTCTTCATTTTGGTGGTGCTTCCTCGGTTGTGTGTGTTTTTAGCTGTTATTCTTTTCATTCTGTGGTGCTTAAATGGGAAGTGGGTGATACTTCGGCAAGGTCTGGCTTAACAGTTTTTCCTCTATTTCCTGGTATTATCAATTGTTTAATATTTTGTGTAATGTCTTCTGTTTTGTAATTTAGAAGTAGTGAGCCTGCATTCAATAAGGATTGATGATTTCAACGCATTAATCTAATTGACTGCTTTGTAGTAAATTCAATTGTTTAATCTTAAAACCTGATATAGGCTAGAGCTTGTTTTCACTTGTTGGTTGATTCTACCAGTTTTCTGTAGACTAACCTATTAATGAATTTTGTGATTTAATTGATAATTCAAATTTTAAACATAATTTTTAAATGAAATGAAATCAAAAATATTTTACATGTAGGTTAAGTGAGGTTCTGGAACGCAATATCGCTTGTGTTCAGTATTCAGAGTGCTGAATATCTTAACAAGGGCATTGACTGTTGGAACCGCTGGATTCAGAAAATAAACACATTCTTATTTAATCCTTCCCTTCCATTATAACATTGTGCATCACCTGTAGATGACATTAGTGCTTTCTTCCTTGTGAAGATTACAGTTCTTCTGCACACTGGTGGGAACCCACTTAACTGTTCATAGCACACTCTGTCAAAGTAAGCAGTTCCAAATGTGAAACTGTCTCCGGTCTGTGCTGTATATACTTTGTCAAGAAGCAGATTTTTTGGATTAAGCCAGGCAGTTAGCCCACTCTTTTTGTGAGGGGCCACATGAGACATTCTGAATGCTGAACAAATTCTATCGTTTTAACCCCTAAAACCCCTCTTAAAATGTAGGGCTTTTTGTAAGAATCCCCCCATGTTTTAAAGGGAACCCTGTCTGTTAATAATTGTAGGCCTTAATATGGTGTAAATGCCTTTAATTATATAAATATGTCATAAAAACCACATGAAAGATTTTAGTTACTCTGAGTAATGACGTCAAATTGTTGCGCGGGTCTTGGTCCATTGCTCTTGCCTATTGAGCGGCATTGAAAATGTGTTCTGTTCAGCCTTTTCAATTTGAGACAGAGTGGGACATAAATCTGCAGGAAAGCACCGAAGACAGCCCTCATCCAGTAAATTAAAACAATGATCGGAGACCCAGAGGAGATGACAGTAGGGCGGTGTCTATACAGCAACTGCTTACTTATGCCAACAGAGAAAGAAAAGTTGTCTCTTGTAATGAACTTTGCTTTCTAGCAGCAGCCGTTCAAAGTCACTTGACCATATGAATCAAACTATTGTTTTTGGTGAAACTGAAATGTGTATATCCAGGGGTTAAATTGGAATTTGGGAGGTGGGTGGACCCTGAGATCCGGTGGGAGGTGGGTGAAAAAAGGTACAAACCAATGAATGTCTCAGCTCAAAATAGTTGTATCTTTAATGTATTGTGCACGTAATTGTAATTAAGGAAAACTATGTTTAAAAAAGAATATACTATTGATGCAAGCTTTTACATAAAATATTTCAAGTTTATTAAGTGTCATTAATGCTGAGAATTTTTTAACCCACGAAAATAATCGGTCATCCTCCTCTTTTGTCCTCCCTTTCTTCCTCCATTATCCATCTTTCTTAAACTGTCGAATTGAAACAAAATAAAACCAGCGGTGACTGGTGAGCTGAAAATTGGTGATGCGCAAAACTTTCCTTTAAACTAATCATTGATCTCAAACTGTTTTAATTAATTTTCAGTGATTAACGAGCATACAAACGATCTGACTAAGCGATTGGAAAGGGACACACAGCTTCTTCGCATTGTGTTAGGGAGATTAAATGTGATTTATAAAAATCTGTTTTAATCACTAAGCAGTGGTGGAATCTTCCCCGATTTTCTTTAAGTATCAATGCAATTAATCTACAAAATAGGCTACTCAATAGCAATACTATAATATATAGCCAGCTCTCCTCAAATAGGCAGTTTTAGCGAGTAGCCTAGGCCTTATAGCCTACATTTATTTTCATTTGCAGTATGAAATTGTGCACATTTTTAATTAACATTATTTGTGGATACATGCACTTCTTTCACCGCACTCAAATTCATGGCAAATATCTGCAATGCGTAGATTGTAAACAAAACTGAAGTGCAGGTTTTGTTTTTGCTAGTTATTCTGAAAGCTAACACGGTAGATAACAGGTGTATCTTGTTTGTTAATTGTAGACTACTTGGTGATTAAAACGGATTTTTAACGGATAAATAGAATTTATGATTTAATCCCCCTAACAGGGTATGAAGGCTACTTGCCATTTGATTAGTCCGATCGTTGGCACGCTTGATGATAAAGGAAAAATTACTAATGAAAACAGGTTGAGATCAATGATTAGTTTAAAGGAAAGTTTTGCGCCCCACCAATTTTCAGCTCACCATTCGCCGCTGAATAAAACGTTATGTATGTGGGAAATATTCAATCCTAGCTTAGCTGCTGACCAACCTGCTGATTTTGCTCAAGCAATCAAAGTTGCCCTTAATGATAGCCGGCGTTCGTGGGGGTTGTTTATTCATCTCTCTTTAAAATGTTGCATAGATGAAATTATGTTAATGAAATTACCTACCGCGTCCGCTTCCAAACAATCAAGACAATCAATGATTATTTTTCTTTCTGTGCCTGTCTATATAAACGACTGTTCCTCCTGGGTTTTTTTTCTTCGGATTTGTGATTGGTTGAGCGAGTAACTGGCTAGAGGGACTGGAGCATACGAAAAATGGACTGGATTGTCATAATTATTTGTAAAACTGCTGGTAAAAATTATTATTTATTTACCAAAGGTGGGTGGATGCTGTCCACCCCCAATTTAACTGTGTATATCATACCCATTAATTTAAAGGATGTAATGTTATTATTGATCCGTGTGACGAATACCTCCTTTAAATCCTTAATCCCTAATGATAATATGTGCTGATACACTAAGATGTTTAGCTATTGAATCCATCCTATTCACAGATATCCCATGTATCACATCAAATTCTGTGACATTGTATTGATATTTTTTCACTATTAATAACTGCAACTGCTGGACAAAACAACTGAGTTAACCTCCAGTGGAACCATTTTATGTCATCTACCCAAAGTGCATTGCGCGTCTAAAATAATGCTGATCTCCATTTGTCAAGATTTCTATTAAAGGCTTCGGTTTTTCAAAATAACTGAAATCTTTTGTGTGGTTTTACAATATTTCCATAGTTGAGGGCATTTACATCATACTAAGTCCTGTACGTCTTAACAGGCGGGGTTCCCTTTAAAAATGAATCATAAACAATTTACAACAATATTGGGGCCTTTATCACTTCTGTAGGGTCTTTTATGCTAGCATGTTCCAATAAACAAACAGAGCTCCAATAAAGCATGCGCTAAGCTTCCAATCATGCTTTATGCAAAAATGCAAAGTGAAAGTAAATCAGTACACTGTAGAGCTGGAAGGAAGCTGTTAACTACGTTCAAAAGCTATGTAAATGAGTTTGAAGAACACAACACTCTATGCAATTTATATCAGGTTTCCAAGCAGAGGCAAAAGTCACAATGGGTAAATCTGACAGAGGGTAGTAGTGGCTTACTTTAGCCAGCAGCCATACCACCACGCACTCTCCTCCTGCCGACTGGCTGAAGCTAAGCAAATGTGGGTTTGGTTAGTACTTGGATGGGAGACCACCAGGGAATACTGAGTTGCTGCTGGAAGTGGTGCTGGTGGGCCAGCAGGGGGCAATCTTCCCTCTGGTCAAATAAACCCCAATGCCCCAGTGCAGTGACGGGGACACTGTGCTGTAGGAGATGCTGTCTTTCGGATGAGACGTTAAACCGAGGTCCTGACTCACTGTGGTCATTAAAGATCCCATGACACTATTCGCAAAGAGTAGGGGGTTCCCCGGTGTCCTGGCTAAAATCCCAGATCTGGCTCTTGCAAAAACTTGCCACCTAATCAGACTGATTGCGTAGGGATCGGAGGTGGGATTTTAGTGATATCAATATCATCACTGTAGTATTAGCAGTTGTTTGACTCGTTGCGGACAGTTATTGGATTATGAAATACCATAACCATCAACTTTGGGTCTCTATTTCTGCCCTCCCTTGTGGAAGGGGATTGCCTCGTCATTTATTTTCTTATCTCTAGTGGTTTTACTGATCAAGACGGGGTTTTTTTGCATCAAAGTGGGAAGAGTCTACACTTTACAATGCTGTAGGTGTTATAGCCCTGTATCTTGAATCAGTGACCGTTGAAAGCAGTAGTTTGTATTAACAAACCAAGGTCCAAACAAGTTTTTTCTGTGCTTATCGCAGTATATGAATAATGGTGCAAACCTTGTTTCGGATGTGCTGAATTACGTAAATCCCAAGAGACACTCTTAAAGAGGAGCAGAACTGCAGTCTCTAGGTTAACATCCATGGAGATGGTTTTGTGAATTATGTTAATTATGTTAGCTACTAGCTCTCTGTTTGTTTTTCCGCCATACACGTCCTCCTAGAATTCGCAAGGACTGGCATTGTCGACCAGATTTGGGCTTGGATAGCACTTCCAACTTGCTCTGTGGTGCTTGAGCGGGGTTGCTGGAAACAGTGGATCATCCACTGAAACCTCATGCCTGAGAGTGGATTTGGTGATGAGGGGTCATCTTTGTTGTGGTGGCATTGCCATTACCAAGGGCCACACCAGGTCCTGGTGAGTAGGCTTCAGGCGGTTTACTGAGACATGGTCTGGTTAACCCCTCGTATCAACCACAGATGTCTTATACCCTTGCTTGAGAACACGGAAAGCAAATGGCTCCATACTTCATTGTGCACAGATTTCTGGGGATCCGAGACTGTGGGCACTGGTGTGAAGGCGTTGGCTAAGTGGCTGGAGGGATGCGGGCCAAGCGACTGTGGTATTGCAACTATGGAGTGGCTGACCGTAAACCAGCTCTGCAGACAAAGACTTTAGGTCTTCCTTTGGGGTAGTCCTGAGACCCTGAAGCACCCATGGTGGCTGATCATACTAGCCGTTGTCTTTGAGGGTGGCTGTCAGGGCAGTCGTCATAGAGCGGTGGAACCGCTCTCACAGGCCACTAAGTCAATAAACACAGGGGAGTGACTTCCTGCCATCTTGTGGTCCTGTACATACATTGACATGATTGAAACCTTTCTGGTACTTGTATAGTGCAAGCAGGGCCCTGGCACGTCAGTGGATTTCTGCACGCTGGCATTATATGCAGGCGTCAATCCAGTCCCGTCATTTTGAAAGCCGTACCACACAAACTTTGCTGCCTCTAGCCTCTGCAAAGGTTTCCTGTCTTGGTGCGAAAGAAAAAGGAAAGAAATGTTGAATGAATAATCCCTCTAAACATTAAAAGGACCAAATTCACAGCTTGTTATAATTCTGGATTTGGAACAAAAAACAGTATACTCAATGGTCCCCCAGGACTGTGGTTGAGAGCTACTGCCTTTTACAACATCCAATAGCTGCCTTCATTGCATGACAGCTATTGCATTCCATCAGATTTCAACGAGTTCAATAAGAAATTTTTTCTGCATTTTTTTCATCCTATTCTGAGATAATGATTTCACTCACACTTTTTGACTTGGATATCATGTTGATTTCAGGGCCTCATTGAGTGCTGCTGTTCATCAGGAAGACTATAACCTATAGCATAATCTCTCTTCATCAATGAAAACACCCAAAATGACATGCTATGCAAGCTGTTTCCAACCTCATAATGATAACATAATGTATGGTAATATTTTAATTTACTGGGCTTGAACCACCTAGTTGTTGCTTGCTGCTATATTATTTCAGCTACATTTTTGATCAGCTCAAAACGGAACAGTTGAAGGCTGTTTTTGTGTCCCAAATGAAAAGTCCTGTTGTGGTTTGATCTGCAGTGAAACCAGCATTAAATGCATTCAGGTAATTAGCTAATGTGTCCTGTATAATGGCGACAATAAAAACCTGCATGCACACCAGGAATAGATTTAACCACCTACGGTGTTGATTTTCGGTTTTACCCCATGTATCACTGTTTGCAGCTATACTTCTCATTTCCTTCTCCTGGGTTTTGGCTTAAAGGCTTATGACGTCTGTTTGTACTGGTGAAAACTACTGAACATTGGTTGGACTCTTAAGGATGAGGGCCCCCCATGATCTGTGTTAACATTGCACCCATTGGCCAGTTGGTGGTCATATAGCAATCAATCAAATATTCAGTATCTGATTGGTCATAACTTTTAGGCTTGCCTGTGAAGTATATTGTGATAACGTTTTGAGAAAAGTGCTATATAAATAAATTTTGATTTGATTTGATCTGAACCAATTGTTCTAGAAGAATGAGACTAGTGTCACTACATTCCTTTCCTAATGCTGGACAAAAAAGTCGCTTGGACCATTGAAGGGTTCCAGGTTGGTTTTTTTGTTATTTTGAATTTTCTGAAAAAAGGTTTAACAACTTCTCTGAAGTTGACAAACCAATTTGTATGAAACTTGCAGCAATATGGTCAGGGGGCACTTCTCTTTAAAAGTTAGGCTATATAAAGAATCTTGGTACTCCTAAAAACATGGCTACAGTAAGCCAGTAACAATTGATGTGAGCGTGGCTTATCACAGAAATTCTCAAATGGTTTGAGGAAAATTGATGAAATTTGGCTGCTACATTAGATCTCTAAAACCAAGCCCAGCTGTACAGTATTGGCACAATTGAGTCTCATGTAGAGCACTGTTGTCTTTTAGATATAAAACATTTGCTTTAGTGATCAAGTTCCTCATATGAAACATAAATCTCTTCCTTTTTTGTTGCTGCCATCTTGGATTGCCTCCATTTTGGAAATGCTGTTAGCCAGTTTTGGGCGAACCACATGGGTGAGACCTATGAAATTTGGCATATTGGTAGGGCATACCTCTCTATGGTCACAGTGATTTTGCCATTGATTGGCCTCTTGATAAGTGGCATAATATTGGCTGTGTGTGCTTGGATCCCATGAATTGCTGCTTGCAGCTATATTTAAACTTGTTTTGGGTTAATTGTAATTGGATTCTGTTTTTCCTCAACAAAAAATGTCAGTTTAGAGCAAGAGTATGTAGCTCCAATTTCAATTATAAAGTAAAGTCTAATATTCATCACTTTTTATAAGCAGGTACATATCTCAGCTTACAGGAAGGCATAGTATCCAAGTTTAACTGAGGATGTTTAAATGAGACTAACAGCAAAGAGGTAGCAATTACAACCTGTCTGTGGTCATGTTAAATGATTTACAACGTGGTGTTTTTATTTTTACCGCATTCTAAACCTGTATTTATTATGGCTTTTTATTAAAATGTAGGCCTATTTTTTGTTATCATGGCTAGATGTAAAGTATCCAAGTGTTTTTAAATAGTGAAAATTTTTTGCTCCTAACCAGTCTTGGAAATTATTGATAGGCACCAAATAAACATGATAAGAAAACATAAGCCCAAATTATGACATTCTGAAAATGAGCTACTGTAGTGAATTGCAGTGAAATGGCCCTTTAGCTTACGGTTGTGTGCTTTGTTAAATCCCCCTTGGTACTGAAATGGTTTTGTGATTGTAATTGAAAATGTAAACCATAGTTTTCAAATTGCTCTCACAGTTGGAACAGGAGGAAGGCTTCCAGGAGTTTGTCGCTGTTCACCAGAACCGCACCCAGGTTCCCACATGGGCTAATGACACACTCACTGATGGAGCTGTTCCTAGCAATAACAGGGAGGGACAGAAGAAAAGGAAGGAGACAAAGAATCAAGCAATCATTGAAGACTACCTCAACTTTGACTCAGACCACTCTGTCGACATGAGCCCAGATGAGGATGAAGAGGACGAGGCAGATAGAAAAAGTAAGTCTAAGGCCTATGCTCAATATGCTCAATATGATCAAAATGCCTGCCGTGTAATGTAATATATCTATATAGCATTATACAATTGTAATTTACCTCTTGATGGTCCAAGTATTGTTTCAGTGGTTGCCCTATCAGTGTATTTATAAAATTCATTTTCATGAAGCATGTACATTTGTATTACTAGTGAGGTACTGTTTAAAATATTTAAGCACAAAAACTGAAAGTACAAGCAAAACTTTTTTTTGTTTATAATGTATTGTGTGGGACCTCATTGAATAAAAAAAAATAAAAATAAAAAATTCGGATTTAGGTGCTTATTTTTTATAAGCAACACACTATGCTTTTATATTTGTTATTTTTTTCTTTTAAATGTCTAAAGTGACATAAAGCCCTCCCTGTAGCTGGTGTATGTAGAGCTGAGCAGGAAGCACAGTGCCTGAACTCGAATGAAATTAGAAGGACAGTCGTGTGACTGTATCTGTGCCAGGTTACAAAGTTACAAAGTTTTTAAAAATGTGTGAAATTTAGCTTGTGGTTGTGCATCATTTCTTCACAAGTACAAGTCCTCTGCCATAACCAAGATTGCAAAGTTATAACAATTATTTGAATTAATGTTAACTAGCATTTAGCAAGCATCAGTGTTCACCCTGCTAACTTTAGCTTAGAGTTACTTAGTGTTAACTTTTCACTTTTGACAGAAATGAGTATTGAAAAATTCTTCTTCACCACAGTAGGTTTCCATAACATTGCTGTTATAGTAACAGTTATGGTTAAGAGTTAGGCCTATTTACTTTAATTGAAATTGATGAAAGTCATTGTGTTTAGAAATGAGGGTATTTTGGATAAGGGCACCAATGACTTTAAAGCCCTTAACTTAGGTTTAGAATTTGTATGTGATTATATTATCGTCCAAATCATTCTGATAGCATAAAGGTTTGTCTGTAACTGTAAACACTCCTGCAACAATGGTTTTAGTTTGGGTTCATTTTGCTTTCTGTTAATTCTCTCTGTCGCTGGTACAGCTTCATGTGAAAAGAAATGTGAACTCCATCTGTGCAGCAAAATGTAATAACTTCTTAATAGATACAATTTTAATAAACAGTACAAACAGTGTCTCCCCCCCCCCCCCCCCCGAACACATACAGGGAGTCGACTGCCACAAGTAAATTCTCAACTTGTGGGAAACAGTGCAGTGGTTCACTTTGTGGCAGTGCACTATAGTAATTTTGGTGGCCTTTCATCAATAGCTCACGCTGTAAGAGGAAGCAAATAAAAATTCCTGTAACAGTTGCTTGACTAATCAATTTCAAACATGCTATACCTTTGTGTCAGTCTCCCATTGGATGTACAGTCTGTACAATTATACAGTCATAAGCATTCCCCCCCCACTACTCAGGTAATTGCAATGACACCTAGTGGACAGAATGCAACCATTTCTCTTTTGATCCATAACTCCTGTACCATGTGGTCTAGAATAAAAATGATTTTTTCGCCAGAGTCCTTGGCTCATATCTCACAAAACTTATATTCCTAATTTAATATGCATACGCCAAAATTTTGTACCCTATTGTGTTTCTTGCAAACCCTAATTTTGTGAACTAGTTTAGGACCGTTAGTCCTATTGTCACCCAGTTAGAAAGAATCTTTGCAGTGTGACACCCAATAATTATCAAAAAGAATGTTGATTTTTTATATCAGTATCGCCGCCATATGAAAAGCAGTATCAGTGGACACGGGCATTTTTACTAAAACAGCTGTAACTCAGGAATGCTACATCCAAACCTCACACAGTTTGGTTGATAAATACAGCCTGAAAATTTTGACACTTCTATGCCAATAGGTGGCACTGTAAGGACAAAATAAGGTTAAATGCCTATAAGTCTTAAAAAGCTTGACCAGTCAGGCTAAAATTTTGTACGCTACATTTCTGTTTCCATCTGTGTTTCTTTAAAAACATGGCCGCTATTGGCCAATCAGATGTCAGCAGCCATTTGACAGGAACAATTTGACAGGTTAAAACTTGGGATCAATTCCCATTAGGGGGCGCTAAGCTAATATGCATGTTTTCAAATAGCCTATCTTTGGCTCTGGTTAATGGAAAATCCTGTAACATACATTAGTAAATCTTGCTTTTCTGCCAGTTTCTTCTGCCAAATTTTGAAATAACACTTGTCTCAGATTCAGTTAAACTTTTAAACAGGACGTTGAGCTATTAAACAGTTAGTCGGCAAGTTTAGCATGCATGCATGCAAAAATCTGTCTCAGTTTAGTCCCTCTCTTTTACGTTTATTGTAATTATTCCCTCTGAAATATGGTGAACTCTATGGTTTTATAAATTGGACTTTTAAGTCCTCATGAATGCATGTAATTAAACAAATTTTACTTCTGTAAAATTTGTCATGAGACTTCGTGATTATTCAGTATTGGTGAGATTTCAGGCTCTGGCATTGTTGGTTAGTTTAATACTTGCTAGCTGGCTGTCATTCATTCTGATAGATGTTCTTTACCGTGAGTAATCCCATGTACTTCCACAACAGGGCCTACAAAGGAGGCTCTGAAGACTACCCTGTCAGATATGGATTACCTGCGCTCCAAGGTGGTGACAATTTCAGGAGAGAACAACGAAGGAGATGCTAATGCTGATGGTTGTGATAAACCTGACGACAATAGAGAGGAGAAGCACAGCAAAACATCAAAGCAAGAGGTCAGTCTTGACAACTCATAAAACGAACAAAAATATGAATAAACAATTGTTTATTTTAGTTTTAAAATAAGGCTAGCGAAATGAATGTAAAGTAAATTCCAGTAAAAGTTAAAATTACAAACCTTTCAGTTTCAAGTAACCCTCATCCCTGTAGTGCTCAGGAATATCATAGGTTCTACTGTATATTAATAAAACTGATCCTTGGTGATTGCTAGGCAACCACCATTTGCTTCATCCATGCTCTTTGTTTTGAATATGTAGATCAATAGATATATTATTAATACTCGAAGGGAAATTAATTTATCACTCAGGCATCAAATTGAAATGCTTAGGTAAGCATCTGTTCAGGTTTGTGAGGATATCCTTGCGCTGCAAAATATTGTATATATTTTTATACTAGGCAATGACCTCCAATGAGTGGTGATGCAAACTTTGTGATTTCTTATTTTTGTTCTATTCTGTACAGATGGAGCCTACCACAGATTTCACTGTGAAGCTCAGAGGAACTCCGTTCAATGTCAAGGAGGTGAGCGGGCGGACTACAGAAGTGTTTTTTTTAAGGAACCGGTATCTTGTTTCCTGATAAATCTTTCTGTTTTAGACTGTGTACTGAGCTACACTTACTTGCAATTGTAAGAGTCAAGGATAATGTGTCAGGTATTATGTGTATTTTTTCCTGTCTTTGTACAAAAAATCTGTAACATGCTAAGGAGTTATTTCAGTAGTCTTTGTCTCCTTAGTCCTTACAATTATGGAGAAAGGGTAAGCAGCCCATTTGTGGTCCAGGAAACCGCACTGAATGATTTACACTGAAACTTTTACACCATTTTAACCAGCAATTATTTTCAGCAACAAGTATGTGAATTTATGGCACCACTGAAACCTGTGGCCATCCGTATTGTGAAGAATACCCATGGCAACAAGACAGGTGTGGATCCCCTCTATTGCCTACATTTCTGCCTTCCTTTTGTCCAGGAAAAGCACTTTGTCTTCACTTGCACTATAACTTGACTATAACTAGACTTTCAAACACTTCTATACTGGATCCCCTTTGAAATGGAAATGGTGTATCTCAAGGGTTTTTTATCCTGACAAATACATTTTGATTAAAAAATATTTTTTTCATGCATTGAATTGCATCTCTCTCTCTCTCTCTCTCTCTTGCTCTCGCTCTCTCTCTTTCTCACACACAGGGTATGTGTATGTGGACTTGTGTTCTCAGGAGGAGGTGGATAAGGCCCTACGAAAGAATAAGGACTATATAGGTAGGTGGCTCCTGTCTTGGGTCCTTCATTGAGACAAGACCAATCCAGTACTCTTCAAGATTTTATGGACAATGAGGGAACAACTAAAACAAATAATTTTGAAACATAAACAAAAAATGTTGTTCAGACATTTTAAAAATATAGTTTAAATCTTTTCATTCAGATTTTGTTTCTTTGATCAAATATATTTCCTTTGCTTATGTATTCCCCATCTTGTGGTAAGAAATGCTACTATATCTAAAACTTGCCCCCCCAGCCCCCCCCCCCCCCCCGTGGTCACAGGTTTTAGTTCCACATTGCTTTTACAGTCCATCCATCGATATCCTTGTAGTTTGAAAAGTGTGACAAGACCATTTTAAATATGGAGCTTCAATCGACTCTTAGGTCTAGCCTTCTGCAAGGCTTTTTGGTTACTAAGCAACAAGAGTTGTATTCTGAACTTACCCCAACGGTTCTCGTTTGACCAATTCCAAGTTGTAGCTGTCTTTAAGCTTGAAATTATCCTATGCCAGGATTGGGCCATTCACAGATTGTTTTTTCCTCATAGGGGGCCGTTATATTGAAGTTTTCCAAGCCAGTGGTGTCAGCAACGGCAGGAAAGGGACTGGGATGAAGAAGCAGGACACTCAGCTGCAAACATTCCAGCGGGTGCTAAAAGAGGATGAAGAGGAGGAAGATGTGTCTGAGTCTGGCCGACTCTTTGTCAGAAACCTGTCCTACACCTGCACTGAGCAGGAATTGACCGACATTTTCACTAAGCATGGTGCAGATTTTTTTTTAATTCCAGAATTCCCATGTCCCCGATTTCCAGACAGTATTCTGATTCACCTTATATGCTTTAAATATACAGTGACAGCCTATAGTCTGTTTTGTATTCATTGTAACTAATTTTTCCACTGTTGCATATTTAATTTGCTGGGTTACCTGACATACTGTTCAGCATTAGTGTGAAACTCGAGTCACGGAGAGGTACAGTATCAACAGGTTTTTGTGGTTTCCTTTCTCAACTGCCAAATTAGGCCTTGGAAGCAATTTGTGTTGGCTCTTTAGCCAGTCACTAATTTAAATTAATTGCTGAAACACACTGAAAACCAGCCGCCACTTTGGCACTCCAGTACTGGAGTCTGACAAACCAGCTGTACGCCATTCTCCCCCCTGTGTTTTGTAGGTCCTTTGTCGGAGGTGCACTTCCCTATTGACAGCTTGTCTAAGAAGCCCAAAGGCTTTGCCTTCATCACCTACATGATGCCAGAACATGCTGTGACAGCACTAGCTGACCTAGATGGGCACATCTTCCAGGTACTACAATCTGGCCAATTATGTTTTCTCAAACACAATAAAGTGTTATTTTTGAGGGCGTCTTGCTGTTTGGCCTCAATGTACAGGCATTTGAACAGCCACATTTATAGTTGACTAACCTTTATCATGTGATCAGTGCCAAGCCACTTCATATCAATGTTGTGCTGATGGTGCTGATGACTGGTCCCTAGCAGCAAAATTACATTGTTTTATCATTTATGCCCAAGTAGATATGGGTCTTATGCGGTTCAGCTATGCATTCTCGCAATTCTGTGCCATTTCAGACAGTTCCAGTTATCGGCACACGGTTTCTTAGTTTGAGCAATATACGACAAGTAGTGAGAACAGCGATGAGAAAAAACCAATGAGAGCCTGAGAGGAAAATTGGGGGAGGATGCAGAAATAACTACAAAACAGAATGGCTTTGAAGAAGAAGGCTATTTTATTCTGTTTCTATCAGGGTTTAATAATTGGCATGTCATGCACAAATGGCTATTAGGAACAAAAGCACCAACACGTCCTTACCAGCGATGCCCTGTTTGAACATGCACAGGCTAGCTAGCTACATTTTCACAGCACTCTTATTTGGGCTTTATTTATTTCCAACTCTCTCTGAGCAGACAGTCCTTGTGCCCGCATCTCCCCAACTATATTCATCATATTTAGAATTTTGTCCTGTTCATCTGTTTTTCAGCACAGATGAGCGGAAGAAAACAAAGTCACCTCTGGCGTGTTCTTGAGACAATTCTTGTAATTCTAATCTTGTAAATTGTGAACCTTGTCTGCTTTCAGTTGTGTAGTGTGTGCACCACTACGATGACATGACATGTCATGTGAGCAATGATTTGGGGTTTTTGACAGTTGTGTAATCTGCACATGGCATTACTGAACAGAAATCATGGGAACGTACAAGATGTAGGGTCCATCATGACTCGCATTTATTTGAGGACAGCACAAATAAGTAGCTGGATTGTGAGATCAGATATGTTAGTGGAGAAACAAATTCTATTTTCTGTTTACCAGTGAGCATTATGTTTTTGTCATTTGGGATTTTTTTACCAACTTTATTAGTTTTTGAGTTTTGAAACTCAAACTGTTCATAGAGCCAGAGAACTTTAAATGTGCTAAAGGAACAGAATGCACGTTTTCACCCTATGGCAATGGATGTGAATTTTCAACATTCAAATGAAATCTAAATACAACTGGCAGGACTCACGTGTTGGATGTCTTGGCAAACTGACTATTATTAGGTAATCTGGTTAGAGTGTGTCAATAAAGACTGTAATGCTATGCTGTTATGCACCCATCAGTTGAGTCCAGATAATCACAGATATTTTCAGTTTCCCAAACACTTCGTATTACTTAGTCCAGTCAATGAAAAAGAGGTATATGCATATGCAGCAGAACTGGGGGGCCCCCGACATTTAGATAATGCAGACTCTATGATCAGTGAACCAATGTAGGAGTCACCATAAATGTAACAGTTTTTGGATTTTGCTCTTTTACTCCAAAAATATTTAGCCTAGCACTATGAAATTTTATTTAAAACAGTCAGTAGTCATTAGCCATTTCACTTACATTCCTAAGTTAAACGAGTCAGATACAATTAAAACCAAAGTGCACGCAGTCTGTTACGTTCATACCACCTGGTCAGTATTATTGTAACAGAGGTGTAGAATAATTGTAATAGTAAATGAAAATGCCCTGTAATGTGCGTATGGAGGGTTTTTCCACATTTCCAATGGTAACTTGAGACCAGCCACATACTCAGATTATGAAGCATGGAGCTTTATTTATGAAAAAAGAGCAACCTCGTAATTTACTGTGAAGTAAGTTGCAGTAGCATCCAAATCGATGAGGAAAGGTGCTTTTGTTGGTTTCTTAACACCCAGGTAAACTTTTACAAAGGAAAGGGCCTAGCACACCGACCAATCTTAAGATGGCTCTCCCCTACAACATATTGTACCAAAACAAACTTTGAAGAAAAATGGACACACGTAACCGTGTTTATTTTAGTAATGCAATTTGAGCATGCTGTATTTTTAACAAAGTTCTTTTCAATGAAACGTAAAAAAGCATGCACTTTCTTTATGTCATTGCCCGAATTAAGCAAATAAATACACCAGCTTATGTATTTCACTCGTAGGCTGTTCCTATTGCAGGCAACTGCCGATAATGTTTTTTTCTTTAAACTTCAGGCACTTGTTACTGTTGCTACAGTTGTTCATATTATTTCAGTCATTTCCCTGCGCCTGAGATCTGTTAATTAACTTAAATTAACATTTTAAAAAACTGATTTCTTCTGCTTTTTTTGTTTTACATGATTTTCAACAACTTTGCCCTTAGAATTCACCAGTAGTTATCATTTCAGTTATTCTTTAAAAAGAAATTCCTCCAGGTGGGCATGCCCCTGGACCCCCCCAAGAGGGTTGTACTTCTCAGGGTCTATGCATTTCAACCCCCCAACATTCTAACTAAGTTTATTTCTTGTGTATGCTGTTCCTTTCCTTATTGGGTGAAGGATCCAGAAAAATATGCATGAGATGAAGCTGGTAAATTGAATTTCATTAGAAAAACCAACTGTTAGAATCACAGGAGAAATTTACAAGAAATATTCTCGAACAAGCGGCTCTTTGCTGAGGCTACTGGATATCTTTATTGAGCTAAATTGGCTCGTTGTGGAGATTTGAGCAAAGAACAAGTTAGTTTGCTAAGCTAAACACAATTCAGTAGTTAGCTCACAGTAGGCTTGGCTTCATATCACCATAAATGGAAATTTCCAGCAGAATTCTATATTTTATATTTTGGGTTTCATGTACATGATTCATGAGAATTACTTATCTGAAGAAAAACATGTTTTCAACATACAAAAATGCCACGTTACTCACACATGCAAAGCGCCATTAACACTTGCAAAATCTATACCTGCCATTAAAAGAACTGATAGAAATTATGCCAGGTTACAGTGAACAATATTGGCTACCTTAGCTCACACTAATGAAACATGCTGTATTCCAAAACAATGCTGCTTTCCGAAATGAAATGGCGAGTTTGGAAATAAAAACGCCATTCGGAAATAAGTCATTCGGAAAAATGTCATTATGAAATGAAAAAAGCCATTCGGAAATTAAACATGTTGTTATGAAATAAAATATAATCACGTAATTGTGAAAAGCATGAGGTGACAATTATTTAATTATTTTGAAATGAAATGAAGTATTTATTTAATTATTGACCAATTTAATTATTTATATATTTATTTAATTCCATATTTAATTATTTAATTATTTCATTTTGGCACATTCAGTCCTCCATATACTAGTAGTTATAATTATTACCAATGTGCGGGATCAGGATCAGGATCTAAAAAAAATAGCCGAAATTATACTCATCTATAAAGGCGATGACCCCTCATTCCTTACTAATTGTCTTCCAATTTCCATATCACCTGCCATTTCCACAATATTGGAGAAACTGATATTACTGATTAATTTCATCGATATTCAAAACTTTCTGTATCAACATCAGTATGGTTTTTGCTCACGCTCAACCTATTTCGCCATCACCTTTTTAGTTGAGAAACTTTACAAAGCACAGAATAGAAAACAATACACAATTGCTAAAAAATTTTGTACTTGTCCAAACCTATGATACAGCTGATCGTGGCATTTTTTGCTAAAATTAATTATGGTAACATTATTAATTAATTACTGTTACAGCAATGTCATTACTATGGTTTGGCAGTTAGTTGAACTGGAAAGAATATGTTACATTTAACCTAATTGACTCCTAACTTGATATAATATGTGGAGTACCCCAAGGCTATATCCTTGGGCCACTTTTATTCCTTATTTATATAAATGATTTATACAAGGTTTCTGATTTCCTGCCAGAAATCTTGTTTGAAGATGACACAAGTGTATTCTTTTCTCATTTTGATGTCCACTATATAATCACAATTGTAAATAATGATCAAAATGAAGAAATTTTCTTTGATTGTGGACAATTTTAATTAAAAACAAAATTATCCCCAGAAAATTTAAGTAAATCTTAAAGTTAAGGTAAAGATTGACAATGTTGGGCCATCTGGGTAGTGTAGAGGTATAAGCACTCTCCTACCACCACAGGGAGACCTGGGTTCAATCCCCGGCAGTGGTACTTCCGGCTTGGTCAGACATTCCTACGAACACAATTGGCAGTGTTCGCGGGTGGGAAGCCGGTGAGGGTATGAGTCCTGATCGTTGCATTAGCGACTCCTACTGGTTGGTCAGGGCGCCTGTTCAGCAGGGAGGGGATCTGAGGGAGATAGCGTGAACCTCCGCACACGTTACGCTCTTCCACTGAAACTCCTCGCTGTCAGGTGAAAAGAAGCAGCTGGAGACTCCACATATATCGAAGGAGGCATGTGGTATTCTACACCCTCCCCAGACTGACAGAGGATAGCGCATCGAACAGGACTGTGATGCACACGGGGAATTGGTATAACAACTAAATTGGGGAGAAAATGGGAGAAAAATGACAAAAAAGGATTGACAATGTTCTTGTGCTAATTAAATAAAATAACTACACAATGTTACACACGTTGGAAAAAACATTTCATTTTTAAAAATGAGGAAATCTTTTTTCTATATTTGCATGATCATAGCCAGTTGGTTAATATAAGTTTATAGCCAGTTGGCTATAAATGCAATTAATATAATCTTTATAATAATTTATTTATGTTATATAGACCTATAGACTATTTCAACTTGGAAACTTCAGAGATAAGAGAAGACACAGAGAGCAGGAACTGGTGGTGGGGGTGGGGGGGGGGGATGGCCTGCAAAACCCCAGGCTGGCATAGCTCATGCTCATCAGATTCTGTACCTTAAAAAAACTGGTTAATACACCTGAGCACTATGTTGGGTATTCTGTGCCAGCCTTACCAGAATAAAGGGAAACCAGTGTGTCACTGCTGACTTTGTTACTTGGTTTAATTATTACTTAATCTCGTGGCTCACAAACATCCAAAATTGAACCTCCCAAAACGATCTGAAAATCCTTAATATTTCATGTCAACATAATGCTCACTAGGAGAGAGGGTTAATTTATCTGTAACCTTAAAAATATGTGTTGTATGTAGATTGACCTGAACCAATTAGAATGTTAAAATGGGAAGAAATCTACTCCTTGGATCCACCCTAGTCTTGTATTGTATTGTATTGTAGGGGACATGCCGCTACTTATCATATTGGGGCGCCAACATGTAGAAGATATACACCTATATTCCCACAGGTGGCACGAGCATATATTAATCAGTCTCATAAATTAAGTATACAAACTATAAATTGACAATTTAAATTAATAATTAAATTAATTATTATTAAAATTACACATTAACAGTCAATCTTAACCATAATATCATACATTCAGCTAATACTAAATTAAGTTCTTTTGATTAGCAGCATTTGACTCAATTCAACACAAGAGTAATATCAATACAGACAACCTGGTAAATATAATAAAGTTTATTAAATACACCGAAAGTAATGAAAAGGGCAAAGCACAGTTCACTACAATGAGGTATAATGAACTATGTGAGTGCACGTGTGTGGCCGTTGTGCCTGCATGTGTGTATGTGTGTGAGGAGTGTTGGATGTTCCCCTACATGTGGAGTTGTGTATTGCAGACACGTGTTCCAGGAGAACAAAGGGTCTACGATGGATTGGGGTTTGAAACTAGCTGGAAGTAGTGATGGCGCATGGATCGTGCCAAACACATGAGCCACTGGCTGTATGGCTATGGGTGCACGTTTTACGAGATCAACATGCCGTGTTAAGACCAATTAGTAATTAAAATAGATCACATGCAAGATATCCTCTGTGCGTGACATATATGAAAACTAACGCAGCGAGGTGGATGGCTCAGAGCCAACTGAACATACAGAACTTTTACATTAATCATTAAAACACAATAACCGTTAGCATTGTCATGTACATTGAATCATAAATATTACTTTATTCAGCATTATTTTAGCATTTAATGCTATGCCTAGAGTTACAGCCTTACTTGAGTCCTTTGCTTTGGGGTGGTTGCGTTTCAAATTTACAGTAAGAGATGAGTACCCCCCCCCTCTTTCAGTAGTTAAAATGTGTGTATTTTTTAGTCTGCAGTAAGTTTTAACAGCTAGTTGTAAGTGGGAATCTGAGTCCTGCATTTGGGTCTACAAGGCGTCTACATTTCAGCTCTAGTCTTTTTGGAATATTCTGCTGTTGGGGGTTTTTTTTTTTTTTTTTTTTTTTAGCCTTGGCACCGTTTTGAGATTAACTTGTGAGGGAAAAAGGTGTAGTTTGGTGTCTTCCTTTATTTGTCTCTTTTGTGACTAATTTGTCTGTTACCTTCATTGATTTTCAAGGTAGTTAGACATGAATATTTTATTCATTTATTCATTTTAATCTTGCTGTGAGTTGTACATTTTGATTAAGGTTAATCCAACAGGTTGTTCTGCCTCCCAATAGATTTCACGATTTATAATAATAATTGGCAAATTAAATCAAATAAATAGATTTTACATGTTGGGAAGTTAGGTATAAACTGTTGTTCTACTTCTGTTTGGTATTCAGAATGCTGTCCATTAAACGAGGGTGTTAGCTGTTAAAACTGCTGGATTCAGAGAACAAACAGATTTTACTTAATCTTCACTTCCCTGACAAGACTTATCTGTGGTCAGTGCATTGCTTGTCATGAAACCATTATTTCATTTCTCAAGCTGGTGCTATTTTGCCATATATGGTAAATATGGTGCCATATTTTGTATTATAGCATGACCGAAACTAGTTAACTTATTGCTATAAATGCAAACAATATAATCTTAGAAGTAATTCTTTTATTTAGGTAATATATACTTGTACGGGGTTAGTTCATTGCTTGTCATTAAACCATTATTTCATTTCTCGAGGTTGGGTAATTATTGTCTTTATATAAGAAAATGAATGTGAGAGGAAACTTTCTCCTAAAAAATGTGGGCGTTTTTTATTTTTGTGCATTTCATTGTGTAGGTATAAATAATAACAGGAGACAGCCCAGTAGTGTAGCTAGCTGGGGACATCCCAAGCTCATGCCCTAGATATTTGTTGTTCAGCCCTGAATCTTTTTGATTGTCAATTTACTCACATATCTGAATACAAGGAAGCCATTGGAAAAGTGAGAGTGAGCTCTCATGAAATAGACAGAACTTGCCACATGTTTGGTAGGTTGCTGAATTGCAAACTCTACCCACTCTCCATCCACTTTCTGGTGGAAGCTGCCCCTGACCCATTACATTACATTACAGGAATTTAGCTGACACTCTTATCCAGAGCACCTTACTGTATCCAGTTATACAGCTGCATATATAATGGAGCAATGCAGGTTAAGTACCTTGCTCAAGGGTACAACAGCGGTGTCCTACCGGGGAATTGAACCTGCGACCTTTAGGTTACAAGACCAACTCCTTACCCATTATACTACACTGATGCCCAAAAAATCAAATGTGAAAAGCCTGCGGTACAGAATGCTGGAACCATAAACAGAGATTGTGGGCTCACAAATTGCTGTTTTGGATTCAGAACCTTTATACTCATAATGAACCGCTATTCCTATACTCTTCTTAGGGGCGCATGCTGCACATCCTGCCTTCCACAGTGAAAAAGGAGAAGTCTGATCAGAGCCCTTGTACCCCTGGCTCCTCTTCCTACAAGAAGAAGAAAGATGCCAAGCTCAAGGCAGGCAGTACCAGGTGTGCCACCTCCTTTCCACCTTTGTTCACTGTCACCTTGAAACAAATAGAGCGCTGGCAGCCTCATTTATTTCATTATAAATCAATACATTTATAATGAAATAAATAAGCAATGAAGTAGATAATTAAATAAATAAGCAATTAATTAAATGTCAATTAATTATTTTATGTCTCATTTACTTTGGCTCTTTTATTAATTTCCTTGTGTATTTATTTCTAGGCGTATTTATTTCAAAACGACTCGCCAGTCAGAATGGGAGGAATGGGGTCTGCTATGATCATAACGACAGTGCATAAATAGGCCATGCCTATGTATCTTATATATATGCCTGCATTGGTCATGCCTTTGTGGAGGAGCACTGTGAACATTAAGGATTCAATCACATTGCCTGTATTATTTATTTAAACAGAACTATATCTTTATAGCCTCTGTTCAGTTTTTTGTATTTTTTACGCTGGTGTTTGTAAAAAATATCACACTGCATCTGCAAGTCTAGTCGTGCAAACACAACAAAAACATAGTATTCTTGCTATGGGTGAATTGTATTGTAGTCATGTTAGTTCTTGGGCTATATTATAACCTGTATGTTGTCTGGGCCCTTCCAGCGCGCACAATTGGAACACATTATTTCTGGGGGCTAATGCAGTCGCTGACGCCATTGCTGAAAAATACAACACCACAAAGAGCCATGTGCTTGACCATGTGAGTGCATTTTATCTTCATTCAATTGCTGAAGGCTCTACCAAATAAATCTGCATCTATCTAATATATTTTTCTTTCAATGTTCTCTTAGTGCCACTAATAATGTTAAACCGAGGTATAATTGTATCTGAAAACATACAAACACATTAAAAACTACAAAATGTAGGGAACAGCTTTTTTCTAGAATATCATTATTAGAATGTGTACAGACGGGTGACAAATTAAAGGAAAAATCAACATGTCTTAGTTAGGTGTTGGGCCTCCACAAGCCACCAGAACAGCTTCAGTGTGCCTTGGCATAGAACTCTACTTCAAGAAGATATTCCCTCATTTGGAGTTTTGATGATGGTGGTGGAGAGTGCTGTCTAACAGGTTGGTCCAAAATGTTCAACTGGATTGAGATCTGGTGACTGGGAAGACCATAGCATATGAATATAATTTTCATACTCATCAAACCATTCAGTGACCCCTCTTGCCCTGTGGATGGGGGCATTGTGGTTCTGGAAGAGACCACTTCCATCCGCTTTCATCATAGGATAAAGGTAATCACTCAGAATAACGTTGCATTGATTTGTAGTGACCCTTCCCTCTGAAGGGATAAGTCGACCCAAACCATGCCAGGAAAATGCCCCCCACAGCATAACAGGGCCACCGGACCCCCTTACTGTAGGGGTCAAGCATTCAGGCCTGTACCGTTCTCTTGGTGTATGGCACACGTGCAGTCACCCACTTGTCGAGAATATGGAGAAGGATGACTCATCTGAACACATGACTTTTTTTCCACATCTCTGTAGATCAGTTCCTATGGTTTTTGAACTTTCAAATATGTATTTGTCTTTGTAATGAGGGGTTTATGCACTGCAACCCTACTATAATATCCCTCTCTATGTCGTTGTCAACGGATTTGTTCTTGCTGACACAGTCTGATCATGTCCTGCATTGACATTCTCAGTCACTTGAGGCAAAGTTGCTCCTTACATATCGCACTAATGTACAAACATCATGGTCATGGAATGTGCACTTTCGACCACAATTTCCGACCCTGTTTACTAATGTCTTTCCCATAGATCTAAATTCAGATGTCACTTTAATCACTGTTCCTATTGACACACTAGTCAGTTGAGCAGTCTTTGTGACTGAAGTTCCTGCCATCCATGCCCCAATAATGAACCCTCTTTCAAAGTCACCTAGATCTTTTCCACTTTCTATCTTGATCCAAAATTGAGGTTAACTGGGCCTTCTCAGCATTTTAATACGTGCCACAGATCATGATAGGATGTTAATAGCTTCATTGTACTATGCAGTACACCTGTATGGAAGGATCTGCATTTGTTAAGTTTCTCCACTCACTTATTCAGGTTTTTTCTTTAATTTGTCCTCCGTCTGTATATCTGCATGGTACTTTATGCATAGTTCAGAAGTAGCTACTTCAATTTTAATATCCTTTCTAGATCTCCATTATGCATGTACAGTTTTAAAACACAGTCGATGCTTGTTTCAGTCAAATAGTTTTTTCAATCTTCACATCTCTCATACAACTGATTGAGTGGACATGTCAAACAGTGCAAAGAATAATTTCAAGACTATTCCATTGGTTTTGTCTATATTTTGTAGGCATTCCAGATGGATTTATTTCAAAGCAAATTTGCTTTCTGAGCAAATATTCAGTGTTTCAAGAGTTTAACCCCTTTGTGGCCAGGACACCGGATGCTGAGATTGCCTGACTGACTTTAATCCCTTAGCGCACATGCCAAATCTGGCCAATCCGTGCCCATTTAGGGGGTACCCTTTTTAAAGTTTATAACTCCAGATGTGAATACCACGGATACTTGAAAAATGGCTGAAATGAAGCAAGACATTTGTACCATTTACAATACTAATTTAGATTAGTTTATATTCATAATCTAGGAAGAAATAAAGTGCCACAAAGGAAATTGTCTAGTCAACAAAGCAAAAATGAATTTGCTCTTTTTTAGTTTGCAATGAGATACTGAGAGATCCCATATATACAATAGGTTAAACTATACATGTCCTGGATAAAAAACTCCTTGACCACAAGTTCATAAAATTTGAAGGTGTATAGGTAGAACTACTAAAGATCTATGAAGCAAAAAGTAAGCAGTGTACCCTGTGTCTCCAAATCTATACAAAATGTCTAAATTATGCATTGCTGTAAATCACAACATACTTACGTATTTCACTACAAAACAACTCAAGAAACTCACTGTTGCATCATTTTCAAGTGTGAATTACAAGCTTTCCGTCAGTACAGTAGTATAAAATTTCTAGGGGTCCAGAAACATATCCAAAATCTCTGCAAAAATTGATAAAATGCTTTTTGTACATTATAAAGCATATGAATGAGCCCTTTATGAAGGTTTAAGATGAAACATTGATATCAGATTAAAAATAATGCAGGACTTCCGGTTGTGGTGATGGAGTGATCGGACGCATGGCATTTGCTCCCTGATACTTTATCGTTTTATAATATCTACACCCAGATTTTTGCTACTATTTTTTACTTAAGTTGTAAGAAGTACCACTGCAACTTTTTTAGAACCAAAATGAGTAAATCCCACGGATGTCGCGGCAATAACCAACTACAACTGACTCAACACTTTAGCCCACAAGATCAGGATGCTAGCAAGATGGCTTCCAGTGCAGCAGCAGTAAGCGCTCAGCCGCTAACACTCGATATGCTAGTCGGTGAGCTTGAGAAACTACGTAAAGGCGTAACAGATGAACTTACTGCCTCCTTGAACACCGTCCTGGCCTCAATCCAAGCCTCTCTCCAAAAGATCACTGACACCGTGGCCTCACACACCGCCACCATCTCCGGAATGGAAACAGCTCTCACTGCCCATTCAGATGGAATTACTACTCTGCAGCACAAAGTGGCCACACTGAAATATAATTTGGAGACCACTACCCAGATGAATGAAAAATTGCAGCTTGTTGTCGGAGACCTGGTTTTGCGTTCCAAATGACAGAACCGTTGTGTGATTGGCATCCCAGAGGGAACGGAGGGGAATGATGCTCCACTCTTCATGACTACATTGTTCAAGGAGGTGGTCGGAGACGCTCTCCTGGATCCCGACTTAGAACTGGACCGCGCTCACCACAGTTTGGGTGCGAAACCGCCACGAGGATCCCGGCCCATTATCGTCCGCTTCCACAAATATGCCCAGAAGGAGCGTGTGCTGCTGTGGGCTAAGAAAAATTGGGACGTCTCATACCATGGGCATCCCATCAGGATCTTTGAAGATTTCACACTCCACACTCGCTAAGAAGCGGGCTACCTTCAAAGTGAAGTCTTTGCTCTACAAGGAAGGAATACGCTTTGGCCTAATCTATCCAGCCCGTCTGCGTGTTACTATTAACGCATGTTTGACTCCGCGGAGGAAGCAAAGCGTTTCTGTCAAGATCACAACAGTAAGTCTGGACTCTGTCTGCACGCGCCCTCTGAATCTTGTTTAGTTTTATGATAACTGAGTTGATGTTATAAACTGACTTAATCGCTTTTTCAAGCAATTATCTGCAACTCTCTTTTATAGAGAGCTCTGCCGACTTTCGTTTATGGGATGCGGTTTTGGGTTTGGGATACTAAATCGAAGAAGAAAAAACTACTACTACTATGTGGACTTGCACTGAAAAAAACAAGACCAGGTCAAAACCTAGTATATGGCTGGACCAGCCAACCAATGGTGTAACTTCAACTTAATTCGTAAACTCATCTATTGTAGACTAACTTGGGGTTAAAGTGCGCAGCTAAATCATGACTTACACAGAGCAAACAGCGATGGCACAGACACAGTTGTACAGTGTCGCGATACAGCTAACGTGATAACCTGGATGATTATTTCACTTGCTTGTAACTATTAGGTTAACGTCTGCTAAATTAAACTGGGCTAATCTCAACAGTAAATTAGACCTCTTGCCCTCTTAACGATAGCGTCATACAAGTAAGTACACCACCTAGCCAACTAGTTAGACTAACACTTTACAAAACAGAAAATTTGAGTTTGAAATATTTCGCTATTATTAAACGTTGCTTTGGGAGCAATACACTAACGTTAACTTTATGTACCCCTGGCTTCACGCCCATCAGTAGCAGTCGGAGCAGAGTTTGCTAGCAAGCCACGAAAATGTCACAACGGGAAAACAGATACATAAACGTTAGCAGGACAAAAATTCTGTGAAAATTACCCACTGTACTTTTACCAGAAATCTAACAATGTGTGATCTTGATGAAGGCTAACGTTAGCGATAACATGTTTGTCGTTAAATTTGGTTAGCTGGCTAACTTGCCGTTTATTTCTCACAAAAGAAAAGAAAAGCTGTTTATGGGGGTAGCGACTGACGTTGAGGTTCTTTCATGCATTTCTCAATTCAATTTAAACTATTAGTTTATTCCTCTTCATTTAGATAGGCTATCTTCCCGTCATAGTCCGTTTAAAGGTAAAACTAAACAAGGTTAAAACCTACTATATGTCTGGACCGAGCCACGGACATGCGCGGTGTAACTGTATTACTCAGTCAGTCAGTCACAGATATTCGCGTTTGTAGGGCTGGCCCCGCTGTTGCGGTCCAGCCAAAAATAGGTCTTTGTTTCTAACGTTAGACATTTAAAATGAAATAACTAATCGAAAAATGAAGGGTGACACATTCATTAGAAGGACAATATCAGTCATGAGAAGCATAAGTGTTATAAAGTGTAATTCCCCTTTAAGCTCCAAACTGAATTTGATCTTATCTCCACAAACAAAGCAAAGCTCTTTTTAAGGCGCACAAAGGGTACCTATTACGAATATGGTGAAGGCCAGTCGGCTGCTAGCATTGCAACTAAAGCGTCAATCTGCCTCCTGATTCATCACACAAATTCACAAAACCCCCCACACCCTAGTTACAGACCCAGCTGAGATAAATAATGTTTTTGCTTTGTACTATTCCAATCTTTACAAATCAGAAGCTCCATCTGAAAATACTTTAATGAACAAATTCTTAGATAACTTAGATTTCCCCACAATCAACAAAACAACTAAAAATAATCTAGATGCTCCACTCCGTTTAGAAGAGGTTACAGCCAGTCTCAAATTAATGCAGAACGGCAAGTCACCGGGCCCAGACGGCTTCCCAGCTGACTTTTAAAATAAATTTTCTGATCAACTAGCTCCCTTGTTGTTGGATATGTTCATGATGTTCATGTTCATGACTCCTTGGAGCGTGGCTCCCTTCCTTTATCCTTAACTCAAGCATCAATTTCACTCATTCCAAAGAAAAATAAAGACCCAGAAGAATGTAGCAGTTGGAGACCTGTCAGTTTGCTCAACACCGACATGAAGTTGTTATCTAAGATCCTTCCTGGCCGTCTTGACCCCTGCCTACCAAGTATTGTCTCTAGGGACCAAACCAGCTTCATAAGGGGCAGACAGTTATCTTCAAATATCTGTTGCCTGCTCAATATAATACTGTCTAAATCCGGCACACAAGATGCTGAAGTGGTAGTCTCTATGGACGCGGAGAAAGCTTTTGACCGAGTGGAGTGGGGTTATTTATTTTCAGTTCTTAACAGATTCGGTTTCGGTCAAAGATATATCTCATGGATTCAATTGTTATATAGTGCTCCTACTGCTAGTGTGACTACTAACTCTACTCAATCCAAATTTTTCCCTTTAACACACGGCTGCCGCCAAGGCTGTCCCTTGTCGCCTATGTTGTTCGCTGTCACAATCTAACTGATTTTCATCGCTCTTAGGAGCTCATCGCTTTTCACCGGTATCTATAGAAATGGGATTGAGCACAGTCTGCATCAATAAGGTTCTTGACATTTTACAAACATTTGGTTCCTTTCCAGGCTTACAAGCTGAACATTAATAAGAGCGAATGTTTCCCTCTTAATAACGCGGCTAAACAGATCCCAAATGCTACCTTTCCAACTGGCCTTCTCCAGTTTTTGGTATCTAGGCATTAATATCTCACACAGTCTCCCTTCAATTTATAAGCATAACATTTTGAAGTTGGCTATGGAGGTTAAATCAGACCTCCGATGTTGGAACACTCTCCCCCTGTCGCTTTTTAGGAAGAATCGACTCAATTAAAATGAATGTTCTACCCAGATTTTTATTCCTTTTTCAATGTTTACCAATATTCCTCCCCAAATCTTTTTTTAAGAAATTAGATAAGAATATTTCATCTTTTATTTGGGCAGGAAAGAGCTCAAGAGCAAAATATTCTATCCTACAAAGACCTAAAAAAGATGGTGGCCTTACACTACCTAATTTTTTGGCACACTATTGGCGGCCAATATTCAACAAATTCACACTTGGGACAATTCCCCCACTACAGATTGGTGTCAGATGGAAGCTCGCTCTTGCGGCTCTATCTTTTTATCAGCTTTAATTTGCGCCCCCCCTAAATTCATACTCTGCTAAATACACTTCTAACCCAATTATCCTATCTACTGTAAAGATTTGGAGGCAGTTTAGACACCACTTTAAAATCACTTCTCTCTCCCCACTAATGCCCATCTGTGACAACCATCTATTTCTGCCCTCAGAACTTGACCCAGTCTTCTCTTTGTGGAAGGAGAAAAGTTTGGTTTATTTCAAACAACTTTTTGTCAACAAGGTTTTTGCCTCCTTTGACAATCTTAAGACTAAATTTGACCTTCCACAATCTCATTTATTTCGATATTTTCAAATCCGAGACTGCTCGCTGTAACTTCCCCAACAACCACCTGATTCTCTCATTGATACAATTCTATCTTTCCCTGTAGTCCGTGGAATCATTTCAGTCGTGGTGAAGTTAATCATATCATCATTATCATCTCCTTTGACAATTAGGAATACCTGGGAAAAGGAGCTTGGTACTGCCTTTTCAGCCGAATGGTGGCAGGGGGCCCTTGACAGGGTCAACTCTACTTCATCTTGCGCCAGTCTGACACTGATTCAGTTTAAGGTCCTACACAGGACACACCTGTCCAAAGTTAAACTTAACAAACTGTTTAACACAAGTGATGCATGTGACAGATGCTCTCTATCACCTGCCAGTCACACACATGTTTTTTTTCCTGTTCAAGGCTGGGTTCATTTTGGTCCTCTTTCTATGATATACTCTCAAAAGCCCTCAATAAACCTGTGGTTCCTAGCCCTTTAACCTCTATTTTGGTGTCCCTGAAGAATTTACCTGTTTCACTACCAAGGAGAGCAATATTATTGCTTTTGCTTCTCTTGTAGCCCGCAGACGTATTTTACTTCATTGGAAGGCTCAAAAGCTTCCATCTCCTAATTCTTGGTTGAAAGATTTAATGTCCTTCCTATACTTAGAGAAAATTAAGTACAGATTTAGGGGCTGCTCTGATAATTTTAACAAAACTTGGGATCCTGTACTCTCTTTTGTTAATTCTATTCCTTCTTTGGAAGATTAGCTAGATTTATTTAGTTATTCATTTTACAGAGCAAACAGAACTATTTCTGTATGCAACTGAGACTGGACAATTATAACGCAGTGATAAAAGACAATTGTCTTCCTCGATTTGGTGTACGATTGGTCATGCAGCCCTATGTGCAACACACACTGATATTTTTTGTTTTCTTTTTTGGGTTCCTCCCCTATGTATGTGTTCTTTTTGGCTGGACCACAACAGCTGGGCCAGCCTTACAAACGCGAATGTCTGTCACTGAATGATGAAATTACACCATTGGTCGGCCGGATCTTGTGTGTCATGACAACCAAATAAACAACAGCGCGAGTACAGCATTTTCTCCTCAGGCAGCGTGACAAACAGGGCAGAAGATAGGATTACGTTACCGGAGAACAAGAAAAAAAGGCTATGTTAAGTAAGATAGATTTTACAGTTTAAATAAACATTCGCAATGTATTCTCTATTAATGTTTATGGCCAACTAATTCTTATTAATATTAATAATATATCATGAAATAATGTTCCTGCTAACGTTAGCTAGGTAACGTAAACAGATTTGCATCTATATATGAAGTAGGCGAAATATCGCTAACATCCTGTACCTAGTTATGTAGGAAAAAAATGTCCTTGTTATTCTCCAAACCGATATATCGGTCGGGCTCTAGTCGATAATGTGTTCTCGCTCTAATGTTACTTTCGCTAGAGAGGGGCTCAAGGTTCTTAGCTATGCCCCAAAGTTTTTAAGGGAAAGAAATGCCTTCTAGTTTTAAAATATGTCACGTTAGTGGTGGCTACTACAATATTTTAATGTTCTTACTGGTTGCGTGATCAAATATTTGTGATGTGAGAGAATTATCTAACGTTACTCATTCTCAAATGTAACCTTATTAGACAAGTACACAGGCAGGAGTAGTGGAGGCGAGAGGAGCAGGAGAGCAGAGTGAAGCAGGAGAGAGGGCAGAAAGAGATGAGTGGAGGAGGACAGGAGAGAGGAGAGAAAACGAAGACAGCACAGGCTATCAGGCTGGGTCCCTAAATGGGTACACAAGACAAGGTTCCACCCATGGCTCCCAGCCAGGCTGCAAACTTTGCCACTGAGGCTAATATACAGTGCCCTCTGTAAGTAGTGGGTCAACGAGGCATTGTGTATGAATAAATATATTTATATATGTTCTAATGTTTGTTTTGCAGTCAAATGTCATTTTATTTCATATTTTTAAATGACCTATTGATATTCACTACGACTCCGGCAGCGCACCACCCAGGTACAACAAAACCCTTTCCCTCCGCTGCTGAAAAAATCAGAGAGGAAACACTGTTAGGTCCAGCCATATACTAGGTTTTAGGTTTTAATCTGGTCTTGTTTTTTTTGTGAGCATGTTTTTCATGTTGGGGGGGTGGGGGGTTGGCTTGTATGCCGTGTTTTCGTGTTTTTCTCACTATGTAAAACTGGGTAACGTGTCGTACTTTCAGATGCATGTATGTTTTGTATTGATAACCCAATAAAGATACATGTGAAAAATGAAATAAATAAAAAATAATGCAAAAACATTGTCACACAATGCGGTACAGTACCTAAACGTGTAATAAGGAACTCTCATATGTATTTCTGTATTCTACAGTATGTAATGTTTTCATGTATGGGGATGGGACAACATGAAAACAATATTCAACCGTCCACCACATTTTGGCACAGCTCCAACTTTCACATCATATCTGGTGCATGAAACAAAAACTACTAAGCTACTAAGGAACGCTTACATTGCAGTGTGAAATATCCTCATAAAATACCACTAACCTATTTAAAGACACTCAATTTCATAAATAATGTATATAACCGAAATATTTTGAGCAGTAATACATACGTAGCGATGATGAAATGGTATCTGTGTTCAGTAGATTGAGACAGAGACGGTAAGTCAATCCTGTCTTTCACTTTTCTTCTGTCTTGCTCCAGAAAACGTGAAAGTGAATGCAATAAACTTTTGGTTACGCTGAGCTATTAAACGCTGTTACAAAAGCAAAATTAGACATGTTATACATTGTTAGAAAGCTTATACTGTCACCTACTGAATTATTGAATGTCAGTCAAGCCAGACTACTAAAAAGGGCAACAATGCCGTAAACAACGTGTGGTATTATGCACAGCTATTTTGGAAGGTACCCAGGTGTCACAAATGCGCTTATATTTCACAGCGGATTATCCAAGACAATATATGACCACCCAGTCTCAGAAGGACCATCTCTACATGTAAAACCAATGGTAAGGTTGTACACTGCCTGGCCAGTTTAGATTTTTTGGACAGTGCCCACTGTACAAGCCTCTGGAGGTAGTATTATGCAACGTTGTGCGGCAATAAAATGAAGTCAGCTGAGTACCTGAATGTACTGAATGACCAGGTTATCCCATCAATGGATTTTTTCTTCCCTGACGGCACAGGTATATTCCAGGACGACAATGCTAAGATTCATCGGGCTAAAATTGTGAAAGAGTGGTTCTGGGAGCATGAGGAATCATTTTCACACATGAATTGGCCACCACAGAGTCCTGACCTTAACCCCATTGAAAGTGCTGGAGAAGACTTTACGGAGTGGTTCGACTCTCCCGTCGTCAATACAAGATAATGCAATTCTGGACGGAAATAAATGTTGTGACGTTGCAAGGTTGTCAAAACAATGCCACGACGAATGCGCGCCGTAATCAAAGCTAAAGGCGGTCCAACAAAATATTAGAGTGTGCGACTTTTTTTTTGGCTAGGCAGTGTATATTTATTCAGTATTTAGTCCCAGATATTGACAGTAGAATGAAATTGTATCATTTTTTAAAAGATTTGTCTTGTTTGTTTTGTTATTTAATGAGCAGCGTTTTCACTGCAGTATCGGCATATCGTAAAGAATATTTTTATGAATGCCCAAATAGACTATTGTCCATTATGTCATGGGTGGGGGGTGTAGTTGCAGATGAGACTGCAGGGAGAGGGTTCTTGTTAAATGAATGACCAGCGTGACAATGGTGGCACTGGAAAACTCCGTATTCGGCATAGTTGTCATGTATGGTCTACTTCTTAAACTAGAACACAGTTTCTGTTTTTAACTCATACTTCGGTTGCAGGAGCAATGAATGTCTGAGTTGAGCAATCTAGGCATGCCGGCATGCCGACCTGTAGGGGGATTGCGCTAAGTGGTTAAGAGCTCATGCAACCATATGAATGAAAACAACAAATTCTGTGTTCTAGTTTTATTAGTAGATGATACACGACAACTACTCCAAATACAGAGTTTCTTGTCGTGTAGTTTGTCTATTTAACAAGCACCCCCTCCCTGCAGTGTCATTGGCAACTATACCCCCCAAGCTTGACACACTGGACAATAACGTCTGTCTAGGAGTTCATAAAAATGTTCTTTCTAAACAAAATATTCTTATTGCATCATAGCAACAAAATACAGCCAGCGATAGCCCAAAGGTATGCCAACACTGCAGTGAAAAACACTGCTCACTGAATAACGAAATAAAGATGAAGAATTCTTGTGTAATTGTACCACGTCATTCTACTATCAATATCTGTCACTAAATATGGAATTAATATACAATCTTACCATTGGTTTTACACGTAAAGATTTCCCTTTCAATATTAAGTGGTCATTTATTGTCTTGAACAATCCATTTGAGAAATAAACACGCAAATAAAATGTGGACGTAGTAACTCTTTTCAGTTATTTCTGGTTTTATTGATTTTATCCAGTAGAGGACAGTATACGCTTTTCAACAGTGCATGGTGTCATTTGAAGTTTATAACAATGACTGAGCTCCTTGTGCAAACAGGAACAATCAGCCGTAACATTACGCAGGAATATACAAGCACTCGTTGAGGTGTAATTGATTTTACTATTTTTGCCAACTCATCTGCATAGCTAAAGCAAATTCTCTGTGGAGTGAAATGTTGTGAGCATACATATGAGCATGACAGAGATGTATGTATTACTGCTTGTACCTTTTCAGTTATTTACGTTGAGTCATATTTTTGATATTATATTCACATTGGTCATAAGACTCAACTGTTAGCCATTGCGAATAATGCTCCAAAAGTATGTACTGGGGGCAGTTGTGCATATCACTCTCACATTTTGCACACTTGTGGTCAAGGACAAGTCAAGCACACTTGACTTGACAATAAAGCTGACTTGAAGGAGTTTATGATCCAGGGCATGTATAGTTTTATTTGTTTTATATATGATCTCTCAGTATTTGTAATAATCATTTCAAATTATTTTTCATTTCAAAGGAGAACAACTTAATTTTTGCATTTTCGCCATGATAATTGCATTTGTCGTTTTATTTCTACCTTTATTTTTACCTTAATAAATTATCAATATAAACCAATCTAACTGTAAATGGTTCAAGTGTCTTGCTTCATTTAAGCCATTTTCCAAGTCTCTACATTGCTCACATCTGGAGATATAAAGCCTTAAATAGAAAACTCCTTAAATGGGTGAGGATTGGCCAGATTTGGCATCTGTGCAAAGGGGTTATTGTGCTTACCTATAAGTACCTTTTATGTTCCTGATCTTTTTTGCCTGAAATTTGCCCTTCAGGAATCTCAAGGGAGTGTGGCTGTGCGGATGGCTCTTGGTGAGACCCAGATTGTCCAGGAGACTCGGCAGTTTCTTCTGGACAACCACATCTGCCTAGACTCCTTCAGCCAGGTATGAGTGATAAGTAATAGATGAGAACCCAGTTCTTGACCTGAAAACAGGAATGTTTTTGTATTTTGTTTTACTCATACTTTTTTCTCCTGAAAAAAAGAAAAACACCATTGACATTGTCTGCTTCAATGGGGACCTGGTTACGACCGGTGTACGGAAAATACCTCTACTGTATTCTCATACGGGGCACCACCTATGTTAGTGTAGCAGTGTAACCGCAATTAGTAATCAGTATCATTAAATAACTATTATTTAAATTATCAAACCATAAATTTGGAACTTCAGTTAATAATTACCCATGCATTGCTGTCCGTGGTCGCTGTGGGTTTTTCGGGAGAGCACGATTGTAGAGATGAGAACTGTGGCTGTTTCCTACAGTGGAGGTTTCAGCCTGAGGTCCTTTGCTGTATGCGTCGTCTGAAGGTGTCCCTTTGCTGTTTACAAAAAGTTTGTATTGCTACGGTTTCTTGTGGTCTTAACTCAGCACTGGGCGCACACTAGGCTGTACATGGGTTGAAGTAGACCTAGTCACCACAAGTTAGCACCACCTAGTTGCTGTGGAGAGCAACATTATCTGTTTGTTATAGTCTCTATGGTGATAACAGCAGTCCTAGGCTTTCTGTGAGGTTCGTAATTTAGGAGAGCCCCTCTAAGTTGTGGGAACTCACAGAGTTGTGGTAGCTCCAGGGACAAGGGCAAAAAGAGAGCAGAAAAGAGAGCAAGCATTGATTGTCACCCAGTTTTATTACTGGTGCGGGAATGGAACTTATACACCAGTTCACTGTGCGATTTTTAAATGCTGTGCACACAGGTGATGTCATCAAATGTGCTTTCATGTTCTTCAAGTGAAAGTCACTGTTTGTGTAGTGAGTGCGGTAACTGACCTGAAGGTACCTACACCCGGCATGCACTGTGCATCTTGTCAATTCATGACAGCTCATACTGCACAATTAAATCACCTGTTTGGTACATCCAAAGCTCAATGTTTTGGTGCTCACATTGTAGAACAGTAATCGGTTTAATAAACCGGTCATGGTCGTGTCTCATAGAAGTAGCCTGTAGAGCAGGGGTCCTCAATCTTATCCATAAAGGACCGGTGTGGGTGCAGGCTTTCATTCCAACCAAGCAGTTACACACCTGATTCTAACACTAGAGTCTTTGCCAAGGACCTTGATTATATATGTAATGTAACTAAATCTGTCTCTTTGCTATTATTTTGAAATGACCTCTTATGGAAATATTAGTAGATACCCTAATTGTCTTAACGCAGGAAATGTATGTTACCATGAAATGTGTGGAGATGTACAAAATGTCTAGGTGTATGTAAACTTTTGGCCTCAACTGTATGGTACCAGCAGCCTGTTGCACCAGTACAACGTAAGTTTGATGTCAAGTTAGGGTTTAAAGTCAGCACTAAATGTTATATTCTAACTAGTTAGTTTTAAATTGAAGCTGTGTCTTTTTGCGGTTGAACCATGGATGCTTATTCTACCTAGATCTTTGGTGAGTTGACCGAAAAGGATTCCATGAACCAAAACATTGTCATATAGCTACGTGATGTTTTCATCTTCAGGCAAATCGGGTTGTGTCTTGCAGGTTTAGGAAGTGGTGTAATAACCACAATCAAAGAATTAAATTTGCCTTATCATTCTTCCAGGAGGAAAGTTTGTCCCCATTTGTCCGCTAATCTAAGGATACATCGCTTGGACAGAAAGGTAGCTAAATTAAAGTTGGGGAAATTAGTAACACTCCATAGCTTACTAGCTACTTGTTTCTAGATTTCCCACATTTTCTAGGTAGTTTTCCCATCTTTTATTTGGCTACCTTTCTGTCCAAACGATTTATCCTTACAGTGGGGTGCAGAAATTTGGGCACCCCTGGTTTAAATGTCTGTCACAATTAATCTCTATGTGCTCAAAAGCAAACCTGGACTGTAAATGGTACAACATTAAACATGAGACCTTTCTGCATATTTTGAAGCAAGATACATTTTTATTTTCATATTTTACTGTTTTTAAATTATAAAAAAAAGGAAAAGGACCCTGTGCAAAAGTTGGGAACCCTTTTGGATTATTCTTTGTTACTTTTTAAAAAGATAAATGGCCCAGACCCAGGTGATTTACTCGTTAGGGCTTCAATGAGTCAGGTGAATTCCAGGGCTGAACTATTTATTCTGAAGTAACTCCATGCCTTCTAAAGTATCTGACTGCGGTGGCTGTTCTGTCTGGTGTTAACAACCATGAGTTCCTCTAAACAGTTGTTCAAGGATGTCAGAATCAAGATAGTTCACTTCCACCAACAAGGAGAAGGCTCAACATTTCAAACTACCTATTTTTACTCTTAGAAACATTATCAGAAAATGGAAGATAACTGGAACAGTTGAAGTCAAAGCAAAGTCTGGAAGACCTAGACAAATTTCAGATAGAATGGCCCAAAACCTGGTGAGAAATGCTCAGTGCAATTCACACATTACTGCAGAAGAGCTGCAAAAAAATATATAGCACACACAGGTCTAGTTATTCTCAGGACAAAAATACAATGTACTTTAAACAACAAAGACCTACATGACAGAGTTGACAGAAAGAAGCCTTTCCTATGACCTCAACACAAAATTAAGCGTCTGAAGTATGCAAAAGAAAACCTTGAGAAGCCTGAAGCCTTTTGGAAGAGTGTGCTGTGGACTGACAAAACTAAAATGGAACTTTTTGGCCACAACCAAAGAAGGTATGTTTGGAGAAAAAAGGGTGAAGCAATTGTAGAGAAGAACACCTTGCCAACTGTGAAGCATGGATGTGTATCCATTATGCTTTGGGGTTGTGTGGCAGCTGGGGGCACAGGAAATACTGTGTGGGTGGAAGGAAGAATAAATTCCACCAAATATCAATAAATTCTAGATGCTAATGTCTGAAAGTCAGTCCAGACATTAAAGTTGAGAGGTTGGGTATTCCAGCAAGACAATGATCCAAAGCATACCTCAAAATAAACAATGAAGTACCTCCAGGAAAGACAGAGGTACTTCATTGGAATGGCCACCACAGTCCCCAGAGTTAAATATTATTGAATATCTGTGGAGAGATCTTAAACATTCCGTGCATGCAAGAAGGCTGAAGAACATTTCTGAGCTAGAAGTGTTCTGCCAGGAGGAATGGAGAAAAAATTCTGAAAGCAAGAATCGAAGGACTGTTTGCTGGCTACAGGAAGCGTTTGCAAGCCGTTACTGTATAGTTGCAAGTACTACACACTAAAAAATAAAAATAAAAAGTAGTCTTGCTTTAAAAGAAGAAGAAATGTGTCACCTTTAACTTTGTACCATTTAGAGATCAGGTTTGCTTCTCTTCACTTAGATATTAATTGTAAAAGGCATTTTGACCAAGGGTGCCCAAATGTTTGCACCCCACTGTAGTTTGGCTAACAAATGGCGCAGACTTAAATTAACTTAATTCTTTAATTTTGGAAAACTTATCGAATTCGAAATCACTTCCTGAATCTCCTCTGAATCCCATATAGACACAACCTTCCAATCAAGCAAGTTTTAAAAATGAAGTCACCGCTTGTGCGCTTCTAAACATAGTCAACTAACATTTAGGCTAGCTAGCTAAATTGTTTGATATTAAAGAAAAATAATTAGACACTCCTTACTTTGACACATCTACAAAAGGAAACAAACTGGTATGTATTTTCCCAAAATGCCAATAGGTGATCTGATTTGTTGCTAATTGTTTTTGTTACTAACTTGGTTAATGAAACAGAGCAATAGTGACATCAAGCAGTTGATCATAATCAATCTCTTAATGTCAAAAACATGGGCCTAAACTTCTAAAATGTTTTTAAAGAGATGAAGGACAGTCTTTATGTATTTTGATGCTATTCATTTCAATGTTAGACCTATGTTACGATAGGTAAGATTGTAATAGTTTTTTGTTCATGCTATTTCAAATAGCTTTCAGTTGCTCCAGCTGCCAGTGTAAAAGTTGTCTAAAAATATTTTACAGACCTAAGACCTAACTAGCCTACTAGACTGCAAAGATTTTTTATTTTATGCTGCAGGCCTACAATTCATAATACATTTGTCTATTGGGTTGGCAAACCAAGAAAACATAGTTTTAGCCATGAAGAGATCCTTATTCTGCTAACATAATTCCAGGAAGACAAAGTGGTCTTTGAATCTAAATTTAACAACATTATAACTAACAAAAGAAAACAAGAAATATGGGATGGCATAAAATGATCAATGAACTCAAAAGGAGTAGAACACAGACACACAGAAGATGAGAGAGAAATGGAGAGATCTAAAAATGCAGGCGGTGGAGGACTTCCCATGCACTGTAAAATCAGGAGGTGGACAAATGCCAGACATGGGTCTGTATTCTACACTGGTGTTGCACATCATTGGAGAGGACTCCTCTGTCATTGGTATTTCAAGTGCACCTGAGAGGGGGCTTAATGAGATGCTGCAGCACCCCTATAAAAAGGCTTCTGCACTACTCTTCAACATAGCAGAACATCCATGTTCAGCACTAGAAGCACCTTTCTAATCACCAGAGTCCACATCAAGCTGTGAAACTGATCTTAATGTAGAAAACGCAGGGTACCAGAAGGTACCAGACAGTCATTTTGGGATAGTTCCAGTATCAGGCAACCACCGGTTAAATGTAAAAGTTTTCTAGCACAGATGAAGAGGATGTCAATTCATTGTAATGTTGCCTCCTTACTATTGAAATTGAGACCGTCAAGCAGAAGACACTGAAAATTTTGTTATTTGTCCCTGTACATATTCTGAATTGGAATTGTGTGGATTTGTTGTAAATCAGTTCAATGTTTAAAAAACAATGCATGAAATAAATGCAGACATTCGGAAATTTTGCCTCATAGTTTTTTTTTGTTTTTTTTAACAAATGTGATTAGAACAGAGGAAAAAATTATCAATTTGACACTCCCATATTCATAGTTAACTGGGTTATGTCATTAGTCCATCAAGGCTACTGTATTAACATAATGGAAACAGAATTGGCTATTTTTTTTGTCTTGCTGCAAATCAGCTATCTTGTCCCGGCACACTGGGCAGGGAGATCGCAAGCCGAGCAATATCAATCTCTTGCCAAAAAGTAAGTCATTGGGAAAGACTTTGTTGTCAAACGGGTAGTAAAATCTCTCCGTAATAACCACCCAGTGTGGCGGGCAACTGCGAATGACACACACGGCTTGCTTGAATGTACAAAGGAATGATAAGTAACGTAACGTACCGCAACGCAGCTGCAGGGAGACGCTACCGGCTTCGGGGCACTGCGTCTTCGTCCGGTCGCCCTCCTTATCGACAACAGCATCGGGGGTCCCGGAAAGCGGTCGCTAGCTGCGTCCAAAACTGAAGATATATCAGAGGTGTTATCTCCGCAACTACAATGCCCACACCGTAAAGTCTTTATCAGCTTCATCGCACGATTGCAATGAATGAATTTCTTGTGATTATATGTGCGAAACAATTCCAGCAATTCTTATCAAAGCGGTGGTCATTCCGTTCCTCAGTAGTATGTCAGAGGAGAGAGCGACACATTCACACCTGGCTCTGGGTACCAAAGCCTGCTGCCTATTGTCTAGCAGGGTATTTTTGCAATGAAAATGGCACAAACTCTGTATTTCTTACCTGATTCAATTACTTAAAAAACGCATTAATTTTAAGCCCAAATATTTAGGAAAAGTCATGGAAGGAGAGTAGCTATTGCATTTACAGTGTTGGAGTAATTTTAATTTTGAAGTCTTAAATGCCCATTGGCGTCACCTCTGGCCTTTCTACTTAAAGTCGGACTGAAATTGCTTCGCTTATATTTTGTACTACCCATGGTGGTAAAACAGGCAGTGTCAGCTGTATTATCAAATCATTTACAATTCATAATTTTTTGTTTTGAATTATAAAAATTGGTGTTTTAAAAATCACTGCGCCACCTACTGTGCTTTTTTCACAGGCTGCCATCTTGAATTTGGCTGCTGCTCATTTAACAGAAAACGCCTTTGTAGATTGGGCTGATTTTTTGGTGGTGAATTGGACTTGACCACACGAAGGCTGGTTTCCCTCGGTGACTCCACCACTCATTCAGTATGGCTGCCATCTTGAATTTGGTGTCTGTTCATTTAAAAGAAAACGCCTTCTTTGATCGGGCAGATTTTTTGGTGGTGAATTGGACTTGACCACACGAAGGCTGGTTTAGATCGGTGACGCTACCGCTCATCTAATATGGCTGCCTTCATGTGGTTGACCATGTACAGTCGAGCATATGCCATACTTTACGGTTTAAAGTTCAGGTTGACGTTACAAGATAAGTAAGTAGTCCACTGCCTTGTGATTTATCAGTAAACAATTCACTATTTTTACAGCATAAAAGCATTTCGATGTGAAAATAAGATATTACACACTGTTGATGCGTCTCAAAGAGAGGAGACGATTCACCTCATATCAACTTGCGAGTCCCGTTTCCAATGTCAGTTTGAAGTTGGGCGTCACCTCCCTCATGGTCGAGAACAACAGATACCACATAAAGATGATATTACTCATCCAAGGTGCCTCAAAAAAGTGTTGGGTTGCTTTGACAGTATGCTTTGGGTCATTGTCCATCTGCACTGTGAAGCGCCGTCCAATGAGTTTTGAAGCATTTGGCTGAATCTGAGCAGATAATATAGTCCTATACACTTCAGAATTCGTCAGCAGTCACATCATCAATAAATACAAGGGAACCAGTTCCAGTGGCAGCCATACATGCCCACGCCATAGCACTACCTCCACCATGCTTCACAGATGAGGTGGTATGCTTTGGATAATGAGCAGTTCCTTCCCTTCTCCATACTCTTCTCTTCCCATCATTCTGGTACAAGTTGACCTTTGTCTCATCTATCCATACGATGTGGTTTCAGAACTCTACTGGCTTTTTTAGATGTTTTTTGGCATGCTCTAATCTGGTCTACCTGTTTTTGAGGCTTACCAATGGTTTACATCTTGTGGTAAACCCTCTGTATTTACTCTGGTGAAGTCTTCTCTTGATTGTTGACTTTGACATAGATACGCCTACCTCCTGGAGGGTGTTCTTGATCTGGCCAACTGTTGCGAAGGGGTTTTTCTTCACCAGGGAAAGTATTCTTCTGTCATCCACCACAGTTGTTTTCCGTGGTCTTCCGGGCCATTTGGTGTTCCTGAGCTCACCAGTGCGATCTTTCTTTTTAAGAATGTACCAAATGGTTGATTTGGCCACACCTAATGTTTTTGCTATGTCTCTGATGGGTTTTTGGTTTTGTTCAGCCTAATGATGGCTTGCTTCAACGACAGTGACAGATCTTTGGACTTCATATTGAGAGTTAACAGCAACAGATTCCAAATGCAAATGCCACAAATCAATTCTCGACCTTTTATCTGCTTATTGTAAATGAAATAATGAGGGAATAACACACACCTGGCCATGGAACAGCTGAGCAGCCTGTTGTCCAATTACCTTTGGTCCCTTATAAAGGGGGGGACCACATATAAAAAGTGCTGTAATTCCAACACCGTTCACCCGATTTGGATGTAAATACCTTCAAATTAAATCTGAAGGTCTGCACTTTGAGCTCATATTCACTATTTAATTTCAACTCCAATATGCTGTGGTAGACAGCTAAAATAACAATAACTTTGTCAATGTCCAAATATAACTCTCTTTGGATTTTGCTAAATGGGGGTAGTTTTTTTTAAATATTTAGCCTGGAACTTTTAAATTTTCATTCAAACAGCTCTGACATGTCAGTAGTCATTACCCATTTCAATTCTGTTCATAACTTAATCGAGCCAATAAGTTATGCTGAATTTTTACTACCATTCCCGTAAATGGCTGTACATCAAAACTTCCAGGTAGCCTACTGTTGTAAGGTCTGCATAATGACATGAGGACAATGTAGTGACCTGTGAATGAAGTTATGATTGTTGTTTTACAGGTTTGCAAAAAGGAGCATTTATCTAATTTTTGATTGTGGTACTGGAGCATTTGTGATGTAATCGGCAAGAAAACACAAAATTAAGTTTGGGGCTTTATTGTGTGGACATATGAATTTGTTTGTGAATTCTTTCTGTTTATATGAGGTCAGAAGTTAATGCTCTTAAGGGTTAAGGGTTAAGGGTTGAGAGTGTAACATTGCTGTTATTTCTGTAGGAAACCCTGAAAAGTTCCAAACTCTCAGTACTGTGTAGGTACGCCGTAACTTGGTGGGATGGCATACTTGCCATCCCAATAATAGTAGGCTTGACCTATAGGAAGTCCAGTGGAGATGAGAAGAACTTGGCTGGCTTTGAGTAGCAAGCCAACTTTAGCTGTCTGCAGTTCTGTGATGCTTGGTTGAAGGCCTGTCATATTACTGTTATGGCATTTGCGAGCTAGAGTGATCGCAAGTTGCAGGGCAGGCTTTGAACAACCAGTAGAACTGAAGAATTGAAAATGAACATACAATAAGTTATTTTTTAATTCGTATAAATACTGTACATTGTCAAGATACAAGCTGTACTTGAAGGTGGTGTGTCACATTACTAAGGTGATGAGCCGTTGTATCCTGTGTGTACCCCAGGCTTCAGGCCCTCGCAGTACCTCAGTCCTGCTGGTGAAGAACCTTCCGGCAGACATCCAGGTCTCTGAGTTGGAGGCCCTATTCTCACTCCATGGCTCCCTGGGCCGTGTCCTTCTGCCCCCCTCTGGCCTGACTGCCATCGTGGAATACTTGGAGCCTACTGAGGCAAAGCGGGCCTTCACTAAACTGGCTTACACCAAGGTACTCTTAACACAGACAATTTATAACATTAATACTGGTTTCTTTGATGACATGTTTCCTACATGAGTGCTAAAAAGTGGTTCATGCTCGATAGTTTGAAAAATATTTGACTTGTCAGTGTCGGTTGTCCAAGGCTTCTGCTTTTAGATTCTTTTCTCACAAATGCTGTGCTATAATCTCAAATGAAATTGTATATTTTTCAGCAAATTATCATAAGTAGTATTTGTTCAGTTTTTGATTACAGCGAATCAATTGAAGGCTCGTTGTCACTGATGCATAATGACAAAGTTCACACTTTGTCATTTACACTCTAAATGATGTTAGGCAATAATGATTCCACTGTACACCAACAAGGGAGAAATCTTACCAATGCTCTTCACTGAACAATTTCTGCCATTTCTTTTTCATTCATATGTATTGCTATTGACACTTTTTTTCGCCATGTCCTTTAACATCCAAAACCATGTATAGCAAAGTACATTATATTTGGGTCTTAAGAAACTTATATGGAGTTGGAAGTTCTCACAGCTTAGTTGCCAGTACATATCCTGTAAATGTATTATATAATTGAATGTAATATTGCTTGCTATTTAGTTATCTAGATTATTTATTTATTTAGCTATCTAGTTAGCATATTGTGCTAATCGAGAAAATGTTTATCAAAAATGTCTTTACATTTTTTTTATGTGCATTTGGTCTTAAGGCAGTCAACATGAGCCAGAATAAGAGGGCAGCCAAAATACATAGCAGGAATTATACATCTTTTTTTTTTTTTTTTTTAGTTTTGGTTAGCATTTTGATTTATTAGACCAATGTTAGTTAAATTTAAGGCATTTGGATCAGAAAGGGTAGAGGTTTCTTGAAGGTACATTATGTCTGTATTCTAAGCAATATAGAAGCAGTAATGACTCTTTTATGTTAGTAGGAATTTCACTCCTTGCCTTCTGTTTGTTATGTTTGTCACACACCTGTCTATGGCTGCCCTTAGTTCCAGCATGTTCCTCTGTATTTGGAGTGGGCTCCAGTGGGCATCTTCTCTGCACCCCTTCCCTGCAAGGCAGAGAACCACCCTGCAGAAAGTGGGCCAGGTAGTGCCTATCTTTTTCGTTTTATTTAATTTGAAATCAGGAATATTTATCTTCAAGGTTTAACATATTTGAAATATTAGTGTTCTTTTATAAGTAATTTGACAAAAAATATACAACATGAGAGCTACATGCTGTTTTATATTTGTGAAATGGACTCAATGACCACTTTGTCAGGTACACCTGCTTGTTAATGGAAAAAGCCTGCTCCTCCAAACAGTGAGTCGTGTGGTTGCAACTCAATATATAAAGCGTGCATATAGAGGTTTGGTTGTTGTTCAGCCAAACATTAGAATGGGCAATACGTGTGATCTCAGCACCTGTGACTGTGGTATGATTGTTGGAGCCATTCATAGTGGTTCCAGCATCTCACACACCACATAGTTTACAGAGAATGGTGCAATAAACAGTAAAAATCCAGTAGATCCAAGAAGATTTAAATAAAATCCAGACGTGGGCAGAAACCTGGCAAATGAAATTTAATATAGCCAAATGTAAAGTTCTGCATGTGGGAAATAAAAACATTAGGCAGGATTACTTTATGGAAGGAACAAAATTAGAATGTGCTCAGTTTGAAAAAGACTTGGGAGTAATGATTGATCAAAGCCTTTCAGGTTCTAGGCACTGTGCTGTATCAGTAAAAAAGGCCAACAGGATGCTGGGATATATAGCAATTGTATTGAGTATAAATCCACTGAAGTTATACTTATACAATACATTTGTTAGACAACACTTGGAGTATTGTGTGCAGTTCTGGGGACCGTACTACAAGAAAGATATAAGCCAAAAGATTCCACCAAAAGTACCCAGAATTTTTAGTCTCAGGAACTACTTTTCAGGGAACTAAAAGGTTCCTTCAGCCCATTGTTGTCTGCGTTTCCACCGCGGTCTAAAGTCCTGCGAAGATTAGGCAAATTAGCCCACTGACGTATGAAAAAGCGACGTTGTCGTCGGTCCATCTGCCCTATGATTTCTGTAACCCTATACTACCACCGAAGTAGCCTACATTATTTTCTAATAACTGGGACAGCCCGGAGGGGTTTATTCCACTTATATACAACGGGTTACCAACAATGACTATATATGGTTACTTTTGTATTTATTGATTTTTATCGATTTAATCACCTGAAATTGAAATATTCTTCTGCAGCCGTTTGGGCATATTTTACCGTTGTCAAACAAAACTGTCGTTGGTAGTTGAACTTGGACCGTTGTTATGCAACAAATAGGATATAACAGGCCAATAGTCAGATTGTAACTGTTTTATATATCCTCTCAAACACATTCATTATGTTTTTATGCGAACATTCACTTTCATGTCTTGACATCTGAGGCGACAGAATGCATTCACATTCCACAAATAGCTGGCAACAACAGCAGAAAACATGCACACATTGTAAACAATTTGCTGTTGAATTGATTACCTTCTCATTGTCAATTCCATATAGGTTAATCGCAAAATGACAAGAATAGAACGAAAACTCGGACTTGCGTGAAAATTTTAATTAGCAGTGGTACAGCCACCGTTTGCTTTCCTTCAGTTACTGCTAGCCGAGCAGCGAAGTGTGCCCTCCAGATGCGAACCATGCACCATAAATTAGTCCATAGTCTTCCTGGTCTTTTTGTGGAATTGAAGAATGGCAGAGTAAAATTACGGCAGTCTGAAAAAGCTAAAGGGAAGATTACTAGAATTAACCTGTTATTTTACCCTGACAAAAAGTGTGGAAGGTGATTTCCAGTTTGCTTTTACTGTATCACCAATGTAAATTACGCAGAACTACCGCATACCTCACATAACTGTATCAAACGTTTTGAGTCAATTACAACGGGCTAACAAAGAAAATCCGGAAGAAAATATTCAGCAAGCGAATTAAACCGTTTGAATGTTTTGGTACGTAATATGCTGTCCCAGCACGAATGCTTAGCATTTTATAAAATGAATACTAAAGCAAGAAAAGAACAGAAGAGCACACGTTATAATTCCAAGACGTTGGCAGGCTATAACCAAAAGTAGGCTACTGCGCCACATAACATACAAGTTTGATTTCAAGTTATTATGAAAATAAATCGGTTTGCGGCTGCAGATTTTTTAAAATGGCGGTTGAAATAAAACACTGCAAGTAGTCGACCAATCAGAAATTTTCAGCGCTTGCGCCCCACCCCAAAGGTTCCAGTACTTTCGGAAAGTACTACCCCCCGAGCAGGGACTTTTTTTGGGGGTAAAATAAAGTCCCCGGAACTTAATTTAGACCCTAGTTCCTGCGGTCGAAACGCACTGAGTTCCCCAAAAGGTTCCTAGTTCCAGGGTAAAGTTCCTGCGGTGGAAACGCGGCTATAGAGGCTCTGGAAATTGATTCCTGGTTTGAAAGATAAAAGTTATGAGGAAAGATTTGTTTGAGGCTTGAGGCTTCAAGTTATAAAGGGGATCAACAATGCGAACTACAAGAGATTCTTCAGGTTGAGATCTGTAAGGAGAATGAGGGGACATAAATGGAAATGAGCAAAATGTAGATTCCATACAGGCATTAGTAAGATTTTTTTAACGCCTATAGTGGTCAATGTGTGGAATAGCCTGTCAAGTCACGTAGTGGAGGCACAAACTCTGGGGATTTTCAAGACTAGGCTTGATACGGTGTTAGATACTATTGAGTCTGTAGGTAAACAGAGCACTAGTTTAGTCAGGAATATGGCGAGCATTGTTGGACTGAATGGCCTGTTCTAGTCATATTGTTATGTTATGTTATGTTATCTTATGTTAATTTATTTCTTTCTTGTTGTCACTTAAAAGTTGGAGCAGTTTTGTTCAGGCAGAAATACAGTTCATATAGAAGACATTGATCACTAAAAAGTTACAATTGCTCTCTCTTTCTCTCTTACTTACACATAAACACACACACACACACACACACTCTCTCTCACTCTCACTGACTTACTCACTCTCAGAGTCCCATAATGCAGTCTCTGCTGCTGAACAGTTCAGTGATGAGGAGAGTGTGCCAGGCTCCACACTCTTCATAAAGAACCTCAACTTCAGCACCACTGAAGAGACTCTCAGGGAGGTAAGGTCATTTTCCTTATTGTGAGAATTTTTTCACCAGGGCTAGCTGATTGTAATGGGCTCAGTTTAGCCGGCGGACACTGCATGCAATGACAATACAAAGAGGGATGGTGGAAGTATGTCTGTCAAATCAGCTGCGGTGTAACTAACAATTATTTTTAAAAGGATAGTTAATTTTCCTGACTTTGATGTGACTGTCACTATGTGTCTGGTATTAGAGCATAAAAAAGAAACACTTAAAATAACAATTGCGCAGCGCTGACTCTCATGGGCTACAAGTCATCCGACTAGTAGCCTATTATCTTTTTGGAGTAGCGCCAAAGCAAGCGTGAAACTTCTCTGAAATGGTTTACAATAAAATAGACTACAGTACCATACTAACACAGAGTTAGCTGCATATTTTTAGGATGGTCTTGATTGCAGTATTCTGTTGGAATTTAGTATCAGCTGATCCCCAGCAAGTCTCCTGCTTGTCCCAAAATAAGCATGCTCCTGAACAGAATGATGAATAAAAGCTGTTGAACAATGCTGAGTTGAATTATTGGTACTTTCATCCTTGTTTCAGTCTCTTAAATGACAATATTGTCAGCTAGCCTTCTAAATTAATAATGGTGGTGAAATCTAAACAAAACATTTTTTGTTTGAGCATTAAGTAGTGTAACTAAAATACCATTTTAATGAAAGAAAAGTTCTGAATTTAACCAAGGACAGCAATTTTGGTGACAATAACACCATGTACAGCATATTTATTATTTGTTTTCAGTCCAACTTTCTGTATTAGCCTGGTGCAGAAGAACCATGAAAGGTTGTTCGCAACTTTAGTATCCTCTAGATGGCAATTTAAAATACACTACAATCAGGATTTTAATGGGACTAGAGTAGATTGGTCTTGATCATATTCTACATCCAGAAAGTACGAAAAGTCTCTAGTAAATCCTGTGCTAGTCTGCAACTTGAGGGCACCCTGCAGATGACCCATAGTTCTTTGTTAGTTTTAAAATGTTGCAGTGAAGTTTAATTATGGCTATTTAAAAAAAAAAGATGATTATTGAAATAACGCAGCTAATAGAGAGGAGTGTAGTTGATGTAGGCTAATTGTGTAGTCTAAATGCTATGTTTAGGCTAAGTGATTATTTATTTGAACATTTCTTTAACGCATAAATGTTTTGTTTATATACACGTTGTGCCACTTTCGATTTTGTATATTATATATTTCTTTAAACATTTGTTTAAAATGTACACTACGTGACCAGAAGTATGTGGACACCTAACATCCATAATCTCATCCAAAATTACGAGCATTAATATTGAGTTTGGCCACCCTTGCTGCTATAACAACCTCCACTCTTCTGGGGAGGCTTTATACTAGATGTTGGAGCATTGTGGCACTGATTGAGCAATTAGGCCTGGCTTGCAGCTGACTTTCCAATTTATCCTTGAAGTGTTGGATATGTTTGAGGTCATGGATCTGTACAAGCTAGTCAAGTTCTTTCATAATGTTCTCGACAAGGCCATTCGAATATTAGCTTTTGTAATTAGTTAGAGTTTGAATATATTCGAATATCATTTGCCTATAATTCACAAAAATAAGCTGCTTATTGTCAGGCGCAATATGCACGTGACGCTCCCTCTAAACTGGCCTACGCGTTATTTTCCACAAGCGGGCAGTAGAATAGGGGGCATCGGTGAACTTTAATACGACTGTGGAAACAGTCGTGGCTCTACTTCAGGTCTTCACTTGATGTATGCATGCAAGTTCATTTTATAAATGAGCTCCCTTTAGTTTCTATAGCCTAATGCGCAAATGAATAAAGCACTTTCTCGTGGATGTAACTTGCCACAAATCTGCATTTATTAATCATAGGGAAATTATTGTTTATAGGAAATCCTTGTTTATTTCTTAACACAAAAACTATTCAAACGGCTAATACCTGTAGCCTAAAACAACATAAATTACTCTGTTTAGTTTGTTTAACTTCTTTCATCATCCAATTATATCAAAATCTTCAGAAAAGAAAGGAAACATAGCCTGCCATGGGAACATTATTTAGCCTAAATTGTTAGCTGACCAGATCTGTTGAACGAAGTGAAAAAAGAGACTGGCTCGCGAGGCTAGTTGACCAGTAACGTTAGGTGTCCATGGAGCTGAAAGTATCACCGGAGGTTATTGGCAAGGAAAACCAGACGATCCACTTGCCCTGGGTCCAGGGCAGAACGTTTTTTGTTGACAGAGGAAGTAACGTTAGCACAGGAAATGAACTTTGCGTGCATGAACATGATTTGCCGCATGAAATTAAAGCCTGCATGTTAATTACAATACGCAGGATCAAAAACTAATATTCGAATGCTCAAATTTAGGTTCGAACTTTAAAAAAAAGAAAGATTTTCGAATAGTTTTCGAACTTCGAATATTTTTTGACAGCCCTAGTGCCTGGGGACATTGTGATGCTGAAACAGGAAAGGGCCTTCCTCTAACTGTTGGGGAAGCACAGAATTGTCAAGTATTTGTTAAAGATTTGCCTTTACTGGAACTAAGGGCCTAGACCAAACCATAAAACAGCCCCAGGCCAAGGAGTGTCCAGATACCTTTGGTCATATAGTCTATATACGTTTTGTTCATATAAATTTTGTCCCATGTTCAATCTTGCATATTCACAAACCAATTTCAGTGATTTTCCTTTGCTTTAGCGAACACTTTTCATGTTCAGGGATGGCCAATGTATTTCTACACTAGCTTTTTTCCTAGGACATACATTCCTGTTGTATTTGGTTCATAAATGCCATTTTACTTTGGATAGAACGACATCTTAAAAACATGACCTTGTCTCGTCTCCATCCTACAGGGGGCATCATGATACGGCAGTTGGGGCAAAAACTACTCTTTTTGTTGTAGTTAACTGTATGCTTGTGTGCACCTATTGCAGGCCTTTTCCAAGTGCGGTGCTGTGAAGAACTGTACAATCTCCAAGAAGAAAGACAAAATGGGTATGGAGGTCATTTGCTACTATGTGGGCATATCCTTTATTTAACATCCTCTGTGTTTTGTGGTTTTATGGTCAGTATCCCCCCCTTCCAACAGGTCAACTGCTGTCAATGGGCTATGGCTTTGTGGTGTACAAGAGCCCCCAAGTAGCACAGACGGCCTTGAGACAACTTCAGGTACAGCGTGCACCCATGGTCCCCTCTTGCCCCTTCTTAACCTCGCCTCAGAAACTCTGTAGGAGTTGATTTTACCAACTGTGGGATTGTGAACACAAAATTAGAATCTCTGATATAATTTCTGCTGTAATGTCTGTCAGTGCACTACATTCCTCAGCCAAAATCACACTTGCTATCTGCAATCCAGCACTACTTAACATATTTCACCACCTTGTACAGTGCATGTACTTACTTCGGTAAGTATTCAGACCCCTTCTCTTTTTCCACATTTTGTTACGTTATAGCCTGTTTTATACCGAAAATGCTGATAATAAAGTCCCTGTGCAGCCTCCCTTTTCTTACATTTAAATTGTTCCTTTAGTTACTAAATTACAATATATATGTATTTTTTCTACTTATTAGACTTTGAAAAGATAAAAAACCTGCTTTGATGTATAACTTGAATTTTTTAATATAGCAGACTCAAGACTGGCTGGGCGTGTCAGTTCTGTCCTAATTATTTATGCATTCACGTTTGATTGACAGCCCGGGCCGCTCACTCCCGCTGACCTGGATCAGCGCTCACTGCCTCACTCCACGTAACGTCAGTTGTTAATTAAAGCTAGTTATCCTTTGACCGTAATAATGGATAACGAGTACAGCAATAACAGCATTAGAAATATTGAGCCGTATATTCATAAGCCCATTGCTTACAGCCTACAATATAGGACCCTAACGTTATAGGATAACCTACGTTAGCACATAACATTATCGATTGGTTTTTTTCAGCAGTAACGTTTTAACCGTCTGGAGAATAAAGTAACGTTACACTCGCCAGCTAACATTAGCTATGTTTACACAAGATAAGTACAGCTCATTGCTACATTAACAAAATTATCGATAGCCAGACAGCGAGTAAATTGGAGGGATGAGGTTAACGCTAATGTTATAGTTTGTAGGCTTGATTCGATTAATAGCAGAACGTCATCTAGCCCGAACGGATGCATACCGGAACCGGTCCATTCAACCGGTAAGCGTCCGTTCGGGCTAAACATTATCGACAGCGAAGTAAAGTGAGGTTAGGATGGCAAACATTATGATTTGTAATATAATCTATATCAACGTTAACTGATCGTATTAAGCAAAAGCTTAATTAGATGATCAATAGCATCAAAGCTATCTAGGATTCCCTGGTTGGGTTAGTTAGCTACGTTGCGTTTCATGCACATTGAGCTAGGTAGCATGCGTAAAACACCTAAAGTAAAAAGACAAACAGACCTTTTCTTGATCTTGATTGATAGTTGGCACTGCATCTGGCTTTAGAAACATTGTCTTGGCAAAACCCATCCGCTTCTGTTCATAATTGTAGAATTAATCGGGTAAAATATATACTGCACAATCTTGTCACCTTTGATATTTCTAACTGTGCACCGTTTTGTTTTTCTATATAATCGCTCCAGACCTTTTGGAGACTTGGATCTTTTGGCAAGGCGTGAAAAGATGCATTCCTATCTCTGCTGTCTTTAATCACACAATAAGGCATTGTTGAACTGGATAGTTAATGTCAGCAGCAGACCTGCGTAATATGTATATGAGAATTTGATCATGGCTTTGAACTTGGGAGCGCACGTAATACATAAATATTCATACTAGGTGAGTGTTTTGGCCACCGCACATTGGTCAATGCAAATTAGAAACGTTCGTGACATCACGTATTTGGTCTCAAAACCACCAATACCAAATACTCCACCAGGCGGCAATGTCGAGCATTGTATAGTTTTTAGGAAAAAATACAGACAATCACAGACAATCATTATAAAATACATACTTAATTCACATACACATTGACATTCAAATCCATTACATACATGTGTGAAATACTTTTAACATCAATGTGTGAGTAACCTTATAGTCTTTGGTCATAATATAAGCATTTTAAAATCATGATCATTTGACTGCACAGGGTCTTTAAAATAAAAAAAAAACAGAAATATCACATTTACATAAGCCTTTACTCAGTACTTTGTTGTCTTCTTGGGAATGACGCTACAAGCTTGGCACACCTGTATTTGAGGTATTGCTCCGATTATTCTCTGCAGATCCTCTCTAGCTCTGTCAGGTTTAATGGGGAGCGTATCCTGCCGAATTGAACCATTTAGAGAAAAACATTACCTCAGGGGTACTGCTTACTGTTCTTGGAAGGCTGCAGTCTAGTCGTTTATATAGAAAACTAACTAGCTCTTTTATAGCCTAAGCTGCTTTCTGTTCTCCAGCACTGCACTGTGGATAACCACCAGCTGGAACTGAAGATCTCAGAGAGAGCCACCAGGTAAGGATTCAGACCTGTCATAAAAGTGGGAGTTGGAGAATACTTCTCCTCAATGTGAACTGTGAACTCCCTCTTTCAGACCCGCCACAGTCAGCTCTCGCAAGAAGCAGACAGCCAAGAAGCAGACCTCCTCAAAAATCCTGGTGCGCAACATCCCCTTCCAGGCCACTGTTCGGGAGCTGCGGGAGCTCTTCAGGTAAGCCCCCCTTTTACTGGTCTTGTCTTGTGTTTCTTGCAGATTACGTTACATTACAGGCATTTAGCAGACGGTCTTATCCAGAGCGATTTACACAACTTTTTACATAGCATGTACATTGCATCCATTTATACAGATGGATATATGCTTCGGCAATGCAGGTTAAGTACCTTTCTTAAGGGAATCAAACCTGCAACCTTTATGTTACAAGACCAGCTCCTTACCTGTTATACTACAGTGCCGCCTACAGATTTCACATGTTCAGTATCCAGTTACTGGGTGCTCCCTGAATACTGGTTTTACACTCCATAATATTTTGTATATATGTATGTACATTTTGTATGTATGTACAGTTGAGGCCAAAGGTTTACATACTTTACTATGTTAAAATGAAGTAAGATTATCATTTCTCCTTAGTAAGTCTGGCCAACATCATACATAGGCCAAAAGTTTATATACACCTAGGCTAAAGATATTCAAACTCAGTTTTTCACAACTTTGCACATTTCATGTTACCATACCCTAATTGACTTGCCAAAAGAAATGTATCTACTTTGTTCACATTAGAGGTATTTTTAAAACAATTGATTAGAGACATATTTATTTAAGCTTTAATTCACTATATCAAAATTCCAGTGGGTCAAAAGTTTACACCAAGTTGACTGTCTCTTTTAACAGTCTGGGAGATTCCAGATGTAATGACTTTTTAGAAGCTGCTGATTGGCCAATTGTCATAATTAGGAATTAATTGGGAGTTAATTGGCACCTGTGGCTGTACCTTTAGAGCCACTGTATTTTTGCCCTTGATACCATGGGAAATTCCAAGCAACTCAGCCAAGACCTCAGGAAAAAAAATTGTGGACCTCCACAAGTCCAGTTCCTCATTAGGAGCAATTTCCAAACAACTGAAGGTACCATGAGCATCTGTACAAACATTTGTATTAAAATATAAAAATCTTGGGACCACACAGACAGACCCTGCATCGTTCAGGAAGGAGGCACAAATTAACTCCCATTGCTCAATGAACTTTGGTCCGAAAGGTTCAACTGAACCCCAAGACAACAACAAAGGAACTGGTGAAGGCATCAGGTACAAAAGTATCTACATCCACCATTAGAAGAAGCCCCTACTCCAAGACCAGCATAAAAAAGCTAGAATGAATTTTTGTAGGTGATCCCCGGGGTGAAGACCTAGCCTTTTAGAGTAGTGTTCTCTGGTCAGATGAAACAAAAAAATTGAACTTTTAGGCCATAATGATCGGCGCTGTGTATGGAGGAAAAAGGGTGAGGCATTTAATCCGAAGAACACCAACTGTGAGGCCTGAGGGTGGCAGCATCATGTTGTGGGGGTGTTTTATTGGAAGAGGGACTGGTGCACTTCAAAAAATAGATGGCATCATGAGGAAGGAGGATTATGTAGAAATACTGAAGCAACACCTCAAGACATCAGCTAGAAAGTTAAAACTTGTTCGCAACTGACTGGGTCAAAAGTCATTACAAAAAGACAAAAAAGTGAAAGTATTGGAGTGGCCATCACAAAGCCCTGACCTGAATCCCATTGAAAATTTGCGGACTGAACTGAAAAAGCGTGTCCGAGCAAGGAGGCCCGCAAACCTGACTGAGTATCACCAGTTCTGTAAGGAGGAATGGGCAGAAATTCCGGCATAGTATTGTGACAAGCTTGTGGAAGGCTACGCCAAGTGTTTGATTCAAGTTAAGCAATTAAAAGGCAATGCCACCAAATACTAACAAAATGTATGTAAACTTTTGACCCACTGAAAATATGATATGGGCTATTACATAAAACTGGAATAAATGTCTCTTAGTTACTATTTAGAAATTCCCTCTTATGGAAATAAAGTAGATACCCTAATTGACTTAACAGGAAATGTATGGTAACATGAAATGTGTGGGGCTGTGAAAAATTGAGTTTGAATGTCTTTTGCCTAGGTGTATGTAAACTTTTGACCTCAACTGTACAGATCACTCCAAAAAGTTGAGTCAGTTTTTATTTAAAAAGCACTTTGGGACCAAAAGTATGGGGACACTACCATCACTGATTGTTTTTATGATTTATCAAGGGCTAATACAATTATGATACTCTGTTTTAACTTATTCAAGCATACATATTTTTTATAAGCAAAAAAATGTGTGTAGCTATTTATAATGGAAGAACATTAGCAGGAGCGACAACAGATAGAATAGCAGATTCATTCAAGTAGTAGATGGTTTTAGTTGTTAACAACCCAGATATTTGCATATTGAGCTGTAAGAACATGCATTGATTGGTATAAACAGTGTGACGAATAGAGAAATACTGGCCGACAAACAAGCATGCGCTAAATCTTTATATTGATCATCCTTGCTACTTTGCAAAGCCTACACAGCTGTAGTAATGAGGTGCATGAGATTAGATGGGCTTCCGCAACACCGCCCCACTCAAATTCAGGAGATATACACTGCATACAGTATTGTTGCCAGTTTTGAGTGGTTCATGCATTATGGTGGCCAGCTGAGTTTCAGAAAGTTGTATTGTGTTTCATCTGTGATCACACATAAATTTATTAGATTATTCAGGGGATTTATGAAACCATGACGCTGTACATCTTACCATGGCACAGCACCATGGTTTGATTGCCGATCGCCGATCCCATACTTGGCCGCTCGAAACAAACAACCGATTGAGCAACCCTAGGTGGTATCCTTATCATGGCAAGGGTCCGACAGACAAAATACATAATAGTGTTTAGTCCCAAAAGCTTGCTAACTCTGATAAACGTTAATATTTCCATTGTTTATTCAGCAGTTCTCCAGAGGAATTGTTGTTGTTTCTGCCATTGCATGCATGCTGAAAGTACTGTGTACATAGAAGTCTTATTTCTTGTTTGTAAAGATTGGAACATGCCCATGAGCACACCTACAAGGTTCACTGACCACTACTGGCCAAGCCGTTCCCCAGTGTAGCTAATGGCCGTATGCATGCGGCAATGAAATTGCATTCATAACCATGTGTAGTTTGGCTTGTATGAAAGGACACGCATCGTTTATCTTGTGTAAACAAACCTCAACTTTTTCAGTGAGCATGCAGAGAACGGCAACAAAAGGTTCATGAGACATTATGCCTAAAAAGGTTGTTGTTTTGCAACAAAAAATTATTTTGCCATGCTCGAGTCTAAACAGGAGACCCCATAAGGCCATAAGGTCTTGGAAGAAATCGCTCAGCTGAGTAAATATTTCTGAGGACAACAGTTAAAACACCACAGCAGAGGTCTGTTCAGTGAAGTATTTTTATCTGATTTTACATTGGTGAGCATCTTAATAAATTTTCATTCAGTGTGCTTATAAATAAGGAGTAGACATGATTTTGAATGATAAATGTGGCATGAAATTGTGGGATGTGTTTGACATGTTGATGGGGTTCGTGCATTTGACAAATCAGTGGACCTCAATCAATGGACTAGTAAACTAGATAGCTGATGTAGCTAGGGTGCAATAAGAGAGGTTTTCCTGCTGTTTGAATCACATGTGACTGGAAGACTTCTAATATTGATGTTGCAACACTGGAAACAGTTCCTCAGATGAGATTAACCTGTGCAGATGGGTGGGTTAACTTGTTTAAACATGTTGTAACATGCTCAGCAGTTACTGCCATATCTTTTTTAACCTTTATTTAACCTGTAAAAACCCCATTGACATCAAAATCTCTTTTGCAAGGGGAACCTAACACAAAGTTACAAAGTTACACTAGACAGTATACAAACAAGTTGGAGACAGAGAGACAGCAGCAGTGTAACAGTAATTGAAAGCAGTGCAGAGATTATAAACATGAGCATATTTCCGTCACAGTCATGAATTACATGTTTGAAGTCAGGAATTGAAAGTAATTTGTCATGTTTAAGATTTTTTTAAAGATTGTAAGGTGCAAAATATCTGAGACCCAGCTAAAGTGAGTTTTGTGAGCAGTAACTAGACTCCAGCTGCAGACAAAACTCAGCTGCAGACAATAGTTTTTCCAGGGATTTCTGTCCCTGTCTGTTTTATCTTTCTTTCAGTTTTCTCATCCTTCTTTTACTTCCTGCTATCTCTAGGTCACCAAAGCTCTTTAGCTTTTTCTTCATATCCATACCTGTTACTTTCAGTTTCCTCTGCTAATTTCTTTCCATCTCCTGTGTCTTGAAGAACGCTGCTTGTAAATTAATAGAATTTCCGGTATGTGCTATGGCCTCCTTGTCAGAATACACTGACTGATTGTTGGCCTGTCTCTCAATGTAAGTGGTGTTTCGGGTTTGCTTGTGCAATTGTCAATGTGTGTATGCATACACAGCCTTATCTCAAACCCTAATATTCGCTGCCTTGTCACTTTGCAAAGTCTCTCTCTCACATATATACACACACACTATTTATCCCTCACTCCTCTATATTTTCTCAAGAACCACACACAACCACAACACACAGAAAAACAGACACCCTATCCCACTCTTCTGCGTGTTCTAAAGAACCACATTGCCAACCAGGAAATGATGCCATCTTCATGTAACATCTGTTTATTGAAATGGGTTTTTTTTGCCCATAAAATGTGAAAACTTATCATGATCTGATAGGATTTTTATATTTGCAGACGTTGCTTCATAATTTCAAACTACTTTCCTAATGGCTATTTTGCGTCCTGCGACTTGGGTTACAACAGTGAATATGTACGGATTCCTAGACGTGCTGATAGCGACCACCCTTTCTCATATTAACCTCAAATACGCAAGACAGGACACTGTATGCTAGAAAATTTATGTTGAGTTCCATTCATATGGGGTGGTTGATACACGTCCCCTTAGCAACCAAAAGCTAGCACTGGACCACCTCTGACTTATTTGCCAGCACAGAAAAAAATCGCGAAAGTACTGAAAAAATAACCACTGGAGGATAGTAAGGACATTTTTTCCTACATAACTAGGTACAGGTTGTTCCTGATATTTCGCTTTTTTCATATATAGTTGCAAATCAGTTTACGTTTTCCTGTCTATCGAACGAAGGTGGTCGATTAATAGGCGCTCTCACTCTACCTGGCGGTCAGTTTTAATTGTTCTTGGTTGGTCACGATAATCCCGCCCCCAGCCCCTGACGTAAGCGGTTCTTGGTTCTAGACCAGCCAAGTGTTGGTGCCGCATTGGAACCAGTTTTCCTGGCCGAGAGCTGGTTCTTTTGCTGTCAAAACGTGAAGAACTGGTTCGAGATTAGGCACCGGCCCCTACCGGCCCTCAAAATGCCTTGGTGGAAAAGGGGTAATAGAGAGAATGCCTTATATCTCTGACTCAGAGCTCCCTTCCTCCACATTCACACTCTGACAGTAGCTGCAAGCAAGTCATAAACCCCCCCACACACACAACTGCAGTATGCAGTTCCTGAGCCTTAATCTATAGCTATATTCTGTTTTCTACAGGTATGATGGCCTTGCAAATCGATTCATTCTTCATTAAAATAACTAAATTGAACTTAAATTTAAAAAATATCCCTGACCCCTGGAATACATCAAAAGAACAATATGGATATGAATTTCTGTATGCATTAGGCTATGAGACTTCCTAAAACACTTTCATGTAAAGAAGGGGTCCTTTGAGTAAGTGATTTCTCAGCAGCTAAATGTAACCTAGTTAAAATTTAATTTCCATGTATAGCATGTGTTATCTGCTGTAAACTACAGCAAAAACTGTAACACTTTCACTTTTTATGCAGGTGACCTTTTGAAACATGAAAAGATATACCCTTGTAAGAACAAAAATTTCTCTGTGGCGAGAAATAAAAATGTATATTCAAAATAATATGATTTGGTCAGTATTTGACTTCCCTAAATCAACCAGTCTGCGCATCAATAAATGTTCCAGATCCCTAGCCAAGAAAGTGTATTGTATTGTCAAGTCGCCTTACTTTGAATAGTTCTTGATTACCCACTGCCAGCGGCTATTGTATAATTGAGTACTATGCTGATCAGTGGTGACAAGTTGTCGCTTATGCTTATAACCTGCATTGTCCTGATGATAAGTTGATCAGAACTACCTGGGCGGCAGGCATGGTAGATGTGCTAGTGTTTGAAACTTGAGTGGATAATCTTACATGATCCATAAGGGCTAGTGTAAATTTCTTTGATCAGCTTTGTTGGGCAGCGGTTCATATTATGGTCCTGATTATAAATGTATCAAAGCTTTTGAATAAATTATTGTAGCATCACTATCACAACTTCACTTCTAACAATCCTGGTAAGAAAATTATGCTATCATCGTAAGTTTGTAGTACACAGTTACTAGTTCACAATTAAAGTAAGTGTTCAAAACCGCAGGAAGCATTGCCATGTTGCGTGGTCTTCTAAAACCCGGAGAGAAATAACATGTTAGTTTTCCTGGCTAGCAATGCGTAAAACAAGACGAAATGCAGACACTATTGAAGTAGTTAGCATTTAGCTTGGAAAAAAATCTAATTTTAGCGTTTTGTTGTTTATATATCCATGTTTCTTAATTATTCAGCTGTTTTTTTTTTAACTAAAGGAAGCAGTGCTAAGGCGACTGCAATTCTAGATTAATGCAGCCACCGGGCCACACGTGGTAATTATTTATGTTCACGTTGTCATGATTCCACTACCCATCCATCATTCATCCATTATCTACACCCGCTTATCCTGAGCAGGGTTGTGGGGGGTTCTGGAGCCTATCCCGGCGTGCGTTGGGCGAGAGGCAGGAATACACCCTGGACAGGCCACCAATCTATCGCAAGGCACACACACCATTCATTCACACCTATGGGCAATTTTAGGGTCTCCAATCGGCCTTCCTGCATGTCTTTGGACTGTGGGAGGAAACCAGAGTACCCAGAGGAAACCCAGCGACACAAGGAGAACATGCAAACTCCACACAGAAAGGCCCCAAGCCGAGATTCGAACCCACGACCTTCTTGCTGTGAGGCGACAATGCTACCCACAGTACCATCTGCCCCTTGATTCCACTGTAATATTGAAAAAACAATAATATCGATAATCTCCATATTTCTCAGTCATATCAACAATATGAAAATGGGACATCTTGACAACCCTGGTCAGCTTAGACTTGCTGTACAGCCTCGAATACCAGCTATTTGTGACATTTGCAGTTATCATCATGCTTCCACTTTTCAGAAAAATAAGCCTGCCATTTCTTTTTTTTAACCTGGCTTTGATCCTCCACAGTTATCTTTTGTCTTCCTCCTTTCGACAGGCCTGTTTTTTCTTTACCCTACTGATGTGTCACTACATCTTTGACAGCAGACTAGTGTGAGATATAATTTTGGCTATGATTATATCTTTATAAATGGCTAGTGTTCGGTTTCCTCTGGACACACTGCTCTATTTTGCCAAATCACTAGGTTTGATCTTAAGCTGATCAAAGTTCTTGTTGTGTATGAAGTCTTGTTTTACTCCTCTTGGTGGAAATTTTAACTTGTTAATTTTTTGGAAATATTATCTCTTTTTCAGCACATTTGGGGAGCTGAAGACTGTGCGCTTACCCAGGAAAGTTGGTGGGACAGGGTCACATCGGGGGTTTGGGTTTGTGGATTTCCTCACCAAACAGGACGCCAAGGTGAGCAGGCAAAATGTCTGTCTCCCAACTATTCAGTTTGCCATCCTGGCAACATCTTTGTTGTCGGCTGGTGCGTCATTCCTACTACTCGTGATAATTCTATGTAATTAACTTGTTTATTGCTCATACAATGCAAGATAGTTTAAAGGCTTCCGTTTAAGCATCATGATCCGGTGGTCTTGTGCTTTTGACATAAAAAAATAATAACCCTTAGCTTTTCCATAATGATTATGTAAAAAGATCAATTATGTACAGTATGTGTCTGTGTAACGTTGATTAGGTGTTATAGTTCAACAGAAAATGCTCATGTTGATGTGTGGGTATGGAATATCAGATGGGGGAGTAGGTGGGCCATGTATTTTGTGGTGTAGAAAGAACCAGGATAATAAAAATAAGTATTTCACACTTCATTACTATTTCTTTATGTATTACGGTTTATGTATTATGAGTCTTTTTAATCTTGAGTGCTCAATATAAGTAAGAGTGTTGTATTGTGCCTATGTGGGATGTTCCATTTAATGTTTTCAAGAATACAATATAGTTCTTCCAAAAAGACTGGCAGAGGCTTTAGTACCACTCTATGCAACCTATGGACAGTTCCAGCATCCTGTAAAAATCTTTCAATTGGTGCATGTTAATTGTTTGATCCCCTTTTCTTTCTTTCTGCAGAAAGCTTTTACTGCTCTGTGCCATAGTACCCATCTTTACGGCCGGCGTCTAGTTCTGGAGTGGGCTGATTCAGAGGAGACTGTAGAAACTCTCAGAAGGAAGACAGCCCAACACTTCCATGGTAAGAGACCCTGGGCTTCACCCATCGCCTTACTGTCCTCTTGTGCCCACAGTACCACAAAACTAAATTTCAGTACAGTTACTGTAACATCTGTGCCCCCTGTCCCCCTTTGTAAATGTGGGTTTATATTTTCAAAGGTTTTGAAACACTGGTTTTCACACAGTTGCCCCCTCCATTATATCTTCACAAGAATATGTAACCCTGCACAATGACCACACCTTTACATTTGTGCATCGTCTGGAAAAACTAACCCCCACGTGCCTGCACGTCTCCTGTGTTCTGGCACAAAGCCTCATGATTGCAACATGACTCGTTAGTTGTCCCATTTCGCTCTGAATTTACTTTTGGGATAGTGATGTTATAGGTGGGCAAATTAAAAAATGAAATGGGGGGGGGGGGAGGAGCTATCTTAAGCTAAATGTATATAATATGTAAGAACTCTGGAATGTCCTCCATTTTTTCATATTGGTTCCACTGCCATAAAATTAACTTGCTAACTACTTCATTTTTCATTAAGAACCATGTTTTTATCAAGTAAAATATCAAGTGTTTCAAATAATATTTGTCCTCGATATTGATTGTAAGTCAAGTATACATCAGTGCTTATAGTGGCTAAAATGCATATAACTTAAACGTTCATTTTATGAATTGTGTTCATGACAATTTTTAATTCCATCTACTAGGTAGCAGCCATTTCTTAACATTTGTCAACTAAAAATTCCCACTGCAGGAAAGCACTGTCAAGAAACTTAAAAAAATACTATACTCTTTGTTAATGTGCTTACAGCTCCAGGGGAGGGGGTAAAAAATATTCTAATATCAGATCATTCTTGCATTCTAGAACATCTGCATCAACATCAACCTTGAAAAAGCAATGTTGATTAACATCTCATCTCATATTTTAAGGTGATATTTCTCCCTTAAAATTAATACAGTATCTTTAGAATATTTTCCATTAACACCACCATGTCTTGCCCTTATCAGGTTTTGGTTCCATATCCAATGTCTTCATTATGCCTAACTGTTGTTGGCTCCTGTAATTGCATTTGCAGCTGTATTTGTTACTGAGCCACATGCTGCATTAGTAATAGATCTGTCGCAAAGATTACCACTATCTTGAATTGTATGTCACTTGCCAATCAAAAAAGTGTCATGCAAAAGTCCAAAAGTATGTGGACACCTGAACATCACACCCATATTTACTTGTTTAACATGCCATTCCAAAAGCATGGGCATTAATATGGGGTTGGATCCCCCTTTGCTGCTGTAACAGCCTCCACTCATCTGGGAAGGCTTTCTTGTAGATTTTGAAACACGGCTGCGGGGATTCGCTTCCATTCAGCCACAAGAGCATTAGTGAGGTTGGGCACTGGCTCGCACTCAGCATTCCAATTCATCCCAAAGGTATTTGATGGGATAGAGGTCAGGGCTCTGTGCAGGCCAGTTAACTTCTTCTCCACCAAACGATTTCTTTATGGACCTTGCTTTTTGCACTGTGGTATTGTCATGCTGAAACAGGAAAGGGCCTTCCCATTTCATTACATTAATTTAGCAGATTCTTTTATCCAAAGCGACGTACAAAAGTGCATACCAAAGGTCATTGGAACAACTACAAAACACAGGTCCCAAACTGTTGCCACAAAATTGGAAGCACACAATTCTCTAGAATGTCATTGTATGCTGTAACATTAAGATTTCCCTTCACTGGAAATAGGGGGCCTAGCCCAAACCACGAAGAACAACATTATTCGTCCTCCACCAAACTTTACAGTTGGCACTGTTCGGGCTAGCACAGTTGGCACTATGCATTCTGCCAAACCCAGATTCTTTCGTCAGACTTCCAGATAGTGAAGCGTGATTCATCAATCCAGAGTATATGTTTCCACTGCTCCAGAGTCCAATGGCGGTCTGCTTTGCACCACTCCAGCCAACGCTTAGCATGGCGCTTGGTGATCTTAGGCTTGTGTATGGCTGCTCGGCCATGGAATCCAATTTCATGAAGCTCTTGACCAGCAGTTCTTGTGCTGATGTTGTTTCCAGAGGTAGTTTGGAACTCTGTAGTGTTGCCCCTGAGGATAGATTGTTTTTTATGCGCTACACGTTTCGGCACTCGGTGGTCCCGTTCTGTGAGCTTGTGTGGCCTACCACTTGGCAAGTTGTTGCTCCTAGACGTTTCCACTTCACTTACAGTTGACCGGGGCAGCTCTAGCAGGGCAGAAATTTTACTGAACTGACTTGTTGGAAAGGTGGAATCCTATGACAGTATCATGTTGAAAGTCATTAACCTCTTAAGGCACAAGCCAAATTTTGCCAATCCTTGCTCATTTAGGGGGTACCCTATTTAAAGCTTTATAACTCCAGACGTGAACACCACAGAGACTTGAAAAATGGCTTAAATGAAGCAAGACATTTGTACAATTTACAATACTAACACAGATGAGTTTATATTCATAATTTTGGAAGAAATAAAGTGCCACAAATGCAATTGTTTGCAAAAATCCAAATAATTTGCACTTTTTAAGTTCGCAATGAAATACTGCGAGATTGAATATATGCAGGAGGTTAAACTATACATGTGCTAGGTCAAAAACTTCTTGACCACAAGTTCATAAAATCTAAGGGTGGATATGTAGAACTACTATAGATGTATGAAGCAAAAACTAAGCAGTGTACCCAGCATCTCCAAATCTATCCAAAATGTCTAAATTATGCATTGCTGTAAATCATAACATATCCATGTATTTCACTACAAATCAACTGTTTTGACTCAAGAAAATCACTGTTGCATAATTTTCAAATGGGAATTACAAGCTTTCAGTCAGTACAGTGTTCTAAAATAGCTAGGTATCCAGAAACATATCCAAAATCTCTCCAAAATTGAATAAAATGTTTTGTGTCCATTATAAAGCATATAAATGAGCCCCTTATAAGGGTTTAAGATGAAACATTGCTATCAGATTAAAAAAATAATGCAAAAACATTGTCACACAATGCGGTACAGTACCTAAATGTGTAATAATTAACTCGTGTGTATTTCTATACTCTGTACTCTCGTATGTTTTATTGTATGGGGATGAGACAACATGAAAACAATTTTCACCCGTCCACCACGTTTTGGCAATGTTCCAGCTCTGACGTCATCACTGTTGCATGCTTCACAAAAACGATTACACTTCCGTCTAACGCTTACATTACAGTGTGAAATATTTACATTATATAACACCACTAACCTATTTAAAAATACTCAATTTCAAAAAGAACGTATATAACCGAAATATTTTGAACGATAATACTTACATAGCAATGGTGAAATCTCCTCTATGTTCAGTAGATAGAGACAGAGAGACAGTATCAATTATATTGTTCTATTCGCTTCTGTTTTGCTCCAGAAAACGATGTCAGCTAGGTCTATCAGCAAACATATGGCTTAGCTATGTTCAGAAGTCCTCAATAATAATAGTATTTTCCAAGAAATTACGAAATATCCTTGAACATGTTTCGTTAGGTGCATCGTATTTGTCTGCTAACAGAGTGTGATTGCGTAAGTGAATGCTATGCTAAGAATATTTTCTGTTACGCTGACCTATAAAACGCTATTCCGAAAGCAGAATTAGACATGTTATACATCGTTAGAAAGCTTATACTCTCGCCTACCGAATAAATGAATTGTAAATCTAGTCAGACTGTACTAAAAAGGACGACGACGCCGTAAACAACAGGTGTGGTGTTACGCACAGCTATTTTGGAAGATACCCAGGCGTCACAGATGCGCCTATATTTCCCAAACGGATTGTCCAAGACAATATATGACCACGCAGTCTCAAAAGGGACATCTCTACACGTAAAACCAACAGTAAGGTTTTATATTTATTCAATATTTAGTCCCAGATATTGACTGTAGAATGACATGGTATCATTTTAAAAAACTTTTTCTCGTTTATTTCGTTATTCAGTGAGCAGCGTTTTCACTGCTGTATAGGCATATCTTAGGGCTATTGTCGGGTTTATCTTGTTGCTATGACGGAATTTTTTAGTGGTGAAAGAATATTTTTATGAATGCCAAGATAGACAATATTGTCCATTATGTCAAGGGTGGGGGGTGTTTTTTAGATGAGACTGCAGGGAGGGGGTGTGTGTTAAATGAACAACGGGAGCGACAATGGTGGGGCTGCGAAACTCCGTTTTCGGCATAGTTGTCATGTATCGTCTACTAATGAAACTGAAACAACGCGTTTCTGTTTTCATCTCACACTTTGGTTGCAGTAGCACCGAATGTTTGAGTTTAGTAATTTAGGCACGCGGGCGTGCCCACCACTAGGGGCTGTGCGCTAAGAGGTTAAGCTATTCAGTATGACCCATTCTACTGCCACTGTTTGTCAATGGAGATAGCATGGCTGTATGGCTGATTTTATGCACCAATGGGTGTGGCAAAAATAGCCAAAACCACTCATTAGAAGGGCTGTTCACATACTTTAACCTCATGGACCCTACTGTACATGCAAAAGGTCATATCACTTCATTCTGTTGGACCTCTATAGCAAGAACTTTCTCATTTTGAAACCAGTTGATACATTATTCTTAAATTTGGTGAATGTGCAAGAACAGCTTTGGGGCTTATTTGCCACATTGGGGCACTGTCCAATCACTGTTTATTCATTAGCCTCATTGTGACTAGTGACTATGTATGCTTGTCCCTTATAGTCATGGCTTGCATCTATTTTTATTATTCTGTCTTCTGCAACATTAGGTCATACATTGCAGGGCTCCAGACTAACTTTTTACATTGGTTGCACTTGTGCGACACTTTTTCATTTAGGTGCACCGGCACATAATTTAGGTGCACCCAAAATTTTTCACCGTGCCTTTTGGCGCCGCAATAATACATTTTAAGCGTTACCTTTTTTGCCAGTTTCAACACACATTGGTAATTTCTTAACACATTATGTAAATGATAGTAAACAGGAATAAAGTCGCCGATAAATGTTTTTTCTTTATTTAAATCACAGCACAAACAATAAATCGCAATAACCTCAATTGTTTAAAAAATGAACTTAAGTTAAGTGCTGATGTTTAAAGTGCTTGACAAACTAAATAAATAAATCAAATTCAAATAACTCAAACAAAAGTGTGCGCTGCTCCCGGAGGAGTACAGGGTGCGGTCTCACATATACATGCCTTATTTTTTTTTCCCCACCCACATTCAGCGAAGAAGAATATCAGGGTCAGATCCAATCAGAGGCAGAGTAGGGGTGGGTCTTTGCAGAATGCGGGTGGAAAAAAAAAACACTACACACATACACACACTGTACTTCGACAGAGTATTAGGGCCACAGTGAGGGGGAAAAATTCTGAGATTTCGAGAATAAGGTCGTAATATTACAAGAATAAAGTCGTAATTGAGAAAAAGTCGTAATATTACGAGAGTAAAGTCGCAATTTAATCAGAATAAAGTCATAATATTTCAAGAAAAAAGTCGCAATATTACGAGAATAAAGTTGTAATGTTACGAGAAAAAATGATAATATTACGTATAAATCGTTAAATTTTGAGAAAAAAACAATTTTTAGGAAAATATATTACCAGCAACCAACAAAACAAGCGAGAGGACAGTCTAATGGCAGCCTGAGCCTACAATTTCCTTCGGAATAGACCGTTTCTTGCACAATCTTTTCAATGCCCTGATACTTATGATAAACCAAAAGATTAAGTATTTTGTTATTTGTGAAACCTATACTATACTAAGTATAACTTCACAAGATGCTCCACCTTCCTCATTTTAACGCAGGCGGCAGGCTGCTCTTCTGATATTTCCCCTCTAAAATAACACGTAACCTAAAATTACAACTTTATTCTTGTAATATTTTGACTTTTTTTCTCGTAAAATTACGACTATTCTCGTAATATTATTACATTTTTCTTGTAAAATTACGACTTTATTCTCATAATATTATGACTTTATTCTCGTAAAATTACGACTATTCTCGTAGTATTACGACCTTATTCTCGAACTCTCTGAATTTTTCTCAATGTGGCCCTAATACTCTGTCGTAACACACAGAGACAGACCTGCTAAATGTCAGGCGCACCGGTGCGACCAATGAAAATGTTTAGTCGCACTTGACAGATTTTTGGTTGCATGTGCGACCAAAATGGTCACACTCTGGAGCCTTGCATTGTGAACTATGGCACATTAATAGAGGGGTTCTCAAAATGGAGTCTTTAAACTCCTGCCCTGTTGAACCTAGAGGCCGGACATCAATATTAGTAGATCCCCCTTACACAGAAAACTTCTATGTGCCATTGGAACATTTTTTTTATTTTTATTTTTTTAATCTTTCTGCTTGTATGTCCTTGTACCTTATGGTGGGCAGTTCAAGATGGTGGTGTTTCTTTTGACACATGCATCTTTCCCTAATGAGTCATTAAAACAAATGTTTAAATGCATTGTCCCCACAATTTGCACAAGGGTGACATTGTTCCTCAACACAATGACTTTGGCACGGATCTGCTACACTGGGTGACAGGAGGCTCATTGTGTACTCTTTGGCTTCATTATGGCTGTGAGTGCTCGCCACATGCAATCGCTGTTTGCAGCTATTTAGGAGTTTGCAAAAACCAATGGTATTGTTTGAAATTTGTCCTCCTGAAGCTCAGAGAATTTCATCAGCGATTTGGTCAGCGATCAGCATGGTCCGAGAGCAATAAGGAGCAGGTGGGGACGTGCAGCATGGCAGGAAAAGCTCAGACAGTGATCGATTCCCTCTCTATGTTTGTTTAGAGAGATATTCCGGGTGTAGTTATTGTGCCCTGATCCATGCTTTCTCATGTCAGAATCAACATGAGCATTTGATACTTCCTGGACTGGTCGTTACACTGAGATTGGCCTGACAGTGACTGCAGTTTAATATACTTGCATTTACATGCACGCATTTACATGCACGCACTCACACATGCACATGCGCTCCAGACTTCATTGTGCAAAGTATGGAGCTCCTCACAACAGATCATTGTACATTCTGTGGAGGATCACCACAGACTGAATGGAAATATTCCAAAATCAAACTTTCTGTTGTTTCTGATAGGAAAAATGCACATACAGTCAGGTCCAGAAATATTTGGACATTAACAAGGTTATTATGTTAGCTGTCTACCACAGCATATTGGAGTTGAAATTAAATAATGAGCTCGAAGTGCAGACCTTCAGCTTTAATTTGAAGGTATTTACATCCAAATCGGGTGAACGGTGTTGGAATTACAGCACTTTTTATATGTGGTCCCCCCCCTTTTTAAGGGACCAAAGGTAATTGGACAATTGGCTGTTCAGCTGTTCCATGGCCAGGTGTGTGTTATTCCCTCATTATTTCATTTACAAGTAAGCAGATAAAAGGTCTAGAATTGATTTCAAGTGTGGCATTTGCATTTGGAATCTGTTGCTGTTAACTCTCAATATGAAGTCCAAAGAGCTGTCACTTGCGGTGAAGCAAGCCATCATTAGGCTGAAAAAAAAAAAAAAAAACCCATCAGAGAGATAGCAAAGACATTAGGTGTGGCCAAATCAACTATTTGGTACATTCTTAAAAAGAAAGAACGCACTGGTGAGCTTAGGAACACCATAAGGCCCTGAAGACCACGGAAAACAACTGTGGTGGATGACAGAAGAATACTTTCCCTGGTGAAGAAAAACCCCTTCACAACAGTTGGCCAGATCAAGAAACACCCTCCAGGAGGTAGGCGTATCTGTGTCAAAGTCAACAATCAAGAGAAGACTTCACCAGAGTAAATACAGAGGATTTACCACAAGATGTAAACCATTGGTAAGCCTCAAAAACAGGAAGACCAGATTAGAGTTTGCCAAAAAAACATCTAAAAAAGCCTGTACAGTTCTGGAACAACATCCTATGGACAGATGAGACAAAGGTCAACTTGTACCAGTCCAGAATGATGGGAAGAGAAGAGTATGGAGAAGGGAAGGAACTGCTCATTATCCAAAGCATACCACCTCATCTGTGAAGCATGGTGGAGGTAGTGTTATGGCATGGGCATGTATGGCTGCCACTGGAACTGGTTCCCTTGTATTTATTGACCGATGCATCTGAATGTGCTCTACAACTTTGCTATTGGGACGACCTATGTCCGCCATATTGTTTGCCCACCATTTGGACTTTTTTATTAGTTGCGGTGCGGAAGAGCTGTAGCTCCACATCTAAAGTGTTACGACATCTAGTAAACTCCTTTACGGCAAGCGGCTAGAAGACATCCATGGCGACGCAACTAAGTAATCCGACACCATCGGGTCTAGTTTTTATCAGTGAGGGGAGGGTCTGAACTTCATAATGGACAATATTATCTTTCACCACTCAAATCGTATTCCGTCATAGCAACAAGATAAACCCAACAATAGCCCTAAGATATGCCAATATGGCAGTGAAAACGCTGCTCACTGAGTAACGAAATAAACGAGACAACATTTTAAAAAATGATACCATGTCATTCTACAGTCAATATCTGGGACTAAATATTGAATAAATACACAATCTTACTGTTGGTTTTACGCGTAGAGATGTCCCTTTTGAGACTGAGTGGTCATATATTGTCTTGGACAATCCGTTTGGGAAATATACGCGCATCTGTGATGCCTGGGTACCTTCAAAAATAGCTGTGCATAATACCACACGTGTTGTTTAAGGCGTTGCCACCCTTTTTAGTACAGCCTGGTTTGATTGACAGTTAATTTATTCGGTAGGTGAGAGTAGGCTATAAGCTTTCTAACGATGTATAACATGTTTGATTTTGCTTTTGGAAAAGCGTGTTATAGGTCAGCGTATCTGAAAATTTTCTTATCATCGCATTCACTTAGGCATTCACTCTGGGGTAGCAGTAAAAGATGCTGCACCTAACGAAATGTTGTCAACGATTTTTCATAATTTCTTGGAAAATACTATTATTGTTGAGGACTTCTGGGCATAGCTAAGCCATATGTTTGCTGATAGACCTATCTGACATTGTTTTCTGGAGCAAAACAGAAGCGGATAGGACTGATTTACTATCTCTGTCTCTGTCTACTGAACACAGATAAAATTTCATCATTGCTATGTAAGTATTACTGCTGAAAATATTTTGGTTTGTTCCGTTGCTACCATAATATGACAAACTTTCTTGTACCTACAGCTGCAGTTTCTCGCTGCAATTACTAATATTGAATATAAACAAAAGACGCAATTTATGCAGTAGTCTGCAAATGTCGGAATAAATAGTACGGTACTGTGCAGGCAGCACGCAGGTAGCAGGGATGGCGAGTTGATATTTCGTTTTTTGTTTCGTTTTTTTCAATGTCGTATTTATCATTTGAAATATGTATTATTATTCTATCTGTCTCTGAGGCGCTCTGAAATGTGCATTCTCTGCTAAGCTGAGCAATGGATTGGAATATGTGTCTGACGCACGGTATACCAAAACTTCAGCACCTTTTCGGTACTTAAAAAAAACAAAATGGTTCGGTATTAGAATTTTCCGACATTCGGTACTTTTAGGTCAAATGTAAAAGCCAGGGAAATGTGTCTCCCACATTACTGAGTGAGAGGATTAAAGGTGTAATATGTCAAAATCTTCACTAGATGGCAGTAGCAACTAAGGTAGCCAAGTCAGGTGATGTGCGCTTGTGCAGTCTCCTCGTTGATACAGTGCAAGCTTCGACTCAGTACACTTCAGTAGCAATAGGTGTTCTAATTTGGAAATATTTTATTATAGGAAGATGCTGTATTGTTATTAAAATATGCTGTTTTTAGATCTATTTAAAAGTGAAAGACCTGTTTAAAGATTATTTCATTTACAATTGTTTAATTTTGGAAATATATTTAATACATTTTTCTATTAGTGTTGTAACACTATAGGCCTATGGTTATTAGTATGTTTAACAGGCTTCAACTTAAAGGTTATTAATAAACCAGGTTGTTAATAAACCGTGAATTAGAAAATGAGGTGTCAACCCTTGTGGACATTATGTTTCTGATCTATTAAGGTAATTTCAGTATTGTTAGGTACCGAGTATCGTATCAGTATCATTTAAGTTTCAAGTATCGTTTCAGTATCGAGTATCGTGATACTAAACCTGGTATCGGGATCAAAGTCAAAAGTTTGGTATCGTGACAACACTATTCTGACACCTTTTTTAGTTGCAGCGCGGAAGCTCTGCAACTCTACATACACTCCGGGCCATCTATGTGTTACGACATGCCATCTAAGTGTTACAACATAGTAAAGGCCTTTACGGCAAGTGGCTAGGACACATCCATGGCGACGCAACTAAGTAATCCAACAGCATCTCTTAGCACAAAATTGGCCGTTAGTTATCAATATTTTATACAATCATCATGAAATTCAGTAGATATGTTTGGTAAAGGTATATATGATCATGAGGACAAAACCATTTTAAAATCGCTCCATAGGGGGCGTGTAGCAGCCAATAATGTAATAACTGCCAATAACGTAATAATTTTTCCGTTCTTAATGTAATAAAAGCCGATAATGTAATAACTGACCAATAATTTAATACATTTTCTGAACCAATAACGTAATAACTTTTTGCGTATAATGTAATAAGTTATTACATTATTGGCTGGTTATTACATTATTAGCTGGGTTTTTAAATAAATCATAAAAAATGTAATAACAGGAGCCGATAATGTAATAATATACTTATATCGCTTTAAGTTTTATTTTTGGCTATAAAGTGTCACACTTCTATGACACTTACCCTTGCTTCCTCTTTCAAATAGCTGCTCAAAAACCTGACCACACGCGCGCGTGCACGTACACACACACACACCTACTCTCTCTCTAGGAATTATGACTATTTATTTGTTTGTGGTGCTTGGTTAGACTTATCTCCAGCCCTGCCTTCTACTCCTTAACCATTTGAGTACCAAATGAAGTGCGAGCACATATGTTTGCAAACACAGACAATTACTCTTATGTCATATAATATGAAATCTATACCTCTTTGAAGATGCTTTGTCCACGAATACAAAGACCACCATTTCTTTTCATGAAAAATGTCATCTTTAATTAAATGTATTTAAATAACTTTTTCAAGCAAACTGTTTCAACCACACTATTATAGCTATTCAGCACTCTCTCTCTCTAGGCTATATATACCAAACCTGACTCCCGAAAGGTTACATGAAAATGTATTACCAAATCAGAATCCTTGCCCTGTTGACATCCCTGGCTATTTGAATACAGTCTTGACAAGCTCAACAAAGTCTAAAACCGAAGCAAATGATATCTATAGTTCATTCTTTTTTATTTTTGCCATTTTCTCCAATTTTAGTCGTTATACCAATTCTCTGTGTGTATCACAGTCCTGGTCGATGCGCTATCCTCTGTTGGTCTGGGGAGGGTGTAGACTACCACATGCCTCTGATACATGTAGAGTCGCCAACTGCTTCTTTTCACCTGACAGTGAGGCAGAGGTGGGAGTAAGTCACACTTGTGCAAGTCACAAGCAAGTCTCAAGTCTTAACCTTCAAGTCTCAAGCAAGTCCCATGTCACTGTGTTTAGACTCAAGCAAGTTAAGTTGAGTCACCATGAAAGAAGTGCTTAAAACAAGAGAGAAAGGGACACAATGGCAAGCCATGTCATAAGAAAACTGCACCTGTTCGTGAGTTAGTTAGTTTCTACAACTAGGGATGGGCATGGTTCGGATTTTATCAATACCAATACCACTATTGATACTGCTTATCAATACCAATACTTATCGATACTCTTATCGATACTTCCTAATTTGGTGTGCAAAAGACATGTTTTTAAAAGAATTATCAGTACTACTTTTATATTAGTTTGGGCAAAAAATATTTAACAAAGTAGTTCTGTTGATAAAATGACACATATTGTTTTCTGAGACAAAACATGACGCTGGGACCAATGGTATAGATACTGTAAATGTAATGTGTATCAAGAGAATGTTTAGTTCTTTAAAAAAAGGGACGGTAAACCATCCTTTATTATTATGATAAAACTGAAAGATGTGTTACCAAAGTTATCTTTGTAGGTCATGTTATATACTATATTTTACAGTTTAGAATTTTGCATTAAGAGGTTGAAAGTTGAGCACAAGGGATAATAGTGCCAGTTTGGTTGAAGAAGTTATTTAAATACACTTGATTAAAGATTATATTTTTCATGGAAAGAAGTGGTGGTCTTTTTTATTTGAGAACACAGCATCTTCAAAGAGGTATAGATTTCATATTATACAACATAAGAGTAATTGTCTGTGTTTGCAAACATGCGTGCTCCCACTTAATTTGGTACTCAAATGGCAGAGTATAAGGCAGGGCTGGAGATAAGTCCAACCAAGTCCAAGAAAACAAGTTACACAAACAATTAATTCCTAGAGAGAGAGAGAGAGTAGGTGTGTGTGTGTGTTTTCTCTGAGTTAGGACTAAGATTCAGGGGTCAGGATTGGCCTGGTTTTTGAGCAGCTATTTGAAAGAAGCAACAGTAAGGGTAGGCCTAAGTGTTATGGAAGTCTGACACTTGATAATAAATAAAACTTATACATAGTGATACAAGTATATTATTACATTATCGGCTCCTATTATTACATTTTTAATGATTTTCATTAACCCAGCTAATAATGTAATAACCAGTCAATAATCTAATAACTTATTACATTATGTGCAAAAAGTTATTACGTTATTGGTTCAGAAATTTTATTACATTATTGGTCAGTTATTACATTATCGGCTTTTATTACATTAAGAACGGAAAAATTATTACGTTATTGGCAGTTATTACGTTATTGGCAGTTATTACATTATTGGCTGCTACAGGGCGCAATAGTGCCAATGCTTGGACCCCTCCCAACGCCGCTTGCGGCTTTAATTTATAAATATGTTAGTTATGATTAATTACTTTTGAATTGGGGGGAGGGGGGGGCTATGTATAAAAATGGTTGTAATTCCTACGTTCATATAATATCTTTGACAAAACCCTTAAAGCTGACAGTCTACACTTAAATCACATCTTGATTGTTTCAATTCAAATCCATTGTGGTGGCATACAGAGCCAAAATGTTGAAAATTGTGTCACTGTCCAAATACTTATGGACCTGACTGTATAATAGGAATGGTAGTGTTCTACCATTGGCTGGGGTTGATGAGGGCTGCAGTGCAAGTGGTTAAAAGATTCAAAATAAAATGGTCTGCATATTCTTCTCCCCCTAAACCCATCTATTGTTGATGATAAGTTAGTGGGCATGCTGTCACTATTTTGGGACATTTGCCGATTCCCTCTGTTGAAATCCAGTTACACTGCACTGCTGTTCTACCTGTGTGTCTATTCATTACCATGAAGCAAATTATATTTGGTGTGCATACTCTTGGGCCTAAGAGAGGGTTCTCGCAGGGTAAATCAGTTCTATAGATTAAAATTCTGTCCTATTCAAGGGGCAACAACTCGCCTCTATGAGTGAAGCCTTTTACCCCAGTGGCTACTGCGGGAACTGCAACGCCTGGTTGCAAAAAGAACTTGAAACTCCGCCCACCCAATGTTAAGTCAATGGGGAAAGCCTGAAAAGAGGCCAATTTTCTCTGACGAAATATGAAGTCAATAAATTTTTTTCACAAGAAATGATGGTTTAACTAGTTAATCCCATCCCTTGTAATGTCTCCCCTGGGTCTGATTTTTTTAAATAATTCCTGCAAAATTCCCAAATCTGGGTTAATTTCAGTGCGCACAATGTGGCTTGTCCTACTACCGTAAGACCATATAAGGATTTTCCCATCCTCGCAGCCAGGCAGAGTGCTTCAGCGGCAGGTGTGATGTCATGTCGTTTTATTCCGATTAACTAGCTACATACGATCTCACCATTTAAAAGTCCAAGGTCCAAAAATGGTGTGTGCTGTGTTCAACTGTACTAACCGCTATTCTAAGGATTCTTCTCTCCAGTTCTTTCAGTTAATACATTTGAGACATTTTCAGATAAACAAGGTTCTATGTCAAAATGCGATTTCTGACCATTTCGGGGTTTCAGTTGATTCTCATAAAGTCTCGTCTTTCATAATTTGTATATGTTGTTGGTGAAATCAGATTTGTGAGTTTTAAAGCTTCTTTAAGAAGACAAGCTAGCAGGATTTACTTTGCTAGGGGGAGCAAGCTTACTGTCTTGCTATCGATCTATCTTTCTATCTAGCTAACTTGCTAGCTAGTTATCTTGTGATATATCTGTCTAGCTATCTAGAGTTCTGTTATGTATCTGTTATCTATCTATATAACTAGTTAGCTAGTGATCTATTTTATCTATTTTTCTATGTAAATATCTTAACACTAAACGTATCTTGTACAATTAACTTTTTTGAAATGTTATGACCGTACGGTTCTGTGGTTGCAAGGCCACGCTTGTTGTCCAGACGTGGCCGTGTCTAATAGTCTATACGTACAGGGCGCATACGCTGTGTGGACGGACAGTCCGCAGTCGTTTGCCCTTTCATAGTCCAGTCGTACCACCGCATACCCAAGCCCTACATTGACTCCATGTCTGTTTTGTGTATTCCGCATCACCGCGTGTTTCCGGTGCCACATGAAATGCATGTTGATGTAAAACAGTTTCATACCGAGCCATGATTTGTGTGACACCAGTACGCGTACGCTAGGTACGAGCGGTCACAAAAATTGAGCTTCGCGCGGACATGCCTAGGCAGACGTATGCTGAGGTCCGCTATTTCGTCATTTTGACCGCGCGGACCCCAGCGGAGTCCAGTCCGTGTATGCTACGTCTGGACCATGAATTGGCCTTAAGGTAGTCAGGGTGGATTTTCCTGTAGTCGTGGACTCCAGTCTGTCGCTCCACTGCGCTTGCATTGGTTGCAACGGTCAATGTGGCTGCGCCCTAGTTCGGGCTTCATGCGCCAGTGATCACTAACCATAGCAAATCAGTGGGTGACATCATGAAGCACTTCGTCCATATTTTTATATGGTCTATGGTCCTATTGAGATCTTTGTTGATACCAAGGGGTTACAGTAAGGTAAATAATTGGAAATTGTGATCACAATCCCTTTGTGCCCTTGACTAAAAGGGTTCATGGTATCTGCATCCACAAACTTATTAGTGCAATTCTACAACAGTGAAGACAAAATTTAACTACTCCCTGTGTTGATGCTGTGCCTTGTGTTTCCAGATGCACCTAAGAAGAGGAAGCAGTCAGAGGTGTTGGAGGGGATCCTGGAGGGCTTAGAGAGGGGAGAAGAGGAGAACTGAAGGAAAGAAGCATGACGACAGGAATATATTTACAGACCTAAAAGAACAGTTTGGTTTTAGGGCCTGCTTTAGTGGAAATTTTGCAGAGAATTGAATAAAGCAGGCAAATCATGTGTGCATAGCAGTTGTCATTGGAAATTTAATGGTTTTACAACTGTACAGTTTATAACTTTTGGATAGTAATGCTTTGTAAATGTTTTTAATTTTTATTTTTCCACCAGTGATGTGACCAGTTTCATTGTGTGTGAGCACAGTATACTGCAGTGCAATATCAGGTCATATTTGCAACTGAATTTGTCCCGTTTAAGCAGATTTTAAATTTAATTTAATGTATATTTCTCTAAGAGAATCTTATGTCATAATTTACATTTTTTGAAAAGCGTGTGATTCATTCATGTTTCTTGTGTCATTTGAAAACCCAGTTCTTGTTGTTCTAGCAATAGCATCATGCAAAGCTGTTTATGCCATGAAAAGAATAGTAAAATATGATATGCAAAGTCTCCAAAAGCCATTTACAATCACAAAAATAATTTAACATTGCAAAACTAGAGCAGGGAGAGTTTCATGGAAAACAGTATAAGGCAAGCACTGCTCTCAATGTTTTTCAAGTAGCAGTCAGTAACAGAACTAGCAGTTTTTTAAAAATTGTTCTGTATGCATTTCATTGCCTGGGACTTTAAAGCTGTTTGAGTATATTTGTTGGTTATTTCCCCATTTAAGTCAAAGTCATATGGAATTCTATGCTTTTGCTCCTTTGTCTCCTTTATTGCGCTTTATTGCAGGTGTTTAAGCTGTTACCTGATGACCAACTGCTGCAGTAGAAAGACTTTATGCAGGATATAATTATATTTGGTGATTTAATTTGTTTTCTACTGTAGTCTGTATCCACAAGATTCCTGAAGTCTGAGTTTTCTGAGCCTTCCTTATGAACCATATACTACCAAATCCTGATATATGATATTCATCTATCATCTTCATAGGAATAATAATTTTTAAAAATAAATAAATGTAAATATATATTTATCCACGATATTTCAAACCCCCATGATTCCTTGTGCGAATATGGGTGAAATTTCCGGTATAACGTTACCATGTGTGGGTGTTTATGATATAGGAGCGCATTTGTTGTGGTTGAATAATGAATAACAAGCTATACACTGCGGTTATTTTTCTAACATGATTATGTAACGTTAGCGACGTTATCAATACTTTACTGACATTGATGTAGCTAACGTTAGCTAGCTAAGTTATTAATATGGCAGGCATATTTTACTGACATGATGTAACATTAGCTAAGTTATCGATAGCTACGACTGGCATATTTTACTGGTACATGTTATCATGTTAGCTGTATATGTAACGTTAGCTAAGTTTATCAATATTGACTGCTGTAACATTTAAGTTACCTGTCACTATGTCAACAACAACGCTTCTCTCCAGCAGCCTCCTCTTCTTGGGAGGTTTGTACTCATATCCGAGCCATAGTGTAGGGTAGGGGTTTAGGGCTGTTGGCATCTTATCCACAAAGTGGAAGGAACAAACATACAGAGTTTTGGGTGGCGACTTCAACTTCAGACAGCTCGGCCACATTCTCCTCCTCTTCACCACACGGTAGCTTGTGAAACGAGTACCATGGAGGACAGGGGCATTCCGCCTTTTTGGTTGGATGGTGCTCATAACACGTTTGATCTAGCCAATTGTTTAACCTTGTCGTATTATCGTGGCAGCCTTTCACTGCACAAGTTGTGCCTGAACTCCTGTTTCTGGGCATTGTTGTCGCAGGGTTAACGTTAGCTCAAGCTAGTAGCTAGTAACGTTATCAATCTAGTATTTACACAGTTGATTGTTAGGACTGGTAACTAGGTGATAACCGGAAGTTCCGCCCACGTTTTGACTACTATGGCCACACACACTGATTCATTAAGAAATATCGTGGATATAAATTTTAGTTGTGAAATAATGGAGCCGACCTGAAAGCAAAGTTTATATAAAAAAACACATTTTTATCCTCAGAATGTATACTGCTGCCAATAGCCAGGGACACCAGGTTGGATCTGGCAGTCACTGGCTAGCTACAGTATCTGGCACCTATCTCTCTGCAGTGATTTAAACGAGTCTGCGCCGTCAAAATCAATCTTATGTCCATTTAGGTTGGGATAATGGTCCAACTATTCACTTAGCTACTTGTTTGGAGACTTGCTTAAGATGGCTGTTTCTTTTGCTACTCGCTTCGTGACAGGTTGGGCTACTGACATTGTGAATCATTTAGCTGTTGGTTGGATCTTTGGAACAGTTCTAATTGCTTCAACAAGAGTTTAATGATTTGATATTTAGTTTGGTCCTTTCATCTTTATAAGTTTGTCCAGTTGCTTTGCAAATTGGTTGCGTAATGCAATTCTCAATAAAGTCTGTTTAAATTCAGACTTTGTATTTGAAGATAATTTTATGGTTTATGAACTTGTCAATATTCCAAGAAGCCATTTCCTTCCATTCACATATGTACACTGACTACTGTGTAATCTAGAATTAAAGCTGATTTTAAAAGGTTTTACCTATGGTATCACGATGGGGTGATGTGTACATATTGTAATATTAAGCTAACCAGCTAATGCTGGACCAGCTGCTGGGGATTCGGAATCCAGAAGCCAGCGAATGTCTCCTTTTCACTGTAATTACAAAAAACACCTAAATGTTTTATACTAGAGTTCAACCAATATGATTTGTTCAAGGCCGATACCAATTCTGATATCTTAGAGAACTAGAAGAACAATATGCCAAAATCAGCCAATGTAGTTGGTAATATTGTGGTGGTTTCGCGAGGAAGCAGAGACGGAGACGGGCTTGGCTGCTTTCGAATCGCTCCCGGGGAGCTTCGCTTTATTTGTGACATCTCTTCAACAGCAATTCGTAGACTGACCAAAATAGCTGGGCGAAACCTGCTTTTGTCAAAACCCCAGGTTCGCCGTGATTGGCTACCAAGGCACAGTAGACAAACCAATCACGCAGCCTTAACGTCACACCACACAAAGGTTGGATAAATTTGCATACAGCGGGAATACAACACAGACACAATCGTGTATTTACAAATATTTACAACTAGCTACAATAACGGAGGCGAGATCGCCACACAACCCCCACCCAAGGGGTCACTAGTCCCTGACGACCCCGCAGTCCCCAAGCGATTCACCTCGTAGTCGTTGAGGTAGCTAGGTAGCCGCCATTGCCGAGTGGGTCGACCGGTGGTGTGCTGTGTCGCCTCCTCAGCTGCCGGTGACGTTGGGGGGACAGGCCTGCTACCTTCTTGTCCGCCAGCTGCATCTTCGGTGGCGATTGGTAAGGCGCGAGTCGGTCTTGGTGGAGCACCACCAGGCGCCCTCGATTTGGCATGTGCATGCGATACGTCACCTCACTCAGCCGCTCCAAGATTTCGCCAGGCCTGCGCCAATGCGACTGCAGCTTAGGGGACAGGCCCTTCTTGCGCACTGGGCAGTGGACCCACACTTTATCACCTGGCTTGAAGGCCTGCCCCTTGCAGTGCTGGTCGTAGGCGCGCTTCTGTCGCAGTCCCGCAGTGTCCTGGGCCTGGCGAGAGAAGTCGTGTGCCACTCGCAGTCGTTCCAGCAGCTGGCGGAAGTAGCATGCCTCTGTACGGGCTGGTTCCCTGTGTTCGGGCGGGGCCCCGAACACCAAATCCACAGGCGTCCGGAGCTCCCGCCCGAACATCAGGGCGGCAGGCGTGCAGAGGCTGGACTCCTGTACGGCAGTTCTGTAAGACCACAGGACCAGGGGCAGGTGGCGGTCCCAGTCTCATTGCTGCTGGCTGGCGAGGATGGCGAGTTGTGCAGTCAGGGTCTTGTTGAAACGTTCAACCAGTCCGTCGCTCTGGGGGTGGAGTGGAGTTGTGCGGGTCTTGGCTACTCCGAGCCGACTGCAGACCTCAGCCAGCACCCACGATTCAAAATTTTGCCCCTGGTCGCTGTGGAGTTGGGCGGGGACATCGAAACGGGCAAACATCTCCTCGACCAGCTTCCCCGCTGTTGTTGCAGCACTTTGGTCCGGCACCGTGTACGCCTCGGGCCATTTCGTAAAGTAGTCCATAGCCACAAGAACATAGCGGTTACCGGCCTCAGTGACAGGGAAGGAGCCGAGGACGTCCACCCCCACTGGCTCCATCGGGGCCCCCACTACGTAGGGTTGCAGAGGGGCGCAGGAGCGCTTGGTAGGCCCCTTGCATGCCGTACAGGAGTCACAGCAGTGGACGTGCAGTTCCACGTCCCGGCGGCACCCAGGCCAGTGAAAGCGCCCCCTCAATCGTCGCAAGGTCTTGCTGTTGGAGGAGGTCGCTTCCAAGCCCGGGTGCTTGCCACCGCCGATACAGCAGCCCGTCCCGCAGCTCAAGGTTCCTCCTTTGCCCGTAGTAGGTCTTGAGCTCGGGCCCCTCAGCCGCGACCTCAGCCCATTGCGGTGGTGTTTCTGCCTCCAGCCAGCACCTCACCTTTCTTAGCGTTCTGTCGGCCTCCTGGCCTTCCCGCAGCTGCTCCTGCGACACTGGCAGCCACCCCGCCTCGCTGATGTTAGCGGTAGCCACCGCTAGCTCCACCTGGCTCTTATCTTCCTGTCGCTGACAGTGCTGACAATCTAGCTCAGCACAGGGACGGTGGGACAAGGCGTCAGCGTTGGTGTGGTGCCGCCCCGCCCTGTGCTCGATCTGGAAATCGCACTCTTGTAGCTCTTCTAGCCACCGTGCGACTTGGCCCTCCGGGTGCTTGAAATTTAGGAGCCAGGTGAGCGAAGCGTGGTCAGTGCGGAGGTGGAAGTGGCTACCTTGGAGATAGGGTCGGAAGTGCCTCAGTGCCTTGACTACGGCCAGCAGCTCTCGGCGGGTCACGCAGTAGTTTCGCTCTGCCCGGCTCAGGGCACCGCTGTAGAAGGCGACATCTCTCTCTCCGTCGCTGTCCTCCTGAGAGAGGACGGCTCCCACCCCCACGTTACTGGCGTCGGTGTCGACGATGAATGGGCGGTGCACGTCTGGATACGCCAGTACGGGGGCCTCTGTGAGAGCCGTTCTGAGCCGGGCAAAGGCTTCTGCGCATTCGGTGGTCCAGACGAACGGCCGGTACTTCGGTGAGGCGATGGAGGGGACTGGCAATGGAGGCGAAACCCCGCACGAACCGCCGATAGTAACTCGCCAACCCCAGGAAGCTGCGCAGCTCGCCTACATTTGCTGGGGTCGGCCAATCCCGCAAAGCAGTCACTTTAGCTGGGTCAGTGGCTACCTCTCGCTCACTCACAACGTGCCCCAGGAAGGCCGCCTCCCTCCGGAGCAGCTGGCACTTCCGGGGATTCAGCCGGAGCCCAGCCTGGCGAATCGCCTTGAGCACGTCGTGGAGGTTAGCGAGGGCATGCTCAAAGCTACTGGCATGTACTAGGAGGTCGTCCAGGTACACTACACAGCAGCTTCGGGGAACGGCCGACAACACCCTTTCCATAAGCCGCTCGAACGTGGCAGGGGCATTGCACAGTCCGAACGGCATCACGCGGAACTGCCACAACCCTTGCCCGATGGTGAAAGCGGTTTTAGCCTTAGCATCCTCGGCCATTTTGACCTGCCAGTAGCCACTCCGGAGGTCCAGCGAGCAGAACCAACTGGACCCCACGATGTGGTCTAGCGCCTCGTCGATGCGGGGGAGAGGGTAGGCATCTTTGCGCGTTACGGCGTTGAGGCGCCGATAGTCCACGCAAAAACGCCACTCTCCGTTCTTCTTCCGCACTAGGACAGCAGGGGCCGCCCACGGGCTGTTGGAGGGCTCAATGATGCCTGCAGCGGCCATGTCTCTAGCCTTCTCCTCTGCCCCCAGCTGCTTTGCGAGTGACAACCGGTGAGGGCGCAGACGAACCGGTGTAGCGTCACCAGTGTCAATGGCGTGCTGCATTAGCTCGGTCTGCGTGCATTCCTCATCGCGGGCAGCGAAGAGATCTGCACTGTCCTTCAGCAAGCATTCAAGCTGTTGGCATTGGTGAGGGTCGAAGCCGCTGCAGCTGCGTCGCCACAGCTCGCGGACAGCACTTACCGTCTCGACGGGGGGGGGCAGGTTGTGACAGTGGGGCAGGCGAGCCACGCTCTGTGTTGGTTAGCTGGGGTGGCGGCTGGTGAGGGTGGGCTGAGGCTGCTTGGCGACAGGTCGTCCTGGACCTGCGTTTCCTCTTGGGGTGGCGTGGAGGGCGAGGGTGGTGGCATCGATGGAGAGCCTGGCGTTGGCGATGTCCACCGTGGCACCCCAGTGGACCAGCAGATCCAGGCTGATTATGCACGCGTCGCTGATGTCGGCCAGCCAGAACTCGTGCGTCACCACCTCTCGGTTTCCGACCTCCACGCTCACCATCTTCTTGCCCCGCATGCCGAGCCTCTGCCCCGTCACTGACTGCAGCTGAGTGGTTGTTGGGGACCAGGCAGTGTTGGGGAGCGTTCCTGGTCACACCAGGGAGATGGTGGCCCCCGTGTCGACCAGTGCCCAGCAGGATTGCCCATCCAGCCTACAATGCAGGTATAGCCCGCCCGCCTCCCCCAGTCGGCCCACTCGCTGTTGGATGGTTTGCTCTTCCGCCCTCAGAAGGGCAGGCTGGAATTTGCTTTTGGCTCTCATAATGGAAGGACTTTGCTTGGTTCCCGCCTTCACAAAGGCAGATAGAATATTTGCTTTCGCGAGTGGGACCGAACTGGTTTCAGGCGCAGCAGGCTGCTCCTGATTGAGGAGGATGGGTTCCTGGGACAGCGGTTTCCTCACAGCGCCGCCGGCCGTGGCGATCGGGGCTTGGGCGCTGGTGCTGGGCAGTCGTGGGCCAGGTACCCTGGCTCATCGCAGCGATAGCAGCGGCCGCGCCGTGCTGGTGGTGGGCGCTGTCGTCGCTATTGTGGGGGTGAGCGTGCCCAGCGGACTCCTTCCTCCTCCTCGTAGCAGTCGCTTTCGCGGACGCGGGGCCGGGTTGTCTGCCCTGGAGCCAAGCAGAGGACGTCCTCCGCCCTCTCTACTTCCTTGAGAGCGTCGTCTAGGGAGCAGGGCGTGGTCAGGATGACGTGCTGGCGCAGCCGTTCCGGGGAGAGGGTCTGGAGGAAGGTGTACAGCGTGAGCTCGTCCTGCCCTGCCGAGTCGAGGGACGGGTAGCCCTGCCGTGCGTGGAGCCGCACGTCCGCAGCCACGGTCCCCCAGCTCTCTTTTCCTTCACGGCGGCGGCTGTTCAGCTTCTCCCAGCTGCTGTGCATCGACCGCCTCTGGCCGAAACGCCTTGCCAAGGCCGTCGTCAACGCCTTGAGATCGCCCTGTTCGGCAGCATCAAAGGTCTAGCTGGACCTGCAGCACTGGGCCCTCCAGGGCGAGTGCTAGGTGCTTCGCCGTCTGGCTCTCGCCCCAGCCACAGTGACGGGCAGCCAGCTGCAGCTGGGCTAGGTACGTCTCCCACTGCGCTGCTCCACTGAACCGGGCTAGCTTAGGCTGTGTGCTAGCTGGCATGCTAGCTGGCGTGCTGGTCGGCATGCTGGTTGTTATGCTAGTGCTAGCTGGCATGCTAGCGCTGGCTGGCGTGCTGGCGCTAGCTGGCGTGCTAGCGCTAGCTTCCCTCGGGCGCGTAGGTCGAACAGCACTGGCTCCGTCTGGTTGTCTGGGGGCCCTCTCTCGTGGCGCCACCGAGCTCTGCAGGTCGGCGCCCGTTGCCGTCTCTGCTGCCTCGGTCTTCCGCAGCCTCAGTCTCTCTTCCAGCTCTCGGATCGCCTTCTCCACTTCAGCTAGCTGAATCCCACTTCCGGACACCAATGTGCCGGTTTCGCAAGGAAGCAGAGATGGAGACGGGCTTGGCTGCTTTCGAATCGCTCCCGGGGAGCTTCGCTTTATTTGTGACATCTCTTCAACAGCAATTCGTAGACTGACCAAGATAGCTGGGCGAAACCTGCTTTTGTCAAAACCCCAGGTTCGCCGTGATTGGCTACCAAGTCACAGTAGACAAACCAATCACGCAGCCTTAACGTCACACCACACAAAGGTCAGATAAATTTGCATACAGCGGGAAACAAACAGCGGGAATACAACACAGACACGATCATGTATTTACAAATATTTACAACTAGCTACAATAACGGAGGCGAGATCGCCACAATATATAGCCAATATATATATGACGATATATAGCTGATAAGAAAAGAAATGGGCAGCAGACCTGCCAACCTGCACGCATTTTGTGTACTAACCAGGCAATTCTTGGTCAAAATACGCAGGTACGAAATGCCAGCTGAAACTACGCAAAAAAAAAAAAATATATATATATATATATATATATTTATATATATATATATTATTGTAATTTAATTATGGAAAACAATCAATATAAATCAATACTGTACATTTATTCGGTATTTAAACTACATCCCTTGGATTTAACCAGATGTTACGACCTTGTGCTTGTGGTTCTGTAACCCCTCCCCGACCCACTCAACATCCACTGATACGCAGCGGTACTTTATTATCCACCGAGGCGTAACGCTGCATTGCTGAGGTAAAATGGGAAGTGGGGAGTAATAATCAAGCACAAAAATTTGACCGTAATGTTAACATATAAAACGTTAAAACATGTTCGGTAACTTTACGAGATGATGCATTTCAAGGGGTATATCCTAATGAGATAAATTTGTGTATATAGTTAGCCGTAGTAGTAGCTCGCATACGATTTAGCCTCGTTACGAGACGTGTGAATAACTGATGGAGTAATTTAGCTGCAGTAACTCAAACGCTACGAAGACTCCCTGTTCAAACTTTGAATCGCGCACGCTCTGTTGGAGCAAAGTGACCATTGCAAAGGTGTTTGACTAAAGACTGCTAACGTAGCAAATAATTCCTGTTATTGCAGCCAGTCACCCGACCAGCCTTGCAGTTAGAAAATAATCATGACGTCAGATGACGAGAATACTAACAAGTAGAGAGAGAGAGAAACAGACCTACTAAAAAGAAGCGAGTCCATGCCCCCCTCGCAAAATATAAGGAGCAATGACCGTGCCTCCTCCCCTCAAAACTTCCGCACCATGCATTTTGCACATTGTGCAATTATGATTTTGACATTAGCCACCAAGGAGCTTCAGGTAATAATTTAGCTAAACCTCTAGTTAAAAAAGCCTACATTCCTAGATAATTTTTCAATTGAATACTTTTTTTTCATTAGGCCTATATGATGTGTGCCTATATAAGCTGATTCAATTATTTAATTATTAAATAAAAATGGAAATCATGAACAGAAATGTGGTTTTATTCATAATTGACAGTGTTTTACATCGCAACATGTTTTTTTTTTTTTTTTTTTACATTACAACATAAGTTTATAAATACTTGAAAATGAAAACATATGTTACAATATACAAAATAAATTTTTCCATTTTTATTAAATAATTTAATGCAATTCACTTATGGTTATCAGTTTGTATAAGCACACAAAACAATTTTTTCATGATTAATATTTCATTATATGATATAAGCAGGTGTACTCAAACTTTTGACTTGCAAGTATATCATAATATAGCCCAGTGCAGTTCAAGTGATATTTTAGAATCAGGTCAAATTATACAATTTTGCCTGATCACTTTAACAGTCAAAACTAGAATTATTAAGAAAGGCTTGTGTGGGCGTGTGTGTGTGCAAAGCGAAGTGGTGCGAAAGCATGTGAACTAAGCGTTACACTGACTATTGTGGTACTCAAAATATTTTCCGGAGGTTGGCAGGTCTGGGGCAGATTTAAAACTGCAAGCCAAAAAACGTATTGCTGAACACAGGAGAAGTGTGCAGGCAACCGGCGGGGGACGTGATGTGCCAAGGTTTTCCCCCCCAAGATGACAAAATCGCCGCAATAATCGGGGAGTGCAGTCAGCGGCATATGTTCATTGGGGGACACTGACATGTTCACTGCAAATTCAGAAGGTGAGTTGTTTTCATGCTAAACTGATTTTAAAAAGGCTATAAATGATCTAGAACAATGTAACCAAATAAGACATTTTATTGTGGCATTTTATTTACAGTGGCCCCAAAAAGTATTTGGACACTGAAGCCATGCTTAGAAATTTATGAATTTTATTGAATTACATAACAAAATGTCAAACCAAATAACATTTATGTTAAAGATAGATGCCTTAAGCACACTTTTCAAGCAAAACATTTCACAAAAAGATGTTGGTTGGCTTTTAAACAATAAAACAATAGATATACTGCTGAAAATGAAGACAAAAAAGTATTTGGACACTCAATAATGCCTTCAATAAAGATCACAGTTTAAGTGTTTTAGTATTTAGTTTGCCACCCTTTACTTCGCAAAACCTCTTGACAACGTCTGGGCATGGAATCCAATTAGTTTCATGAACAGCTGGGTGAAGGTTTCCTCCACGTTTCAGCCAGCAAAGCTTTCAATTCATCCACACGAGTGCATCGACAGCCTGACATTTTCTTCTCCATTGCATCCCATAGATGCTCTATAGCGTTTAGGTCAGGGCTCTGGGACGGCCATTCTAAGACTGAAATTTTCTTTTTTGCAAAGTATTCTTTCAACAGGCGGCTGGTATGTTTTGGATCGTTATCCTGCTGAAAGATCCACTTCTGTCATTTGAATAATTTCTTTGCTGATTTCTGTAAGTTTGCATCCAAAATGCATCTGTATACTTCAGAGTTCATGATTCTATCAATGCACACAAGCTCACCAACACCACTGTAAGAAAAACAGCCCCAGACTTTCACATTTCCACCTCCATGCTTTACAGTACCTTTAGTGCAGTCCGGTTGGAATTCTTCTCCTGGCTTTCTCCACACAAATGCTCTGCCATCAGATCCATGGAGGTTAAATTTGGACTCATCAGAAAATAAGACAGTTCTCCAAAAGCTGCCGTCTTTGTGCGCATGTTCTTTTGCTAATTTTACCCTGGCTTTCCTGTTCTTTAGGCTAATGAATGGTTTTCACTGCATTGCTCGCCCTCTGTACCCATGCTCATTGATCCTGTTTCGAATAGTCTGTGAACTGAGTTGTATCTGGTAATTCTTGTTGATTTCTGAGGCAATCCTTGCTGCTGTTTCTCGCCTGTTTTTCTTGATGCTACCAACAATTATCCTGTCCAATTTGCTGGTGGTCTTTCTGGGTCTGCCTCTGCGCTTTCTGTTCTCATTCACAAGTCCTTCATCTTTGAATTTTTTTACAATATACCCAACTGTGGAAGATGGGAGATTAAGTTTTTTGCTGATCTGTCGAATAGAGTTGCCTTCTTTGTGCCAACAAATGATGCTAGACCTTTTCTCAGCCATTTTTGCAATTACTTTCAAACAACTGCTCCAAGATCATTTATAGTGGGTAAATGAGTCAATTATCCTTGTTTTCACACAGGTGCTCCAACCACAGGTGTAGTTCATCATCAAATTAACCATGGACATGTTCCACTAAGTTTCACAATCAGTATAGGTTTGAGTGTCCAAATACTTTTTTGTCCTAATTTAGAACAGTTTATCTATTGTTTTATAATTTTAAACCTAACAAACATCTTTTTGTGAAATGTTTTGCTTGAAAGGTGTGCTTAAGGTATCTGTTTTTAACATAAATGCCACTTGGTTTAAAATTTTGCTTTTTAATTCAATGAAATCCATACATTTTTAAGCGTGGCTTAAGTGTCCAAATACTTTTTGGGGCCACTGTATATAAATGAAACAGTGGAGCAATAGGCCACCGTGAGGGGCAAAGTTCCAGCCAAGCCTGTGTCCCACTGTGTCGCAGCAAAGGGGAAGGACGTCACTACTACTCAGGAGGAATCCCTTACGCCCACTCCGAAGTCCACTTCTGTTTCGGGTCATGGAAAGGTGCTATCTGAAACCGTCCTGCAGTCACAAAAAGATCAAAATCGTTTGGTGAACTAGTCGCTGAACTGAAGCAGATGCGCACGGTGCTGGTACATATTAACCAAATGCTCACAGCTCTTGTCAACTGTGTTTCAAAACTAGCCATTGGGCCTAAATAAAATTGATGTCTGTGAAACCGCTGTCAATATTTTTTTTAATTGAAAATTACACATGCAGTATGTCACTTGTTGAAATAGTCGGTGGATCAGCTGGCATCTTCTCCTGAGTGCAATGGCATTTTCTCCAGCTGGTGGTGGAGCGGGCTCATCGAGTCTCATGTCTGCAGGAAGTAGCTCAAGTCCATGGTTCATAGCAATATTGTGGATCACACCACAGGCTAAAATGATCTGGCACATGTTTCTTGGTTGATACACCCTTCTGCATCCAGGCAAAGCCAGGATACATGCCAAGACTCCAGAGTGCGACATGCGACCAAAAATCTGTCAAGTGCGACTAAACATTTTCATTGGTCGCACCGGTGCGCCTGACATTTAGCAGGTCTGTCTCTGTGTGTTACGACCAAGCGGCCAAAACCAGACTTTGTTTTTGAAGCTCATTTCCTGGTCTTGTTGTTCCTGGTTGCTCACTAGCGCCACTACGGTTGGCTCCAGTATAGGTGTTTTCATATCCGGTTTCCATGTAAGTCTACGGTACAAATGCGGTCAAAATACAAAGTCAATAATTTTTTCTCATGAGAACAAATAGTCACAATATGTGTATTTTATTCGTCTTATGACTGTCCATGGGTCGATTTTATGATTTATTGTGTCATTTGGGCACTGTTATAATATTTGTTGTGGACCAATGTGGTACAGTTTGCGTCACTTCCGGATTACTGCGGAGGACTAAGCTACAGTAGGGGCTACAGTCTATGGTCACTGGGGTGGGCGGTGGCGCCTCTTGGCCTTGACATTATGGCTCCGACCACGGTCCACCTGTGCGAAGTCAGAAAATGCAGGCATCCCATTTCGTAGTGATTTTATTATGGCGTGATCCTCCTCTGAAGATTTTCGGTAGCCGAGTCATCTTTACTATTTCCTTTAGCCTACAAATATTCAATCTGTCAAACGTGTTTGACGGCTTGTCAAGGTTTATTTGCTGAATAACATACAACACACGATGAAATCACACACACAGAATTTAATGAAATTAACCATCTTTGTAAGACTGACATTTAGAAAGGAACATGTTTTTAGCATTTAAGAGACCGACAAGAGCATTTAAGCCAGTGGTTCTCAGAATCGGTCCTGGGGGCTCCTTGCGTATATTGGCTTTTCTCCATTGGTTTTGATGATCTACAAGAAAAAAAAAAAAATAGCCTAATAAGAATTAGAAATTCAATGTACATTATTTTGGTCTTCATGCACCAGGTAGAAAACTTGCTGTGCAAAGTGCGTTGTCATATTTACTTACTCGGTTAACAGCAGGTCTACCAGACAGTTATATGAAAATTAGCCTAGTCAAATCACCAGTAGCCTACACATCTCTGATTGAATGACCATCAGTGTAGTCGATGTTCTTCCCCTGTGGTTCATATTGCTAATGCGTGAGCTAACCACGGATAGTCTACCTAGCTCACTGGCAAGCTGCAGTGATATGCTAGCTAAGCATATTCATTTAGCTGAGAAACATAAATTGATTACATGACACAGCACAGTCACGGATGGAAATTAAACTCCGTAAACATTTGATAATATATTTTCAAACATAACGGCAGACAGTCAGCTAGCCTCAAGTTCGTTCTGCAATCGTTCGTTCAGATCGATGGGCTTTTCCGCACCGGACTGTCAATCACATCGTAAAAATCACAGAACCGCTTAACTCTATGGTTTTGCCTCCAAATCGACAACATGGCCGCGCCCGCCATTGAGCTTCAAAACGTGTTTTAGAGACCCAATGGGTGAGTCAATAGGTGACGTCACAGTAGCTTTGTCCATATTTCTTACAGTCTCTGGTTACGATGGAGTATTAGGGCCACATTGAGGAAAAATAGATTCTGAGATTTCGAGAGTAAGGTCGTAAAATTACGAGAATAAAGTTGTAATTTTAGGCTACGTGTTATTTTAGAGGGGAAATATCAGAAGAGCAGCCTACCGCCTGTGTTACAATGAGGAAGGAGGTGCATCTTGTAAAGGTATACTTTAGTAGGCTATAGGTTTCACAAATAACTAAATACTTAATCTTTTGCCACATCAGCACCTCGTTATCATAAGTATCAGGACATTGAAGATTGTGCAAGAAACTGTGTCTATTCCGAAGAAAAAACCACACGGACTTGGAGGAAATTGCAGGCTCAGGCTGCCATTAGACTGTCCTCTCGCCCGTTTTGTTGGTTGCTGGTAATATATTTTCCTAAAAATTATGGGTTTTCTTTCTCGAAATTTTACAATTTTATTCTCGTAATATTGAGATTTTTTCTCGTAAAATTACAACTTTATTCTCGTAATATTACGACTTTTTTCTTGAAATATTATGACTTTATTCTCATTAAATTGCGACTTTATTGTCGTAATATTACGACCTTATTCTCGAAATCTCAGAATTTTTTTCCCTCAATGTGGCCCTAATACTCCATCATAGTACAGTTTGTGTATGTGCGCAGTGTTTTTTTTTCCCAACCGCATTCTGCGAAGACCTGCCCCTACTCTGTCTCTGATTGGCTCTGACCCTGATATTCTTCTTCGCTGAATGCGGGGGGGGGGGGGGGGGGGGGGAATAAAGCATGTACGTGTGAAACCGCGCCCTGTAGCCTACTCCTCCGGGAGCAGTGCACACTTTTGTTTGAGTTATTTGAGTTTGTCAAGCACTTTAAACATGAGCACTTTCTTGTTTGTGTGTGATTTCAATAAAGAAAAAACATTTATGTGCACCTTTATTCCTGTTTACAATCATTTACATAATGTGTTAAAGTTACAATCTCGAAGATTTCCCTTTCGTTCTCTTTGGCGGTACCAATGGCGAGAAGCGGTAATTGCAGGTGTGTTTTTGGACCTCACTTCCCATAGATCCAACCGGATCCAACCAGTGTCGCCTGTGTGACGTCAGTCAGTTGGCACCTGGGCCACGCCAACTATAACACTGACTATTTACTGAATAAAAAATGGTTGTTATAAAAGTAACGTTATGTACATACTTATTCATTGTCTAACATTAAGCTAACTTAAGCTGTCCTTACACTGCTGAGCCGGGTTAAAATTCTGTAGCAGACCAGGGGTAGAATTAGTGATGATCAATTTCCACAAACGTTCTTTATCCACCTTTTGTCCGGTACGCACAATTTTACACTGCCGAGAAGAATTTGCGGGATTCGCTGTGGCTCGTGCAATTATGTATCTCCTGCACAATAAACGGTCTTTTTCGTGAATGATTGTTGCGTGATATTTTTGAAACTGCCCTTGGTGTTTCTGGTTTTGCTAGCTAAACTGTTCGAGGATAAAGCTGAGCTGGGTGTTAAATTAGCAATCAGAACAAGGAGAATAAAACAAAAACAAAGGAGATTTCATCAAAAAGGGCATCAAGGCTTAAGGAACATATGAGGAAGCGTAATAAAATAATGACAACGCTAATCCATACTGCCGTATTCTTTTATTTAGTTTTCTCAGGCTTGACATCTTCACACAGAAATCAGACCCAGCTCTGCTCCACCTATACCCCGGCTTTATTCCGATCATTATGAACTTGATGGCAATGAAATAATGGTAACGTTAAGGCCAGTTCAGATCAATGCTTCGCAACGAGATGAAACGGTTTTAGAATGTTGCAGAGAAAATTGCAGCCGTGTGAACTGGTTAGTTGCAGAGAGTCTGAAGCCGTTGCCTGGGGTCTCAAAAGACCCACCTTGTGAAATCGCCTAGTGCAGTTTTAGAACATTTACAATCAGACGTCTTGGAATTTTACAAGTTGCATCCAGTCTCGTTGTGAATCATTGATCTGAACTGGCCTTTAGTTAGCTACACTGCAACGTTGCAACAAGGTAGCATTGCATTCGAAAAACGGTTTGCGAGGTCGGTACCAGTCGGTAGCGTTAGCTAACGTTTTTTATAATTGTTAGCTGACATTAGATTGTGTTATTTACATTAGCTAGCTAGCTAACTCAACGTTACCTGATATGAGAGATGGATACTGTGCGCAACGTTGTGTAAACTAATGTTGCCTTTCTTGACATGGTCCGGTAGCTAGCGTTAGCTGTGCAAATGGCTATGTAATTTAGTAACGTTACATTGTCATCAAATGTAATACGAAATCTACATCAACAAATAATATGACCTCTCATGCTACACAAAAACTTTTTAGGGTTCCATAGCCCCCCTCCTTCTCTGTTAGTGTTACGCTGGCAGACACCGGAAAAAACAATACGCCGCTCACACACAAGTGAGTTGAAGAGCGAGCCTGTTGCGTTAGCTCCGCCTACCCTCTCTGTCGGACCAACCACTGATGGGTGATGGAAAACACGTCACTAACTATGCGCCCGCTTGTGATTTTTTCCCGGGAATGTCGCCACAGACACCCAGTTCTTTAATCATAAATTAATACAATAATACGCTTTATCACCAGTGTTTTACCTAATCTGGCGATAGATAGTGACTTAACAGACATTTATTTTAATGAAAATCTTCGAGATTATTATTTTAAGAAATTACCAATGTGTGTGCACCTAAATTATGTGCTGGTGCACGTAAATGAAAAAGTTAGGCGCACCACTGCAACCAATGTAAAAAGTTAGTCTGGAGCCCTGCATGCTTACTGTGTGCTCCACGACTGACCGTGGGCAACCATGGGCTCTGTTATAGCGTGTTGCCTTCGCTGTCTGAGGGTTGGCCATTAGTACCGTGAAATGAGCGACCGTGAGCGACAGTGAGACGTCAGAAATCGTTCAAAATAAAAGTCTGCCTGCACGAAAGCGAGAAACGCGTATCTCAAAGTTTATTTTCTAAACTAGCGACGTTTTGACATGTAAAAATACTTCTTCGTTATAATTATAATGCCAATTAAAAAGGCAGTGTATTTTTATAAAGCTTTTTTTATATTTCTGCCATGATTGATTCTTGGAAGTGCAGTAAGTCTAAATATGAAATACCATGATCTTGCTTTTTTTAGGAGAATATAAAACTGATTCCAGCATATCTGTCATAATTAATAGGTCATGTTACCACTGAGGTGTTCTAACAACTCTAGATGATAGCTTACTGGCTAATTGTTATAGGATATGTGGCATGGGTTTGTTAGTACACAATAAAATGTCCAGTGCTAATTCAACTCGAAATAGATAACATTTGGACCCACATTCCAGAGTCAGACCAAAAGTTATCTGTTAAGACTTGAATTAACAATGGACATTTACTGCATACAGCCCTTCACTAAATTGATATGATGACAAAGATATCAAATAATCATGATAGAAAATTTGATAGAAAATATGGTTCAACTAAACAGTGTATTCCTCTCTACTGCTAGTATAGGTCAATGGATCGTGTACATCAGGCTCTGCTACCTCCCCTGGACATGTTGTCTCAATGACATGTGGCTGGGGTTTGAACATGCAGTACATAGGCGAATTTCATTTAATTAAACGAAATTCGCCTATGTACTGCATGTTCAAACCCCAGCCACATTTTCTATGACGCTTATTTGATATAAGTGACACCATATCTGAAGAGTGGAGGGTCCAAGGTATTCAAAACACCCCCATACCATTGAGACATGTCCAGGGGAGGCAGCAGCTCATTATATATGTTATGCTATCAGAAAGCAATTGGGATTTAATTGAATGAAATTTGCCTATGTACTGCATGCTTAGACCCCAGCCATGATATTCTGTGTGTGATGTTTTCACCTTTACAAAAAATGTTAATACTGTCCTATTCTCCTTGCCATTCTAGTGCAATATCCAGCCACATTTTCATATTTATTTGTTTTAAGTTGCATAGTTGATGTTACAAGGTAGCACAGAATGTTGAAGTAATGCATTTTAAATTACACAAATTCTTCCCTTACTATTCAGTTAAACTCATGTATTGATGTAATGTTGTATTGGATATGGCAATAGTAATTAAAATTAATGGGTGTATTTTATCTTTAATTCTCCATTTAAAATTTTGCATTGTCATTTTTAAAAATGTAGGGAAAAAAATATAAAAAAGGAAGACAGATTTGTTTGTAATTAGTATTAGTGTTGTGAATAGTTTTACAATGTCTGTGTTTAAAATCGAAGTTGTTTTAATATTGTACAAATAGAAAACGAATAGGTCATATTTTAGGACAACTGCAGTCCGATTTTTCCTCAGTTAATTTCATTTTGCTGATGGTAACAGTGGTTTTATCGTGGGACTTTTATTTTGAAATTTTCAGACCCGCGCGAAAGTCCTTACTGTCGCTAGCTTCACACTACTTTGGCCATTGGGGTGGGATCTGTCACAACACATTTGATCCAGGCCGTAATGACATTCTAAAATGCCATTGTTACAGCGTCCGTTGCTATGCCGAACGCCAGCTTGATGCATTCTGTGGCGAAAAAAATATTCTCAGCAATTTCCCTGGTTTTAACGGGTTATTTGCCAGCCTGAAATGCGATCGTAGGCTATTAGTAAACGGCTACACTTATGATCTAACTTGCAAGTAGTTTGCTATCTCCCTAGATATGAATTAAATGTTTTTAACAGAAAATAGTGATAATACATGTGATTTTATCCACGGAAATAGCTATACAAAAAGGCTAAATAAATGTTGTGGTCGCCGTTGTAGACGTCAGAAGGTGTCACTGACATCAACAAAAAAAGTTGGCTCTCTTTGCAGTGGTTAGGGCTGGAAACTATTTGTAAGAGCGAAATAAGCTCCCCCAGAGTGAAGCACAACACTGCCTACTAATCAAATAAGATCGCTGTGAGGTTGCTTTCCATAGAAGATTTCAGCTGCATTCAGCTAGCTAATTGTTAAGTAGTCTACTTACACCACTATATCGCAGAGGTTCAGAAAATGTAAGCTTGTGTTTAAGCTTAATTTTATTATGCAAATTCAAGTTAAAACGCTATGTTAGACATGGTGAAATATCAGAGATGGGGCCACAGACTCTTTACCTATAGGTCTACCCTTTTCTATCACAATGCTTTTTAAATAATTTCTAGGTAACAGTAGTCGGAGTGCTTTTTTCCATCTTGTACCATGAACAATAGAACTACTGTAAGAAATTGTGGTGATGCTTAACATTGAATTATACCCACTACTGGCTATGTAACTCCACCTCCAGGCACTACCTCACCGGTCCTATTTCTCCATTTGAAGTTTCCATCACCTTCCACATGCCTAGATTTAGGAGTAGTAGATGTAGAAGTATTGTTACGTTAAGAAAAATATACTCAAGTAGATATTACGTTTAGAAAATTCACTCATGTAGCAGAAAAAGTAGCCCTCCAAAAATTATTTAAGAACAAAAATGTTTCTAGTCAGAGAACTACTCAGGTGAGTTCTTATGTGTTAAATACACATTTTTATATGGCATACTTTACAGTACCTGAAGAAAGATCGACCCAGGAGGTAGTACCTGAGAGTCAGCACAGCCCACTTTATAGCGAGACATGCCTTTTCAATGGTACTGTACCGACTCTCCCTGGGGCTGAGCTAGCTGATGTAGAGTACCAGTCACTCCTCCACCTCCTGGGACAAGACCGCCCCACTCCTCTATCCGAGGCATCGGTCTGCAGGAGGGAAGATTTATCAAAGTCAGGGCTAATTAACAGAGGACCGCCACACAATCACAATTTTATTTTCAAAAACTCCGCCTGGCATTTCTCCGCCCACTGGACCAGATCAGGAGCTCCTTTTCGAGTGAGGTTGGTCAAGGGACCCGTGAGGCTCGAAAAGTCTGGAATGAATCGACGGTAATAATTAGCTAATTAATCCCAAGAACGACCTCACTTGTTTTTTAAGACTTAGGCTAGGGACAAGCAGCTATTGCAGCAGTTTTATCCACCAATGGGCTGTCTCGTCCCCACCCCAAGAGGAACCCCAAATACCATACCTCCTTCTGCCCAATTGCACACTTCCCAGGGTTTGTCATGAGTCCCGCCCTCCGCAACGTCTTTAGGACAGCTCCAATTGCTGCATATGCCTCGGCCAATCATTACTGTCAATGATCATGTCATCTAAGTAAGCTGCGGTATATGCAGCATGCGGTCTTAAAAGCCGGTCCATCAGCCGCTGGAAGGTAGCGGGTGCCCCATGCAAACCAAACGGGAGGGTGACAATTTGGTGTAATCCAAACGACTTTCTTTTGCTCCTGGAGATAAGGGAATCTGCCAGTAGCCCTTGGTTAAATCCAGTGTTCAAAAAAAAGAGCAGTGCCCAACCGATCCAGCAGATCGTCCACCCGAGGCATCGGATAGGCATCAAATTTCGAAACTGCATTTACCTTTCTGTAATCCACGCAGAAACCAACAGACCCATATGGCTTGGGAACAGAGGTGTTACTAGGATGCCATCTTTGGGTGAGCATGTGGATTATTTGGGTGGGCAACAACAAAAATGTTGCTTTTCCTATAGGGTACGTATAGGGTACTACAAGGCCGTAGTTTAATTTTGAGGAAGGAGGGGACAAAATGATTATAATTACAGTATCCACTTTTTGTATGGGGGTCCAGGGCCATTACCCCGTGAAAAAGAAAAAAATTATTAAACTCTGTAAGACTAAACTAATGTCCAGTAGGCGTAGGTTTTGTTTGAACATTGGGGGGGGGGGGGGGGGCAACACATTAAGCGGGGGTCTGGCGGTCCTCCCCCAGGAAATTTTGAGTGTCAAACACTTAATTTCCTGCATTCTGGTGAATTTTTATGCACCAATTTGTGCCTTTTCTGCATCAATTTATGGTGGAAATGTAAAGGAAAACAAAATTCAGGGGGACAAATGCACATGTTCTAAATATTGAGGGGGAGCTAATGTTAAAAAGAGATATCGGTAGCTAAAACAAACTTGTAATTTTACAAGACGTGTCCATAACTTTACACAAAACATTGGCTAAAATGCTAACACTGCAACACGGGGAGTCAAGTTAATTCCCTGCTTAGCAACCGAGTGCAGCTATCGCCAGGTAGTTTTCTAAGTGAAGTGAACATCATATTCAGACAGTGTACCGACAGCTATTAACTAGCTAGCTACTTATCATACTATCAGATATCATAGTTCATTCATTGACAACTTGATAGCTAACATTGGTGTTAGCTGGCATATTGATAGGTAACATTACAAATATATTACCGTTACCGTTCTTTTCAACCGCTGACTTTAACTGATGTTGTTATAAAAGTTTTCTCCACCGTGAAAACTGCCTGGCTTGTTTACATTTTGGACAGATGCTAGTGGGTAAATCTATCGCTGTTTCCGTCGCAGAACTTTCGACACAAGCAAAATCGGAAGCAATTTCTTCCTACCAATTTTATTTCTATAAGGGTTATGGGAAGTGAAGTCCGATCGGCTTGAGCAACCATCTCTAATTGTTGACTACATATCCCATTAGTGCTTTCGTAAGCTCAAACTTTTCGTGGCCATAGGGGTAAACCATTGCTACTGTGTGAAGAGGGGAGTCAATAATTCATGTTATGTTTACAGGCGTTACAGACCTTTCCGCATAATTTTGAAGTGATCTTTTATTGTTGTTGCAGCCTTTATTTTATGAAAGCTTTACATGAGAGAGGGATCAGTTATGGTTGGGGGGGACAATTCGATTCTTTACAAACATTGAGGGGGACACGTCCCACCCGGTTCCTACGCCAATGCAAATGTCCCATTTGGTACTGTCACGCCGATTTTGATCCGAGCTGCAGAATCGAAGCAATGACATTCTAAAACAGCTGTTGTACCCGTTGTGACATGCTTGAAGTTTCGTTGCGGCGTCCGTTCCTATGCCGACGCTCCCAGCCCTGCTGCATTCTGCAGCAATGAAGATTCTAAAACAACTCGGCAATTTCTCTGGTTTAACGGGTTATTTTCCAGCCTGAAACGGTGCAATGGTATTAGTAAAGGGCTACAAGTGTAATCTAACTTGCAAGTAGTTAGCTATCTCCCTGAATATGAATTAAATGTTTTTTAACAGAAAATAACAATTATAAATGCGATTTTATCCACGGAAATGGCTATACAAAAATGCTGGCTAATCACTAAACCAGCCACCAAGTGAGCTGGTAACTTAAAAGAAACACGCAGCTTGCAAAACGTGCAGACTCAACTGTGAAACAATACAAGACTACTAATATATAAGAATCAGAGAAAAGTATATAACAATAATAATAATAAACAAGAAAGAAAAAGGGTATTAACAGTTTTAATTGGATTGCTGAGAGCAGCTAGCTACAAACAGGTTTTGCAGTTCACTTTACCATGTCCGTACCGCATGTGCGAAGAAGTGGCGTGGTTTGGCGATAATGTAAAGAAGCAGCACTGACTAAGCACACCCACACCTTCAAAATAGCCAATAGGAAAGCAGGGCATTTTTTGATGACCAATGACAAAATTACATAAAACTATGGACGCTAAAAAATAGCTATAACAGTGATTTTTTCAGAGTTTTCATTGGATGGGTAGATGATTCCTCTGGGTGGGCAAGGCTTATCTCTGGGTGGGCAATGCCCACCCCAGCCCACCCGTAGACACGCCCCTGCTTGGGAACAAGCACGATGGGGCTACACCAATCACTGTGAGATTCCTCAATCACTCCCATCTCTAGCATTTTGTCCAATTCCTCCTGAACTAATTTATTTTTATGTTTAGGCAGTTGATACGGGCGACTACTAAGCACAGTGCCCGGGAGAGTATGTATGTGGTGTTCTATAAGCTAAGTTCTTCCTGGTAGGGGTAAAAACAAATCAGAAAATTCTTGCTGCAACCAAGCTATCTCTGTTTGCTGCTCTGGAGTCAGATAGCTGTCAACTGGAACCGGACAGGTTTTTCCCAAATTAGGAATTTCCGGTCTCAGCTCATCTGACCTGACTTCCGTTGTAGCAAGCAAAGCAGGGTATACCTCTCTCCACAGTTTTAACAAATTGAGATGGTAGATCTGATGTTCTCTACCCCTGTCAGAAGGAATAACCTCATAGTCTACATCCCCAATTCGCCGTGTGACCTCAAAAGGTCCTTGCCACTGGGTGAGTAATTTCGATGCTGATGATGGGAGTAAAACTAGGACTTTGTCTCCCGCTTTAAATATTTGCAATTGAACTCCCCTGTTATATTGCCGTCTCTGCCGTTCCTGCGCCTGGAGCAAATGTTCGCGTGCAATTTGTCCTAGTGAGTGTAGCTTTGCTCGCAGGTCCAGTACGTATTGAATTTCATTTTTACTTTCGCTTGGACCCTCCTCCAAGGTTTCTTTTAACAGGTCCAAAATGCCACAGGGCCTTCGCCTGTACAATAGCTCAAATGGGGAAAACCCCGTAGAGGCTTGGGGAACCTCTGTCACCGCAAATAACGGGGTCAATTAATTTATCCCAATTTCGAATATCAGTGCTGGTGAATTTACAAATCATTGTCTTCAAAATTCTATTAAACTGCTCCACCAACCCATCAGTTTGAGGGTGGTAAACGCTGGTTCTAATAGACGTAACATCCAACAGTTTGTACATTTCTTTTAGTGTTTGTTACATGAATGACGTGCCCTCGTCCATGAGAATCTATTTTGGGATTCCCACTCGGGAGAAAAAGTGAAATAGCGCTTCCGCAATAGTCTTCACCGATATATTGCGAAGGGGTACTGCCTCTGGGTATCGTGTTGCTTAATCCACTAGGACTAGCACAAAACAGTAACCACTGGCACTTTGTTCTAATGGTCCGACAAGGTCTATGCCAAGTCTTTTGAAGGGGACCTCTATTAAAGGAAGAGGTTGCAACAGAGCTTCTGGAATGGTTGCTGGATTTACTTTCTGGCAATCTTGGCACTTCGCACACCACCGACGGACGTCACCCCGTATGCCCGGCCAATAAAATCGGACCAAGATTGAGTGTTTTATCCTGCCCTAAGTGACCTGCCATCAGATTGTTATGATCCACCTGAAAAACCATTTTCCGGCGGCTTTTTGGTACTAAAAGCTGTGTATTTTCCTCCAGAGTATACAGGTCCTGACATACTCCATATAATTTGTCTGCTATAACAATCTCTGCTGGTCGAGAAGCCTACCATCACCTTTAATCACTTACTCAGCTACTCGACTCAGCGTTTCATTCTGAGATTGTTTGAGGGAGAAGTCAGTCACACGGGAGAGCAGACATCCACTGTCCACGTCAGACATTTCTGCCTCACCAAGATCCAGGTTTTGCCCACCATATGGCCCCTCCCCTGAATCACCATCATTTGTGACCATCTCCTCCCCAGCTGCAGCAAAAGGGCAATGAACACTCCCCCCTTGTCGGGCCCCTCTTTCAATTTTACTCTCGCCATTTCTTTGAACCCTGGCCAATCGTATCCCAGAATGAGCGGGAGGGGGGTGCGGGGACTAACCCCAACCACCACACTATGCTTTTCTCCCTAAATGGAAAACTCAATCCGAGTGATCAGATAGTAATGTATATCACCGTGCACACACCTAATGCCCACCTTCGTGAGTCTATCGATTACCTTGGGTGGAACCAGACATTAGTGCACAAGCGTACGAGAACAGCCATGCCCCAGCATTTCTGGTGCACTCATGACCGGGGAAGGAAAATACCTACAATTTGGGGCTGGGGAACGGGTGGACGGAGGTGGGGGTTTAGGGAAACGGGACCTTGGGGAGGAGAGGGTAATAGGGGAAGAGGAGGGGGGATTAATACAGGTAGCATGGGAAGAGGAGGAGAAAGAAGGGGAAATGGAGGTTTATTCTGTGATTTTCTCCCTGTGTCCTCTCCGACGGACAGATGGTTCTCCACCAGTTCTATTGCTGCACTCAAGGAGGCAGGTTGGTGACACCAGAGCCAGTCCGAAATCCGTTTCGGGAATGCCCTGACAAACTGTGCCATTTGCTCCACCATTTCCTCAGGAGTGCGGCACTCTGGTTGCAGCCAGCGTCGGTAGGAGTCGAGGAGCTGCTGGGCGTAAGCGAAGGGCCGACTGGTCGAGGAAAATGCCAGCTCTCGCGTCTTCCTCTGGTGGCCCTTGGGCTTCAGTCCCACCCTTTCCCATATGGTAGCCCAGAGGGTAGAGTAATCGGCCAGGGCACTGGCCGGGAGGTTGCGAGCCACTAATTGCATCTCCCCTGAAAGCAAGGGTAGGAGGTGCAGCGCCCACTCATCCACCGACCAGTTGCATGCTGTGGCCGTCCTTTTGAACAACTCAATAAACGCCTCCGGGTCGTCCTCTGGGCCCATCTTCTGTAACATCACGTTGGCTAGGAGGGTGGGAGTCGGGGTGGAACTGGTTGTTCTTTCTCTCAGCAGCTCTGTCAGGATGGCTCGATCCACAGCTTGCTGCTGTTGTTCCTGCAGACTGCGGAGAGCCTGGTGTTGGTTCTCCTGCATCTGGGCCAGCTGCTTCACCATTTGAACCAGCAGAGAAGGAGAACCTTTGCCCTAGTCTGAATTCCTGAGCGCTGTCGCAGGTTTTCATCAAGGATTTCTCTGTACTTTGCTCCATTCATCTTTCCCTCAATCCTGACTAGTCTCCCAGTTCCTGTTGCTGAAAAACATCCCTACAACATGATGCTGCCACCACCATGCTTCATCGTAGGGATGATATTGGCCAGGTGATGAGCGGTGCCTGGTTTCCTCCTGATGTGATGCTTGGCATTGTGGACAAAGAGTTCAATCTTGGTTTCATCAGACCAGAGAATCTTGTTTCATATAGTCCGAGAGTCCTTTAGGTGTCTTTTGGCAAACACCAAGCGGGCTGTCATGTTCCTTTTACTGAGGAGTGGTTTCCGTCTGGCCACTCTACCATAAAGGCCTGATTGGTGGAGTGCTACACAGATGGTTGTCCTTCTCGAAGTTTCTCCCATCTCCACAGAGAAACTCGAGCGCTGTTAGAGTAGCCATAGGGTTCTTAGTCACCTCCCTGACCAAGGCCCTTCTTCCCTAATTGTTCAGTTTGGCCAGGCGGCCAGTTCTAACAGAAACTCCAACCCACTGAGGATGTGGCAAGGCATCCAGTCCATCACGGATTACAAAAGGAAAAATAACACACAGCATACACCAGCCAACAACACTGCCAACCTAGCGGAGGAACTTAACAACTTCTTTGTTCGGTTTGACAAAGACAATAACCAACCTCCAGTCAGTTTTAAACTGTTTGGAGACCCACAGACTCACAAGGTGTGGCGAGCCCTCCACAGCATCAACACACAGAAAGCAGCTGGGCCTGATGGTGTACCAAGGGCATGTACTCCAGGCCTGTGCTGACCAACTAGCAGAGGTATTCACACACATTTTCAAGCTCTCTCTATCCTTATGCACAGTCCCCGCATGCCTCAAATCCACCACCATCGTGCCCGTTCCCAAAAAAACCTATGGTAACCTGTCCCAATGACTATCGGCCAGTCGCTCTCACCCCTGTCATTTCAAAATGCTTTGAACGACTGGTACTCACCCACATCAAAGACACTGTCCCAGCTGCTCTAGACTAACACCAGTTTGCCTACCGGGTAAACAGATGCCATCTGTGTGGCTCTCAATAGAGTCTTTCTCACATGGAAAGACACAACACCTACGTCAGGATGCTCTTTGTTGATTACAGCTTGGTGTTTAATATGATCATACCGAACAAGCTGGTCGACAAACTCCACGCACTAGGACTAACTCCCTCCATATGCAACTGGATACTGGATTTCCTCATCAACCGCCCCCAGACTGTCAGACTGGCCAAGCACACATCCTCTACCCTCACCCTGAGCACCGGCATCCCCCAGGGCTGTGTGCTGAGACCCCTCATTTATGCATTCTTCATGCATGACTGACAACTCAAACACTATTGTTAAGTTTGCAGATGATATGACAGTCATCGGGCTCGTATCAGACAACGACAAAGCCGCATACAGGGAGGAGGTTCAGAACCTGACAATGTGGTGCGCTAACAACAACCTGGTCTTAAACACCAAAAAGACCAAGGAGATTATCGTGGATTTTAGGACTACCAAGATCACACATAGTCCTGTCCACATCAACACAGAGGTTGTGGAGAGAGTCCCCAACTTCAGGTTCCTGGGAGTCACCATCACAGAGGATCTCTCCTGGGCTGACAACACCTCAGCAGTGGTGGGTAAGGCACCACAACGCCTTTATTTTCTGAGGAGGCTAAGGAGAGCCAACCTCCCCAAAAAGCTGCTTGTCAACTTTTACAGATGCACCACAGAGAGCATCCTAACAAACTGCATGACAGCCTGGTACAGCAACTGAACCAAAGCTGACAAAAAAGCCCTCCAGTGTGTTGTGAAAACAGAACAGGACATTGTTGGCATTGAGCTGCCATCACTAAATGGACTGCATTTATATAAATGGACTGCATTTATATAGCGCTTTTATCCAAAGCGCTTTACAATTGATGCCTCTCATTCGCCAGAGCAGTTAGGGGTTAGGGGTTAGGTGTCTTGCTCAAGGACACTTCGACACGCCCAGGGCAGGGTTTGAACCGGCAACCCTCCGACTGCCAGACAATCGGTCTTACCTCCTGAGCTATGTCGCCCCTATGTCGTCACTAGAACATCTTCACAGCACTCGCTGTGTGAGGAGGGCTAAGAACATCATAAAAGACTTTACACACCCTGGACACCATCTGTTTAAGCTCCTCCCATCAGGCAGGCACTTCAGGTCAATCCACACACGCACAAATAGACTGAAAAACAGCTTCTTCCCAAAAGCTGTGGCACTATTGAACTCAGACATCTCCTCAGTCTGACGATTGTATTTCATACTTTATATTGCTTGTATTTTGTACTTATATTGCTTATATTCTGCACTTTTTATCGCTGATATTTTATAACCCTTATCTCATTCCTGTCTTATTTATTCTTTGTAAATATGTATGATACATATAAAATACAATACAAATGCACCATTTGAGGTTGACGCAATTGTAATTTTGTTGTGCTTGCAAAATGACAATAAAGTTCTTGAATTGAATTGAATTGAAATCCACTGATACCCTAATCTAGGCAATCTATGGGTCTCACTTCACCTCACCTCACCAGATGACACAGGACAACATATCGGGGGTCATAGACCCTGCATAGCTACATGCCTAACAGTCCTTGTCATAAAGTAGTCCGACCCTACTTACCTTCTCTCCTACACCTTAACTCAGAATCACCCAGTCAGGGCAAACATCCTCAAGCCATGCTGGGTAAGGTATTTAAGATAGCCACAGGAAAAAGTTGTTGTGTTGTGTTTGGTTTTGGAGCCTTGGAGAAGAGTTTTTTCTCTTTTTATTTTGGTGGCAGTTCCTTGGTTGTGTGTTTTTAGCTGGTTTATTTTCATTCTGTGGCGCTGAAACTGGAATTGGGTGATACTTTGGCAAGGTCTGGCTTATCTGTCTCTCTCTCTCTGTTTTCTGGTATTTCATAATCAATTATTTAATGTTTTGTATGTCTTCTGTTTTGTAATTTAGAAGTAGTGTGCCTGCATTCAATAAAAAATGTATTATTTCAATTCACTAATCTAATTGATTGCTTCCTATTAAATTCAATTATTTAGTCTTGATATACAGCTTGTTCTAAGTTGTTAGTTGATTCCACCAGTTTTGTGTAGACTGACCTATCAATGAATTTGTTGATTTAATTGATAATTCTAATTTTAAATATAATTATTAAATTAAATCAAAATATATTTTTCATGTAGATTAAGTGAGGGGTTCTAGCACGCAATATCGCTTGGTTCAGTATTCAGAGTGCTGAACATTTTAACAAGGGCATTGACTGTTGGAACTGCTGGATTCAGAAAATAAACATTTTTAGTTAATCCTTGCTTGTCCCACAATACCCAATGCTCAGAGTGGGGATATTGTATGATGCTCAAAAGAGGGAAATATCGCCCATTGTCCTGAAAGGGCACTGCACTCCATCCACTCCACACAATTTACAATAAATATTAAGGGCTACCAGTTGCCAGGATAAGATAACACTGCACACATAAGGGGGTGAAGCGAAATATTCCAGAAACCCCAATACACACAAAAAGAGCAAAGTGCAATTAAGCTAAATACACGAACATACACACAGAACTATCCACAGAACTATCCACACTATGTAAATACAGCACAAATACTTCAACTTAATAAATACAAACTTCTTACACTGTTTTTCCCATAGTAATTTTGTATATCCCCAAAACCAGCACTTAATTCTCCATTTTATCCTGCAATGTAACAAAACTCTTTGCAATTGTCTTGTTAGCTGCCCTACCAGTAAAGCTGTTATTGCTTATTACGCTGGATTCGGCCTCAACCACACCAGTCACAACAAGCCGTGCTAAATTTAAAAAGATTCAAGAGGTCGGTCTCACATGTGGATTGCATTGTAAGAAACCGTAATGGATGATACCATTCAACAAACGTTATAAATACATTGTACCTGAGTATAACAGAGTTAATGTTACCTCTTTCACAAATAGCCCCACTCCTATGCTCAGACCTTCCAGCACACCTGGCTTTAAAAACTAGCAGCAAGAATGCTTTAAAGAACGGAGTGTCTATTTGCAGAATAGTCACACGGCAGCTATTCGGCAATTTACACCCGGCCCCCTTACCCCCCGGCTTCACAAAGCCCAATAAGCTGTGGCTCTAGCCACTTACAGGTTACGTTAACAAGTTTGTAAGTCCCGGTTCTAAAGCACAGCACGCTACGACTCGGGATCGGAGTTCATGTGATTCCATGTGGCGGTCCCTGATGCCCGCTACTGGGTGGCAGAGACTGTCAGACTTGGTCCGGCCTCATGGAAACACCCCCTCACCTTTGTCCTTTACGCGGTGGAGCAGATCAGGACTCTGATGCTGTTTCTAAAATATACATACAGTATCTAATGTGTGCCGGGGTGCAAATAGCATTGTTAGCTACAGACACCTGGGTGCTTGTCTCTGCCATGCTATATACACCCGGGTGTAAATAGCCACATTGGCTATTCCACCCGGGTGCAAATAGCATTGTTGGCTACTGACACCTGGGTGCTAATAGCATCTGCCTTGAATGCAGTACCAGAATGCATGTGGCAAAAAGCCGGCTATGTTTTAAACTAGGCCTACTCATTACACAGCACAAATACCATTAAAAGCATACACAACCATAAGAGTGCCATTTACATGTGTAAACTATAAAAGTTAAACTGGAACTTTACCTCTTGTGAGCACAGTACACCCACAGACATTAGCTAAGCAAGTTAATCTCCATCTTCCATAAACAAATCTTAATGCACTTGCTCGTCACGTTTGTCCCTGATGCACAAAAGCTATATAAGTTTAAATGTACAAATAAGCGCTACTGGCATACTCTTTATGCCCAAGCCACCAAAGAGAGAATTTATTTAATAACACTGCCTAAGTGAAACTAGTAGTATTTAAAACATAACTCAGCCTGGTTATCAGCGATGTCCTGGCATGTGGATGACCAAACGATCATTTATGGAAGTCTGAGGATCTACGTCTGACCTCAATTAAAAATTTTAAAGCGGCATTCCTTGTACATCTGCACAAAAAATTGTAGCATTAGCATGCCTTGCAACAAAATGCATAATTCTTATGAATCGGAAAGTTAGAAAAGCCAATTGTTTTAAATTGAATAAATGGTTGGAGGACTTTCTGAACCTTATAAGCATGGAAAAAGCTGCATCATCTCTGTTATATTTGGATAGGGGAGGTAATGGCCTATGGGACACAATAGGTCATTCCTGGACTCACAACATCTTGCCCTCTTCCCTTATAATAAGGTCATTGTTGGACTCACAATATTCACTCCTGGTCTCAACCATCTTGTCTGTTCCTGTAATGCTTATTAAAAATAAATAAATAAATAAATATAGATAAATAGATAGATAAGTATATTTATGTGTTGGAGCAAAGCATGTGTTGATGTAAGATCATGTGCATGCATGTGTTCCTATGGACACACTATGTGTTAAATAAAAACACATGCATAAAATAATTTAACACTGTAACCGGTTTGTCATGTCTGTGCAATAGCCACGTCTTTGTATTGTCATACTGTCTTTCTTGTGTGTTTGTCTGTCATGGATTTGGATTTGATTTTGGCGAAGCGTTAAGTGCTGGCTCAAATGCTCTTAAACACGGTCAAATTAGCAAAATAACTGAACTGTCAGTGCACATTTGAAACAATTTAATAGCATCTACTTTGATTTCGTATATTTCTTTGTTGAATGACCTTAAAGTGAGTCCAGATGCTGAATTTTGTTTGTGTGTGGAATGTCCATTGCGATTACATTGCAGACAGAATGTTCGACCTCTCTACCTTATGATATGGTGGAGCCGTGCAGGCTAGTAGTCTCTGTGGTGAGTGGGTGGGAGTTTTCCCATAGCACTCTCAGGATTTTAGCTCGGTCCTCTGCGTCCAACTCCCACCGTCCTTTACCCTCTTCTTTGTGTCTGTTGGGCTTCATCTCATCCAATGACTTTGAGAAATGGGAGCAGATGCTGAAAGATTGGATCCACACAGCGACCTGCTCAGGGTTGGTGGAGATGTTCATGCCTCTTACTCCCTTCCCTGAGCCCCAACCTGTAACTGTTAGTAGCCTACAAAGTACCCAGGCCCCAGTACAACCTATTCTTTATATAATGTAGGTTACTGGAGGCTATGAATTTTTATACAATTAGCTACCTTGATTCTGCAAGGCGGATGAGCGCACACAGGCTTGCTGCCACTGTCCTGCCCACAAACGGAGGTTCCTCCATCCTCATTGGATTTCTTGCGGAGTTTCGTACTCTTTTTGGTTGTTGGCACTACATGCGATGCTCGCTTTCTGGCACTGTGAAAACAGCTGAGTTTTCTTGAAACAGAAAGGGTCGGTCTTCGGTGGGGGAGAACGGAGGGCACGTAATCAGGATGGTCTGTCATTTCTTTTACTTTGGAACCTTGAAATCACGATACATCAAAGTTAGCTAAGGTTAGCATTAACGTGTTAGCCTAACATAGCGATGGGCTTTCAGTAATCTAAACACAGGGATAGTATTTATAATTATAGCTAGCTATCTTGCCATAGCTTATAATTGTTAATCAGACATAGCGTTAGCTAAGTTGTGTGTGGAGATGCAGGGTCCCATAGCTTCCCATTGTCTTCCCTTCGTATGGCTTGGAGCCACAAAGCCCTTCTATCAGGATCTACATGGCAGGGGAACAAAACGGAGATCAGTGTTTATAGAAGTATAAAAGTCATAGAAGTCAAAACTCATCAGTTCTTATGTGTTTTATTGATGCTTCCAAAGCCTTTGATCGTGTTAATCATAGAAAGTTGTTTGTTAAATTGAGTCAAAGAGGGGTGCCCAAATACATTGTGAGAATTCTGGCTTACTAGTATGCCCACCAGACTATGCAAGTAAAATGGGGTAATAGTGTCTCAGCCCCATGGGGGTTAGCAATGGTGTCAGACAAGGGGGAATCTTGTCCCCATTCTTTTTAATCTATATATGGATGATCTGTCCAAGCAATTGGAAGCCTGTGATGCTGGGTGCATGATTGGTAATACTCTAATGAACCATATTATGTATGCAGATGATCTTGTGGTCCTTCGTCCAAGTAGCACTGGTCTCCAGCAGCTCTTTACTATGTTCTGTATATGGTGTGGAACATGATATCAAATATAATGCCAGTAAAAGTGTTGTCATGACCTGTAGAACCAAAGAGGACAAATGTCTAAAATTCCCTGATTTCAAATTGTCTGAAAATAATCTTGGTGTCTGTAATAAGGTAAAATATCATGGACATTTTATTACAGAACAAATGACAGATGATATTTATAGGCAATGCCGCATGATGTATGCACAAGCTAAAATTCTCTCACGCAAGTTTAGTATGTGTACAGATGGAGTGAAGATGTCTCCGTTTAGAGCATATTGTACACCACTATATACTGCAAACTTGTGGTCAAACTACAAAAAAGCAAGCCTACAGAGACTTCAGGTAGCTTATAATGATGCCATGAGAATATTACTTAAGAGACCTAGATGGTTTAGTGCAAGTGAGATGTTTGTGGCTGCAGGAGTCAATACTTTCCAAGCTGTCTTAAGAAGTCATGTATAAATTTATATGACGGGTTAATGACTCTGTAAATGAATAACCTTGGTTCTGTCTAACATAAGGTTTAGTACTACACGATACCAATCACAGCTGTGGAGGCATTGGAACAGTTGTCTTTATGTAAGACATTAATCTATATATATATATATATATATCTTTTAAATTATGATCTTTTATGATGCTTTTGTGATGCCTTGGTATGTAATTTTATCTATGTAATGTTCTGTCTTTTATATGGACCTTGAGTCGGAAATAAAGTTTTGATTGATTGATAGCTAGCTAGTTAGTTAGCTAACGTTAGCTAGCTAATATTAGCATAACTCACTTTGCCAACTTTTGATAGATAGTAAAGCTAAGTATGGATCTGGAGAAGAATTCACTAGGTTTTCCTATATCACATTAGCAACAAGCTAATCGCAAGCTAACGTTTGCTCATTAGCTAGCTAGTTAGCTATCGTTAGCTTGTTAGCTAGCTAATATTAGCATAACTCACTTTGCAATTTTTGATAGTGATTATATTAAGACAACACTTAACAGTATAATGAAAATTCTTGTTATTGGAGAGGGAGAGATACAGATAACTTACAGATAAGCCTACATGAACTGTCCGCCATCAAGGCATCCATGAGTAGAGTAACTATTAGGCATTCCAAATGATGAGGTAACTTTTTTTGGTAGTTGTGGTAACATCTGTTGATGTATTAATTACTGTGGATTACGTTTGGCTTTTGATTTTACTCAAAAGAACTCCTACCATGATATTTTAACAATTTAAACCATTAAACTACCTGACGAAGGCAGCTTGCTGCCGAAACGTTGGCGATAAAAATCTGCATTGGAGTAAACAGAGTGTGCGACCCTTCTTTCTTTTTAAGTTTTACTTGCATGTCCTTCTGGTCTGCACCTCGCTAAAACAAAGTATGCGTTTTCTTTTTCACTTTCGAACAATTTAAACCATCCCAAGAGATGGTTTAGTAAGGCTATAGAGATATTATATATAAAAAATCGAAATGAAATTACAGTGTGTACGTAGTGCATATCTGCTTCTGTGAACTTAGTTGCATTGAGACGATAATCCATACATAAAAAGCTGTGTTTTGTCCGTCTTTCCATCTGGCCGTTATTCCACCCGCAGCAGTAACCACAGCGGCAATGACACAATGTTGCGCAGCAAAAAAACGTGACCAGAACAGAATAAATTTGAAGACATTCATACCAATGACATTGAGCTCTCTTGATTCTGAAATGCAGGTCCAGTGTATTAAGCATATAACCTCAAAATTCATAAAAATTGGCCAACCGGGAGTTGAAATATGGCCACTTCTGGTTTAAACAGCCATTTTGAATTTTGAAAATGTCAGAAATGTCTCCATATAGGTGATTATGCTAATTATGCAAATTGCCCAACATAAGCAAGTTAGCATCTGGCAGTTTATAAATGCTGGGGACCCATACTGTACATTTCTAACATAAAACTTTGGGGTACTCAACATTTCTGGGTTCACAATAGGGCTCTATAGGCTGGCAAATAGACTATAACCTAGCTAAGTGAATTGAAATAAGCCATCATGGAACGTGGACGTAATGTAACGTAGCTAACTGTTATTTCATTGTTATTTAACGATGTGAGCATGATATTGATTTTTATCAGAGGTCAGTAGCTAGCAATTGGTAACACCTTAGCTACCCAGATAGCCAACGACTCCGGGCCGGATTTGGACCAGTTCTGGCCTAAAGTCAGCACTGCCGGGACGGACACGGCCCAGATCTGGCCCGGAGTCGCTGGCTATCTGGGTAGCTACATAGTCTGTTAGCTAGCTGCTTTTTACTAAAATTGAGGAATTTGTTATTAGCTGGTTGAAGTTAGTTGCTAATAAGTTTATAAGAATAATGTTATAGTCGTGGTGAGAATGTGATTAAGGCTGGACAGCACGGATAAGTCATGATGTTGCTTGAACCAAATTAAATGTAGTTAGTAGCTACTATTTTTTAACATAATATTTAACCTGCTGCAGCAAGCTGTATCTTTCATTTGACTTAACTAGTGCAGATGAAAAGTGCAAAATTTTAATGTGTGCTTGTAAGAGAAAGAGGGATTTTTAGCTAGCTAGCAAGCTAACTAAGTGCAACACTAATTGTAGAGTTTAATTTGACAGCCGTCTGTACTCTTATACAATCTGTCTGTCCTGTTGTTTGCAAGGTAGCTAACGTTAAACACAGTGAAAATGCTGAAAGTGAAACTGTCTAAAGTGTAGGTGTATTTTATTTGGATTTCTGAAATATATGTGAGTTTCCCGGAAAGATTTTACAGATGCAAAAGCAATAGTTTAAAAGTTGTATTTTTAGTTAGCCAGAAAGCCAGTGTAATGAGTTACAGATTTGCTTCAGCTGGAGAGGGGATTTGAACCCGGGTCTATCAGTCCTGTAAAAAGTTCTAAAAGGAAAAGGCACCACTCAGTGAGCTACATGAGAGCTGCAAATGACGAAAATCATTGATTACATTTTGTTGGGTGCAGCGTCTTTTACTGCTACCACATAGTGAATGCGATTATGAGAAAACTTACGGGTACGCTGAGCTATAAAACACTATTCCAAAAACAAAATTAGGCATATATATCGTTAGAAAGCTTATTCTGTCACCTATTGGATCGATTAACTGTCAATCAAGTCAGACTGTACTACAAAGGACGACAACGAAAACAACATGTGTGGTATTACGCACAGCTATTTTGAAGGTACCCAGGCATCACAAATGAGCATATATTTCACAAACGAATTGCCAAGACAATATATGACAACACAGTCTCAAAAGGGACATCTCTACACATAAAACCAATGATAAGGATGTATATTTATTCTATATTTAGTTCCAGATATTGACTTGAAAGTGACACGGTATAATTTTTGAAAATTGTCCTGATTATTTTGTTATTCAGTGAGCAGCGTTTTCACTGCTGGATTGGCATATCTTAGGACTATTGTTGGGTTTATCTTGTTGCGGAATGACGGAATACGATTTTTGAGTGGTGAAAGAATATTTTTATGAATGCCCAGATAGACAATATTGGCCATTATGTCATGGGTGGGGGTGTAGTTGCAGATGAGACTGGAGGGAGGGGGTGCTTGTTAAATGAACGACCAGAGCTGCGAAACTCCGTATTCAGCACAGTTGTCGTGTATCGTCTACTAATGAAACTAAAACAAAGTGTTTCTGTTTTCAACTCATATTTGGTTGCAGGAGCAATGAATGTCTGAGTTGAACAATCTAGGCATGCTGGCATGCCGACCACTAGGGGGTGTGCGCTAAGAGGTTAACTAGGCTACTGTACCTACCCTGCAACATGCTACTCAATGTTTCCTAAATTATTTCCAATAACTTGGCCTTGTGTGTACAAACATACAGTACATTAATGGGGAAAACATGTCTGGATAGGTTTGTAAGATTCAATATTTATTTAATAGGCCTCAATATTTCTAGTTTTTGTTCATTATTTATTATACAATCCATTTTTTAAAGTTGCAGATATGCAAGAACTTGTAGATTTTGTCAAATTAACTTCACAACCAAGTATTAAAGTATCCTTTTTGGAGTGCAAGTATTCATCAGCTGTTTCATACATTCATCGAAATTGTAACTCATTTTTATATCAATACTTTTAATGACAGCACTAGATTTTGCAAGCTTAAATGAAAGACTTATAGACAGTGCTTTGTATGTGTGAGTAACATTTTTTGGACATTGAAAATGTGTTTTTGTTCGGATTCCAGATATTCGGCACCCCCGCAACAAGCTAATTAATTTTTTGGGTGGGACATTACCAAACTTTAGGGAGCACAGCACATGACTGCAATGTCCAATTGTCATGAAATTTCACAACATTCATCAAAACAAGCCACTGATTTTGGGGGACCAAATTTCACCAATAGGTGGCGCTATAACATGTGATTTTCTTTTTCACTTATATCATGTTGAAATTGCAATTATTAAACAGTCACAACTCCAGCACCATTTGACCTGAAGGCTGGAGTCCAATGTCAGTAGATATGTCCCCTCACAAAGAACAAACTTGCTTCAAGGTACCATAAGACCAACAAATTGGATTTTCTGCCATTTTGAATTTTCTGATAAACACTTAAAATGTTACTCCTCCACAAATTCACCGATTTGCAGGATTACTTTTCTAGTGGTCATGTCAAAATATGGCCAAATGACAATCGATTTAATTTGCAGTGGGTGTGGCTTATAACAAAATTGGCAATACTTCCACAACCACATCCCACCAAGTTAAGAAACTTGGTATGAGCATTGACAATTAGATCACCCCTCAGGCCTTAAAAGCTAAGACCAATCCAACCATATGACAGAATTATAGAGATCCAAACATTCAAAAATTCACAAAAAATCAGTTGCATAAGACAGTTGATGGCACGGTCCATCATCTCATTTGGAATATATACATTTAAAGTTGGTGTCAGCCATCCTAGAGACCTTGTGTTTACCAGATGTTTACAATGCTTCTTGGATCCCAGATATCGCTGCTTGCAGCTATATTTGACATTTTTGAGCCATCTTCAGTTCTTAACAGAACCCTATAACAGTGCTTTAATGGGATGAGCCTCCCAGCAGTCCTTCAGATTTTCCTTTTGTAAAGGAAAGCAACTTTGTTTTACACATTTTTGTCATTGTATTTTAGCACGAATACATTTTTCGAATCATATTCAGGAAGCCATGTTCTCAACTTATAACAGGCAATGTGGTATCTGAAGTGTTATGTGATATGTGTGATAATTGCAGAAAAACTGAGTTTATTGCTAGAAGAAACAATTCCTTATAACAGTCTATGGAAAATGGGTGTACCTTCATGGAAAAAATTTCCAAAGCAAAAAGCCAAACTGGGGACAATGATTACACATGAGCCTCAAATAGCAACCTCATGTGCAGTATGTTGGTTACATGTTTTTAACCATGTAACCATGTCTCAACTGCACTGTCCCCAACAATAAATGCATTAAAATGAAAATTTATTTTTTTGGTTATACCTGAAATTGTATTATAATTATATTCTGTGGCTCAGGAAACTGAAATCTGGCCCATAGGCTCAATATTGAACAAACTAGTGCAGGGGCTTCCATCCTCTCAAAATTCCATCTATGTTTATCCATGCTTGCCTTTCTTTATTTAAAAAAAAAACACAGAAGACAAAGTAAATCACACCTTTTAATAAAACAGTTCTTTGATATTTAAAAAATATTCTTAAAAGAAACATTACCACAGAACAAAGACACCCCCTCAACTGTAAATTAACTCCCAACATATTTTTGGGCAATTCAAAAATCCAGATTACTTTTCCAAGATTTAAAAAAGCAACAAATGTAGAGGTTAATGCAGTAATTATGACTAAAATGTTTTAAAAATAATATATACTGATAAAGCCCAGAAAACACTTTGGCTTGAGGGGAAGCTTATGGGAAGGCCCCCAAATGTTTGGTTGATTCATTGTACTTTTTAAATTTGTTATTTCACTCATTTTGAACAATATTCACTGTGAGGGACAAAAAATAAAAAATAAAGACCATATGGAAGACCATGACCCCTTTAATGACACCCTGCCCCCACTTCTCCCTGACTGGCAAAAGCACCCTGGATAACAGACCAGGATTAAATTGTAAATGCCAACTATAATGCCCTCAGGAATTGCATTCCCCAGGAATCATAGTTGGTGATTGTTAACTGATGTGCAGGTCTGTAAGAAGAAAACTAAACCAACAGATTCTCAATTCACATCTACCTAAGTGTAATGGGCAATGCTGCTTGAAATGGCAATTTTCTTGCTCCTTTCAGACATTCACCAACTACAACTACATTACAGAGCATCAAAACATAATGTGTTTAACTAAAGTGCATTTACAAAGCAACAGAATCCATTTGCAAAAAAAATAAGATGACCCAGCATGTAAATTCATGTCCCCTACAGACTACATGCTCCGGTGGTGACCTTTGCTTGATATACCAGGTTTAAACAATGGTTCCAGAATTACACTAGCCTTAGCTAAACAATATGTGGGGAAAAAACATGCATTCCAAGGGCATGTTCACTCGTACAAAAAAAACAAATCAAAAACACTATAAAATGAAAAAACCTCAAAGAGCCTGAGGAGTTCCTCTGCAGCCTTGCAATACAGTTCAAAGGGTTATAAACCTTGTTCCGGTAGATCTATACAACACTTTTCTTACACATCGAAGAAGCGTAGCTGTGGAATGATAGTATTCTGAATATGTTGGGTTGTTTCAGGTTCCATTCATGTTACGTTGGTCCATAACCAAACTGTAATTCCTCTTGCAACTGACAGTATTCATATACAGACATCCAAGATCAACTCAAGACTAAAATTTCCAAAAATCCTCAAATGGTAGCAGACAATATTGAACTGGGGCATTATGCAGGAGGAAAGTCCCATATACAAGAGTCCATCACATCTCTGCCATTGTAGCAACCCACTGTTTCCAGCTGCTGCTTGACAACACCTTGACCAGCAGAAAATAGAACAAGTTTGAACAGGAACAGAACAAGATTTGCTAGCAAGGCTGGAGTAATCCAGCCATGTGTAGCACAGGTAAGTCAGTGTCTGTCTGGGCCAACATAACAGAAGTTAAGGTCAGTCCCCTTTGGTGAGCAGATCTTCAATGTAGGCATCCAGCTCATCATCAGTGTTGATGTCAATGTCCTGCAGAAAATGTGGAAGGGATATTGGCGTAATTAATGAATAATAACTTAAATTAATGAAGGACCCCTTAACACCACTGTTTTTACTGAATATGCATTCAGTTCTCAAATTGAGCATTCAAGCAAAAGACACTACATTTCCAAAAATGTTTTTATCTCCTGGTAAAGAGTTAAGAATTAGAAAAGCCAGTGATCTGGAACTATAAAATTGGGTTTTGGTGATATGTTAAGAGCAGGGACACAGTGAACCCCTCACCTCTTGGACTTTCTGCAGCAGAGCCACAATGTTGGTGCGCAGCTTTTGGAGTTTCTCCTCTGACTCGCGAAGCCGAGCCTCTGCACTGCTGCTCTTCTCCTCTACAGCACGAGCCCGGGCATCTGCTCGGGTCTGGTAGGAGTTGCACAGGCTCTGTAGGCCCAGTTCATACTGCTGGAAGTACTCCTTCTGCAAGCAGATGCAAACAATCATTCAGTGTCACACACCACCTGCTTCTTAAGCAGAGATATCATTGAGTTGTTTAACGACTTTGCACACTCTAATAACCTACCCAAAGCCTGAACTAGGAAAAACTAGTGCAAACAATTCCCAATTCCAGAGCATTTTCTTTCTGTGCATCATCTGTTTTTTCTTTTCACTGAAGCATTTTTATCTTGCTGGATTTTGGGGGTTCAGGCTTGGTCTTATTATGGTAGCATCCTAACGGAAAAGGAACCTCTAAAGGCAACAAATTTTGAGCACACTTTGAAGGCAGGATGACATCACAAAAAAGTACCCTGATTACTAGCAAGTTAGCTGGCTAGTTCATGGAAAGCTCACAGAGGCATAAAACATTATATACTAAATAAAAAATGTATTTTTTAAAATTATAGCTACAATGAATTATCGCGTTTGCTGTATACTCACTCCTCCGCTGCAACCACAACTGCCGCCATTATTTTAACGGAAGTAGAACTTCCGATTTCTTATCTGATGAATGATACATCAATGCAGCCCTCAAATTTAGCTGAAATAAGGCACCTTAAAAGGACACGTTTTTTGATGATTTTTGTTTGGGACATGCCTACAAAGGGCAATAGTGAAGATGCTACCATAAAATACTGCCTTCTAAGGCAGCTCTATTCGATTTGAGATATAGCCAGTGTCTGCACAAAGTTCTATACAGATAAAATTCAACTGAACAGCATAATCAGCTACAGATTTGTGCTATTGTATAAAACATTTTTCTTTTGACCATTTCAACTAATGAAATGAACAAAGCCAGAAAACTGTGTGCCAGTTCTATAGTGAACCTCTTCGTTATGAAGTATTTATTCCAACTGTAAGTGAATGCTAGTGTCTGTCCAGATCAAGATAATTCTCCCCTTAAATTAACCAGGAAACCAAGGTATATCCATATCCTCAGTCCAGGTTTGCCCACCTCCTTGTTTTTAAGTGCCAGACTCTTTCTGCAGAAATCAATCCTCTCTTAAATCTGTATACCTCGTTTTGTCTGGCTGGTTATTATAAAGGGAGAATTTCCTCTGTGCTAGATGGAGTTGATTTTTCATCTTGTCTGTAGTTCCAGGCTGAACTGACCAGGCTTACCATTGGAAATGCCACCAGCTCTTCTGCAGTCATGGTATTCACATCATCTTTTGGGATTCGGAAATCGGGAGGAAAAAAGTAACGCAGGAACGTTCTTTAGGAAAAAACGCACACAAAGAAAAAACACTGTGATAAGTCTGTACATGATCTCATAAAAAATGTTTTCAACAATAAAAACGCCAAGTTATCCACATACACAAAGTATATACTTTTGATGCATCTGTTAAAAAAAAGAAAAACGATTGCCAAAAATCTGCATATCAAATCAAATGATGATTTCAATGAAACTTTCACCAATGTTCATAAAAACCATTTCTAAAACAATGCTACCCGCTATTTCAGCTCATCACCTAGTGAGGCAACGATTAAACTCATGCTGAAGCGCTGCAACAATCAAACAGGAGCCAGAATAAAGTTCAATATACAGCAATTCCAGCATATTGGGACAATCAAATAAGGTCATTCTTCATACAGTTTGTATGAAGGTCATTCTTAATTTATAATTACATAATCACAATAGATTCCAGGGGCTACTAGAGCAAGAAACAAAAAATAAAATAACAAAATAAAAATATAAAAATAGTAAATATACACAAAATAATTAACAACCATTGAAAAACAAAATCCAACCAATTTGCCAAAATATAAAATGTGTGGAATAAAATACCACATAACATTGGCATCAGAAATTCTATTGTTTGCAGCTTAAATAGCTTTTGCTCAAAAAATCTTATTTTGACTTACTAATGTCATCCACCCTCCTTTCCACTATTACCATTACATAAAAATACTAATCTATACATCCTATGCATATATTTACAAACAAAAGCGAGAAAAATAAATTGCTTTGCCCATACCTTGAGCAAGGTAGTAAACCTGAATTGATTCAATAAAAATATCCATAAATGGACTGTTAAAATAAATGTAACCTGTAAAGGCTAATTCATACTTTCCGCATCCGCGTGTCCGCCAGGGTCTGCTTTGGTCCGCGTGACGTAAATGTCGTCATCCGCCCATGTCCGCGAGGGTCCGCGCGGACCCCTATGTGGACATCCACGCGCAGCCCAAAATTTGTGACCGCGGGGACTGTACGCATAGCAAGCGTACCGACTGCGCGTGCTCCAGATAACAAAATATAACGGATGCTTGTTTTGAAGAGAGTTGTGCGAGGAGATCCGCTATTACCCACATTTATATTGTCTAGCTGGGTATTCATAAAAATATTCTTTCACGTTCAAAAATCGTATTCCGTCATAGCAACAACATAAACCCAACAATAGCCGTAAGATATGCCAATATGGCAGTGAAAACGCTGCTCACTGAATAACTAAATAAACGAGACAGTTTTAAAAAATGATACCATGTCATTATACAGTCAATATCTGGGACTAAATATTGAATAAATATACAACCTTCCCATTGGTTGATGTCCGTTTTGAGACTGAGTGGCCATATATTGTCTTAGACAATCCGTTTGTGAAATACACGCGCATTTGTGATGCCTGGGTGCATTCCAAAATAGCTGTGCGTAATACCACACCTGTTGTTTACGGCGTTGTCACCCTTTTTAGTACAGTCTGTCTTGATTGACAATTCATTTATTCAGAAGGTGAGAGTATAAGCTTTCTAACGATGTACAGCATGTCTAATGTTGCTTTTGGAATAGCGTTTTATAGGTCAGCGTAACCGAAAATTTTCTTATCACATTCACTTACGCGTTCACTCTGAAGTAATGGAACTGGAATGGAGTGTAGATCGGGAAATGCGCATGCGTGGAACGCCAGACCGACGCGGACCCTCAATTGTAGTATGAATGGAGAACCGCGTGCGCGTCCGCGCTACTGGTACAAGTCTGCAGCTGTCCGCGGACGCGGAACGCGGAAAGTATGAAGCAGCCTTAAGTTGGTCTGCATCAGAGCATTTGCTAAATGCATAAAATGTTTCGCGTGTGTGAGTGTGAGTGAAACCATATAGACTGTATAAATAACACTGAGGTAACGCATCTATATAAAATTTCTGTAAATGTTTTGTCAATTTGAAAGAAAAAATGGTATAGATATGTACAGTAACATTGTATTATTTCATAAATGTTACACTGTTATTTTAGAAAGGCAATTTCTCACCTTCCATGTCTTTTTTTATTTTATCACTGATTTTTCCCCTTATTTTCCCAACCCCAAACTCAACCAAACTGTGTACTCTCCCACTGCAACCCTTCCTGCCGACTTCAGGAGATGGCAGACACGTGACTCCTCCATTTCACGTGAAGCCTATTCTTGATTCTTCTTCCAAACTGCAGACACACCACCGATCATATACTGCCCATTTTGTCAGAGGATAAAGAGGTCACCATGTACTTGGTTTGTGCGTGCATCTGACAAAAAGGGGCCACTAGAGACCAACAAAACTAGCTAGCTTACCCCCTATTATTTCCTTTATGGCCGGGCCAATTGCTGCCTCATCAATGCGGACCTCCGGGCATAGCGACAATGGTGCAACTGCCCAGTCACGGGGCTCACGTTTGTGCTTTCGGAAAAAGAGTATTTTTTCAGGAGTCACCCGGAGGCCCTTTTCCAGTGTGTCTTCTAAAATGCTTAAACGCAACAAATGTATTATTTTTACAATGGTAGGTATTAAATGGAGAATAACACTGCTTTGTTGTAATAATTTCAATGTTACATAGTTGTACTAATAAAAACGTATTTAGCCTCCTCAGAGCCTGACAGTGTTCTAAGATTGTCGCTATCTGCCTGAGCAGACTGTCCAAGGTTCCTACATTATATGTATGCTTAGACTGGCTAAATAGATTTCATCTAACCCTTCCCATGTGGTTTATGAAGACTACTGAACTACAGACATACTAAATAAAACATTAAATAAAACATTTAAATAAAATTACATTTTAAAAAGTGCAGATAACGTCACTGTTTGTTTCTGGTAATATTATCCAAGTGTGGCGATGCATGACATCTGCCTTCCGTCAGGGTACAAAGAAAACTTCCTTTATGTTGCAATGCCTACTGAGTGTCGGGAATAAGTACGTCCCCTATGTCCATAGCAAATTATTATGCTTCTTCAGTTTTATAGGAGGTTGATCAATGCTAAGGAATAAAAGCTGGTTATTTTGTTAATGAGTGTGATTTATAATAATTAAATAACTGTTAATGCTTTTACCAAGGTATATAGTTATATTTATTACTGTTACATCCCTAGTCTTATCAACACCCAATTCTTATCAATGGAGATGTTTTTTTTACTTGAAGAATTTCACGTGGCCGCTGAAGTACAGGTGTTTACTAGCGCATCAAGTATATTTAAATAAATAAAAATACAAAGAGGAACGGTGGCAATGATTATCGTAATCACACTCAAAAAATATCCAATAATTATCATTGCGGTATGTTCCCCAGCGCTACTGTAAAAGTACTGAACCCAACTAGGTTAACATTTCAAAAACTTTCAATTGACCTCCTTCCTGCAACCTCCTTTCACCAGACTAGACTGCACAGGAAACACAGGAAAATGAAATACAGGAGCAGGAAGGAGGTAGAGGAAAATGGCCTTGAACATATAATTTTCTCTGTAAAGGCATTTTGTTCTGCATCTACATAAAAAACAATTCTCCGCAAATAAAGATAAGCTCAGTTGACCTGGTTACCTCATCATAATGACCAGGCTGTCAGTGACCTCACGGCTTGTGCCAGGCTGTGTAGTGTCAGGTTCCATACGAGCTGACGCCTTCTCAGTCTCGTCTTGGGTGTCAGGACTCTGGGACACGGGGGATGGAGGACGCATCAACCGTACTTCATCGCTGCCCTTAAACACCCTATAATTGACACAAGTACACAGTTTATACATGCACTTACACACAATATAATTTACAAACAAATCCACTGTAAAACCTCTTAAATCAAAATTAAAGACTAAATCCCCTTCTCAATTAAATTTTTTTTGCTCTGCGGATATTCAAATATTTGAAATATTTTGCTTCTTGACATCAGTACTTGAAATTTCAAGCTGATTTAAGGACATTTTGTGGACTCAGGGATCCATTTCTTACATTAGAAGTGGCTTTCAGGGCCAGTAATGTTCACAACTGCCCATTGGCTTCTGCTTCTTTGCTGCAGGTAAATGTTCACTTTCTAATGCTCACAACATTGCATGCATTAAGTGTGGGATCATTATACTCTGAACATTTACTGCAGCAAGTCAAGAGTTGCACAGGCCAAGTTGAAAATACTTGTCATAGGCTACATCTCATGACAAGAAAACAGTTACCTAATTTCAATTTTGGGATTCCTTTTAATAAAATAGCAAAGCCATTGTTACCTTACCCTGAATGTTTAATAAGTCTCAGTTTCACCAACAACACAATTCAGGTGTCTCACCAATGCCATCACACAACCACATGTAGCTGAATAAATGTTAACAAGAAACAAATGACAATTTCAATAAAATGGGTAATTAATCACTTAATTTGAAAGGATTTAATTCCACAAAACCATTTCTGATATCGTTCTCGGTTATTGAGATGTATCAGCCTGTCAGTGTAGTGAGGATTAGGTATGGAGGACTAAATATGTTTAATTTTCTGAATTTAGCAGTTGCCAACACCCTTGTTGAATGTCCGGCACTCTGAATACCGAACACAAGCGCACAAACAGTTAAAACACATCACTAATACATGTCAAATACATTGAATTTAATTTGGTATTTATTATCAAATATATCAATTAACAGCAAACTGTTGGATCAACCTTTATCAGAATGTACAACTCATAACCAGGTAAATTTAGAAATGTATTAAGTTACAACAAATATTAATATCTAATCTAAAGAGGAGGTCCAATGACCTTAGAAATTAACAAATGTTACAGACATGGACAGGTTACAGTCACACAAGAAAGAAATGATAGAAAATACCAAACCATGGCGTGTTTGTCCCAAATTAATCCCAAGAATGTGCCAAGGCCAAAATTCAAAAACCAAAAGAATATTCCAAAAGACAAGAGATAAAATGTAGAACAGACATAGATGCAGGACTCAGATGCCCACTTCCAACTAACTGTTAAAAACTCACGACTAATTTTTAAAAAGCCATACATTTTATCGACTGAAAGAGAAGGGGGGACACAACCCCTCTTCTCCTGGTCTGTGCATACTTAAATCATGATCAGGGAGGATCCAAGGAGTACTGATTTCTTCCCTTTTATATAAATTACACAGCCAAAACTTTGTGGACACCAAAACATGGCACCCATTTGTGCTTGTTGAACTTTTCATTCCAAAACCATACGCATTAATATGGAGTTGGTCCCCCCCTTTTCTGCTATAGCAGCCTCCACTCTTCTAGTAAGGCTTTCCACTAGAGTTTGGAACATAGCCGCGGAGATTCGCTTCTATTCAGTCACAAGAGCATTAGTGAGGTCTGGCTCCCAGTCGGTGTTCCAATTCATCCCAAAGGTGTTCGATGGGGTTGAGATCAGGGCTCAGAGCAGGCCAGTCAAGTTCTTCCACATTAAAATCGGCAAACCATTTCCTTATGGACCTCACTTTATGCCACAAATCTGGAAGCATACAATTCTTGAGAACGTCACTGTATGCATTAAGATTTCCCTTCACTGGAACTAATGGGCCTTGCCCAGACCACAAAAACAGCCCCAGACCATTATTCCATAATGCTTACAAGGACCCAGTCCTTGTAAGCATTATGGTGACATTAAATATTAAAATTTTTAGATCTTTTTGGGAGGGACAGCTTTGGCCATTATGGGAATGTTGGTGAGCTACTATGTGGAGGAACTAGATCTGGCAACAATTAAACCAAGTTACAAAGTCAGCACACACACCGACTTCTGCTTTGTTCTGGTATGGCCTGCCCAGAGCCCTGACGAAGGCAGCTTGCTGCCGAAACGTTAAAAATCTGCATTGGAGTAAACAGTGTGCGACCCTTCTTTCTTTTTAAGTTTTACTTGCATGTCCTTCTGGTCTGCACCTCTCTAAAACAAGGTGTGCGTTTTCTTTTTCACTTTTGACTGCCCAGATGTCTAACATAGGGCCTGCAGGTGTATTAACCAATTTTTAATGTACAGACTCTGATGAGTATGAGCAATGCTAGCATGGGGTTTCCCAGGGCACCCTATTTGACACACATACACACACAAAAACACACACACCTCAAATGGCCACCAACTGAGCGTCTTTAAATAGGTTAGTGGTATTTTATAATAAGGATATTTCACACTGTAACGTAACCGTTCGTTGGTTTGCTAATTGTGTTTGTGCTTAATGCACCGGATGTGACCAGCTGGAACATTCCCATACGTGGTGGAATATTGAATATTGTTTTAATGTCGTCCCATCCCCATACAAGAAAACATCACATACTGTAGAGTACAGAAAAACATATGAGAGTTAATGATTACACATTTAGTTATTGTACCACATAGCGTGATAATGTTTTTGCATTCATTTATTTTACCTGATATCAATGTTTCACCTTAAACTTTCATAAGGGGTACATAAATATGCTTTATAATGGACAAAAAGCATTTTATTCATTTTTGGAGAGATTTCGGTGATGTTTCAGGACCCCTAGATATTTTAACCACTGTACTGACGGAAAGCTTATAATTTCCACTTGAAAACGATGCAACAGTGAGTTTCTTGAGTCAAAACAGTTAATTTGTAGTGAAATACATGATTATGTTGTGATTTACAGCAATGCAGAATTTAGACATTTTGGATAGATTTGGAGACACTGGGTACACTGCTTACTTTTTGATTCATAGATCTTTAGTGGTTCTGCATATCCATCTAAGGATACTGGATTATGCAAAGAACTAAACCCTAGGAATTCAGTGGAAGCTTTAGTCACAACTGGATGATTTTCACTTTGCTGATGACATTGCTTTACTATCACACCAAGGGATGAGTATCATTAGAATTTTATTGATGGTACTACTACTCTTATCAATACCACTTATTGGATCCATACATTATCAATATTCTTAATGATTCTTTTTGATTCTTTTGGAAGAAAAAAGACAATAAAGAATCATCAATAATAATAATAATAATAATAATAATAATAATAATAATAATAATAATAAAGAATTGAAATTGCATTATTATTCTCTTGTATAACAAAGTATTCTTTCTTCACCGGCACTGTTTATCAAAGTTTTAAATAAGTCACTATAATGGGCTCTCTATAATGCATCACAAATTTGGCAAATAATTGATAATTTACATTTCTGATAATAATGACCAAATGAAATCAAATAAATATATTTTACATGTCAGATAAGTGTCAAAATGTCAATGTCAATCCAATGTCAAACACGGATGTTAACAGTTAAAACTGCTGGGTTTGAAAAATGTCAAATATTTCACATAGTCCTCACCTTCCTGATAGTGGAATTAAGGGAAACCTGCAGTGTGACTTTGTGCCAGTGGAACCTCTTTGGTATTATTTGCTATTCTATTTGGTATTATTACTGAATTTAAGGAACCACGAGGCTTTTAGCTCTTATGAATATCTCACCATCGGTCACGAGGTGTTGCAGTGGTGGGAACATAGTCAAACTTGACCTTCCAGCGAATGCTCTGCTTGCTGGCTTCCACGGCGGCCACCCGGCCAGTGAACCACTCCCTGTTCACCTTCACCTCAACCAGTTGACCTTTGTCTGCCCGAGGGAACAAGAAAAAAAAAACAACCTTCAATATTTTGATTTTGTTTATAATTGATGAGATTATAAACAAAGTCATATTAAATTGACAGAAGACAATTTAAAAAAGTATTTTTGCAGATAACCATTACAAAAGGTGTAAAACGTATAATACATTATTTGCTATTTACTGTGTGCTACACACAAAATGATACATGAAATGATACATTACATTATATTACAGGCATTTAGCAGACGCTTTCAATCAATCAATCAAACTTTATTTATAAAGCACATTTCCGACTTTCACACTTCCAACACATTTCCACTTTTATCCAGAGTGACTTACTCAACTTTTTACATAGTGTTTACATTGTATCCATTTATACAGCTGGATATATACTGAAGCAATGCAGGTTAAGGACCTTGCTCAGGAGTACAACGGCACTGTTCCACCTGAGAATTAAACCTGTGACCTTTACGTTACAAGTTCCTTACCCATTATACTACACTGCTGCCCATATATAACATAGATGTTGAGGATAATAATAGATCATTACTGTAATCATTTTCAGAAACCCTGCTACGAAGCCCAAATAAATCTTTGGTTTTAGTTTTCAGAAATAAACACAATTATGAACACAATTAGGGTTCACTGGTAAAAACGAATTAAAAAACATCTGTTTTCTGTTCCAAGGCAACAAGCATATTAATTTGAATTTATTACAGTTTAGAATGTATTATCAATTACCCTCCTCTTGGGCTGGAATTTTTAAACATTTTGAGAAAACACTGGCACATTTTAAGCTCAGGCCCAAGTTTAGAGTACACCATTAAAGAATACCCTCAGATTTTCAAATGACTACTGGAGGCTACAGTACAATATTCCCTTCTGCTTGATGCTTCCACTTGGGGGAATCACTTTAAAATCTGGAAGTTGTTCTCATATTGAGTGTGGTACACTCCTTTAACTTAACAGTGCAAGGGAAATACACAAAATCAGGCCCTTGGCATTCCATTTCGAGCAAGAGAATGAGTTTTCAAAATGGCAGAATTTAGGTGGCCAGAACCCTTTGTAAGCACTTATTTTCTATTGAAGGCTAATCTATCATCTCCTGAAAAAATCTGATAAAATGGAGAAAGCTACTGAAGCTCCTTTAAGTGAAGCACTCTTTGAAAATAATTTTTAATGCAAATAAATACACCCTGCTCATTTTTATATCCCAGTGGAACAGAAGCCACAATGCTGTTTCCTACTAAATATAAGCATATTGATACATACTCAATTTTGGGGAATAAAAAAGATAATATATTTTTGGGGTGTGAATAACTAAAATCACAATTACAAATAATTACAAATTTCCAATTTTTTGCACATATAATAGTTTATTCATTTTACACATCTTTACAAAGAGTGTGAATAATTTTGGACGGCACTGTATATCTGTTTGATTCCCAATATATAAAGACACTTCAAAGTTCTTATTATAAATCTTGCAAAAATTAAACTGTCAACAGTGTTATCAATCAGAATATATTATGTCAAGAGACGGGAGTAAAAATAAATAAATTAAATTAAATATCGCCCAAAGTGCGTGCTACAGGTGTGGCTCACCTTTTTGTGCGTCCTTCAGGTCCTTCTCTGACTCCTGATCCTCTGTGCTGTCTGTGATCTGCAGAAAAAACAGACAAAACTTCTCTGCAAAAACCACCCCGCTACACGGGAAAGCTCTGGAGATGCTGTGCACTGTTTTTCTCACCCGACCTTATACGCAAGCCAGCACTAGCAGCAACAATAATCACATCCTTAAGATGAATTGCAAATTCATACATTCTTAAAATACAATCATACTTTTGTAAAATTTCATTTCATTGTGAAGCTCAAAAATGTAAATAACCCAAATGTATGTATAAGCTATCGGTGCCACAAATATTTTGACATTACAGCCTCCATAAAGCAGTATACACCTATTTATCCAAGAAAATATTTAACCACATTTCACTCTTTTCGACAATTAACTAATTGGGTGGTAAATTTATCCATTAAAGGACATCCCCGAATAAAGCAGTATAAACCTTTTTATACTAGAAAATATTTAACCACATTTCACTCTTTTTGACAATTAACTAATTGGGTGGTAAATGTATCCATTAAAGGACATCCCCGAAGAGGGACTATAATTCAGGAACACTACTTGGTTAAGGCAGTCCATTGTTACTGATGAAGACTTCACAGCTCCCAGGGAAATGGGGGTTATTAGGACTCATGTCACCATGTGGTTGTGCATACCGGTTCAAGACCCACAAAATTTTCCACAGCCCCAAAAACACATAGGTACAGGTCACCATGAGGTCAAGGAGGGAGGTTTAAAGAGGGGAGCAGAGTCACAGTTCAGGAGGAGGGCATCGGGGCATCCTGTACCTTCACTACTGCTCGACTGCTGAACTTTAGGGCAGGGGGCTGCATGGGGGCGGGCACAGACAGCGCTGCCCTGGTGAGCTGGGGCTCAATTGCAGCTGCTAGCCCCTTCTTTCGAGAGCCCTGTTTTTGTTTCCCCTCTTTCTCCGTACTGCTGATGGACAGAGGGGAGGTTCTGCCCTGGGAGCCTGGGACATTCTGCAGGTTCAAGGACAGTACACTCTTTGACTTCACAAATTTAAAAAAAAAGGGGCAATAAAAAAATGTGGTTTCCAGTATCGCAGTATACCACAGTTCATAAAAGTCACAGTTCCAAAAACGCTAAAATTTCCCCTCAAACCATTGACATCATGAGCCTTTTTTTTTGTTGCTACAAAAATGCAGATGGCCACAGCTTACAGGAAGATCACCCAACCAGGATGTTCTTCCTGTAACAATGCCTTTTGCCTCAAACTCATGCATAATAGTGAGATTTCTCAATATACTCTCTTTTCCAATAATGGAAGATACAAAACGTGTTTTTTGTACCTGGCACATAAAATTAATTTAAACTCAAAACGCATTTAATGACAGGCATATATAAAAAAAGGAAACAAAAATACAAATGCGATGGCAGACACTGGGTGTCTACCTTCGCATTTACCAAGGAAAGCAGGTTGAAAGCATGAATTCAATTACTTATCATAACTTTGTATAAAAATGTAGTAGTGTACATGCAATGGTTTGTTAAACATGCACAATGAGCTGTTAGTTTTAACCTTATTAATCTTTTCTAGCAGGTTCCTCATCTGCCCCAAAGTTCCTTCTCTATAGTCACCACTGGCAGGCCTGCGAGTGTGCGGTAGTAGGTAGATGTTGTGGAATGTCACAATGCAGACAATCTAGCAGCTATCAGATGCTCCGTAATGGACAGACTGCCCCATGCAGTGGAGCGAGTGGGGGCGGGTGGGTCTGCTCCAAAGACAGGAGAAGGTGGAGCACTATACCTCCACCACTGGTTTGCCAAGATGTGGGCCAGCAGGCAGCCAGGGTGTGGTTGGCACTGCCTGGGCATGCTGGGGCACAGTTGCAGCCACCAGCTCCCAGTTTCTCCCTGAGCTCTGTATCTCCTTGTTGGGCAAAGAATGGGGGAGGGTCCTGTGTCGAGGGCCCACCACCTGCTTCTGCACTTTTTTAGGACAGTTATTGCATACTTAGGTGATGCCAGGCTAGGATGCACTTTTGCAGGGATGCTACATGATCATTTAAATCATACACAAGCAGAACCTATGTCCCATTTCCAGAGACTGACGTACTTTTGTAAACACAAAATGTATGTATAGGTTATGTTTTTTAACTGTATTTTATTATAGTTTTCCAGAAAAATTCTATGAATTAAAAAAGTTGACTATTTTCAGTAAACTATCAACTGAAACAATAGCTGTTCTAGCAGGATTTCCTTTAGCTTTACTGTATAAATGTCAATAAAATGTTGAGGGCTGCTTGAATAAAAATGTAACATGATGACATAAATCCATATGCAATGGTATTGTCATAGTTTTATAAATGAAAAAAGACCAGGGAAGTCCCTATTCACTATGCACTGATTTACAAAAAGGTTTACTGCTTTATTGGAAAAATGAAGAAACACTGACAGCACAGTATGAAAATAATATTGTTCTTTTGAAGTTTTGACATTGAGGTTTCATTCAAACACACAGGCAAATATGCAGGTGAGTGTGTGTGTGTGTGTGTGTGTAAATGCATGCACACACAAACACACGCAGGCATGCATGCACGCACCACTTATTCCTTATTCCCGATTAATATTACCCAACCAGGTTGTACCTAATCGTGTCCAACTAACTGATTTGTCCTCTGGTATTAGTAGGTATTGAGTGAGCAGGAAATACTCAAACTTCTTTTAATTGTGAGGATTACAGGCAATTACATGAAAACCTTATGGGCTGACAAGAACTTCACCCTTGCTGCAAGTTGTCAAAAACCGCAATATGAAAACACCCTAGATCAGTGTCAATCTCGAGCCCTGGCTAGCGGCAGTGTCTGCTGGTTTTCGGTGCGTTTCATCATGAGGGATTCACTTAAGTCATTGATTGGCGAAAGTCCACTAAGGCTGTTTTTGGCTAAATCTAGGGCAACTATCCGGCAGTTTTTTTGACGACAAATCGGATGGTAAAACATTTATTATTTCCACATTTAAAGACATCAAATTCATTATTTATCAATTCCATTGTATGCGCCGCAATTGTGCTTGAAGTTTTACTCAACAGCAACAGCATTTGCAGCGTTGCTGTGCTGATTCTCTCAGTGCTGACCTGCAGGATCTAGGATATGTAAAATTGACTGCCTTATCATTTGGCTATTAAATCAAACCATAAAACATTTCTAGTTATTATGTAGTAGGCTTAATCTAATAATGCTTAACCTATTGGCTAGTTTATTGGGAAAATTAAATCTTAAAGCACAAATGCAATATCATTAGATGCACCTCCAGCGCATTAATGTCCACTTTCAAAGTGCGGATTGATTCCAGAACGTTTCTTTTATTGTTAATTGCAACCGCAAGAACAACAAATTAAACAGTAGTAATAACAGCATGTGTTGGTCGATATCTGTGGTAGAGAGGACAATCGAAAAATTTATTTCTGGAAATTAACATAAGTATTGTATTTTAAAATACCAGTTTAGCCTTAAATTAACGTATTGTGAACAGCGATTGTACATATATGGAATATTGATGTGATATATTGGCTGTTTTTGTGGCCTTTTAGCTCCGACTTTCCCAAAAGTCCATCAATGATAAGATCATGACTCTGACGGCACCGAAAACCGATAGATTTCATTGAACATTCGAACTGTTCACATTTATGGGGTTCTGAACCAGTGACATCATAATAACTCTTACTGGTTGATTTTACGCGGTCATTTATGGCAGTTGGTTCTCTCAGAATTTTGACTGATAGCCAGGACAGTATTTTCACTGGACACTTGATACATCACGCTTTATAACTTCAAAGTCCCAAGTCATTTGTGAATGGTTTAAATGGATTTTGAAAGTAGACACTTCATGCTACAAGCATGCTAACGGAAATGAGTGTGCTGTGAAGTTTAGGTAGCAAACAACAAGGCTGAATCCTTCTGACTTAATTTACATAGCGACTGTATGCTCAGGCCACCTAGTTTCACTCACTATGGCCAAGCGGAATCGATAAGGTTTCAGAAAATATATAACTTTTAAAGATTTAATTCAATCTTCTACTGGGACTTTTGCCGTTTATTGAGGGTGTGACAGAAAATTTCAGTGCCACTGACTATAATTGAATGTTTTTCACATTTACCGTTCGATTGACCGAGTACCATTCAAAGTACATTTTTATGGGTTAGTACTGTCATATTGTGCTAGCTACTTTACATTAACCTTGCACGGCGATCAATAAAGGCTAACAGCACAGTACCACTTAATTCTAGTCACTTCTATCACCACTGTAATGAACTAAAAAAGGCGACAAACGGCCTTTTCTGTGAGAAATGTATTGTCAAGCTCACGCGCATACACTGCTGGCGACATTCTGAAGCTCCGTTTTGCCCTCCCTATCTGTGGTTTCTCTGAATGAGCCAAGGTGAGGGTGTATTTTGGGATTTTGAAGATGCCAGCACTGTACCTCCATCATCACTCTACCCTCTGCTGTCTGCGCTTGCACCTCCATCATCTTCCCTAGCTTTGGCTCTGCCTTCTTCACTGCCTTGCCGCATTCTGCCACTGCTGAGCCTAGTTTGCTTTTCTTTGGCTGTGGCTCCTTCTCCTCTTCACTTTCTTCTTCTTGTTCATCATCTTCCTCTTCCTCCTCATCAGTACTCTCCTTGTCAGCCACCATCTTACGCTGTCTGCTTGTTGAAGGGGTCTGCTTTGCTATGCTCTGAGGAGGCAGGGGTCGGGGGGGACACACACACACACACACACACACAATATATTGAATGAAATTATCACAGTTAAGTGGCTCATAACAGCTGTATGGCAGCTATACTATTGAAAGTGAAAATGTGTATACCAGTATCACAGTAACAGGAATCAGAGATTAGTTTAATGAAAAACCATTTGTTAGAAAACCCCAGACATGACTGCAACAGCTAACCTCACAGGCAGCATTAAAATCCGTTAAACATATCGATGCAGAGTCGAACACAGAAAAATGTATGCCTGTCTCATGGCTTGCTGCAAATACTTCTGGAACTGCACAAATTAAAAAGCCGACAACAGAGAAAGGTCCACATATTTAGCAGCACATGCCAAATCAGGTCATACACATACCTGTGGTCTGCGACTGGCTGCTCCTCTGCTAGGGGGCAGTGTGTGGGTGACAGGTTTGACGGCTGGAGTCCTAGAGCTGGGGGATGGAGGAGTCTTTCTGGCAGCTGCAGCTCGCCCCTTGGGGGCAGAGTCCTCCATTCTGATAGGTGGAGGTTGTGGGGAAGAGGAGACGGAAGTCCTGGCTGTCCGTGTCGGGGTGCTAGGTTTCCTGCTGAGTGGCGGGGGCTTGGACATGGACAGTCGGCTGGGCGCATTCTTGATCACAGCCGGGAGTGGTGGGGAGCGAGGTCGCACTGTTCTTTCAAATGCCCGAGTGGCCTAACCAGTGCAAAACCAAACAATATTATTGCATTTCATAATGAGGAGAGTGGTCATGGCTTTCATGTTCATTCACTTATTGTAAAGATATAATATCTATCTTTAGAATATATATGATCAGAATATGAAATGTGATGTTTTTGCGAAAGGGTATTACTACGCAACTGTAGACTGAACGTTTTGAAGCCAAAATCAAATGAATACTACAGTTGTCAGTCTTATAAAGTGACATGAAAAGCTATGAATAAATCATACAAAATGATAGTAAAATATAATATTTCAACAGCTGTATTGCTTGTATAACCCACTTTCTTGAAATACATTTCCCAGTAAGATGTGTAACCAGTGCTAAGCCACCTGAGGACTTGCTGTCTTCATGCTGACATCCAGAGGTAATTTCTTCACATCTGCCTGAGATTTTATGGGAGTGATTTTCTAGAAGAAAGAAAAAAGAAAAGATTAGATACATATACTGTATGTGCAAGCAACAAATCCCGGGGTTCAAGCATTGCAAGCAACACAAAATCTATGACGAAATGTGCCCACTTTTAATATGTTTGTTCAAATTGAGATGATGGACCACCCTTCCTCAATTCTGGGCGCTGTCCGACGCAGCGGTGATTTTTGTGAAATTTCACTTTTCTCCTTTTTTCCCCCACATTTGCCATTTTATAGCACCACCATATGCTTTTCCTGAGTCAACCTCTTAGAGCTAGTCTCTTGTGATTGCCAATGCACATACCAAGTTTCATCACTTTATGTGAAATAGGGAACAACATGCATATTTGTGTATACCCACATCCACAAATAGGTTCACTGGCTCATAAAATCGCAACATTTTATCATAATTAACAAAAATAAATACAGTGGACCAAGCTGGGTCCAAAGAGGAAGAAAATTAATTTCTTATAGCCACAATTAGATGCCGGCGTCAAAAAATGGCATTCTCTTAAATTATTGCTTTTATCGGTGACTGATTCAAGGTGCACTGCTGTAACACCTACACGACTGTAAAGCTCAGGCTCTTCACATTTTGATGCAAAAAAAAACCCATCTCAATCGGTAAAACCACTGGAGATAACAAAAGAAATAACAAGGCAGTCCCCTTCCCCAAAGGAGGGTTGAAATCGACACCCCAGGTTGATTATTGTGGTATTTTATAAGCCAATAACTGTCTACAACAAGTCAAACAATTGCTAATACAACAGTGATGCTATTGCTATGGCTAAAATCCCCCTTTAATCCCTAAGCAATCAATCTGCCCTTTGTATACAGGCTAGCAGGAGTCTTTACTCATTATGCATAATTTACATTCAGCTAAAAGTGTTTGCAGGAGCATTTGAAAATGAGCACTTCTATGTAAGTAAATACATTTCAAAAGCAAAAAGTGCATTTTTATAAGAAAGCAACTTATCTTACAGTGAAAAAATTCTCAATTTGACATTTCCATAGCAAGTAAATGACCTAAAAGCAAGCTACTACATTACAGTAACCTTACAGTTTCATCTTTTTCTAGCTCATTTACACAGCTTTTAGACGCAGTTCATGGCTTTCTTCTGGCTGAAATGATGTCTATCTTGCTGCGTACCCAGTTACTTCCACTACGCGTTTTTGCATTGCACAGGAGTGGAAGCTTAGCGCACGCTATTTATTTGTTTATCAGCAAACGCTTTCATAAAAACTGCAGTATTCATAAAGGGCACTATATTATTGTAAATTGTTTATGATTAGATTTTACATTTTTGTAATTTTCCTCCTTGAGGGCTCTCACCCAGTTGAGATCAGGGTGAGATCAGTTTGTGTCTGCGTGAGAGGCTGTTGAAGAAAGACATAAGTTCCTTCACTTCACACTTCCCTGTGAAATTCTTTTGAAAGCTTAAGCCGCTTTTCCACCGCATGGTACCGGCTCAACTCGACTCGACACTACTCGCTTTTGGTACCAGGTACTTCGTTTTCCACTGCAGATAGTACCCCCATCAATGTAGCTGGTCGTTATAGCAGCACCGCATGAAACTGCCGTGACGTCATCTTCAACGCGACGCACACAGGAACAATGGAGGATATCGAAGGGATGGTGTTCTTGATTCTTGGTATGTGGCTGTTTGTCACAGCAAGGAGACAAATTTTGTTTCAGAAGAGGCTGAAGGCAGCAGACAAAAGACTGCTGAAAAAACAGGAGAGTTTGGGAAATCCTACATCAGAGCTCAGATGACGAGACAACTCTGGTTGCTCAAAGGCGATGATTCTAGTGACGATTCTCTTTGACCAATCAGTGGTCTGCAGTGTTTTCACGTCACCTTTTGGTATCGCCTCAGCTCGCTTGGAACCTCGACGGAGGTGATACCAAAAAAAGTACCAGGTACTATACACAACTTTTGCCCGATGGAAAACCAAGAAAGTTGAGTAGAGTCAATTCGAGTTGAGCCGGTACCATGCGGTGGAAAAGCGACTTTAGATAACCAATATAAGGGGTGCTGGGATGCTGTGCCTCATTTCATCCATATGCAAATTACAGCGGTTTACTGCGTACAAGCCTGATTTACAGCAAGCCTGACAGCTCAATACAGGTCATAGCACACAGCAAGGTGAAACTAAGTCATTTGATTGTTTCTAATTGTGTTTACTTTATGTGACAAGTGACCATTAAGAACACATTTTGTACAGAGCTCTCCAAAAGAACAACATTTGACTGAAATACAGGGCTTAATAAAAAAGAGAATGGATAAAAAAATAAAAAAAAATAAATATAAAAATATATGTGTGTATATTATATATATGTATATATATATTTGTTTTGTGGGGTTCCAGAGGGTACCACTTTCAATGGAATTAGCATCTGGAAGTGGAATATGGCTTGGAAAGAAGATATACACAATATTTCCAATTTGGAGAGGTTTGGTGCCATTTGGAGAGGTTTTGGGGACATGTGGGCCCACCTCTGGGAAAACACAAATGTCAAATTTTACGGTTTTGTTCAATTCACTTCAAATTTTTATCCTGATGGTATATACATATACGACTGGAAAACAAAATCTGGTTTGGCCCAGTATCAGAAGTACATATAATGTATCACTACAGAATAAAAAAATACAAAATGATTTTTGCTACTAGAATGCAATAGCAGTGAAGTACATTTAAGGACTTTGACTAAAGTTAATCACTGCAACATTGAGCATTGTAACAATGAAGATACTTATCTAACATGAATGTTGCTAATTTTCTTGTGTTAGCTGAAAAATCCTGTATCGCTAAAGATCTTTGAATCAAAAAGTAAGCAGTGTACCCAGTGTCTCCAAATCTATTCAAAATCTGTGTGTAAATTATGCATTGCTGTAAATCACAACATAATCATGTATCATTTTCTCTGTTGCATCATTTTCAAGAGGGAATTACAAGCTTTCTGCAGTGACTTAAAATATCTAGGGGTCCTGAAACATCCAAAATCTCTCGAAAAATCAATAAAATGGTTTTTGTCCATTATAAAGCATATACATGTGCCCCTTATCTGTCCCTTATGATGGTTTAAAATGAAACATTAATATCAGATTAAAGAATAATGCAAAAACATTGTCACACAATGTGATATAACATACCTAAATATGTAATTATTCACTCTTGTATGTTTATATGTACTCTACAGTATCTTCTGTTACATGGCATGGGGAAGGGACGACATGTTACAAATGTTTCTAGTTATGATCACTCCAAGGGAAATTTTATGTTCATCTAGCACATTTCTGCACACAGTAAACCTGAATGAGTGTTCTTCCATGGCCATGGAGATATAGCCCATGGAGATCCTAATACCCAACATTATTTACAAAAAGATTACAATAAAATAATATTCCACCATCAGAAAAAAGTTGGCAATATTCTAGCTTCACAGTATACTGGTGCAAACGACTATGAACGCTTAATACTATAGTTTGTGAAATGCCCAATTACAGAACAGCGCAAACCTCTTGAAAGACACTCGATTTTATTGTGAGTGGTATGAATTCTAATAAAGGAGGCAACTAAGAGCTACTATGCTAAGGCTGCATTCACACCAGATCAGGCAATGCGGCACCTTCCCGCAGGGTTGTGCGGAGGTGTGGGCGTGTCACTACATCGCCCATTTGCGTAACGTCATGTTGTGAACTTTAACCCCCCCCCCCCCCCATTTCCTGTCCGCTAACTCAAACAAATGGACACAAACCGAAGGAAGCTTCTTGCTCTCGTTATTTTGGAGCATAGACTACAAGCCAGAAGCAGACGTCGAAGCTGGGTACACTAAATAAACCAAGCGAGGACACACCTGGGAGAGTATCATCGTTTGGTCCATGAACTCCATAGTGCTATGTACAATAAACTGGCATGCAAGAACTGCTAAATAGAGAATCTTTTTTATACAGCTTAATTCTGATGTTGGGAACTGATATTTAGCTAGTAACTATTGTGTCGGTACTCGTCCCATTACCCGGCACTGTCACATCACGATGATGATCCTAAAATCAAATCTTAGGAAATGAATCGCGTCAGTAATGAATCTGACAGTTGCTCGGTAAACAGCAGAATGCTACATGGTAATTTAAACAACTTACGTGATTGGCGTGACTCGGGTTGCGTTACGGAAAAAGTTGATTCTGGTTCTACTTCTTCCCGCAGGCCGCTGCGTTTTTTTTCTGCACCCCATGCGGTCCCCACTCCCGTAGCCTAAATGCACTACCCCCATGGGAGGACTGCCGTTTTTTCCGCATTGCCTGATCTGGTGTGAATGCAGCTGGCAGGGTACTGCCCAGGGTACTTTAACAATACCCCAATACTACCGGCTAGGCTTATTGGTTAACCCCAAATACATATATGCTTAGTATTATTAGAAAGGCTAGCAGCTGTCTCTTATGACTGATGGGAATAGAAAATCAAAAAACTAAATAACACAATGTAAATAATTGAAATGTTACAAGCAGTACTACGTACATTTTTACCATGATCCTATGTATACTCGCTAGACTTCAGGCTTCCTCCTCCTCTTCTGACCCACTCCCCAGAGAATTTTCTTCAGCCATGCATTGCAAAATTAGTAAAATCTTCCAAAAACTGAAGGTGAAAAGCAATTACATCTAAACAAGATCTTGTACATTACTGCTGATTACTTACTAATGTTACGGTCGACTGCGCAACACTATAATGAAGAAACCATTCTTGCTGTTTGCATGAGGCTCTGAGTCATTGCTATAAACTTCAAATGAAACAAGCCATACACCATTGGACAGCTTATACTGTCCTCTACTTGACATGAGTTATCAATCAAACCAAAACAAAATGAGAGTTATGGCGTTGTAAATAGCAAGTGGGGTTTTGCTTGAGGCCAGTGTAAATGCTGACCCCCGTTTTCTATTTGTGTGTTTATTTTTCAAAAAATGTCAAGATCAAGATAATAAATGACCACTGAATCAGGAAATGAATATATCTTTGTGTAAAACCAATGGAAAGATTGTATCTGTATTCAATATTAAATTGCAGATACTGATAGTAGAACGATGTGGTATCTGTTCCTCGGTTTATTTCAGTATTCAGTGAGCACCATACCATCAGGCTATTGTTTATCTTGTTGCTATGATGCACTACAAATTTTGGTGGTGAAAGAATATTTTTAAGAACTCCCAGATAGATGCTATTATCCAGTGTGTCATGCTTGGGAGGTATAATTGCAGATGAGACTGCAGGGAGGGGGTGCTTGTTAAATATAGGAACTACATGACAATGTAGACACTGTCATGTAGTTCTGTATTTTGTGTAGTTGTCTTGCATCGTTTACTAATAAAACAAGAACACAGAGTTTTTTGTGCGGACCTTGATTAATGCTGTCTCCAAACTGGAACTTCAACCACGTAATGTATTTTTCTGAGAAACGTTAAATTGTCAAGAATTGAAGAGTCCAAATTCCTTCAGCAGAGGTCGCACAATAACAGTTTTAAGGGCAGATGGGAAACAGCCACTATGGCTTGGCCTAGATCAAACACTGAAATAGAAATTAACTAGGACAACATCTTGTTGAAGTTCATGCTGGAGTCACTTTGCAAAATATTATTATACACTATTACTGGAATATTAACAAATATTAAACCATATTAACATCAGTCTTGGTCAACTACAGGACCTCAATGACATTACAAACCCTGTCCAAGTAAGAGTACTCTGACTTTTGACATTGATATGATGTGCTGTACTCACCTGGAGGGCCTCCAGCTTCTCTTGCTGCTGCCTGATCTTCTCAGAAAGCTCTTTCTGCTTGTCTTCTGTGGATTTTGTGTCCTTACGCAGCACTCCCACTGGAAGGTTTTGCTTCTGCTCTGGAGCATCACACCTGCAAGGAAAGTTTTAGAAAACATACCGAGTGAAATCAGGGCTACTGTTCATTGTGTACATGCAGGGTTCATACACTTTTTCACCAATGATTTTCAATGACTTTTCCATGACTTCTCCACAACCTTTAACTGAATTTCCATGACCAAAACAAGTGACTTTATCTCAGCGGGACGATTTAAAATTATTTATTGTAACACTAAGTAAAATTAGGTCTGCATCTGAAACATATGGTGCCTCTCTAAAACAAATAAACACCAGACAGACACACATTAGCCGCGTTTCCACCAAAATTACCCGGAACTTTCAGTCCCAGGAACTACTTTACCAGGAACTAAAAGGTTCCTTCAGCCAATGGTTGTCTGCGTTTCCACCGGGGTCTAAAGTACCGCGAAGATTAGGCAAATTAGCCCACTGACGTATGAAAAAGCAACGTTGTCGTCGGTCCGTCTCTTCATATGATTTCTTCCGTAACCCCATACTACCACCGAAGTAGCCTACATTATTTTCTAATAACCGGGACAGCCCGGAGGGGTTTATTCCACTTATACAACGGGTTACCAACAATGACTATATATGGTTACTTTTGTATTTATTGATTTTCATATATCCTCTCAAACACATTCATTATGTTTTTATGCGAACATTCGCTTTCATGTCTTGACATCCGAAGCGACAGAATGCATTCACATTTATATGTATAACTGGCAACAACAGCAGAAAACATGCACACGTTGTAAACAATTTGCTGTTTGATTACTTTCTCGTCGTCAATTCCATATAGGCTAATGGCAAAATGACAAGAATAGAACGAAAACTCGGACTTGCGTGAAAATGTAAATTTAGTAGTGGTACAGCCACCGTTTGCTTTCCTTCGAAGTTACTGCTAGCCGAGCAGCGAAGTGTGCCCTCCAGATGCGAACCATGCACCATAAATTAGTCCATAGTCTTCCTGGTCTTTTCGTGGAATTGAAAAATGGCAGTAAAATTACGGCAGTCTGAAAAAGCTAAAGGGAAGATTACTAGAATTAACCTGTTATTTTACCCGGATAAAAAGTGCGGATGGTGATTTCCAGTTTGCTTGTACTGTATCACCAATTTTAATTAAGTTAACTACCGCATACCTCACATAACTGTATCAAACGTTGAGTCAATTACAACGGACTAACAAAGAAAATCCAGAAGAAATATTCAGCAACCAAATTAATCCGTTTGAATGTTTTGGTAGCCTACGTAATATGCTGTCCCAGCACGAATGCTTAGCATTTTATAAAACGAATATTAAAGCAAGAAAAGAACAGAAGAGCACACGTTATAATTCCAAGACGTTGACAGGCTATAACCAAAACTAGGCTACTGCGCCGCATAACATACAAGTTTGATTTGAAGTTATTATGAAAATAAATTGGTTTGCCGCTGCATATTTTCAAACATGGCGGGTAATGGCGGAAAATAAATACAACACAAATGCTGCGAGTACTCGACCAATCAGAAATGTTCAGCGCTACAAGCTCCACCCAAAAGGTTCCTGTACTTTCGGAAAGTACTACCCCCCGAGCAGGAACGTTTTGGTGGGTAAAACAAAGCCCCCAGAACTAAATTTAGACCCTAGTTCCTGCGGTGGAAACGCGGCTTTAGATACATTCTCTCATATTTTAATTCGAATAGTTTAACATTTTTGTCAATGTCTCAAACAGTGCTCGAAATTGCGACCATTTTGGTCGCATATGCTCCGAAATTTAATCTGTGCGACCTCGAAATATAATTGGGAGCATTTGTGCGAGTGCAAATAATTGTTCTGGTGCGACCTTCTTTTTTTTTTCTTTTTCCAGTCGAACGTCTTTCTCTGTACATTCGCTAGTTAGTACACTCAGTATGTGCCTTGTGAGCTGACGGTGACCCTTCTAACCAATCATGAGCTTGACATTCTTACCTTTAATGCTGATTTTAAATAGGTTAATATTAGCCTTCAATCACTCCCTTTCGTTGCACTCCACTGTCACGCGACAGAGAGAGCTAACGCGTTAACTAATGTTACCTGAAGACAAAAGTTTATGTTCAATTTATTAGCGTTATCGAAAGCTGAAAAGTTGAAGCGAACGATTACGGCATTTTTTTTTTTTTTTTTTTGAAACGTTAACGTAGTGTTTTGTGTAGCGACCTGGTTGAAACAGCTAATTTCTCCGATGCAGTTTACTGGCGGTTGATTTAATTTGCGTTATTAATGTGACGAGAAGCGATTTGTCGTTTGAATGCATAACACGCAATTCCTTGAAGAGTCAACACATTTTAGGCGTGACAGTTTAACTGTTACTTGTAAACCGTACTGTTATATTGTCGTTTTTTATCAATAAAAAATCTATTGCATATATTGTTGGTGCTCCTTACATTTTGGTGGGTGCTCCTAACTTTCTGAAGTTGGGAGCACCAGTGCTACGAAGTAAAAAAGTTAATTTCGAGCCCTGACATATTATTGAAGCTGCACTTACCTGGCATGTTGTCAGCACAGTAGGGCCTAAGTTTACTAACTGCTACATTAACAGAAGCGTGCCTGTTGGGCGTGCATGTAAACAGACTGAGCCAGACCGAATTAACTTCTCACACCACCAAAATACCGCGAAGGTTACGTGCCAATTTACGTTTTATTACTATACATACTATTTTTATGATTGGATTAATTAGTAATTATATTTGATTCAACTTTAGCTGTTTTCCATTACTTTTCAAAAAATATTATTTTCCATAACTTTTCCAGGGCCTGGAAATTCCATTTTAAATTTAATTGACTTTTCCAGGTTTTTCATGACCGTACGAACCCTGTACATGGCTGATATTGTAAAAATATTGCGCTTGGGCTGAAAACATTAGGGATTACCTGTCCTGCATACTGTCTGGGTTCATAAGACAGACCCAGCTGTCAGGATACCGCTTATCCACGGCATCCAGCTGGAAAGGGAGAGTGCGCCATTTCAAACACTTGTCTGTGGAAATAAGAAGAGAGCTGAGTTTGACCATGTATGAGAAGCTTCTACAAATGACCACTTGCGAGCCTGTATGGAGCTAGTTATGTGGAATTACAGTAAAGTGTGTAATTTTATGAAAGTATGGATGAGGACTTGACCACACACACACACACACACACAAACAGTAAACTCCATAATATTTGGGAGAGGGCTTTACTCACCACATTGGATTGTAACAGGAATTTCCATGGCTCGACGCCGCTTGTACCGCAGCTCACTGGAAGGTGGCTGGTTCCAGTTGGCAGAGAGATAGCCAAATTCATCCCAGAATTTTACAATCCCCTTCTCGGCTGAACAGAGCATGAGAATAAACAGGCAAATTACAGGACGGCGGGAGAACTTGGGCAGATACATTTTTATAATATAAAAGCCTACACTAGTCACTAGTGTCACCACTTAGCCACCCTAAAAAACAGCAAATAAACACGGGTCCTACCAATTGACACGTCTTTCCAGTACTGGATCAGGTGTTCACCCATGGCTTTCAGCAGGTGGCGGTACTCCTTTGCATCCGCAAAGTCCTGCTTGTTGTGTGTGGGCTCCAGGACTAGGTAAGGCACATCTACAACTCCAACCACACCCCCACATGCCCTGCCACAAGACAAACCAGCGCAGACTGGGTCAGAAACAACTCAACAAATTGCTTCAAGGAAGAGAAGCCTAAACTTGCGGCTGGATGCCAGGGGGCTAACTGGTAGATAGAGGTGAAGGAGATCACATCCACCCAGTCCACCTGGCCACTCTAGATTTCACCTTCCATTGACCTTGCTGGAGATTGTTACGCTATTCAGAAAGGATGAAAGACAGAAGCACTACTGTTCCACCACTGCTTCACTCCTCCATTCATCGTCTTACCCTTCCTTTTTCCATCACCCTCCGTCCTTGGTTTCTGCATTATCAATTTTAATTATGGCAACCCTAATGACTGTTCTGCCTCCACCTTTCCTCTAATATTGTCTTCTGTTCCAGTGGGGTAAATGGTATAGACACAGTGAATGTCAATAAACTGGCCCTCTAAAGCAACCTGTTAATGGACAAAATGATCATTATTATACTTGGGTTACGGCAGATATTGAAATGAACATACATCCCACCATATTCAAAGTTTCAGTGGAACCTGGTTTAATAGTTAATGGAGATGTAGAGACACAATAAGGAGTAACTATGCCACATTAAAAAAGAAAAGCAGCTTCAAGACAAAATAAAAGACTGTACATCAGGGCTGCCTTCAGACAAAGTTTTGGGCTACCAATGATCACTTTTTTTGTGAACGAAAGTCAATTAATCAAAAAATTTAAAACACTGATATTTTGTTGTCATGTGTTACACTTCCAAACAAGCATTCAGATTCATTTACGTTTTACTGTACACTGGTGCACCAGGACAAGTGGCCATGTCACAAGGTTTAAGTGACTAATTGTAAAATGTTGTATGCAAAAGGATGGTGTCAGACTTAATGAGAAGTGCCTCTTGCTGTGTGAGAAAATATTTAAGTTATTAACTTAGAGGCTTGAGAATTTCTTTATCCACTTGCCACATTGGCTGGTTCACAAAAGTTCATTTAAGACCTGTTTAAGACCGTCTATCATGAGAAATCATGTCAAATGACTACTACATCCTAGAGGTTTAATTTCTGGAGATTTAATGCACAGTAAATACTTCAGCTTTAAACTGGACTATTTTTGGGCACAGTTGTTGTTGTGTTTCCTTAACCATGCCTCACTATTTGAACTTATCAAAACATTTTAAGCATACTGATCCCACCGTGGGCTAACGTGGCTGCAGATAAGGAAACATGAGAAAAAACTTTTGGATGAAATCAGAGAAAACTTGCTACTTACATGCCTCCCTCTAGCTGGGGGCCAACTTTCTCATACATCTTGATGAGTCGGCTGCAGTTATACACGAACATGCCATCAAGCTCCCGTTGGTCAATGTTCACTCCAAATATGAAGCAAAGTTCCTTGGGTTCCTTCAGGGCTCTGGGGATGACAGATTGGGGGGGGGGGGGTCACAGGATGCTATTCTCAAAGACATCAAAAACAACAGGATGATGGAATTTAAAAATTGATGTCACAGCTATATTCAAGCATACAACATATTAAAATAAACAATGCTAATACTGGAAAACCCCACAAGCAGTTTAACCTCTTAATGCCAAATCTGAGACGCTGAGACATAAAGCAATATTCCAAAAGCAAAATTAGACATGATATACATCTTTAGAAAGCTTATACTCTCACCAACTGAATAAATGAATTGTCAATCAAGCCAGACTGTACTACAAAGTAGGGATGTATCCGAATCCGAATACTGTATTCGGGAAAGCACGAATAATGCGATGGAAACAGATATTTCTTCTACCCGAAGTTGCTCGTTATTATTCTGAAAAATTATTCGGAAAAAAAGGTCAGCTCCATGTCCAGTTCTCATAGCATCTATCTAACGTTACACAGGCAGAGAGAGAGAGAGAGAGATGGCGTAAGTTCTACGTGTCAGCCATTATGTTTCTTCAAATCGATTCATATCATTGTGGATGGCCACTAGATAAAAAAATGACCATTCTGTTTGCAACATAGGACTTAGATTTCACTAACTAGTCGTTTCATTTACTACACATTACTGAAAAGTGATCGGTATATTCTGTAGTCGCCCCCACCGAGTCAGCGCACAGCAGGCAGCAGGCTGAGAGCTATCACTCAGGGAAACTCTCGCATCGAGGAGGTGTGGGAGCTAGCGAGACACAAGCCTGGTGTGGCAGCTGGATTTCTTTCAAACCCCCGCAACCTATACATCAAAATCAAGCTTAGAACCTGTAGTTTCTAGCTGTATGTGTTATTTTCCAGTCAAAATATTGAAAAAAACGACGTTTTACCTTGTATTTCAGTCAATATTCATCCGTTTAAGATGTAACATGCTGTACGTATCAGTCATAGGTCTTGGCTATAATGAGCACGAAATCCATTCATGGTAACAGTTGCCACCAAGGGAAAATATGAGGACATCAGATGGTTTGCAGTCTATCCAAACTTAGTTCAGTAGGGGAAAAAATAAATAATTAAAAATAAAACAGGCAAAAAAAAGTTCATGTAGGCTATTACTGTTATATGTGATTACTGTTGTAAAGCAGTAATTCATGTTTCCCTAGCGAACTGCAGTAATGTTAACACATCAAGAAACGCGAACGCAGCATCATTGAAATTTAAGATTATTCCCTTCAACCGAAGCATATGTTTCTATATATCTTTACTGTAAATAGTTTCTATTTCCAATGCCAAACAGAATCTTTCGATTTATAAAACATTTTTTTCTGTTTAAGATTGTTCAATGCACCCCAGTTAAAGGGGGGGGGGGGGTGCTGGGGTTCAGACAGTTCATAAAACTTAGTTTAGTTAAAAATAAAAAGAGAGAGAGAAATGAAAGGTACAGTAGGAGGATGTGGAAATATATTTCATAATTAAGTATATGCCATTGCATTGCCAATGAATATTAGGTTAGAAAATACAACATTTGCCTGATTTAACGTGACTTCCGATATAAACCACACCCACTTCCGGTATTCTATCCGAATACAGATACAGATACAGATAATTTTGTTGGTTGAACAGATACAGATACAGATACTGACGTCTCTGCACACCCCTACTACAAAGGATGACAACGCCGTAAACAACACGTGTGGAATAACGCACAGCTATTTTGGAAGGCACCCAGGCCTCACAAATGCACATATATTTCACAAACGGATTATCCAAGACAATATATTACCACTCAGTCTCAAAAGGGGCATCTCTATACGTAAAACCAATGGTAAGGTTGTATATTTATTCAATATTTAGTCCCAGGTATTGACTGTAGAATGACGTGGTATAATTTTTAAAAACTTTGTCTTGTTTATTTCGTTATTCAGTGAGCAGTGTTTTCACTGCTATATTGGCATATTTTAGGGCTATTGTCAGGTTTATCTTGTTGCTATGAGGGAATATGATTTTTAAGTGGTGAAATGTAAAATTTCCTCAGGTGCAGTGTTTTTTACTGCTACCACAGACTGAATGCATAATGCAGCTATAATAAGACAAAACCTTTGGTTACACTGAGGTATAAAACACAATTCCAAAAGTAAAATTAGACATATTATACATTGTTCAAAAGCTTATTCTGTCACCTATTGGATCGATTAATTGTCGATCAAGCCAGATTGTACTACAATGGAGGACAACACTGTAAACAACACGTGTGGTATTATGCACAGCTATTTTGGAAGGTACCCAGGTGTCACAAATGAGTGTATATTTCACAAACAGATTGTCCAAGACAATATATGACCACTCCGTCGCGAAACGGACATCTCTATGCGTAAAACCAATGGTAAGGTTGTATATTTATACCAAATTTAGTCACAGATATTGACAGTAGACTGGCATGGTATAATTTTTGAAAAGTTTCTCTTGTTTATTTCAGTGTTCAGTGAGCAGTGTTTTTCACAGCTGTACTGGCATACCTTCTTCTTGCTGCGATGGAATAAGAATTTTTAGTGGTAAAAGAATGTTTTTGTGTCCAGTGTGTCATGCGTGTGGTGTGTATTTACAGATGAGACTGCAGGGAGGGGGTGCTTGGTAAATGGACGACCAGTGTGACAATGGGGCCTCTTAGAAATGCCGTTTTCGGCATAGTTGTCCTGAATCGTTTACTAAAAAGCTAAAACACAGAGTTTGTGTTTTCAACTCATAATTTGGTTGCAGGAGCACAGAATGTCAAAATTGAGCAATCTAGGCACACCGGTGTGCCAACCACAAGGGGCATTGCGTGAAGTGGTTAAACAAATAAGTTGGTGGTATTTTATAATGAGTATATTTCACATTGTAATGTAAGCGTTCGTAGGTAGCTCAGTCGGTAGTCCAGTAGGGTTTGTGTTTAATGCACCAGATGTGATGAGCTGGAACATTGCCAAAATGTGGTGGATGATTAAATAATGTTTTAATGTCATCCCATCCCCATCCAAGAAAACATTACATACTGTAGTCTACAGAAAAACATACGAGAGTTAATGATTACACATTTAGGTACTCTACCACATTGTGATAATGTTTTAGCTATTATTTTTTTATCTGATCTTAAACCTTCATAAGGGGCACATTTATATGCTTTATAATGGACAAAAAGCATTGTACATTGTTGGAGAGATTCTGGATATGTTTCTGAACCCCTAGATATTTTAGACCACTGTACTGATGGAAAGCTTGTAATTCCCACTTTAAAAAGTGAGTTTCTTGAGTCAAAACAGTTAATTTGTTGTGACCTTGTCAGAGTGTTACCTCTTTCCAGTTTCAACGCCACAGGAACAAAGGAAACAAGCTAAAAAAAAAAAAAGACATACAACCAAGGAACCACCACCAAAATAAGAAGCAGAAAACTCCTTCAAGGCTCCAAAACCAAGTGCAACACAACACAACTAAATACTTTACCAAGCATGGCATAAGCATGCTTGCCCTGATTAGGTGATACAGAGTTAAGGTGTGAAGGACGGAGTCAGGCTCATTCATGACAAGGACTGGCCTATCTAAAAGATGACAGTGTACTTATTAAAGTAACCTCACGTTGTTGAAAGCAGGGTTAAGCACCATATTAATATTATCAAAAGATTGGCAGATCATCCACTGACACAAACACCATCACACAAGGCACTAATAACTCACTTTTGTTTGTTCTCCAGGATCTTCCGCTTAACATCTGCTTCTCGGCGCAGCATCATGGCCAACTCCTGAGATTTCCGGAGTGTAGTCTGGGAAGAGAAAGGTGGCAGAGTGAGAGAGGACTGGCTCCCTCATTCATTCTTTCTCATGCATTCACACGCGTGCTCATTTGCTTGTTCACTCACTGACTCACTGAGTTGACTCATTTGCACCTTCATGAGTTCCCTTACTTGCTCCCTTTAACAATCATTTCAATGTTTCCACTACAAAGACTAATCTGTGGCACACTGCAGCAATAGTCTTCATTTTGCTAAGAAGTCTCTCATGTGGTAACTTATCAAATGATTTTTGGAAATCTAAGTATATATTATAGATTAGTATATATATTTCATAAGCCTTGTTACAGTCAAAACACTTGGTAGCTTCTTCAAAGAGTATCAGAAGGTTGGTCAGGCATGACCTTCCCTTGTGAAGACCATGCTAGGCTATCCCCACTTGTCTCTAATGACAGATTCCAGAATTTTACATGCGATGCAAGTTAAACTGACAGGCCAGTAGTTTCCAGAATCAGTACGGTCCCCTTTCTTATATATTGCCATTATATTACCTTGCTTTCAGTCCTAGGGTATTTCTTCAATTTCTAAAGACTGTCTAAAAATACCTACCAGTGGTTTAAAGATGATATCGCCTAACACTTTGAGCACCCTTGGGTAAATGCCATCAGGGCCTGCTGCCTTATTTGTCTTCAGTTTATGTAATTAACCGGTACTTCATTGTCCTCTATGTAAATATCTGCTAAGATGATCTGAGTACTGAATATGCCTTCCAGTCTATTAGTAACCTCTTCTCTAGTAAATCTCTCAACAAAATAACTATAAGTAGGCTAATCAGCAATCTCTCTATTCTTATAAAGAAATGCCCCTTCACTGTTGCTGCACCTGACATTCTCCTGCACTTTCATTTTCCTACTACAGTATTGAAAGAAACATTTAGGGTTAGTTTTTGCATCTTGGGCAATTTACCTTTCCAAGTGCCATTTAGCTTCCCGTACCTCTATTTTAACCTTAGCATGCATGTTATTCAGCCTTATTTCTCTTAGTGGTGTCATTTTTACACATCATATAGTTTATTTTGCTCTCAAACCCCATATGGTTTTGTTCATCCACTGAGGAGACTGCTTCTTCAATTTACTAACCATGGGAATAAATTTATATTCTGCCTCAAGAATAACCCTGCCCCCACTTTTCATTCACAGTCTTGCAGTCAAGAAGTTTCACCCAGTCAATATTACTTAAATTTTCTTGCATCTTATTAAAATTGGCTCGTACAAAATAAAAAAATTCTGACCGTAGAGGAGACCTTGTTATTTTGTCAAAATACATCAAAACTAACTGCCGAATGATCGAAAGTCCCAAGTGGCCCAATGACCTCTATGCTACAAATTCTATCAGGATCATTATATAGTACCAGATCCACAGCTTATTTCCCTCTTGTAGGATGACTGACATACTGTGCCAAAAAAGGTCATTTATATAATTCTTCCTCACTTTTTCCTTGTTCTGTCATCAATTCCCAATTAATAGCGGGATAACTGAAGTCTCCCATAAATCGTGAATAGTTTCACGATCCTGACAACCTTGTTTAATGCTTCCAAATAGCACTGAATTCACACTACTGTCTGAAGCTGGCAGCCAGTAACACATGCCTATCGTTAGGCCCTTTTCATGTTCCCCTATTTTTTCTTTTACATAGAGAACTACACCCCCACCACACTTACTGGATCTATCCTTCTGTAAGGAAGGATAGATCCCCCCCCCCTCTGTAATTACCCCTCTGTAATTACATCCTCCTCCCCAAGCAATGTCTCTAATCCCAACTATGTCATAGCCCCCACTCTTCGTTCCAATTTTTTTTTTTATGCTTCATTTCAGATTATTACTTTTACACATTATCTCCTGTTCCCTCACCCTCCACTGTCCCAAGCCACATTTACTAAAATTTTGCTTTAAAAAGATTTAATTGGTGTTCACACTATTATAGGTGGCCTTGACAGCTTCCGTCCAGGCAGTCTGACCTCCCTGTCCCTGTCCTTGCTTTGACAATTATCTTTCTAGAAAGATCATCCTGTTGTAGAAGCAGACTTAATTTCAAGAGCTGAGCTGAATTACCTCCTTACATGTTCATGTTTTATCTTGTTAGAAAGAGTTAATTCAAGAATCTTTTGATAATAATAGCACGGTGCTTAGGCCTGCTTCCAACAACATAAATTCACTTTAACCAATAAGTACACAATCAGCTTATAGGCAGGCCAGTCCTTGTCATAAATGAGTCTGAACCCCCTTTTTCTCTTTTTATTTTGGTGGTAGTTCCTTGGTTGTGTGTTTCCTTTCATCCTGTGGCACTTAAACTCGAAGTGGGTAACACTTCGGGAAGGTCTGGCTTATTCGTCTCTCTTGCTCTCTTTTCTGGCATTTTAAAATGAACTGTTTGATGTTTTGTATAATGTCTTCTGTTTTGTCGTTTAGAAGTAGTGAGACTGCATTCAATAAAGAATGTATGATTTCAATTCATGAATCTAATTGACAGCATTGTATTGAATTCAATTATGTAATCTTAAAACCTGATACAGAGATTGTTTTGACTTGTTGGTTGATTCCACCAGTTTAGTGTAGACTGATAACTCGTTTTCAACAATAATTACATTTTAACAAGAGCACTGACTGTTGAAACGACTGGATACAGAAAATAAACATATTTTTAATTGATCCTTGCTTGTCCCACAGCATTCATTATACCAAATAACAAAACATTTGAAGTACAGCACTCAACCCACCTGTGCTGACCAGCCATGTCTAGGCCCTACCATAAGCCTCTTTTTGATAAAGGAAAAACCCTAACAACACCGAGTCACTCTCAGCCACCAGAGTACAGTAAAAATCCAGGGAAAACCTTGGAGGGGAGAGGAATCTAGGGAAAAAAGTTTTTTGATTCCTGCTCAAAGGTGTCAAGTTGCCTGTTAAATTAAGCACGTTTGTTGTAGCATCACCAAGTGGCCAATCGGGGCCAAAATTGTTCAATTACTATTTGGAATAACCCTTTCTCAATGTGCAAAGTTTCACAGAAAGCAACCAGGTGGAAAATAATAAGTAGTTATAGCATATAATAATAATACGAAGTAATGCAATATTTGTGCATAATTTGTAATTATGTACATGAGGGGGCTGTTAGTAGGCTCACCCTGTTATGGCACTGATCCATTGCATAGATGATCCGCAAGGTCTGGTACAGAATCTTGACTGTGCCAGCATCAACTGCAGCTGCAACCCCCACAGGATGACGCACAATTGGTGCTAGTGACAACCATGGAGTGACACACATCTGCGTTCTTTCAAATAACAATGAAGGCTGCCTTCAATGTGACAGTGTGAGCATGATTGGAAAATTTCAAATAGAGGAGAAAACTATTTCAAAAATGATGAAAATGTACCATTCTACCATAAAGTGTAAATGTGCCACTCTAATGTTGCCAAATTCAAAATGCTGCTGCCCGACTTGTCTTAAACCTTCTTATGTTCTCCCACGTCACTCCTCTGCTGAGGTCACTCCACTGGTTACCGGTCGCTGCCAGGATCAGGTTCAAAGTCCTGACCCTCGCCTACACTGCAGCTAACAGGACGGCCCCCGCCTACTTACAGGACATGATTCAATCCTACACGCCAGCTCGACCACTCCGCTCTGCAGCAGCATGGTGACTTGCACCCCCTGCCATCCGGATAAATGGTTCTCGCTCGGCCCTACTACAGAGATTCTACATCCTAGCTCCCCAATGGTGGAACAAACTCCTTGTTCCTCTATGAACCACTCCCTCATTGCCCATCTTCTGCCATGGTCTGAAGACACATCTCTTCTATACTTGGACTATCACCACTCTGCAGGGCACTCCCAATCTGGGATCATTTCTATCTGGGATAATTTATATCACTTAAATCCTCCTCTTTCATGCAACACATGTACCTCCTGTGCCATTTTCGTGTTACACGTACCATCGTGTGCTTATTGTACTTTGTATCATTACCTTGATGTTGTAGCTTATCATGCCTCCTAGTTTGACTTAACATAGGTCAGGTCAGAGTAATGCTTACGGTGTGAACTGGACTTTGTGTTCATGGCTATGATTAACTGCTACAAACGGAGTACCTTATTTTACCTTATCAAACCTGTGTTTTGTAGTTATTCCAATGACCTTCGGTATGCACTTATTGTACGTTGCTTTGGATAAAAGGATCTGCCAAATGAATAAATGAATAAATGAATAAATGAATAAATGAATAAATGAATACATTTTTAATTCTACCGTTTTATCCCCAACTGGCTAAATACATGCGCCATGTATGTATTATGTGTGTATATATATGAAGTGGAATGCACAGTGATTCATTGTAATGCTATGCAACAACAAAGCTAAACAAACTTAAAACAAAGGGATTACTGATGAACTTACATGTTATATAGACATTTTTTTCTGGCATGTAAAATTGTCAACCTTTGGTAATAAGAGTTGCATCAAAGGGCGGTGGGACTTGCCGGTCACAAGTTCCCCAACAACAGCTGGTGAAACGGTCAAGCTAGATTTCAACAGACCAAGAGTGAACTGCTAGAGGGGAACTAGCAAGGTAGAAAGTTGGCTATTCCCATGTAATGATGAGTAATTTTGTAGCTACTGTCCGATATAGGTAAGTAAATAAAAGGTAGCTGTAGATAGCTAGTGTGCACAGAGTTTAATTGCACGTGAAATACCAGAAATTAAAGGTACAGTGTGTAGGATTTAGTGGCATCTAGCGGTGAGGTTGCAGATTGCAACCAACTGAATACCCCCCCCCCACCTCCCCTCAGCCCTCCCTTTCCAATGACGTAGGAGAAGCCACGGTGTCCTATAAGTTCCAAAAATTATGTCATCGTCTACGACAGTATACATCGAGTAGCCAAGTGTCAAGGTTCCATGATAGATTTATAATATTGTATTTAGTTATTTAGTCTGTAAAACTATAGATCAGTGGTGTCAAACTCGTGCCATGGAGGGCCGTGTGTATGCAGGTTTTCATTCCAACCAATTAATGCTGCCTTAATTGAGTCCAATTACTCATTCAGCCATATGCGTTTAACTGCATTGAAGCACAGAATATAAGAAAAATTTTATTTAGACAATGCGGGTCACCATAGACGTCGGGTCACCATTGTGCACAAACCTGCATCCCTAATTCAGCAAATAATTTAACTAATTATATAATCAAGATATGAGGCTGGAATGAAAACCTGCATACACACGGCCCTCCATGGCACGAGTTTGACACCACTGCTATAGATCATAGCTTACAAGTAAGATAGCGATTATGATTGTTAATGGTTCCGCATTATGGTAGCGTTTTATTGCTAACGTTAGCTGCTTTGCATGGTAAATCATAGAAAGATATGATGCGTCACAAAAACTATTACACTACTAACTAACGCTAACATTACAGTGTGAAATATCTTCACTATAAAATACCACTAACCTTTTTAAAGACACTCAATTTCAAAAATAACGTACATAACCGACATATTTTGAGCAGTAATACTTACATAGGAATGATGAAATCTTATCTGTTTTCAACAGATACAGACAGAGACAGTAAATCAATGATATATTTCTATCCGCTTCTGTCATACACCAGAAAACAATGTCAGCTAGGTCTATCAGCAAACATATGGCTTAGCAGAAGTCCTCAATAATAATAGTAGTAATAGTAATAATAAATTGTTGAAACGTTTCGTTAGGTGCAGCGTCTTTTGCCACAGAGTGAATGCGTAAGTGAATGTGATGATAACAAAACTTTCGATTACGCTGACCAATAAAACACTATTCCAAAAGCAAAATTAGTTAGAAAGCCTATACTCTCACCAACTGAATAAATGGATTGTCAAGCCAGACTGTACTAAAAAGGGCGACAACGCTGTAAACACGTGTGGTATTAGCTTACAAGTTAACTCAGCTGTAACTCATCCCTCTACATTTCACGTTATTGTTCTGTACCGCCCTCCAGGTCCACTCGGCTCATTTCTGGACGAGCTGGACACTCTCCTGAGCTCCCTCCCCGAGGATGGCACTCCTGCTATTCTACTGGGAGACTTCAACCTCCCACCAGAAACCTCCCAACTGTCCAGGGTTGCCTCACTCCTCCAGTCTTTCGCCCTATCCCTGTCCTCCTCCCCCCCCACACACAAGGCTGGTAACCAACTAGACCTTGTATTCACCAGAGGCTGCTCCATTCCCCAACTTGCAGTGACTCCCCTCCATGTCTCAGACCACTTCTTTCTTTCTTTCTCCCTCTCCTATTTACTCCCCTCAATTCATCCAATAGCTCACCCACAGTAACTTTCAGGAGAAATCTCCCTACTCTGTCACAATCCTCCCTCGTCTCCACTGCTCTGTCTACACTTCCCCTCCTGCGTCTTTCTCTAACCTGCCAGTTGACCTTGCCACCTCCACCCTCAACTCCTGCCTCTCTCAGTCCCTCGACTCACTTTGTCCTCTTGTCTCCAAACCAGCACGCCCTCACCCCCTGCCCATGGCTGACTGAGTCACTACGCTCCAGCAGAACATCACTGCGGGCTGCAGAGAGAAAGTGGAGAAAATCCCGATCCTCTGATGACCTGACCGCATACCATACCCTGCTGGCGACTTTTACATCTGCCCTCACGTCTGCAAAAGCCTCTTTTTTCCAATCCAAGATCAGCGCATGTGTCTCTAATCCACGTAAACTATTCTCCACCTTCTCTTCCCTCCTCATTCCTCCTCCACCCCCACCTCCCTCTTCCCTCTCCGCAGATGACTTTCTGGCCGCCTTTGAAGGAAAGGTGGCTACAATCCGGAACTCCTTCACCCATCCAGTGAGCCCCCAACCCCCCAGGACAACCCCACAGCCACACTGACCTCCTTTGAAATGCTGGAGGACTCTGATGTATTACAACTCATCACCTCTCATCGCGCAACCACCTGTCCACTTGACCCCATCCCATCAAAAGTTCTCCAATCTATCTCCAGCGAGCTCCTTCCCTATCTGTCTTCCATTGTTAATTCCTCTCTCTCCTCTGGTCATGTTCCCTCTGTTTTTAAGACAGCTCGTGTTACCCCACTACTCAAAAAACCCACCTTAGACCCCTCCGATGTAACAAATTATCGACCCGTATCCCTTCTACCCTTTCTGTCCAAAACCCTCGAACGAGCAGTTCTTAAACAATTAACCTCTTTTCTCCATCAGAACAACCTGCTAGACCCCCACCAGTCTGGCTTCCGATCCGGGCACTCAACAGAGACTGCACTACTAGCTGTGACGGAGGCACTTGCCACTGCAAGAGCCTCACGCCTCTCCTCTGTCCTGATCCTTCTTGACCTGTCTGCAGCTTTTGACACGGTCAACCATAAAATACTCCTCTCCACCTTGGCTGGGATGGGAATTACCGGGACTGCCCTGTCTTGGTTCTCTTCCTATCTTGCAGATAGGACCTACCAGGTCACCTGGAAGGGGTCTGCCTCTGCCTCTCATCCACTTGTCACGGGATGCCGCAGGGATCTGTACTGGGTCCTCTGCTGTTCTCCTTATACACCAGATCTCTTGGTTCAGTCATTAATTCACATGGTTTTTCCTATCATTGTTATGCAGATGACACACAACTCTACTTTTCTTTCCCCCCTCGGCCACACAGATCAATGATAAGATCTCTTCCTGCCTGGCTGACATCTCCACTTGGATGGCCAGCCACCATCTGAAGCTCAACCTCAACAAAACTGAGCTGCTCTTCTTCCCGTACAAGACCTCCTTGCTTCGTGAACTCTCAATCACGGTTGATGGCACCACAGTGACTGCCTCTCACTCTGCAAAGAGCCTGGGGTGGTCCTGGATGACCAGCTGGACCTCAAGGAGCACATCAAGGCAACATCACGGTCCTGCAGATTCCTCCTATACAACATCAGGAGGATTCGACCATACCTGACGACGCACTCCACCCAGCTGCTCGTCCAGGCTACGGTGACCTCTCGCCTTGATTATTGCAACTCTCTCCTTGCAAACCTGCCAGCTTGTGCCATACAGCCACTACAGATGATTCAGAATGCCGCTGCCCGACTCATCTACAACCTCCCCAAATTCTCCCACGTCACTCCCCTGCTGCGATCACTTCACTGGCTACCGGTCACTGCCAGGATCCGATTCAAAGCCCTGACCCTTGCCTACACTGCCGCCAACAGGACAGCCCCTATCTACTTGCAGGACATGACTCAATTCTATGTGCCTGCTCGACCACTCCGCTCTGCGGCAGCAGGGCGTCTTGCAACCCCTCCCACCCGCCCAAAGGGATCACAGAGCTTCTCCACCCTAGCTCCCCAGTGGTGGAACGAACTCCCCGTCCCTCTCCGAACCTCCCCCTCACTATCCATCTTCCGCCGTGGCCTGAAGACTCATCTCTTCAGACTATACCTAGAATAACCACCACCACGCTGTGTATATATATATATATATATATATATATATATATATATTAAAAAAAAAAAAAAAAAAAAACCCTTTTTCCTGTCACTTGTTACATGTTGCCCCATCCCTGCACTTCTTGGTAAATTGTATTTGTCCTAATACTTTAGCTTATTCTTCTGCCTAGTTTGGCTTTGCAGATGTTAGACCAGGATAGTGTTCTTTGTTCTCGGCTAGAAATAGCTTTACAAAATAAGTAATTGTACCTTACTGAACCCGTGTTCAGCAGTTGTCTACGATCATGAAAATGCACTTTTGTACGTCGCTTTGGATAAAAGCGTCTGCTAAATGAATGTAATGTATTACGCACAGCTATTTTGGAAGGTGCCCAGGCATCACAAATGCGCCTATATTTCACAAACGGATTGTCCAAGACAATATATGACCACTCAGTGTCTTCTTTCTTCTTCGTCTTCCAACCGGTGCATTCGCGCCACCCACCAAAATTAAATTATGAGAGAGCCGACTAGAATGATTCAGCTAGAGCGTGCACATTAGCAGGCTTGATCGGAGAGTACAATGTCAAGGGTCAGCATACAATGATGTCAACTCCTTGTAAAGATGAAATAGGACTGCAATCCAAATACATTGTATTGACGCATTGACACATCCAGGGTTTTTCTTTGTATTACTGAAAAAATATGTGCTCAGATGGGTGCACCAACTGGAGAATAGTGCTAAGATTCAGGCGTTTGTCCAGCATTTGGCTGGCATGGCTGAGAACAATTTCACATGGTGGTTCAGTGATATGTCTAATTTCCTGAAATAGATAGCAGACATTCCTACAATTTTTTCTGGGCAGAACACATGAGATAGTAGCTGAGCCTGGCACATCTTCAGTGGGTACAAATATTACCAAAGCACAACCAGAGGATATTCCAACTTCGAACTTACATATAGTGATATGGCCTGGAAAGTGAGCAAACAAAATCAAGCCTCTCTCACTCATCTCATCAAGTACTCACTCCGGCAGCAGTGGGCTGTTAGAGAGGTGTCTTACCCTTGCATCTCGGGAAAGGTCTCCTCCCAGCTTCAGCTCTAGGGACAAACTTTTGCTTTCTGCCTCTCTCGCCTTCTCCTCAGCTACATCCAAACATAATTTAATGTCACTGTCAATCACAGAGTTTCCACTCGGTATTAAATTCCAGGTGGCACAACAATTATGTAAATCAGTTAGGGAGAGGGAGAGTTCATTTTTACTTTCATACAGTACCCTCCATAATGTTTGAGACAAACACATGTTTTTTTCTTGATTTGACTTCTGTAGTCCACAATTTTAGACTTGTAATCAAGCAATTCACATGTGGTTAAAGTAAAGATTCTCAGCTTTTATTGAAGGATATTTTCATACATTTTGGTTTCACCATATTTAAGTTATACCACTTTTTATACACAGCTCCCCATGTTTAGTACTTTGTTTGCATGCAATTACTGCTTGAAGTCCCACAGACTGCTTGGCGCCCCACAGACATCACCACGTGCTGAACATTTTCTCTGGTGAGGCTCTGCCAGGCTTTTACTGCACTATCTTCAGCTCCTGCTTGTTTTGGGGGCCTTAACTTATCTCTTCAGTATATGAAATGCAAGTTTCCTGACCGACTTGGCCAGTCAAGAATGTTCCAGTTTTTGGCCATGAAAATCTGTGTTGCATTAGCAGTATGTTTGGGATCATTGTCTTGCTTTAGGATGAAGCACCATCCAATGAGTTTGGAGACATTTGCTTGAACTAGAGCAGATAAGATATTCTGCACACTTCAGAAATCATTCTGCTGCTATCAGCAGTTATATCATCAGTGAAGACAAGTGAAACAGAAATATAGAAAATAAATATAAAGTTAACATTATAAAACAGAAATAAGACGATGAACAATAAATACAAGGTATGCATTTTCCCTGTTTGGGGGAATTTATCACAGTTCAAAGTTGTTGGGCTTTTGAATATGATTATGAATATAGAATTTTCCCATTTTGATTATGATCCTGTGCGCATTGCTTGGGAAAGCCACAAAATTAGCAACTTGCCTTACGTTGGGTTGACTGGCGCCATAAACCTAATCTGAGCAGGTGGGCAGCGCAGATGCGAATGGCAGACTTCCCTGACACAAAAATTGCAATCTGCTGTACCGCAATTACAGTGTGCTGCTTGATCTTCACTGACATACACCCAACAGTGCCTCTTCCACCCACCTTGGTGCACATCAAGACAGCAAATTACCAAACAGTCACAAAATCCATGATGGAAATACCACATTGCCAGTGCAACGGCTTGCCACTCGCCCTGCGCTGGCCAGAAAACAGAGCTACCCTAGGTCTCATCTGTCCACCTTTAGTTTATCTAGAATTTTGCAGGCTTCTTTTAGGTACTTTTATGCTGCTAATGACTGGTCTGTTCTTATAGTGTAGCCTCAGTAGTTCTATTTGTGAAGCGTTCTACGGACAATAGGACAACATTGTTTCTAATCTGTCGGACAGGGTTTTTTTCTTCATTATGATAAGAATTCTTCAGTCATCAACTGCAGAGGTCTTCCTCAGCCTAACAGGCCCTTTGTAATTACTGTGCTCACCAGTGCTCTTCTGAATGATGTTCCAAACAGTTGATTTTGGTAAGGCTTAGATTTGGCCTGTCTCTGACTGGTTTTCCTTATTTCTCAGCCTCAAAATGGCTCCCTTGACTTTCATTGGCACAACTCTGGTCGTCGTGTTGACAAACATAACAGACTCCAAAGGCAATCAAAAGCCTAGAAATGGGACAAGATACTGAATGATCTCTAATGCCAGCACTAAGAAAGAAATTGAACTCATCTGCATAATCAGAAACCCTTGAGAAGCCATTTGTCCCAAGCATTATGGTGCCCTGAAATAGGGGTGGGTTATGTATAGAAAGCGCTGTAATTTCTACATGGTGAAATCAAAATGTATATAAATACCCTTTAATAAAAGCAGAGAATCTGCAATTTATCTGCATGTGAATTTTCTGATTACAAATCTAAAATTGCGGAGTCGAGAGCGAAACAAAAAAAAAAAACATACAAAATTGTGTATTTACAAGCGGTGATTGAAACCAAACGTTAAGATGTTGCTTTGGTACAAATCTTTCTATGCCATGAGTTGGCTCTAAATGGATTACAAGTTTGATGCACATGCACATGAATAAAAGCTATTTTATAATGTTCTTGTTCTTAAAAAATGATCAAATGTGCAAGGTTATGAATGTTAAAGCACCCCCCCCCCCCAAAAGGTCCATTTCACTCACCTATCTTAGCAAGATGGTTGGCCCTTTTCACCTCCTGCTCAGTCCGGGTTTTGAAGCGTGTGGAAGTGTACTTGTATACCCTGGGAAGGAGTGAAACACCACAGGGATGACAGCCTTGAAAGTCGTCAGACATTAGCATTCAGAGACAATCATTACAAAATTCCAGAGAAGGGTTTAGATTTTACCCTTACTCAGCTCTTATTCAAGTACATGGATTAAATTACACTTTTTGAAAATGGCAATCAAACACTATTACGAGTCAATTGTTGGAATAGACTGAGCAGTGGTTACTACGTATGTACAGTTAAGGCCAAAAGTTTACATACACCTAGGCTAAAGATGTTCAAACTCGCTTAACGATCTAAGCGCACGGTCTAAAGCGTATGGCGCAAGTGCATTTAGGGCGTGTCCAAATCCACTTTTGCTAGTTTAACGGCGGATAACCTGAGCGCAAGTAAGGTGCATGGTTCAAAGGGGTTGTACTTAGGCTCTTTATTAATCATAGGTGTGTTTTGGGCGTAACATGAAATAAACCAATCAGAGTGTCATCTCCCATTCCCTTTAAAAGCCAGGTGCACTTGCACCTTGGCGGATTTCTATTATAATGGTGGATTTGCCAAGTAGTAGGAAAGAACGCTTCTCTGCAGAGGAAACGGATCTGCTCGTGCACGTCGTGCACCTGCCTATGTAGGCACATATTACTATCTTAATAATGCACCCTTAAAATAACAGTAAAATACTGCGCCATTGACTTAAGACCAGGTTTTTGTTAGTCAATCGCAATCACAATGTGGGCGCTGGACGGGAAAATGACAACTACGTTGGTCTGAAGCTAGCAAAGACACTTGTGTTGCGCTTGCCGCCGCTTTGCGCCGGGTGTAAGATAGAGCCCTCCATGTTACCATATATTTATTTTGACAAGTCAATTAGGGCATCTACTTTGTTCACATCAGAGGTCATTTTTAAACAATCGATTAGAGCTTTAATTCACTGTATCAGAATTCCAGTGGGTCAAAAGTTTGCATACACAAAGTTTACTGTCTCTTTAAACAGCCTGGAGAATTCCATGAATTGATGTAATGCCTTTTAGAAGCTTCTGATTGGCCAATTTTCATAATTAGGAGTAAATTGGGAGTTGGCACCTGTGGCTGTATTTAAGGGCCTACCTTTAGAGCCACTGCCTTTTTCCCTTGATACCATGGAAAAATCCAAGCAACTCAGCCAATACCTCAGAAAAAAAATTGTGGACTTCCACAAGTCTGGTTCCTCCTTAGGAGCAATTTCCAAACAGCTGAAGGTACCACGAGCATCTGTACAAACAACTGTATGCAAATATACAGGAAGGAGGCACAAATTAACTCCCAGGGTTGAACAAACTTTGGTCCGAAAGGTCCACCTGGACCCCAAGACAACAACAAAGGAACTAGTGAAGGAGTTGGAGGCATCAGGTACCAAAAGTATCTAGCCTACATCCACCATTAAGAAAATCCTACATCGCCACAGCCTGAAAGCCTGTCATGCAAGGAAGAAGACCCTACTCCAAGACTGGCATAAGGATGAAGTTTGCAGGTGATCACCAGAAGGAACACTTAGCCGTCTGGAGGAGTGTTCTCTGGTCAGATTAAACAAAAATTGAACTGCTTGGCCATAATGATCAGCGCTATATACGGAAGAAAAAGGGTGAGGCCTTTAATCCGAAGAACATCATCCCAACTATGAAGCATGGGGATGGCAGAATCACGTTGTGAGGGTGTTTTGCTGGAAAAGGGACTGGTGCACTTCAGAAAATATATGGCATCATGAAGAAGAAGGATTATCTAGAATACTGAAGCAACACCTCAAGACATCAGCTAGAAAGTTAAAACTTGTTTGCAACTGGGTCTTCCATCAGGACAATGATCCTAAGCATACGTTCAAAGTTGTTACAAAATGGCTTAAAAACAACAAAGTGAAAGTATTGGAGTGGCCATCACAAAGCTCTGACCTAAATCCCATAGTAAATTTGTGGACTGATGAAATGAAAAAAAAAAAAAAAAAAACTGGAACCTGGGGAAAAGGCAAACTTAGTTTCGCTATCTTATTTTGCGGAGGGGGTGGGGTAAATTTGAAAATACATCACAGAAAGACGTAGCCTATTGAATGATGTAGAAGTGAATGCACTGAGCAGCGGTTTGTTAGCTTGAGTGTTGGAAGGTAGTTTTTAACCAACCGTTGCTCAGTCCATTTGACTTCTCCGATGTCTTCGTTCGCTGCGCTTTCAAAAAGGGCTTGTTAATAAAAATCATATAATCCACAGAGCTTTAAAAAATTAGATTATTTAGTGGTCTTGCCGATGAAAATGCACCTATTTTATAAATTAAGTTGTAAGCAAGCCTTTATTGCACTTGTACTTCAAAGCTTACGGTGTTCATGGCGTTGTGGTGTTCATATCCCTTCAAGATTAAACTGTTACGCTATCTTTTTGATGATTAGCTGATTTTACTAAATCTGATCCTATACACGTTTTGACGTGAATGACAAGATGACACGGGAATTCCCAATGGTTGATTATGGATTATTTATTATTATTATGATCATTACATATTCTTCGTGAAATTGGCACGCTTGTTAACCAAGCAAATAAATTAATACAGTTTGAGATTGATTATTATGCAGGCTACGTTGCGATTTAAGGTATGGTTATGGTAATTCTTTAAAGCGTTTACTTTCTCACGTATTTACATGTGTTAAAAAATATTACCAAATTAACAGACTGAAAAAGGTCTCTCACCAAGTATTCACTTACCCATAATCAACAGTCCTGAACAAACGTGAAATACACGATGTAATCCCACTGCAGAATGCGAGAGCTACTAGGAATATAGAGCTTTAAGCAAGCCTTTGCGCAACGCAAACGGAACCAGTGGAGACATGCTACGCGCCGCGCCGCTTCGCCGTGCTGCTTACACGACGCGTGCGGTGGATGCCCGGCGTAAGGGTTTATAACACAGACTGCCAAGGCGACCGTCTGAAGCCTGGAGCTGTATCCACAATTTTCCCATCATTGGTCGAACCACTCAAGGTAGGTACTAAGCGGGCTGGCTAATGCTATCGCGTCTGTCTGTGATACATAGGATGTCTACGGTAACAGTTAGACAGCTTGCTGGCTGTTGTTATAGGGTTGCCACCATCCATTTATTTCGTCCTCAGACATTTTCGGTTTCGCTAGCCAGTAGAAATACAACACTATTTCTACGACCAACCTAATGTTATTGTCTGCAGGTACGCCCACATCAGAAGTTGCGCAATGATATGCATCCTTGAGTTCGACACTAAGCTGCCTGGGTCTACTTCCTGCATTTGTAAAGGAAAGAAACAAAACAGCGTAAAATATGAACATAATGAAATAACGAATCGTAAATTGAAGGGCGACACATTCATTAGAAGGACAATATCAGTCATGAGAAGCAGGGTCGTGTGTTTATAATGAGTCTAACGTGGAGTTTGATGTTGAATGGTATTCTATTGGATGGGGGGGGGGGGGGGGGTTGCTTACATGGGTATATCTAAATAGCCAAATATCTAAATATTGAAGCAAGCAACCTAAAAACTATCTGGGGTGAACACAAAAGCCTGGGTAGGTGTGAAAATGACCCCAGAAGTGTTAAAAAAAGTGAAATTCCCCTATAAGCAATTAAAAGGCAATGCCACCACTAACAAAGTGTATGTAAACTTTTGACTGGCTGAAAAGCTGATAAAGTACATAAAAGCTGAAATAAATCGGTCTCTTAGGTAGTATTTTGGAATGACCTCTTATGGAAATAAAGTAGTTACGATAACTGACTTAACACAGAAAATGTATGGTAACAATAAATGTGTGGAGTTGTGAAAAATTGAGTTTGAATATCTTTAGCCAAGGTGTATGGAAACTTTTGGCCTCAACTGTATATATTATTATAATATCTATTAAGAAATATGTAACCTGGTCTGGAATCCAACATTTGTGTACCTTGGCTTGTAGAGGCAACAGGACAGCCTCTTGGTGCGCACTTTGTGCCCCTGGATGAAGATCCTCATTCTGGGGTCGATGTAGAGGACAGCAGCATAGGCCCGGAAAGAGAGGCGCTCAGGCTTCCTGTGTTGGGGAGGCGCGTGAGAAGCATGTTTTGCAAATTACACAATTAAGGGATCCCTCAATGCTTCAGAAAAATATTGTAAAACAAAGAGGAATAACACAACCTACACATTGAAATACCAGTTCTTCCTGTACCTGCAACATAAATGCTCACACTTTGTGCCAAAAAAATGTTTTTGGGTTGTTTAGAACTTTCAGAAGAATTCCATTCTTCTGGAGTTCTCCTGTTTGCATAAGCCTCAATCACACTGAAATATATGATGTGGTACAATGCAGAAAAACGCCTCTGACGTTTTCTTGCAAACACCACAACCCAAAGCTGATAGCAGCAGCTTCTGAGAGCCTGGCTCTTTCTGGTACTGCTAATAACCTCTACCATGAGGAAATGCCATAAGTACAGCCTGGAAGACAGTCAGTTTCAAAGTAGGATTACCAGGATAGTTAGATGTAAATTGTTATAACCATCTGCCCCTTACTAGATATGTGGCGACTAGCTAGCCCATCTATCCATCTATAAAGTTACCAAACATAGCTACTATCAATAGCCACAGACAACTAGCTAGTAGGGATGGGTATAAGTCATGGATTGATCGAATAAGCCTACACTAGATCATTTTATTTTCTCATAAAAGCTATGCATGTAGATCTGTTGGAAATTGGCACTGTATATGAATTTCATCATATGTAAAACACAATAAAAATGAAAAAGAAATGCATTAAATAGAGGATGTCCTCATCTAATACAAACAGTATACAGCATATATATATATATATATATATATATATATATATATATAGAAACGCATGTTTTGATTACAATTATGCTTTTTGTTGGGAAGCAGTTTTATGAGCAGGATAATAAACGAGGGGCTGAGAAATCCGCAGGTTGAATGCCCTGCACTGAATGAAATTGCCCGAGGCGAATTTATGTTACTACCTCTTTCAATTGAAATAAGACGACTTGTTTCAAAATAAGCGATTCTACTGCAGTGGAAATGTTTTCCAGTATTCCAGCAAATATCCCATGTCTTCCTAGTTCCTCAACCAGGTTACCTATACCTGTATTTTAAGTCAAAATGGTATTGCAGCATGTTTGTCAGGACAGCTAATTAGCCAACTACTTAATCATATTCAAAACAGAGTCTAAACTATCATGTAGTCAAGCTACTCTAGCTACTCTATAGAGTACAGTCATTCATGGACATCATGCTGACACTTGATAATGTAACTTGGCTTGCTTTCTCTTACAAAGTTCCACTTTATTTATTCATTTATTTATCGAGTCAGACTGATGGGCATTCATTTAGAACAGTGACTGAACTTTTGTAGGCATTAATTCACTACCAGGCGTATACAGAAAAATAATGCACAAGTTCCAGCCAATCAGAATGGAATATTCAGCAAAGTCGTGGTATATAGGTTTTGAGGGCATGCAACACTTGTGAGTTGAAAATAAAAATCTTTTATCTGACACTGACTGTGTTTAAGCATTAAGACTTTGCTATGATGGAAAAACTTCGGTAATCATTTGTGTGGGCATGCATTTTTGGGGCACAGATGACAGGAGCTTCAGTCAAAAATACTGCTCAACTGGCTAGTGGCTCAATAGGAACAGTGACTAAGTGATTTGCATTTAGATCTATGGAAAAGCCATCAGTAAATAGGGTTGGAAATTTTAGTCAAACGCGCACATTCGATGACCATGAAGTTGTGTGCAATGTGCATTAGTGCATTAGTGACTGAGAATGTTAATACAGAATGTGATCAGTCTGTGTCAGCAGGAACAGTGTGTCGACAACAACACAGTGAGGGATATTATAGTAGGGCTGCAGTGCATAAAATCCTCATTACAAAGATGAATGCACATTTGAGAGTTCTGAGGCGCAAAAACCATAGGCACTGGTCTACAGAGATGTGGAGAAAATTGATATGGTCAGATGAATCAACCTTTACTATATTTTTAACAAGTGAAGGAGTGCAGGTGTGGCATGCATCAAGAGAACGGTACAGGACTGAATGCTTGACCCCTACAGTGAACGGGTCCGATGGCTCCATTACGCTGTGGGGGGCATTTTCCTAGCATGGTTTGGGCCCACTTGTCCCCTTAGAGGGAAGGGTCACTGCAAATCAATACAAAGTTATTCTGAGCAATCACCTTCAACCTACAATGAAACATTTCCATCCTGATTGGAGGAGTCTCTTCCAGGATGACAATGCTCCCATCCACAGGGCACGAGGCGTCACTGAATGGTTTGATGAGTATGAAAATCATGTGAATCTTATGCTATGGCCTTCACAGTAAACAGATTAACTCAACCCAACTGGACCAAACAGAACATCTATGGGAGATTATGGACCAACCTGTTGGACAGCACTCACCACCACCATCATCAAAACACAAAATGAGGGAATATCTTTTGAAAGAATGGTGTTCCATCCCTACAGTAGAGTTCCAGAAACATGCAGAATCTATGCCAAGGTGCATTGAAGCTGTACTGGCAGCTTGTGGCTGCCCAACACCTTACCAAGATATTTTATGTTGGTTTTTCCATTAATTTGTCACCCGTCTGCATATATTCAACATGTTTGTGTGTATTCTCACTTGACTTCATTCTTCCTCCGACTCGTCTGACCTACTCCCCAAATCTATGCCAGCATGAGAAGCTTTAGTCACGCTGATAAGTTGGCAAAATTAGTAAAATCTTCCAAAATCCAAAGGAAAACAACAATTACGCCTCAACGGGTGCTTGTATACTATTGCGTAACATTGCAGCTGACTGTGCAATGCTGTGCTGAAGCAACCATTCATGCTGTTGCGCTCGGCTATCAATTGTCACTATAAAACAATGAGACATACCATACACCACTGGAAAGCCCATACTGTCCTCTATTGGATAAAAGAGTTATTACTCAAATAAGAACAAACTGAAAAGTGAGTTACAAAGGCAAAAGAAAACATTGGGGTTTGCGAGTTGCTGATGTAAATACCTACTTACGTGTCTATTTCTGAAATGGATTGCTCAAAACAAATGACCACTGATTCTTGAATGGGATATCTCTATGCATAAAAACATATTGTTAACTAGAAATACCGCCTCGCGGTTGTATGCCTCCGCTAACCAGTAGCCAGTTTGTATATAAAATGTCATCACTTCATCAAGCCTTCATGAATGAGATAATTCACTCCTTCCCTGGTTCCTTATTATAACTTCTAGTCACCCAGGGTTGCTTTCCAATGGCTCTCGGCACCTAAGTCACGGGGGAGAGCTTGCATTTGAAAAGGCACAGCTTAAGTACAATCTCTAAACAATGGGGTCTAGCCAGGAGGAAAGGCTTTATGCATGTGATAATTTACTCCTTCCCTGGTTCCTTTTCCTGGCTAGATTGACCGTTTGGAAATATAATGTCATCACTTCATCATTTTATCCTATTACACATTTGTGTGAAACTTTGTCATAATTAGTGTATGAATTCTTGTGTTATGGCCAAAAACGTATTTTGTGAGGTCACAGTGACCTTGACCTTTGACTTTTGACCACCAAAATCTAATCAGTTCATCCTTGCAATAATCGGGATGGACGGACGGACGGACAACCCGAAAACATAATGGCTGTGCCGTCGCGGAGGCATGAAAATGCATATAAATGTACACAATGAGAAGTATGCGTACACATAGATATATGCGAACACGCATACAGCGTAGGCAGTGCCGAATGTAGACTGGTTTGATTGGGAGACACGATTCGAGTCGAACAGCGGAGCTGGGTGTAAAAATGTGAAGTAACCCTTCAAGAAACGGTTGTGGATCATGGCTATCCTTGTGTGAATTTGTACAGTGTGATGAACGTGTACGTTTAGCACTTTCGCTTTGCCATATATGTAAAACAATGGCTTTGACAAAAGGTGCGGTGGCGTAAGTATAAAAAGAAAGCTTGCACCATTAGAAAATGAACAAAAATATCCCGTGTATGTCCTCACTCATCTGACGGCCATACAACGAGCCTTCACTGACAAAAGAATTTGAGCTCCGTAGGTCGCAACTTGTGTACCCTACTGTCCTGTTCTGTTTTCAGTTATTTCGTTGAGATGCACTTTCAGAGTTTCTATGGTTATAAGGCATTTTGATATGCTTTGCTGTTCACTGTTTTGCTTAGCTAGACAGGAAAGAATAGCAGCACACGCATATGTCCCAGCAATCTTTGCATATTAGAAAATAACAGTAGTATGAGAGAAATGAGGAGAAATTATGAAATGGAGTAGTTGAAACAATATGTTGTTAGCAGAATGGGTATATAGGCATACCTGCCATCCCAATTTAGGTTATCATACCAAACAAAGCTCAATACCAGATTTCTTCCCTGAACACCAATAAAAATGACACTTTTGCCTTTCTCCAGTAGTGACGCCTCACCACAAAAGTATGAACAATCCAACAAACCACACAGTATTGCAACGATTTTACTGAAAACTAACAGCTGCTGCCAGATCAAAAAGCACTGCATTGTGACAAAGTGATCAAAGTTTTACCGAAGACTAATCCTGTTGGGGCATTTTCAAGGGTAAGCCACAGATTTTCTGCATGTTACATTCCCCAAAACCTCAATTGGCTCATATGAATAAATAGCTTTCACTGACACTCCTTCTGGGGTTGTCCCAGCCATCAGGATGTCTTGGTGGTCTGTCTCCACATCCAGCTCGGGTTCCCTGGTGTCCATCAACTTCAGATTATAGATTATGACCAGGGTCCCTGAAAAAAACAGGTGACATTGTGGGACATGCTACACTCTATGAGCTCAGGACCTGAAGTAATAAACTGAACAACGTTCCATTCTTGGCCATTTCAGAATAAACATAAAAACAAACATAAGGTATTAAACTATGCGCAAAACCAGTTTGGTTTATTTTAAAACCTGAAACCAAATAAGACAAGACATCATTTAAATTCAATTCCAACTAACATCTCTTCAGAATCTCTTCAGAATTTTTAATGCCTGCAACAAAAAAGAGAGATAGGGATGTAAAAGAAAATCATAATGTTGCAGCAATTTCAGGAATTCACCAGCTATAGACCACCTGTTTTTTACAGCCATGTGAATACTAGAAGAGTATATGAACCCAAATTCCATACTTGCTAATGCAGAGATAATGCTTTGTAAACAAACATTTTTATTCCAAAAGTTGATAAATCATTTGATGTCCTGTCTGCCTTTCACTTCCAAGAGATCTGCTGTTGAGCCTTATTTACATTGTGGAACTATTTAATAGCCATATTATTTTATGAGTTCCATCTGCAATCAAGAGAATCCACACTAAGTCAACAATGATGCATAATGATAAATACGCCAAAAATAAAACCACTATGAGAAAATAACATAGTAGTAATACAAATGAAAGAGAGAGAGAGTTCGGAATTGAATGCAGCAGTTTTGCATTATTTATTTTCCTTGGTTATGATGCAACATTATGTTCTATTATGGAGTTATAAATATTTAAATAGGGTACCCCCTAAATGGGCAAGGATAGGCCAGATTTGGCATGTGCGCTAAGGGGTTAAAACAATATTCAATCGTCCACCACATTTTGGCGATGTTCCAGCTCACGTTACATCTGGTGCTACTAAGCTACCAACAGAGCAACAAACAACGCTCACATTACAGCGTGAAATATCGTCATTATAAAATACCACTAACCTATTTAAAGACACTTGATTTAAAAAAAAAATGTATATAACCAAAATATTTTGAGTAGCAACACTTACATGTAGACTATGAAATCTTATTTGTGTTCAGTAGACAGAAGTCACGTTTCCATTAAATTGTCAAGTAAACTTTTGAAATATCACAAAAAAGAAAAAAAAAAGAAAATGCGAATTAAGAGTGTTTCCATTAACTGGTTTGGAATGAATGAACCAGGCTACGCAAAGCGTAGTTACATCAGAAGTTGGCGGTATAGGCTACATTACGCATGGCTGTAATAAACAGAGTAGAAGAAGAGGCTGCAAACCGGAAACAAAACAAGTCTGCGAGCGAAAAACTACAGCGAAAAATGGAGAGAGGTCTTCAGGAATTACTTTCAGTTGGGCAAGTTGTAATTGTTCTTTCATGTCAGCTAGTATTTGCCATGTTTCATGCTGTCTGGAGACGAAGAGAAAGAAATGCAATGATTCTAATGCACGCAGAAAGGGCCATATATATCCGGGAAGACGCCGACAACGGAAACAGCTGATCAGACATGTGACTTAAATGTTCGCTACGTCAGAACTTATTCAAAAAAACTGTTTCCATTTCTCATTTTGCTCATTAACTCTTTCTTGAAAAAGGCAAAATCCACTTCAAGCGTGTGTAAAAACTTTTTTGCGAATTTGAGGTACTTTTTGCGCATTTTGCTGTTTCCATGAATTGCAAAATGCGCAAAATGGCAAAATGCGCATCAAAATACGTTTATGGAAACACGGCTAGTGACAGAGAATCAATGCTGTCGTTCTCTTCTTCTGACTTTGTCCAGAAAACAGTAAATCAGCTAGGTCTATCAGCAAACATAAGCATTAGCCATGCTCAGAAGTCCTCAAGAATAATAATATTTTCCAAAAAAGGCGAAACATAGATAACGTTTTGCTGAATGCAACGTATTTTACTGCTACCACAGAGTGAATGCATAAGGCAGGCATAATGATTCAAAACTTTCGGTCAGTCTGGGCCATAAAGCGCAATTCTACAGTAAAATTAGACATGTTATAAATCGTTAGAAAGCTTATTCTGGCACTGACTGGATAGAGTAATTGCCAATCAAGCCAGATTGTACTACAAAGGGCGACAACACCGTAAACGGCATGTGTGGTATTACGCACAGCTATCTTGGAAGGTACCCAGGCGTCACAAATGAGCATATATTTCACAAATGGATTGTCCAAGACAAAATATGACCATTCAGACTCGAAGGGAAATCTCTTTGCATAAAACGAATGGTAAGTGTGGTAGGGTGGGCGTGGTTTGGCGTCGGCTGCAGAGAGAGAGTGACAGGAGCGGCTCTCGGATCCAACGTCACAGCTGTCAGGTGGAGGTAATCAGCGCCGATAATTGCTAATTGTTTGATTGCGCTGATTGCCTCTGATTGATCAACAGTGAGCCTGAGGATTTAAAAGCGGAGACCGGGAGTCCTGAAAAAAGAAGCTGCCAGCGGAAAAGGAACCCGCATCGGTTTTATGCAGGAAACGTACGTTCGTTATATAAAAAAAGGACAACGGAAAGAAAAACCGTGTCTGGTGTAAATATATCAAAAGCCAGATCGGCTGAAATAAAAAAAGCACGTAAGTGCGGAAAGAACTTGTGGTTTCCCGTGTTTCTGTGTGTTGGAAGTTCAGAGGAGTGGCACTCATCTTGCCACAGTAAGGTTGTAATTTATTCCATATTTAGTCCCAGATATTGACAGTAGAATGACACGGTATAATTTTAGAAAAAATTGTCTTTTTTAGATATTCAGTGAGCAGCGTTTTCACTGCTGTATTGGCATATCTTATGGCTATTGTTCGCTTTATCTTGTTGCTACGACAGAATACAAATTTTTAGTGGTGAAAGAATATTTTTATGAATTCCCAGATAGACAGTATTGTCCAGTATGTCGTGGGTGAGGGGTGTAGTTGCAGATTTGACTGTAGAGAGGCGGTGCTTGGTAAATGGACGACTAGCGGTGGTACTAGAAATGGTGGTACTTAGAAACTCCGGCTTTGGCATAGTTGTCCCAAATCATCTACGAATAAAGCCGGAGCACAGAGTTTGTGTTTTCATAGTTTGGTTGCAAGAGCACTGAATGTATGAGTTGAAAAATCTCATGCCGGTGTCAGGGTCACTCGGGATTATGCCAAAAATTTAAAGTTTTGAGTGCTTTCAAGTTTACGTATAACCTTACACATGCTAAATGAACTACAGTTGAATCTGCTTAATTGCATAAAAGAATGAAACTGTCTGCTACTGACATGATTTTCAACTTCGAAAATTTTTGCCATTTTGTGTCTTTATAGGGCAACTGTCTGTTTATTTACGTCACATCTTCTGACTTTTAACATACATTTATAGATCATTATGCAATGCAATTGAACAATATGTAACCCGGGCTGTGTCCCAATACGAAGTCAGCTGCCTTAGAAAGCAGCATCTTCACTATTTTCACACTTGTCCTTCGTAGACATGCCCAAACCGAAGTCATCAAAAAATGCGTCCTTCTAAGGTGCCTTATTTTGGTTAAATCTGAAGGCAGTTCTGATGCATCCTTCAGCTGGAAGGCTATCCCATAGGTCTTTGCGTTTTCCTCAGACTTCTCACTTCCGTTAAATTAATGGCAGCTCAAACAAGTGAAGCAGTGGAAATGTGAATATACAGTGAACGCGATCATTTGTTATAGTCACACCTAAAAGTAAATTTTAATCATTTAATGCACTGGAATAATGTATTTAATGTTTTTGAATCTCAGTCAGTGAAACGGAACTAGCCAGCGAACTTACTTGTAATCATATTACTTCCCAAGAGAACAACGTAGCTAGCGTTAACTTGGCTAGAACATACAGCGAACAACTGAAATCATGATAATCTGGTTAAAACCAAAAAAAGTAGCCAAACTAGTGGCTAGTTATGTAGTCAGCTGAACATAAAACAAATTTTGTTTTCCGTTAATTAGAGAATCAGAACAATTTTGGCTACAACGACAGAATCCGCATTTATTTGCATAGAGTCTGTCAGTTGGAAAGTTAAAGGCATCAGCTGTAACAGTAAATGCTGATCTTGTGCGGGCACGCAAACTGTGTGTGACGTCATCCTGCCTTCAAAGTGCGTCCCAAACTTGTTTCCTTTTGAGGTTCCTTTACTGTTAGGATAATGCCTGCAGAGGGTTCTGCTTTCTAAGCCTGCAGGCACCGAGGCAGCTGACTTTATATTGGGACACAGCCCCTTTGATGAATATTAAAATAGTTCCAATTTAAAAAATTTTGTCACGCATTTCATTTTTATACAGCCTACATCTCAATGCATTGTGGTGTTCTCTTAAAGACTAGAACTTTACATTCTAAATGTAGCTAAATATAGGGATGATCGAGTTAAGAATGACAGTAAACCTGGACCAGCCGCAGTCACTGTCACACAATGACACCAGCTAAGCCCTATTTTGAGCCAGGAAAAACCCAAGTGACATTTTCAAAAAGCAAGGGTTAGCTAGCTAGAAATATCACTATAACTGCAATAATATGAAAACAGGAAACAAAAAATAGAAACATTTGATAGGCCTCTGGGTATACATGCTTGAGTTCAAGTGCAATTCAATATAACAGGAGACTGATAACTGACAGTCTGGACAATATAGGACTTACCACTGTCTCCTTCAATTTTCTTAAACAGCTCCATGAGCTGGGCCTCCGTTTTGAATGGTGAGTATTTGTAGATGAGCTCAGTTTCAATAGCATGCTTTTCTGGATCCTGTGTGACTGGCTGCTTATTCTGATTGTCCCAGGTGGGAAGAGGAACAATAACCTGAGGGAAAAGATTAAAACTCTTCTTCTACTGTGTCAGACATCAAGATTGATGGCTAAAACCAAAAAAGCATTCCCATCCGTCAAATGGGAGTACAAACGAAACAGAAATCACGTTACACCACACAAAAAATTGTGCCCATCAACCTCCTTGCACAGACAACACCGGGATGATTTGATGAATCATGATTATTATTATGTATTGATATTACTGTTATTAGTATAAACACTACTAGTATAAACATTATAAACGTTCACGTTTGTAGAGTAAAAGTATTATTTTAATAAACAGGCAATAGCTGCGTTTAGTTACTGATCACATGAAACTCATGTCATGTGCATTATGATTTCTAAATTTTCTAAATATCATACTTGTACAAAAGGTCACACAGACATCTTGTGCGAGGGCCCAAATTCAGTTATATCATTGTATTTTTTCTAATTGTAAGTAGTCCAGGATTTAGCAAACCTTTTTGCACTTTTTTGGGAGTATGTGAGTTTATCCAGAGTGAAAAGTTACTGATTGTTAAGAAGTTTTGACATCTTGAAATGTTAAGAGCAACATACATTTTTTGTGTTAGAGCATTACACATATCTAATGCACACAGTGTTTTAAAATGTCAGGAGACAATAGGAGTAATTTTAATTTTGTATACCTGAGTATCCGAGTTACAAAACTCTGGAATTTAAGTGTTTTTTTGCAAAAAATCCATCCACATCAACTGGGCTTACTACCGCCTCACATAGCTTATGGTGAAGCCACACTGCATCCAACAAAAAGCATTTATTTGGGTGGCAACATAGTCTCCTTTCATTTTCATGAGCATCTATCTGTCGCATCTGCTAGGAACGAGGCACGGTGTCAAAGCAACCACAAGCGAAGGAGAACATGGCACTGGGGGAACACTGAACTGAATAAGTTTGTGATGTGATAACCAATCAGATTAAAGATCCAAAGTGCAAATTTCCCCCATTTCAAATTTTAGTTCCCCATTCATTCCCAAGTTCGATCATGGAGGATACATCATTAATACTGAAATGACAGCAGATATAGTAATATTCATAATATATACAGTATTTACAAATACATTTTTGCTTCTGTACTGTTTGCTGCAGAGGTGCAGAAGTAACAAACTAGTGATTAAAGTCATATTTAACAGAAGGAAAACTGGCACTAAAGCTAGCTGGCAGCCGGTTCTGATAAATACAAACAGCTACAAGTTGCTACACTGCTGCAGCAAAAGTTCTCTCAAACAAGCCATAGCTACTCCAAAAAGTACAAAAACAACAGGAATGCATCCTATTTGCCATCAAATTTAGATCACAATGCGTCACAAAATTAATAGGCTTAGGCCTATATCGCAAATGCGCCATACCATGTCCGTTTCACATTTGTTTGTTTGTTAAAATTGTGTGGGAGATTATCAGTACAAATCAAACGAAACCAAGTCCATAATCTCTACAGGTTTATATAAAAAAATTACATTTTATTGTGTTAATAATTGTGAACTGTTTATATGCATTTTAATGGGTGCACACATTAATTTGCATTTCCAATACGCTATGTTAATGTCCAGTTATATCATCACATCTCAAACATTCTGTAGTAAGGAAATCCCGGCTATACTCATGGTGAATCGTTTCTGCAGAATTTGGGCAAAGGAGTGTTGCAGTGATCATGGTAGTTTTATGCCTCGTGGGTAGTGTAGTTCACAGTGGTTCATGGCAGAGGGGGAATTGGTTTAAATATTTTGTGTGTAATTGTGATGTATTGGTAGTGAGATAAAAAATATTTTTTGAATGGGCGTTTGTGTATTTTCATGTTTTATATGTGGGATAGCAAATTACACTTTTTATTATTTCTGTTTAGTTAACTGATTTTAATAGTAAGAATGGTATGGTCTGAGGGGGCTAAAAATGTATTTCAGGCCACTATTTGGATCAGTAGGGGAGAGCTAGTGATTGAGTGAAGATACTGCCGAAGGAAACGTTTGGGAAGTGATTGCCTGGTTTCTTTATTTGCTTATTTAGTTTAGTAATTATTATTATTTATTTTTTTTGTATGTTAATAAAATAATTTTCACTGTTCACCCTATTTATGTTGTCGGCCTCCTGTTTGACTGCTTGCCATTGTCGCAGTCACCCTGTGGCATATTCAGGCCAGTTCTTCAGGTTTGTCCTCAGGATGAAGATATCAATACTAAGTTTTATCAGCCTATGGCACTGGTTCCCCCTCTGGTTCACAATTGCAATTTAGACAAGCAGTTAATTTTTCTTAAAGGAATAGTCCAATCTTTTGGAAAATTTGCATTTTGGCTATCTTACCCATAGTTAAACAATAAGATTAATACCAATTTCATCCTTGTCTGTCCAGGACAAAAATATTAGACAATATCTATGTGCTGCATGCTAACTGTGCCACCTCTATGAATGGCAGCAGACAGAAGCAACGTTAGCTTTGCAAAGTGAAGTGGCTGAAATACACCACCATCTCAAAAAGCCGTGTTATTTCCACTTACATCTAGCATTTTAATAATTACTAACAAAAAATCTGAAAATCAAATCAAAAATTAGGCATCAAATAACTCCACTAAACTTTGACAGAAGTGTCAGTAATATTATCACCTCATCTAAACCCTCCTCCTCGTGAAAGGTCCGAGACAGAAATAGGCAGGTCAGCATGTTTTCTTTCTTGGTAAACAGAATAAAGTCCTTCCCTATCCGCATGGACCCCCTGAAATGTAAACATATACACAAATACATTACAGGGGAAGAAAGGGAATGATCAAAATTCATTTGCAGCCACTTCTTCAACATTCAATGGTATCCTCACTAACCGACACAAGCACTTACGATTTCAACCCATTTCCATACTGTCCGATGTGTGTTGATTCAGGGGACCTCTTGCTGGACTTCCCAAACTGGATTACATGAGTTGCTTCATCTGTAGGTGACATGATTTCAGCTGGTCAGTTACATTTTAAAAACATACTAGGAGTCACTGTACATATATTGAACAACATGGTGAATAGTAATCTGTTAAACAATGGATTGTACCACGTTTTACTTGCTACAAGCATGTACATATTTACTCACTGGGGTCCATTCCTGTTCCATCATCAAGGAAACATAGCATGAAACCTCCTCGAAGGTCTGGCCTGCTCTCTGTTTTTTGAAAACCATCAATGAGAAAGATATGAGAGTGAAGATGAATTTTCACCATATCAATGTTTCTCATGGGTACAATAAAGCAATTGAGGATTGTGTAAATAAGATCCTCACATAATCCTAACATGAACAAATCAGCTAATCTTATGGAAAGATTTTCCATTTCCTCATGCAATTTCTTGTATGGAAGCATGCATTCATCTAATTTGTTGATAAAGATGGTAATTTAACCCCTCTTTAACCCCTTGACACAAGCCCGCTAGTGGCCAAGACATCGGTGTCCTGAGATTGCTAAACCCAGACATTCAGTGCTCCAACAACCAAACTACTACTGGAAAAAACAAGCTATGTTCTAGCTGTATTAGTAGACACTACACAGCGACTATTCAAAATACAGAGTTTCTAAGTGCGACCATTGTTGCGCAGGTCGTCCATTTAACAAGCACCTCCTCCCTGCAGTCACATTTGCAACTACACCCCACAAGCATGACAGACTGGACAATAACTTCTATCTAGGAGTTCATTAAAATATTCTTTAACCACCAAAAATTTGTACTCGGTCATAGCAACATGATAAAAAAGTATGCCAATACAGTGCTGAAAAACACTGAATAGCAGAATAAACAAAAGGAACTATTGTGTAATTATACCACATCAATGAACTATCAATATCTATGACTAAATATGGAATAAATATACAATCTACAATCTTATCATCCGTTTTACACTTAAAGATGTCCCTTTCAAGATTCAGTGGTCATTTATTGACTTGAACAATCCGTATCAGGAAATAAAGGCAGATAGAATGCGAGGGAAGACAGCTTTTCAATGGTGTATCATGTCTAATTTGGCATTTCTAACAGCAAATTCAACAAGAGCCCTGAGCAACAGCTTCAATTGTTGCTTCAGTACAATGCTGTGCAATCAACCGTAACATTAAGTAGTAATATACAAAGCAGCTGTTTAGGCGTAATTGCTTCCCCCCCCCCATCGGTTTTTAGAAATTTTAACCAACTCATCAGCATGGCAAAAGCAAAATAATGCCTTGCTTATATGGATTTGTGGAGTAGATCAGAAGAGGAGGAGGAAGCATGAAGTGTAGACAAAGGCAAAGACATACCTGCTTGTAACATTAGAATTATTTATGTTGTGTCATTTTTTATAGTTATATTCGCATTGGTCATAAGATAACTGTTAGTCTCTGCTAATAATACTCGGCATATCTGTATAGGGGGCTAAATAGCCGTTAGTATTGGGGCAAGTTAGCGTACCCTGGGCAGTGAGTGACAGCATAGTGGGTTGTAGTGACCTGCTTTGTTAGAATTCATACCACTTTTAATTAGGGATGTACCGAGGACTTTTTTTTTTTTTTTTGGTTGCCGGTTAAGCCAAATCAGCAGATTCCGATAGCGGACTTTTAAAGTTTTTTTTAATTCTTCTATTTTTTTTTAAGCAACAGGTAACAAAGAAGCAGGTAAAAAAAAAAAAAAAAAAAAAAAAACTTGGAACAAAACATGAGTGTTTATTTGCTTTACCGGTCACCAATACATTCAGATACTTTCATAATAATTATTATTATAATTATTATATTGTTGTTGTAGCCACACAGTGAAGGAGCTCTGATTCAATGTGGCTGAATCTTTTCTCAACTGCTTCCAGAAGAGTGCATTTTGACAGCTTCACACCACAATCTGCTCCAGTGCTTTATCTTAGGAGACATTTCAGTGCAACGATGGACGGAATGACATCTGCCGCAGTCACTGCGGAAGAGTTGATTTCTCTAGTAAGCTCCTCAAAAGGTGGATTATCTTCATAAGATAATGTTGAAAATCTAATTATTCATCACACTATTACAAGGATGTTGTCAAGCCTCTTCAATTTGATGGCAGACTATATTTAATTGAACTGGAATATGAAGAAAGAGCTAATTTAAATTGGAGTGCGGCAGAATAGTGCAGCTTACAGTCAGTTCTGCAAGTTCAGATGGTATTTTTAAAAATTGCGACAACTAAATTTCAACATTCACTTTCATTTTCACTTCCCAATAAATAGGATCAGATAAACTGGACTTGCTTGAAGGTAAATTGAACCTGTAGCATATCTTGATATGCCCCAGAATGATTGTATGCCGCTTCACTCACTGCATAGGTTAGGACATGGCCCGATTTTCAATGAAGAGGCAAGTTATAGTCACGTATGACTCAGTATAGTCATTGCTGTCCACACGGTAATCACAACATTGTCGGACTTGGAATGGTACGGAGACAGGCGACTACATTCAAGTCAAGCTGTGATGGTTTTTCGCAGAACAGTACATCACACAAGAATATATTCGGGCCAAACAAATGCCAGTAAATCCCAAAACCCACCCTCCCTTTGCTTACTGGGAGCATGTCTTTCATTACCATTTCAGCAATGAAATCTGTTGTGGTATCAGTTGGACAGCTGTCACACTGATGAGGTCTCGCTACGAAGTTGGGTGCAGTTTACGGTGTTTTACAGTGATCCTTTGGCCTCAAATATTTGGTTCTTAGGTGGGTTTACATGATAGGGGTCATGTGTGGAATGCAAAATTGTAGCACATTTTTGCACTGAACAGTGTTTTCATTTAACTTTTAAAAATCATTCCACACATGGCAGTCTTAAGCAAGCTGGCTATCTTTTAAACTAATGGTAAGTAACGTTAAATGGAACCACAAGCCCCGCCAGCCCCCTCTAGTACCCTAGGTACCACTGGAAGAAAAAAGAAAAAAGCAGTTTTCGATAAACGATTTGACAAGCGTGCTTGCAAGTGACAATCAACACACTGTTCACATCCCTAGTTATAATAGGAACAAATGACGCAAAAGCATTATAACACTTTTTCTGCTCTCTACAGTATGTAATCTTCTGTTGCATGCCCAGGGATGACATTTCTCAGAAGTGTGTTTCAGTCAAAGGGAAATTTTACATTGACCTAAGCACATATCAGCAGTAAATATAAATAAGTACTCTGCATTCCCACGGAGACAGTAATATCCCATTGTCTACCCAATGAACAATAAAAAGATAATATTTCATCATCAGGAAAATGCTGGAAATTTTTCTAGTTTCAAATGGGTGCAAACACAGCGCATTACTGAGCCACCTACGAACGCTATGCTACACTATGTGTTCTCCTCTTCAGACTCGCTGCCCATATGCATATCAGTAAGGTAACTAAGGTGTTCTGACCTTAGTTTAAGATTCATAATATTTTCCAAAAATGAAAGGAAAACAACAATTACTCCTTACTGGGAACGTGTCTTTCTCCTGCCAACACTGTAGCTGAATGCATAAACCTGTGACGATGCGACCAAACTTGCCGTTACGCTCCGACTTCAAATTGCAGTTCCCAATTAGTCATGTCATACATCATTGGAAAGCTTATACTGTTTTCTACTGGATAAATCAGAATAAAGTGGAAATGGCCACAGCAGCCTATGGTTTTAAACACAGTTATCTCAAAAGACATAGGCTACTGGGTGTTTCAAATGTGTTATTTCACAAACAGATTGCCTAAGACAATAAATCGCAACTCAATCTTGAAAGGGGCATCTCTATATGTCCAACCAATGCTAGGATCATGAATTTATTCCATATCTAGCAGCATATTGTAGGACGCCAGCACTGGCCACTAGCGGCCTTGCACGAAGAGGTTAACCTAGGTAATTTTGCCTGTAGTCATTTATGCATTAAGCAACATCCAGATTTTTAAAAAACTGACATATACATCCATCCATCCATCCATTATCGATACCCGCTTATCCTAAGCAGGGTCGTGGGGGTGCTGGAGCCTATTCCAGCGTGCATTGGGCGAGAGGCAGGAATACACCCTGGACAGGCGCCAATCTATCGGACGTACACACCATTCACTCACACACTCGTACCTATGGGCAATTTAGGGTCTCCAATCGGCCTACCTACATGTCTTTGGACTGTGGGACACCACCGGAGTACCCGGAGGAAACCCACGCGGACACGGGGAGAACATGCAAACTCCACAAAGAAAGGCCCCAAGCCGAGGTTCAAACCCACAACCTTCTTGCTGTGAGGCGACAGCGCTGCCCACTGCACCACCGTACCGCCCCTGACATATACATGATTTTTTTAAATTATGTTTTTATTTAATTATACAATTACTAAACATTACACAAACAATCCACTGTCTTTGGTAGGTTCAGATGTAGGTCTCGTCCCAACCGCTTTTAGGCTTTTCATGGACTAGCTTCTCTCTGCACATAAGTCTATCAAAAAAAAAATAATGATAGAAATGTCCATGGTGAAAAGGGTAGCCTATTTTGTAGGTATAGCCTACTCGGAATGCCACTGTTTAAACTATTTTGTTAAATGAATGGCCTACCATTTGCAATACAAACAGATTTCTCAGTCCATGAATCCGTGTTTGTATAATTTTGTTTCTTTGTTGCATGTCTTAATAAAACCTATTATTAACTGGTAGGCCTATTTTGAATCTTCTTTTTACTAGTGTTGCACGGTATACTGAAACCTGGGTACTTAAAAAAAAAAAAAAAAAAAAAAAAACGGTTCTGTATTAGAATTTTCCGATGTTCGGTACTTTTAGGTTAAATGTAAAAGCCAGGGAAATGTGTGTCCCGCATTACTGATTGAGAGGATTAAAGGTGTAATTTGTCTGAATCTTCACTAGATGGCAGTAGCAACTAAGGTAACTTGTGGATTCACCCTCGCTGATACAGCGCAAGCTTAGACTCATTTCACTTCTGTAGCGAAAGGTGTTCTTTGGAAATATTTTATTATAGGAAGATGCTGTATTGTTATTAAAATATGCTGTTTTTAGATTCATTTTAAAGTGAAAGACCTGTTTAAAGATTCTTTAGTTTACAATTGTTTAATTTTTGAAAGATATTTAATATATTTTTATATTGCTTAGTGTTCTAACACTATAGGCCTATGCTTATTAATATGTTGGCTTCAACTTAAAGGTTGTTAATAAACCACGTTGACAATAAACCGTGAATTCAAAAATGAGGTCAACCCTTGTGGACATTACGTTTCTGATCTATTAAGACAATTTCAGTATCGTTAGGTACAGAGTATCGAATCAGTATCATTTAAGTTTCAAGTATCGTTTCAGTATTGAGTATTGTGATACTAAACCTGGTATCGGTATCGAAGTCAAAATTTTGGTATCATGACAACACTACTTTTTAGAGGTGAAAGAGTAGATTTTAAGATTTTCAGTTAATTGATCTATAATTATTAATAGATCAATGGGCGCTGGTGATTGATTTAAAACATTGTATAAAATTTGAATCCCTAGGAAAGACAGATTCGGGGATATGCATTTTATAGGCCCTAGTTAAAATACCACACCAGATTAACAACAGCAGGAAAGATGCCAGCTGTTTAGTTGGTTAACATTAGGCTACGTGGCTCATAGTAACATTATTTACCTTGTTTCCTTTCTAGTTCTTATACAGTTCTGATCTATTCCCAGACTTGGAGAACTAATAAATATTGCTAACTAGCACATTGCAGGCTACTACTGAAATCTAGACCCCACAGTGTGTAAAGGGCTGGGATTAAACAGCCCGAATAACACCTCTGTCCTTTGCTTAACCACACAAAAAGGATAATGAAAATAGAAGGCATTCCAATATATGAAAGTCCTACGTGCTAAAAAAATGGAAAGGTGCACACAGACAGACAAGGGATTACCAACTGTCAATTGATCTCTTCCAAAGCACACTGATTAATAATAAGGGAAATGCATGTTTAAACACAATATAATGATTACAAAAAATCATTAATCACATAAAACAAATCCTGCTTATTAGACTTTACCAATGTCTGTTTATCATACAAGAACATAAGATAACCTGCCATCAGGCACAGAAACCTTGCTAAAAGTGCACACAACAGCCTTTTCCTTTTCCACATTTCGCTGCGAGACATACCTGTGTAGATATCAATTCTTGTTGCATTAGCATCCCTGCAAAAAAAAATTAATTAATTAATCAGACATGATACAGTGACTAGAGACTTGAATTTCTGTGGGGGAAATGATTATTTTGACTGAAAGTTTAACATTATATGCAGAAGAACTAGACAAGCTTCAATGAAACGGGGAACAGAGACATGCATCTGTTAAAACTGGGTGGGTATCCAATTCCAACTAAAAAATATAGCTGCAAGCAACGTTGTTGGGGGCCAAGCACCAAGGGTGAGCCATAGAACATTGGGAGGTACTTTATCATGAACTGCAAAACCTAATCCAAATACCATCCATCCAAACGTTGGCGTGTATTGGGTGAAAGAGAAAATTAGCAAGAATTAAACAATTGCACTACTTTTGCATTACTTTTGCTGCAGTGAACTGTTTGGGGAAAAACTAACAACAGGGAAATTCACTTATACAGTAGACAAATTAACAATGTCAAATAAGAGTCATGTTTTGTATTTGGTTGCATATCATTTGCATGCCATGACTTCCTGATGTCTGTGACCTATCAACATCATCAGAGTCTGGATATCTTATTTTCAGGTTGTCCTACAAGCGATACAAAAACTCTTTGCATTTTAATGGATCTCTAAGGGAATGGGGGTGGACTAGATCAGCTGTAAATTATGCTGATACAGTATGGAACACATTTGTTGGCTAAATGGCTTTAAGTCATCAAGGGTCCAAGGTATCAAATGAGCCTCAAACCACCGTGCTGCTGCCAGATATGCAGTAGATACTATTAGGGCTTCCCCCTAATAGTCGACCAAACCGTTAGTCGATGAGAAGAGTCTTAGTCAAACAAGTTTTCATTGGTCGGTTAGTCGCAGGAAAAAAAACCCCTCAGCTCCATTCGGGAGCTGCGCCTTGTCGTTAAAAAGTTATTAAACTATGTCAGCCAGGAAATCATCCAAAGTGTGGGATCATTTCGAGCGTGTAACGGACGACCCCAAGAAGGTGACATGCAAACTCTGCATGCAAAGATGTGTTTGCAACGTAGGTGCTTCTTAATCTCTGTCTCGTAGCTTTAGTTCGGTCCCTGGAGCCCGGTTTGCTAGCGGACGCCCACTCGCCATGTACAAAGCATGCGTGCGTTTAACGTGGTAGAAGGAATTGAAAACGCTGTAATCTTCTGCATGGCCGTCTATTCCACAAATGACATGGAAGTTAGGGCTATGACCATGTACTCTATTACTCTGACTCGATAGCCATTTCAAAGTCAGGGCCATAAACATGAAACCAATCATACACCGCCAACTCATTGCAGCCGTTAAATGTGTTAATGTTACATTTTTGTTTGCTTTCTGACCTCAGAAAAAATTGTTTTCATTCCATGTTGAGGCTACTTCACTGTAGCCCTGTTTATTTTTGCACTGATATTTCTCTTTTAAGTGTTTCAGTTTGCTGTATATTTATTTATTCGTTTTTTTCTATAGCCTAATTTATATTTATTTACATTTTAAAAAGAAACGAAAATATTTTTTCAATTTAGTTTTTTAACAAAAGGCTGTTTTTATTTATCATTTGTTTTATAAGTTATTGTGTTGGTGTTACAAGTTCATAAGTTGTGTGATGTTATACTGTGTTGAAATAAATTAACAAAATGTTCAGAATCATTACCGCTTTTGCCGTTAGCATTGTCGTTAACAGGCGGCTCGCTACGTGCGTGCGCTTGTAAAATGTATATTTTAAAGGCTCATTACTGCGGTTTTCTATTTCCCTGTAATGTAGCTCAGTGTTAACAATGTTACTTATAACATTCTTTCTCAGCCCTAGAATTCAAATCATTTTCTGATGCCCCAAAAAATATATTTAAATAATTAAATTAATATCATAAACGTACGACGACTAGTCGACTAATGGCTTGAACTAACGACTACTAGTCGACTAGTAAAAAATAAAAAATATTCAGGAGAAACAATGCTTGTAGTATCTACTGCATATCTGGCAGCAGCACGGTGGATTGAGGCTCACTTGATACCTTCGACCCTTGATGACTTAAAGCCATTTAGCCAACAAATGTGTTCTATACTGTATCAGCATAATTTACAGCTGAACCTAGTCCCACCCCCCAATTCCCATAGAGATCCATTCAAATGCAAAGAGTTTTTGTATCGCTTGTAGGACAACCTGAAAATAAGATATCCAGACTCTGATTATGTTGATAGGTCACAGACATCAGGAAGTCATGGCATGCAAATGATATGCAACCAAATACAAAACATGACTCTTATTTGACATTGTTAATTTGTCTACTGTATAAGTGAATTTCCCTGTTTCTAGCATTTCCCCAAACAGTTCACTGCAGCAAAAGTAAACGAGCAAATGGTGACATAGGAGGTCTCAGGACTGCATTTGTTTAATTCTTGCTAATTTTCTGACCAATGATTTGTTGTTAAGACCATTAAAAGCTTAATATTTTGCCATTTTGGGCTTGGCCCATTTTATTTGCCCAGGAGTGTACATCTGTAATAATTATTCTTTGAAAACTGCAATTTTGAAGCGATGCTGTAGTATGGAATCAGAATATTGCCAGAAGTTGTGTGCGTAGCTACAAGGCTCGCGAGCAAAAAAGAAAACTTTGCGTGCACAAATCCCAAGCTCACAAGCAAAAAAAAAAAAACAGCGAAGGTCGCAAAAAACATCGAAGGTCAGAAACCAAATGTTGCAGGAGAAAAAAACAACAGTGCACAAGCAACAAGAACTTTGGGCGTGCAAGTGGGCTTTTTCTCGCACACAGGACTCGCTTGCTTGTTTTTAGTTTTGCCAGTCCTCCTCGTGTAAGTTTTACTTTTGGCATAGGTTTTGACAGTCCAGAGCAGGCTCAGAGGAGTTTCGTTAGCTAGCCTATGGTAGCTGCTTTCTCTGGCTTTTATAGGCCTCAGAAGTCTGATGTAACGCAGAGCAAAAACCTTGCCCATATATGGAATTCCGGTTCAAAGGAAAATTTCTCTAAGGAAAAAATTAATGGATTTTCACATAACCGTCCCTGTCACAGTCTGTGATTTAAGCTGCCGTTTAAAACTTGGACGTTTTTATCTGGACACAGTTCTCTCTTAAATGGCACTGAATCTGCTGAATTACGATGTCGTTTTTCAACCAAAACAATTATTTTGCTAACAAAAAGCTAACACTGCTGCGCATGTTATTTACGTCATAGCTCTTGCTGTGCCCTGGCAATGCTTGTGAAGCGCAAGTAGCCTAGTTATATTAAGATGTTTAAAACGATATATAGAACTGTAAAAAATAGAAAAATGTATAATTTATTACACTAACGGGAAACAACGAGAAGAAAACCGTTTTCGCGCATGTATCGAAACAGCTCTGTGTGTGATGTTGTAATTATGCGACGGGTCATCTTGGGTGGCTAACCACTTAACCGTTAGCAATTGGCTTTTTAAAATGACAGAATTTTTTTCGATTATAAAAAATGGATAAAAAGCATTATTTTTTCATATACAAAAAAAATGTCCAAATGTCCAAATTTATTTTAAAGGAATTCAGAAATTGCCATTGATTTGTCCCATAGGGGCGTCTATTTTTTGAACCGGAAGTCTCGAAAATGTTAACGAACCCGAAGGGAATGACGACACGACTTCTGAGGCCTATACTCCATGCCTGGATAAGCTACCGAAAAAGAGAGAGTGTACCTGACGTTCATTGTTTTGCTTAAGTGAACAGTAAAGCTCAGTCGTCAGGATTTCAATCAAGTTCATTTAAATAGTCTTGCCTGTGGCTTTTGGTGAAGCTAACACATTTGTTGTGATGAATGACGTATTTCCGAATGGCGTTTTTATTTCCGAACTCCCTTTTTCATTTCATAATGACACTTTTCAAAATGGCAAGACCTCCTGTCAATCAACACAAGCACGGCGTGATCACTCACAGTCATTGGTTGATCACGGATTTGCTCAGGCAAAAGCAGCAGCACCGCAAATATTGGTCTGCATGTTAAAATTATACATAGTAAGCGCTAGTGCTACAGCTCTTGTGATACACTAGTTGCTTTACACACGTCCATTCCCAACATAGGGTGCAAATCAATAAACAATGCATCCACATATTTGTTGAATGAGTGCAAATCCTTTATTGGAATGAAAGTAAGTCGCAAAAACACAAAACACAAAGGTTAAACTTCATAAAGGAGAACGCTACGTCATTCTAACAATTCTAATACTCCTGTGATTAAGATCATTGCTTGCTTGCTAGGTAGCTAGAGAGGCTAATGTGGCTAGCCATCCCAATCGTAGTTCTTGCTTAGCAGTGTTGGTGAAGTGTCTTCATAGCAGTCTCCCAGAACACAAACAGAAGCTAGTTTTAACTAGTGACTAACAAATGAAAGTTCCTTTATTTAGATCCAACACTCAAAGGTTTGCTTGATTGTTTTTTCATAACTATTATCATTAGCATGTTTAGTAGATATTTTAACACTAGCTAGGAACATCGCTGCTTAAGAACCTACAGTTTGGTTCCTAGCAGGGCTACTGTCACTAGCCACCCCAATCACAGTTCCCGGCCAGAAGGGCAGTCTCCTTTATTACTGTCTCTTCGAATGCTGACAGAAGCTAGAAAGCTAGTTTTAACTAGCTACTTAGCACATGTCAGTGCAGTTATTTTGATCCAGCATTTACTTAACTACTCTTTATTTATTATTCAGCTGGCATTAGCTAGTTAAGAACTCTTGATGATGAACGAATTGCTTGTTACCTAACTAGCAAGCCACTGTAGCCACTCACTCGCAGGTCTTGCCAGCAGGACTATCTCCGCACTAACCAAAGCTAGAAAGCTAGTTTCGTGTCATGTACAGAAAACATCTGCATCATATAGCCTAGTCAGTAGATGCATTACCTTGCTCCTCCTATCCAAATATTACGTTATAGCAATGAAACGAGCATAGTAAGCAAACTAACTACCAGCCCATAGATTCCACCATAGAGCCTACATAGGAACCTCTACTGATTCCACCAATTCCACCTGCGCTGCTCAGAACAAGACCAAGTAGCCTAATCGATTGCAAAAGATTACCCAATCAGTGGGCAGGTCCAGCCCTACTTGTGTTGACTGACAGGAGGGCTTACCATTTTGAAAAGTGTCATTATGAAATGAAAAGGGGAGTTTCGTAAATAAAAGCGCCATTCGGAAATACGTCATTTGGAAAAGCGTCATTATGAAATGAAAAAAGCCATTCGGAAGTAAAACATGAAATAATTAAATAGCCATGAGGTGGGAATTATTAAATTATTTTGAAATAAAATGAAGTATTTATTTATTTATTTAATTCCACATTTATTTAATTAATGACTTATTTAGTTTTGGCACATGATTTAGTCCTCCATATTAAGAAGCCAATGCAAATTAGTGTATTGAAAAAATCACCCGCTATACGCCATATTGCACTACAACACACATAATTCATGTACAAGCACACATTATGTTAGGCCTATATGTGTTGCACTACAACATGCCTGTGCAAGCCTGTCCAAAATATGGGTCTTAGTCATCCCCTGCAATCATTGCAATCAAACTAAACTTGGTGCCATATGCATAAATTGGACAGGGTCAGCCATTCTGATGAAATCTGAATTGTTGTCCTACGGCCATTTTTAAACATATCAAATTTTGTTCTCTATAGAGTGTTACAGTGATGAAGTCTTTTTGAAGGCCAACATGGACGTTTCTTCCATCATGAGCCGCGTTTCCACTGCAGGAACTATACCTCGGAACTAGGAACCTTTTGAGGAACTCAGTGCGTTTCCACCGCAGGAACTAGGGTCTAAATTAGTTCTGGGGGCTTTGTTTTACCCCCCAAAAGGTTCCTGCTCGGGGGGTAGTTCCTTCCGAAAGTACAGGAACCATTTGGGTTGAGCTTGCAGCGCTGAACATTTCTGATTGGTCGAGTACTCACAGGATTTTTTTGTGTCTATTTTCAGGCGCCATGTTTGAAAATATGCAGGCGCAAACCAATTTATTTTCATCATAACTTCAAATCAAACTTGTATGTTATGCGGCACAGTAGCCTACTTTTGGTTATAGCCTGCCAACGTCTTGGAATTATAACGTGTGCTCTTCTGTTCTTTTCTTGCTTTAGTATTCGTTTTATAAAATGCTAAGCATTCGTGCTGGGACAGCATATTACGTACTAAAACATTCAAACGGATTAATTCGGTTGCTGAATATTTTCTTCCGGATTTTCTTAGCCCGTTGTAATTGACCTAAAACGTTTGATACAGTTATGTGAGGTATGCGGTAGTTCTGCGTAATTCACATTGGTGATACAGTAAAAGCAAACTGGAAATCACCTTCCGCACTTTTTGTCAGGGTAAAATAACAGGTTAATTCTGGTAATCGTACCTTTAGCTTTTTCAGACTGCCGTAATTTTACTCTGCCATTCTTCAATTCCACAAAAAGACCAGGAAGACTATGGACTAATTTATGGTGCATGGTTCGCATCTGGAGGGCACACTTCGCTGCTCGGCTAGCAGTAACTTCGAAGGAAAACAAACAGTAGCTGTACCACTACTAATTTAAATTTTCACGCAAGTCCGAGTTTTCGTTCTATTCTTGTCATTTTGCGATTAGCCTATGGAATTGACGATGAGAAAGTAATCAAACAGCAAATTGTTTACAACGTGTGCATGTTTTCTGCTGTTGTTGCCAGTTAGCCTATATTGGAAATGTGAATGCATTCTGTCGCTTCGGATGTCAAGACATGAAAGCGAATGTTCGCATAAAAACATAATGAATGTGTTTGAGAGGATATATAAAACAGTTACAATCTGACTGTTGGTCTGTTATATCCTATTTGTTGCATAACGGTCCAAGTTCAACTACCAACGACAGTTTTGCTTGACAGCGGCAAAATATGCCCAAACGGCTGCAGAAGAATATTTCAATTCCATGTGATTAAATCGATAAAAATCAATAAATACAAAAGTAACCATATATAGTCATTGTTGGTAACCCGTTGTATATAAGTGGAATAAACCCCTCCGGGCTGTCCCGGTTATTAGAAAATAATGTAGGCTACTTCGGTGGTAGTATGGGGTTACAGAAGAAATCATATGACAGATGGACCGACGACAACGTCGCTTTTTCATACGTCAGTGGGCTAATTTGCCTAATCTTCACGGGACTTTAGACCCCGGTGGAAATGCAGACAACCATTGGCTGAAGGAACCTTTTAGTTCCTGGTAAAGTAGTTCCTGGGACTGAAAGTTCCGGGTAATTTTGGTGGAAACGCGGCTATGGGTTCCCTCGGCAGATTTCCAATGCTTTTTTCCCCATAGGGATTTCATTTTCTGCCTAGAATAAGTTCTGTAGTTAACATAAGCCTAAGAGAGTTTCATGTTTTGTTCTACGAGATAAATTACAGCACACCATTATCTCAGCTGTGAATTTCAGGCCGTTACTTGCTTTAAAAAAGTAATTTGCTAAAAGGTTGCTATAATGAAACTACAACAATGGTCAGATTTCTGGCAACCACCGCTAGCCTGCCTGCACGCGACAGTCGTTGTAGTTTTTTTTTTTTTTTTTTTTAATTTAGGAGGAAGAATAAGAATAAGGAGACGAATAATAAGAAAAACAATACGAATAAGAAAGAATGCTAGCAAAAATAGTTGGGGTCCAACACACCCTGGGTGCATGGACCCCCAAATAATCCTAGCCAAAACAATACAAATCCTATGTAACACTGGTACTTGGTCCCCTAAAAAATGTTACCTTGCATTGTCCACAAGCTCAGCCAGGGCTCCAAAGAGGAACTCATGGGTTGTCCTGCAAGTAAAGAAAAGTTTTCATTTTCAAAAGTAAATCACATTGATTAAGGCTGTTTTCATGTAGAATATTTGTATACAATAAAATATTTGGATTATGGAATACATCCAAAAAGTTAATCCTGCAGTACGGATGTTAATTAGCCTAATTGAAGAGCGAATAAAAAGATTTAGCCTAATTTATTTTGGGTTCCTTAATGTTGCACCCCTTTCAGAGAAAATGTAATGAGCGGTGTATTTTAATGGACTGCATATTTTAACCTACTGAGGCTTGCACATAGACATCCAAGTACTGGTTCCTGTGGATGAAAACATGTTCACAAAGCCCGGAGCCCTGAAAAATATAGCTTCTTGCGTCTCATATTTTATTGATGAGCCATATTAGCTACGTAGTTAATGGAATTTACCTTAACAACTATCAATTGTTCTTTCATTAAAGAAGCTATATGCTATTTTCACCCCCATCTAGCGTCCACAAGGGAAAACTGCAATCCCAACCCTAAGCAGGGGGTTGCCAGATTTCCCAACAGCCTGTGTCTTTCCGCGTAGTGGGGTAACTACGCTCAGCATTGTATGACAGGACGTTCGCAATTGTAACAACAAAAATGAGACTCGTGTCAGACAAGTGATGAATAATATATTTATACAACAACTTTGCAATATATTTTAGCAATGCATTAGCTACACAGATAGTATTTTCCTTGTATGGGCCAGGCTTGTCGCGGTGTTTGATTTAACAGTGGCAGAAGGTGGCGAACACAGATTACACCCGGGTTTCTCTGCTTTCACACACAGTGAATACTCATGGCTAAGATTTCCAATGCATAGATTTAAACAATCTAGTAGCACAGGTTTTAATAGACAGCGATTATAGGAACGAGTTGGAAAATTGAACATCCACAAGCCACCTTAGTGATACCAGCTGCACAACACAGCCGCTAGGCTAGTTATCGCTACCAAGGTACAAGTACAAATAGGCTTACGTTACAGACTGGGTTGTAAAATTCCACTACTATGTTAGCTAGCTAGCTAGCTAGCTAGGCTAATTAGCGTATTTTCTGCATTCTGGACAGTTCTTCCATTTCAAGAGCTCCGAGTTAAGGTGCGGACACACTAGTCTTTTGTGTTCCATTCAGTTCCATTCAAAGGCATGCAGAGGGCGGGAGGAAAGATACGTATCCGTATGCGAAGAATTACCGCATTTCGCTCTGTACTAGAGTTCAAGTTTAGTGAACTTTGACCTGCAAATTTGCTTCACGCAAATGTATCTGACCAATAGACGACCTTAACGGTCACAGGTTGACCCCTAAGCTGAAGAAAAATGGAGGAGGCTATAATTTTGGCTGTATCCCATCATTCAATCTTATTTAATTCAACTTTAAAGGAATATAAGATGCAAACAAGGAGAGAGGCAGCATGGTTTACCGAGTCGCGGGAAACTGGAGTCGATGGTAAACATATCTTATTCTACCATTTTAAAAATTCTTTATTTTAGCGGTTGCAGCCACATGGTTTGCCGTTTAGCTTTGAGCCTCCCGCCTATGTTTATGGCGGCAGAATGTGGTAGTTATAGGCTACACAGGCCGTTATAAAAAGGCTAAATTTTATTTTCAAAGCGTCGGTTTCGCTGCGGGGTCTGTAATGATTTTGCAAGTGTGAACTGTAGTGTGACCGCACCTTCAGGCTACATGTGATGTTATTTTCACCAAAAGAACTAGCTAACATTAATAAACAGCTTTGTCTTTACACACAAATGTGACAGGTGCTGGTGTTTTGGTCCGCAAGTAGGGCAAGGTCATTTTTCAGTTTTCACAGATTACGAAAGTGCAGATTATAAGCTTTCAAATGATGTGTCATACATTGAAATCTGAAAATAGTTGAAGAAGATATGCTTATTTGAATGTTGGTACTCCTAAAATCAAGTAGCAGAGAAAATCCCCTTGAAAGATCTTGAACTTTTCACACTTCTCACAGGGAGATAATCGGTGGGAACAATAGCTAGTTAACTCCACCCCAACCACTCCCCCGCTAGAGTACCTGTAAATCCTTGCCCATTTAGGGGTTACCCTATTTAAAGCTTTATAACTCCAGATGTGAACACCACAGAGACTAGAAAAATGTCTTAAATGAAGCAATACATTTGTACCATTTATAATACTAGCTTAGATTACTTTATATTCGTAATTTTGTAAGAAATAAAGTGCCACAAATGCAATGGTCAAGGCAAAAAATCTAAAATGAATTTGCTCCTTTTTTAGTTCGCAATGAAATACTGGGAGATTGCGGGTTAAAGTATACATGTCCTGGATCAAAAACTTCTTGACCACAAGTTCATAAAATCTAAGGGTAGATATGTAGAACTACTAAAGATCTATGAAGCAAAAACTAAGCAGTGTACCCAGCATCTCCAAATCTACCCACAATGTCTAAATTATTAACACTGGTCTAAAATAGCTAAGGGTCCAGAAACAAATCCAAAATCTCTCCAAAAAGGAATATAATGCTTTTTGTCCATTGTAAAGCATACGAGCCCCTTATGAAGGTTTAAGATGAAACATAGATATAATTTAAACATAATGCAAACATATAGTCACACAATGCTGCACAGTACCTAAATGTGTAATAATTAGGCTAACTCTTGTATATAGCCTATTTCTATACTCTGTACACTCCTATGTTTTCTTGTATGGGAATGGGACGATATAAAAACATTTTTCAGCCGTCCACCACGTTTTGGCAATGTTTCAACACTCTCCTCATCACTGTTGTTTGAGTCACAAAAACCATTACACTACTAACTAACGCTTACATTACAGTGTGAAATATCCACATTACATAATACCACTAACCTATTTAAAGACACTCAATTTCTAAAATAACGTAATAACCGAAATATTTTGAGCAGTAATACTTGCATAGCAATGATGAAATCTTATCTATGTTCAATAGATGGAGACAGAGACAGTAAATCAATGACAGTTATATCCGCTTCTGTTTTGCTCCAGAAAACGATGTCAGATAGGTCTATCAGCAAACATATGGCTTAGCTATGCCCAGAAGTCCTCAATAATAATGGTAGGCTATTTTCCAAGGAATTACGAACGTTTCGTTAGGTGCAACGTCTTTTAATGCTACCATATAGAGCGAATGCTAATCCTATAAAACTCTATTCCAAAAGCAAAATTAGACATGTTATACATCGTTAGAAAGCTTATACTTTCACCTACTGATTGAGCGTCCGCCATTTTAGCAACCTCACACAGTAAACAAACATAGGCTACAACCACACGGCTTTATTTATGGGCGGTGGCTTGACCGAAACAAAGTGACAATAGCCAACGAAATCAAACATGCTAATTAAACTGCACTCCCATCACGCCTCCAAAACCCGGCTGTAAGAATCACTAAAACAAGCCGACTTTGCTGACAAATTATAAGTATTTAGTGACCCTAAAAATGTTGTTTATTCTATTGAGTGACTTCTTCAACACTTTAACTTTCGTAATATGAAAAAAAGGAAAACAGTAAAATAAAATTTAAAAAACCTTTTTTGCCTCCTAGCGCGATTTCAAGATTTGCGACTTGCGGACCTTTTCTCCAGCACCCGTCACAAATTAGTATGTAGCTCTGAAGTCAAAATTCAGCAAAATATACCAAATATTCAGACATTAGCCTGTCAGGGTTCTATATGACTTGGGCCACCAGTTGGTCTCCACCATGTGACCTGCAGGGATTTAATCTTGTATTTCAATGGTTATCCTCCAGGGGTCTCCATAGGCACTCCAACTGCACAGTCAAGTGACTAATCATACAACTTTTTTCTAATTGAGACATTTATAAAAACAATTAGTTGATCAGATATGGGGAGAGTCAGGAAGGAGAAAGGAAAAAACAAAAACAAGCAGACTCAGTGGCTCTCCAGAACCTGGACTGCATTATAAAGAAAAATGTGATGGATTGATTGATTACTTGTTGGATATGTGCCTAGACTATCTTTTTTAATTTCTCATAAAGGCTATGCATGTACAACTAGGCTATGTGTTGGAACTTCGCTCCATTTATTAATTAATCATACATTAGCCCATGTAAAAAAAGAAGAAGCACATTACAATAGAGGATATTTCTTCATCTAATATAAACAGAAAAAAGCAAGTATATATTTAGAAATGCATGTTTTGATTGAAATTATGCTTTTTGTTGGTGAGCCATTGTGCTGGATGATATTCGAGTAGCTGAATATAATGCAGCTTTAATTACTCACTTGTTATGAAAACATTAATTTCAAAATAAGCGATTCCATTGCAAAGGAAACATTATAACAGCAAATATCCCATACCCTATAGGCTACCACTATAGCAATGAACACTTCTTTCTAGTACCACAACTGGGTTACCTAGTATTACAATTCAGGTTTGTTGTAAGTCAAAACGGTTTCACAGCATATTATTTTATCACAGATCGCTAGATAGCCAACTACTGAATTATGTTCAAAATAGAGGCTAAACTATAAATGAAGTCGAGCTGTAACTAGACTAGCTGCTCTATATAGCCTACAGTCATTTATGGACATCAGGCTGACACTAGCAAGTATGATATTGCAACTGCTGGCTAGCTTGCTCTTAAAAATTTCCACTTTATTTATCAAGTCCACACATTAATTTAGAATGGGGTTTGAACTTTTACAGAAGATACTACATAGTCAGGCGTATATGGAAAAATAATACACATCACAGCAAATCAGAATAGAGTATTAAGCACAGCTGATACTGGTTTTGTGGGCAAGCACATTTGTGAGTTCAATTTTTTTTTTTTTGTATATTAGTATTGACATAATTAATTATGTCAATTAATTCATTCATTCTATATTATGATCTTGGGTACTGATGTGCTTTGTTATGCCTGAAGTATTTTCTATACAATCAGTGGTTACACCCACTTACCCACGCAAGGAATCAAGCACATTATGCAAATCCTTAATCTGTGAAATAATCGAAAATCAGCATCCCTAATATAAATGCAGGGATGTCCAATTTTATCCCAAAAGGGTTGGTGTGATTTTTGTTTCAGCCAGACTCTACTTAAAGTCTTGACTGAAGACCATAAATAGTTAATTAGCTGAATCACATTTTTTTATTTAACTGTGTGCAAGTTAAATGTTATACAAGTGTTCCCATTTTAATGTAGACATTTCCCACTGCTTCTAAGAAAACCATATCATACCCCTGCACAATACTTTAAAATATTATGCCAATTTGTTTATTAACTTAGATTACAGAGGTGGTGCAAAAGGGATAAATGTTTGAGAAAGGGTTTGACAGAGACGCGTGACCTGTAGCTGGCAGAGGACTTAGAGCATATTGCAGGTTGGAGACCCCAGTGAATCAATGTGTAGGAAAATGATGTAGGAACTAGATTTTCATAAAAATATACTTATGTATACACTACAGTGACTTCTGGAGTCGTTTTTTGTGAAAGAATTTTACTTCCACATCTAAAAATGCTAAACCGGAAGTTACGTAACAGAAGGGAGAACGGTCAAGTTGAACAATAAGAATGGATCTCGACGCTAGTTTTGACACTGAAGAGGTTGAAAATGTTTATGCAAACGCATATGACGGACCACAGCCTTACCATTATGAGCCTGCTAGGCATCCAAGAGACCAGGAACAGACCAGGGTTAGAAGGAAGGTCAGAGGAGAGAAATTGAGTTATGGTGTGAGGAGGACCAGTGGAGAACTGGGCAGGTGTCTTGGTGAGTGACCAGCGTTAGCTTATAGATATATCCACATTATATAATACCACTGACCTATTTAACCTCTTAGCGCAAGGCCCCTAGTGGTCGGCACGCCAGTGTGCCGAGATTATGGAACTCAAACATTCGGTGCTACTGCAACCAAAGTATGAGTTAAAAACAGAAACACGTTTTATTAGTAGACAATACACGCCAACTATGCCAAATACGGAGTTTCGCAGCGCCACCATTGTCGCTCTGGTCGTTCATTTAACACGCACCCCCCTCGCTGCAGTCTCATCTACAACTACACCCCCCACCCATGACATAATGGACAATATTGTCTATCTGAGAATTCATAAAAATATTCTTTCGCCACTAAAATAACGTATTCCGTCAAGCTTAGATATACCCAGAAGTCCTCAATAATAATAGTATTTTCCAAGAAATTACGAAAAATCGTTGACTATGTTTCGTTAGGTTCAGCGTCTTTTACTGCTACCACACAGCTATTTCAGAAGGTACCCAGGCGTCACAAATGCCCGTATATTTCAGAAACGGATTGTCCAAGACAATATATGACCACTCAGTCTCAAAAGCGACATCTCTACGTATAAAACCAATGGTAAGGTTGTATATTTATTCAATATTTAGTCACAGATATTGACTGTAGAATGAACACATATCTATAGGCGTTAGCTAATGATATCTAACGCTGTGTTCACATCACAACATAGCAAACTTTACAATCATGTATCAGGCTATAACAAAACTAGTATTGGTCGTCTAATACCGGCAGGAGTATTTTGTGACAAATACAGCAGTGAAGTCCCGTCTCTTCACCTGCACAAAACGCACCCAGGCACGAAAGTTAGCACCGTGCCTTTTCCTGTTAGGAAAATTGAGTACTCGATGTCCTGACAGGCTGGAGTTTCACCATGGTGATACACGGTGAAATGCAATATAAAACTACTGAAAAAAGATCAACTCACTATATCACGACCGCTCGACTCACAGGCAGGCAGACTCCCTTCTGTAACATAATATGACGCGATGTTGAAAAAAAAGGCATTTTTAGGAGCTTTGTTCCAAACAGCCACTATTTCCTCTGAATCTGTGCCCTTATGACTCGTAAAAATTATTAAATCCTGCATTAACTTTTCAAATGGTCATTTTCAGACAAGGTTAAGTATACATTTCGTAAAACATTTTACCTGCAAGATGCTCTTTAAGAAAACAAGGGGAGACAAACTGGTGGCCCTATGACTAATGAGACCATATAACGTAAGGCTACAGAATTCAAAATGTCATTGTACAATGCTCTTTTTGGTTGTGCTGCCGCCCCCAAACTCTGGAATGCCCTCCCCCCGACATCCGTACCTCAGACTCACTCACCTCTTAAAACCCACCTCTTTTCCCTAGCCTTCCCTTGATGTTTGTCTTCCAACTCTCACACCCCCTCCTTCCACCACTGCACCACTGGTCCCACTGCATTTTCTGCATTGTATGTTTTTTTATTGTATATTTGTATCTTTTTTTTTTTTTTTTTTTGATAATTCATGTATGGTAAAGCGTCTTTGAGACTATGAAAAGCGCTATATAAAATAAATTTATTATTATTATTATTATAAAGTTAAAGTTACAATCTCGAAGATTTCCGTTTTGTTCTCTTTGGCGGTACCAATGGCGAGAAGCGGTAATTGCAGGTGTGTTTTTGGACCTCACTTCCCAGAGATCCAACCGGATCCAACCAGTGTGACGTTAGTCAGTTGGCACCTGGGCCACGCCAACTATAGCACTTAGGCTATTATTTACTGAATAAAAAATGGTTGTTATAAAAGTAACATTATGTACATATTCATTCATTGTCTAACATTAGGCTAACTTAAGCTGTCTTTACACTGCTGAGCCGGGTTAAAATGCTGTAGCAGACCTGGGGTAGAATTATTGATGATCAGTTTCCACAGACATTCTTTATCCACCTTTTGCCCGGTATGAACATCTTTGTACTGCAGAGAAGAATTTGCCAGATTCGCTGTAGCTTGTGCAATTATGTGTCTCGTGCATAATAAACAGTCTTTCTCGTGAATGATTGTTGTATGATATTTTTGAAACTGCCTTGCAAAAAGTTACCCCTGGTGTTTCTGGTTTTGCTAGCTAAACTGCTTGAGGATAAAGCTGAGCTGGGTGTTAAATTAGCAACAAGAAGAATAAAACAAAAACAAAGGAGATTTCATCAAAAAAGGGCATCAAGGCTGAAGGAACATATGAGGAAGCGTAATAAAATAATAACAACGCTAATCCATACTGCTGTATTCTTTTATTTAGTTTTCTCTGGCTTGACATCTTTACACAGAAATCAGACCCGGCTCTGCTCCACCTATACCCCGGCTTTATTCCAATCATTGTAATATATTGATGAACTTGATGGCAATGTAAATAACGGTAACGTTCAGATCAATGATTCGCAAGGAGACAAAACGGTTTTAGAATGTGGCAGAGAAAATTGCAGCGGTGTGAACTGGTTAGTTGCGGAGCGTCTGAAGCCGTTGCCTGGGGTCTCAAAAGACCCACCTTGTCAAATCGCCAAGTGCAATTTTAGAACGTTTACAATCAGACGTCTTGGAAGTTTGCAAGTTGCATCCAGTCTCGTTGCGGATCATTGATCTGAACTGGCCTTTAGTTAGCTATGTTGCAACAAGATAGCATTGCATTCGAGAGACGGTTTGCGAGGTTGGTAATGTTAGCTAGTGTTTTTTCTAATTGTTAGCTGAGATTAGATTGTGTTAATTACATTAGCTAGCTAGCTAGCGCAACATTACCTAATATGAGAGATGGATACTGTGCGCAACATTGTCTAAACTAATGTTGCCTTTCTTGACATGGTCCGGTAGCTAGCGTTAGCTGTGCAAACAGCTATGTAATTTAGTAACGTTACATTGTCATCAAATGTAATATGAAATCTACATCAACAAATAATATGACCTCTCATGTTACACAAAAACTTTAGGGTTCCATAACCTCCCCCCCCCGCCCCTTTCTCTGTTATTGTAACACTAGCAGACACCAGAAAAAACAGTAAGCCCCTCAAACACAAGTGAGTTGAAGAGCGAGCCTGTTGCATTAGCTCCGCCTACCCTCTCTGGCGGACCAACCACTGATGGGTGATGGAAAACGCGTCACTAACTGTGCGCCGCTTGTGATTTTTTCCAGGGAATGTCGCCACGGACACCCAGTTCATTAATCATACATTATTATAATAATAATAATATAAATCAATATAATAATAGGCTCAATCACCATTGTGTTACCTAATTCGGCAATAGATAGTGACTTGACTTAGACATTTATTTGATTTTAAATCTTCGAGACTATTACTTTAACTTACTAAGCTTACTTGTCAATACGAAGGGTAGCAAACCATTCAATCACTTTTCAGCCCTTTCAATTCCCTCAGCTTTCTTCACCGACCAAAAGTGAGACCGATGTTCACTCTCGTTTTCCCACAAGCTACCACATTATTTTTGCAATGAATACTGGGGTTCCATTGGTCTAGTTCTGGTTGGGGTAAGATGGACTCATGGTGTACCCATACACTTATTAACGTAGTCAGTCATTTCTTCAATGTAGGCTAATTAACTGGCAAGTGCATTTTATCTGTAAGAACATGGGTATGTTACTAGTGTTATTGGATTCAGAGCAATACTTTTACTCTGCTTTTTTCTGCAAGCTCTTTGGATGTCTTTTTTTATTATTACTTGTCTACATGAAAAAGTAACAGAGCATTTTAACATTAACCCCTTAGCACACATGCCAAATCTGGCCAATCCCTGCCCATTTAGGGGGTACCCTGTTTAAAGTTCATAACTCCAGATGTGAACACCATAGAGACTTGTAAAATGGCTTAAATGAAGCAAGACATTTGTACCATTTACAATACTAATTAGACTACTTAGATTAGTTTATATTCATAATTTTAGAAGAAAGGAAGTGCCACAAATGCAATTGTCTGAGCAAAAAATCTAAAATGAATTTGCTCTTTTTTTAGTTTGCAATGAAATACTGAGAGATTGCATATATACAGCAGGTTAAACTATATAGTCTATAAACTATTATAGTCTACATGTCCTGGATCAAAAACTTCTTAACCACAAGTTTATAAAATCTAAGGGTGGATATGTAGAACTACTAAAGATCTATGAACCAGAAACTAAGCAGTGTACCCACCATCTCCAAATCTATCCAAAATGTCTAGCCTAAATTATGCATTGGTGTAAATCACAACATATTCACGTATATCACTACAAATCAACTGTTTTGACTCAAGAAACTCACTGTTGCATCATTTTCAACTGGGAATTACAAGCTTTCTGTCAGTACAATGGTCTAAAATCTCTAGGGGTCCATGAACATATCCAAAATCTCTCCAAAAATGAATAAAATGCTTTTTGTCCATTACAAAGCATATAAATGAGCCCCTTATGAAGGTTTAAAATGAAACATTGATATCAGATTAAAAAATTATGCAAAAACATCGTCACACAAAGCTGTACAGTGCCTAAAAATGTGTAATAATTAGCCTAACTCGTATGCATTTCTGTATTCTGTGCTCTCATATGTTTTCTTATATGGGGATGGGACGACATGAAAACAATTTTATATGAAAGTGAATTTTTAAGTGTTTTTTGGATACTGTATTTCGTGTGTACATCAAGGAATCCAAACATATGTAATCGTCTTTTAGTAACATAGTTTTGATATAGCATCTGTGGGGTTAAACGGAACGTGGGTTGTTGTAGGCTGTTGCTGTCAGTAGACTATTAATTAACCAATTGATTGGATTTCTTCAACTCAGAGTTATGTTATGTAACAGCTTCAAAATCCATGGTACAGATAAATGGGCGTAATTTAGATGTCACAACAAATGATTGTGCTTACAACTGTACCCATTGTTCAGACTCGAACTTGGGAATATGTTGCCTTCAAATTTCAAATAAGGTCAAATATGGCTATAAGGTAAGATGGTCTCTCATCTAGTTATAGTTTCAGAATCAGAATGGTGACCAGAATCAATATTAAGTAATACTTTTTATTCAAATGGAAACATGCAACTTGCTTTATATTTTTAGCTATGTACAATGTGCTGTAATAAAATAAGAGCTTGTCACCAAATGAAAGATTGGCTCTTTTATTTACAAGAAAAACATACAATACGGGCAACGACAACCTATTTATACAATTTGCTGTACTGTAATGTGTCCTACCATCATGAACTCTGGTAGGCTACTGACATAATCTAAGGAGTACTAGGTGGAAATTATTCAAGATGACGTAATTGCCCTATCAATTAAAAACTGTCCCAGTCACAGTTATGCTTTAGGTAGCTGAAATTTTTTTCACTATCATCTAGACTATACCATTACAGACAGTGTCGGAGGTTGATGCCAGAGGACGTTGTACATAGCAACCATTTAAAAGCAGGGAATGGTGTAGTGCAGTGTGTTACATTCCCTTGCTTTGGAGTCTGCATGCCTGTCTTAATCCTGTAGGTGAAGCTGATTAGGACTTGGTTGCCTGATGATGCGCACCTGTGTCCACTTAACAGCCAAGTAGATAAATCCTAGACACCTCAGTTGAAGACGGCTTTTCAGAGATTCCCGTTGGTTTTAGAGATTCTTTTTAAGACTCCCTTAGCTTCCTTGTGTGCTACAATTCACAGCTACTATGTTTTGCTTTTGGTTAATGTTTTGTGTTAGTACCTTTCTGTTGTAGGTTGCAGGTGGTCAGGCAGTTTATTTTCTTTCTTGTTTTTAACACATAGGTAGGCCAGAGCAGGAAGAAAGTTTGTTGGAAGACTCACTCCTTTTACTTTGCCCCGGTAGTGAGGTTAAAAACTGTGCTCTTTTAGATGAGGAGTAGCCTAGCTCTGGTCTGTTTTCTGCCTGAACCATCCTGTTAGCCTACACACGGTAATTGTTCTGTTTTTTTTTTTTTGTCTTACAGCATGTAATAAATCTTTTATTTTTGTTATTGTATGTAGATTTTGACTCGTTTTGTTTGTGGCATTTGTTGTGTTATTGTTCATTGTTGTCCCTGGTTATTAGAACTTTGTTTGGCTTTTGGGACGTAAGAGTAAATCCTTCATTTGCTAAAGGTCAGGTAGAACACCAACCAAGAAATAGGCGGAGGAGAAATGAACTGCACCAACAAATGGGTTGTTCTCTTGAACTCATGAAATAAAAGGTTAAAGTCCAGGGTTAATAAACAAAAAAAATAGTCGAAAAGTATATATTTTTCAAATAATTTGTAGCTGATTTGGTTTTATTTAATAGAAAACAAAAAAATTACTTTCATCATAATCTTCATTTATGTCAATATTTTACAACATTTTCACCATTTTCATTACCATAATGCATCCTGGTGTCATTTTCAGGACGGTGAATAAGTATATATAAGTATGAGTATATATTTTTTTTAAATAATAAAAATCAGTTTCCGTCATCCGGACGGGATCTCAAGGCACAGCCGAGGTATGGAGTGTGTCCAGTTCCGGGACATAGGATTGGAATCTCTGCTGTTTGCAGATGTTGTCGTTCTCTTAGCCTCATCATACTGTGACCTTCGATGCACACTAGAGCGGTTTGCAGGCGAGTGTGACGCAGTCAGGATGAGGATCAGCACCTCCAAGTCTGTGGCCATGGTCCTCTCCCGGAAAAAGATGGTTTGCCCCCTTCAAGTAAGGGGGGAGCAACTGCCCCAGGTGGGGGAGACAAGTATCCCGGGGGGAAGAGACCAGATACTCAGTGAGGGAGGGAGTGATGGAAAAAGGGATTTGGAGATCAACTGCCATCTAGGTGCAGTGGCTGCAGTAATGCAGGCATTGTATCAGACGGTGGTGGTGAAGCAGGAGCTGAGCTGAAAGGCAAAGCTCTCGATTTGCCAGTCGATCTTCATCCCTACTCTCACCTAAGGTCAAACTATGGGTAGTGACCGAGTGAGATCGCGAGTACAAGCGGCCAAAATGGAGTTTCTCCGTAGGGTGGCAAGGTTTACTCTCCTTGATAGGGTGAGAACCTCAGCTGTCCAGGAGGACCTCCGCACTGAAAGGAGTCAGTTTAGGTGATTTGAGCATCTGATAAGGATGCCTCCAGGGCGACTCCCTCTGGAGGTTTCCGAGCACGGCCACCGGGGAGGACACCCACGGGCAGACCTAGGACATGCTGGAGGGATTGTATCCATAGGCAGGCCTTGAATCGCCTTGGGATCCACTGCGATGAATTGGTGGAAGTCGCTGGGGAGAGGGACGTCAGGGCTGCTCTGCTTGCCCTTTTGCCACCGCGACCCTAGAATCTGGACTAAGCACTTAGGGAATTGATGGGTGAAAAATTTGAAATAAAATATATTTAACTAGAAATACCGCCTCGTGGTTACATGCCTCCGCCAACCAGTAGCCAGTTTGGATATAAAATGTCATCACTTCATCAAGGCTTCATGCATGTGATAATTCACTCTTTCCCTGGTTCCTTTTCCTCGCTAGATCAATGGCTCTTCACATATTATAATTTCTAGTCACCCAGGGTTGCTTTCCAATGGCTCTCTGCAGCTAAGTCTCGGGGGAGAGCTTGCATTTGAAAGGACACAGCTTCAGTACAATCTCTAAACAATGGGGTCTAGCCAGGAGGAAAGGCTTCATGCATGTGATAATTCACTCCTTCCCTGGTTCCTTTTCCTGGCTAGATTGACCATTTGGATATAAAATGTCATCACTTCAACTTTTTATCCTAATAGACATTTGTGTGAAACTTTGTCATAATTAGCATATGAATTCTTATGAGTTATGACCAAAATGTTTTGTGAGGTCACAGTGACCTTGACCCTTGACCACCAAAATGTAATCAGTTCATCCTTGAGTCCAAGTGGACGTTTGTGCCAAATTTGAAGAAATTCCCTCAAGGTGTTCCTGAGATATCGTGTTCACAATAATCGGGATGTACGGACATATGGACGGATGGACAACCCGAAAACATAATGCCTCCGGCCACCGCGTGTGCGGAGGCATAAAAATTGTAAAAAATCATATACATTTCTTCAAACTAAAATAATCTTATTGATTTAATATAATGCGCAAAACCCGTTTGAAATAAAATGAGAAATGTGTCCGATGATTATAATTACCGTAACAATTTTTCAACCTTGAAGCAAAAACAACTGTGATTTTGTGAAAGTTTTTTATACCCACAATGCATCACAAAGAAGCGAAGGTCAAATATGGCTATAATGTAAGATGGTCACTCATATAGTTATAGTTTTATTATGAGTTATTTGTTCCCCTTAGTTAGGGGCCTATGATTTCCGCGATGCGGAAAATGCGGACGGAATCGCGGAATCGAGTCATAAAAATGGAATTAACGGTAAAACGCAAAATCTCATGAAATTTAACAGGTTTCTGATTAAATTAATCAAAGGCCATTATAAATTATTGTAAACAGTATAACAGCACTCCCTCATGTGATATTGCTTAAATAAAATGACAAAGAGAAACATTCCCCCGTTTTGGGAACTTGTATGTGATGCGGGGTTTTGTACGTGCGTTCAACACATAAACGAACCTAGAAAAATAAACTCCTTACAGACAAGCGTGAGGCACTCACTGTAGTATAACTACCTTCAAAATAGTAGCAGGACGTCGGATATGAAAACGAAAGCTTTCTATATTGAAAAACAGTTGACATACATTTTGTACTTACAAACAATAAACAAGCGCTAGGCTATTCATTTGACATTTACGTCTCAGTCGCATATAAAATCACAAACAAACGGTCGCTTTTTCTTCCTACTTTCCAGCCGCAAGGCATTCTGGTACTTACAGTTTTTTAACCATTCGTTAGCCAATACAACAGAAAAATGCATCTCAAATCAATATCAATCAAACGTAATACAAACGAAATGCATTCCTTTTTAACTCTTTTAAAGGAGTACCATGGTGGTTGAACGTGACACTTCCCAGTTGTCTTCAGGCAACAACAAAACAAATGTGCATAATTTTTTTATTCTTCAGTCATTTCAATGTACTTTAAAACGTATTTTTCTAAGCCTAAATTTCCCACTATAAAAATTCACCCGAACCGTCTGGGCGTGGTAATGAGAACCGTCAGTTAGCTATGATTGACAGACCGCGCCCCGTTACCATAGCTACCCCCATGATACGCTCTCTCTTTGGGAGACTGAATTTTCACAAGCTAGCTAGCTTAATAGTATATCAAGTATCGATAGATAGCTAAGGTAAGGACGTTGACTTGTATTCAATTATAATTTTTGCTATCTAGCTAGCCAAGTTAAGATAAAAGCACAACTATAACGTCCTCATAAAAGCAAACTAGCAAGCTAACGTTATCGATAACATTGCCTTATGAAAGCAAACCTCCTAGCTAACTAACGTTAGCTAGCTAGCTAAATGAATATAACCAGAAATAATCTAAAGGCACTCTAATATAAGTGAACCTAACGTTAGTTAAATATTTGCATTGTCTGAACAGCAGGACGGTGTGTCCTGTCAGATTTCTTTACGGGGCGTGGAAATGGGAGTGGTTACTGTATTCGTGACGTAGCAAAATGACAACTTTCTCAACCGGTTGAAAATAAGACGATGAATTTAAAATGCATATTTCTCAAAAAATACAGAATGGACATATTTAATACTTTGCTCATTGTGTTTCTTCAATGCCTCTTGTGCAAATAGCACATAAACCCGAGAAAGTGTGAAAATCACCATAGTACTCCTTTAACTGCAAATAATATAGATATAGGCCTACTTAACAGCTTTCAATTAATTACAATAAATTAACCAGGTGACCTATTAAGTTACAACATTCACTGAACTGAACACAAAGAGGCTGACAATCATGTATTTCAATGGAGATGTCCCTGAGAGATGGAGAACTTAGACACAGATGTTTTCATTGTGAAGCTCCTTTGTGCAGTGTCTTCATTTGACCAAAATTAGAAATGTTTTGTTTTGGATTAAGCTATTTTGTGTATTGTGGTGTTCATTGTTAGGCTATATGTATTGTCATATTTTCATTTGATTAAGGATAATAAATTGTTATTAAATTAATGTCTTATGAATTCAATTGATTAGACACTATTTTTGATGGTAAAATGGGATTAAACCATAAAACACAGAATCCAGAAAAAATTAAAACGGAATTTAGAAAAAAATAAAACGGATTTCACAGGGCCCTACTTAGTGTACATACTATGTATATCATTACCGTATCAGGCTATTTTTTGTTAATGTGATAAGCTCTTGATAAGAAATTTTGGAAATAGAATGAAAACTATAGAATGGTATGTTGACCAAAGTATTTCTGCAAGGTCATTGTGGCTACTACCAGTGTTTACAAAACTAGCTAAGGACAGCTCATTACCGTAACATGTATTGCTCATTACTGCATAATTTTATTGAGTGTCACGATAATGATATCTTCTTTTCTCCATATGAGTTTATTTAAACTTTGAGCAATTAAATGCAACTTTATGTAATATTATACTTATGATAAGTATTGATGTTTTATGCCTTTAATCTATCGATCATGTAAAATAGATTTTTCCTGAGCATATCAAAGAAATCAGATCAGATTTGAATTCTTACTCAGTTAAAAGATGTTCTTTTAATTGAGCGATCGTGCTTCAATAATAATAGTACAAACAAAAAGGGAAACATGCTCCAAATCAGACAACGATTAGGCTAAAATGGACAATCACGCTTCAAAACAAAAGCAGAAACAAAGGAAAACCAAAACCAGTTGATACAAGGTAAGTGCACTTGGTCTGCAGTTCGCGAAAGATTCATTCGAATTGATCAACTCTTTCTGACTCAGGAGTAATGATTCATTTTCTCAGTTAAGTCGTTCATTTTACTCGTTCCATTAACGGAGTGGCTCCGCCTACATCACACTCAGCTTCCAACGAACATGTTTTTAAACAAGATAGTTTATCACATTGTGCAAATGCGTTTAAATGACAATGTTCCAGGACATAATATTGTAAAACCAAAAGTACATCCGTTAGCTGCTAACTGCCTACTCGTGTTTTATGAGTGAATGAAAAAGCATTACCCTAGGCTACTGAACAAAATGAAAGATAGTCACAACTCTTTCAGGGCTCGAGAATAACAACTCATAAGTTCTTCTAATCAGGTGCACTGTCTAGTTGAGTCTGTGATCGGAACAATGTATTGTAATGGTTTAGAACTCATGGGCCAACTAATCGTTTGAGAACAGTAAAGCTGGATCTGAACAAGAATCACAATATTTATCTTCCTTCCAGTAGGGGGGAGGGGGTTCCTATGCACTCGGGGGAAGTGGAAATTACTGAATCAAGTGAACAAATCGAAAGATTTTTCGATGTTCTTTTCACTGAAAAAATTGTTTGTGAACGAGTCAGGAAAAAGAACTGAACACCTCAACACTACCACTTAGGGGAAGTCAAGCAATGTAATGTACTCTTGCACAGAAAGAAACAAGCCACAGCGGGAAGAGAACAGATGTGCGGGTTGTTAACTAGTTTAGTGTTGTGGCAAATTGCTGTGAGGTTACACAAACTCGCTAGTTAGCTAATGTTCCCATCCGAGTTCATAGCCAGCTAACAACCTGCAGTTGACAAGATCCTAATTGTTGCTCTTTCATGATAAAGGTTACAATTCCTGAAGGCATCATACATGAATTCAGTGTAGTGTTATCTGGGGTTCAAAATATCTAGGGTCCAGAATATGCTTATGCTACAGTGTGAAATATCCTCAGTATGAAATAGCACTAACCTATTTAAAGATAAACATTTAGCTAGATGCTAAATTTAAAACAAAAAAAAAACATATACAATCTAAATATTTTCAGCAGTAATACTTACATATCAAGGATGAAATCTTACCTGTGTTCAATAGGGATCAATGCGGTTATTCTCCTCTTCTGACTTTCTCCAGAAAACAATATCAGCCAGGTCTACCAGCAAATGTATGCCTTAGCCATGCTCAGAAGTTCTCAATAATAATAATATTTTCTAAATTAAAGCCGCAAGCGGCGTTGGGAGGGGTCTCGGCATTGGCAATATTGCTCCCTCTACGGAACGATTTTAAAATGGTTGTGTCCTCATAATCATATACCTTCACCCAACATATCTACTGAATATCATAATGATTTTATAAAATATTGATGACTTATGACCAATTTTGTTCTAAGAGACGCTGTCGGATTACTTAAGCCGCGTTTCCACCAAAAGTACCCGGAACCTTTAGTCCCAGGAACTACTTTTCAAGGAACTAAAAGGTTCCTTCAGCCCATGGTTGTCTGCGTTTCCACCGCGGTCTAAAGTCCCGCGAAGATTAGGCAAATTAGCCCACTGACGTATGAAAAAGCGACGTTGTCGTCGGTCCATCTGTCCTATGATTTCTTCTGTAACCCCATACTACCACCGAAGTAGCCTACATTATTTTCTAATAACCGGGACAGCCCGGAGGGGCTTATTCCACTTATATACAACGGGTTACCAACAATGATTATATATGGTTACTTTTGTATTTATTTTTTTATCGATTTAATCACCTGAAATTGAAATATTCTTCTGCAGCCGTTTGGGCATATTTTACCATTGTCAAGCAAAACTGTCGTTGGTAGTTGAACTTGGACCGTTGTTATGCAAAAAATTGGATATAACAGGCCAATAGTCAGATTGTAACTGTTTTATATATCCTCTCAAACACATTCATTATGTTTTTATGCGAACATTCACTTTCATGTCTTGACATCCGAAGCGACAGAATGCATTCACATTTCCAATATAACTGGCAACAACAGCAGAAAACATGCACACGTTGTAAACAATTTGCTGTTTGATTACTTTCTCATCGTCAATTCCATATAGGCTAATCGCAAAATGACAAGAATAGAACGAAAACTCGGACTTGCGTGAAAATGTAAATTAGTAGTGGTACAGCCACCGTTTGCTTTCCTTCGAAGTTACTGCTAACCGAGCAGCGAAGTGTGCCCTCCAGATGCGAACCATGCACCATAAATTAGTCCATAGTCTTCCTGGTCTTTTTGTGGAATTGAAGAATGGCAGAGTAAAATTACGGCAGTCTGAAAAAGCTAAAGGGACGATTACTAGAATTAAGATGTTTTTTTACCCTGACAAAAAGTGCGGAAGGTGATTTCCAGTTTGCTTTTACTGTATCACCAATGTGAATTACGCAGAACTACCGCATATCTCACATAACTGTATCAAACGTTTTGAGTCAATTACTACGGGCTAACAAAGAAAATCCGGAAGAAAATATTCAGCAACCGAATCAATCCGTTTGAATGTTTTGGTACGTAATATGCGTACGTCCCAGCACGAATGCTTTTTATTTAAAAAAATTATAAAATGAATACTAAAGCAAGAAAAGAACAGAAGACCACACGTTATAATTCCAAGACGTTGGCAGGCTATAACCAAAACTAGGCTACTGCGCCGCATAACATACAAGTTTGATTTGAAGTTATTATGAAAATAAATTGGTTTGCGGCTGCATACTTTTAAACATGGCGGCTGAAAAAAAATGCTGCGAGTACTCGACCAATCAGAAATGTTCAGCGCTGCAAGCTCCACCCAAAAGGTTCCTGTACTTTCGGAAAGTACTACCCCCCGAGCAGGAACTTTTTGGGGGGTAAAATAAAGCCCCCGGAACTAATTTAGACCCTAGTTCCTGCAGTGGAAACGCACTGAGTTCCTCAAAAGGTTTCTAGTTCCGGGGTAAAGTTCCTGCGGTGGAAACGCGGCTTTAGTTGCGTCGCCATGGATGTGTCCTAGCCGCTTGCCGTAAAGGCCTTTACTATGTTGTAACAATTAGATGGCATGTCGTAACACTTAGATGGCCCAGCGTGTATGTAGAGCTGCAGTGCTTCCGCGCCACAACTAAAAAATGCGTCAGACTAGTGTTGTCACAATACCAAAATTTTGACTTTGATACAGATACCAGGTTTAGTATGATACTGAAACGATACTTGAAACTTAAACGATACTGATTCGATACACTGTACCTAACGATACTGAAATTACCTTAATAGATCAGAAACGTAATGTCCACAAGGGTTGACCTCATTTTCGAATTCACGGTTAATTAACCTGGTTTATTAACAACCTTTAAGTTGAAGCCTGTTCAACATATTAATAAGCATAGGCCTATAGTGTTAGAACACTAAACAAATAAAAATATATTAAATATCTTTCAAAAATTAAACAATTGTAAACTAAAGAATCTTTAAACAGGTCTTTCACTTTAAAATAGATCTAAAAACAGCATATTTTAATAACAATACAGCATCTTCCTATAATAAAATATTTCCAAATTAGAACACTACTGCTACTGAAGTGAACAGAGTGGAAGCTTGCACTGTATCACCGAGCCGGAATGCAGAAGCGCATGTCACTTAACTTGGCTACCTTAATTGCTACTGCCATCTAGCGAAGATTCTGACAAATTACACCTTTCATCCTCTCAATCAGTAATGCGGGAGACACATTTCCCCGGCTTTTACATTTGACCTAAAAGTACTGAACGTCGGAAAATTCTAATACTGAACCTTTTTTTTTTTTTCCAAGTACCGAAAAAGTGCTGAAGTTTCGGTATACCACCTCAGAGACAGATAGAATAATAATACATATTTCAAATAATAAACATGATATTGAAAAAAACGAAATAACTCGCCATCCCTGCTACCTGCGTGCTGTGGGCAGAGTACCGCATTATTTATTTAGACATCGGCAGACTACAGCATTAATTGCGTCTTTTGTTTATACTCAATGAGTAATTGCAGCGAGAAACTGTAGACACAAGTTTGTTATATTATGGTAGCAACGGAACGAAGCAGACTATATAGGCTATATTTACCGTCATTGTTTTATTATACCAGCGTGTTTTTGCACATTTGCAGAGAAACTCAATTACTATCAATAAAAATGGTTTAGCTATTTCTCAGCATAAGGACGGATGGGGATGGGACGATATGAAAACAATTTTCAACTGTCCACCAAGGTTTTGGCAATGATCCAGCACTCTCGTCATCACTGTTGCATGCATCACACAAACTATTACACTAACGCTTACATTACAGTGTGAAATATCCACATTATATAATAGCACTAACCTATTTAAAGACACTCAATTTAAAAAATAACGTATATAACCGAAATATTTAGAGCAGTAATACTTACATAGCAATAAGACATTTTATCTGTGTTCAGTAAATAGAGACAGAGACAGTAAATCAATGACACAGTCCTATCCACTTCTGTTTTGCTCCAGAAAACAATGTCAGATAGGTCTATCAGCAAAGATATGGCTTAGCTATGCCCCGAAGTCCTCAATAATAATAGTACTTTCCAAGAAATGACGCAATATCATTGACAACGTTAGGTGCAGCGTCTTTACTGCTACCACAAAGTGAATGGGTAAATGAATGCGATGATAAGAACATTTTCGCTTACGCTCTCCTATAAAACGCTATTCCAAAACCAAAATCAGACATGTCATACATTGTTAGAAAGCTTATACTCTCACCTACTGAATAAAAAGGGCAACAACGCTGTAAACAACAGGTGTGGTATTACGCACAGCTATTTTGGAAGGTACCCAGGCATCACAAATGCGCGTATATTTCACAAACGGATTGTCCAAGACAATATATGACCACTCAGTCTCAAATGGGACATCTCTACGCATAAAACCAATGGTAAGGTTGTATGTTTATTCAATATTTTGTCCCAGATATTGACTGTAGAATAACATGGTATCATTTTTTAAAACTTTGTCTTGTTTATTTCGTTATTCAGTGAGCAGCATTTTTAACTGCCGTATTGGCATTTCTTAGGGCTATTGACGTGTCGGGTTTATCTTGTTGCTATGACGGAATAAGACTTTTGAGTGGTGAAAGAATATTTTTATGAATGCCCAGAAAAATACTATTGTCCATTATGAAGTTCAGACCCTCCCCTCACTGATAAAAACTAGACTCGACGGTCTCGGATTACTTAGTTGCATTGCCATGGATGTGTCCTAGCCGCTTGCCGTAAAGGAGTTTACTAGATGTCGTAACGCTTTAGATGTACAGCCGCACCGCTTCCGCGCCGCAACTAATACAAAAGTCAAAATGGCGGGCAAACAATATGGCGGACATAGGTGGTCCCAATAGCAAAGTTGTAGAGCACATTCAGATGCAGAGGTCGATGAAGTTTTGTGTTGATCTGACTTATGGTGTTGGAATTATGGCCTTTTACGCATGACCCTTTGTTATAGCGCCACCATCTGGCCGACACAGGTCATTTGTAGTGCCTGAGTAGTGGGGGGCCATAGGACCCAACCTACCAAATTTGGTTGGTCTAGGACTTATGGTTGCTGAGCCTCAGACACTTTTAGCAGAGAAAAATAATAGTAGTAATAGTAATAGTAATAGTAATAATAATAATAATAATAATAATCCTAACAGATACAATAGGGTTCCACCAGGTTCGCTGCTTGGACCCCTAAAAATGACGGAACTCATCGATAACGTTTCACCGGGTGCAGTGTCTTTTACTGCAGGGTGTAAAATGAACACCCGCCAACCGCCAAATGTGGGTGATTTTGCGGAGTGGCTGGTAAATTTGTGAGGCTCACACAGTGGCGAATGCCCAAACTTTGTCTGTACTGTGTTATTGCATTATTTACATGGCAGTAACCTGGCAACCCATCTCGCGTCACGGGCCCGAGACAATACTTCAATGAGAAGTGGCGACATGATCAGGTGTTCGAGCCGTCTAGCAAAAAGTATTGCTCCCAGTGCTACTGTCGTATTTAGCCTTTAGTGGCGACTGGTGAGCTGAAAATTGGTGGAGAGCAAAAATTTCCTTCAAACTAATCATTGATCTCAAACTGTTCTACTTAATTTTCAGTGATTAACAAGCATGCAAACGATCTGACTAATCAATTGGAAAGTGACACACAGATTCTTCGCATTGTGTCAGGGAGATTAAATGATAAATGCAATTTAGAAAAATCTGTTTTAATCACTAAGCAGTAGCAGAAACTTCCCCTGATTTTCCTTGAGTGTCAGTACAATTAATCCACAAAATAGGCTGCTCAATACTATCATATATAGCCTGCTCTCCCCAAATAGGCGGTTTTAGCGAGTAGCCTAGCCCTTATAGCCTACATTTATTTTCATTTGCAGTACAAAATTGTGCACATTTTAATCAACATAATTTGCGGATACCTGCACTTCTTTCTCTGCACTCATATTCATGTCAAATATCTGCAATGCGTAGACTGTAAACAATCTTGAAGTGCAGGTTTTGTTTTTGCTGGTTATTCTGTAAACTAACACGGTAGATAAGAGACTGGTGTATCTTGTTTGTTAAGTGCAGACTACTTGGTGATTAAAACGGATTTTCAACGGATAGATTGAATTTATGATTTAATCCCCCTAACACGGTATGAAGACGCTGTATGTTAGGCTACTTGCCATTTGATTGGCACGCTTGATAATGAAGGAAAATTAATGAAAACGGGTTGAGATCAATGATTAGTTTAAAGGAAAGTTTTGCACCCCACCAATTTTCAGCTCAGTCGCCGCTGCTTTAATAGTGATTTTTAAAAAGTGGCTGGTAAAAAAGGTGAGTGGCTGGTAGAAGTTGAGAATCTACCAGACACAGTGGCTAGTGCATAAAAAAGTTAATTTTACACCCTGCCTACTGCTATAACAGACTGAATACGTAAGGTGGCGACACATCGTTAGAAAGCTTATACCGTCTCCGAGTGGATAAAATAATTGACAATCAAGCCAGTTTGTACTAAAAATGCAACAACACCATAAACATCATGTGTGGTATTATGCATAGCTATTTGGCAAGATACCCAGGCATCACAAATGAGTGCATATTTCACAAACGAATTGTCCAAGACAATATATGATCAGTTTCCCTGATCACAGTGAAAGGGTGACTGTGATCTGCAGGTTTAAAAGGATGTGTACAGTTGAGGCCAAAAGTTTACATACACCTAGGCTAAAGATATTCAAACTCAGTTTCACAACTCCACACATTTCATGTTACCATACATTTCTTTTGGCAAGTCAATTAGGGCATCTACTTTGTTCACATCAGAGGTAATTTTAAAACAATCGATTATAGACAGATGTATTTCAGCTTTATTTCAGAATTCCAGTGGGTCAAAAGTTTACAGAGACTAAGTTGACTCTCTTTAAACAGTCTGGAAGAAACCAGAAATTGATGTAATGACTTTTTATAAGCTTCTGATTGGCTAATTGTCACAATTAGGAGTTAATTGGCACCTGTGGCTGTATTTAAGGGCCTACATTTAGAGCCATTGCCTTTTTGGCACAAATTAACTCCCAGGGCTAATCAAACTTTGGTCTGAAAGGTTCAACTGAACCCCAAGTCAACAACAAAGGAACTACTGAAGGAGTTGGAGGCATCATGTACCAAAGTATCTACATCCACCATTAAGAGAATCCTATATCACCATGGCCTGAAAGGCTGTTGCGAAAGGAAGAAGCCCCTACTCCAAGACCGACATAAAAAAGCCAGAATGAAGACCTAGTATTTTGGAGGAGTGTTCTCCGGGTGGATGAAACAAAAATTGAACTGTTTGGCCATAATGATCAGCACTATGTATGGAGCAGAAAGGTTGAGAGTTTTAATCCGAAGAACACCGTCCCAACTGTGATGCATAGGGGTGGCAGCATCATGTTGTGGGGGTGTTTTGCTGGAAAAGGGACTGGTGCACTTCAGAAAATCATGAGGAAGGATGATTAGCTAGAAATACTGAATTAACACAAGACATCAGCTAGAAAGTTAAAACGTGGTCTCAAATGGGTTTTCCAGCAGGACAATGATCCGAAGCATACCTCCAAAGCTTAAAGACAGCAAAGTGAAAGCATTGGAGTGGCCATCACAAAGCCCTGACCGGAATCCCATATAAAAATTTGTGACCGGAATCCCATATAAAACTGAACAGAAAAAGTGTGTTCGAGCAACGTTTGACCCAGTGACAATCTGATATAGTGCATAAAAGCTGAAATAAATCTGTCTCTTAGCTATTATTTTGAAATTACCTCTCATGGAAATAGATACCATAATTGACTTAACACAGGAAATGTATGGTAACATAAAATGTGTGGAGTTGTGAAAAATTGAGTTTGAATGTCTTTTGCCTAGATGTATGTAACCTTTTGGCCACTGTATCTATGAAAAATCCCTTGCTACGTGCTATTAACAAGAAAAAAAAAAGACTCCAATGGGATAAGCACCATCAATAATAGGACCAAGAAAGATTGGGAAAAGGCAGATACAGATCATAGTTGTCGTTACACTATAGTCCTATATATCCTTCAATCACCCTGTTTTTTTCTGTCTTTCTATGTACAGCACATTGAGTTGCACCCGCTGTCGGAAATGTGCTTTATAAATAAAGTTTGATTGATTGACTGATAGTCAGGAAAATTGGTTTTTCTATTTGCATTGATTTCTTCCTGTAGTTGCGGCACAGTTTTATGATGGTTTATTTTGCTAGACACAAGATATTTGTCTCCCAGATGTTCTCCTGTTAACATTTCTGCCCATTAGCTGGACCCTGTACCGAACCCTGCCCCTCAAAATCTTAAAGGGTAACATGCAGGTTACATTTTTTTATGGATTTACAATTCTGGGCTCATGGAAAGAATGATTTGGAAAAAAATATACAATCAAAAGTGGGCATTATAAGCCACGCCCCTTAAAAAATGTCAATATCAGCCAATGATGTAACAAAGGGGAGTCCATTCCATGCCTGACCATACCAGAGTGCAGTAGGTCACTTGTTAGTCAATCCAATCAGTTTAGCCAGTGACTGTCTTAGTTTTCATTTCACAGCTAGCTAGGAAGGTACCTGAACCACTGTGTGCGGGAAGTGCAAAAAAACTCTAGCCTGTTATAGTACGGAGTTCACCCCCTCCCAGGAAAAGTACCTATTTTTGTGTGTGGGTGTGGTTTGTGCTGGTGGGAAGAGGAGACTTTGCTGCTGCATCTGTCACAAAAAACGTGGCAGTCTGCGGTGGGAATTTTAGGGAGGATTTTGTCCCTGGAGATATGATGGAGTTCAGGATGGAATTTCGAAGAAAGGAGCATGTGAGACTGATACCTGGGGTGGTCCCATCTGTTCGCTCGGGTCCTGCAGTTCTATGGACATCAGCAGCCTCTGCCATTGGCGCCGGTGAGAAAATTTCTCACAGAGCTAACACACATTCAGCTCGAAGGAAACGTGAAACATGAAACGCATATGGCAAGTTATTACTACTAGCTAGATAACTACCAAATAAAGGAGCAATGTTTAGTGAATAAATCTTTAGCTTGCTGTTAGCCTAGGAAGCTAGCTACACCAACCAATTGATCAGGCAGCAAATACCGTTAGCCAGAAGTCAAGACATTGTCAGTGAGATAACTTAGGTTTTGAGTGACTTTATAATAACAAACATTTTGGGGATTTCTGACAGCTATTTTCGTGCAATTTAATGGTAAATTTGTTCAGTCAATTAAACTCAGATTGGACATTATTGTCTGGTGGGGACCACATCTGTTCAAATAACCCAATTAGAAAACCAGGGTCAGTTGGTCACATGTTACCACAACTTTTCTATCTCTCCAACTAGTTAACTGGGACGTTACTAGTTAAAAAAATTTTAAATGCAGCCTCTACTGGATATGAACAGTTGTTCATTTTTGCTACTGCTTGATATGTATTAACAATGTTAAGTAGAAGCAACTTTGTCATAGTAAAGTAGCTCTCAGTACTAGTCCTCACCAAGATACCGGTCTAATTCACCACAGGTTCTCCACACACCACAACTTAATCTCTTGCCGTATTTCTCTCACCCTTGCCTGTTCCCGGCACCTTGGGCGTCTTGCAATTATAAGGCTGTGACCCATCATACTGGCAAGAGACTGCATATTAATTCACAGGGTAAACCAACCTAAAAGATTCCCTTAGGCCTCTTTGCAATAGCTCATTGGGAACAGCCTTGCCACAATATGTTTACTTGGCTCCACACATCTAAGCCTAACTTTATCTTTGCCATATTTTAGCAACTTTAGTGCCTATTTTACTTAAAACTACAGGCCAATGGTATTAGGCTACCTGTGGTTAAAAAAAACTTAAGGTAGATGAGATTTCAATCAATTTAATTACCCCTCCACACCTCCCTCCAACCCCCCATTTGCAAAATGATTGGACAGACTTCCAATAATTCCTTTAATTGTAATTAAAGCTATTTTGAGGAAAGTCTTGTCTAAGATTATTTTTAAGCAAAACTTATTTTTGTGTTATTTTAGGTAGAAATTGAAAACAATTTTTTAGACTTTGGTTTATTATTTTAAAAATGCACACAAATTAACAAATTCTATTCTACCTGAAGTCATTTTTTTAAACACAGCTGACCTAATACTTTTGGCCTGTAATGCAGTTTTTGTACATCTTATGACTCAGTAATAAAGGAGTCGTCTTCTGCAGTCATAATTTGTTTATATTCAAACTGTTAAAACAGCACGCGTGCATCGAATCGTGAAGGCTATACTGTGTATTGTACTGAATCGTGAGCTGAGTGCATCATTACATCCACACCCCTACTCTTAACACTAAGCACTTTGCAGAAGGAGGAAAAATCATATGAAAATCCTAATTACATTACAGGCATTTAGCAGACGCTCTTATCCAGAGCGACTTACACAACTTTTACTTAGCACTTTACATTGTATCCATTTATACAGCTGGATATATACTGAAGCAATGCAGGTTAAGTACCTTGCTCAAGGGTACAACGGCAGTGTCCTTACCCGGGATTCGAACCTACGACCTTTCGGTTACAAGCGCAGTTCCTTACCCACTGTGCCACACTCCGTCCTAATATACCACATACAGAAAAACTTAAAATGTCAACAAAAACAGGCTTCAAGATATTAAAACCTCAAAAAAAGGTCAAGTATTGCTGCATGGTACATTCTTTGTGTACAGAAGAAAAACAAAGCTACAGCTAAATTTTCTCCAGAATTAAACTACACTACCAACCTATTCTAATATTAATTTATGAACCAGTGCTGTATTGACACTCATAAGAAGAGCAGATTACAGTACATCTGGGACTTTTATCAGATAGCCCAAGTTAATTAAATTATAATTAAAATTGCTGCCATTTGCCTGCTGTCTCCCTATTACATAGGACAAATCATGTCAGCAATCTGCTCAGAGATGTGCATTACCACCAAGAACTAAAGAGATGATCAGCACACCTTTGTATAGTGATGCAAAATGACAGTTTTTGCATGTGTCATGCCATATCACTATATAAAGGTGTGCTGATCACAGTCTTCAAGTGGTGTGGTAGCACATAACACAAAAGAATAGTCTGATTGCTGATTTGGCCTATGCAAAAAAAACACTGGATTTCTATGTTTGTACTGGAATTAAAAAGACCATAATAAACGATTTTACTAAAATCTGTAACAGGTTCCACAAAATCATAACACTTTGATAAAAAGAAATGACTAGTTATACGCAGAGACACACAGCATAGCATCCAAATCTCAATGAACACAGATTCTATTCAAATGTTTAACACAATCTGTAGTCATCTTCTTAGGTATAAAGTTTTTCCATGTCTGAAGAAAGTAACGTTCTGATTTAGAACCTAACCAACTTAATTCTTCCATAGCTGACATACTGCGTTTATAATCTGAATACAACTTTTTCGTAGCTGGACGCAGATTCTCAAACCAGATGGATTGCAAGTGACTACGTATCTCCCATCCTTTTGAACAGTTCACATTTAACATTCAGCAAAGCATATAAAATTGCTTTCACAGAACTGGTCATTTTGATGACCACTGAGCAGAATATTGCTAATTGCCAACAATCTTTAGCTGGTAATATGTTGTTTGTTATGGGTTTTGTCAACAGATAACAGCAATGTCATTGCCATAATTTTAATTAAACTATTCATATTGCAAGGCTGCACCACTTTAACACAGTTTATTATATCTCCGAAACAGTCACTCATCAGCTTTCAAAGAAAGTTAGTGAAGATTATTTCATCAAAATCTTCCATTCACTATTTTGAGGCAGACCATTGCATACTGTACTTTATTTTTCTGAAATATCTTTTCTTGCAATAAAAATTTCAGTTTTTCAAAACAATGCCCAATCATTTCTGCAGTGTACAATGACATACATCATGTTCAAAATGCTTTCAGCAAGTCATATGTTTAAGGTGTAATAGCATCAAAATGTAGCTCAATTGCCTTTTACTGATACAATCTCTTCCATACAGGCATGAACATTTGAATGCCAATAATGTTTACCACTAAAAACACAACACTTAATCTTTGTGAGAATAATAGGCCTAAATATAATTGAAAACATTTGAAACAAGGAATGATGCACTCTGATTCCATGGGAAACCCCAATAGTTTCCTTTACCCCAAATAAACTTAACTTAAAAATATTTTAAATAAGCAGTTTCCCAAACCAGAAGGGGGGTGATTTATGCAGCAGGTCAATGGAATTCCCCCTGCCCAGACACTTACGAGTTTGTGTGCAGGTACTCAAAGGTGAGTTGCGCTCGGTTTAAGCTGCTGTAGTTTGAGAAGGCCATTATAAGAAATACAACTCTTGGTGGGTGAAACGCTTTAAGATCCTTCCCTTTTAGTTTCAACAGGCTTCTTAATCCAATAGTTTCGGTCCATTTATAATCCAATCATTTGTTTATGGTCCTGATTTTCCTGTAAGTAAAATATGCAAGAGTTGCTCAAGTGTATTTTGTGCATACAGTCAGATCATAAACGAATAAGAATTGACAAGCAACATGCAATTCAACAAAGCCAGGTAAAATGCATTTAACATCTAAAAAGCAATCGAATAAGTGAAACAAAAAGACACTAATGTTGTATATTGCCATGTCCAAATGCAACCTGGATAACTAAATTGAACAACTGGGATTGTATGGCTATGCAGTATTCACGAATATCAGCATACATTTTATAACAAATTGGCAATATATTACATAACTCATTAAAGTCATTCATGGCATTTTGTCTGTTCAGTGAGAACAGGTCGCGCGTCCTCACGTGGAAGGCCCACTCATTGATTATTTTGTAGAAAGCAGACTAGCTACACAATTCACACGACGAAAACAATATGTGATTCCATAACTAACGTTAGCTATTCCATTGGCTACAGAATGAATGGGTGTTTGTGCACTACATGACTAATAACGTTTGCCATCTAATCGTCGCAACCCGTAATGTTCCCATTATTCAGTCACCAACACACTACTGATATTGCAGTTAGCTAGCTAGCCAGATGCTTAACATTTGCTGCTTGTTTAGCACATCCGATGTTTCAGCAAACCTTTTCAACAGCCAGCGATTCCAGTTTGAGGTACTGCTTCCGTCAATCCTCAACTGTTAAAAGACGTAAAACTTTAGGTTTGATCTTTGCGGTTAGATTTTGGAATGAATTTTAACAATTTGAAAGGCCGTGAAAATATCCAATGCACTGCTTCGTTCAGCTACGGAGTTGCGCAGACGCCGTTAGTCAACGGAGGAACAAAAAAGAACTTGATTCACAGAGAGAAATCCCGCCTCCAGCACAGCACGACCACCACGTACACCAATCAGAACTCACCAACAGAGAAAAATACACTGGGCGTGTTTCGAGAAGACGTCGCCCTGCAACTGGCTTGCCTGATTTAGAGGGGAACTGCACCGAAAGATATGTTTCCCCCTATTTTCATACGTTTCCCCGTTATTTCAATAAACTCACCATAAATATGTTCCGCCAAAAAAAAGTTTTATCATGAGCTGTTTTCTAAATAAAGAAATTCCAAGCAATATTCTCTGAAATATTCTCCAGCCTTCATCTTCAACATTCATCCAGCCATTCTCCATCTTCTGTTACTGCAATACCCACAGTTCACAGCTCTACAATTTGATTTGTTGGGCGTTCCCTGGGGTGGAAAAAGGTGGTGTGGCGGATTACCAGGATTATAAAACTGCCGAAACGATGGTGAGTGGTGGGTTACATTCCCAAATAAGGTGCATGTGTATTTGTAGTAACATTGGCCATTTTGTCACCGGTTTTGACAGCGGTTTATACATAGCTCTAAGAGGCTGTGTCAGAAACGGCTATTTGTATGTTAGTTTAATTGGTTTCTTTAGGATGTTATATGACATTCTTATAGACGGTTTCATCAGTGGCACGCGCGTTGCCAAGGTTATGCGCTTGGCCCTAAATTAACTTCCGGTCTGTGTTTGTTTATTATTGGGTTTGTGTTTACTGGCTTAAATGGCACCGATTACAAATGGAGTGAAAGTTAAACTGATGAACAGACTGATGTTGGGCTCAGGTTGTTGTGCTGTGGGGTGCAACCTGACCTCAGGAACAAACTATATTTCGAAAATTACATAATTTAACTTTGTAACCTCACTAGGAAATTGTGAAACGAATTGATGAATCCCTGCGATTATCACAGCTGGTGCTTGCCCGTTGTTACTTCGTATTTTTGAGAAATAACTGGACATCGTTACCTATTAAAATGTAAGTCCTGTAAAAATACACATAATAAACTGTATTTTAAAAAATCAACTTCATACATACACATTTAGTAATACTAATACAGCCTTATTTACTATATCAATTTAAGACAATGAATTATGTAATCGCGACCCATTAAAGTCAATGGCGCAGACTTTGCTTCATAATTTCAAACTGCTTTCCTAACGGCTATTTTGCGTCCTGCGACTTAGGTTACAACAGTGAATATGTACGGATTCCTAGACGTGCTGATGAGAGACGACCCTTTCTCATATTAACCTCCAATATGCAAGACAGGATACTAGCAAATTTATGTCAAGTTCCATTCATTTATATGGGGTGGTCGATACACGTCCCTTAGCAACCAAATGCTAGCGCTGGACCACGTCTGACTTATTTGCTGGCACACAAAAAAACGTGAAAGTACTGAAAAAATAACCACAGGAGGATAACAAGGATATTTTTCCTACATAACTAGGTACAGGTTGTTACCGATATTTCGCCTATTTCATATATAGTTGCGAATCAGTTTACGCTTTCCTGTCTGTCGAACGAAGGTGGTCGAATAGGTGCTCTCACTCTAGCACTTTGTTTCAGGTAACAAACTCATAATAAGCGATAACTAAGCTGACCAGTAACACGCCTGAAATAGTTATGAATTAGCTAACTAAATTGATTGTAGCTTAATTAATTCATTCTAGGTAGCTAGCCACTAGCTAGCTAGCTAAACGTAGCTAACATTTTATAAACTATGCACAGTAACGTTAGCTCAATGCTAGTAGTTCATACGCTTTAGCTACGTTTTTTACTAACGTTATGATACCTGTTTCCAATGACTTGACAGCGTTACATTGCCTGATCATTTTTGTTGTGGTAACCTAGCAAGATGACCCAAACTATAAGAGCCACGATGTTTTCCCATCAATACATGCTATACAAATAAATAACCTACAGTAATTGCATTGGCTACACATGCTGCCCACTAGCCCCAGTTTGTGCTTCTAATCATCGTTTTTAAGCAATATCATAGAAAGAGTGCACTTTTTATACGGGAATGAATGTGCATGTAACCCAGAACAGTTATGGATTATGTAAGGAATGTATGATGCTCAGCAAGGTGCAATACTGTGAACAGTTATCTGTCACTTGATTTTCTGGTAATGTAACATTATCGCATTTCAGTTTGGCCAAGTAACGGTTCTTTTCTTCGACTGGTAACCCCAAATAATACGGGCTAGACATAGTTTTAACTAGCTAGCTAACGTAATTTACTTGTTATTTACTTTGCTTGTTATCAGAAATAGTCTAGAGGGACTCTGTTGTTATTGATTGTTTGCGGAAGTCTGCCGGAAGTCAAGTTAGGGCCAGAACAACGCACATGCGCAGTAACGTTTGTTTATGTTGTTACCGTTGAAACCGTCTATATGACTGCGTAGACAGCAACATTACATATGACGTCACATACTAAAGAACCAACGTTAGCTGCCGGCTAACATTGTTGTGATGACTTAGGCCTCGCCGCTTTTAACTAAGCTGCTTTTGACTAATGTCATAATTAAGTTAAAAGCAGTTTAGTTAAAAACCGCTAAGTTATCACAGTAATGTCAGCTAGCGAGCTAACGCTATTGCTTTAGGATGTATTGTCACACACTAAACAAAAATATAAACGCAACTCTTATTTTTGCAGCCATTTTTAATGCTTTTAAATAATACCTCAAAGAGTTGTTCTATGTGCACAAAGATCTTATTTCTCAGATTTTGCCCACAAATTTGTTTATATCACTGTTAGCTAGCGTTTCTCCTTTGTCAAGATAATCCATTTCCTGCACAGGTGTGGCATATCAAGATGCTGAATAAAAGCCATGATCACTACACAGGTTTCCTTATGATGGGGTCAGTAAAAGGCCACCCTAAAATGTTGAGCTTTTTGTTGTTCAACACCATATCACAGATGCTTTAAGAGTTAAGAGATCATGCAATTGGCATGCTGACTGCAGGAATGTCCTATGGGTGTTCATTTCTCCACCATAAGCCTCGTTTCAGAGATTTTGGAAGTTCGTCCAACAGGCCTCACAACCGCAGACCACGTGTAACCACGCCAGCCCAGGACCGCCACATCCGACTTCTTCACCTGCGGGATCGTCTGAGGCCAGCCACATAGACAGCTGATGAAACAGTTGATTTACACAACCGTAGAATTTCTGCACTGTCAGAAATCGCCTCAGGGAAGCTCATCTGCGTGCTCAACTGGGGTCTTAATTTGTCTGCAGTTCGGCGTCACAATCGACGTGAGTGGGCAAGAGCTCACCTTCGATGGCCACTTCTTCCATGGTCTGCATACTCACCAGACCCATTGAGCATGTTTGGGATGCTCTGGACCGGCGCATACAACAGCGTGTTCCAGTTCCCACCAATATCCAACAGCTTCGTACAGCTACTGAAGAGGAGTGGGACAATATTCCACAGGCTACAATCAACAATTTGATCAATTCAATGCGAAGGAGATGTGTTGCGTTGCATGAGGCAAATGGTGGTCACACAAGATACTGATCGGCATTCTGTTCATTTCATAGTGTCTTTTTTGGGGAATATGTGACTAACAAATGCATATCTGTATCCCCAATCACGTGAAATCAATAGATAAGTGCTTAATGAATCTATTTCAGTTGACTGGTGTACGTTTATTACCTTTGAACTCAATAAAATCTTTGAAATTGATAAGTGTTGCATTTATATTTTTGTTCAGTATATGTAGGGAAGTCAAACGTTCTGCCTGCAATGTAATCAATGGGAGTTCCATGCACAAACATAAAACAAAAATGGCATCTGGGCTCACTTTAACAGTTTTTTTAACAAGGAAATATACAAAATCGGAGTAGACAGTGCAATTAAATTGTTTCAAAAGTGCACTGATAGTTCAGCGATGTTACTTTTTTACTTCAGAAATAAGGAATTATTATGCGAATTTGACTCTGTTTACAAGCATTTGACTCTGTTTACAAGCATTTGTGCCTGCACTTAACGCTTCACCAAAATGAGTGGGGGCATTATGAAAAATCTAACCTCATTGAAGGTATTATTACTCATTTCACCACAAGAAAAACTCACTGTGAAATGTTTATTAATTGGTGAAAAACTGTGCACGTTTTCTGTTGGCTAGGTCACCAGGAAAACTTGTTTGAACAAGATTCTTACATGTATGTCTTCAAGTTCTTATCTACAGTGTGGTATAAACCATTTGAGTTTGGTGTTTTTTTTATTAGGGTGAAAAGGAGGCATGTGCAACCCTCCGGAACCCGAATCCCGAGCAGACAGAATAGTATTCCATAGCTAGCTATGACCTGCTGCCAGTGTAGGCTACGTGTTTTCTGCTGACTAGTTCACCGAAAAAAACTCGTTTGAACAACAATATTTTTACATATATTTTTTCTCCAGGACCATGTCTACAGTATGGTATAAAGGATTTTAGTTTTACGAATGGTTGTTTTTCCCACTGCGCGCAGGAACTGCCACCATGGGCTATGCATGACGAATTGTGGCCACTCACTCACGGACGATCTGAGAGGGACGTTTAGTCGGACGCATGCGCAGGTGGTGCTTCGTCTTTGCATTTCCTAAAATCATCGCATGCGCAGGTGGTGCTAGCGATGCCTTTCATTGCATTTCCTAAAATCATCGCCTAACGTTACTTCAACTAACCTAACATGTTGGCGTTTCACCTACTTTACCTAACTTAGTCAGTGCATACGGATCGCCTACTTTAGTTAACCTAGTTAGCGCAACGCCTTTATCTGTCTGCATCTCCCAAAATCACCACTTCGAACGGCACAAGATTTTTACACACAGCTTCATCGCCTAACGTTAGGCTACTTTAGCTAACCCTAGGCGTTTCGCCTACTTAACCTAGTTAGCGCGTACGGATGCTATCCTGCACGCATGAGTAGGAGCTAAGGACACACCGCTACAACCACCGACACAGATGTATGGACACACGGAGGACAACAAATACGTTACAGAGGTAAGGACATGCCATAGCTACCTAGCTATATAGGACGGGTTCTGGATGGTTTCGTGCTTGTTTTTATTAGGGTGAAAATGGGGACATGACCCTGGTAGATTCCTACGGAGCCCGTCTGGTGACATTTGTGAAAAAAATGTATTCCGTGGCCACGATCAATAATGCGTGGGAACGAGATAATTAATTTGTCGCCATTTGTTGCCAAGTTCCAGATGTGGCGGGATGGTTGTCAGTTTTGGAGTGATTTATTATTTGTGAATAAAAGTAATTAGCCTATACTTAGCCTATATTCAAGAGTATAAACCTATAATTCAACTAGGGCTGCAGCAGTTGTATCCATGGAATCTACTTAAAACGCTGTTTTCTGCTGATCTGAACACGCCAGTGGCTGACACCATGTGTCCCTATATCATTGCGGAAAATAATTTGCCTACCTGACGAAGACCAACATGGTCGAAACGTTGTCACTGCTCACAGATTTAAGTTAAATAAATCAGTTGAAAGCATAATAGCAGTGTGCTGGTATTATTTTCTTATTTTGCATTATTCTTCTCTTTTACCAAGCACCTGTGCTAAATTTTGGATGTGCGTATGCCTTTACGAACCTATATCATTGTGGGACACATATTACAGTCCCTTTGGTATTAGCCTATGCCATGGCGCTATGAAATGCCAATAATAAGGCTACTTATTAGTATTATAGTATTATAGTAGGCTATTAGTATTGAGGGCCCGGAGGAGCTTAACGTCTATGTGAAGCCGGACCTGTCACCGATGGCGATGCTAAATGAAAGACTGGGAGGATCTCTTCCTTAATTACACTCTCAGAGGCGAGCTGGCCACTCTCCGAGCTAGGCTAATAATTCGCCAGGTAAACAGTATAGTTCACATGCCTACCTCGGCAACCCACTGGATATGTAACTGGCTTAGCCCGTCACTAGCAAGTGACTGAAGTATGACATTGTAATTCATTCCCAGATTAAAATAAAACAAAATTAATTCAAACTTGTCCATGTTTGTTTTTGCAAGCGGCTAAAGCAACAATGAACAGTCTCTCCATGGAGATGACTAACAATAATTATTTCGTGGCCACGACTATCTCGTTTTTACAGTCTCTGGTTCCCACGCATTATCTCGTGGCCACGACTTAATTATCTCGTTCCCACGCATTATTAATTCGTGGCCACGTAATATAGGCTATTTTTTCACAAATGTCACCAGACGGGCTCCATAGATTCCAGTCCCAAAGTGCAATGGAATTTTGAAGCCACGGGCCCGCTGTTTGAAACTGAGACATTTTGGCACGTATTGCGTTTTGAGAGTACACTTTTAATGACGCATCCCATAACAATACATTCCAGTAGGCTACATGCGCACCGAATATTTGTTTTACTGTACAAATATCACAAAATATTGGTTCATGTTGTTGAAGGAAAACTGATAACCCCACCCTAAAAGTCCCGCAGGTGATGATGCGTTTCCCTCCAACGACAGTGATTACATGCGAAGGGAAGCGGCTAAATTTCTAAAACTGGAATAGGAAAAAAGAGTTATATTCTGGCAAATTAGCGGTTTATATGTTGTTATTTGACTATACTGTAGCATTTATAACATTATGCATGGAGTGCATTATGCAATAAACTGTCAAAATATGTTTTCCTTATAGATCCCCAAAACAGGTTTGACCTCCCTATCATAGGCTATGTAATGTTGTTAGCTATGCAATTACACTTGACATCACATCCTAAAATTTGGTTTCTCAACGGAGGCGTTCTGCGATTGCAAGGGGGCGCTGGAAGCACGATGGATGAGAGGGGGGCGTTGTGGCCATTACGGGGGGCCTTTGCCCAATATTAACCTCTTATTTCAAAGCCCCTAGTGGTCGGCGTGCCGAGATTGCTGAACTCAGACATTCAGTGCTACTGAAACCAAAGTATGCGATAAAAACAGAAACGCTTTCTTTCAGGTCATTAGTAGACGATACACGACAACTATGCCGAATACGGAGTTTCGCAGCGCCACCATTGTCGCTCTGGTCGTTCATTTAAAATGCACCCCCTCCCTGCAGTCTCTGCAACTACACACCCCCATCCATGACATAATGGATAATATTGTTTATCTGGGCATTCATAAGAATATTCTTTCACGACTCAAAAATCATATTCGGTCATAGCAACAAGATAAACCCAGAAATAGCCTATGCCAAGACAGCAGTGAAAACGCTGCTCACTGAATAACGAAATAAACAAGCCAACCCACTGAGCAAAGATACATCCAAAAGACCCCTTTTCAACGTCATTAGCCCCTTTTCCACTGCAGGGCCGAACGGTTCTGAGCACGGAGAGGAACGGTTCCAATGGTGTTTTCACCTGGAAACGGTTTGGCGCGGAACGATTACAAACCGTGCCCAGCACGATATTTTCAGCACGGTTAGACAACCGTGCTCAGTGCAGCAAAACCGTTCGGGTGGGCAGGCTTAATGACGTATTCACTGATTGGTTTCACATTACGTTAGTTTTGTGACTCCGCATACGGCCTCTTCACGTCCTCTTCCGTAAGCTAGGTCAGTGGAGAAGCTAATATAAATGAAAATGCCAATCAAAAATCGTATTCCGTCATAGCAACAAGATAAACCCGACAATAGCCATTGGGATGGCAGGTATGCCATCCCGCCAAGTTACGCCTTGGCGGGGGCATGCCCCATACCTATACAGCACAGAGAGTTTGGCACTTTTCAGGGTTCCCCACAGAAATAACCACAACAGCCACAGACACTTAGCCCTTAAAAACATTAAATTCTGTACATTCTCACCCCATTTCAACAGACAGAATTCATAAACAACTTCACATGTCAACACAATAAAGCCCCAAACTAAGGGGATTTTGCGTTTTCTCCTTCTTCTTCTCCTTCTTCTTCTTCTTATTTTTCCTGCCGCCTATCCCACTAACAACATGTCTCCCCATTGGACACTTTACCGACACCAGCCAAATCTTCACCTACACGACCCAATCAAAAACTTGCATACACACGCAAAATACCCATACCTTTTTATACTGAAACATTACCCGTTTAAACAGCTAGTCTGCTGTGGCCTAGTGGGCAAGGTTACAGTCTTAGGAACACGGGGTCCAAGGTTCAAGCCCAGCTAGGAACACATTTCTGTAACCTGCTTTTACCCTCACTGATAATTGTCTACTACTACTCAATTATTGCTTTTGCACCATATCTACCCGCCGTTCACTGAACGTATACACTGCATCTGCACGTTCAGTTATTAACCCTCTGGGGTCGAGAGCTCCGCCGGCGGAGCTCGACAAGATGAAATTAACTTTTGTTTCTATTTGGATGATTAACTTCACGTGCTGTTATCATACAGACGCAACAAAAACATTGATAGAAACCTTAGAATCGTGACTTTCCAATACGCCCATTGGCAAATAATATGAATTGTTTTAAATGTTCTAAATTTGATTAATTAGATCATGTATGCTTCGTTAAACTTTACACATTACTATGTGAATTTCGCTCAGCAGGAAGTCCGCCCAAATCGCATTCACATGTTAACAACATTATAATTACTCTCCATAGAAGGAGACTAAAGGAGGAGCGATGCGAGATCCATGTGAGAAATGCCAAGTCTGCGAAAGTGGGATAGAATGTCAAAGTGTCGCCTAATTCACTTTTTTTGAGGTGAACATTTCGTTTAATTTTGGAAAATGGTCCGTCCGGAAGCCGACACTGATGAAGAGCGGTGTCATTTCGAACAGCGAACTGATCCAGCTGAGGATCAACTTCATGCCTAAGTATATTTCTTATGATCATATTGGTAAATATGTGTACTGTATTGCAACGTATCTGTGTGTTTGTAGGAATATCCAGCAATATGCGCGTTTGTAAATTCCCACACTACGAACGATTCAAACTATTGCATCTCAAAATTATAGGCTAGGCTCTCCGCGTCTGGTTGTGTTAGAAGTATCAGGTAGACTGTATGTTTTTCGATCATATTGGTAATAAATAGCCCGTGGCGTGGCTAAGATTCTAAAACTGATGTCCTCGCACAATCGATATGAGCATACTGTAAGTAAATTCGGGAAATAGCAATATAATAACCACTTAGCTAAACAGACCTAGCCTACTTCAGATTGAGGCATTGTTATTGATGAGTTGCGTGTAGTTGAGCTGGAACAGCAATGTTTATTTAGTTTAGCTAATGTTGTTTCGTTGATAGCTTGCATTATTTGTAAATGTGTGCTGTATTACATTCTCTGTGTGTTTGTAGGAATATTCACTAATATGCACGCTTGTAAATTCCCACACTACAAATGATTCTAACCATTGCTTCTCAAAATTATAGGCACCTCTCTGCGTCTGGTTGTGTTTGTTTGGTTCTTTGTTTGTATATGACGTAACCATGTCACATTTCCTAAGTTTTGTTTTCATTAGTTAGTGGTTTGCCCCTTTTTTGTAAAGCACATTTAATTTTCACCTGTTGAAGGAAATGTGCTATATAAATAAAGTTTGATTTGATGTCACATTTCCTAACAATTTTGTTTTTATCATATTTACAGAGATGCTGATCAGGAAACACGGCCTAGTTCACCACTAGCTAAGAGGCCACGCAAGCGTTGCAAGAGTACACCAGTCTCATCTCATCTTCCATGCGTATAGTTTGCTTCAATAAATGTTCTGAAAATCAAAAGATGTCTTTGTTTCTGTCTTCTAAATGGCTCACTGAGTCTTTGTCTTAGTGGTGGGGAGGCATGCGGCCAGGTGTGAATAGCCTACTTAGCTGGCAGGTCGTCCTACCCAATGCATATTCATTACAGAAAGGCCATTTGCCCTCCCATTCTCACCTGGTGTTGAAAAATAGTAGTCACAACACTAACTTTTAGCAATGTATTTTATATTTCTCATTGGATTCGCTAAAATATTTTGTCATCTTTTGATACCCAAGACCTTGATGAACACATTTCAGTGACCAAAAGTCTTAGTCACAATTGTTCAGTGTGCTTTATTACAACATTCCTGTGCATGTTCAAAACTACTGTTTACAGTTTGTGTGTTTTTAGAGCAGTTTACAATCCACACATGATTATGACCTACTTACTGCTGCCATATTATTGTAGCTGAGTCTGTGCTGAAAACAAAGATATGAAACACTTTGGAATCACTGTATATAAAGTTGATGAAATTTACACAACTGTCAGAGCATCGCACAATCACCAGTGTGCCGGGTTAACCGGCTACAATATTGCAAAGCCATATGGATTCAACGGGAGCTCTTCTGTGCTTACTGGCCTGTGTTCTTCTTTAAAACCACGGATAGGTTTGCTAATGATATTTCACGCATTGCATAGCTATGTCGTGGTGCTGCACTAACAAATTCACAGACTGGTAAACCTCTGGTTGAAGGACTGAATTTATCTCACACTGTTGTTATTTTCTCATATGCAAAGCCTGCTGGGACATATGCGTCTGCTCCTATTCTCCACTAAGTTCTCCGGTTCTAGCTTAGCAAAACAGCGAAGAGGATTCCTACCTGCAGATAAGCCTATCAAAATGCCTTATAAACCTTACAAACACTAAAAGTGCATCTCCAGAAGAGTACAGAAGGGTACACAAGTTGCGACCTAGGGAGTTCTAATTCTACGGGCTTGCTGATTATTTGTCAATCATGGCCGTCAAATCCGTGAGTACATACACTGGCCATATTTCACCTGCGTTTCTGATGCGTTTACGCTTACGCCACCGCACCCTTCTGAACTGTTTTACATATATAGCAAACCGAAACTGCTAAACGGTACACGCTCATCAGACTGTACAAATTCACACAAGGATAGCCATAATCCACAACCGTTTCTTACAGGGTCACTTCGCATTTCTCACTCTCAGAATAAAACGCTTTGCAAAAAGAAATGATATATCATAAAAAACACGTTTTCAACGTACAAAAATTCCAAGTTACAGTCTCTGGTCTATTCACACAGCCCACGGATTGCGTGCCTGGCCGCGGACGTGAAGCTATCTTTTCCACCTCAGCTCTGTTTTTTCTGCCTTGCGCCAAGCGGATTTTAGGTAGCCTACCTAGCTACCGTAATCTCAGGATTTCGACATTTGTTGGCGAGTTTCGCTTCATCATGGGTAAATTAAATCCATGTTACTGAAGTTATGTCTTGTTCCCAAGTATAACAACATTATCAGTGTTGCCTAACGTTATAGATTCTACTCGTTATCCCACCCAAGTAACGAATGTTCAGCAAACCCCGCCATCATTACCGACTTTCGAGTCTAAACTGAGGTACCATGTGAAAGTAACGTAGACATCCCAATGAATTGGTAGATAGCTACCAAATATGTTGTGCTAAGCTATTGGAAAAGGGATGTTTCATATAACATTAACGTTAGCTTACGCCGGGCACCCACCGCACGCGTCGCGTAAGCAGCACGGCGCGACGCGTAGCGTGTCTCCACTGGTTCCGTTTGTGTCGCGCAAAGGCTTGCTTAAAGCTCTATATTCCTAGTAGCTCTCGCAGTCTGCAGTGGGCTTACATCATGTATTTCACGTTTGTTCAGGACTTTTGATTATGGGTAAGTGAATACTTGGTGAGAGACCTTTTTCAGTCTGTTAATATGGTAATATTTTTTAACACATGTAAATACGTGAGAAAGTAAACGCTTTAAAGAATTACCATAAACTTAAATCGCAACGTAGCCTACATAATAATCAATCTCAAACTGCATTCATTAATTTGCTTGGTTAACAAGCGTGCCAACTTTATGAAGAATATGTAATGATCATAATAATAATAATAATAAATAATCCATAATCAACCATTGGGAATTCCCGTGTCGTCTTGTTATTCACGTCCAGACATTTATATGATCATATTTAGTAAAATCAGTTAATCGTCAAAAAGATTGTAACAGTTTAAACTTGAAGGGATATGAACACCACAACGTCATGAACACCGGAAGCTTTGAAGTACAAGTGCAATAAAGGCTTGCTTACAACTTAATTTATAAAATAGGTGCATTTTAATCGGCAAGACCACTAAATCAGATTTTTTAAAGCACTGTGGATTATCTGGTTTTATTAATAAGCCCTTTTTAAAAGCACGGCGAACGAAGACATCGGAAAAGTCAAATAGGCTGAGCAATGGTTGGTTAAAAACTACCTTACAACATTCGAGCTAACAAACCGCTGCTCGGTGCATTCACGTCTACATCATTCAATAGGCTACGTCATTCTGTGGTGTATTTTCAAATTTACCCCGCCCCCTCCGCAAAATAAGATAGCGAAACTAAGTTTGCCTTTTCCCCAGGTTCCAGTTTTTTGTTTGTTTTTTTTTTCTGCAAGGACAATACAAAAACGAAAAGGCTTGTATTTTTTTAGCTGCTTATAAAATGTCTGGGAGGGAACTAGGGACACACCCCCAGTAATATAAGGATGAAATATAAATCAGAGCATGTATACCTAGCATTTTAGAGCATATTTCTGTGTATAAACAGGCCATCGTGACGCGCGACAAGCCGAAAAAAATAGAACTGAAGCGAAAAACTACGCTTCAGTTCGCTTGTGTCGCGCGAGCTTCGCAGCCGGTTCGCGACGCGTTCGCTTCTGGTGGAGACGACGTCGCCCGCTGCCATTGTAATAACAGTACTTCAACTACGCTTCAGTTACGCGCGTAATACGCGCGTAGTGCGCTCGCGGTCGATACGCGTGCGGTGGGTGCCCGGCTTTAGGAAGCAATACAAGCACTGCAGTGGTTTGTTTGTTGTTCATAAAGTGAATAATCCCAGAATCTATTCATAGTAGGCTATTATCATGACGTGTTTTGCCATAGCCTACTTAATATGGCGCAATTCCATAGCTCATTGGCCACGATTGTCATTTAATGATAATCACCTGCTATTTGATTACAATCACCTGGCAATCTGATTCATCTTCTTTGCGTACATTGTCTTTATAAAAAGTATTTTGGGGATCATATAATTCTGTATATTTCTCTACTTCTGTTGTTAGCTTAATCTCATCCATATGTTGTCGGAGAACATGAGGCCAGCGGAGAAAAGCGCAGCTGGTAGGAACACAAGGGGGCAGAAAATCGCTGCACAAGCGCTCCGCGTCCGGTGTGTAGCCTGCGTTACCGTCTTGGTCGATGCGCTATTCTCCGTCGGTCTGGGGAGAGTAGGCCTACTGCCGCTGGGGATTGAACTCGGGTTTCTGCGGCGGTCGGTGAGCTCGTATACCGCTGCACTAAGTCTATTAAATTGTAACTTACGTTTCTGTAGACATATGCTAGTTCTGTTTGTCTCTGTAAGACAAAGTAATGTGCATTTTGGGCATTATATTACTTACTATATTTAGCTAGTTTAGATAGGATTTATTGTGCAGAAGGCATTTACCTTCTACCAAAGGATTTACATGCTTTACAGTGTAAGCTATTGAAATGCTGTTATTTAGGTTTTTGATTGATAAAAAACAGGCACACACTCTCTCTCTCACGCTCTCTCCAATAATAACAATAAGTATGTTGTTAATAAATTATACATATTATTTATTTGTTTAATCACAAATAAAAAAATATTTCATTAATCACATGTCGATTTCCTGCACCTTTCCTGTCGATTTCGTCCACAGACGTCCAAAAAATCTCCTAGTCAGACGTTCAAATATTGAACTGCACGTCTACATCCAAGAGGGGTCGTAGTCAGACGTCCAGATACTGAACCTGATTTGCACGTCGAGCAGACATACAGATTAGAGCCCGACCGATATATCGGCCATTATTTGACTTTTTTGACGGCATCGGGATCGGCAGTCATGCTGCCGATGTGTCCCGATATTCTAATAAGAATAATAAACAAAAAAACAATGATTATTTATCTGTACTTGTCTGTTCGAACGTTGTAGTTGCTATTTACTAGAATTATCCAGTAGAGGGAGCTCTAATACAAGTGTGAACTGCAGCAGCTGACGCGCTACTTCTCTAATAAGATGTTTGTCACTCGTGCCTCATCCAATATTCTCCACTGCAAGACTTGTCTGCACAGATTCGATTACCGCAATAAAGTGAAAGTTTTTTAATTAAATGCGTTTATACGACCACTATGTTTATCAGACCACTATGTTTATGAATCCTCATTATCAAGCGAGCGAGCTAGATAACATATTTGGTTCACTTTAGCAAGCTAGCTGGCTAGCAAGCCTTTATGAAGTGGCAGTGAGCACATAAACAGCGTAGGATCTACATTTCCAGAGGACGTCGCTGTATTCTCAAATAAATAACCAGCCAAAATAAAATGGTGAGTGAATGCATCACACATTTGTTTTTTTTATCTGAGATAATGATATTAGCTACTATATGATGCTGTGTCAATAGCCAACGCGTTATTGCAAGCGAGTGTGTCATCTAGTCACGCGTCATCGTAGCAAGCTAACCAGACAGAAAAAACGCTGATAAAACACTTCTAACGTGGATCATTTTAAGCCATGTTATCTAGCTTTGTCGTGATAACATGAGAGAAGGATTGCTGTTGGAGAAGTGAATCAACCAACAGTTAGCGCGGGTGACCTGCACGAAAGCGCATTGTAGTTTTTTTTCACGTATTTCATCCAGTCAATTTAATTTCATCTAACGTTACACTTGATTCACTCTTTGGCTCCGCTAGATAATGTCTTACTCTTTGAGATTATGTAGTAGAAATAAAATAAAAAAATATAATTCATTTAACTTAGTGAGAATATATAATAAGAAATAATGAGGCTGTGTCAATAGCCAATGCGTTATTGCGAGCGAGTGTGTCATCTAGTCACGCGTCAGAGCGCATTGTAGTTATTTTCACCACCGAATTCTTACGGACAGGGAAGCTCGCTAGATAGTCTTACTCTTTGAGATCATGTAGTAGGAATAAAATAAGAAAATATAATGAATGTACTGAGAATAGATACTAAGAAATAATAACAAATTAATAATAATAATAACAACAATAATAATAGTATTCATAAAAATACATGTTTGAAACTGGAAAACTGATTTTTTAAATTAATTTTTTTATAGATGGCTGGAAAAGAAAGGAGTAAAAGCAAGGTGTGGAGTTATTTTGATTTCACAGACTTAAAGATGGTGCTAATATACATCTTTTACTTTTTTATTTAAAAAGTTCTTTGTGTGTTTATTTTTATTTTTATTTGTTTGCTTGTAAGTTAAATGTTCTTAACTTCTATCTCAAATTGATTTTAAAATGTTGCACTTTTTGACAAATTATCAGTCAAAACATCGGTCATCGGTGGGCTAAGACTCTCCAATATCGGGATCGGCATCGGACCCAAAAATCTGGCATCGGTCGGGCTCTAATCTTAAAGATTGTGCCACCTGCTTCCTTTAGAATGTTCAGCATAGCATAGGATTCTCCACAGAGGAGCAGCTACACTGTAAGCAATTGCTGTTAATTTGCAGCCAATTTTCAACACTAATCTAATGTATTTATGTAATACAGTTTTGTACTGCAGTTAGCAATGCGTCATGGGCTGGTCCATTTGAAGCAACAGCACAGAAGCCCTAAACAGTATGCTAATGTTTTAAATTACAGTACACTAAAATATTTTTTTCGAAATTGGGTGTTGCACAGGGAATATTGGCGCTTGACAAGAAGTTTGATAATAAATTAGCTAGTCTTTTAATTCCAAAATTGATATTTTGTCAACGTTCGTTAGTTAAGTTAATTTTCCATTAGAAAAAAAAGTCGGAAATAATTTGCCATTAGGCACTCGTGAGGGGACTTTTTCAGAAACATCATTTGGAAAGCAGTTTTTCCAGAGGAGGGCACACTTCGGAGGACATGTGCTACACATCAACAAGAAGTCCTGCTTCATCTGCATCGATCGGGTTGTGCATCTACAAATTAGACGGCAATTAAAAACAATCTTATTTTCCTCATCAGTATCTTATGCATAAAGGTAGCATTACCAAAAATAATGTTTGAAATCAAACTGATGCTCAGCAAGCTGTATAGCTAGTGAGTGTGTGATTTTAAAATGTCACTTATCAGTGAGGCTGAAATTTGAATAGCTCAAACATTTATATTTACGTGCATTTTAGAGTCACCGTGTTTTATCAAATGCTAACCGTTTTGGATCATCGGTCAATTTTCTTAAGATTGGTAGTGGTTGTTAATAGGTAGCTAGCTGATAGCCTTTTGCGCCTTGTTGATAGCTGCAAATGCCACAAAAAAACACTAAACAAACTTGACGGTTGTAATGGTGATGGGATAATTTCAAGTAGAACAGTGGTTAATCTTTGAGAGGAGAGCGAGCTGATAGTGTTAGTATCGGTTAGTATTGTGGCGGTTTCGCAAAGAAGCAGAGACGGAGACTGGCTTGGCTGTTTTCGAATCGCTCGCGGGGAGCTTCGCTTCATTTGTGACATCTCTTCAAAACGGTAATTCGTAGACTGACCATCATAGCTGGGCGAAGCCTGCTTTTGTCAAACCCCGTTCGCCGTGATTGGCTGCCCCGGCGCAACGGGACTAACCAATCACACAGCCTTAACGTCACATCACACAAAGGTCGGATAATTTACATACAGCGGGAAACAGCAGCACGAGACACGCAAAACAGAGACAGGCAGGGAATACAACAACAGTATTGGCTAATTGACTAATGACAGAAACATGACGGTGCAAATCATAAACCCGAGGGCTGCTAGCGCTACGGAAGCGATTCCTAGCAGGCTACACACATTCAAAATAACGAGTATTTACACGATCGCGGAGCGGGACAAGTTAACCGCTAACAAGCTAACAATTATTTAGTTACACACAGGCAAGATCGCCACAGTATTTACATACAATTAAAACATTGATTTCTTTCACTGTTGATTTCATAGCCAACCAAGGTTAACATTGCGACTTGGTTTAAGACTAGAAATTTCAGCGCAAAGATTGATACAGGTGGTACAGAAAAGCAGCCAGTAATTATACTGGGCTTCTTGTTTACATATTTTAGCGTATTTAACATCAATGCATAATATGTTTGATTATGCATTTGGCTAAAATAAAAATACACCTAATTTAACTTTTAAGTGTGTTTTGCCAGATTTCTGTCGGACTTTTCAAAACTTTTCAACTTTTAAGTGTCACACTTACAGACATAAAGACAAATGTGTGGTTAGGCCTAGGTTGTGTGGTGTAGTTGAACTAACATGTCATGTTGACTTCTGCAGTGCAAGGTGTGAGAACTTGGAGGCCTTTTACTCTCATTTGAAAATACACATCAGAGAGGGGAAAACAGTTGCTTGTCCTTATGGACACTGTGACAAGAGCTTTACAGTTTTATCCACATTCACATCACACATGAGTAGGAAACTCTGGAAAATCTGGCTGATTCAGTTGTGAATCCTGGCATTTCCCATGAGAGTGAACAAGAGCAGTCTGATATGCAGATTGATCCTCCCAGTGATGCAGGTGATGAGCAATCAGGTTTACGCAGAAAATGCTGATGAATCCCAGTTCTTGAAAAATGTAGCCCTGTTTTGTTTGAAATTGCAAGCAAAGTTGTTGCTTCCGTTCTCTGTCATTCAGACAAATATTGAAGATTTTCAGGAAATAAATGATATAAGCCAGTCACCTTTGCTTTTCAAACTGAAAGAGAAGTTGGTTACACTTGGGGTTTCGGAAGCTGACACAAGCAATGTGATCAATGTCTTGAAAACTAAGGATCTCTTTAGGGCCTGCAACGCTCAGTCATTTAAAACTGACCAGAAAAGAAAAACTGTTTTCAAGAACAGCTTCAATTATGCTGAGCCAGTTCAGATCTGTCTAGGTCAGAATGAGGCAGGCAAAGAGTGTTTTGCTCAGTATGTTCCTATTAAACAAACGATTGAATCTCTCTTTCATTGTGAGTCAGTGCGGGAACAATATGAGCAAGTACACTCCAGTATCGGTTCTAAGGATATTCTTCGGGATGTGTGGGATGGCAGAAATATTGCAGAGAATGTATTCTTCCAGACAGAGACACTTGCAGTGTGTCTCACTCTTGAAGATTTAATGCCACACAATAGATCGGGGACTGATCACATGCAACTTGTTCTTCTCTGTAGAGAACAGGACTTTAAATATTTCAGTCAAGACTTGGGTATGGGCTCCCTGGTCAATGACTTTAAAGATCTTGAGCTCAATGGCATTACCCTGTCTGATGGAAAGGTCTACAAGGGAACTTTGTGTGCCATTGCAGGGGACAACCGAGGCTCACATAACATAAAAGGCTTTGTTGAGAATTTCAGCAGGAGTTCACACTTCTGCAGATAATTTGTGAGATCAACAGAGAAGCATTCAATGCAGATCCTTTTATCCAGGGCACTAACCGCACAATGCAGTCATACAGTGATCATGTTCAGAGCAGTGAAGGACAGTCTTCATCTAGTGGAGATGTTAAATTTGACTCTGACAAAATTTGTGTTTAATACGCTCACATACTTCCATGTCTGTCAGCCAGGGTTACCTCCATGTCTTGGCCATGATCTTTTTGAAGGTATTGTATCCTCTGATCTGGCACTGTACATTAACCATCTTGTTAAGGTGGATAAACAGTTCAGCTATCTTGAGTTGGATCGATGAATAAATCAGTTCAAGTATCTCGGTATGGATGCTAACCTCAAACCTTGTGAGGTTAATCCAGAGGGTGTAAAACTTGGGGGACATGCTGTGCAAAATTGGTGTTTGCTCAGAATGTTGCCCGTCTTGATTGGAGACAAAATAGAAAATCCAGGTGACAACAGAATATGGTAGTTGGTTTTACAACTTAGAGAAGTTGTTGAGCTCATTTGTGCACCAGCCATTTTGACTGGCCAGATAGCCTATCTAAGAGTTCTGATCGATTAATATTTACATTGCCGAAAGCAAGCCTGTCCTGACCACCCACTGAAGCCCAAACATCATTATGTCAGTCATTATCCAGAGCTCATTATCCAGTTTGGGCCACTTATTCGTCTATGGACATTTAGATTTGAGAGCAAACACACATATTTTAAACTTTAAGAATCCATGTTCTACTCTTGCAGAGAGGCCTTTACAGGTCTTTCTGAGTGTTGGCAACTTCTTCTCGCCAGCTCTTTTAGTGGAGAAGGGGACACAGTTTTTCTCAGGCGACTACAATGATGACATCAGAGAGGCAGTTGCACATCATAATTTTGAGGCTGTAAACACTCTGATAGCCCATGTGTCACTGTGACTGTGAAGGGTACAAAATACAAAAAGAACATGTTCATGATCGATCGTGATCGATGATGATGATGAGGGGCTTGTCATTGGAAAAATCAAAGTGGTTCTCATTCATAAGGATTCAGCAGCATATTTTATTGCTGAAAAATATCATGCCATGCGTCTTCCTGACATGGGTGTCTATAGCCTTACGCTGATGCAGAGAAGCTACTGTTGTGTTAATCAGGAGAATCTGCTAGATTACTACCCCTTCCCTGAGTACACTGTCCATGGCACACCAATGATAATTCTTCACCATTCTTTCCCTTTATTCCAGAATAATGGCTAACTTGAGTGAAGAAATCAAGGAGATCATCTGCAAGATCTTGCCAAATCTCTCTGAAACGACCCAGTGGCAAATAATTTCTAAACTTCAGAGCTCTGGCTTGGAGTCAAAAGAAGATTTAAAATATGTACAGCAGGAAGACATTGCTGATCTGTTACCTGTCATGCAGCTCTGAATACTCCTGGATGCATTTAAATTAGGTAATGTATGGTTAATTCAGTTTGGCATTTAAGTAGGGATGCCCCAATACTTATACTAGTATCTGGTATCAGGCTGATACCATACTAAAATAGGGTACAGGTATAGAGAGCTGGTGTATAATTTACCCAGAAACATTCTGATACCAGGAGCCACATGTAACATAACAGAAACAGAGTTTATTTTGCATTTTTCATAAACATTTATCATAAAATGGATTTCACCTCATATTTTATCGTATTGTTGTTGCTTATTATGGATCAGATCAGTATTTGGTATTGGACAAGACATTTACAGTTAACAGTTACTCAAAATGCTTCATTGCTTTCTCTCACTCTCTGTCTTTAAGACTGGCAATTTATAGGGGTCTGGACACAAGCTTGTCCCCAACTGATTCACTGATGTAATTTCTATGCCAAACTGAAAACTTTTTGACCAATCACAGTAGCAAAGCAGACTGATGTCATCTGAAAGTGCCTCAGAGCTAATGACAATCATGCCGTTCACTTCCATTTTTTATACCATGCCATGCTATCATGGTATGTCAGACAGTATCTGTCTGAGATAACTGCTGGGGATAGACTTGAGGCTATACCACTATTAATCACCATACAAAGACTGTGATTCATGGGGGCTGGACACCCTTTTAACAGTCGATACCGATATCCAAAATGTTCCCACCCGTATCAGCCAATACCAATACACATTTTTGTAAGAATGTTAGTGCAAATGCAGGTGCAAAACAGGTTAAGCTTTTCAGACATGCCTAATATAAGATAATTAAGTGGATTTTAAACAAAGACTAAGTTATTTTTTATTTTTTAGCTAATTTTAAAGTTCTAAATCCACATTTGGCCAAATGTCTGCGGTGACACGGATATAGCTTATTAGCGATGTACCCTAAATCTTTCTTCGTTCATTTTGTTTTAGAGATGGAGACAGTTACATTGGGTCTGCAAGTTATTCTAACCTCTTCACCACTGAGTAGTGCTTTGTCAGTCTCTGAGTCTCCATCACCATCATCAGGCACTCCCCCTCATTCTAGCCCATCACAGCTGTCGGCCATTGCATTATTGTCAAGCCAGGCAGGAAACAGCGATCCAGGCAACAGACCTTCCACAACTGAAATACTGAAAACATGGCCAGAAACATTCCAGGTCCCTTGGGAACAAATGCCACAGGAAATATGTTCTGCAATTGTAGACGGCAAGAGACGTAAACCAGTGGAGCGACGCCAGATGGTACGAGTACTCGTAGATGAAATGAGGAGGTATGAGGCTAAACCCACTCGCTCACAGTGCCTCACTGTGATTCGAAATATCATCAGGCAGTACCCAAAGAGTTTGGCTGATATGACAGCAGACGGGTCACTTTTGGGTGGAGGTTATACATCGCTTTTGATTCAAGTGAAAAACCGCATTGAGAATGTGAACCGTGACAGAAGCTGTGCACGCCCCCGAGCCTCTAGATCCAGTTCTACATACAAGAGGAGGCCATCCGACACTTATGGATGTACAAGATTTCAGCCAGAGCTCCCTCCAGAAGAAGCTAATGAGACTGTGGAGCAGAACCGCCAAAGACTGGCGGAGATTTACAGACAGGAGGGTGCAGGTGGAGCTGAAAGAGTAGCAGAACATGGGGTCAGGTAACAAAAACATTTCAAGCCACAACACACACAAAAACGTGAACCATTCACACTAGAATACAACATATATTTAGTCATTCTGCTGCTTGATGCTCCTGTCCGATCTCTGTATATCTTAAAAATATTTTCTTTGTTGAATTACGCTAGGCAATATTCAGCAAATAAAATAGGTCCAAGATATAGAAAGGTCTGATAGGAAAATCAAGCAGCAGAATTACACAAAATACCTTATGATATCAGTACCGGATAGTAACTCATATCACCTTTATAAAACTCAAACTACCCCTTTAAGACTACAAAGTGCTCCTCATAGTTTTCCATTCAGTCTCTGATCTTAGACTATTCTGATTTCAGGCGCTTCATTGGTATCAATCCAGAGAGAGGAACAAAGGCCACCCGGGGCAAGGTAGTCTCCAAGAAAACAGGTGTGTGTCAGGCTGGGGACTTGAACTCTGGTCCCCCACGAGGCAGTCAAACACCTAGTCCACTGCACTACCAGAGACTGGAGGTGACTCAAGTGCAGAGCAACACAGGCAGGAGTTCAGCAGGTTTTAATCCACAACAAAAACACAAATACAAAAACTCAGAACTAGAAAAGAAAACACTCCTAAACAGGGAAAAAGTTACAGGCAGGCAGAACAAGTCCAATACGTCAATCCAAAAATCAGAATCCAAAAACAGAGCCAAAGTCAAATACCACAGATCAGTCCATGAGACAAGCAAACACGCCAGCAAGGGAAAATTCAAAAGAGAATACCGAACACAGTCCAGGTCAAATCAGGCAACGTTTCAGTGGGGTCGACAAGAGGCTTGGGCTTGAGAAACACCAGGGAATCACGAAGACTTAGCAAAGACATAGACAGAGGACCGGGCTTAAATACACTGAGAAAACAAGCAAACAAGGCACATGACAGAGACAATGAGGTACAGGTGGGCAAGTTAACAAGAGGGCTGGGTCAACATAACAAGGGAGGGTAACCAGTGTCCAGAACAAAGAGTCTTTGGCACCCTCTGGTGGTTAAAAAGTAGTCCAACCCGTGACAGGACCCCCCCCCCTTACGAACGTCTCCTGACGTTCCCAGGACAAGCAGGGTGTTGGAGGTGAAAGTCTCTTATAAGGTCCTTGTCAAGGATGTCCCGAGCAGGAACCCAGGAGCGTTCCTCGGGTCCGTACCCTTCCCAGTCCACCAGATACTGAACGCCACCACGAACCTGGCGGGAGTTCAGCAACCGGCGAACTGTGAAGGCAGGTTGGCCATGGATGATCCGAGGAGGGGCGGGGCTTTGGGGGCAGGGGCCAGGGGGAGACAAGGACTGGTCGTAACTTGGACACATGGAAGGTGGGGTTGATTTTCAGGGAACGGGGCAACTGGAGGCGATAGGTGACAGGGTTGACTCTGTGGAGCACCTTGAAGGGACCAACAAAACGAGGGGCAAGTTTGCGAGATTCCACCCGCAGAGGAAGGTCTCTCGAGGATAGCCAAACCCTCTGTCCAGGGCGGAAGTGAAGGGCTGGCCTCCGGCGACGGTTGGCTTGAATTTGGTTCCTCTTGGAGGTCCGCAGTAGTGCCTGGCGGACCCTTCGCCAGGTTCTCCTGCAACGCCGGATGAAGTGGAGGACTGAAGGCACACTGACCTCCTCTTCTTGTTCAGGAAACAGCGGTGGCTGGAACCCAAGCTGACATTGGAATGGTGACAACCCGGTAGCTGAGGACTGAAGGGTGTTGTGGGCGTATTCTGCCCACAGCAGCTGAGAGCTCCAGGACGAGAGGTTAGTAGCTGCCAGGCTTCTTAGTGTGGCCTCCAGCTCCTGGTTAACCCTTTCGGTCTGCCCATTAGACTGGGGGTGGAACCCAGAGGAGAGACTGGCTGTGGTCCCGATCAGCTTACAGAATGCTCGCCACACACGGGAGGAGAACTGGGGGCCTCTGTCCGAGACAATGTCCTGGGGAAAACCAAAAACTCGAAAAACATGATTAAAAACAAGTTTAGCCGTCTCAAATGCTGAAGGTAACTTAGGTAAAGGTATAAAACGACAGGCTTTGGAGAACCTGTCTACTATAACTAAAATAACACTATTACCTTCAGAAACTGGCAAGCCGGTGATAAAGTCCATGGAGAGGTGGGACCAGGGACGACTTGGGATGGGGAGGGGATGCAGCAGACCTTGTGGGCGTTGTTGTTGGTTCTTACTTTGGACGCACACATGGCAGCTGGCCACAAATGCTTTAACGTCCCTCATCATCTCAGGCCACCAGAAACGTCTGTGAAGAAACTCGTATGTTCTTTGGGATCCGGGGTGGGCAGTGAGGTGGGACGAATGTCCCCACTGTAGGACTTGGGACCTTACGGCTCGGGCACAAACAGAAGTCCACTGGGGCCTGTTCCGGGATCTGGGTCATTCTGGAGTGCCTGCCTTACTGTAGTCTCGATCCCCCATCGGATAGGTGCTACTATTCGGGATGTTGAGATAACCGGCCTTGCATCATCATCTCGACTGGAGGGAAGAAGTTGCCTTGAGAGGGCATCGGGCTTCTTGTTCTTGGTTCCGGGGCGGTATGAGAGCGTAAAATCAAAACGACTAAAAAAAAGTGCCCACCGGGCCTGACGGGGTTCAGACGCTTGGCTTGTTGGAGGTATTCCAGATTTTTATGGTCGGTCCACACCAGGAATGGATGTTGGGCCCCCTCCAGCCAGTGTCTCCAATCTTCCAGCGCTAGTTTAACAGCCAGTAACTCCCGGTCCCCGACATCATACCTGGACTCAGTAGGAGTCAAGCGGTGAGACAGGAAGGCACACGGATGTAGTTTTCCATCAGATGAGCGTTGAGAAAGGACGGCACCAATCCCCACATCCGAGGCATCTACCTCAACAATGAATGGTAATGCTGGATCAGGAAGCGTCAGGATGGGCGCTGAGGAAAAGCGTTGCTTAAGCTCCCGGAATGCCTTATCAGCCTCTTGAGTCCAAGCATAGGGAGCACCACTCTTCTTAGTTAGGGAAGAAATGGGGGCAGCCACTGAACTGAAGTCCCTGATAAACTTGCGGTAAAAGTTTGCAAATCCAAGAAATCTTTGGACCTCCTTGATTGATCTTGGAGTAGGCCAGTCACGCACTGCTTGGGTCTTCTTTGGGTCCATCTGAATTCTGCCCTCCCCAATGACAAATCCAAGGAACGAGACCTCCGTGACATGAAATTCACACTTCTCGGGTTTGACAAAGAGGTTATTCTTGAGCAGTCTCTGGAGAACTTGGCGCACATGATGACAATGCTCATGCAAAGATCTGGAGAAGATTAGTATATCGTCCAGGTAGACAAATACAAACTGATTTATCATGTCCCTGAGGACATCATTGATAAGAGCCTGGAAAACTGCAGGAGCATTTGTCAGTCCAAAAGGCATAACCTGGTACTCGTAATGACCGGACGGAGTATTGAAGGCGGTTTTCCATTCATCGCCCTCTCTGATTCTGATCAGATGGTAAGCATTGCGCAGGTCCAGTTTCGTGAAAACAGTGGCTCCCTGGAGCAAGTCAAATGCTGTTGACATCAGAGGCAGAGGATAACGATTGCGAATGGTGATTTTATTAAGACCCCGGTAGTCAATGCATGGACGCAATCCACCGTCCTTTTACCCACAAAGAAGAACCCAGCCCCTGCTGCGAGGTGGAAGGACGTATGAAACCAGAAGCCAGGGCATCCTTAATGTAAGTATCCATTGCCTTGCGTTCAGGTAAGGAAAGTGAAAAGATCCGCCCACGAGGGGGCTACTACCTGGCAAAAGTTCAATGGCGCAGTCGTAGGGTCTGTGGGGTGGTAGTGTAGATGCCCTCTTCTTGCTAAACACCTCCTTCAAATCCAGATACTCGGCAGGAACATGGGTTAACTCGGAAGGGTCTGGAGACTCTAGCTGACAGGAAGGACTTGAAAAGAGGCATGTAGCATGGCAAGTAGGACCCCATTCGAGGATAGTGCCAGTAATCCAGTCAATATGGGGGTTGTGCCGGTTCAACCAGGGAAGCCCAGGACCACAGGGAACTCAGGGGAATCAATTAAATGTAAGGAAAGCTCCTCTTGGTGAGTCTCTACCTTGAGACGCAAAGGGGAAGTAGCAGAAGTCACAATGCCATGCCCAAGAGGATGGCCATCTAAAGCCGTAACTGAGAGGGGAGTATCCAGAGTAACTTGGGGGATCCTGAATCTTTGAACAAGATTAGCGTCAATAAAGTTCCCCGCAGAACCAGAATCTACCAGGGCTCGACAAGAATAATTCTGCTCACCCCAAGAGATGGTAATGGGAAGGTATACACCTGCACCAGGGGATTCGGGAGTAAGAGTTGCTCCCGTCACAGCCCTCCCTCTGCTGGACGGGATTGCTCTTTTCCCAAGAGCTCTGGACAGGAGGTTCTGAAGTGGCCAGGCTTGCCACAATAGATGCAACACCTCTCTCTTATGCGTCGATCCCTCTCAGCCTGGGATAGACGAGTGCGTCCCATCTGCATTGGTTCAGGTGCCTCAGTGAGAGATGTGGGTAGCTGCCAGGAAGGGCCTGTTAGTTCATGTCTCCTTGGGAAACTGGTGCGATCTCTGTGACGCTCACGGAGCCGGTTGTCAAGACGTATGGCGTGAGTAATAAGGGATTCGAGATTGCCAGGATAATCAACAGAAGCCAAACCATCTTTCAAGGCATCAGAGAGACCATTGAGAAAAGCAGAAATGAGTGCCATCTCATTCCAACCACTTACAGCAGCAAGGGTACGGAACGAAATTGCGTAGTCAGCTACACTGTCTCTCCCCTGACGGAGCTGAAAAAGTTGTTTGGCTGCATCCTGGCCTGTGGCAGACTGATCAAAAACTCGTAGCATATCGCCAGTGAATGACTTGTAGTCTGAGCACTCCGGGCCCTGCTTCTGCCAGATAGCGGTAGCCCAAGCCAGGGCCTTACCGGTTAACAGGGTAATAATGTAGGCAATTCTGGACCTATCAGAAGGGAAGGTTGTTGGTTGTAGTTCAAAAGTCAGCTGGCACTGAATCAGGAAACCCTGGCATCCACCCGAATTCCCATCATACCTTTGGGGGGCTGGGAGGCGGGGCTCAGTACTGGGATGTGGAGAGGGAGGCCCAGAAGCGTGTATGGAGGCAGGCATATAGGATTGTTGTACTGGAGCGGGAGGGGCTAGTGGTGCAGGTGAAGAGGATGAGGGATCTGATGGAACCAACCTCTGAACGGTTTGAGCTAGCTGCTGTAGAACTTGGTCATGGCGAGCTAGAATCTCCTGCTGATTGGTTAGGGCTTGACCATGTGTGTCCATAGTGGAGCCAAAACTGTTCAAGGCAGCCATTATCCGTTCAAACTCCGTAGTGGAGATATTTACAGAAGATGTTGCTTCTGCTGAGTCAGTCATGGCTAAGTCTTCTGTCAGGCTGGGGACTTGAACTCTGGTCCCCCACGAGGCAGTCAAACACCTAGTCCACTGCACTACCAGAGACTGGAGGTGACTCAAGTGCAGAGCAACACAGGCAGGAGTTCAGCAGGTTTTAATCCACAACAAAAACACAAATACAAAAACTCAGAACTAGAAAAGAAAACACTCCTAAACAGGGAAAAAGTTACAGGCAGGCAGAACAAGTCCAATACGTCAATCCAAAAATCAGAATCCAAAAACAGAGCCAAAGTCAAATACCACAGATCAGTCCATGAGACAAGCAAACACGCCAGCAAGGGAAAATTCAAAAGAGAATACCGAACACAGTCCAGGTCAAATCAGGCAACGTTTCAGTGGGGTCAACAAGAGGCTTGGGCTTGAGAAACACCAGGGAATCACGAAGACTTAGCAAAGACATAGACAGAGGACCGGGCTTAAATACACTGAGAAAACAAGCAAACAAGGCACATGACAGAGACAATGAGGTACAGGTGGGCAAGTTAACAAGAGGGCTGGGTCAACATAACAAGGGAGGGTAACCAGTGTCCAGAACACAGAGTCTTTGGCACCCTCTGGTGGTTAAAAAGTAGTCCAACCCGTGACAGTGTGATTGTCCAGAAGAAGTCTGCCAGTCAATACACACGTCTCCACACTACTGAAGAACCTCATTGACTGTAATGGGACTTCATATAGGTCAGTGAGCTCTCTCTCATCTCTCTCACTCCATGTGTTGTTTTGACAGACTGACGTTGCCACATTAAGCCACAAGAGACTTTGATATTATCTGCTTCATAAGCATTGATTAGACATTGAATGAATGAATGAATTTATTTGATGATTAAAAAACACATATAACACTGCACTGCAGTCATTACATACATTAAAAATCACCGAGGATGAAAACACAATAAAGCCCGAAGGCTTATTTCCATTGTGGTCCTCTAACACTTAACACACCACAAGATAAAAGCAAGACAACAACAAGACAGCAAGCAAAGACAATACAATCACCATATAAATAGCAGGCGGCGGGGTAGCTATAACAACATGCTCATGCTTTCTTGGTCATAAAATTAAAATCATAAAATTCTTGGTTAAAATTAAAAATTTAATATGCTTAAAATTGAATATGCTACATTGTACTTTGTAACCATTTATTTAAGGCCACTTTAAACATGCTCTGTGAAACACTCAATTTCAGATTATTCCACTGTATTGCTGCACTGTAGAGAAATGTGTTTTTGCCCATTAGACTATTGAATCGAAAAGGTATGAAGTCTGTTGAGCTACCTCTTGTAAAGAAGCTTGAGTGTCTCTTAGTAGTGAGAAATAAGTACTTTGGTACCATATTTTTAACAATTTTGTAAGTGAGCAGCATCTTAATATAAATGGTTCTTTTTTCCACGGTCAACCAGTTAAACTTTTTAAAATGTGCAGGGTCAAGATGTGTACGTGGATGAACTTTTAATATAACCCTTATTGGTTTATTTTGAGCCTTTTGTATTGTACATTCCTGATTCTAGAGTTATTTTGATTAATTATTATGTTTGTTGCTGTTTTACAGTGGCAACACAAATAAATCTAGGGAGAGGAAAAAACGGCCAGCAAGGTGATGTTTATCTCTACCTGACCCAGAAGATTCCTCTTTGAATCAGGACTGTCCACACCCACCCAGACTCTTCCTGAAGTTAAGCATGCACCTACCTCACAGGACTCTTTTAAGAGGAAAAACATGAGCCTACCTCAAAGGACTCTTTTAAGAGGTAAAGCACAAGCCTACCTACAATTTTTTCCCGAACGTTGCTATTGATGCATATTTTCAAAATGTTCTTACTGATGTATTGTGAGGGTGGGGAAGTGTTAACGACCACACGCAACTACCACACTCAGTTACCTGAAACAGCACTCGGTTTCCTCAACAGGGATACTGAGTAGCCGATTAGCAGGAAACGGCGTCGATTAGCACAAGCCACGACGCCGCATAGCAAACGGAATAAGGAACCATGACGTATATTTTCAAAATGGTCTGAATGCACATTTTCTAAATGTTCTTAATAGTACAGTTCGTTTTCCGAATGTTGCTAATGATGCATATTTTCAAAATGTTCTTACTGATGTATATTTTCACAGACGGCAGAGAATACATTGCAGTAAATTTAGATATTGTAGATATTTTAAACTGCTTTTTGAGAGAACATAAGCGTACCTCACAGAATTCTTTATAGGTTAAAGACTTATTTCCTCTGTATTAGTTGCCTTGGTATTCAGCCCAATTGTTTGATCCAAGGTCAAGTTCAAGTTTAGTAAGATAAGTCACTTATAACAATAATTTTGAAGGAGTTACAACTTACTGTATGTCTTAGATGTTTTCACGTTTCGTAAGGGGCAGTCTCTGACATGCAATTTAAAGGTGCAGTGTGTAGTATTTAGCGGAATGTACTTGGCAGAAATGGAATATAATATTCATAAGTATATTTTAATTAGTGTATAATCCCATGAAAATAAGAATAGTTGTGTTTTTAGAACCTTAGAATGAGCCCTTTATATCAACATAGGGAGTGGGTCCTCTTCCACGGAGACCTCCATGTTGCACCGCCATGTTTCTTCAGTAGCCCAGAACGGACAAACGGCTCTAGAGAGGGTGCATTTGAGATGCCTGGGTACCTTCCAATAGCTGTGTGTAATACCACACATGTTGTTTACGGCGTTGTCGCCATTTATAGTACAGTCTGGCTTGAATGACAATCCATTTATTCAATAGGTGAGAGTATAAGCTCTCTAACGATGTATAACACGTCTAATTTTTCATTTGGAATAGCGTTTTATTGGTCAGCATAATCAAAAGTTTTGTTATCATCGCATTCACTTACGCATTCACATGTGGTAGCAGTAAAATACGTTGCACCTAACGAAATGATTTTTTGTAATTTCTTGGAAAATACTATTATTATTGAGGACTTCTGGGCATAGCATGTTTGCTGATAGACCTAGCTGACATCGTTTTCTGGTGTAAGACAGAAGCGGATAGAAATAGCCTATGTCATTGATTTACTGTCTCTGTCTCTATCTATTGAAAACAGATAAGATTTCATCATTGCTATTTAAGTATTACTGCTCAAAATATTTTGGTTATATACATTATTTTTTAAATTGAGTGTCTTTAAATAGGTTAGTGGTATTTTATAATGAGGATATTTCACATTGTACAATTAACAATCATAATCGCTATCTTACTTGTAAGCTATGACCTATAGTTTTACAGACTAAATAACTAAATACAATTTATAAATCTGTCAAGGAACCTCATCACTTGACACTTGGCTTCTCGATGCTGTCGTAGCAGATTTTTAAAAGCAGATGTCTGTAGACCACAGAACAATAAAGTTCTAATGTAAATTGCATTGAAGATTGATATTTTAGATATTCTAAACTGCTAAATTGAGTTATTGTATTATCAATTATGCCTGTTTACAGTAAACAGTGAGAATTTAAAGTAATCTACTGGCAACCCCCTAACCAGAATATCACTGTAAATTCAAGTAATCACAGAAATAGACTGCATTTCATTTTTACTGTAATAGACTGTGAAATAGTTCAACAGTATGAATACTGTAGAATTACAGTATATTGCTGGTGTCTCTGCTGCCAGCACTCAGCAAAAAGTTTTTACAGTGTAGGTCTTGGAATTGTACCTTTGTTATTAGACCACCAAATTACTTACACTTTTAGACCAGGTCTATAGAATTATATTTATTAACAGACCCATCCATAATTTTGCATAATTCCCCCTCTAGACCCATTTTTAACATGGCTGCCATACAGCCGAATGGCGTCCTATTGGCTGGAATTCGCCTAACCATATCTTCATACCCCATTGTTGTAGAATGCCCAATTATGGCTCAAAATGTTTGTAGACATGTAGAAAATACAATCAAATAAGACAGCCATGCCAGATGTACAATTTATATAAATTTATTGCGGTGTTCTGGAAAAAATGTGCAAAAAGCAGGGCAAATGATGGATTTTTAAGCTGTTCAGAACCCTACCTCAAAGACATTACATACAAACATATAAACATGCATCTTAAAATATTTGTCTAAATCAGCTGATTGTAACAATGTGCAATTTTATACTACTAACATCTCTAAATGTTTGTGTAACTAGAAAACATTTTTTAAAATAACAAATGGCCTAATGTGAATTTCAGACTTATATGCAATACTCAATGAATTAATGTGACGCATTATATCTACCTTTTTCTTATTTCTAAAGTAGATACAAAAAATAAAAAAGCTGTATACAACCTCTTATATTAAATGTTTTTTGTTTTATTTATGTTCAAATAATGTATATGTTGGTTTACAGTTGCTGTGAGGCTAGTAATCATAGTCATCTTCAAGGTCAACTTCCTCTACTGTTTCCTCATCTGATGGCTGGTTTCCACAGTGCTGGAGTCTGCACATGTCAGTGCACTTCAGCCCATTTGTTATGCGTACACATTTTGGTGCCTCACATTTCTTGCTGCAAGTGCATGCCAGCAAATTCAAAACCGCTTCTGGTGCTGGCTGGCCCTCCGTCTAGTCAATAACTAGCTTCTCATTTTTCATTTTTCCACCCTCTTCCAACAGGTCTGGGTGTCTCTGGATCTTCTTTCAGGCATCTCTTCCACAATGCAGCTTGATAGTTGGCCCGTTGTGCATGTTGTTTTAGAGAGTCTAAACAGGGTGGTAATTGGTGGCTTTCTATCTCCGCTTTCTGTATGCAGAAAAGATGGTATCTGAGGTAACTGACCTTCAACACAGAGGCTTTAGGTGCATGCAGAAGGTATGTGAAGGTCTCCAGTTTTTCTTGAAGTGCCAGTGAGAGATCCCAATCCTTGCCTAACTCCATGAATGTTTCTTGGACATCGGTTTGGCTCCTCAGTAGCTTAAGGGCACCAGCCTTCCCTCTTCCAGCAAATGCAGAAACAGAATCGCATCCAGTGAATGCATGTAGCCCAATAAGCAGATGTTGCTCCCCAAGGTTGCTCCTATCCTCCCTATATTGATTAATCTGGTGTGAGATCTGCTCTCTCATTAAAAAAACAAGGGGGAATCAATGTCAGCATGGAATGCCAGGCACATTACAAAAACATCTGTGTCCTCTGAGCTGATCACAACAGCTTTATGGTCTGCTTTTGCTGCTTGAGCTGCATGTAGAAGCAGACGGCCGTCTGCTTCCTCTTGCATGCATCGAAGGGCATTGACTTCTTCACTGCTTTCCTCTGTGATCCTGTAGCATTTTTCATTTGTGGTTGCAAAGAGTTCTTTTCCATACAACGCTTTTGTGTACTCTTCTTTTCTGCATTCACATGCTACAAAGGAGATCAGGCTGCTTTTGTTGTTCCCTTGACTCAAAACGTTTCTCCACTGTCTCACAAGCTGTGAAGATGAAATGTTCCGCAGCTGGTGGCCTTTCTCCTCTCCTCTTGCAGATCATTCAAGGTTCTTAATAGATATTTCCTTGTATGTATCAAAGACAACATCGATCCTCTGGCTCTTACTGCCATCTCTCAGTGCCATATACAGTATGGACATGACTATCTCTCCAAATGTTGTTTGATCACCTTTTACTTTTTGGACTAAATGCATTCTATCAATGATTGTTGCATTATGTATAGGTACTTCCTCGGCTGGAGGGATGTTCCTCTGGAGGCAGGAGGCTAGAGTTGCCTTGTTGGTTTTCCACAAGCGACCCTCTGGAGTTGCCAAAGCCCATGGTAATGGACCAAGGGGATGGGAGAGAATCTCACTCATGTTAAGATCTTGACCACTTTCTTCTCACACATGTTGCTGAATGTTTTGAGTTTGTGTCTTTTGATGGGATTGTGGAATGGTACTTTTGGAGGATCTTTCTCAAAGCGTTCTTTGAAGGTGCTATAGCTTTGTTCTCCAATTCTTAATGCTGTCATCAAATCAGAAGCAATGTCTGGAGGTGCTGCTTTGGCGGTGGATAGGCTGACAAGCGCATTGCTCTCTGCAAATGTCATGGTCCTGTTTTCCTGTCTGTGTTTCCCTTGTTGGGCCGCCAGATGGCGGCACTTCTGTTTTGTGTCCTGCTCCCCCCCTGTTAATTGTATGATTGTTTGCAATTGTCTCGTTATTCCATCATTGTTCCCACCTGTGTCTTGTTATCCCCTCCTTCTGGTTTGATTGTTTTTTGAGTTCACCTGTGTCTTGTTACCCCCTGTCTATTTAAGTTCTTTGTTCCCTTGACTCGGGTGCTGGTTCCTTGTGTTTGTTCCCGACTTATGTTTTTTGCTTACCGTATGTACCTGCCTGTGTTTTTGACCTGTTTGTGTTTGTTTGCCCTTGTACTCTGCCTGCCTGTGTTCTGCCCTGCCTGTGTTTTTGAGTTCCTGTTGTTTTCTGTTTTATTAGATTTTTTTGAGTGTGTTTTTGCCCATCGTGGCCTTGTCTGTTCCCTGCTTGTTTGCCTGTCGTAAGTAAAGTCTTTGTTAATTTTCCGCCCCAAGTCCAGGAGGGGCCTTCACAGCCTGCTCCGCCCCAAGCCTCCAGAGCCGCCTCGAGCCCCGGAGAGGCCTCCAGAGCCGCCCCGAGCCCCGGAGGGCCCGCCTGCTCTGACCCTCGTTCCGCAGGGGCCACTGCTGCCTGCTAAACACAAATTTCGGGCTTTGCTTGCGCCTCGAGCCCCGGGGGGGCCTCCGGAGCCGCCTCGAGCCCCAGGGGGGCCTACGCATCCGCCTTGAGTCCTGGAGAGGCCTCCAGAGCCGTCCAGAGCCCCGGAGAGGACACCTGCTCTGTCTGTTGTCCCGCAGGGGCCGCCACGGCCTGCTCTGGCCGCTGGTACGCAGGCAAGGCCACCTGCCTTGCCCCCTAGCGTTCGTGCTCCCCCTGGCGTTCGTGCTCCCCCTGGCGTTCGTGCTCCCCCTAGTGTTCTCGCGCCCCCTGGCGTTCGTGCTCCCCCTAGTGTTCTCGCGCCCCCCAGTGTCCGTTCTTCCCCTAGTGTTCTCGCTCCCCCTAGTGTCCACACCTTGCCCCCTAGTGTTCGTGCTTCCCCTAGTGTTTTCGCGCCCCCTAGTGTGTCCAAGCCATCACTGCCCCTACCCAATGCCCCGAGACCTCGCCCTATCCATGTTCCCCACCGTGTATCTGCCTGTGCACCTGCCCCCTTGTCTAGTTGTCTGCCCGCCTGCCTGTCTGCCTGTTTGCCCGCATGAGTGTCAGCCAGTATGTTGGCCTGTTTGTCTGCCCCCCAGGCCGTCAGCCCGTCGGCCAATCTGTTCTCCCGCCTGTCTGCCTGTCTGTCGGTGTGTCAGTCTGCGTGTTTTTTGTCATGTCTGCCCATTTGTCAGTCCGTGTGTCATAGTTCACCCCTCTCCTTCCCTCTCTGTCTGTCCCTTAGTGTGTCTATAGGTCTTGCCGTGTGTCTCCCCACCTGCTTGTCCCTTTGTCTGTCCTTGTAGGTCTCCCGGTTTTCCTGTCTGAGTCCTGTCCCCCCGTCCGAGTCCAGTCCCGAGTCCTGTCCCCCTGTGTCTTGTTACCCCCTGTCTATTTAAGTTCTTTGTTCCCTTGACTCGGGTGCTGGTTCCTTGTGTTTGTTCCCGACTTATGTTTGTTGCTTACCGTATGTACCTGCCTGTGTTTTTGACCTGTTTGTGTTTGTTTGCCCTTGTACTCTGCCTGCCTGTGTTCTTCCCTGCCTGTGTTTTTGAGTTCCTGTTGTTTTCTGTTTTATTAGATTTTTTTGAGTTTGTGTTTTTGCCCATCGTGGCCTTGTATGTTCCCTGCTTGTTTGCCTGTCGTAAGTAAAGTCTTTGTTAATTTTCCCTTTTTGAGTTTGCGTTTTTTTCCCTCTGCATTTGGGTCCCCCCTACCCGTACCGTGACAGCAAACAACAGTTCCCAATCCCCCTCACGGGAGGCACGGAGAAGGCCAAGCAGGACATTTTCCACTATGTCTACATATGACATCCAAAATGCTGATAACTCTTTGTTGTTGTGCCTGAGATGTTGTAGGAATTCATTCCAGAGCCCTCTGAGGTCTTCTAATGCCTGGTTCTGCAGAACAGAGTGAAATGTTGTCAGGCATAGATCATCAACCATCTCTTTCACTTCATCCAAACATGGCCCTACCACTGTGCTCTTGTGCTGATGATCCACCCAGATGTTAAACTCTGTCCATACCACTCTCATCAATGCCTCATACTTATGCACTCTGACTGCGCGATTGTACATCTTCCCATCAAGAACGCCACTGACTGATCCCTCTGCAACAATCCCAGCTTCAATACAGATGTCTCCGAGACCAGCGTCTTGAAATCACTTCCCTATAATACTGAGGGCATTGCAGATAGTGTGAAAGGCTCCCATGTGTAGGATGATGTTGTTGGAACAGTCCTTGTGTTTCCAAGCAATTTCTGTTGCTTTTGCAAAGAGGGCTTGATCCATCACAACCACAAGGGTTTGCAATTGCAGCTGTTTTCGGATTAGTTCAGACTGACTCAGAATTTCAAATACTGTAGCAAGCTGTGTAGCAGGTGCATTTATTGTTGGTAGGTAGCTAATTGTGTCTTCTGTGACTGCTGTGCTGATGTTAAAACCAGTCCAGCTTGGAACCTTTTGGTTGTTGTTGTTTTTGGATTGTCTTGAAAATATCCAAATTAAGTTCTTATCTCTGGCAATGTCTGCTGCTCTCTTTCCCTCATGTATGTTGCTGTAATTTGTTGTTAGAGGCTGGGGTCTCTCACTGGAGACATACAAAAGAAGTTCTTGTCTCTCACTAGAGATAGATCTCTGCTTTTGTTCACAGATAGTCGGAGACGTGGGTTTTGGTAGATGTGCTCCGTAAACCTTTGGATGCACTGCAATGCCGTTGACTCTGTGTGATGTCTCTTTGCCTGTCAGGGTCTCCTTCAAACGATCAATATTGTCCCAGGCCAGACTTGTGAATATGTGTGGTTGAATAGAAGCTGGAAGGACCATTTGATTGTTTTGAACAGCTGCTAACTTTTGGAGACACAGGGCTGTGTCATTTTCCTCCAGTTGAGAATAAGAGACACCATGTCCCAGCCAGTTTAGTGTCTGAATCAGTTCCACATTGCCTTCAGGGTTTTACATGCATATGGAAGAAGAACATGTTTTGGAGGTTTCTATTTGCCACATGTCACTGCATATATCATATCTTGACTGAATGACTCTATAAGCATCTCCACCCTTTGTGAGAGACATTCGTTATCAGGATCTCCTGTTAAGAGCCCAACAAAAAATCTTTGAAGATGCTCTGGTATTACAAATGACTCTTTTTGCATATTGGAAGGGTGATAAGGCCAGGGAGTTGACTTCTGATGTTTTTGTATTTCAGTTCGGATATGTAAGGCTGTCTGGTCGATGGTTGATCTTACATTTGATGACTTGGTTTTGAAAATGTTAAGTTCTCTCTTTAGAATTTAGTTTTCTAAAACCTCATCTTCTACTGACACACTGTGCGGTATAATGATCAGTTTCCCTCTCTGGTCTGAGATGATCTGGATTGCGTCTCCCAACTCTGTTGACAGCCTCCTGTTAAGGTGTTTTTTTGTTGACTCAGAATTTCTACCCCTTTTTCCTGCATGAATTGCTGCAATATATCTGATAATGTTGTCATCATGACCATTTGCTTGTTTGGGATGACATAATTTCTGATATAATGTAAGATATCTTCATATGCCTCTCTCTCAGCTGTTTTGTATACATCATCAGCGCTATTAGTATCAGGCCACTCTCTGGATGTTCGTACTCTGGTATAGTCTTTGTAACAGGTTGCATGGTAATGGGCCTCCGCAGCCACTATGTCTATGCTTGTAATGACTAGAATCTTTGTATCCTCCTTTTTGCGAGCACACTCCCTTAATCTCTTAGTTGTGTGGCCTTTATCAGCTTTTCTTTGTTTTTTGTGCGCTTCATGTACTTGGCCTTTCCACGAAAATGCACTCAGATTTATACACCCTAGACTGTGACATCTCAGAGGACAATCTTCTTGAAGGCTTTTTTTATATCTGAACCTCTTTCTTCAACCCCATCACATACTCTGTCCTCTCATTTTCATTTTAATGCCATAACATCCCTTTTCATTGTGAATAGGCTCCTACATTTCCTGTGATTATGTATTTTGGGTAATTCCCTCTCTCCAAGATGCCTTGCCATCTCTAGAACTGGTTCATGGCCTCTCACTTGTGCAGCCTCAGCCAGAGTCAGCCATGATTCATGTGTATGTGGGCTGACCAAAGATCCTTCATTGCACTTAGTTGAAGACAGATGAATGATGCATTCTTGCTTTGTTTTTTTAAGTTGACTGCCTCTCTCCATTTCTAAATAGTTATCCACTTGGCTCTCATCATTTACTCTTTCAACTGAGGCACAAAAACACTAAATAAGTTGGGAGGGCATATTGCTTGTTGAAGGTGAAGAGCTCAAACTCAAACACTGACTCTCTGAGGCACCGCTGCAAGGCACACCTCTCTACTCTGTCACCTTCTGATCCCGAAGCAAAAACACAGTGTGACTACTAATGTTTAGACTTTGCAAAATAGCTAAATTGTTGGGTAACCGATTTAGACTTTACTAACTATTACTATTACTACAGTAACTAGTTCATGTATTCATGGTTACCCAGAGATAGCATATAGGTGATCCCTGTAGGGGCCTAGCTGTTTGAGTAACAATCTGTTGTGGTCTACATTTTGTTTATCACTCGCTCTGCATCTAAGAAAAACATGATTACATGATTACAGATCTAATGTGTAGAATTGTATCAAAGATGTATCAAAGGTAGATGTGAAATTTCAAAGTAACATCAAATAAAAGTTGAATTAACTTACCATTAGGTTTTAGAGAGACTTTGATTGATCAGATCTTCAGAACAGCAATTCAAATTTCAACTGTTTTAACTGCTTAATTGTTATTTGTTTCCATGGTAACAATCAAAGCTTTATGCATATGCCATAGCCTATAGCCTAATGTATACTGTGGCTCTGTACAGATAGATCATTATATTACCCATAAGTTTGAATGGTTAGTAGTATAAAATTGCACATCATTACAATCAGCTGATTTAGACAAATATTGTAAGATGCATGTTGCTATGTTTGTATGTAATATTTTTGAGGTAGGGTCCTGAACAGCTTATACAGAAAGTATTAAAGCATAAAAAAGCACAAAACGATGCATCACATGATGACATGCAAAGACTCCACAATATATATATACATACATGTACACATACATACACATATATATATATATATACACACATATACACAGTATACACATATAAACAAAATTTTAAATACTGACAGCATATTTAGATATCATGTTGACATTGTTGATTACCCAATAACTAAATTTTTAAATTTAATTATGGTATTATGCAATCCCCTCTTGTGGATGTCCTAGTGCAGTGGTGTCAAACTCGTGCCATGGAGGGCCGTGTGTATGCAGGTTTTCATTCCAACCAATTAATGCTGCCTTAATTGAGTCCAATTACTCATTCAGCCATATGCGTTTAACTGCATTGAAGCACAGAATATAAGAAAATTTTTATTTAGACAATGCGGGTCACCATAGACGTCGGGTCACCATTGTGCACAAACCTGCATCCCTAATTCAGCAAATAATTTAACTAATTATATAATCAAGATCTGAGGCTGGAATGAAAACCTGCATACACACGGCCCTCCATGGCACGAGTTTGACACCACTGCCCTAGTGGATCTACTTGTAGTTTTTTTTCACAAACTCTGTCAGCACAGGAGGAGCGAGACCATTAAGGATTCTGAAAACTAAACGTGTGTTTGCAAATTTGACCAGATTCTTGCAGTAATATGTATGTCATGAAAAACACGTTTTCAATGTACAAGAATGGCAAGTTACCGACACACAAGGTAGCTAACGTTAAACACGCTGAAAACTCAGAAAGCGGAACTGTCCCGGAAAGGTTTTACAGATGCAAAAGCAATTGTTTAAATGTTGTATTTTTAGTTAGCCAGCAAGCCAGTGAAATAAGTTAGAGATTTGCTTCAGTCAGAGGGGGGGACTGAACTCGGGTCTATCAGCCGTGTAAACAGTTCCACAAGGCAAAGGCACTATCCACTAGGCTACGGGGAAAGTAGATGTCAGAGCTGCAAAGTTGTACTGTTTTAATCATGCGCACTTGTAAATATGCTCATTTTGTGTTTGTATCCGATGTTTTTGTTGGTTGATGTATGTAAAATGACCAATGGGGAGACTAATGGGGAGACTATTCTTAGTGGGCGAGGAGCATTTGTGGCAGGAAAATGAAGAAGGAGAAAACGCGAAATCCACTTAGTTTAGGGCTTTATTGTGTGGATGTGTGAAGTTGTTTATGAATTTTGTCTTTTGAAATGGGGTCAGAATGTTCAGAAATGAATGGTTTTAAGGGCTGAGAGTCTGTGGCTGTTGCAATTATTAATGTGGGGAATTCTGACAAGTGCCAAACTCTCGGTGCTGTATAGGTATAATAAAATATATAGGTATGGCATGCCCCCCCAAGCTGTAACTTGGCTGGATGGCATACCTGCCATCCCAATAGAGCTGGCTGTCGCTCGCAAGCTATATCTTTTGCTGGTAAATATAAAATATATACACAAGCGTAAATAAATGCATATTCCAAGCTTCTGTCAGGATTGGCAGGGTTGACGAACTGCCCTCAGGCTGTCCTCTTATATGATGACGAGGAAGAGAGTATTGTTATTTTGATCTAGCACTCAACGTTTGCTTAATGTTTTTCATAATTCAGCTAGCAATTGCAACATTAGCCACTTAGGGTGCTAACTACATAGTTAAGTTACACATTTGTTTAAAAATCTAAATCTGTAAATCTACCAGCAGTAGACAGCCAGGTGTCATATAAATTAACTAATTTATATGTGTGTTCATGCAAAGCGCAGTTAAGTAAACAAACCAATATAGTGCAGTGTCACGTGTCAGTCAGTTAGTTACATAATCAGTCATGTCTCACAGGTAACCTCTGTACATACAATGACGAATCCCAGTTTATGTCAATAAACGTTTAATGAAAGAACCATCATCCTCATTCATTCCAACAAATACTACACCAGGAAGCCAAGCAACTGCTAATGGACTGGTTATCGGCTAGCTAACAAGCAATAGGTTCTTAATTAGATGGGTTCTTAACTAGGCCAGCTAATGTTATCTAGTTCATGGCGTGCTAAATGATTAATGTTGCAGTCCCCCAGCTGAATAATGAATAAAAAGCTAAGCAAATGTTTGAGCGCTGGATCAAAATAACGACATGTTCATTTCCCAACGTTAGTTGCTAAGACTAGCTTCAGGGAGGACAAAATGGAGCTTTAAATGTGGACGACAGTGTGTGCACTTCAGCGCAACAACACATTTCTCACAGGAATTGTAGCCAGTGTTGCCAACTACTTTCTATGGAAAGTAGTTAAGGCCTCCTCTAAAAGTCGCTAGAAGTCGCTAGATGACGTCATACGTTAATTTGCATATGTATAACGTTACCATGTAATCATTTGCATATTTAAAAAAATGTATGTTAAGCCATGCACGGCGATAGGCATAGCGTAAGTTTTGTGTCTGCCTGCCCTTGACGTTGGCCGAGCTGCGTAGTATGTTAGATCTGTAGAACATCTACTGTAATTACAGCAGCTGATTCTACATAGGTCAATCATTACTTTTATAAACGTGGGCAACGCTAGAGCACTAGGAAAGGCAGAGGTCATTCACAAATCGGTGAAAGGTAATTTTTGCTGTTGCTCGACAACGAGAATGGAGGTTGCCAAAGTTGCGAGAAGTCGCCAAATGTGTCACTAGTCGCTAGATAAGATTTTTAGTCGCTAGGGAAGGTCAAAAAGTCGCTAAATCTAGCGACAAAGTCACTAAATTGGCAACACTGATTGTAGCCTGTTGACTGTTATCTTCACTGCAGTGGTGATCGGACTTACACAAAGCAAGGGCTAGTGTGATGTTAGCCTTTATTGATTGCAATTCTGTGAGGCGATCAATGGAACGTTCAAAGTAAAGCTGATCGATTACAGACCAGCTAGCTGACATCTTTGTATTTAGTCAAGTTCACAGGAAAACACAAACAGGTCCAATCGCAAAACTGAGCATTCCAAGGAGCAACCGGCAGTTTAACAACCAAAGTTGCCAGATGCCAGAAATAATTCCCCCTGAAAAAACTCCTCAAAAATCCCCATCGTCAACTTACTCCCATACAAATATATCACAATTTTCCCCCCATACCCCCTTTTAAAGTGCCCGTCTGTCATTAAACCAAACACATTTTTATTGTAAAACTTCCCCAAATAATATTTTTAATTCCCTACTTTTAGGAGAATGTTCCCCAGTCTGGTAACCCAGTCATACCTGCTACCCTGACAGAAGCTGTATCGCTATCGATACTAGGAATATGCATTTATATTCGCTCCTGTGCACAAATTGGCGAGCATAAGATAACGACAGTGACAGAGGAATGACTGAGAGTAGGCTATTCACAATAGTATAGCTAGCTATAGCTAGAAAATTAAACAGGCTGCATGACAAAATAATGCAGTGTTTCCTAAATTATTTCAAGTAACTTTGCCCTGTGTTTCTATTCTTACCATCTGAAGAGAATGTGGTCATTCAAAGCATATGTGTCACATCAAAGTGTCAATTGACAATCATTTATAGTGCGAATTACAGTTCCAAGTGCAGGGAGCAACCGCATAGTTTAACTTGGACCCTGTAGGTAATCTTGTTGACACACCAAAAAGTAGTCTATACAAATAAAACAGGCATTAGTTAAGCGAGTACCGTACAATAAACTAAAAAAGCTTACCTAGCTACATTTCTAAGCATACATAGTCAGTTGGATGCTAAGGGAGGTAGGGTGGGGTGGGGAGAGGTGCAACCTGAAGAGGTGAGTCTTCAGTCGCCGCTTGAAGGTGGTCAGGGTCTCCGCTGTTCTGACCTCCACGGGAAGGTCATTCCACCATCGAGGAGCCAGAACGGACAGGAGACGTGACCGTGAGGCGCAAGTGCGAAGAGGGGGAGGTGCCAGGCGTCCTGAGGTAGCAGAACGGAAGGGTCTGGCTGGCATGTATGGTTTGAAAATCTTACGGAGGTATGCTGGAGCTGACCCCTTGAATGCCTGGTATGCTAGGACCAATGTTTTGAACTTGATCCAAGCCATAACAGGCAGCCAGTGAAGGGTAGTGAGCAGGGGAGTGACGTGGGAGAGTCTGGGGTGGTCGAACACCAGACGAGCCGCAGCATTCTGGATGAGTTGCAGGGGTCTGATGGCGGCGGCCGGAAGGCCAGCCAGAAGGGAGTTGCAGTAGTCCAGGCGGGACAGTACCGTTGCTTGGACCAGGAGCTCGGTTGAGTAGGTGGTGAGAAAGGGGCGGTTTCTCCGGATGTTGTACAGGAAGAATCTGCACGCCTGGTTTACTGCTGTGATATTCTTGGAGAGGGACAGCCTGTTGTCCATCACCACTCCAAGATTTTTAGCACAGGGTGATGACGACACTAAGGTGTCCCCAAAGGAAATAGGGAAATCAACGAGGGGAAAGGTTAGAGCAGGAATGAAGATTAGCTCCGTCTTGCCTGGGTTGAGCTTTAGGTGGTGATTGTCCATCCAGCTCTGGATGTTCCTCAGGCAAGCGAAGATGCGAGCAGAGACCTGTGTGTCTGATGGGGAGAAGGAGAGAAAGAGTTGCGTATCATCAGCATAGCAGTGATAAGATAAACCATGGGCAGAGATTACAGGGCCAAGGGATCTGGTGTACAGGGAGAAGAGAAGGGGACCAGGCGGTGATACTGTACCAGCCCAGGCAACCTGGAAGGAGTGACCGGAGAGGTAGGACTCGATCCAGTCAAGGGCTGTGCCGCAGATCCCAGTTGCTGCCAAGGAGGACAGGAGGATGGAGTGCTCAACGGTGTCAAAGGCCGCCGAGAGATCTAATGGAATCAGAACAGAGGAGAGGGAGGCTGCTCGTGCAGCATGGAGTGACTCGGTGACAGAGAGGAGTGCAGTCTCTGTCGAGTGGGCAGGCCTGAAGCTGGACTGGTGGGGGTTGAGCAGGTTATTTCGGGAGAAGAAAGCAGAGAGTTGATTAGATGCAGCTTGTTCAAGTGTTTTGGATAAAAAAGGAAGGAGGGATACTGGGCGGTAGTTCTGGATGATGGAGGGGTCTAGAGTGGGTTTCTTCAGCAGCGGGATGATGTGGGTCCTCTTGAAGGATGAGGGGAAACATCCAGAAGACAAGGAGGAGTTCACGAGGGAGGTGACAAATGGGAGGATATTTGGTGTGATTGCCTGGAGGAAAGGTGAGGGGATAGGGTCGAGGGCACAGGTAGTAGAGCGGTGGGAGAGCAGGAGCTGGGAACCATCAGAGTCTGTGAGGGGAGAGAATGTGGAGAAACAGGGGGAGGGCGCGGAGAGGAGGGAGGGCACAGAGAGGGGGGTGGTCGGAAAGGAGCTGCGGATGTTTGCAATCTTCTCATTGAAGGAAACTGCGAAGTCATATGCAGCGAAGGAGGACTGAGGTGGGGGAGGAGGCGTGCTGAGGAGAGTGGAGAAAATAGAGATCAGTTGGCGAGGGTTAGCAATGTTGTTATTAATTTTAGTTTGATAGAAATTTGCCTTGGCGGCAGTGACAGCAGAAGAAAACGCCTTCAGGAGAGACTGATAGGATAAAAGGTCGGATGGGTCCCTGGATTTCCCCCACTTCCTCTCAGCAGCGCGGAGACTGGCCCTGGAGGTGCGTAGGGTGTCAGATATCCATGGACTAGGAGGGGATGAGCGTGCTGGCCTAGGGACAAGGGGACAGAGAGAGTCGAGTGCTGAGGACAGAGATGAGATTAGGGTGGAGGATGCAGAGTCAGTGGGGAGTTCGGAGAATGATTGAAGAGGGGGGAGGGAAGCAGTGACTCTGGGAGTGAGAGAAGAGGGTGAGAGGGAGCGGAGGTTACGACGGACTGTGATAGTGGGGGTGGGAGGAGGGGAGGGGGGATCGGGAGCGAGAGTGAGGGGTAAGGAGATGAAGTGGTGATCAGATGTATGCAGAGGGGTAACCGTGAGCTTAGAGCAGGAGCAGTTCCTCAGGAAGATCTGGTCTAGGAGGTTGCCTGCCTTGTGGGTTGGGGGAGAGTGTTGCAGGGAGAGGTCAAAGGAGTGGAGTAGTGGTAGGAAGGCAGCAGACTGGGAGGCCTCTAGGTGGATGTTGAAATCTCCCAGGAGGATCAGTGGGGTGCCGTCCTCAGGGAAGGAGCTGAGCAGGGTGTCTAGCTCATCAAGGAAATTTCCCAGGGGCCCTGGGGGACGATAAATAACAACAATATAGAGATTAGTAGAGTAGGTGATAGAGACAGAGTGATATTCAAAAGTGGATATAGACAGGTCAGAGAGGGGGAGAACAGAGAATTTCCAAGTGGGGGAGATCAGCAAACCAGGACCATGACCCCGGCCAGAAGGCCGGGGGTTGTGGAAGAAGGAGTAGGAGGACGAGAGGGCAGCAGGAGTAGCGGAGTTGTCTGGTGTGATCCAGGTCTCGGTGAGGGCAAGGAACTGAAGGGACAGGAGGGAGGCATAGGCGGAAATGAAGTCAGCCTTTCGCGTAGCAGACTGGCAGTTCCATAGCCCCCCTGTGACCATGAAGTTCTCACAGGGGGTCAACGGAAGGTAGCAGAGGTTGGAGAGGTTCCGTCGTCGTGGGGGGCCACATCGCTGGAAGCACCTTCTGTGGGGGAGAGAGCAGATGGCCGAGTATGGGGTGCTGGCACATAACAGGGAGGGAGCGACGCTGGCGAAAAAGGAAAAAGTCAGGAAAAAGTATTTTGAATCTGGTGATAAAGTTGGCAAAATGCTAGCACTCAGATTGAAACAAATGGAGAGTAACTCTTCAATATCCGCCATACATGATTGCAGTGGATCTCCATTATGTGAGCAGAAACAAATAAATTTGGCATTTCAAGAATACTATTCAAAGTTCTATGAATCAGAATGTAAACACAACCCAAATATGGTAGATGACTTTTTCAATAATGCACCCCTCCCACGGCTGAAAGACAATGAAAAGACTTGGAGACAGATTAAGGCAGCCATTAAAGCTCTTACTGCTGGTAAAGCACTAGGACAGGATGGTTATAGTATAGAATTCTATAAATGTTTCCAGGACGTCCTGTCTCCAATCCTGACCTTATTATATAAGGATATTATTGCCACTCAGTCCATGCCTAGTAGTATGAACACAGCTGTTATTTGCCTGTTACCAAAACCAGGTAAAAACCATTTACAAATGGGCAATTTCCATCCCCTTAGCTTGTTAAATAATGATTATAAAGTGTTTGGATGCGTCTTCAGAAAGTTATCTCTTTATTAATTAACTTAGATCAAGTGGGTTTTATTGCTGGACGCCATGCTGCTCATAATATGAGAAGACTTTTTCATGTAATGTCAGAAGCTGCATCTCTCCAACACCCAGCTGTTGCCATCTCACTCAATGCTGAAAAAGCATTTGATAGGATAGAGTGGTCTTATCTATTTCATATACTGCCCAAGTTTGGTTTTGGTCCAATATGCATGCAATGGATTAAGGCCCTCTACCATAACCCAGTTACATGTCAAAACTAATGGTTTAATATCACCCCTTTCCAGCTTTTCAGATCCACCAGACAGGGATGCCCAGCCTCACCAGTTATCTTTACGTTAGCACTTGAGCCCCTTGCCTGTGCTATTAGGGCTAATCAGAACATAACCGGTATCACACTTTTCAATCATGATTTTAAAGCTAACCTTTATGCAGATGATATCCTATTGACATTGTCCAGTCCAGATCATTCAGTTCCATCTTCTTAAACTTATCAGTGATTTTGGCCTGTTTTCTGGGTACAAAGTCTATTGGTCTAAGAGCGAGGCCATCTCTTACATGCCCTGGACATCTGACCTCAACTCCTATCGTGTGGTCCTAAGTCACAGGGCATGAAATATCTCGGAGTTAACATCAGATCTCCTGATCGTATTTTTGAGTTGAACGGAGGAGGACGGAGTGTAGCACAGTGGGTAAGGAACTGGACTTGTAACCGAAAGGTCGCAGGTTCGATTCCCGGGTAAGGACACTGCCGTTGTACCCTTGAGCAAGGTACTTAACCAAAATTGCTTCAGTATATATCCAGCTGTATAAATGGATACTATGTAAAAAAAGTTGTGTAAGTCACTCTGGATAAGAGCGTCTGCTAAATGCCTGTAATGTAATGTAATGTAATGAACGGCCCCAAGCTGTTGAAAACTGTTAGAGAAAATTTAAAGAGATGGACAAACTTACCGTTATCATTGTAGGGGAGGGCAGAAGTACTTAAAATGAATGTACTCCTCAGATTAGCCTTCCTTTTTTTCTGCAGTCCCACTAAAATTTCCTCAGAAATGGTTCAACGAGATTAGAAAAGTATTTTCAGTGTTCCTATGGAAAGATAAAAAGCCTAAAATCAGCCTAAAAAATGAGCTATTCCTAGGAACAAAGGTGGGTTAGGGATACCAGATGTGTATTTGTATTACTTACTCACAATGGTGTATATCCAATATCCTCGGCCTATAAACCAAATCATGTAGATGCAGGTAGCTGGAGATGGCTGGAGCAGAAGATTGTTTCTGAAAATAACACGTTTCCCTAGCTTCCTTCTGGTATCACCCTAAATATGATAAGCGCATCAAAAGCCCTTTAATTTTGTTTTTGTGCAAAGTGGTTAAAGCATTACATAAACGTCTTAAAATCAGCGGTTTATCCATGCCCTCTTGTCCCATATGGAAGAACCCATTATTTACAGCTAGTGGTAAACCTCTTTCTAATGACATATGGCAAAATAAAAATATTGCTGAGCTGGGTCAGTTACTAAAGGATAGAGATATAATTAATTTTCATGAACTTGAGATATATTTCGGTTTAAATAATTCAAAATTCTTCCAATATTTGCAGCTGAAATCTATTCTCTGAAATTACACACTTAAAAACATTACTCTTGGTAATAATGAAATTGATATTCAATTAAGAGAGTGCCACTGGCAGAGGAACTGTTTCCAAACTGTATAGATTATTATGCCATACCTTTTTTGACTGTAGTGCATCCATGAAAGCACAATGGGAGAAAGATCTGGGTGTACCTCTCACAATAGATCAATGGGAAGCTATATTGAGTCGTTCAAACTATCTTTCGCACTGTGTGAGGTATAAAGTTATACAAATGAAGATTTTGTTTAGGTCATATATCACTCCACACAAACTGAAGAAAATGAGCTGTTATGTTTCAGATATGTGCTGGCATGGCTGTGGGATAACTGGTACTTTTATACATCAACTGTGGCACTGCCCAGAGGTAAGAAGATTTTTGGGTAAATGTGAAAGACTTTTTGTGCAAAATATTGGATATAAATTTCCCATTATGTCCAACAGTGGATCTACTGGGAAGTAAGATAGACGGAGTAACATCAATAGAATTACAGCACTTGATTGGATTTGCCTTTCTCTCAGTGAAACAGACAATACTTAATTGGAAGGTGAGGAAATTGAATTGTTTCAATATAGACAGCTGGCTTAAAGATTATTTGGATTTGGTATCTATGGAGAAAGCAGCACCAGTTCTTCAAGATCTGGGCAGTGGCCACATAGGCTCTTTGAGTCTAATCATGTCAGTTTTGAACAAAAGGCCATGATGGCAATTATGTAGGCCTATGTTGGTGTATAGCATCCTAAATGTCCATAGGGAGATATTGTTTGTGGGCTTGGAGCATTTGTGATGAGGTAATCAGGCAGAAAAAAGAAAGAAAAAATGCAAAATCCCCTAAGTTTGGGGCTTTATTGTGCGGATGTGTGAAGTTGTTTGTGAATTCTGTCTGTTGAAATGTCAGAAGGTGCAGAAATGAATGTTTTTAAGGGCTGAGAGTCTGTGGTCAGTGTAGTTCTTTCTGTAGGAAACCCAGAAAAGTGCCAAACTCTCAGTGCTGTATAGGTATGGGGGTGGTATACCTACCATCCTAATGGGGTTCCCTAGCAAGCTAAAGTCACAATGGGCAGATCATAGAGAGGGTTGATTTTTTTTCAGGTAGGAGCTTGCTTTCAGGTGATTTACTCCATACCGGAATGTCTGATTGAGACATTTTTTTCACTGCAAGGTACAAAGTTACCCAGAAGTGCTTATTTTCAGGTGTTCCTGAAAATGCATTCAGCACAGTGGAAATAATGCATCGACTTATTCCTAGCCTGTGTAAGAGTGGATTGATTGCTTATGATTAAGTGGGGGATCTGGTTAAATCAATTCCAGTTCAGTATAATTAGCAGTCATCTTGCTGCAGAAAATTATTAGATTATGAAATATCATAATCATCAACCTGAGCTGTCAATTTCAGCCCTCCTTTGGGGAGGACTGCCTTGTTATTTTGATCAAGACAGGGGTTTTTTTCTGCATCAAAGTGCAAAGTCTTTGCATCTTGAATCAGTGACAGAAAAAGGCAATAATGTAGTATCTAATTAACATGGCCATTGCTGTAACAAGGAGTTGCATCATGTCCAAGAACCTCAGGAGTTCTTGCTTGTCTTCTGGCAGTCATAGCTGCACAACGACTCACTCATTCCTTGCCTGGCTTCAACCCATTACCACTGAGGATAAGACCTATGTTCTTGATTTCTGTAATTCTGATTTGTTCTTGGTTCATTTCTGATTGTTTTTTTTTTGCTCAACAGGTTCACCAGTCAACAACATGTTCTCCCTGCGAGTTTCCCCACACCAGCAAGTCATCAATAATATTGACAGCCCCATCCAGGCTGACTATTGGACCTCTGGAACATCTCTGACATTGGTGAAATTCAAAAAGGTAAACTTAGAACTCTCATCATCAATTTTTATTTGCCAAAACCTTTGGTTGATATCTAGAACTGGAAAGTACTTTGCGTTTGGTATGCAGGATTCTACTTCTTCCACTGTGAGCAATGGGTAGCTCTCTTTTTTACTCCTTTGGTTTGTCTTTTGGGTCCCTTCTTTGCTGTGGCAATAGTTACTATGCTGTTGGCCCACTCAGTTGATACCATTTGCTTTGTGATAACATTCATCCATTCCATTTGTGATAGTTCTTTGATGACTATCTCTGAGGGCTACTGGAGAACTCCCTGGAATATGCACAATTTGTTTGACCTTGCGGCTTGCGGTGTTGTCCTGGTAAGCAACCTAATCCAGAAAGTAGGTCATCAAAGTTCTTCTAAATATCCATGTCTTTTCTGACATCATACAGTTGCTTTACTATGCCGAATGTCTGACATGTTGCACATCCTGGTATTACTGGATCATCCTGCTGATTGATTTCAATTTTCCCCCCTTAAATTTGCATGAGTGATTTCTTGCCCAGTGATGCCATCTTGTGGCTTTAGCATGCAATTAGCTTGCAGTTGATTATTTAAGCACTGGTAGTGTCTGAGGCTCTGCCTCATTTCCCACAGCCAGTGTTAACATATGCACATTATAGGGTTACTCAAAGCCGGTTCCACTTCCCTCCCATTCTCCTGACAGGGCACAGCAAGGTAAAAGTTGGACTGGATTCGGATCCAAATTTTATGCTTTCTTCCTGGTGTTTCCTTCCCTTGCTTCAAGGGGGAATCCCCAAACTGCCAGGATGAAATCTGGCAGCCACACCAAGTGGTGTTTGGTTCTAATTTATGAAAATGGAGTGAACAATTATATTCCCCTGCTCCCTTTTTTTCCTCCCTCCCACCAAGGGTATAAATTGCAAGCTTCCAGCAAGGAGGTAATCTCACAATGCAATGCTCCACACGCGGAGAAGAGAGGATGAGTCAGTGCACAGCTGTCACAAGGTGATACTGGGTTTTATTTAACACAATGGAAAACAGATTGAAATTCTTAAAAATAGCCTGGGTTTTAAAGTTACAGTAATTACACATAAGCCAAACACTTCCATAATTGTTTCATTGCTGAACTCAAAATAATTTCAAGTGTCAAAAAAATATGAAGTTTACTAGGTCATCTTAAAAATCAGTGTTCGGAAAGAACACTGCCATTGTTCATGAATTTATTGATATGAGTTCATGAACGGTACATATATGTTCAAATAGGCAAAGAAATGTATAATGTAATATATTTTAAAATATAATTCAAGTTTAATATAAAACATTCACACAGCATTTGCCATTTTATTATTTTGTGATTCTGCCAAATCGTCTTGAGAAGAAAATAAGAAATGAGAAGAATGACTTCATGATCATTATCAGTCTTTAAATTTCAACTTTTGCAACAGACCCTGTGTGACTATCCGCTAGTCAGGAGTAATTATCTAGTAACTATCCATGTGATCAGTTATTCTCCTGCCATTGATTGACCATGGTGGGGGCTCACTTCATACACCAGCATTGCATCCTTGTCTGGTGTCTCAGGGTTGTACCAGCCATGGTCCTTGTTATTGACCACTGGACAAAGGTCCTGTTCACACCACCTGCAAAGGGATTCCATCTGATATTCTGACTTTTCCATGAGGCACATCATTACCAAGTTAAGTGTGGCATCATCAAGTTAAGCAAGTTGAGTCCTGAGTATCAAATAAGATATTCCACAAATGTCAGTTAAAATCTATAGACAATAAAATGGAAAAACAATCTTTCATTGATAGTGTCACTGAGAAAGGTTTGTCATAGCCCTGGACCAAAAACCTGAGCTGGGCTATTACAGATTAAATGGGGAGGGGAAGAGCGTACCGTGTAGCAGCATAGATGTCCGAGTCAGATGCCCCCTCCCAAGTGGCATTCTCTATCAAAAGTGCACCTTGAGACACAAATATAAAAGGGCGCAGTAAGTTGACGGAACTTCTTTCACACCAAATCAAATTCTCATCCCTTGTTAATTAACACAAACTACCAACTTAATTATTCTGTGCCTATTTAATCCTTGAAACAATTTAGGAAACATTTGGTAGCATTGCTTTGGAATACAGCTTGTTTAATTTGTGTGAGGTAAGATAGCAAATATTGTTTCTTGTAACTTTGTGTAATTTACGCTGAACAAAAATATAAATGCAACACTTTTATTTTTGCAGCCATTTTTGTGTTTAAATAATACCTCAAAGATTTGTTCTATGTGCACAAAGATCTTATTTCTCTCAAATTTTGCCCACAAATTTATTTATATAACTTTTAGCTAGCATTTCTCCTTTGTCAAGATAATCCATCTCCTTCACTGGTGTGGCATATCAAGATGCTGATTAAAACCCATGATCACTACACAGGTGTTCCTTATGATGGGGTCAATAAAAGGCCACCCTAAAATATTGAGTTTTTTGTTGTTCAACACCATATCACAGATGCCTCAAGAGTTAAGAGATCATGTAATTGGCGTGCTGACTGCAGGAACGTCCTGTAGAGCTGTTGCCAGAGTAATGGGTGTTCATTTCTCCACCATAAATCGCCTCCAGCGTCGTTTCAGAGTTTGAAAATTTGTCCAACAGGCCTCACAACCGCAGACCAGGTGCAACCACGCCAGCCCAGGACCACCACTTCTTCACCTGCGGGATCGTCTGAGGCCAGCCACACGTACAGCTGATGAAACAGTTGGTTTACACAACCGCAGAATTTCTGCACAAACTGTCAGAAATCGCCTCAGGGAAGCTCATCTGCATGCTCGATGTCCTCACCGGGGTCTTGATTTGTCTGCAGTTCGGCGTCACAATCGATGTGAGTGGACAAGAGCTCACCCTCGCTGGCCACTGGCACGCTGGAGAATGGTCCTCTTCACTGATGAATCATGGTTTCAGCTGTACAGGCCAGATGGCAGGCAGCGTGTATGGCATCGGGTGGGTGAGCGGTTTGCTGATGTCGACGTTGTGAATAGAGTGGCCCATGGTGTCGGTATGGGCAGGCATATCCTATGGGCAGAGAACTCAAGTGCATTTCATCCATGGCAATTTGAAGGCACAGAGATATCGCGATGAGATCCTGAGGCCCATTGCTGTGCCATTCGTCCACGGCCATCACCTCATGTTTCAGCACGACAATGCACGGCCCCATGTTGCAAGGATCTGTACACAATTCTTCAAAGTCCCAGTTCTTCCATGGCCTGCATACTCACCAGACACCCATTGCGCATGTTTGGGATGTTCTGGACCGGCGCATACAACAGCGTGTTCCAGTTCCCACCAATATCCAACAACTTCGTACAGCTATTGAAGAGGAACGGGTCAGTATTCCACAGGCTACAATCAACAATTTGATCAATTCAGTGTCAAGGAGATGTGTTGCGTTGCATGAGGCAAATGGTGGTCACACAAGATACTGACAGGTATTCTGTTCATTTCATGGTATCTTCTTTTTTGGGGAATCTGTGACTAACAAATGCATATCTGTATCCCCAATCACATTGAGTTGACTGATTTACGTTTATTACCTTTTAACTCAGTAAAATCTTCAAAATTGATAAGTGTTCCATTTATGTTTTTGTTCAGTGTAGATATGAATACTTTTAATGGCAGGCCTTTGTCATTTTGAATGAATGACTTAAAGATAGTGCTTTGTACGTGTGAGTAACATTTTTGTACGTTGAAAACGTGTTTTTCCTCAGATATCAAATAGATTGATCTGTTATTGTATAAATGTAACAAAATAGCAAGGTGTAAGAGCCAGGATCTGGTAAGGTTCAAACCCCAATCCTCCCTGGAAAAGGCTGTCACACTAACCACTTCAAGAAATAGTAGTTATTTCAAGTGTCACTGACTAGTAAGAACTGCCTAAATATGTCATTCCTAAAAATGTAATTTGTTGAATGAAACAGGTTCAATATTTTGACATGTTCATCTATTTCTGTTTAACATTATGCTTATTTACAACCCACTGACAGGGTGAACAGCTTTTTTTCACTTAAAAGCATGTGCATAAGCTGATGCAAACTGCATGTCATTTTGGCGTGCCGCAGAAATGTATATTATTTACAGGGGTGCCTTGAGCCTGAAAATGTTGGGAACTGCTGCTCTATTGGATCGAAATCTGGGAACTGTGCTGGCCACTGGAGAAAACTGAAATCACTCTCATGTTTGTGGAACCAGGTTGAGAAGATCTGTGGTTTCTGACATGGCACATTTTGGAATCGTGCTGGATGTACCAATGTGAAAAAGGGTAGACAACAGCAATGCTTAGGCATGATGTGGCATTCAAATGATGGTCAATTGATATTAAGGGGCCTCATGTTGTGCCAAGAAAACATTCCCCACACCATTACACCACCACTAACAGCCTGCACCGCTGACACAAGGCAGGATGGATTGACGGATTCATGCTGTTTACAGCAAATTCTGGCCCTATCATCTGCATGTCGCAGCAGAAATTGTGATTCGTCAGACCAGGCCATATTTTTCCAATCTTCAATTGTCCAGTTGTGCTGATCACAAGCCTACTATAGCCTCATCTCCCTGTTCTTGTCCTTAGCTGACAGAAATGGAACCTGGCATGGTCTTCAGCTATTGTAGCCCATCTGCTACAAGGTTTGCCATGTTGTGCATTCAGAGATGCCCTTCTGCACACACTGTTGTAAAACAGCTGTTCTTTGAGCCTTTGTGACTTTTCTGTTAGCTTTAACAAGTATGCCAATTCTCCTCTGACCTCTCTCATTAACAAGGTGTTTTCAGCTACAGAACTGCCAATCACTGGATGTTTTTTGTTTATTGCACCATTCTTTGTAAACTCTAGAGACTGTAGTGCATAAAAATCCCAGTTTCTGATATGCTGGAACCACCACTTCTGGCACCAACCATCATACCACTGTCAAAGTGGATTACATTAGGCAGTCTTGCCCATTCTAATGTTTGGTCAAATAAAAAAACTAAAGCTCTTCACCATGACCGCATGCTTTATATTTTGAGTTCCAGCCATGTGATTCCCTGTTTGGAGGATCAGGCAAATGCATTAATGAGCAGGCGTACCTAATAAAGTAGCCAAGTGGACATGTGTGTATACTGTATATAGTTTGTTGAGGATAAAATATGAAAATTGAATTGATTAAACTGGCCCTTATCCACAATTTACCCTTTTGAGTAAACTTACTCTCACCAACAATTACTAACAATGATACAATTCTCCATACTTGAATACAATACAACAATTAAATACAGTCAAACAATTAGAAAAATCTCCAAAAATAATTATATAACTGCATATTAGTGTATATAATGTCTGTAGCTGTACCCATGTAGATGCGTGCTAGGCTGCATGACAGGTCTCGAGCTGCCAGCTCCAGGTAACTGGTGGCCCCACGAGCTGCCACCTGTACAAATTGGCCCAGCTTGGAGAGGGCACAGTCCACAGCCATCACTGGTGAAGCCAGAGCCTGGTTTCCTGAGGCAGCTTCTAGCTTTATCTGAAAATCAGACAGATGATGCATCATTGTGCTTTGAGATGCAATTTCAAACCTTCCTCTTCTCACCTCTGCAGAACAGTAAAGATAGGAAATGCAGGACAGAATTTTTGTTATATTTGATAATCAGTCATTTCAAGCACAGTGATTACAAATTAGGACAGAATAATACGTAAAATATATTTAACTTCTTGTTCTCACCTTGACTTGAGAGTAAAATGCCTCCAGTACCTGACCATTGCTCTTGGCTAAACAGCGAAGCACATCCAGAGACAGGACATTTGTGGTCCCTTCCCAAATACTTAACACCTGAGAGGCAAAGACATATGAAATAGGGAAGACTTAGATGACAATCTTCACACACTGAAGATTCTGGATTGTTCTTCTAGTGGGGTTTACCTACATAGGGCCCAATCCTGAAAAACGTACTGGGCAATATACCATGATGACAATTATCGAATGCCATAACCATGATGCGGTGTGTTGCCTTTCCTTTCAGCTTTTTCTATTTAATTATACCTGGTGCGGTAGCAAACAACCACATTTCAGAGGCCATGTAAAATACTTCCATGTGATTAATAAAAATACATGACATGATCACATGGAAGCTGCACAACCTTGCTGCCCATTGGCTGTCTTATAACACCCAACAGATAACAGATATCTGAAGCGTGGCTGTGATTGATAATGATCTAATTGGCTTGTGGCTTGTGTAGGACGTGGTTTCCGCTGGTAAATTTATTTAGGTGCGTAATAGGATGTGCAGGGTCATTCGATGCTTGATTAATTACTTAATATGATAATTAGATACTTAATAGAAGTAGACATACTGTACTCACCAAAAATATTTATTTGAAATGAATATACATATATATGACATATATATCTATGAACAAACTATTGCTTAATGCTTAATAATACCATGGATTAATTATATTGGTTACTAATTATATATGTATTTCTGTTTTCTCAATTTCCTGTAATTGGATTACTATGCAGCACCCTTTAGTCTTAGGAGTTATTTATTTAACCTCTTTACTGCAGCATTATTCAGACAAATTCCCATAAGTCACACATACATCTCCACGCTGCCAGTGCAAGCGATTCATTTATTCATTTCCATTCAATTAAAAGGAACCATTCTATTCAACTAAACTCCAGCCTGTCTCATTCCTCAACTGTGTCATCTGACAGTGACTGCCTGCCTTTTGTCATCCCCCACAACGTGTCCAGTAAAACTTCACATCAGAGGTCCTAGACCTTGTTCAAAAGGTAATGCATGATATGATGACAAAGTCCATTACTGCATTCGATAATCATGGTTGTGGTATATCGCCCAGCCCTAATTTACACACTTACAAATATTATCAATCTGGGTCTTATGAAGGATATTCCATGACTCTGCAGTCAATCGCCCATCAGAATAAAGTGTGTTACGTATTCTTGTTCAATATTGTGCTGGTACATTCTAATGCTGTTTATTTTCGTAACCTTGTAAGGGAATTTACAGTTTATACTATAATGGCACATTGTTTGCCACGTTTTTTGTCCTTTATGTTTCAACAAGGTAACGCAAAGCTTTATGTGCATTCACAATTTTGGATATCCATGAAAATGAGGAGGAAACCCTTGAAATGTAGAAAGAAACACTCCTGGGTGCACAGCTGGCTTCTAAAGAGACAGAAGAAGGGCTGCTTTCACACAGTCCTCAATGAATTACACCACAAAAATCCAATGCATTGCAGGTATGAAGCAAGGAATCTATTTGCATGACCCCTCCTATTTGTGTAGTCCACTAGATATAAGGTCTAACCATCTAACAGAGCACTATCTATCTACTGAGCTATTAATTAGGTGTATATCTGCTGTATAAATCGAAAAGGCAGATAAACTGTCAGCTGCCAATCTTCATTGAAATAAGCTTTAGATTACATGTTCTTGCTGACCTAGGAACATGTTATCTAAATGGTTTAGACAAAGGTGGAAAGAGTAGGTAAGACTTACACCTGAATATAATAGTTGAAGCCACACACTGATTGATTAATGAACTCTCTTCCTCAATGTATCCCTCCCTCGGTATCTTACATTTTTTCTCATGTATGTCCTCTATCAATCCCCTCTGGCCTATCTATACTAAGTCTAACGCATTTATCCTGGTCGCTATCCTCTCTCAAAGTCCTCTATATACTCCACTTTCTGTCAATCTCTCCTCTATCCATTTAGCTCACTGCAGTATTCATAATTCAATTGGTTTTATTAGCAGTCTGTGATTTAACTGAGATAAGTGAAAGTGTAAAATGAACATTTTAAAAAGAAATTACTTGTGATAACCACACAAAAATCTAATTTGTTTATTCATAGATGTGCAGAGCAATCGTCAATGACAAAAAAAAAAAAAAAATCAGAACGATAGCACAAAAAAACAGTTCATTGAGAGGGGCATGCCACCTGACTCATAAGCTTTAACCTTTTCCATAACTATCTGGAAAATTCTTGTCACTTCATAGTTTCAGACTGCTTTCCTAACGGCTATTTTGCTTCCTGCGACTTGGGTTACAAGTGTGAATATGTTCGGATTGCTAGAAATGCTTGTAGGGACCACCCTTTCTCATATTAACCAGAAATACGCAAGACGAGACACTTCTACAATTTGTTAAATCTCCACTGGTGGTCGATACATGCCCCCTTAGTGGCTAATGCTAGTGCTGGGCGACTTCTGATATACTTGCCAGCACAGAAAAAAATTACGGAAGTACTGAAAAAAATAACTTCCAGAGGAAAACAAGCACACTTTTTCTGCATAACTAGGTACAGGTTGTTATCGACATTTCAACTATTTTTATATACGGTCACAAATATTTTTATATTTCAAATTCTGATCAAACGGAGTGCGCATCCGGGTACTTTATCCATGCTCCGCACTAGCGCACTTCAGTTTGGACTGACATACCAAAATGCTCACTATGCGCACTCGAAGCATGGAAGTATGCGGTTTGAGAGACAGAGGTCACCTTTGCGTCATTCTCTCCATTCCATTTCCTCTCACTGGACACACCACATCTTCTCCAGTCACGCTGTCGCGTGCAGCCCGCAATCCAGGAAGAGTTTGCGAGGCCTGCTACCGAGCAAAGTTATCTCGCGTATACCCTTGGCTACCTGCCGCGGGAGGAACGAGCCACTCCAGGAAAGCCACGCAAAATGGACGTATCGTGCAGAGAAAGTCCCACAAGGCAAGAGGCCTGTGACAAGGATCAAGCTGCATGTCTTGGAACTGAAGAAAAGGGTGCACACCCCATTTCCACATCCTAAGGATTTCGCACTGGAAACCAGAAAGCATTCACACAACAAAACCAATCCAAAGGACGCAAGTAAAGCTGTGACTCTGGACTTATAGTTTAACTAAGCAAATGTAATGCTTCTGACCGAATATGAATATTGATATTGCTCTACTCCTACACCTGTCTCATATAATTTATATTGGAAAACCAGATACTACCATCATACTGTCAATATGAAAAATATCATATGATATGATATTTTTGGTCATATCGCCCAGCCCTACTTTACGGTAACATGCGTGACTACTGAGATGGCTCTCGCTTGATAAATGATAGCTCAAATCAGCTACCTTGCTAGGTAGCAATCACATACTCCCAGCCCAGACTAGCTGTATTATTATTTTTTTTTTAAATGCCTAAATCAAGAAAAAATTATTAATAAAATAGATAAATATACATGGAAGAAAAATGCAAAAATAAATTACCACAGAAATAAATTAATTCATCCATATGATAATGAGGCGGCTGTCAATAAAAGTATGTCATGGTGTCAAGTTATTCCCAGGTGCCTCAGAAGTCTTACATAAAACAGAGAAAAACCTTGGCCCATATATGTATTTTAGGATCAAAGCATAATTTCTCTATGGACATTCTTCTCTTAAACGGCCCTGGATCCACTGAATTCTGACAACGCTTTCCAACTGATTTTTTTCTAACAGCAACCTTATGGCAAGCCCTTCAACATTTAATAACTTCGCTCATGTTTTGCAAACCAGGTGTGATCAATTTTAATAGAAATTATGGTAGTAATAAAAAATAAAAAAGTAAGATAATTACCATGAATTGGAAAGAGATGGCAAAACAGTCATCTTGTTACAGACATGTAACAATACATCTGTATTTATACTTAGCAGCTCCTTTTGCGCAGGGGCCGCAGGATTGAAAACCCTGTCAAAGACTACTAGAACAAAGACCTGATATCTACGACTGAATCAGATCAATCTGAGTCAGAATGATAATTGAAGATATCTATAAATGCATTCCAACTAGTCAGAATGATAACTGAAGATATCTCCAAAATAAGATTGTCTCCTTTTAAGATATCCGTAACTCCTTTGTAGATATCTTAAAAGGACTTTTTACTAGTAATAACTTAAATTCAGGATATCTCCAGTTTAGTTTTGACGAGTCGTAACTCCAGTTCAAGATCTACAATTAAGAAGTAATATCTTAGTTTCAGATATTTTTAATCATGATCAATTATATATATATATATATATATATATATATCTTTAATTTAAATTATCACTAGTCGGAACTAATGTGGAGATACCTTGAATTTGAATCATAATTTAAATGGAGATAACTGGAATTTAAGTTTTGGATAGTCAAAACGTTATTGCAGATATCTTTAATTGAAGGCTCCATACAATTTAATGGCATAAGTAACTTAAGTCTTACTAGTCAAAATGTAATTACAGATATCTTAAATTAGCATTTTGACTAGTTGTAAATTCATTACAGATATCTGTAATGTGAATTTGGTTATGCTAATAAATGTCAAAAAGGCGTAAGATAGCAAGCTAACACTGCTGCCAATGTTATTTACGGCACAACTAGTCTGCTGGCTTTTCAAGCTGGTCAAAGCTACAGTTAGCCAGCAAAGAAATTTAAATAAAGCCCTCAAATAACTTAAGGAAACTACTATTGAGAACAGCAACAATGACAAAAACAAAGATGTTTCCAGCAATATATACAATTGTACAAAGCAAACAAGCATATACTTTCTTACACTAACAGGTAACAGCAAACCACTTACAATTTGAATGGTAGCAGGAAATACAGCCCTATAATATGCGACAGGTCGCTAACCACTTAGCCGTTATCAATTTGCTCTTTAAAATTACACTGATCTTTTTTAGATTATAAAAAACAGGCGAAATTGAACAAACGTCCAAATATCATACATTTTGAAGGAATTTAAAAAATGCCATTAATTTCTCCCATAGGCAGTCGACCTTTTTTGATCTGGAAGTCCTGAAAATGTAATGAAATTGAAGGGAATGATGGCATGACTTCTGGGGCCCATTAGCTGATCAATACCAGAGTGAGTAGATCCACCGTACATGCCTTGCTTCAATAGTTGCTTTTTACTAGGTTTACATTTTTAGGGGAGATGTAAAATGCTAAATGTAACACACATATATATATATATATTTTTTTTAGGTGGTTGCATGTAAGTTTGAGCAACGTATTTCACATTAAACACAGATTTCAATAAATAAATTGCATAGTTTGGATATAGCATGCAAGCTTGCTTGGACTGCTAGCCAGTCAAAAGTGCAGATACACCCCAGGCAGTTTAAACCTACTGCAGTGTTTCATATGAGAGTTAAAAGTATAGAGAAACCGGAGTACGAGGCGTGTAAAAATCAAGGGGCATGTCAAAAGCAAAGGGGGTACGTCAAAAGCATGTTTTTATTGACCGAGTCACATACATTATCCAATCAAAAGCCTCCTCCAAAAACATAGATGTATCAAAACTGTTCTGGCTATGGGTTTTTTTTCCTTCTTTGTTGGTCCTGCAAGCAAGCAACATCTCAATGAGTAAATTATGCTCGAAAACAAAAGTTGTGGTATATATGTAAATTGTTACGTCCATTATTTGAAAATTGATCATCACTATGTGTTTTATTACCCACTGTAGCGGTGAAAACTATTAAAAGTGAGGCAAATAATTTCACATTAGCTGATTAATATGCGGTAGCCTAGGTAGCTAACAAGCATCAGCAGGTTTAATCAACATAAGAAAAATGGAACATGCCACTTAATATTGCTTAATTACTCCCATTTTTTTGCTTAATAAAAATGTCATAGCATCAAGGCCAGCTGCCATCCACAGAAGAATTCGGGTACAAGTGGCATGAAAGTAAATAGTGCAGCGAATCATGTTTTCCCCCCATTATGTTGATGTATTCTGTAATATATTAACCAGTTTGTTGTGACACTAATTGCAGTAGTCATTTAATCACTTTCCATGCAGTTTGAAAAGTGGGTCTAGCAGTTCTGTTGACTGTTTTCTAGCAGTTCAGTGACTGTTTTCAAACCATGTTGCCTGAAACTAACCATTGCATGTGTTCTATTCAGTAAAGTTCAGTCACTAACTAGATGCATTCATTTGCCAAGCTTTGGAGCCACCTCACTTGTATTAATGTGGTTGCATGTGTTTTAGTTTTAAAATGTATTTATTACATTAAGAAAGCTATTGATTTTTCATGATATGAAAGGTGTCGGATAAATTAGTCATGGACATTATCTCTCCCACAGCAGAATTCACATATTTTATCGAGCAAATAATTGATAAAAAGGTATTCCACAGACGGGCAATGAATTAAAATATTTGTATTGTTCAAGAATTTGTAATCCTACAGTTGAAGGGCTGAGGTATATATGGGTGTTTCACTGTACACCTTTTGTTATTAAATTGCACTTTTTCATCTTGCCCTTGTCCAAAGAACTGCTACAGAAACGCACAGCAGTCATACGGTGGTATACACTTATAGCTGGCCAACGCTGCAGCATTTTCAGGAATATGGGAGCATGCAGCTGAAATCCTCTCCAGAAAGCAATCTTCAAAAACCTCACAGCGATCTCATCTACGATCAGTAGGCAGTGTTGTGCTTCACTTTGGGGGCTTATTCCGTTCTTACAGCTCGTTTCCAGCCCAAACCACTGCAAAGACAGCGAACTTTAAAAAAAATTTTGTCAGTGAGATTTCGTTCTGACGTTTATGACGGCGATCGCGACCACAATATTTATTTTGCCTTTTAGTATAGTCATTTCCGTGGATAAAATCGCATTTATTATTATTATTTTCTTTTAAAAACATTTCATTCATATCCAGGGAGATAGCCAACTACTTGCAAATTAGAAGACGTGTAGCCATTTACTAATATGATCGCATTTCAGGCTGGAAAATGACCCATTAAACCAGAGAAATTGCCGAGTTGTCTTAGAATCTTTAAGAATGCAACAAGGCTGGCAGCATCGGCATAGCAACGGACGCTGCAACGAAACTTTAAGTACGTCACAATGGGTATAACAACTGTTTTAGAATGTCATTGCGTCACCCGGATCATTTTTGCAGCCCGGATCAAAATTGGTGTGACAGCGCCAAGGGACAGGCGTCAAAACAAGCTTCTTTGATTGGCCAAAAGGGTTCTCTGATCTCTGAACAGTGCCCACCCCTGGCTCTACAGGTGCACAAATCACTTTTGCTCCACATTTCACTGAGATATGTGGTGCAAAAGTGAGAGCGAGTGGAACTAGTCATTTCTGAGCAAAAAAACAGCATTTGAGACTTGTAGTGGCAGATTCAAGCAGTTGTAGTTATTGACTTGTGTTTGTGCTAGAAAAATATCCAAGAAAAAAAAATGTATTTGTTAGAAAATATTCTACAGGTGTGCAACTCTCATTGCATGAATTCACATATTGATTTGCGGATATGCAAATTTTGTCCATGACTTCACATTTTTTGATACGGGTGTGTGAATGTGCTTTGCACCATATTCACTACAGCAACTGTTTCAAAAATGTGAGCGTATAAGTTTCTTAATTTGTGATTCGTAGAATAGGATTTGTGCACCTGCAATGAAGAATTTGAGAAGGTGTAACTGTTGTGTTGTGTGTGTGGGAGAGAAAAAAAATTTAAAGTTACATTTAGTTACATTTTTTGATACGGGTGTGTGCATTAAAGCATTTTTCTCTGTGACTACAAATTCCACTGTCGCAAGTGCTCAGTTGTTTTGCTCCAATAATACCTTCATAGAATTTGACCACCTCAGGCGCATTACGGCTGAAGCTCACCTCTCTCCAACCAGCGGTGAAAAAACTGGCGGGGAACCACCAAGCACAGGGCTCACATTAGTATTTCACCCATCCTCTTACTGTTGCTCTTACTGTTTGCCCTTTCTGTTGTGAAACACGTTTGACTGGTCTATATCATATTTCTGTGTCATTGTCCGTAGCGGTAGGCTAATTCATAGGCATATTTATGAGGAAAATAATTGCTGGGCTATAGGCTGCTGCTGTTGTAGCCAAAACATTTTTCCTGTACAATCGCCTAGGCTTGTTTGGTCCATGAAAAACACCGCATATGCCTCAAAATAAAAAGAACATGCCAAATTGTTATGAGAGGTAGGCTACAAGGTGAACAGAGAAACAAAAGGTAGGAACAAGGATAAACAATGAAGAGTTATTTAATAAACTATAATAAAATAAGCACGATTACAATGAGTAACAAGAAGCACAAGAGATCACAGCCAGCAAATGTAAGGCAGTGAATACGAAAGATTAGAAAAGACATAAGTCATTTGCTTCCCTCTGGTGGCAGCCAAGGGTATGACACATAGCTAAAATGTAGTTCTTGTCTGAAAATTAACCAGCATAGGTAGGGGCTTGTTTGATTAAAAGAAAAAATAACATAATATCACGAACATCAACAAATAATAACCTACATTTGGGGCTGATAATTCAATTTTTGTTGGGGGGGGGGGGGCAGTATGGGACTTGAACATACAATAGGGGGGGTTGGTCTACAAAAGGCTGAGAACCCCTGCTCTAAAATGACTGGGCGAGAGGGTTGCATTTTTAACATTGTACTTAATTTGGCTCTAAAGCATTTGATCTTTATTTCCCTCTGGTTCTGGGAAGTAGAGTATAAAAATATTAATCATCACAAATCATATTAATCACACGACCATGCTACTGAATTTTTACTTCCATAGCATGATGTGGCTAAACAGCGCTGATTAGCCAAGTCAGGTAAATTGGACACATAGCATAAAAACACAGCATATGGAGCTAGTGGTTAGCAATGAACATAACAGATGAGAATTTGTATCTTTAAAAGAATAAAAAATATTTTCTCCGAACAAATGTGCTGTCCCTTCTTTGTTTGTCTGACACCTATTATATACTAAATCAACTTCCATTTTTACGCCGATGATACTGAGGTTTATATCGAAACCAAACCTGACCCCTTCACTGCCCTAATCAAGCTTAATACCTGCTTGGAGGAAATAAGAGCATGGATGTCCATAAACTTTCTCCAGCTGAACGGAAGCAAGACCGAAGCCCTACTGGCACACCACATCAACTAAAACACAATCCCATAATCACCCCCACCATTGATGGCCATGTCATTTCTCCATCCAGCTCTGTCACAAACCTTGGTGTTGTTTTCGACCCCTCACTTACATTCAACACACATATCAAATCGGTCTGTAAAAAGTCCTTCTTTCATCTCAAGAACATAGCTAGCTTGCATCCGATTCTTCCCTGCCCCGACCTTCATAAACTCATCCATGCTCTTATTTCCTCAAGAATTGACTACTGTAATGCAGTGGGCTTCCTGCAAGGTCAGTCCAGAGGCTACAGGTTGTCCAGAACAGTGCAGCCAGAGTTTTCACCAGAAACAGGAAATTTGAGCATATCACTCCTGTCCTGGCTGCGCTCCACTGGCTTCCGGTCAGCTTCAGGATTGACTTCAAGATACTGCTGCTGGTTTTTAACGCATTGCATGGCGATGACCCCTCCTGCCTTTCTGAACTCCTGTCTCCCTTGGAATCCCACCGCTTACTGAGGTCCAACAGTCATAGCCTCTTAGCAGTTCCCATAACTCGGCTTCGTACTGTGGGTGATCGAGCTTTTTGCTCCATGGCACCACGCCTTTGGAACAGTCTGCCCAATCGCCTACGTTTGGCACAGTCAGTCTCGGCATTCAAAGCCAGGCTTAAAACCCATTTTTATCAGTGTACCTATCCCTGTTTATCCATTCCATGATACAGATAAAATGTATGTGATTTTATATTAATGCACTGTTTTACTATCATCCAGTGATTTTACATTTCTTATTTTATTTTTTTACTGTTTTATTGTTGCCTTCTGTGAAGCACTTTGAGATCATCTCTGTATGATGGAAAGCGCTATATAAATAAACTGTATTATTATTATTACTAATGACTGTAAAGCTGTCTGTGAAGCTAGCGCAGATCCAACAGGGAGTCGCAGGCTTTCTGGGACTTAACCACAGGAAAAGCCCAATCCATAACTAGCTGAATGAAAATCAGTGGAATGTCAGAGATTTCAAAGACTTTCTACAAAAGAGCAGTGTCAGTTCCAGTTAGCCAACCACCGAGGCTAAATATTGCCATGTAGAAAGTACACATGCATGTACTTTATACTGTAGTGAGACTGTGTAGTTAGTTAGCCTCAGCTACGGACTGTAATGTCTCTAGTTAGCCACAGAAGGGCTAGGTAATGTAACCATGTTCATATAACTTGGTTGACTAGTTGCCGGAAGTCCACTCATTCTTTTCAGCTGAGTGACGTCCAGCAACCCCCTAGCAACTGGGCAATGCCCCAACGTTTTGCGAGCATTGCCCATCAACAGCCAATCAGAGATTCTGGCTTTCTATTTCTCCAACCGATATGATACCATTTTGTGAATTATTGTTCTTCAGTGAAGAAAAATGGAGGAACAACTTATCATGATGGTACAATCACACTTTGTGTTATAAAACATTTTTTAAAAAGAGTACAGGGACAAGCGTCTAAAACAAATTATGTTTGGACAGCAATTTTAACTTGCTTGCTAGCTAGCTAGGGAGAGAGATGAAGAGATCGTCAGCTAGGCAGCTAACCAGCCCCTTCTATGCAGATGACCTGGTTCTGCTGTCCCTCACTGAACAGGGGTTACAGCAAAGCCTAGATCTGCTAGAACAGTACAGCCAGACCTGGGCCCTGGCAGTAAACCTGAATAAAACTAAAATTATGACATTCCAAAAAAGATCCAGATCTCAGGGAACTAAACACAAATTCATGTGAGGAACATATTATATTGAACATTCTTTCTAAAATTATTTAGGGGCATTTCAACATTGCAATAAATTAACAATAAAAGAACAAATTTCTTTAGAAACTCCAATTAGAATTTGGCTTAAAATCATTGAAGCTATAATTGAACCAATTGCTCTTTATAGCAGTGTGGTGTTGGGTCCACTCATCAATCAAGAATTTGGCAACTACTACAAACACATACTACAAACACACAGCATACACATGTATAAGCCCACACAAGCATACACACACAACACACACACACACCTAACATCCCATGGTAATTTTGGTTTTAGGATTATTATTATTATTATTATTATTATTATTATGATCTATCATCCATATCGTACATAGTTTTCTTATGCAACCTGCTTTGGCAACAAAAATGCCTGTATTTGTCATGCCAATAAAGCGGTTTGAATTTTTAAATTTGATATGGAGAGATCACTAGCTAGACAGCTAACTAGTGAGAGAGAGATTTATGGCGAGATAACAGTAAAAATAATATTTATCAGTGTCCTGATATAACTATAAAAATGAAAGGAGAGGATGTGTGTCTATATGGCAAATCTATGATTATGCTGTTATTTCTCTTCAATAATATGTTGCTGCATGAGACCACTAAGAGGATACAACGGGAAGCTCCTGCCCCTCCCTCAGCCTAGTACACTTGAGCAATCCATCAACCGAGTTGCTCGTTGTGTGAACGCAGGGTAACACGTATGTTCGTGATTTACAGTAGTGAAGTATAAAAAGGCTTGTAATCTGGGCTTCTGAGTCAGTCTAATCCTCCATGTATTGGAAACTCTGGTTTGCAAAAAAAAAAAAAATGCAAAAAACTATTCCTCAAGATCTGCCTAGTCTGACATTGGACACGCTTGCAACAATACATAGTCTACTAATTTGCCAAAATGGCTCCAACGTCTACTGTAAAGCAAAACTGATAAAATGATTGGATTTGTTCAACTCAAACTTCATCTTCATAAATATACTTAACTCATATTTAACTATAATTTAACATCAATGAAAAATAGGTTAGCCTATTTTATGTATTCCAAGTTGACTGTCTCTTTGAACGGTCAGGAAGATTCCAGAAATTGATGCAATGACTTTTTAGAGGCTTCTGATTGGCTAATTGTCATAATTAGGAGTTAATTGGGAGTTAATTGGCACCTGTAGCTGTATTTAAGGGCCTACTGTACCTTTAAGTCACTGCCTCTGCCCTTGATACCATGGGAGAATCCAAGCAACTCAGCCAAGACCTCAGAAAAAAAAATTGTGGACCTCCACAAGTCCAGTTCCTCCTTAGAAGAAATTTCAAAACAAATGAAGGTACCACAAGAATCTGTACAAACAATTGTATGCAAATATAAAAATCTTGGGGCCACACAGTCACTGCATCATTCAGGAAGGAGGCACAAATTAACTCCCAGGGCTGAACAAACTTGAACAAACTGGTCAGAAAGGTTCAACTGAACCCCAAGACAACAACAAAGGAACTGGTGAAGGAGTTGGGGGCATCAGGTACCAAAGTATCTACATGCACCATTAAGAGAATCCTACATCACCATGGCCTGAAAGGCTGTTGCGCAAGGAAGAACCCCTACTCCAAAACTGGCATTAAAAAGCCAGAATGAGGTTTGCAAGTGATCACCAGGACAAAGACCTAGCCTTTTGGAGGAGTGTTCTCTGGTCAGATTAAATAATAATTCAACTGTTTCGTCATAATGTTCAGTGCTATGTAAGTAGGAAAAAAAGTGAGGCTTTTAATCCGAAGAACACCATCCCAACTGTGAAGCATGGGGGTGGCAGCATCATGTTGTGGGGGAGTTTTGCTGGAAAAGGGACTGACGAAGGATGATTATCAAGAAATATTGAAGCAACACCTCAAGACATCAGAAAGAAAGTTAAAACTTGGTCGCAACTGGGTCTTCCAGGAAGACAATGATCCTAAGCATACCTCCAAAGTTGTAACAAAATGGCTTAATGACAACAAAGTGGAAGTATTGGAGTGGCCATCACAAAGCCTGACCTGAATCCCATAGAAAATTTGTGGACTGAACTGAAAAGGCGTGTCCGAGCAAGGAGCCCCACAAACCTGACTAAGTCACACCAGCTCTGTCAGGAGGGCAAAAATTTCAGCAAAGTATTGTGAGAAGCTTGTGGAAGGCTACTCCAAGTGTTTGCTTCAAGTTAAGCAATTAAAAGGTAATGCCACCAAATACTTAAAAGGTGTATGTAAACTTTTAACCCACTGAAAATCTGATATAGTACATAAAAGCTGAAATAAACTTTTAGCCTCAACTGTAGCCAGAGGTTTAAGACTGGCTAACATGGTAGTCCCGGTTATTTATTATTTCACATGGATGTTTTGACAATTTGTTCCATTTAGCTGCATAGGTTGACCCTGTAGTGTTCAGCAATTTGGAGGAAGTGGCTCTTCACCTGAATGTTTCACTCCAAAATCAGACTACATTGGACTCACATATTACACATAGAAGCTGTGGTGAGTTATTTATTTTCTGGTTTGTCTGTCCATGGCATTGAAACTCTTTTAGGGGTTTGTGAGAACAGTTCACCATAGGATGGCAAAGTATGGCATAAGGTTAGTCTGAGATCTTACGGCAACAAGCCTCCTATCAATTAAAGTTTGCCTAGATGTACGAGTCCATCTTAACTGGATTTAGGATACTGGATCATATATCTTATCTAGGAACTACGCACTATCTCTCTCCGAGCATGCCTGCGCTGACCTCCTACTCCCCGCCTTTCGGCTTGATAGCTTGAATGCAAAGACCACGCCCTTCATTATCATATGGAGGGAGAAATACAGAAATAAATATGAAAAAAAATATATACAGAAATAAACTAATCAAGAAATAAATACGAAAATAAATATATACAGAAATTAATGAATCAAAAAACAAATATGGAAATAAATATATATACAGAAATGAATAAATAAATAAATCCAGAAATAACCATTTACTGTACGCCAGATTTTACCAATTCATTTGTTTCTGCGTACATTCATTTATTTTTACATTTTTCTTGCATTTATATTTATTTATTCATTTATTTTTATAATTTTGTCATTTTTGGTCTCCCATACATAGCAGCTTGAAGCTTGATCAGTGTTTGTTTAGTGTTTGATCATTACAATAGAGTACATTACTAGCAGATTACAATGAGAAAACAAGTGCATAAATCGGGGTTAACAGCAACAAAAACCCTACAGGTGGGAGGCAAATGCCGAGACCACAAAGCCGAGCATGCTTAAATTGTATTACTAAACAAATTTTATGAAACAGGTGTGTTCCCATGTGTTTGTATGTATTTCTTTAGAGTTAGTTTTTATACATGCAGCCTACATTGTGAGGTAATTGTAGAAGGAGCATCAACGTTTGATTGCAACAACTGACTAGGCTAGATTAAGGCTGACTGTTACCATCAAAAACTGACAAAAAATCATGGAAAGCACTAAAAACGTGTAAAGTCACGGAACTGCCAAAAAATAAAAGACAAAAATCCATGACAAACTTCCCTGACAAGCATCTACGTATAGAAATAACCTTACATTACAGGTGCATCTGATCAATTCAACAATTGCCACCGCAGTTGGAATACCACAGTCCATGCATTTTATTGAGTAATGTCTGTAGTGCTGGATACACTCTCATGGTGTACCATCAGATACATCAATTTTCCCACATCCGATGAAGACATTTAAAGCACTAAACAGGAGTTTTCTGAAACTCATTTAAGCTATGCTTCATATGCATAACACGATTACTAGGCAGTCCCATTCACTGATTGCATAATTAGCTGTAGTCACAGTAAATAAGACATAAATTTTACTAGCTAATAGAAAATAGCAGCCTATTAATATAAATGAGAAGTCTCACCCTCTAGTGAGTTGGGTGGCACGCTCATGAACAAGAGTCCACACTTTCACAAATTAGTAGCCTACTGATCCACATTTAACTTGATCAGTTAAAACATTACTTGTTTTTTTACCTCTCTTTATGTAATCTTTTGCAATATAGCACAATGTGAATAAGGGACTTTTATTCTTCATAGCATGCATTGCTAGTTCTGACATGCGGCTTTAGAGTGTAAATAATTCCTCTAAACATAAAAAGCGGAAATTAGCAGCTTGCCAAAATTCTGGGACTGGAAATGCAGTTGGAACAAAAACCAGCAGTGGTACCAACAGTGGTACGCCAGGATTGAGTTTGAGAACCACTGCTTTAGAGCCCACCTGTGCATCCCGTAACATTCTGGGTAAGCCTGTGTCCTCCATGTACCCCTGGCCCCCAAAACACTCCAGGCCCTCAGAAACAACAGCAACAGCCTAGAAGACAATAGTACAAAGATGGTGGGATCTCATATTATTGCATGGTATTTATCATTAGATTACATTCATGCTTCCACTTAAAAAGTTAAGTGGGGTTATGTCCACTTAAAAACAATTAATTGGGATTATGTGTTGGTGATCTGTGCTTCTCTCTCCCTCAATTATATAAATATGTTATTAAAACCACATGAAAGTATTTAGTTATTTAAATATTTTTTTTAAATCCATCAACTCGTAGGACGCCATTGTTATTACCATGGCAATGCACTCTGGGTAGTGACGTAAAATGGTTACGCAGGTGTTGGTTCATTGCTATTGTCCATAGAGCAGCATTGAAAATGTATTCTGTTCAGCCTTTTCAAATCAAGCTAGAACGGGACATTACTCAGGAGGAAAGCACAGAGAACAGCCCTTAAAACGATGAAGATCGGAGGAGATGAGAGTAGGGTATAAGACTAAAGATCATGTCTGTGCAGCAAATGCTCGCCTAGGCCAACAGAGATGGAAAGGTTTCCTGTTGTAAAGAGCTGCACTTTCTATCAGCAGCTGTTCAAAGTCACTTTACCATATTGGTCAAGCTATTGTTTTTGGTGAAACTGAAACGTGTCATCATCCCCATTAATTTAATTGACGTAACATTGTATATATACAAACAACGTGTAATAATGTTATGATATAAGCTTAAACTGGTGATAATACCTCCTTTAAAAGCATAATACTTTGCAATAATACATGCTGGAAACCCAAGATGTTTATTGAATCCACCCTATTCCCATATATCACTTCACGCACAAATTCTGTGGCATTATATTGATTTTTTTCACCATTAATAACCGCAACTGCTGGACAAAACAAATGAGCTAACCTCCAGTGCAACTGCTAGAGCCATTTCTCTTGAAGTAGAATATTTTTGTGTTTGACTAATTCGTTTTTTATATATACATAACTAATCATGTTTTTTGAAATCATTAATTGTTTATACATAATCCTGTTTATTTAACCATCATTATTCACCTTAACATCAACACATTTTGGAATGATAACCCCACCTAACTTAAACCATGGTAATTGCAATTAACCTTACCTTCAGTCATACTCACCTTAAATGGATTATGGATGCATTACCTTTAAATGGAAACCTGCCTTGAAGGAATTCAATGTGATACAACCAGGGGTAACCATACAATTTTTTAACCACACCACATTTATCATTGCATTTAGAATTCAACACTCGTAAATAGAATTTTCATTGTTTATTAATGCTTTGGAACCGCTGAAAGTGTTTGAGTACTGAACGCCTATAATAAACATTTTGAGTTTTATTTTTGAGTGGACCTTTAGTTTGTTTGTATTGGAGGTGCGTTGAAGATCTACCCCATTGTCCACGGCTAATGGTTTCATGGCGCATGGAAAGCGGCAACATGGCATCTACCAAAAGTATACTGCGCGTCAAAAAAATAAATACCTCCGTAGGTTAAAATTCCCATTAAAGACAGGGCTTCAAAAAAAAAAAAACAGGGCTTTTGTGTGGATTTTACAACATATTTCCATAGTTGAGGGCATTCAAAACAAGTTAAAGGGGAATTACACTTTAAAACCCATATGGGCTTATTTTATTTCTAATTTTCTTCTGATGAATGTATCGACCTTCATTTTTTGTGTTTGAAAGTGCAATTCCCCTTTAAGCCATACAAGTCTTCAGAGGCAAGATTCAGCTGCTGATTGCCGGATTGGTTCACCTCCCTCTGGCCCTACATAACCCTGCAGCAGCTGAAGAAGAAAGATGCGTTGCTGAGCAGTTTTGTGGATGGACCCTGCATGATGATATAGACTTTTGCAGCTTTGTTTGATGAATGCTTTATGTATGGTGTTTGGACAGATAATGTTCTTTTTTCTTTTAAGTGCATGTATTAGTTAGGTTTAAGTTCAGATTATGAAAACTGCTGAAGACTCACCATTTTTTTTATTTTATTTTTTTTATCAGGAGAAAGATGATTATTTCTATTAGATCAGGGTTAGTAGTCTTCTGTACGCCCTGCTTTCGCCTAACCTGTGTCTGGTCCAACACCAACAACTCTTTGTATATACAGTGGCCCCAAAAAGTATTTGGACACTGAAGCCATGCTTAGAAATTTATGAATTTTATTGAATTACATAACAAAATGTCAAACCAAATAACATTTATGTTAAAGATAGATGCCTTAAGCACACTTTTCAAGCAAAACATTTCACAAAAAGATGTTGGTTGGCTTTAAAACAATAAAACAATAGATATACTGCTGAAAATGAAGACAAAAAAGTATTTGGACACTCAATAATGCCTTCAATAAAGATCAAGTGTTTTAGTATTTAGTTTGCCACCCTTTACTTCGCAAAACTTCTTGACAACGTCTGGGCATGGAATCAATTAGTTTCATGAACAGCTGTGGTGAAAGTTTCCTCCACGTTTCAGCCAGCAAAGCTTTCAATTCATCCACACGAGTGCATCGACGGCCTGACATTTTCTTCTCCATTGCACCCCATAGATGCTCTATAGGGTTTAGGTCAGGGCTCTGGGACGGCCATTCTAAGACTGAAATTTTCTTTTTGGCAAAGTATTCGTTCAACAGGCGTTATCCTGCTGAAAGAGCCACTTCTGTCGTTTGAATAATTTCTTTGCTGATTTCTGTAAGTTTGCATCCAAAATGCATCTGTATAGTTCAGAGTTCATGATTCCATCAATGCACACAAGCTCACTGTAAGAAAAACAGCCCCAGACTTTCACATTTCCACCTCCATGCTTTACAGTACCTTTAGTGCAGTCCGGTTGGAATTCTTCTCCTGGCTTTCTCCACACAAATGCTCTGCCATCAGATCCATGGAGGTTAAATTTGGACTCATCAGAAAATAAGACAGTTCTCCAAAAGCTGCCGTCTTTGTGCGCATGTTCTTTTGCTAATTTTACCCTGGCTTTCCTGTTCTTTAGGCTAATGAATGGTTTTCGCCGCATTACTCGCCCTCTGTACCCATGCTCATTGATCCTGTTTCGAATGGTCTGTGAACTGAGTTGTATCTGGTAATTCTTGTTGATGTCTGAGGCAATCCTTGCTGCTGTTTCTCGCCTGTTTTTCTTGATGCTACCAACAATTATCCTGTCCAGTTTGCTGGTGGTCTTTCTGGGTCTGCTTCTGCGCTTTCTGTTCTCATTCACAAGTCCTTCATCTTTGAATTTTTTTTACAATATATCCAACTGTGGAAGATGGGAGATTAAGTTTTTTGCTGATCTGTCGAATAGAGTTGCCTTCTTTGTGCCAACAAATGATGCTAGACCTTTTCTCAGAACTTACTTCACTTTTCTTAGCCATTTTTGCAATTACTTTCAAACAATTGCTTGCTCCAAGATCATTTATAGTGGGTAAATGAGTCAATTATCCTTAATTTCACACAGGTGCTCCAACCACAGGTGTAGTTCATCATCAAATTAACCATGGACATGTTCCACTAAGTTTCACAATCAGTATAGGTTTGAGTGTCCAAATACTTTTTTGTCCTAATTTGGAACAGTATATCTATTGTTTTATAATTTAAAACCTAACAAACATCTTTTTGTGAAATGTTTTGCTTGAAAGGTGTGCTTAAGGTATCTGTCTTTAACATAAATGCCACTTGGTTTAAAATTTTGTTATTTAATTCAATGAAATCCATACATTTTTAAGCATGGCTTAAGTGTCCAAATACTTTTTGGGGCCACTGTATCTTATGGTTTTTTGGTATTGTTATTTTTGTCTGTTTCTAATAAATGCGTTTATGTTACTTTGGGAAGTTTCTTTTGGACTTTGCTTTGTTTTGGGCACAAGTGACTTTGTTGCATCCAAATTTTTGTTCTCCATGTTATTGTATTGTGGGCGGACTTGGGATGCAACAATTCTGAGAGTAGAATGACATGGTATAATTTTAGAAAAATGTATCTTGTTTAATTATTCAGTGAGCAGCATTTTCATTGCTGTATTGACATATCTTAGGGCTATTGTTGGGTTTATCTTGTTGCTATGACGGAATACAAATTTTTGGTTGTGAAAGAATATTTTTATGAATGCCCAGATAGACACTACTGTCCAGTGTGTCATGTGCGGGGGTGTAGTTGCAGATGAGACTGCAGAGAGGGGGTGCTTGCTATATGGAAGACCTGCGCGACAATGGTGTCGCTTCGAAACTCCGTATTCGGCATAGTTGTCACGTATCATCTACTAATAAAGCTAGAACACAGAGTTTGTTTTTAACTCATAGTTCGGTTACAGGAGCAATGAATGTCTGAGTTGAGCAATCTAGGCACGCTGATGTGCCGACCACTAGGGGGATTGCACATAGGGGTTAACCTGAGATGTGCCAATGAGTAAATCTGTAAGGCCACATGGCAAAAATACATCTTTGATGCACTGTGTAATGCCATTATTTATCTTCAAAAATGTGTAGCTGCACAAGACCACTAAGAGAACACAACAGGAAGCTCTTTCCCCTCCGTCAGCCTACCCTTGAGCAACTCAACCAAATCACTCACTGTGTGAATGCAGGGTTAAACTCTTCACATATTGATGCAAAAAAAACCCTGTCTGTGTTCAGTTTAACTTTTTTACTTACTTGCACCAGTGCTCCCAAACTCAAAAAGTTAGGGGCACCAGCAATTTCATAATTAACAGTGGACAGCAGTTGTATGTCTGTTGGTAATAAAAGTTAGAAAAGTTGTGAATGAATAGTAGCACATGGGATCTTTGTCCATGTACACTTGGAATTAAGTTAATATACTGTCTAGTTTGGTTAATGAGCAGTAGGCTTCTGAATATCTTCTTCAAGGCCCATAATGGGGTACTGAATATACCATTTATATATACCCTCTTTCAGATATCGTAGAGTTGGACTAAGGCCATTATGTGTTTTGGTTAAGTGGCAAAATTAATTTGAATAGTGTATTCCAAGTCCATGATGAGTTATAGAACATGGTTTATAAAAATAATTTTAAATTAATGAAAGGGTTCACAAATCAGGAAAAGCTTGCAAAAAGATTTACTTGGGATCCACTTCATCCAGATGATTGAGATTATTGTCACCAATGAACCTTGAAACCTGCTGTGTACTTAATAACTAACCTATTCGATTAGAGTTAATCCAGTATAGCTACAGTATCTTTATGTAGCCAGCGTTACCTGTATGGGAACGCTCCATAATTACATTTCGAAAATTACATGAGGTGCACATCAGCTAGCTTAAATGCAAATACTTCTGAACGTAGGTTTAGTAAATGGTAAAATGGTAAATTAACTGCATTTATATAGCGCTTTTATCCAAAGCGCTTTACAATTGATGCCTCTCAATTTCTGCACTAATGCAACAAACCTTTAATTGATAATAAACATTTTTAGCTGCGACCGGCAGCTCTATAGCTGTGTCTGTTGGTCGGTCAGTCAGTCGGTCGGTTGGTCCACAAAAAGTGTCCCACCCTGTAGCGACCACAGTTTTCGCCCCAGGAGGCTGAAATTTGGCATGGACATTGGTCATGACTGAAGGTAGATCTGAGTAACTTTCAAGGCCAATTGACCAAGAGGGGGCATGGCGATGGGCGTGGCCTATCACAAAAAGGCGCATAACTCCCGAATGGATTCACAGATTTGCACAATATTTTGTGGAAAGCTTGGTCATGAGCCAAAGAACAGGTCACATGTTTGTGTGAGGGTTTGTGAGGGGTGTGGTGATGGGCGTGGCCTATCACAAAAAGGCACATAACTCCCGAATGGATTCACAGATTTGCACAAGATTTTGTGGAAAGGTTTGTCATGAGCCAAAGAAGAGGTCACATATTTGTGTGAGGGGGCGTGGCGATGGGCGTGGCCTATCACAAAAAGGCGCATTAACTCCTGAATGGATTCACAGATTTTGTGGAAAGGTTGGTCATGAACCAAAGAAGAGGTCACGTGTTTGTGTGTGCATGGATACATGCACACATGGATGCATGCGCGTGTGCGATCGCAGCTATTGCGGATTCACACTTGTTTACAGTTACAAAGGGTATGAAAAATCCACACATATTACCGATTCATTTCAGACACCTTTGTCATAGGGTTACTTCGCAGGAAACAAAAATTTCTGACATTGTTGGTATTATTCGTTGACATAAGAATGAGGGGCAGACACGGTAAATTGAGAAAAAAAAAAACACAAATTACCTTCTACAAAATGCAAGTCTGAAATCTCTTGGTCACTGAATTATGAAATATAGGCATTGAAATTTAACCCAGACAGCACACATGGCGGACGCAGGTACGCTTTCTGTCCGTGGGGATTTTTTTCACAAAGAAAACTTACAATAAAAAGTTATCCATGATTGAATTTGAATATCGAACAACAAGCGAGCCTATCTTGGCTGCCGTTTTGCAAACTGGGACCTGCAATCTCCACTCCACATTGACTGCAGTGAATATTGCCTGCCTCGTACCTTAACCAGGAGAATTCTTTTAGACACTCTTAGCTATGGTTACTTCTTTGCTGGTGGGTGAACAGGTGGACACCTCAGTCAACTTGAACCACAGGTTGAGGGGGTCGCATCTTCTGAATTCCTAAGATCTATGTTACTTTATTTTTTGCAAAAATGATTGCTCGTTTGATTTTATTAATCTTGAGGAAAAAACTGTGTGACCAAACTCCAGGCTCTCCTGCGAAGTTTGCTGCGCCCAGACCCAGCTGGTCAACAGCCCGCGGTTGCCTCAGCGGGCAGGTGTGCTGGGCTACAGATGCCCCACTTGGGGGAGTCGGAGGACATGGAGGTATACCTGGCTACGTTTGAGAGCAAGCAGCGCACAGCCTGCCGGCATTCTCGAGGGCCAGCTACGAGGACCTGAAGTGAGCGATCCTTGACCGGGTCGGGTGGACCCCTGAAGATCACCGGCGCTGTTTCAGGTCCCTCCATTATGAGGACACTGGTTGTCCCTTCGCCTTAGCACAGCAACTCCGGGACGCTGCAAACCGGTGGCTAAAGCAGCGGAGGTGGTCGAGCAGGTGAAACTCAAGCAATTCTTGTTAAGCCTGCTGACTGCTGCCGCTGACTTGGTGCACTGCCATCGTCCCATCTCGCTGGAAGCCCTTAAGGAGGATCATCTAAACACCTACCAGCCTCGCTTTCCATATACTGCCCCATCTGCTGCTCCTGCTCCGAGGGAATTCCGGTCTCTGAGGACAAGACCACCTGCCGGACCCTCGTCGATAGTGGACGCGGCGTTCGCCGCTACTCCTTCTGCCTCCTCAGATGTCTGGGCAGGAGTGCTGGCGACGTGCAATGCAATACCCTGAAGCAGTGCCGTTGAGCAGCATATTGGCTAAGAGTGTTGCACAAGCATTGTTTCAGATAATCTCTCGAGTTGGAATCCCAAAAGCGATTCTAACTGATCGTGGCACTTCCTTTATATCACGCACACTACGCAAACTATACAAATTATTAGGAATTAAATCGATCCAGACTTCTGTGTACCATCCGCAAACGGACGGACTGGCTGAGCGGTTTAATAATACTTTAAAACAATGATATGTAAGTTTGTACACGAGGATAGCAAAAATTGGGATAAGTGGTTGAACCCTCTATTATTTACAGTGCATGAGGTGCCCCAGGCCTCCACCAGATTTTCTCCCTTTGAGCTGCTTTTTTGTCGTCGACCACGCTGTATATTGGACCTGGTTAAAGAAAGCTGGGAGGAGGGTCCAAGCGCGAATAAAAATTAAATTCAATATGTTCTGGACCTGCGAGCAAAACTCCACACATCAGCGGCGCTCATATAATAGAGGCGCTCCACTGAGGACATTTTCACCGGGAGATAAGGTACTTGTATTGCATCCCTCATCTAGCCCAGAATTACTCGCATTACAGAAGTGGCAAGGGCCGTTTGTGGTTAAACAGCAAGTCGGAGATTGTGTGATCAGACAGGGGTGGTGCAACACAAATTTACCACTTAAATTTATTGAAAGCATGGAGAGAGGTGGTCCCTGTCTCTCTGGTTACTTCGGAAATTTAGAGAGATGAGTTGGGACCTGAGGTGACAAAAGCAGCCAATTCCACCCCAGTCCTTTTTGATAATCTCTCGCCGACCCAGAGGGCGGATGCAACGCTTTTCGGATGTGTTCCCTCCCCTGCCAGGGCACACAAATCTCATTCACCACCATACTGAAACCTTTCCTGGAGTAACAGCACATTCCAGACCCTATAGGCTGCCGGAGCACAATAAGAAAATTGTGCAGGCTGAATTAGAGGATATGCTAGAAATGGGAGTAATAGAAGAATCAACCAGTGCATGGTGCAGGCCCATTGTGTTAGTACATAAGCAGGATGGGTCTGTACGGTTCTGTGTTGAATATCACAAGGTGAATGAGGTCTCACGTTTTTACGCTTATCCCAATGCTAGTGTCGATGACCTCCTGGACCAGTTGGGCACTACTCGTTTTTTCATGACGCTGGACTTGACCAAGGGCTACAGGAATATTCCCTTGTCGCCGGGGTCCAAAGAGAAAACGGTCTTCTCCACTCAGTATGGCTCAAACCAATTTGTCACTCTTCCTTTCGGGCTGTTTGGGGCACCACGTTTCAACACCTCAGTCTGCATATGCTGCTGCCTACTTGGATGATGTGATCATTCACAGTGACAACTGGGAGCAGCATGGGGGCGGTGCTTGAGTCCCTCAGGCGTGCGGGGCTTACGGCCAACCTGAAGAAGTGTGCAGTTGGACGGAGAGAGGAACGGTATCTGGGATACCACTTGGGTGGAGGGCAGGTGCGTCCCCAGGTGAATAAGAAGGCAGCGACTGCGGCCTGCTCTCGGCCCAAGACAAACTAGAAATACCGCCTCGCAGTTGTATGCCTCCGCCTTTGACCACCAAAATCAAGTTCATCCTTGAGTCCAAGTGGACGTTTGTGCCAAATTTGAAGAAATATCAGGAGATCACGAGAATCGGGATTGGACGGACAGACGGACGGACAACCCAAAAACATAATGCCTCCGTCCACGGCTGTGCCGTCACGGAGGCATAAAAAAGAGGCGAGACAGTTCTTGGGGCTGGCAGGCTACTATAGGACATGTATTCCAGCTGACCAGTCCCCTGAAGGATCTGACCCGAAAGAGTGCCTCAGATCGGGTCCAGTGGACGAAGCGATGACAGCAGGCATTTGAGAGGGTAAAACAGGCTCTCCATGGGGAACCGCTCCTCTATACACCTAACTTTTCTCTCCCTGCTCGTCTGCAGATGGATGCATCCAGCAGAGGGCTGGGGGCCGTTTTGTCCCAGGAGGTGGAGGGGGTCGACCGTCCTGTGCTGTACATTGGCCGAAAACTGTCTCAGCAGGAGGTGAAGTACAGCACAGTGGAGAAGTGTCTCGCCATCAATTAGGTGGTCGGTGCTCTCCGTTATCATCATGGGGTGCTCTTTCACCCTCGGCTCGGACCACGCTCCCCGTCAGTGGCTCCACCGCATGAAAGATGCCAATGCACGCATCACCTGTTGGTATCTAGCATGTAGGACTGCCCCCTGAAAGTCGACGATTCAAATCATCTGTCAGAGACCCCTCAGTCAACTGAGATTCTTCGAGTCAAGCAGTATTTTTTTTTTTTTGGACAGTCAATGTGCATTACAATACCGGAATACATCATTATAGAATCTTACAAAAATGGACAGTGGTTATATTACAATATTGAATTATAAATTTAGTTTATATTCTTGCAACCTGCGCATGCTAGAAAAATTCCATGTGACAACATGCGCGGTAAACTGGAGGGAGAAGCCGAAACCCGAAGAACACTGCATAACTTGGGAAAGTAAGACCACTCCCGTTAAATCATTCATTTTATAGCCCTATTATTTATTTTGTTGTGTAGGAAAAGCCTGAATACAAACGTGTGCTTTTTCATCTTAAATAATTATAGGCTAATCCTAATTTGTGTTTATGCTGATTATTTATTTAGGCTCTTACACTTGTTTAGATTTATTAGTTATTTTTTAGGCTGTTTAAAGGAAAATAGCCTTCAGAAATAGAATATTCTTTTGAAGAGAGGTCAGTTATTATTTCAAAGCGGAGAATGCCCAGAATTTATTTAAACCATTTGCATTTATTTTAATCTAAAAGAAGCCTAATCTTAAATTGCTTAATTTGTTAATGTATTATTCTACACGTTTATTTAGATTTATATATTATTTTTTTGTATTTAAGAGAAAAGGGTCTCATTGAAGACGAGACGTCAGTTATTTCAAGGCTGACAATACCGTTTATTTAAACTGTTGTTTACAAATGCATTATTTTCAACTAAAATAATTCAATTGCTTCATCTGATAATTTATTTCTTTTACATGTTTGTTTAGATGTACAGGCCTATATTAGGCTTCTTATAGGCTAATTAATGAGAAATAAAGAAGGAGCCTAGGCCTCTATCCTGTTGAATATGATATGTCAGTTATTTCAAAGCGGACAATGCCGTGAATTTATTTAAACTGTTTCATTTGTTTGTTCATTTTTAATGTTTAAAGCAAAATAAAGAAGTTATAAGAGCTATGTTTAACCAGAAATATCTGTGTAGCCTACTGTCTCATTATTCCAACACATGATTCCGACAAATTGTCGGCAATTCAGCCATCTGGTGTCATATGCAGTTGTCTTCACGGATTTATTGATTTTAAATGCTCAAAAAAATGTTAATATGACTCTGTTGCACTTGACTATGTTAATCTGGTCTAAATCAGCACTGAAACGCATGCCAATGTACTATTTTGCCAGAAAGTCTTATAGACCTTTCTATATAAAACGGATCGTCGAATAGTCATATTGAACTGCCGAATCCGATTTATCCGATTAGGGCACAGCCCTACTAGCATTACAATCCTATAAGTTTAAAGTGATCCATAGGCTGGGGGTGCGGATGGTGGTGGCAGACTACCTCTCCCGGTTGGGGAGAGAGAGTCTGTTATCGGCCGGGTAGCTCCCCGGCCTAAGTCGGGTGGTAGGGGTATGTGATGTAAGGGTTTAAAGGAGTACCATGGTGGTTGAACGTGACACTTCCCAGTTGTCTTCAGGCAACAACAAAACAAATGTGCATAATTTTTTTATTCTTCAGTCATTTCAATGTACTTTAAAACGTATTTTTCTAAGCCTAAATTTCCCACGATAAAAATTCACCCGAACCGTCTGGGCGTGGTAATGAGAACTGTCAGTTAGCTATGATTGACAGACCGTGCCCCGTTACCATAGCTACCCCCATGATATGCGCTCTCTTTGGGAGACTGAATTTTCACAAGCTAGCTAGCTTAGTAGGGCTAGTATATCAAGTATTGGTAGATAGCTAAGGTAAGGACGTTGACTTATATCTAATGATAATTTTTGATATTTAGCTAGCCAAGTTAAGATAAAAGCACAACTATAACGTCCTCATAAAAGCAAACTAGCAAGCTAACGTTATCGATAACATTGCCTTATGAAAGCAAACCTCCTAGCTAGCTAATGTTAGCTAGCTAGCTAAATGAATATAACCAGAAATAATCTAAAGGCACTCTAATTTAAGTGAACCTAACGTTAGTCAAATATTTGCATTGTCTGAACAGCAGGACGGTGTGTCCTGTCAGATTTCTTTACGGGGCGTGGAAATGGGAGTGGTTACTGTATTAATGACGTAGCAAAATGACAACTTTCTCAACCGGTTGAAAATAAGACGATGAATTTAAAACGCATATTTCTCCAAGAATACAGAACGGACATATTTAATACTTTGCTCATTGTGTTTCTTCAATGCCTCTTGTGCAAATAGCACATAAAACCGAGAAAGTGTGAAAATCACCATGGTACTCCTTTAAAGTTAGTGTCCTGCCAATCACATCGATCCAGACACCAAACTGTAAGGATTTAAAATTAATGACAGGGACTAAGAGATCAAGTGATTAAGAAGATTAAGAAGTTTATTTAGATATGTTTTGCAATGAGGAAAACCAAGTTTATCTGACTCCATAAATATGTATTGTGGATGTTTGTGCGAATATAGGTATGCGTATACGTGTATTGACTGCGGTGTGCTGAAATAGTGGGTGGCAAGTCTTGTAGATAACAAGACTATCTACTGCTGCCAGGCATTCATCTAATTGTTCTCTGACACTAAGACCTTCTATCCTGGCAGGTAAAGGTGCTACTCATATGGGAATCTTGCAAATAATGTTACGCCATGAATAAGCGACTTTAACCTGTAAAATATGCTTGTCTGGGTACCGAAACTAACATCTCTCCCAGGAAGCACTCACTAAGGTTACTCCGTCTGGTTAGTGAAACTATCTAAATATCCCAGACTATGACCCAATTACTATTTATGTAAAATAATACTAGGATCCATCTGGACATTGAAACTAACATCTGTCTCGGAGCAGCTGCACTTCCGGTCAGTGAAATTATCACTATGCCCAGTGAGTAACCCAATTATGGTGTTACCCCGAAACCGTATATAAGGCCAATACATTGACTGGTCCTTGCAGAGATGCACACCCTGTTCAGCGTATATGCAAACCACGCATGTTAGATGCACTGAAAAGGAAAAACTGTTTATAATGATTATGACCATTGACATTAACCAAGGACAGGCAGTTAGAGGTAAATATTTCATTAACAAAACAAGACAAATAAAGACAGCTATTCTATAAGAAAAGACATACAAAGACAAATAAAAGGAACACAAAGAGACGAATGACGCATGCTGAAATTACAAAATACTCATATGAGAAGACTATGGTACCAGGAGAACTGACAAGCAGATTCACCTTCGACGGTGGTACCAGGAGAACTGTTAAGCAGATTCTCCTGAATGTTTCTTTGGACTTCCCTTAAATGCAATCCTGAGCAAGCCTTCCACATTACACACCTCCCCTTGTATGCCCAAATACAGTCTGGACAGGAACACCTTCCACACCACCAAGAGACCCCCACCCCCTACTACTTTCCTTAAGGGAGGATACTCCCTCCTCTTCTGTAGACACAGGGGAACCATTAAAAATCTAGTGACATTTATAAGATACGTCATACAACGGAACGTGACCATATGCTTTTATCTGTCTCTAAGATAATTTTCTATGGAGGCCCAAGGTGGTGGTCTTTCTATAATGCAAACACTTATGTAGGCAATACATACCTGGGATAAACCTCCCCATACCAACTTATAATAGGTCATTGTGCCTGTCCGCACATAAAGTATCCCCTGCATTACAAATGGTATTATTCTCAGTCCACCACACTTATCACACTATTCCCAGTAACTTACATGCACATACATATAACACTTTCAACAGTCCATAATGTGGGTAATGGTAAACCAGGTTCCTGTCTAGCCCAACGGTGCCTGTGGGTGCTTTAACGACATGAAAACAGGTAATCCTTTTTCTGGGTTCCTGCAAGTGTTGGTGGGGTAAAAAGGTCGTGAGATTGTCATACGGCAATCTCCAGATTGCGGGGCAATTGTCTTTTCAGCTGTGTTTGCAGCCTTCTGTTCTTTACGACCCCAATCCTGGAATTTTGGCTAGGGCAGCCAAAATTTTACCTTACAGTGAGGGGGTGGCGTGATTGTGGTGCCGGTTGAAGGCAGAGAAATGGGGGAGTGGTTTAGCCGGCACCGGCAGTCATAGCTACAGGCAGTTACTTGATCAGTGCTAACCTTTATATGTGCTGCCTGCAGTGAGACTGATGGACAGATGCACACGGCCACGGTCAAGGACACTGAGAGTAACAACAACAACAACGATGACGACAACAATGACAACAATGACAACAACAACAACGATGACAACGACAGTACTGTGACCCGTGCACTTAATAAATCGTGTGCATCGTACACCTTCGTGCCTGTGTGATTCATTGGGACTTGTTACAAAGCGTTAGGGAATGCTAGCTTTCTAAAACCAGCATAGAGTTAGAGAAGCTGACGGTTGGCTAGAACGGTTACAAGGAAAATAAAGATGGTAGTTCTGACTGCAACATATTATTTGCATTGAAATTCAAACTGAAAGTTGCACCCGGACAATTGTTTATTGTCGCAACAGTGCTCCCAATTTAAATTTGAGGTTGAACAGTTTAAATTTAGGTTGCATATGTAACGACGTTTAACTATACACAGGAACTTTGAGGCCTCTGGCTCCCTGACTATGGGACTGACTCTCTGCTGAGTCACGTTCATCATAAACTTTTTTTGGTCAATCAAGGCATAATGAAGTGCCTGTCCCCTTCCTCTTGTGACCCTGCAATAAACTTTCTGCTTGATCAATTAGGCATCAGCTTGGGGCAAGGAACAGTCCCTTTTGGAGGAATGGGAAGCCCGATTTAACAGGGTTAAACATTAAAGCAGTAATCAATTTCTATCCATGTTTTATTGACCATTCCAATACCACAGGCCAATCAAATGTTTGTGCGCCCAAAATAATACACCAATCAAATTACCGAGATCACACGTGGGGTTCCGTCGCATCAGTGACTTTTGAGCATACATTTTATCCAAAAAACCTAACAACTTTGCTCTGAGGTGAGGCGTTGTCATACTGACCAGACGCATCTCCTTAACCACTTAGCGCACACCCCCTAGTGGTCGGCACGCCGGCGTGTCTAGATTGTTCAACTCAGACATTCATTGCTCCTGCAACCAAAGTATGATTTGAAAACAGATACACTTTGTTTTAGTTTCATTAGTAGACATACACAACGACTATGCCGAATACAGAGTTTAGCAGCGCCACCATTGTCGCTCTGGTCATTCATTTAACAAGTACCTCCTCCCTGCAGTCTCATCTGCAACTACACCTCCCACCCATGACATAATGGACAATATAAAAATGTTCTTTCACCACTCGTATTCGTATTCCGTCATAGCAATAAGATACAGTAAGCCCAACAATAGCGCTAAGATATGGCAATACAGCACTGAAAACACTTTCTCACTGAATAAGGAAATAAGTTTTCAAAAATTACACCATGTCATTCTACAGTCAACATCTGGGACTAAATATATATGAATAAATATTGGTTTTACACGTAGAGATGTCCCTGCGTAATACCACACGTTGTTCACAGCGTTGTCCCCATTTTTTCCAGTCCGGCATGATCAGTGTTGCCAACTATTTTCTATGGAAAGTAGCTAAGGTCTCCTCTAAAAGTCGCTAGATGACGTCATACATTAATTTGCATATGTATGACATCACCACACAATCATTTGCATATTAAAAAAACGTATGTTAAGCCACACACAATGTTAGGCATAGCGCCTGCCCTTCAGTGACGTTGGCCGAGCTGCGTATATCTGTTAGATCTGTAGAACATCGACTTCCGTGTAATTACAGCGGCTGATTCTACATAGGTCAATCATTACTTTTATAAACGTGAGCAACGCTAGAGCACTAGGAAAGGCAGACGTGACATCATTCACAAATCAGCGAAAGGTGATTTTTGCTGTTGCTCGAAACGAGAATGGAGGTTGCCAAAGTTGCAAGAAGTTTCCAAATTTGTCGCTAGTCGCGAGATAAGATTTTTAGTCAAAGTCAATTTTTAGGGAAGGTCAAAAAGTCGCTAAATATAGTGACAAAGTCGCTAAATTGGAAACACTGGGCTTGATTACCAATTCATTTATTCAGTAGGTGACAACATAAGCTCTGTAACGATGTATGACATGTCTAATTTTTCTTTTGGAATAGCGTTTTATAGCTTAGCAGAAGGTTTTCACATCATCGCACTCACGCTGTGGTAGCAGTAAAAGAAAACTGAATCTGACTAAATGTTATCAATGATTTTAGTAATTTCTTGGAAAATATTATTATTATTGAGGACTTCTGAGCATAGATAAGCCATATGTCTGCTGATAGACTTAGCTGACAGTTTTCTGGAGTAAGACAGAAGCAGAGAGAAGTACAGCATTGATTTACTGTCTCTGTCTATCTACTGAACACAGATAACATTTAATCATCGTTATGTAAGTATTACTGCTCAAAATATTTCGGTTATATACATTACTTTTGAAACTGAGTTTTTTTATAATGAGGGCATTTCACTGTAATGTAAGTGTTCATTAGTAGCTTAGTAGTTTTTGTGTTTCATGCACCAGATATGACGTGAGAGTTGGAATATTGCCAAAACGTGGTGGACAGTTGAATATTGTTTTCATGTCGTCCCATCCCCATACAAGAAAACATTACATACTGTAGAGTACAGAAATACACTCAATAGTTAATCATTACACATTTAGGTACTGTACCGCATTGTGTGACAATACTTTTGCATTATTTTTAAATCTGATATCAATGTTTCATCATAAACTTTCATAAGGGGCTCTTTTGTATGCTTTATAATGGACAAATAGCATTTTATTCATTTTTGAAGAGATTTTGGATGTTTCCCGACCCATAGTTATTTTAGGCCACTGTACTGACTGAAAGCTTGAAATTCTCACCTGAAAATGATGCAACAGTGAGTTTCTTGAGTCAAAACAGTTGATTTGCAGTGAAATACTTGATAATATTGTGATTTACAGCAATGCATAATTTAGACATTATTATAGGATAGCGTAAAACTTGAAATACCTGATAAGGTTATTTTACTGCTGTTTGTTTGTTGTCTGTATGTTGCAAATTCCCTGACCTTGTTGTTTTACATTGTTAAAACTTTATTTTATGAGACTGATTAGATGAACTAACCACGTAGAATATCACTAATACATAACACAAATAAATCTTTGTTAAATGATAGTACTACTGACCTCTGTGTTTAGCCATCGCAGAATTATCATTTCCTCTTTTTATAATCGTATAATATTATTCCTCATATTATGCAAATCATTGTTTTCAATGAGCTTATTCACATATTCATTATCATGAGCAAAAAATGTATATCCTTTATTTCCAAACCATTGTCGTGTCTATGATTTTTCTCTAAGTCGGGCTCTACTCATGTACCAAATTCTGATTGGTTGTTGAACTCCATTGTTCTGAATAAACTTGACGAAATCTCACTAAACATATGTGACCAAAACGGTCACACTATTGAGCCTGCCTGCCGTGAGAGGTAAAGCTATTAGAGATAACAAAAGAAATAACAAGGCTGTCCCCCATCCCAATGGGAGGCTGAAACTGACATCCCAAATTGATGATTACAATATTATAGTGACCGGTCACAAACTAGACGGTCGATTACAAAGGCGATGAAACAGCTTCTCTTTCAAAGCCAATCTTCCCCCTTTCCACACAGTCCCAAAAATCAAAGTGACCCACCCACAGAACTAACAGCCACTTAGCCCCACAGCAACATTTCTCTCATAAATCCCCACACAACAACACAGTACCTTAACCACCAAACCTCCACCCTCTCCCTCAGTCCACAGTCCTAGCCACAGCGTGACAATATTTTATAATCAAAAAAATATCTGCAACAAGCCAAACGGCTGCGAATCCTTCTCTACAGGGATTTACATAAACAAATTACCCCCTGAGCCAAAACAAATGAACAGTCTTCCACTCTTTGAACATAGGCTAGGAAAAGTTGATGCATTATTTTCCATTAAGCTGAATGCCCTTTCAGGAGCACTTCTTAATAAGCAACTTCTCAGCTTACAACCAGTGAGTACATTACCTGAAGTACCCACCTGGAAAAATCGACCCTCTCTGTGATCTGCCAATCGTGAGCCTAGCCCTTGCTGGAAACCCCGTTAAATTTTACTGTCATCTGAGAGTCTCGTATACTTCAAGATCACTTCCACAGCTTTTGAAATGAGTTTACGGCTTCTTTCTAGCTGAAATACGCAAGATATTCTATTGTGTAACGAGCAATTTGCAGGAAGATAGTAAAAATAAAAAAAATTGTTTATAAAGTCTTTGTTCATCGGCGTATGCTTGCAAAAGCAAAATCATGGCAAGCAACTGTAAGAAGAAGACTTTGAAGGATGTACTGAAGGAATTGGTGAGTGACAGTACGGCAGTGATAGCGACTCTGGACTGGAGAGCATCAAGTCGGTAGAAGCAGCAGCACATGAAGACGGATATCCTCTAGGATATCCTCTTCAGAACTTTGTGAGTCTAAACTGTTTATACTAGCTGGTTACTAGGTATGTTACTATTAGCTGTGTTACTATGCTATGCAATTTAATTTGTATCAGTATTTCGATCATCTTCCAGGTTTTAGGCTCATAAAGTAGGCCTAATTTTAATATTGAGATTATGTTTGGTATGTTTATTCAGCTTCTGTATGTGCTACTCTTAAATATGTGCTTTATGTAGCTCATGTATTATGTTTGTGCAAATGTATGCCTGTGTATTTTACCCACTAGTCCATTTCTGCAAACAATGATTAGGTGCACTTTTACAAATGCCAGGTTTGGGGAATTATATCCACAAGACGGGAAACCAGTACAATGAGACATAACTACCAAGCATTTTGCACCTCTGCACCTTGAACTAATGCACTCGTTGTACGTCGCTCTGGATAAGAGCGTCTGCTAAATGCCTGTAATGTAATGTAATGTAATATCACACCAGGTTAACCTTTGTATCTGGCTGGGCGCTGACCCATTGGTTTCAAGGGCTGTGTCCCAATACGAAGGCAGCTGCTTTACTGCCTGCATCCTTACGCCGGGCACCCACCGCACGCGTCGCGTAAGCGTCGCGTAAGCAGCACGGCGAAGCAGCACGACGCGGCGCGTAGGGTGTCTCCACTGGTTCCGTTTGTGTCGCGCAAAGGCTTGCGTAAAAGCTATATATTCCTAGTAGCTCTCGCAGTCTACAGTGGGATTACATCGTGTATTTCATGTTTGTTCAGGACTGTTGATTATGGGTTAAGTGAATACTTTGGTGAGAGACCTTTTTCAGTTTGTTAATTTGGTAATATTTCGTTAACTCGTAAATACGTGAGGAAGTAAACACTTTCAAGAATTACCATAAACTTAAATCGCAACGTAGCCTGCATAACAATCAATCTCAAACTGTATTAATTTATTTGCTTGGTTAACAAGCGTGCCAATTTCATTAAGAATATGTAATGATCATAATAATAATAAATAATCCGTAATCAACCATTGGGAATTCCCGTGTTGTCTTGTCATTCACGTCAAAACATTTATAGGATCATATTTAGTAAAATCAGCTAATCATGAAAAAGACAGTAACAGTTTAATCTTGAAGAGATATGAACACCACAACGCCATGAACACCGGAAGCTTTGAAGTACAAGTGCGATAGGCTACGTCTTTCTGTGGTGTATTTTCAAATTTACCCCACCCCCTCCGCAAAATAAGACAGCGAAACTAAGTTTGCCTTTTCCCCAGGTTCCAGTTATTTATTTATTTATTTTTACAAAACGAAAAGGCTTGTATTTTTTTAGCTGCTTATAAAATATCTGGGAGGTAACTAGGGACACACCCCCAGTAATATAAGGATGAAATATAAATCAGAGCATGTATACCTAGCATTTTAGAGCATATTTCTGTGTATAAACAGGCCATCGTGACGCGCGACAAGCCGAAAAAATAGAACTGAAGCGAAAAACTACGCTTCAGTTCGCTTGTGTCGCGCGAGCTTCGCAGCCGGTACGCGACGCGTTCGCATCTGGTGGAGACGACGTGGCCCGCTGCCGTTGTAATAACAGTACTTCAACTACGCTTCAGTTACGCGCTTTTTAGAAATGAGCTCCCTTTGAAGGCAGCATCCTAACAGTAAAGGAACCTCAAAAGGCAATGAAATTAGAACGCACTTTGAAGGCAGAATGGCATCACAGAGTGTTCTCATACCCACACTAGATCAGTATTTCTACTGTTACAGTTGACGGCTTTTACTTTCCAACTGACAGACCCAACGCAAATAAATAGATTCTCTCGTATCCGGAATTGTCCTGATTTTCTATTTAAAGGAAAACAAAATTAGTTTTACATGCAGCTGACTACATAACCAGCTACTAGTTCAGCCACTTTTTTTGGTTTTAACCATATTATCATGATTTCAGTATGTTCACTGTATGTAAGCAAAGTTAATGCTAGCTTCGTTGTTCTTTTGGAAAGTAACGTGATTACTAGCATGTTAGCTGGCTAGTTCAGGGAAAACTGACGGGGCTTAAAAACATTAAATGTATTATTCCAGTGCACAAAACAATTAAAATGTACTTTTAGGTGTGACTATAACAAATTATCGAATTTATTTCCACCACATCGTTGGTTTAAGCCACCATTAATTTAACAGAAGTCTAAGGAAATCACAATGACCAATGGGATCTTTCCAGCTGAAGGATGCATCAAATGTTGCCTTAAAATTTAACCAAAATAAGGCACCTTAGAAGAATGCATTTTTGATGACTTTGGTTTGGGACATGACTATGAAGGACAAGTGTGAAAAATAGTGAAGATACACTTGAGGCCAAAAGTTTACATACACTTAGGCTAAATATATTGAAACTCAGTTTTTCACAACTCTGCACATTTCATGTTACCAAACAATTATATTGGCAAGTCAATTAGGGAATCTACTTTGTTCACATCAGAGGTAATTTCAAAACAATCAATTAGAGAAAAGTGTATTTCAGCTTTAATTCACTATATCAGAATTCCAGTGGGTCAAAAGTTTACATAAACCAAGTTGCCTGGCTCTTTAAAAAGTCTGGAAGATTCCAGAAATTGATGTAATTACTTTTTAGAAGCTGCTAACTGGCCAATTGTGAAAGTATTGGAGTGGCCATCACAAAGCCCTGACCTGAATCCCATAGAAGATTTGTGGACTGAACTGAAAAAGCGTGTCCGAGCAAGGAGTCCCACAAACCTGACTGAGTTACACCAGTTCTGTCAGGAGGAATGGGCAAAAAGTCTGGCAAAGTATTGTGAGAAGCTTGTGGAAGGCTACCCCAAGCGTTTGATTCAAGTTAAACAATTAAAAGACAATGTCACCAAATACTAACAAAGTGTATTGTGGCAGACGGCAGGGAGAGGTGAGGGGAGTGGTAATTGAGGGCAGATATGTTGCAGCCCGCTGGCTCCACCCCCGAGCCTTATATGGACTTCCTGCCCCAACGGGGCAAGCCTGGGCTTCATTAAGCCATTAAGTGCAGGGGGATAAAAGGGGAAGCGGGTTGCACAAACAGTGCAAAGTACCGTGAGGGAAACGCGTGTTGTGGAGAGAGAGAGAAAGCGAAAATATCTGTGCGATTACCTGTTGTGACCCGGACTGTTTGACAAACCCCGCTGTGTACCGAACTGTTTTGGCTGAGGACCTGGTTTTTGGATTACCCCTGGAATACGGAAAAAGGACAACGAGAACGGATTGTGGACTTTGGATTGGTTGCTGAATTTCCCCCTTTCCCTCCTTGTGTAAAATTTCCCAAATAAATCCCCCAATTGCACTCCAGTTGTGTTTCGTGTGCGTCTTTAGTTATCGAATTGGTGACGTGGAAACCCCACACCCGTGAGCCTGCCACAGTATGTAAACTTTTGACCCACTGAAAATCTGATATAGTACGTAAAAGCTGAAATAAATCTGTCTCTTAGCTATTATTTTGAAATGACATCTTATGGAAATAAAGCAGATACCCTAATCGACTTAACACAGGGAATGTATGGTAAAATGAAGTGTGTGGAGTTGAGAAAAATTGAGGTTCAATGTCTTTAGCCTAGGTGTATGTAAACATTTGGCCACAACTGTAGTAAACTGCCTTCAAATGCAGCATCCCAAGGCAGCTGAATTCATACTGGGACACAGTCAAGATCTGAAGTCAGCACCCCACAACCAAAGACACCAGCTTGTTCCCCATGACATTGACTTTCTAGCAATACAAAACATGATTACTTTGTATTATGGAGAACCTAAAGTTCACATAATGCTGATTCAGCAGGATGTTTTGCAACTGAGCACTGTCTCTTTATCACACCTGTTGACTACCTGCCAGCACAGTTAAGTGTCTGTTTTCCTTTAGGGGGTCTGATAGGAGGCAGGTCTGTGTGAACTGCCCAAAAGAATTAACAAACTGGCTCATTTCTTCAAGAAAGCAGAGATTTCCATGGTAAACGATGTAAAAATTTTTCTCAATAACATTTTTTAGATAGCTTTGTCAGACACATCACCATCAAATGAAGACTTGTTTCTTGAACATATACAGGAATTTGAAAAACAAAGTCTGAGCACAATATAACAGCAGAAAATTGCAAATGTAGATCAAACTCTGAGTTGGTGTACCTGTTTCCCGGTGTAGAGCTTGGCCACAGGTGTGAGAAGACGGAGTAGGTGGCAATCCAGCTCAGATGTCAATCCGCACTCTTCTCTGCCTAGGAGTTGACACACCTCCATCAGAAGCAGGAAGGCCCCACGGGTTTCCACCTGAACAGAGAGGCAGAATAAGAGACTCCAGAGGGCTCTGCTGCAAAACAGTTCCCAGAAGATTCAGCTATGTGTGAGTCTCAGCTGAGCTCATGGAAAATAGGTATTTTAATCATACTTACAGCACTAAAACTAATATGAGAAGATAAATAAAAGTCTATTATTTTTGTGTGCTCTATCAACATTACCTATCTGCAAGTGCGTAATTTTTTTCCTGATGTACTGACTTAACCCAGGTGGTCTGTTTGCTAAATTTAAGTTACCAGGAGAGAAAAAATGGCTCATCTGAAGGGGAAAATGTATGGCAAGATGACCTAAAAGTAAATTATAACCATCAGGGAATGACTGGATGACTGGCAATAAATAACTGTTATTCAATGCTAATTACAGCCAATGTCAAATCAGAAATTAACATTAAGGGCTCTTTTTACCCAGACGATTCACACCTGCTAAGTCAGCCCAGGTCTTTCGTACTAGTTGTCACCCAGCTTGCAGCCAGTTGCTAATTTTGGGGCTTTTTCAATCAAGGCGAGCATGATCATAGCCTATTCAAAGGCCAATAAACTGTTTTGGTGAATAATATGCTGATTGACTTTGATAAAATCCCCAAGCAGAAAAATACACATAATTTTGGAATTTATTGTCCATTGTCTTTTTTCTCTTTAATGTTAATTCATATATTTATATTTCTGTTTTTAATTGTTTATGACTATTCCTTTATTGCACTGTGATCTCAGTGGTACTGCATTCCATTCTTTTTCTTAATCCATCTGTAATGAGAAGAATGTGACTATATTAAAAAATAGTTACATTATGTGACTATAGTTAAAATTTGATCTATATGCAAACAACATGCATTAACTGCATTATTTATTCCCTCCCAAGCTAATGCTCAATATCAAAGAGACTGATAAAAAATTGTGACTCCACTGCACCTCAGAGGTTCCATTTGGAAATATAAAATTGGAGACAAAATAATAACCAAGGCAAAACTTGTCTTCAACGTATGCAAGCAACAACTACCCTCCAACCCCCAAAGGAATACACTTTTTCCCCCACTTTTTTGCCACTGTTGTGAACTAATGATGGACTTGTGTGTCATAGTTTTTTGTTTCCTTTGAGCTACAGTTGACCAACCAAGTCATTTTATTGCTGTGAACGAATCACAGGCATTGCTATAATCTTCTCTGGTTTTATTTTGTTAAATAAAACTTCAAGATGCCGCTGTCATTATTTCCTAGTTGTAGCATCGCCAATGGGCGCGCTAGCCCATGGATTGCGGCATCTTTAGATCACAGGACATTTAGAAATCTGCATTTTACCATAATTCACCTGCTTTCTGATAAAAAGCAATTGCTTTGCCATAATATGCCAGCTCACAAAAATAACACAATAAATATGTCTTTCAAGGTTTTATTATGACACTTGTAACCGAATCAGGATGAAATTGTGGGATGAAATCAGCTACAAATAATATTTTGGCATTCTGATCAAAACAATTTTTTTTAAAGATGTTCAGCAAGCTAGCTAGAGCATGCCATCTTTTTTTCAACTTTTCATTCAAATGAAGCAATTCCTCTTTGAATCACACAATGCTGCCAACAGCTGTGTAAATGTTATAATCAATATACACCACAAATGTCAGACAAGGAAAGACGACTGACTCAGAGAAACAGGAGTAATTGTTGTGGTTCAAGGCTGGGTCATTATCGGTTGTAATCTTTAAAAATCTTTTTTTCCTGCATTTTGACTATTTTTCTGTTTAAAAAACACTGAATCCTACGTTAACGTGACTAGTGAACATTAGTTCGATAATACTTTCCCAACAATTTTTTCATGTATTCAGAATGGAATGTGATTGGTATTAACTCTGAACGTAAGCTAAATAAATATCTCTATCGATCTCTTACTTGTTTACACTTAAGTTATTGTTATTCCATAAATTATCAGTTTTGCAAAACAATAAAACAAGAAACAAAATGGATGACTAGGACTAGTGTATCCAATTACAAAAGCACACGTATAACTTCATAAACGGAAAACAATTTGCTACAATTTATCTTTCTCTCCGATTTATCTTTATGAGATACTAATAATGCAGAATCATCTGCATATAGAAAAAGGTCACATGAGCAGGCAGATTTCATATCATTAATATATAGCCAAAAAAAAAAAAAAACAATGGGCCTAGGACACTTCCCTGAGGGACCCCACATTCCAGGGGTTTGGGTTTAGACAGGGTCCCATCCACATCCACCATTTGCTTCCTGCCTCCCAGATATGAGCTAATCCATTTTATGGCTTAGTTGTTAAATCCCAATGCTCTTAGCTTGATTAGTAGAATGGCATGATCAACAGTATCGAATGCCTTTTGGAGGTCTAACATGACCATACCACAGTACTTTCCCCCATCTACCTCTTTCCTGATGTAGTCGGTAAGATAGAGTAGGCAAGTGTCAGTGGAGTGAGATTTCCTGAAGCCAGATTGAAATGTATAGTATAAATCATGAGAAGAAATGTATGCATCTATCTGCTCAAAAATGATCTTTTCCATTACCTTTAATAGTATGCATAGGATGTATATAGGCCGATAATTTCCTTGGTCTAGCTTACTTCCCTTTTTATAGAGAGGAATAACTCTTGCCAGTTTAAGTTCACTGGGAAACTTCCCTAGTTCAATGGAAAGGTTTACTATGTGCGTTACACAAGGGGTGATGGGTTCCACAGCATCCCTAAGAAATCTGACAGGAATGTTATCCAAGCCAGTTGCTTTGGATGGGTTAAGTTCTTTGAGTTTCTTTAACACTGCTTCCTCAGACACTTTTGCCAAAGAGAAAGCATCGGCCTGGACCCCTTGTTTAGAGTAAAAAGTCTGAACTTGGATCTCTCCATAGGTTCCTGACTGACCTGGCAACTTGTTAACCAAGGTATTTGCAATGGTTGTAAAGTAACTATTTAGACTATCAGCTACCCTAGCCTTGTCTGATGTAACCTTGCCTCCAATATCCTGGCTGAGATTGTGAGTTGTGGTCTTGAGCCTGTCACTATAGAGCAGTGGTGTCAAATTCGTTGCCATGGAGGGCCGTGTGTATGCAGGTTTTCATTCCAGCCCCAGATCTTGATTATATAATTAGTTAAATTATTTGCTGAATTAGGGATGCAGGTTTGTGCACAATGGTGACCCGACGTCTATGGTGACCCGCATTGTCTAAATAAAATTTTTCTTATATTCTGTGCTTCAATGCAGTTAAACGCATATGGCTGAATGAGTAATTGGACTCAATTAAGGCAGCATTAATTGGTTGGAATGAAAACCTGCATACACACGGCCCTCCATGGCAACGAGTTTGACACCACTGCTATAGAGGGTATGCACATGGCGTCACAGTAAGTGGAAGTCACTGCGGTTACACCCACTGAGTGGCAGAACGACTACTGAGTGGCAGCATTAGCGTTCAGCTTGAATGCTGCGAAAACACAAAAAAACACATCTAAAATGGGAAAGAGCTGTTGTGCGATTGTACAAATAGATTCAACAAGAAATCGGAGCTTTCACAGACTGCCGAAAGCTAAAGAAAAGAGAAGCAAATGGATCGCTGCAATTCGCAGAAACAACTGGAATCCAGGCACCGAAACGTGGATTTTCTGTCGTCATTTTGTGTCAGGTATGTTGGATTTTTGGGTAAAATCATACTTTAAGTTATGTACTGTATTGACTACTCATCAATTAAATATTTAGCATCTTTCATTTATATTCTGTGTAACTGTGAAGTTTGTCAGCATTTATTAAAAAACATCCATGATAATGAGCCTCGTATTCTACAAACAAATGGGGGGTGGTTAGATAGTGTTAGCTAGCCAAGCATATAAATTAAGGTATGATTTTACCCAAAAATCCAACATGTCTGACACAAAATAACAACGGCAAATCCACGTTTCGGTGCCTGGATTCCAGTTGTTTCTGCGAATTGCAACGATCCATTTGCTTCTCTTTTCTTCAGCTTTCGGCAGTCTGTAAAAAGATAGCTCCAATTTCTTGTTGAATGTCCATGGACCACTGGTTCTTTGGTAAGTTGTAAGGATCACTGTCGAGTCCAGCTGCCTTTAATTTAAGCAGATAATTGTTTGTTTTACTCCCGGTTTTGCAGTTTCCTCTACTAAAGGCAGCCATGTTGCAGCATGTTTTGCCACTCAGTCCGATTGAGGGGGCGTATTCCGGTGGGAAAGTGACGTCAGTGCATACCCTCTATAGCCTAGTCGTTTCAGAGACTTCCATAGCTTACGTGGGTTGTTCCTGTTCTCTACCATTTTTTAATTGAAGTATTCCTTTTTAGCCTTCTCTATCTTTCTGTTAATCTTGTTTCTAAGTTGCTTAGACTCTGAGAAAAAATGTTCTTCCCTGGTTTTCCTGTATTCTAAAAAAAGAGTATTTCTTGCCTTGATTGCCTTTAAAATGTCATTGTTCATCCATGGTTCAGTTCTAATCTTAATTCTGACCATCTTTACTGGGGCAAGCTTGTCAACAACCTCTAAAAACAATGTTTTAAAAAATTGCCATGCTTTGTCCACCTCCCTACATTTCAATACCATAGACCAATCCACTTTATATAAACAATGAATAAGGATGTCAGCACTGTAGTAGAGACCTCATTTTAATGGAATTATGACAGTTGAATACAGTTTTCTGAACTTTCCTGGTACAAAAAATAATGGAGTGATCACTTAGTCCATAGCTTATGACCCCACTATTTGATATCCTTGATTTGTCTGACACTAGAATGAGGTCAATGGTGGTTTGGGTGGAAGCACAAACTCTGGTGTTCCTTAATAAACTGATGTAAATCAAAAAGATTACAGAAATTTTAAAGCAATTTAAGATCATTAATGTTGCTAATTTTAATGGCTCTGCAATAAATCTCTGCCCCTTTAAGTAGGCATGGTTATTTTCATCCATTTGTATCCTGTGAGCTAATATTTATCAGTATGAACCTTGGACTTCATATTTGTTAGATAAATTTGATAATTTGTGGGAACTGCTGGAAAATTTAGAAAATATTTTCTAGTTGTTACATAAATTGCTGATTCAATGTGCAAATATGCCAGCTCTTGTGTATAGAAATGACATTCTGTACATCAAAAGAAAATTCTATCATTTGTCTTTTTATTTACTTATTTATTGCTTTCCCCCCTTTTTTCTCCAAATTTGGAATGATGAATAATATATCAGTCTCATTACTGAATCCTCTACTATTGATTTGGGAGAGAGCAGACAAGCATGTACTACACTCCTTAAAGAACACGATGAACCATTTCTTATCTATACTGAGAGCCACATATTTAAAACAGGTAAAACGACACATGTCCAGGGCATACACTCCTTGACCAGAAGTGTGCAAAATATGAGGTTGATATGCAGAACTAAAGATCTATGAAGCAAAATATAAACAGTGTACCCTTTAGTGGCTCCAAATCAAAATATTTCACTATAATTTAAGAGTTTTGACTATCTTTTGCTACTTATTTTTGCATCATTTTCTAGGTGGAATTACTTTTCATCAGTATAGGGGTTTTAAGATACAGGGTCCAAAAACCAATCCAAAATCTCTCAAAAAATGAATAAAATGCTGGTTTAAGATGAAACATTGATATCACACTGACAATAATGCAATACCTAAATATATAATCATTCTTTCTTGTACATTTCTCTCTGTACTCTACAGTATGCAATATTTTCCTGCATGGGGATCGGATGGCACTTTACAAATGTTACTATTTATGATCACTCCAAGGGGAATTTTATGTTCATCTAGCACCCCCCAGTGGGGAACTGGGACTTTTTTTTTTTTTCCCCCACAGCGCGCAGGAACTGGCGCCATGGGCTATGCGTGGCAAATTGTGGTCACTCACTCACGGACAGCCTTTGAGGGAGGTCTGGTGGGACGCATGCGCAGGTGGTGCTTGCTTTAGTAGGACGCATGCACAAGTGGTACGGCACGACATTTTTAAGCATAGCTTTATCGCCTAATGTTACTTTAGCTAACCCCAACATGTTCGCGTTTCACCTACTTTAACTAACCTAGATAGCGAGTATGGATCGCCTACTTTAGTTAACCTAGTTAGCGCGTACGGATGCTATCCTGCATGCATGAGCAGGAGCTAAGGACACACAGCTACCACCACCGACACAGATGTATCAACACACGGAGGACAACAAATAACGTTACAGAGGTGAGGACGTGCCATATCTAGCTAGCTATATAATACAGAGGGCAAAATGGAGCTTTAGAATGTTGCCAGCAGTGTATGCGCGTGAGCTTGACAACACATTTCTCATAGAAAAGGTAGTTTGTAGCCTTTTATTAGTTAATTACAGTGGTGGTAAAAGTGACAAGAGGTAAGTGGTATTGTGCCGTTAGCCTTTATTGATCGCCGCACAAGGTTCGTGTAAAGTAGCTAGCACAATCTGACAGCACTAACCCATAAAAATGTACTGTGGATGGTACTTGCTCAATCGAATGGTAAATTTGAAAAACATTCGATTACAGTCAGCGACACCAAAATTTTCTGCCACACCCTCAATAAACGGCAAAACTCCGAGTAGAAGATTGAATTAAATCTTTTAACGTTATACATTTCCTGAAACGTTAACGATTCCGCTTGGCCACAGTGAGTAAAATTAGGCGATCTGCACGTATAGTTTCTATGTAAATGACGTTAAAAGGATTCAGCCTTGTTGTTTGCTACCTAAACTTCACAGCAGTCATTGCCGTTATCATGACTGTAGCATGAAGTGTCTATTTTCAACCAACTGCCATATATGAGCGCGTAAAATCAACCAAAACATATAGTTCGCCAAGTTGCGCCATGGGTATGGACAGTTTCGTGTTTGTTTATTCAATTTGTTTATTTACAGACAAGGTGTCACCACTCCAGAACAAAGACAAAGTGCGTATTAAAAAAACCAAAACAGAAATTACATTCCCCAGTTCCTCCCATTTCTGTACAGCAATGACTATGGTACGAGGAGAAGCAGTGTCTCCCTGTATGCTTCTTTGAGCTTCCCATAAATACAATCATGAGCAAGCCTTCCATACCCACAGTTCCCTTTGTTTGTCTGGACAGGAATATGCACCAAAACCCCTTCTTCTCCAAAAACAGAGAAACCGCAGAGTATACTCCTTCGTGATCTATTGATAGAAATAAGATACTTTGTGCGACTCCACACAATCCTATGATCGTAACTATCTTCCAAGATACTTTTCTATGGAGTTCTAAGGTAATGATCCCTCTGTGATCCACTCAAGAAAGTAAAGCCCATTTTTGATAAACCCTATTTCCGACCACATTCCCACATTTATTCCTATACTATATCACTGCCTCTTTCACTTTCAGTTCCACATTCATATACATTTATTTAACTCTTTCCCCTCTTTTAACATTCATTCATGCACATTTATTGTGTGTGGCACTGTTGATGCATTGGAGAGTGGTTTAGTTCCATCAGTGTCCAGCCTTGTCCTGCCCTGTTGACCCCTTCACCTGGTATCGTCCATAGCAGAGTATTCCAGGGGGGTAATCTGCCTGTACGTTTGACCCCTTCCAGTTGCTGTTTGTCTATTTTAACTTGTGGCAGTTGTGGTTTCACCAGTCTTCAGCAATGGTGAAAGTCCAGGAGCACTCCAAATTGCACTGTGCAATACCAATACCCAACATTATCCATGCTAGACTTCTGGCCTCCTCTTATGACCCAATCCCTAAATCTATGAGCTGGCAAAATTTGTAAAATCTTCCAAAAGCCGAAGGAAAACAACAATTACACCTCAATGACTGCTTTTATATTACTGTATAATGTTATGGTTGACTGCACAACGCTGTGCTGAAGCAACCATGCATTCTGTTTTGCTTGGCTCGCAATCGTGGTTATAAATTTCCAATAAGACATGTCACACTGTTGGAAAGCTTACACTGTCCTCTACTGGATAACAGCATTATCAATCAAAGCAGAATAAACTGAAAAGAGTTACAACAGCATAAAAGCAAGTGGGGTTTTCCCCCAATATTTATCATCAGCAAATAACACTTGTTGGTCCACATGGTACAATTACACAATAATTCATCTTGTTTATTTCACTATTCAGTGAGCAGTGTTTTTCACTGTGGTATTAGCATACATTTGGGCTCTTGGTGGCTATGATGGAATACAAATTGGTGGTGAAATAATATTTTTATGAACTCCCAGATTGAAACTATTGTCCAATGTGTCATGCTAGTTGCAGATGAAACTGGGCGGGTGGCACATGTTAAATGGATGAACTACACAACAATTATGGCACTTAGAAACTGACAGAGTTGTCATGTGTTGTCTACTAATGGAGCTAGAACACAAAGTTTGTTGTATCCACTCATAGTTTGGTTGCAGGACAACTGCATGTCTGAGTTGAGCTATTTCACGATCTGGCATTCTGGCCACTATAGGGGGCTTGCGCAAAGGGGTTTATAATATAATAGACCATTTTTCGTGGCATTGTCCCCCACCGCACCCCACACAGACTACCAGCACAAATATATTTGAGACCTAACGGAAACACTGTTATGACAACTTGTAAGTCAGACTCATATAGAGATGAGTCAGAACAACACTTCATGTGCAGCTTAAGAGGTGGACTTGCAGACACCCAATCGACCAGTGTGGGTTGCTAGAGAATGATAAACGTTCCTTAACCCTGGGTGACACTACTGCCAATTATCATGCTGCAGGGTTACTGGTCACAGTCAGCACTGGTATGGTCTGGTCTCAATCCTGCACCATGAGGGTCCACCCATACACTAGAACAAGAATGGTTCTGTCAGCCCCATTTTCTTTTCTTTTTTTAATGTATTTTATTATAAGTGAGCTCCCCAGTGTAAAACAGTGATTTTTTTAGTTTGCAATGAAACAGTGAGAGATTGCATATATACAGCAGGTTAAAGTATACATGTCCTGGATCAAAAAAATATTGATCACAAGTTCATAAAATCTAAGGGTGGATGTGTAGAACTACTAAAGATCTATGAAGAAAAAACTAAGCAGTGTACCCAGCATCTCCAAATCTACCCAAAATGTCTAATTTATGCATTGCTGTAAATCACAACATATTCACGTATTTCACTACAAATCAACTGTCTTGACTCACGAAACTCACTGTTGCATCATTTTTAAGTGGAAATTAAGAGCTTTCCGTCAGTACAGTGGTCTAAAATAGCTAGGGGTCCAGAAACATATCCAAAATCTTTCCAAAAAGGAATATAATGCTTTTTCTCCTTTGTAAAGCATATAAATGAGCACCTTAGGAAGGTTTAAGATGAAACATTGATATCAGATTTGAAAATCATGCAAAAATATTGTCACACAATGCTGTACAGTACCTAAATGTGTAATAATTAACTCTTGTACGTATTTCTATACTCTGTACTTTCGTATGTTTTCATGTATGGGGATGGGACGACATGAAAACAATTTTCAACAGTCCACCACGTTTTGGCAATGTTCCAACTCTCATGTCATCACTGTTGCATGCATCACAAAAACTACTACACAACAACAAACGCTCACATTACAGTGTGATATATCCTCACTATAAAATACCACTAACATATTTAAAGACACTCAATTTTAAAAATAACGTATATAAACGAAATATTTTGAGCAGTAATACTTACATAGCAATGACAAAATCTTATCTGTTTTCAGTAATGACAGAGACAGTAAATCAATGATGCAGTTCTGTCCGCTTCTTTCTTCCTCCAGAAAACAATGTCAGCTAGGTCTATCAGCAAACATATGGCTTAGCTATGCCCAGAAGTCCTCAATAATAATAGTATTTTCCAAGAAATTATGAAAAATGGTTGACAACGTTTCGTTAGGTGCAGCGCCTATAAAACACTATTCCAAAAGAAGAATTAGACATGTTATACATCGTTAGAAAGCTTACACTCTCACCTACTGAATAAATGAATTGTCAATCAAGCCAGACTGTACTAAAAAGGGCGGCAATGCCGTAAACAACACGTGGTATTACGCACAACTATTTTGGAAGGTACCCAGGTGTCACAAATGCTCACATTTCACAAACGGATTGTCCAAGACAATATATGACCACTCCGACTTGAAAGGGACATCTCTAAAACGCATAAACCACTGGTAAAAGTGTACATTCATTCCATATTTAGTTGCAGATATTGACAGTAGAATGACACAGTATAATTTTTGAAAGATTTCTCTTGTTTCTTGTTCTCATTTCAGTGTTCAGCAGCATTTTTCACAGCTGTACTGGCATACCTTCGGCTATTGTTGGTTTTATCTCGTTGCTACAACGGAATACACATTTTTAGTGGTAAAAGAATGCTTTCATGTATGACCACCAGATCGACACTATTGTCCACTGTGTCATGCATGGGGAGTGTAGTTACAGATGAGACTGGAAGGAGGAGGTGCTTGGTAAATGCACAACCAGTGCAACAATGGTAGTACTGTGAAACTCCGTATTCGGCATGGTTGTCCTGAATGGTCTACTAATAAAACTAGAACACCGAGTTCGTGTTTTAAACTCAAAATTTGGTTGCAGGAGAACAGCATATCTGAATTTAGAAATATAGGGCTCTATCTTACACCCGGCGCAAAGCCGTGCCAAACGCAATGCAAGTGTCTTTGCTAGTTTCAGACCAACGCAGTTGTCATTTTCCCGTCCAGCGCCCTCTTTGTTTAAATAGCAAATGTACTTGCGCCCATCTGAGCGCCTATGGACGTGTTGGTATTAAAATGAGGTGTGGCATTGTTGGCACATTGCTAACTTGAGGCAGCAGAAAGCGATTGCGCGATTGACCAACAAAACCTGGTCTTAATTCAATGGCGCAGTATTTTACTGTTATTTCCTCTGCAGAGAAGCGTTCTTTCCTACTACTTGGCAAATCCGCCATTATAATAGCAATCTGCCAAAGTGCAAGCACACCTGGCTTTTAAAGGGAATGGGAGATGACACTGATTGGTTTATTTCGTGTTACGCCCAAAACACACCTATGATTAACTAAGAGACTAAGTACAACCCCTTTGAACCATGCGTCTTACTTTGCGCTCAGATTATCCGCCATTAAACTAGTAAAAGTGGATTTAGACACGCCCTAAATACGCTTTAGACCGCGTGCTTAGATCGTTAAAATATAGCCCATAGGCACACTGGTGTTCTGACCACTAGGGGGCGTGCGCTACGTGGTTTAGCAATCAGCTCAGTGGTGACTACATGTTGTTTGAAGAGTGGACATATTCAGGGCTGTGGCAGCTGTCAAAGATCTGTGCTGATACACGTTGATGGGCAGCAGGCTGATGTTAGGGCTGATAAATTTAATTTCCCATCTTTGAGCCTTTCAGCAAATGTACACATTTCACTTATAATAGTTTTTTGTGAATAATAAATTTGAAAAGTATACTTCATCAGGTGGTAAATGAACACTTCAAATGCAAGAAAAAAGCCAAACGGCCTGGGTCCTTAAAAGCATGGTTTGATGCACTTCAAAAGTTCCTTACATGAAGTTCCTGCAGACTAAAAATGGGTAGCACAAGTTATCTGACAGGAATACGGCACTTTGGCTTTCCCTTGCATTCTGAGTGATATGATACCAAAGACCTCTGGACTTTAAGTATACATAAGGCATACAGATGTCAGATACTGGATGTGGACTGGTGGTGTCAATTTGCGTACTACAGGCACTGTGTTTTTGGACCGAACGGGCTCACCTCCATTCTAGCCATGGTCTGTACATGAAGGGCATGGTCCCTCAGGAACTTCCCAAAGACAAAGCGCTTTGCAGCATATTCCCTTCCCAGCTGAATGATCCTGACAGAAGAGTGAGTGAAGCCTTAAGCCTGATTTATACTTTGTCGCACGACCATTTTGACAAGTGTCGTGTGACAAAAACGAAAGTGTTGCACAACTTTTTGCATTTATACTCCTGTGAAAGTCTCTGATGAGGGTTCTATTGTCTCCATGGTAACAATATGCCAAACTCCTGACAATTTGTTTGACAGTTACATTTCTGAAAATATGGCAGCGCTCGGTGAAATAACACGTATCCATGACAATAAATGTATGGCTGTCCAATCAGCACTGCATGACAAAGTATGAAGTAATGCGACATGACATAAAAATCTAGAGATTTCAATTTCAATGATGATTCCGCAGCTTCTTTTCTTTACAAACATGATACTAATTATTCAGTATACACCTTCTCTTTTAGCTATGAAAACACTTTATTTTACTGTGTTGCACACAGTATTCACAGTGCTATACAGTCAGGTCCATAAGTATTTGGACAGTGACACAATTTTCATCATTTTGGATGGATTTGAAATTAAACAATCAAGATGCGATTTAAGTGTAGCCTTTCGGTTTTAATTTAAGGGTTTTGTAAAAAATAGTGGAATTACAACCATTTCTATACATCGCCCCCCCCCCCCCCAATTTTAGGGGCTCAAAAGTAATTGGACAAACTAACATAATCATAAATTAAATTGTGATTTTTAATACTTGTTTGCAAATCCTTTGCAGTCAATGACTGCCTGAAGTCTTGAACCCATAGACATCACCAGACACTGGGTTTCTTCCCTGGTGATGCTCTGCCAGGCCTCTACTGCAGCTGTCTTCAGTTCCTGCTTGTTCTTGGGGCGTTTTGCCTTCAGCAAGTGAAATGCATGCTCAATCGGATTCAGTTCAAGATTGACTTGGCCATTGCAGAACATTCCACTTCCTTGCCTTAAAAAAGTCTTGGGTTGCTTTCGCAGTATGCTTCGGTCATTGTCCATCTGCACTGTGAAGCGCCGTCCAATGAGTTTTGAAGCATTTGGCTGAATATGAGCAGATAATATAGCCCTATACACTTCAGAATTCATCCTGCTGGTTTTTGTCAGCATTCACATCATCAATAAATACAAGGGAACCAGTTCCAGTGGCAGCCATACATGCCCACGCCATAACACTACCTCCACCATGCTTCACAGATGAGGTGGTATGCTTTGGATAATGAGCAGTTCCTTCCCTTCTCCATACTCTTCTCTTCCCATCATTCTGGTACAAGTTGACCTTTGTCTCATCTGTCCATAGGATGTTGTTCCAGAACTGTACAGGAGGCTTACCAATGGTTTACTTGTGGTAAACTTGTGGTAAACCCTCTGTATTTACTCTGGTGAAGTCTTCTCTTGATTGTTGACTTTGACACAGATACGCCTACCTCCGGGAGGGTGTTCTTGGTCTGGCCAACTGTTGTGAAGGGGTTTTTCTTCACCAGGGAAAGTATTCTTCTGTCATCCACCACAGTTGTTTTCTGTGGTCTTCGGGCCTTCTGGTGTTCCCGAGCTCACCAGTGCATTCTTACTTTTTAAGAACCAAATAGTTGATTTGGCCATACCTAATGTTTTTGCTATCTCTCTGATGGGTTTTTTGTTTTTTTTTCCAGCCTAATGATGGCTTGCTTCACCGACAGTGACAGATCTTTGGACTTCATATTGAGAGTTAACAGCAACAGATTTCAAATGCAAATGCCACACTTGAAATCAATTCTCGACCTTTTATCTGCTTACTTTTAAATGAAATAATGAGGGAATAACACACACCTGGCCATGGAACAGCTGAGCAGCCAATTGTCCAATTACCTTTGGTCCCTTAAAAAGGGGGGGACCACATATAAAAAGTGCTGTAATTCCTACACCGTTCACACAATTTGGATGTAAATACCTTCAAATGAAAGCTGAAGGTCTGCACTTTGACTTAGACTTAGTCCATATTCATTATTTAAATTCAACTCCAATATGCTATGGTAGACAGCTAAAATAACAATAGTTCTGTCAATGTCCAAATATTTATGGCCCTGACTATATTTCAGGTATTCAAAATATTCATGAAATGTTGGTTGTTAGTCATACAGTACCTCCTCATAGCAGCCACTGCAGAGACTGTGTTGTGGATGCGGGTGATCGTCAGCATGCTGGAGATTGAGGCCACACCCCTCCCTTCACTTGAGATCTAGGGAAAAAAAAGAACCAGCATGAAATTAAGTTTTTCTGACATTCCAGACTACGAAGGCTGTTATGTACAATAAGAGTAAATGTACAAGACAGTACACTGGCTTTGAATACACAGTGAATCACTTTTGTTAAATGCTTGTTTTAAAAAAGAAAGAAAAACACTCAGTAGTGCTGGTTTAAAAACTACATTTGGCACTGCGCATCAGCACCAAGCTTGTATTCAGCCTAAAATTTCACTCAGGTTTTGCATGATAGTTAACAAAATTGTAAAGCTCACCCTATGCGCAGGGAGGCCATCCAACAGCAGCTCTGCTGTGGGCACCTGCCTCGTCCCCAGTTTGTCCTTCAGCCGCTGGACCTCAATGCCATTCAGATTCCCCTGCTCATCCCGCACCTCTGCATAGAACAGAGATAGACCTTTGCTCCCCTAAGGGAAAACCACACATAACAAAATGCGGTTCTATGTGCGTTCTCATGATGTTTTCAAAAGAATAGAAAATCACACATACTTGTTTCATTTATAAATCAAATATTCACAAAATGAAACCTGCACAAGTTTAAGATGCCACCCCATGAACACTCTAATATCTTGACTGAATAACTTAAATTGCTACTCAACTGACTTAATGGCCATGCTCAGTTGTCGTGGTTCTCCAAAACACACTCATATTGTGATACTACATTCTCCATCTTTTGTATTTCAGGCCTATAAAGTTGATTTTGCTGTCGCATGCTACACATTTCAAACACTTTTCTTACTTTTCAGTTCAGTGCCTACATTGTCCTTCTCTTGTGTTGGTCACTTACATTATAATACATCAGGATAAGCCTATATTAGGAGTATTGCTGGCTTTTTATTACTGTACCTCTGGACCGGTACAACTGCCCGCCACAAAGTACAATTTGTATGCATGGTCTAGATCTTTCTTAGAGGTGCACACAATTACACATCAAGTTCAAGGTTTTTTAGGATCTGATTTTGGTGAAGTTATGATTTACAATCAAACCAATGTGTATAAAAATTTTATGAATGAGGCCTCAAGTGGTCAGACTATGGACACAACCTGCTTGGGGAATCCTTCTTCATCTAGCTCCCGCCCCAGTGTGAGGGTCATGTCTGCATCTGTGGCAGAAGTGAACCACTTGAAGCCATACAATTTGTAGGTCCCGTCAGCCTGGGGTAAGGCAACTGTCTCCGTCCCGTTAGCTGAAGAGGGCAAAAGTAATTACGGCAGTCATTTGAAAAAGGGCCCTGGCTGTGGGATGTGGCAGTTCTGTGGGATGAGGAGTAAATCACCTGAAGGCAGGAAATTATACATTTTCTTCTTTGTATGGAAATTTGGCTGCATGGCTGTATACCACCATGAACAGGATAAGCGCCCTGTCCATGCATGCCTAAACCGTACAGTATTAAAACACACTGGAAACATGAGTATAGGTCTAAAACATGACAATTCAATTTTTTTTTTAAACACTGACACAATTGCAATGTTTATTTACATTTATTTAGAAGTTCAAAGTTTATTTAAAATTGAAATTTTGATAGCTGGCTTTTGATGATCACCATAAAACTGACTTTTTCTTAAAGGCAGTTGGCAGGCGCTAGTGGAAACTTAATTTTGGCATTTCAAAGACACTAATGCAAGTGGTGCAAGTCAGCACATGGTGTATCAAGGCAGTTTGCAATGACCTGAATGAACAGCAATGGTATGAGCATACACTGGCCATTCAGGATGTTCTCCACATTCCCTTTAGAAGAATGGTTAGATGAAGTATCCTAGTTTCCCATAGCTAAATACACTGAGCAAGGTACAAATATATTGTAAAAAACACCAATTTTTGAAATTCAGTACCTCTGCTGTTCTGCTGTTTCAAAACAAATCTCAGTGCCATTTAATTTGGGTGGACTACAATCGCCATGGACTCACCATTGAGACATGCATGCTTTTTATATTTACATTAAATTTGAATGAGACCTTAAAACTTGTTTGGATGCCAAAATGTCCATAGACTCAACATGGGAAGACACAATTCTAACTTACAAAATCAGGCTAGCTTCTCCAATTTTTCGTTCTAAAATTCAAAACGAACATTAGATGAGGACAATGGGAGACATTTATGTCCAGTGACGGTGTCAAAGGCAGGCAGCAGCTGCAGATAGGCATGCTGACAGTAGGAACAGCCAGTTACTGATTGTACAAAGTGATCAGCACTCAGTTTGTGATAATGTGTCAAATCCAGTAAAGCGCCCAAGAGAGAGCAGCTAGGTCGGTGTAAATCACGGAAAACTTAAGCGGGCAGCATACTTCTTGCAGAAACGAAGTTCGGCGAAGTCCTAAGAACAAAATGACGTGATTGCGGAGAAAACGAACAAACGCATTCCCTTCCCTTGTCACACACTGAAGTGGCAAGCAGGTAATTTGTGTCTGATTGGTACGGCAGGTAAGTCATCCCGCCAAGTTACACCTTTGCAGGGCGGCATGCCCCATACCTATACAGCACCGAGAGTTTGGCACTTTTCAGGGTTCCCCACAGAAATAACCGCAACAGCCACAGACTCTCAGCCCTTAAAAACATTAATGTCGGTACATTCTGACCCCATTTCAACAGACAGAATTCATTAACAACTTCACATCTCCACACAATAAAGCCCCAAACTAAGGGGGCTTCTTTTCACCTGACAGCGAGGAGTTTCACTGGGAGAGCGTAACGCGTGCGGAGGTTCACACCAGATCCCGTCCCTGCTGAACAGGCGCCCCGACCAACCAGTAGGATTCGCCAAATTCCCACCCGCGAACACAGCCAAGCATGTTCGTAGGAGTGTCTGACCAAGCCGGAAGTACCGCTGCCGGGGATTGAACCCAGGTCTCTGTGGTGGGCGAGTGCTTTTACACTTTACCTCTACACTACCCAGACAGCCCTAGTTCCCTAGCCTGTTCTATTAATGTTATGTATCGTATAGTCTTTGCTATTTGTTAGCTAGACAGCTAATTACAGCTGGGGTGCCTAATGTTATGTTTTCAGTAGCTAGGATCTTCATGACGACACATGTCAAACTAACTAGACTAACTAGCTAGCTAACTGTCCAACTGCTTTGATATGGCTAGCTAGGACTAACGTTTCAGATTGTTTTAACATTACATTATATAATGATGACCACAGGCCAATCTGCCCAACATTGTTCACCATTTTCCTGACTAATCTGTACCTAGTGTCCTGATGACAGACTAGGCAGTATCTAACACCGTATCAAGCCTAGTCTTGAAAATCCCCAGAGTTTGTGCCTCTACTAGCAGGCTATTCCACACATTGACAGCTCTCTGTGTGAAAACATTCTTCCTAATGTCTGTATGGAATTTACCTTTTGCTAATTTCCATTTACTGTATGTCCCTTTGTTCTACCAACAGAAATCAACCTGAAGAATCTCTTGTAGTTCACTTTGTTGATCCCCTTTATAAATTTAAAAGCCTCAATCAAATCATCCCTAAGTCTCCTTTTACTAAACTTGAAGAGATTAAGCATCTTAAGTCTTTCCTCATAGCTTTAATCTTTTATATCAGGAATTAATTTGGTTGCTCTTATTTGAACCTTTTCCAGAGCCACTACATCTTTCTTGTAGTCCAGCCCCCAGAACTACACACAATACTCCAAGTGTGGTCTAACGAATGTATTGGATAAGTATAACTTCCTTGCATTTATTTTTTTGGCTACATATCCAAACATCCTGTCAACCATTTCTACTGCTACAGCACAGTTTTTAGAACCTGAAAGATTTTGATCAACTGACAACTTAAATCAAATTGACAAAATTTATTTTGCATGTTGGATAAGTGAGGGGTTTTAACTGTTGATGCACTTGTATTCGATATTCAGAGGACCGGACATCAAGCAATGGTGTTAGCAGTTAAAACTTCTGGATTCAGAAAATGTAACATTACACTTGATCCTCACTTCACCAACATATTGGAGGTTCCCACTGAAAGAGGATTTTGAGCAAACTGTGGTAAACTATATCTGTTGTACAATTTGTTCATAATAATTTTAAAAAATTAAGTTACAAATTAGCATTGAGCAGTCACAGAGGAGAGAAATGAGGGAGGTGCTATCCTTAGCTGCTAATCCAAAACCGACAGGGGAGGTTTGCATGGAGTGTTTTACTTTGAGGGAGAATGGGAGTCCTTTCTTCAGAGCTACCCAAGCCTCGAGGAACTACTGGAGTCCTCAAATGGCCTCAATAAAGAACAGTATATAATACTGTGTTCCCTTGCCCATGGGTATAGTGGCTACAATAACCAAATGTTTGAGTTTTTCTGTAGCCAACATACTGAGGAAATACCTCCACAAACACCCCCTTTAGCATTAAAAATGGACCCCAATGCATGCAGGCACAAAAGTGGAGAGACCGAGACAGCCCCCTTTCCTCACATGGGCTCCTGCTATGGAAATGCTAGCGCAGCAGTTTTTCCAGAACATCATAGACACCTATAGAGATGGAGGCCAGTGATCCAGCAAAGGTCCGTTTCTGGTTGCACAACATGGGGAACAACCATAAACAGTAGAAAAATATGGACAAAGTTGCTGTGATGTCACTCATTGACCCTCCATGGGCTTGGTCAAAAGCATTTTGAAGTCCGGGAAGTGCAGTTCTTGGGCGCCACCATGTTGTACTAACTGGAGCCAGAGACTGCGCAGTAGGGACATGAAGTTCTGTCATCCACTAAGCGCGTGAGATACAGTGACTCGGGAGTGATGCAAACTGTCCCACATTCATCCACAAATTATTGCTGGCTTGTCCAAATAGCACAATAACTTGACAAATCGGGGGCGACATAGCTCAGGAGGTAAGAGCGATTGTCTGGCAGTCGGAGGGCAGTCGGAGGGTTGCCGGTTCAAACCCCACCCTGGGCGTGTCGAAGTGTCTTTGAGCAAGACACCTAACCCCTAACTGCTCTGGCGAATGAGAGGCATCAATTGTAAAGTGCTTTGGATAAAAGCGCTATATAAATGCAGTCCATTTACCATTTACCATTTACAAATCTGCATATTGAGAGACATTAGACGAAGAAAAAACACCTATTATGACTATTTTTTCTTGTGGAAAAAAATGACTGACTGTATTTTGACTGTATTGTTACCATTGTCTTACATTAACATGGGTGGCAGAAACACCTATACTGGAGCCAATCACACTGGCGCTAGTGGGCAACGTCTCTCAATGAGACAAGGAAGTGAGCTTCAAGAACCACTTAGGACCAATACCTGGCCAAGAAAGAGATTTGCAGCTTCACCTCTGCGAAAGACATCACATCACATCACTGGCTCTCCGGATTTTGGCAACCTAAGCGGGGAAGTGCAGGGAGAATGGGACAGCTCTGTGGGCTTGGTTACAAAGTCCCATACAGACAGCATAGCAAATCCCCCCATGGCTCCAAATGCAAAGGAAGAGAGGGATTTATTGCCATTAAAACCAATATGTGCAGTGACCATTGGAGTGGAGAGAGGAGGAGTTGATGGGCTGGGATATTGTCCAGGACACTACCCCCAACAACACTGGTCCTCAAACTGTGTCAGGGAATCCGCCAAGCAGGGAACTGATAGGAAAATGGCTCGTCAGGAAATCACACCATCCTCTCAGAAGTGCTAGGAAGTCCTGTGTGAGGTGGAACAAAAAAACAACCCCTGGCTGTTTATAATCCCTGTCATCCTCACTCCCTGACAAACAGAGCACCACTGGAGCCCCAAAATCTCATACTCTGGCCTCCCTACCCCCAAGTCATCACACCCCCAAACTTCACCTGCACTGGATACAATGTTATCACATGACTATGTACTGTGAAAGTTTATTTTGCGCTTGCATATGTATAGTTACCGGTAGATTAGTTTACTTAGTAGCCTCGCTAGCCTTTGAACTCTAAATGTAGCTAATAAATAGTAGCTAAGAAGGCTACCTAACTAGCTAGCTAGCTAGCGGTTATGAATTACACTACATAGTTAACATGAGCTAGCTAGGCAGATACACATTCAAACCTAGTGAAGTGTTTAACGCATGTTAAATATGGTTAATACACAGTAAATTAAATGTTCCTTAAAGATGTAAGTACATAGGGTACATATAATTAGCCAACTGCTAAAATGCCAGTTAGGATATGAGCTTGGGAAATATCTAGTTAGGTAGAGCTAACTACCTAGCTAGCTACATACACAGCAGTTGTGATTTTGATAGCTAATGTAAGATAAATATACATAGCTGGCTAAATGCTAAAGCGATGTTAAATTCTGATTCAATCATTATTGTAAATGTTGGGTTTATTTAATCCTGATGCTAACCTATTGCTTTTAATACACAGAGGAGATTCTTCTACGCTTCGGTTATTGCTAGAAGCGGTCTAGGTGACCACTTAGCTAGTGATAGCTACATACCCAGCTTGCAGTGCTTCTTTAGCCAGCAGGCTAGTCCTACGTGAATTAGCACACCTGAAGAAAAACACGTCTTCAACACACAAAAAAATGCGTTACTCACACATACAAATCATTAACTACAACTCATTAAGATTTACCAAATCTAGGCCTGCCACTAAAAGTACTGATGTAAAAATTACAAGTTACATGCCATATCCCAAAGCAATGCTGCTACCCAATGTTTCCTAAATTATTTCAAGTAACTTGGCCCAGTGTTTTTTCATCTTACCATCTGAAGAGAATGTGGTCATTCAATGTGTATGTGTCACAGGTGATAGTGTTGTATCCAATAAAGGATAAATACAACACAATGACACCGGAACTGTAAATTGGGTGCAGCAGCAGGAGTACTTACACCAGCTGTTCATGCACACAAAATTACAAGCTACAGTGTCTCAAGAGGACTAAGCGATTGCGCGTCTCTGTTTCTTTTCCTCAAACCAAAGCATGGCAATTTTACCTAAAAATTAGAATGTACGTTTCATTTTTTTTTTTACATGCCAGAGGTTGGGCCTCCATGATTCACCCGCCAGAGAGAATATTTACCAGCATTTGGCACATGGCATGTCAATTTTGGACCATGCATGCACACACAAGCCCATACGTCCAGCTGTTTTACTGCATTTTTTTTGTACTGCATTCTTCATCACAAACACATATTTTTATTATGTTTCTGCAGCCTATTCTAGGTTCTGGCACAGTAAACAACATTATGCTTACACTGGATCACTTTCTCTTGGGTATTGGTGCATTCTTAACAATTGATCTGCATTTGTCACTCATTCAGCAATGTTACTGAAAGTGATACAGTACTGTATTATAAAACAAAGCACAGAAAATTGTCACATACACTTTCTGACAGAACTAAGAAAAGTAAGCATGGGTGCGAGATGGAGGCACAGATGCACAGCACCCACCATCATATTATCATGAGGTCCTGCCGAGATTGCCTTGATGTGCCAAAAAAAGAAAAATATTAGCACTATTTGGTTGCATGAAATGGGATGACATAACGAAAGTGCAGGGACTGATTCGATGTAAACCAAAAAAGGTCCTCAAAGACTTCCCAATTTTAGGGCAAAACAACAAATAATGGGTCAATGTATAGCGAGTACTCCAACTTAGGGTGAAAGGGTTCAGAAAATGGAAAAAGAAAATCAAGGTTATTTTTTCATCATTAAATTATTTGGTTCTAGCAACAGCCAAGCCATATAATTCAGACAGAGCAGAAAATGTTTAATGTATTTCAACAGACATGCCCCACAGAATACTGCCATGAACCTAATCAAAACTTCAAAGACTGACAGCACAGAAAGGACCATACCCACATCCGAGCCCCCTTTCCGCTCAGTCATCCACTGTCCTGATGTCCAGAATCGCTGTGGATCACGACATGTGAGCCGTTGAAATGCCTTCTCCAGAGGCCATGTCATCCCCAAGGACTGCCACACAAATACTTGGCGTTATAGTGATCGCAATCCTCCATACATTGATCAAGTAGAAAAAGGCATTGCTAAACACCTCATGTCACCATGGAAAATACTGTTATTGATTTTTATACACAAATCTTGTGTAGTGTGAACACTTAACTTTGGGTCAGAAATTAAGCATACAATGTCAAGTATTCAGATCCATTGAATGTTAAATTTTTCTGAATTACAAATGATACACTTAATTTTCTAATAGGTATTTTTATTTTAACTCTAACACTTAAATTTTTGCCCATTCCTCCTGACAGAACTGGTGTAACTCAGTCAGGTTTGTGGGCCTCCTAGCTCAAACATGTTTTTCCACTTCAGTCCATAAATGTTCGATGGGATTCAGGTCAGGGCTTTGTGATGGCTGCTACAATACATTCACTTTGTTGTCTTTAAGTCATTTTGTTACAACTTTGGAGGTATGCTTAGGTTCATTGTCCTGCTTGAAGACCCAGTTGCGACCAAGTTTTAACTTTCTAGCTGATGTCTTGGTGTTGCTTTAGTATTTCTAGATAATCCTCCTTCCTCATGATGCCATCTATTTTCTGAAGTGCACCAGTCCCTTTTTCAGCAAAACACCCCCACAACATGATGCTGCCACCCCCATGCTTCATAGTTGGGATGGTGGTCTTTGGATTAAAAGCCTCACCTTTCTTCCTCCATACATTGCGCTGATCATTATGGCTAAACAGTTCAATTTTTGTTTCATCTGAACAGAGAACACTACTCCAACAGGCTAGGTCTTCATCCTGGTGATCACCTGCAAACTTAATTCTGGCTTTTTTATGCCGATCTTGGAGTAGGGGCTTCTTCCTTGCAAGACACTTTCAGGCCATGGCGATGTAGGATTCTCTTAATGGTCGATGTAGATACTTTGGACCCTAATGTCTCCAACTCCTTCACCAGTTCCTTTGTTGTTGTCTTGGCGTTCAGTTGAACCTTTCGGACCAAAGTTCGTTCAGCCATGGGAGTTAATTTGTGCCTCCTTCCCGAACTGTGTGGTCCCAAAATTTTTATATTTGCATTTTTTTACAGATGCTCATGGTACCTTCAGTTGTTTGGAAATTGCTCCTAAGGAGGAACCGAACTTGTGGAGGTCCACAATTTTTTTTCAGAGGTCTTGGCTGAGTTGCTTGGATTTTCCCAAGGTATTAAGGCCAAAAAGGCAGTGGCTCTAAAGGTAGGCCCTTAAATACAGCCACAGGTGCCACTTAATTGGCAAATCAGAAGCTTCTAAAAAGTCATTACATCAATTTCTGGAATCTTCCAGACTGTTTAAAGAGACAGTAAACTTTTGGCCCACTGGCATTCTGATATAGTGAATTAAAGCTGAAATAAATCTGTCTCTAATCGATTGTTTTAAAATTACCTCTGATGCAAACAAAGTAGAATTGACTTGCCAAAAGAAATGCATGGTAACAGGAAATGTGCGGAGTTGTGAAAAACTGAGTTTGAATATCTTTAGCCTAGGGGTATGTAAACTTTTGCCCTCAACTGTACATACACTTCCTTTCTCTCCACCCATATTTTTACAGTCTAACATCAGAACGCCATAAAATACATATGCATTAACCCATACACATAAATTTTAGGGATGCTGTATTTATCTCGTTACACCAGCACAAACCTCCAGTGCGATGGAATTTTTGAAATAGTGCTACAGATTCTCAATGGATTTTAGATCAGGACTTTGGCTGGGCCACTGTAGGATATTCACCTTTTTGTTCTTGAGCCACTAAAACGCTGCCTTAGCCTGTTACTTGACTTCCAGAATGTTTCCACTGTTGGGTTTGCTTCAGCTTTTTGTATGTGTTCATGACATAATTTCTTGGTTTTGAGTGTGTTTTCCTATACATTTGTGCGTTCGCTTTGAAAACATGAACCTTCTTGTGGATCATAGTATTTTAGTCTGCATTTTCACACCTCCTGCAGATTGACAGCCTGACCAATGATCCTTAAATAGCTTGGAATTTTCATCTAGTTTTGAGTTATCTTTAAGGTTCACATGTAGAAGCCAATGGTATGGCAACAGTGTGCTTGGTAGGACAAGTCAAGTTTTTTCATCTGTGTAAACTTCACAGTTGAATACTTATGCAAACAGGCATATTTACGTTTTTTTTTTCTTTAAAATATTTTCAAAGATACCTTAAAACAATACATTTTGAGTTAGTGTTTGTATGATGGTTTACAGAAGTGTGTCCCTTATTACGGCCCCAAAGGAAAACAGACTTTGTTAATGGTGCTGACATAGACCCTGTTTATACTTGGTTTTAAAATGCATTTAGGTGATCCGAACACAAGCGGACAGCCGAGACACATCGCCGTTCACACCTGTGTCTATCATGCGTCTCCAGGTGTCCAGCTGACCACTTGTGTTCAGATTTCGTTACTGCCTATATCACTTCCGCTAGGTCAAAAGTCTGTCGCCAGACAAGTGCCAGATTTGTTTCGCACGGGCTAGCTATGAAAACAAAAATGTTTCAAGAACTAATATAAACGTATGGGCTATTCCTACTGTTGAGATTGGCAGGACAAAGTCATTTGCAACTTGCAAAAGAGCGCAGGGCAAGACAAAAATTGCATTGATGACGTATTTTCCTGTTACATCCTTGTCAGGGACGCATCAGGACGCATTTACACTACAAAAGATATGTGGTAAAATGCGTCCCAGACCACCTCGACAAGTGGTTTGAGTGATCGGATCACAGATGCATGTGCATCTGTGTGTGCATCTGATTGTGTCGTCGCTTCTACTCTACGTTTCAGATAAGCGTATCTTTACTTGATTTGTTTCTGCTACTGCTAGTTAGAGAACATAGTTGTGTGTTAATTTAGATAATCTCTCTTTAATTTGTCTCAGCTGTTGCTAGTTAGCAAACATAGTTGTGCGTTAGCTCAGAATCTCCGTAATTGACTCTCTGTTGTTAGGTAAACTAATGAACATAATTACGCATTAGTGAAACTGTTTATGGGTGTTGGTGTTAAATTGCCCGGTATTGTTTAGCTAATTTCGAGCAGCTTCACCTGCTGCTCATCTGCCCTAATGACAGCAATGCAATTACGTAATTGCCACCCCCGTATTTATAGCTCCAGCGGATGCTGCCTCGTCATCAGTTTGTCATGTTTATAACCCCAATTCCCTTGTGCACGTTGCTTCGCCCTAGATGGACCATCCACCGCAGGCGCAACTTATCTAACCTGATCTACCCACCCTTGTCCACACCTCAGGAATTCACTGTCACAGGTGGACTATGGAACTGCCAGTCAGCTGTCCAGAAAGCTGACTTCATTACTGCCTTTGCCAAGACGAAGTCTCTTGACTTCCTGGCTCTCACAAAAACATGGATCACTCCCGACAACTCCGCCACCCCAGCTGAACCGTCTGCGGGATACTCCTTCTTGCACACCCCCAGGTAACCAACTAGACCTTGTATTCGCCAGAAGCTGCTTCATTCCCCAACTCACGGTGACGCCCCTCCATGTCTCAGACCACTTCTTTCTTTTTTTCTCCTTCTCCTACTTACTCCCCCACAATTCATTCAACAGCTCACCCACAGTAACTTTCAAGAGAAATCTCCCTACTCTGTCACAATCCTCCCTCATCTCCACTGCTCTCTCTACACTTCCCCCTCCTGCTTCTTTCTCTAACCTGCCAGTTGATCTTGCTACCGCCACCTTCAACTCCTGCCTCTCCTAGTCCCTCGACTCACTTTGTCCTCTTGTCTCCAAACCAGCAAGCTCTTCACCCCCCTGCCCATGGCTGACTGAGTCACTACGCTCCAGCAGAACATCACTGTGGGCTGCAGAGAGGAAGTGGAGGAAATCCCGATCCTCTGATGACCTAACCACAGATCATACCCTGTTGGCGACTTTCATATCTGCCTTCACATTAGCTAAAGCCTCATTTTTCCAATCTAAGACCAGTGCATGTGTCTCTAACCCACAAACTATTCTCCACATTCTCTTCCCTCCTCATTCCTCCTCCACCCCTCTTCCCTTTCCACAGATGACTTTCTGGCCGCCATTGAAGGAAAGGTGGCTACAATCCGGAACTCCTTTGCCCATCCAGTGAGCCCCCCAACCCCCCGGGACAAACCCACAGCCACACTGACCTCCTTTGAGATGCTCGAGGACTCCGATGTACTACAACTCATCACTTCTCATCGTGCAACTACCTGTCCACTTGACCCCATCCCATCTACCAGCTTACAATCCATTTCCAGCGAGATCTTTCCCTATCTGTCCTCCATTGTTAATTCCTCTCTTGCCTCTGGTCATGTTCCCTCATGTTCCCCCCCACTCCTGAAGAAACCCACCTCAGACCCCTCTGATTTAATGAATTATCGACCTATATCGCTTCTACTTTTTCTGTCCAAAACCCTTGAGCGAGCAGTGCTTAAACAACTAACTTCTTTTCTCCATCAGAGCAACCTGCTAGACCCTCACCAGTCTGGCTTCCGATCCGGGCACTTAACAGAGACTGCGCTTCTGGCTGTGACGGAGGCACTCGCCAGTGCAAGAGCCTCACGACTCTCCTCTGTCCTGATCCTTCATGACCCGTCTACAGCATTCGACACGGTCAACCACAAAATACTCCTCTCCACCCAGCAATGCCCAATACTCCGCTGAGATAGGCATTGCTGGGACTGCCCTGTCTTGGTTCGCTTCCTATCTTGCAGATAGGTCCTACCAGGTCACCTGGATGGGGTCTGCCTCTGCTTCTCATCCCCTTGTTATGGGAGTACCGCAGGGATCTGTACTGGGTCCTCTGCTGTTCTCCATATACACTGAATCTGTTCAGTTATTAATTCACATGGCTTCTCCTATCATTGTTATGCAGATGATACACAACTCTTTCTTTTCTTGCCCCCCCTCGACCTCACAGGTCGATGATAAGATATCGTCCTGCCTGGCTGACATCTCTACCTGGATAGCCAGCCACCACCTGAAGCTCAACCTCAACAAAACTGAGCTGCTCTTCTTCCCATACAAGACCTCCTTACTACGTGAGCTCTCAATCATTGTTGGAGGTGGTCCTGGATGACCAACTGGACCTCAAGGAGCACATCAAGGCAACATCATGGTCCTGCAGATTCCTTCAGTACAACATCAGAAGGATTCGACCATACCTGACTACACACTCTACCCAGCTGCTCATCCAGGCTACAGTGACCTCCCGCCTTGATTACTGCAACTCTCCCTTTGCAAGCCTGCCAGCTTGTGCCATGCAGCCACTACAGATGATTCAAAATGCCGCTGCCCGACTCATCTACAGCCTTCCCAAATTCTCCCATGTCACTCCTCTGCTGCGATCACTCCACTGGCTACCGGTCGCTGCCAGGATCCGGTTCAAAGCCCTGACCCTTGCCTACACTGCAGCCAACAGGACAGCCCCTATCTACTTGCAGGACATGATTCGATCCTATACCCCTGCTCGACCACTCCGCTCTGCAGCAGCAGGGCACCTTGTACCTCCTCCCACCCGAGCAAAAGGATCACAGAGCTTCTCCACCCTAGCTCCCCAGTGGTGGAACGAACTCCCTGTCCCTCTTCGAACCTCTCCCTCACTACCCATCTTCCGCCGTGGTGTGAAGACTCATCTTTTCAGACTATACCTGGACTAACTACCAGCACTCTGTATATTTCATTCTAAATCCACCCCCTTTCATGACACTCGTTACATGTTCTCCCATCCCAGCACTTTTTGTTAATTTGTATTTGTCCTAATACTGTAGCTTGTTCTTCTGCCTAGTTGGCTTTGCAGAGGTTAGGTGTTCTTGGCTAGAAATAGCTGTACAAAATAAGTATTGTGTCTTATTGAACCTGTGTTTTTTAGTTGTCCATTACCATGAAATGCACTTTTTGTACGTCGCTTTGGATAAAAGCGTCTGCCAAATAAATGTAATGTAATGTAATGCGTCTTGGTGGTCATTTACGCTTGTATTTAGCGCTGTCCACTTGCGATCCGATCGCCCAAGACGCATTTTAAAACCAAGTGTAAACGTCATTGTAAATGTCATTGATTGCGTGGCACAGTGGGCACATAATAAGCATCTTGGAACACCATTCATAAGTAATAGGTAATGGAGGGTACCCATGAGTCAGCAGCCAGCTGTATGCGTATGCAGGATCTTAAATTTTACTCCCATTTTGTTGTGATTGTGTCTTTCTTTTATAACTTGGGGTTTTTCTTTGATTCTTGGGTATATAAGGGGAAAAGTGGAATGCTTCGTCAAAACTCATCAATCCGACCACCTGCGAGACATTTGCGTATAGCCAATTGACCACACAAATTCTGCAGTGCATTGTATATTGCTATTATTGAACACCCTGTATAATAAATTACATTCACTTTAACCAGGCATTACTCTTTGACTCTTACAGTACCACTACACACTTTGCGGTTTTAAGGTCCTAATATTCACATAGAGCTCAGGATATGTGCAATCTGTCGTCACTCACCTATACACTAGTGTCATCGCAAGATACACAATTGTATACTTGTAGGCCACGCAAGCCAGTGGCATGTCCACGTCTACTAAAATAGATAGCTATCATTACAGAGTCAGACTACTGGCAGAAATATGCTTTAGGCCCTCACCTGCAGTCTCCTTCTATGTATATCTGTTAACACAATGGAAAGGTTAAAACATTATTTTAAGTCAGATAACCAAGATAACATGAAATGAATACCATTGCAGTAGCATTGGGTAAGACTACACGTGTTCTCTGCCATGCAGATACTTCCGCTGTTGGTGTATCTGAGTGGATACTTACAGTTTTTAAATCAAATGTCACGCAGAACAAAATTTCAATGTATCACTTGTAATTCAGTAAAATGTGAGAATGGATGAAGGGTCTGAATACTTTTGCAAAGCACTGTATGTCCCCACAAAAATATCTCAGTTCAGCAGATTAAGATCCAACAACAATCTTGATGCTTATAAGCTAACCTCAATAACTTTGGCTGCCCCATCAGTCATTGCCAATGGACATGTGTAGAGCCCAGCAGAGGGGGAGTAGAGATATATTTTCGACATCTGGAAAACTCGGCTATGGAAAAAGACAAGTTATAAATTTTATACATATTTACACTGATAAGTCCAAGGCAGCCAACTATCCATAATGGCCACTTTTTGGTAGCCCCTTTCATTTTTCTCTATATATTACCATTGCATAATTTTCACCTGTACAATGCGGTCGGCAGTCATACTCCGCCATTTGTTAAGCTTGTATTCTGGTCTGACATTGGTCTCAGCAATATAAATAAAAAACATAAGGGTTATCTATCTGGTCTTGCTCTCCAGGCTATCAGTAAGATGGCTGCTTATATGCCAGGTATGCTGACACTCGACAAAATTCAGTGATTAGAATAGTTGCCGGAAGCAAAAGAGCTTGGAAAAATGCCACCACTGAAGAGCATGTGAGTGAGTGAGGAGAAATCAAATGCAATTTATTACTTTGTTGTTCATTAAACATTACATTTTTCTAACAGTTCTGATTTCTATTTAAAAAAAAAAAAAAAAATGGAATGCCTGTACATGATGGACATTTTTCATTATACCCTGGGCAACCACCTTAAATAGCTTTCATTGCATTTTGGTCAGACAGCCTGAAAAACATTCCATCAGAGTGGATACATTTTAAGCTACCTCCACTCGCCATATGTCCTCTCATAGCCAGCTGCAACCAAGCCTTCCTGGGCAGAGATCTCTTTCATGCGGGCCCAGGCAGGGCAGGTAAGGATACGGTCGATACGACAACCCCAAGCATCATAGTGCTGCAGACGAGGAGGACTGTCCTCACACTGTTGGCCCAGGACATCCAACTCTGTCACAATCCGCTTCCCAAACTGAGCCAGGTCTGCTCTGATGGTGCCCAAAATCTGGAATTCACACAAAAAATGTTTTCAGTTGCTTGATTAGTATAATAAAAGTAGCCGACAATGTCTTTCAAATAAAATTTGATGAAGTCATTATTCATAAAAATATGTGGCAAGGTCTTTCCAGAAACCTATTACACAACTGCAGCTGTAGAACAAATCAATGAAGTCCGCACTACAATTCCCACAGAATGAAGAAACATCGCAAAATTTGGATAACATAGAATTACATAGATATATGTTGCGAAGAACCTGAAAGTATATATATTTACATTTATTTTGAATGAAAAATTTGAAAACCATATATAATATAAATGTATCATAGCAAAGGATATTACGTGTTTGATCTAGCAAGTCAGAAATAAAATTAAGTTCTCATGCCGTTTCTTAAGGAATAAAGATTTTCCTTTGACAGTCACCATTATTATTTGTGGGGTAAGTAATCATGTAGAAAACATTGTCCATGAAAATAAAGCTTGTTGATGTAATTTTGACAATTTGATTGGTAATGCATATAATTACACGTCATCGAAAAAATAAGACCGTCCACATTGTTAAATATGTTATTAGGGATGAAATACCAAATTGGCTCTGCATTTAACAGACACCTTTTTAAACAATTAACTTAAAATGTAACATTAACACCAACAAAATCAAGAACTTCTAAGCATCCGTCTGATCTCCTATTTTAAAGGACATCCTTTTTAAGTTTGGGAGATTTATTCCTCCAAAAAAAATATTTCATTTATTTCTTTGCACATCTTGTCACAAGGACTTTATTTGGAGAGAAGGAAAAAGAAAGTTAAACAAAGTGTGATAAACCGCATGCTTTGGATAAAAGTACTCTTATTGTTGTAAAATCTTCAGCACTGCAGGACCACCCTCCTCTTGGGAGGTCAACCTTTCATATGCCCAATTATACGGACACACTCGCGCTTCAGCCAGCTTCTTCAGAATCCCAGTGCCCTCAGTAATAGACATACAGATCAGCAAAAACACTCTGGGTAACTTCACTTAAAAGGACTTAACCGGAGAAAGCCACTGGAGCACTCCGGATGTTCTTTTAAATATTTAATGTGCAAACACGACCAACATTTCGACGCTACTCTGTGGTAGCAGTAAAAGACACTGCACCTAATGAAACGTGGTCAACGAGTTTTCGTAATTTCTTGGAAAATACTATTGTTATTGAGGACTTCTAGGCATAGCTAAGCCATACGTTTGCTGATAGACCTAACTGACATCATTTTCTGGAGCAAAACAGAAGCGAACAGACCAGTATAATTGATTTACTGTCTCTGTCTCCATTTGCTGAACATAGATAAGATTTCATCCTTGCTATGTAAGTATTATTGCTCAAAATATTTCGGTTATATATGTTATTTTTTTATAAAATGATAGGACATGTCGTCCCATCCCCATACAAGAAAACATAGGAGAGTACAGAGTATAGAAATACATACAAGAGTTAATTATTATACATTTAGGTACTGTACCGCATTGTGTGACAATATTTTTAAATTATTTTTTAATCTGATAGCAATGTTTCATCTTAAACCTTCATAAGGGGCTCATTTATATGCTTCATAATGGACAAAAAGCATTTGATTCATTTTTGGAGAGATTTTGGATATGTTTCTGGACCCCTAGATATTTTAGAACACTGTACTGACTGAAAGCTTGTAATTCCCACTTGAAAATGATGCAACAGTGAGTTTCTTGAGTCACAACAGTTAATTTGTAGTGACACCAGTGTGTACACCAGATCCCTTGGCCCTGTAATGTCTGCCCATGGCTTGTCCTATCACTGCTATGCCGACGACACACAACTCTTTCTCTCCTACTCCCCATCAGACACACAGGCCCCTGCCCGCATCTCCGCTTGCCTGAGGGACATCCAGAGCTGGATGGACAATCACCACCTGAAGCTCAACCCGGGAAAGACGGAGCTAATCTTTATTCCTGCTCTAAACTCTCCCCTCCTCGATTTTTCCATTTCCCTAGGGGACACCTTAGTGACATCATTACCCTGTGCCAAGAATCTCGGAGCGGTGATGGACAACAGGTTGTCCCTCTCCAAGAACATCGCAGCAGTAAGCCGGGTGTGCAGATTTTTCCTGTATAACATCCGGAGAATCCGCCCCTTTCTCATCATCTACTCAACCCAGCTCCTGGTCCAAACGATGGTACTATCCCGCCTGGACTACTGCAACTCTCTTCTGGCTGGACTACCGGCATCTGCCATCAGACCCCTGCAACTCATTCAGAATGCTGCAGCTCGTCTGGTCTTCAGCCTCCCCAGACACTCCCACGTCAATCCCCTGCTCACTACCCTCCACTGGCTGCCTGTTATAGCTCGCATCAAATTTAAAACATTGGTACCAGGCAGTCAAGGGATCAGCCACATCATACCTCCACAAGATATTCATACCCTACATGCCAGCCAGACCCCTCCGTTCTGCTACCTCAGGACGCCTGGCACCTCCCCCTCTTCGCACCTGCGCTTCCCAAACAGGTCTCCGGTCTGTTCTGGCCCCACGATGGTGGAATGACCTCCCCGTGGAGGTCAGAACAGCTGAAACACTGACCCACTTCAAGCGACGACTGAAGACTCACCTCTTCAGGCTGCACCTCTCCCCATCCCACCCTACCTCCCTGTAAATGACTGTAAGCTTAGGGTTGTAACTAGGTAGCTGTTTTGTAGGTGACTTAGTTAATGCACCTGTCTTAGCTACTGCTTGTATTTTTGCATAGACTGTGTTGTTGCTGCTCTCGTTTGTGTTAGTGTTAAACAGTTTAACCTTCAGGGTCCAAGTTGAACTATGCTGTTGTTCCCTGCACTTGGACCGGTACTTCTCTCTAGGGTTTTCGTCATACTTGTTCCTGGTTATGGTTATACACTTTGTTGTACGTCGCTCTGGATAAGAGCGTCTGCCAAATGCCTGTAATGTAATGTAATGTAAATACGTGAATATGTTGTGATTTACAGCAATGCATAATTTAGACATTTTGGATAGATTTGGAGACGTTGGGTACACTGCTTAGTTTTTTCTTCATACATCTATAGTAGTTCTACATATCCACCCTTAGATTTTATGAACTTGTGGTTAATAAGTTTTTGATCCAGCACATGTGTAGTTTAACCTGCTGTATATATGCAATCTCTCAGTATTTCATTGCAAACTAAAAAAGTGCAAATTCATTTTAGATTTTTTGTCTACACAATTGCATTTGTGGCACTTTATTTCTTCCAAAATTATGAATATAAACTAATCTGCGTTCGTATTGTAAATTATAGAAATGTTCTGATTCATTTAAGCCATTTTTCAAGTCTCTGTGGTGTTCACATATAGTTATAAAGCTATAAATAGGGTACCCCCTAAATGGGCAAGGATTGGCATGTGCGTTAAGGGGTTTAAAGCCCAGGACTAGTTCGCAAAAAGTAGGTTGTGTCAAAACTTAAAAGTGGCAGAAAAACAAAATGCTTGCTGATTTTGTTTCTGGAGGCAAAGATATTTGCTGGTGTGTTCTTTCATAGATAAGTAGATTTCAAAATTTCAGCCTGATTGGTCAAATGTTTGAAGTTACAGGCACTTAAACTTATTTGGCTCCTATAGTGCCACCTATTGGCAGAGAGGTGCCCTATCTTGCATACTTCCTCATAATCATGTACTGTACTTGCACACCAAAGTTTGTGAGGATTGGACATAGCATTCACAGCTGTTCACAGCTGAAAAATGGCCATGCCCATAAAAATGTATTGATGTGTGGTGGCCATATTGTTTTGAAAAGTCAAGATTTTTGAGGTTTTTACTCCAGAGGTTTTTTCAAGCCTAATTTGGTGACGTTAAGCCAAATGGCTACAGACTAGTTCACAAAAGTTCGTAAAAAATGGCGGAAAAACAAAATGGTTGCCAATGCCGGTTCTTCAGGCATAGTTATTCATCTGAAGGAGTAGGATCTACTCATCTAAGTCATAGGAATTTCCATTAACTCCTACCAAGGGCAAAATAGGCAAATTTTTGCCTTTATTTCACTAGCATCAAACAAAGCTCCATACTGAAAAACAATAAAGAAAACTAATATGGTTAACAACTTTTGTTAACTGTACCTTTTCACAGAGTTCATATAAATCCAATGTATGATACTTCATTCAAACAATTTATGAACATAAATTGTAATAATAATAGCAGTAGTAATAATAATAATAATAATAATAATAATAATAATAAAAACATTAAAGTTTTTTAATTTTTCCCTGATGAGCAGGGCTTGACATAAACTTTTTGGTGCATCAGCCACTGTGGCTGGTGGTTTTCCACCAGGCCCTCAGAATTTTTCCTCGCAAAAAAAAAAAAGGTTATAAAATTAGGTATTTTCTGAAGAAGCTACCAAGTGTTTTGATTATAACAAGGCTTATGATATTATAAACTTTGGTTTCCAAAAGGCATTTGATAAGGTACCACGTGAGTGACTTGTTAAAAAAATGAAGACGGAAGGAACTAGAGGAGGTATTTCAGAGTAGATTCAGCTACAGGGTAGAACACAAAGAGTAGTCGGAAGGCTATTATCTGAGCAGGGAACTGTGGGAAGTGGAGCCCCACAAGGATCGGTTCTGGGACCACTGCTGTTCTTCATTCATATTAATGATCCTGACAGGGACAGAGAGAGTAAATTTGTCCAATTTGCATACGATACAAAACTGGGAGGCCCAGCTAATAGTTAACAGTTGGGAATCTACTAAAGTAATCCAAAAAGATTTTGATAAAATCCAGAAGTGCGGAAACCTGGCAAATGAAATTCAATGTAGTCAAATGTAAAGTTCTGCACGTGAGAAATAAAATCATTAGGCAGGATTACTTTATGGGAGAAACAAAACTGGAATGTGGAAAATTGGAAAGTCTTTTAAAAAGTCTATGAATAAGACCTGGAAGTAATAGTAATAGTTGATCAAAGCCATTCAGGTTCTAGGCACTGTGCAGGAGCAGTAAAAAGGTCAACAGGATGCTGGGATATACAGCCAAAAGTATTGAATAAAATTCCAAGGAAGTTATGCTCATCTTATACAATACATTTGGTAGACCACATTTGGAGTATTGTGTGTGGTTCTGGGGACTGTACTACAAGAAAGATATAGAGGCTCTAGAAAAGGTACAAAGAACGGCAACCAAACTGATTCCTGGTATGAAAGATAAAAGCTATGAGGAAAGACTTAGGTTGCTTAATCTCTTCAAGTTTAGTAAAAGGAGACTTTGGGGGAATTTGATTGATTTAAATTAATAAAGGGAATGTCTTCTGGGAGCAATGACTAGTGCAGCAGACACAAAGGGAGCTGGGGGGACACAGACAGCAGTTGTGCTGCCCAAGAACCAGTGCCCTGTCCTCTGGCCAGCACCCTGCCCGTGTGGGCTCTTCAGAGGAAGACCTGCAGGACACGGCTGCCATGGAGGAAATCCCTGAATAACTAATCATAGGGGATAGGGTGATGGAGAGCGCAAAGGAGAGCTAACAAGCATGGGACTGCTTAGAAAAGAAAGACAAAGGTATTATTTAACCATTTATACTGAAGCCATTTACAGACTCCACCAACCCCGGCCATGGAAGCCAACATGCTACTGAACTGTTTATCATGCAGTGATAACACTAACCATTCCCTTATACAAGAAAAATAATCAACAACAATCTCTCCCATGTTATCCATAAATTGTTGCTTATTTGTTTAACTACGCAGCCTTCTGCACTGCATACAGTACAATATACTCATGCGGACCAATGAAAACTAAAGAAAAACGTTCCACAAACTAATTCATAAAGTGTTAAAAAATGTTTGGTATATCAAAGTAAAAAAAACCATTTCATTTCATTTCATGTAGATACCATCTCATGTCGGCTCACAACTCGAGCTGAGTAAAACTGAGATAAACCGATTTTGCGAGGAGCTCATTCACCAATTTATTACAGTAATACTTTAACTGTTCAGTAGCTAGATATATTAATTTAGTTGATGGATTGGTTTTATATTAAACCACAAGGATTCAGGCAATTCTGCTAACAGGACATTAGTTCGTTTTCTTGTACAATTTCCTTACATACGGTTACACCTAGTACTTGTTCCCAGAAACTTCTCAGCACATATTGCTTACTGCATCACATCATTTTCTTATGGTGTGAGTTCCATTCAAAACAGACAATTCAGCTTAAGGTTACATCACATATTCTTTATCATACTGTTGCCATATGCAAATTTCTATATTATAAAAACAACATATTATAAAACAATAAGATACCAGCGACAACACTTGCAAAACTGGATGTACCTTTGCGTGATACCTTAAGTAGGAAAAGGTAAACCTACCACTGAGCCCTTTACCTGCTAGTGCGAAATTCAAAAAAATTCAAAGCACTTATAGTATAACACTGTTAATACTGTAAAATAACATACATGTCAACAAGGGCATAACTAGCTATAGTCTCCCTCATCAGTAGTTTCGCTGTCCTAGCTGGACAGGCTTATCAAGGTAGCCCAGGACTTGTAAGAGAAAAGCCTCAAAAACCTATACATAGGCCTAACTAAACAAAATGCATTAACTTGGTATAAGAGACTATAACGTAAAAAAATGAACCGCGACTATTACAAAATGAATTATGCCACACAAACCAGAGTGGTTAGATAACTAAAAGTTAATGCGTTCTCCATGCTTGCTAGTGGTGTGCCGTTTGCGAATTATTCTTTCAAACTGAACAACTTTTTTTACTGACCCGAGAGTATTGATTTGTTTTCTCAGTTGAGTCGTTCACATTACTCGTTAAACTGACCGAGCAGCTCGACCTACATCGCACCCAGCTTCCAACCAACAAAATGATAATTTATTGCATTGTGCAAAAGCATTTAAATGATGCGATGCTGCAGGACATACAGTTGAGGCCAAAAGTTTACATACACCTAGCCTAAAGACATTGAAACTCAATTTTTCACAACTCCACACATTTCATGTTGCCATAGATTTCCTGTCTTAAGTCAATTAAGGTATCTACTTTTTCCATGAGAGGTCATTTCAAAATAATAGCTAAGAGAGAGATTTATTTCAGCTTTTATGTACTATATCAGATTTGCAGTGTCAAAAGTTTACATTCACTTTGTTAGTATTTGGTGGCATTGCCTTTTAATTGCTTAACTTGAATCAAACACTTAGGGTAGCCTTCCACAAGCTTCTCACAATACTTTGCTGGAATTTTTGCTCATTCCTCCAGACAGAACTGGTGTAACTCAGTAAGGTTTGTAGTTCACCTGCATTTATTTTAATCAGGGGAACTAAATAATACATTTTAAGCGTTACCTTTTTTGTCAGTTCCCACACACATTGGTAATTTCTTAACACATTATGTAAATGATTGTAAACAGGAATAAAGGTGCAGATAAATGTTTTTTCTTTATTTAAATCACAGCACAAACAAGAAATTGCAATAACCTCAATTGCTTAAAAAATTTACTTAAAAAGTGCTGATGTTTAAAGTGCTTGACAAACTCAAATAAATAAATCAAAGTCAAATAACTCAAACGAAAGTGTGCGCTGTTCCCGGAGGAGTACAGGGTGCGGTTTCACACATACATGCCTTATTTTTTTTCCTCACCCATATTCAGCGAAGGAGAATATCATGGTCAGAGCCAATCAGAGGCTGAGTAGGGGTGGGTCTTTGCAGAATGTGGGCGGGAAAAATAAATAACGCTACACATATTGAGGGGGAATGTGGCCCTAATACTCCACATTAGGGCCACATTCTTTTTTTTTTTTTACATTACATTACAGGCATTTAGCAGACGCTCTTATCCAGAGCAACTTACGCAACTTTTACATAGCATTTTTACATTGTATCCATTTATACAGCTAGATATATACTGAAGCAATTTTGGTAAGTACCTTGCTCAAGGGTACAACGGCAGTGTCCTACCCGGGAACTGAACCTGCGACCTTTCGGTTACAAGCCCAGTTCCTTACCCACTGTGCTACACTCCGTCCTCGGAGTTTAATGAGTTTAACAAATTTAATGAGAATAAAGTCATATTTCAAGAAAAAAGTTGGAATAATATGAGAATAAAGTCGTAATTTTACAAGAAAAAAAATATATTACGAGAATAAAATCGTAAAATTTTGAGGAAAAAAACATCATTTTTAGCATCATATTACCAGCAACCAACAAAACGGGCGAGAGGACAGTCTAATGGCAGCCTGAGCCTGCAATTTCCTCCAAGTCCGTGTGGTTCTTTCTTCGGAATAGACACAATTTCTTGCACAATCTTTTCAATGTACTGATACTTATGATAATGTGGTGCTGATGTGCCAAAAGAGTATTTTGTTATTTGTGAAACCTATAATAAAGTATAACTTTACAAGATGCTCCACCTTCCTCATTTTAACGCAGACGGCAGGCTGCTCTTCTGATATTTCCCGTCTAAAATAACATGTAGCCTAAAATTACGACTTTTTTCTTGTAAAATTATGACTTTATTCTCATAATATTAGGACTTTTTCTCGTAAAATTACTACTTTATTCTCGAAATCTCAGAATTTTTTTCCCCTCAATGCGGCCCTAATACTCTGTCGTAACACACAGAGCCAGACCTGCTAAATGTCAGGCACACCGGTGCGACCAATGAAAATGTTTAGTCGTACTTCACAGATTTTTGGTCGCATGTGCAACAAAAATGGTCACACTCTGGAGCCTTGTGCAGTGTTTAAAATTGCAGAAAAATGGGTTGCAGAACAGATAATATCACATTTGAACAACAGCTCCTTCGCATTGCATCCTGTGCAATTTGGGTTTCGAAACCATCATTCTACTGAAACTGCAAATAGTTTCCTTCTAGAAAATATTAAGTCCAAAATGGACAAAGGAGGTATGGTAGGGGCTGTCTTCCTTGATCTAAAGAAAGCCTTTGATACGGTGAATCATGAGGTCCTACTTACCAAATTATCAAAGTAAAATTTTTCACCCAATGTAATTAAATGGATTAAATCAAAACTTACAGACAGGAAACAGTGTGTTTGTGTAGACCATAAAACATCAGAAACGGTTGGTATTGATATTGCTGTACCCCAAGGCTCAATTTTAGGTCCTCTGTTATTTAGTCTGTATATCAATGATCTACCTGACGTTTGCCCGCCTACTGTTATTTGCCAGATGTACGCCAACGACACGGTCTTATACATACATGCTAAAAATAAGAAGCAAGGTAAAGCTGAACTATCAGCTTCCATAGTCAATATCTCAAATTGGTTAACAAACTCTTGTTTACATCTCAATGTTAGCAAAACTGTGTGTATGTTTTTTTTCCCCCAAAGTCGGTAAATAGTGACCCAGATCCTGATGTTTTTGTGACAGGGAGAAGACTAGCAATAGTGCATGAATTTATATAAGTATATTAATTGACTCGCAACTCAAATTCAAAAACAAGTTTAAAAAGTTGCAAACACAATCAAATTTAATTTGGCAAATTTGAGATATATTAGGAATAATTTAACTACTGAGGCCTCAAAGCTGTACATTGACGCTATGATTTTTCATACATGAACTACTGTCTTACTAGCTGGACACAGGCATGTGTAAGTCAACATTAAAATCAGTTGAAACACTTTATAAGCAAACACTCAGAATATTGGATAAAAAGCCAAAGTCATATCATCACTGTAAAATTTTAAATAAATATAATTTCTTAAGTTGAGAAAGAATGATCAAATTTTCAGACATTCTGCTTGTATATAAAATCTTCCATGGCTTAGCCCCCCCTCCACTCAATGAATTCATTAAGAAAAATCAAAACTTATCCACCAGAGCTGTAACCAGAGGGGACTGTAAAACACCTTCTAGAACAAGTGCTTTTGGGCATTCAGCCTTTTCCTATCGAGCAGCACATACCTGGAACACTGTACCCAAAGAACTAAGGGACATCACACATCTCTTAATTCCTTTTCCAAATTTATAAAACAGTGGTTATTGGACAGTCAAAAATGCTCTCATAATAGAAACTAGGTTAATAGTAATGTCATATTGTGATGTCAAGTGTTCATTATGATGTGTTGTCATGCTTTATGGTACTGACATCTAGATGCCTGTGCTATGCTTTGTGTGTTTCCTGCTGTATGATCATCCCTATACTTGAATGTTGGATTGTTGGTAGGCGCGGACGGGCGGGCATTGGCAGGTGGTATTTCGGGCAGCCGTAGGCACATGGGTGCCGGGCTCCTTGTCTCCATGTGCTCCATGGGCTTGTGGCTGCTTGTGATGCTACTTGTTGATGCTAGCTTGTCTGTGCTTACGTGTCTTGTATGTTCTTTTATGCTGCTCGTAATGCATCTTGTTAATGCTCAATAGTTTTACTAATTTCTCTGTGCGTATGTGTTATGCATGTTCTTTTATGTTCCTTAAACCATCAACCTGCCCAGGGACTACAGATGAAAATTAGGCACATTTACATGGTGCATCTAAGTTCTCATGTTTATCAATGTGCACTCTCCCTTTCTTAAATAAAATAAACCTTAAACCTTAGATACGTCATTGTTTGGACATTCACTCCCTCACTGGATACGTGTCAAGAACATTCTTTTTCACCTATGCAAGTGACTACGTTGGAACACTTAAATTGAATCGGTAGTCACAACATAAATAAGAACCTTACCCGGAAATATTCTTGCATCATACAAGGGAATAGCTGTTGGATGCTAGAAAATCTTGTCATACGGAGGATGAAAATAAAGATAATGCATCAGTGATAAACTCTGATGTTGGACCTGACGACAGTGTATCTAATGTCTCCATAAATCGCACTTAAGAGTGTGCTGTAATATGATGGAAAGTTTACAGTATATGGAAGAGATGAATGTGCCATCCAACCTCAGGCTCGTTGCAACGAAGCTACCATACAGGTTGTGGGAAAGGTGGAGGGCTGTTGCCTGTGAGATACAGGAGTGCAGGGGCTGCAGGGTCATGTTCCCTGACTTGGTGAACTTAATCGAGCGACAGGTGAAAATTCTCTCTGACCCCCTCTTTGGAAATATACAGGAAACACAGCCTCACAACTCTGTCAAACACCAAGTCATGTCAAAATTTCTCAGCAAAGAAAGATGCTTTGCCACTGTGGCAACCGTCAACACCTCTGAGGATATAAGGTCTACAGAGCAGCAGGCCCACAGTACTTCCACTCCATCTATGAGCAAGTCTGTTCTTTGTTGTGCATGTAAAGGTGGTCATACTCTAGAGCAATGTGCACAGCTGAAGAAGATGACCCACCGTGAAAGGATTGATCTCTTCAGAGAGAATGGAATTTGCTTTGGCTGTTTAAAACCTGGACACACCAGCAATGTTTGTAAAAATCGCATCACATGCAGTGTGTGCAACCTAAAGCATCCCACAATACTCCACATTACAGCTAAGCCTAAAAAATCTGAAGAGCAACCACTAAGCAGTGCCCTTGTATCTCAGCAAACCTGTGCTCGTACTGGGGCGGGGAAACAAGACTATGTTCTCTCAATTGTACCGGTACAATCAAAGCAAAGAGTGGAAACAACATCTTGGAAATATATGCTTTCTTGGACCCAGGTAGTTCAGCTACCTTCTGTACAGAACATCTAATGAGGAAGCTGGATTTAAACGGCACCAAAACCAGCATATTTCTCCGTACCACGGGCCAGGAGAACACTGTGAACACCCTTGTCTTGACTGAATTGGAGGTCTCTAGTTACAACGGTGATCTCCCTGATGTCCATACTCAAAAGAACATGCCTGTCACCAAAGACAACATTGTGACCCAGGAAGACCTCAGAACATGGCCTCATCTTGAAAAGACCAAAGCTCCCTTTCTTGATGCTGAGGTGGATTTGCTGATTGGCACCAACACCCCAAAGCTTCTTGAACCATGGGAAATTATCAACAGCTGGACCCTATGCCATCCGAACCCTACTGGGGTGGGTTGTGAACGGTCTACTAAGAGGAGGTGAGAGTGACTCGGGGAAGAGTAGCTGCCCTAGTCACTGCCAACAGAATTTCCATTGCCAAAGTGGAGAATCTGTTGATTGCTCAGTACAATCAAGACTTTAAAGAGAAGTCTTCTGATGAAGTTGGGATGCCAATGGAAGAGCCTAAGGCTCCACATGTAGGGCCTGAGGCTCCACAGGAAGAGCCTGAGACAGAGAACCAAGATAGGCTACCTGGAAAGGCCTGTCACTAAACTCTGTATGCTACTGGAGGCACAAGGACTGGTGGTAAAGACCAGATCCCAGCTTGGCTATGTGCTAGTAACCTCTGGCTTTAAGTCATCAAGGGTCCAAGGTATCAAATGAGCCTCAAACCACGTGCTGCTGCCAGATATGCAGTAGATACTACAAGCAATGTTTCTCCTGAATATTTTTTCCATTGAGTTAAACAGAAAAATGAATCAGGGGAAACAATGCTTGTAGTATCTACTGCATATCTGACCAATGATTTGTTGTTAATTTTTTGACATTTTGGGCTTGGCCCATTTTTTTTGCCCAGGAGTGTACATGCACACACAGCCACACACACAGACAGACATTTGCATGCACACACACAGACAGACACACACACACAACCAGGCACACAGATGGAGAGACAGACACGCATGCATGCACATTCACACATGCATGGACAAATTAGTCCGTCTGGCAGTACTTAGCTTCAAATACTAGCTGATGAATCTTTACTTTTAAAGCTGCCTTTCTGGCTCCAGGGAGCCTCTTCAGAGCAGGGTATATGCTCTTTAAAAACAGCATGTCCTCATCCTCTGTCTGCTCTGGCTCCCGTCTGCCTCATTTGCTGCTAGGGGCCGGTGCTCAAATTGGGAGAGAGTACCGCCAGCTCCAATCTTCCTTCTTTTAGCTGAACTCCTTCCTTGGCCTTAGAGAAAAAGGAAGCCAGAAACTCTGACTGGCTGTTGACGGGCGATGCCCGCAAAAAGTTAAACTGTGGCAAACTTTTTTTGGGCAACTTTGCTCGCTCGGTCACCCAGTTGCTCGTGTTGTTGGACATCGCTCAGCTCCATAGAGAATGAATGGAGTTCCGGCAACTTGGTTGATGAGTTACTCACTGTGTGAACACACCATAAGATGTTTAGCAATTGAATCTATCCTATTCACAGGAATAATTCAGGAATAAGGTGCTGTCTTATTATTGTGCATTTTCAATGGTTTCTCAATAATTATATCTTAGCCTGTGCAGTCAGTTTCATTAACCCAAAAACATGGTGGAGGCTCACTTAAATTTTCTTATGTAGACTAACTATGGATTCTCCCCTAAATTGTATGATGGATTAGTGCAGGGAAGTCTTTCATGATATCATATGATAGGCCTACTTCTTGAATAACCAGTATTAGACTGAAGGAAACCTTTACAATAAAAGTTTTAACTATTAAGTTTTATAAGCACACAAATATAGCATACTTTCTAATAAGAAAGTGTACTTGGTTCACTTTTGAACAATTATTACATCAGGATAATATGCATAGGCTTATACTTGAACGTCTTGTCAACCTTTAGTACACAATGTATTTTCAAGTAGGCTGCAGAAATGATACTAAAATTCTAAACTAGTAGTAAGTCACTAGTGCTCTGGATGTCCACAAGTTACTTGTGAGTTTTATTAACTAAAACGTGAGCCATTTTAGTCACAAGGTCAAAGTCCGACCAGTTGGCAGAACAGTTTTTACTTTATTTTATTGGTAAGGGTGTGTTTTATGGTTTTATACACTCCGCGCTATGATGGCATTATAGGCTACACAGATTGAGTGGGTGACTGACGAGTGTTTTTATGCATGGCAAATTGATCTAAATGCAATCACAGCATATCGCGGTTTTTCCACCCCATAGGTGATATTTCTCGATTTAATCGTGTCGCCGTGTTAACACATTTCTAGAAATTTTAGGACAGCACTTCCGATTCGCCGTCACATCTGTAAAGAATGTAAACAAACGAGGCATTTTTCACTGACGGGAGAAATTCTAAGACAACGTATATCGAAAATATCCTTCTTCACCACACACGAAAACTGTCCTGGTCAAAAGGATCAAAAACATGCACTAAAATTGAAAAAAGAAAATCGCAAAAAGTAAAGTATCTCAAACCAAACGGGATATTATATGGCAATATGAAGAAACAGTGCCAATTTAGTTTAACAAATATTTAGCTGCTTTAACTATAGCGTCAATCCTACATAAAGTTGCGTGTACTGCTAGCAGGCTCGGTCAGCTGTGTGTCGACTCTACACCACGCAAAAATGTCAGTGAACAGAACTGTCTAAATTAACTGACCTGAGGCGGCAGGTTCCTACTGAGGTATTTTTGGAGTAAAGCATCTTCAAGAAATGGGTTCTTCAGAAGTGGCCTGTCCTGAAAGAATGTACCGATGGAAGAACGTGTGAAGACTCCGAGCTCCGGACGACTCTCTGTCCTTCCTTGGAGATGGCCAGTGGACAGCAAACGACTTTGTCTGGGGAACGCTCCTCTGGTAATGTGGGTACCCAGCAACAACCGTGGCACAATCAGTGTTCGTACTGCCATAGCTATAACTCAGTTTCGGCTACACTCTGCAAAATCCAAACATTTTAAAACGCATCAGTTCTGTGTAAATTTCAACAAGAACTTAACGTAGGAGACGTTGGCGAATGTTAACATGAAACTACTGAAACTGCTAAGTAATCTTATGGGAGTGTGGGCATATTAAACCTAACGTTAATTATCATTGATACACACTTCTCGCAACTAGCTAGCTAGACTAACACTAAATTAGCAAGTTACTGTACTGTAAACACCCCATATTAATCAAAGGAATCTATTCCAAAGTTCAAGCACTGCACAGGATAGAAATAGCCTAGTCTACGTCAGTTACATAGCTAGCTTCGGATAACCATTTGCAATGTGCTCACATTATCAACACAGCTAGCCTAGTAGCCTAATTTAGATCAGGTTGGAAGTCTATTAGCGATATAATTTTATTTTAGAATGTACATAATAAAATGTCTCCTATAGATCTAGCCTAAAACACCTAAAACATTAAATATGTTATAATGCCGTTGTATATCTAGAATTACGAGGCTCGCCTGTTGGTCTTGTGATGCTTTCCTGTCACAAAGATTTCGACTATAGCGATATGTCTCCAAAACAAAAGCAAGACGAAAACTGTTGGTGTGAACAACAGAACTGCTTAAGAACTACTTCGTGTTCTTCTTCTTTGAAGTTTATGGCGTTTTGATAACCAACAGTGATGCATTACCCCCACCTAGTGGGCTGGAGTGTGACCCCAAAGACAACGCTGACTAATTCCCCCAAAAAGAAAATGAAAAAAAAAAAAGAATAATATAGCTGCAAAGCACCGATTCTGAGGTCCAAGCAGCTGGTACAACACGACGCTGGAATCAGCCATGTCCACCCTCACTGAACAAAGACTTCATGCTTCAAATATGTGGTGAACAAACCTAGGCCTGAAACATACCCTAACAGGCCCTACTTGTATGTACGCTGCAGTACGCGAACGCAGAGGCTTTTAGCGCGTGTTTATGAATGGAAACCACTGAACTCTATCATATGGAATGGACGTCACCTCTTGCTTCGATTGCTGAAGTTGCAGAAACCAATATGGCGTCCAGTGCACAGCTCCTCTCAATTTCCCCATAAGCAATTATGGAAAAAATACAGTAAGATCTGACCTCCCCTAGTGAAACTATTCCCATCCAAACAGGGCTTTTGTCTGACATCAGCAAATCGGTAGTGAGTTTTGCAAAGGCAGAGGAGGGCTAAAATGAACGTAAAAATCTATAAAATAATTCTGTCGGAATTATATAATGTGTGAAGCTGCATAGTTCACAGTCTTTGCAAAATCTTAAGATGTGTGCACTTCGAGACTAGAAACCCCTGATTTAGGATAGATTGTTGCTAAACGTGGGAGTGTCAGACTTTTGTTGTCTACAAGTCGTCTACTGTATGGGAGGCATCAGCTTTATGTGTGTGCACTTAGTCTCCTTGGCTGGTATGACGGTTGCCTAGGACGGTTATAGGTGAACAGCTCTCTGGGTTTGGCAGTACGGGCTGACCTCTTCACAGTCTCTTCTTCACTTTGCAGCACTGATTCCAGTTCATCACAGGCGTCCTGCTTGGGTTCACTGTGGACCTCCAGTTCTTCTTGGACCTGCATCTCTTCCACTTCAGGCTCACGTTCTGCTGCCATCTCCTGTTCCTCAAAGTGCGCTTGTCTCCCAGGTTGGCACACTCTTGCCAGCGCTCTTAGCTTGGAGAGTGACTCAGGCTAAGTCTAGAGCCTATAGTGCTTTTAAGACTGTGTTCTCCGTTCTTCAGATAGAGCTGTCTGGGGTCTGACAGTCACTTGAAAGTGGGGTATTGGGTGGACAAAGTATAAGTCCTCCACATCTGAATTGTCAGAGTCCTGCTCAACCACATCACTACTGCTCATCTTATTTTATCTGTGTGTCTTTTCACTAGCTTGGATTGAATATTTTTCTCCGTTACATTACATTATATTACATTACATTACAAGAATTTTGCAGACGCTCTTCTCCAGAGCGACGTACAAAAATGTGTATAACCATAACCAGGAACAAGTGTGTCAAAACCCTAGAGAGAAGTACCGTTCCAAGTGCAGGGAACAACCGCATAGTTTAACTTGGACCCTGCAGGTTAAACTGATTAACATTAACACAAACAAGAACAGCAACAACGCAGTCTTTGCAAAAATACAAGCAGTAATTAAGACACGAGTGCATTAACTAAGTCAACTACTTACCTCTCCAGAGGTAAGTCATTGACAAGCAACAGTAAACTGCGGTGCAACACAAATACTTTTGTCTCCAGCCTAGTGTCAGCGTCTGTATTCATCTTCCCGGGCCAGTACTTTATGTCGAAATGGAAGTCCGCTAACTCCACAATCCAACGGTGACCAACTGCGTTTAGTCTCGCTATGCTCAGAACATAAATCAGTGGGTTGTTGTCAGTGTATACAGTAAAAGTGGAGGCATAATAAATATAGTCCCTAAACTTATTTAGTCACAGATTGCCCACTTGCGAGCTAAAAACTCAAGAAACTTTTCTTAGCCAGAGTAAGTGTTCTGGACCCATATCCTATTACTCTCAATTTTCCTCCCTGCTGTTGATAAAGCATGGCTTCTAACCCCTCCTTATTTGCATAAGTATGCGAAACAAAAGGCAAGTCAAAGTCTGGGTATGCGAGAATGGTAGATATTCTGAATACACAAACGCAATCTAACTACAACTACACTATGTTCAGAGGTCCACTGAACTGGTTCTTTCCAGGGCAGCTGTCCACTGGTTTGAATTTGCTCTTAGTGGGTTTGGACATGATAGTTCTTCCACTGGTTTCTCCTGCACTTTGTAACATCTCAAACTAAAGTCTGGCTAGTCTAGAAAAGTCTTGGATAAATGAACTGTAATAACTGAGAAAGCCTAGTAGAGCCCTGACCTCTCCCACCATATGAGGCTCTTTCTTTTTCAACTGCAGCACAGCCTCCCAAGTCACTGGATTTGCTCTTTTTTAGTTCACAATGAAATACTGAGAGATTGCATATATACAGCAGGTTAAAGTATCCTGGATCAAAAACTTCTTGACCACAAGTTCATAAAATCTCAGGGTGGATATGTAGAACTACTAAAGATATATGAACCAAAAACTAAGCAGTGTACCCAGCATCTCCAAATCTACCCAAAATGTCTAAATTATGCATTACTGTAAATCACAACATATTCAAGTATTTCACTACAAATCAACTGTTTTGACTCAATAAACTCACTGTTGCATCATTTCAAAGTGGGAATTACAAGCTTTCCGTCAGTACAGTAGTCTAAAATAGCTAGGGATCCAGAAACATATCCAAAATCTCTCCAAAAAGGAATATAATGCTTTTTGTCCGTTGTAAAGCATATTAATTTTTTTGCATTTTTTTTTTATATAGCGCTTTTATCCAAAGCGCTTTACAATTGATGCCTCTCATTCACCAGAGCAGTTAGGGGTTAGGTGTCTTGCTCAAGGACACTTCGACATGCCCAGGGCGGGGTTTGAACCGGCAACCCTCCGACTGCCAGACAATCGGTCTTACCTCCTGAGCTATGTTGCCTCCTTAATGAGCCCCTTTTGAAGGTTTAAGATGAAACATTGATATCAGATTTAAAAATAATGCAAAAATATTGTCACACAATGCTGCACAGTACCTAAATGTGTAATACGTATCTCTTGTATGTATTTCTATACTCTGTACTCTCCTATGTTTTCTTGTGTGGAGATGGACGACATGAAAACAATTTTCAACCGTCCACCACGTTTTGGCAGTGTTCCAACACTCTTGTCATCACTGTTGCATGCATCACAAAAACTACTATACTACCAACAAACGCTTACATTACAGTGTGAAATATTCTCATTATAAAATACCATTAACCTATTTAAAGACACTCAATTTCAAAAATAACGTATATAACCGAAATATTTTTAGCAGTAATACTTCAGTGATGAAATCTTATCTGTTTTCAGTAGAGACAGAGACAGTAAATCAATAATGCTGCCATCCACTTCTGTCTTGATCCAGAAAACGATGTCAGCTAGGTCTATCGGCAAACATATAGCCCAGAAGTCCTCAATAATAATAGTAATAGTAGTAATAGTATTTTCCAAGAAATTTCGAAAAATCGTTGACCACGTTTTGTTAGGTGCAACGTCTTAGTAGGCTATATTCAGCAAAGCGAGAGTTTTGTATGAAAAAATAAATCAAATGACTCAAACTCATTTGATTAATATTCACTTATAGATTTCAATGTACTGATTCATTTTAAAGAATCTAACTTCCCGACACAAGAAAGCAGTTCTAAAACATGGAAGTAGAGTTTGCATCTTTGAGCCATGGGTTCCCTCAGAAGATTTCCAATGCTTTTTTCCATATTGATTTTGATTTCTACCGAAAATAAGGTCTGCGGTTAACGTAAGTCTCAGAGTTTCATGATTTGTTCTATGAGATAAATTACACCGATTAATATCGGTTAGTTGCTATAATGAAACTACAAAACGGTTGTATTCTGGAAACCACCACTTCCATGACATTTATCTCATAGAACAAAACATGAAACTCTCTTTGGCTTACGCTAACCACAGACCATATTTTCTGCAGAAAACAAAATTCCTATGAGAAAAATGCATTGGAAATCTGACGAGGGAACCCATGGCTCAAAAATGCGGACTTACTTTCGGGTTTTAGGACTACAAACTTTAATACAGCAGTCAAAAAGTGTGTACTCTCAGCCATTCTGTGTTATTATGGGAGCTAGCTAGCTAGTCTACTGTTGTTTAAAGGAAACAGATAAGTGACTTCCAAAATAGATATAAATGTGATCGTTAGTAACTGTAACTCGGTGATTGATTGTAGTGTAACAGGTGCGTAAATGACCTCCCTAGCTATTCTTAGCCAGCGTGACTCTGCTCTCAATCCAAATGCATTGTTGTGAAAAGCGAATGCAGACAGGAAGAGCTAGCTAATATAATTCCCTTGATTTATCTGCTTGCTTTGTCCTGAATGTCTGTACGGTGCATAGAAAGCAAAAGATTGAATCGATATTACATTTTATTTTTGATTCAAATGGAAACATGCAATGTGATTTATGTTTTTGGCTATGCATATAAACAATGTGTAGTAATAAAATAAGAACTTGTCACCTGCTGCAATATTGGCTCGTTTTCATTGAGGTATGAACTATGTTGTTTGCTTCACACGATAAGGGAACTATGCGAGACACGCATGTGAAGTGTTAGAAGCCAGAGCCATAGAAAGAGAGAGTCGTGACACTCTTTGATCTCGCCGCCACGCGATCACGTGGTTCATGTAGCTCTCAATAGTTCCAAACAAATCCGCGCTGTCAACCTGTTTGAATGGTTTTCAGCGGGACAGACAGCAGCAGTGACTATATTTACAGCACTTTTCGGTAAATATTAATGCATAATGTGCATTGATTACTGTTGTGTTCTATCATTTATATGTCTGAAACTTTATTATTATTATTTACATTTATTTATATTATATTACTTACTTTATATCACTAAGCGGCAATATCAAGTAAAAGCAGAGCTAGAGATGGCTATAATACTATGCTACTATGCCAGCTACTGAGGACTATTGTTTTACTTTACATTTAACGTTAGCCTGTTGAAGTAAACAGCACTTGTTAAACACTCCGGCGTTCTTTTATTCATTAGTCCACATTACAATTTACTTACAACACTTATATTCAATATATATAATAGCATTTCTAACGAGTGGCGGAGAGACAGCATTAATCAGTTTTCTGTGTTTAATTTGGCTGGGAAGGGGGACTGTTCCCCAGTGTTGCCAACTATTTTCTATGGAAAGTAGCTAAGGCCTCCTCTAAAAGTCGCTAGATGATGTCATACATTAATTTGCATATGTATGACGTCACCACGTAATCATTTGCATATTTAAAAAACTTATGTTAAGCCATGCACGGCGATAGGCATAGCGTGTATTTCAAGTTGTTTTAATATTTAATCGATCCACACTCCTATCTGTAATTACATTTTAGATATCCATAATAGCATTTCACCTAGTCAAAATTGTATTCTCACTAGTCAGAATGGTAACTAAAGGTATCCACAATAACATTCTTACTAGTATAAATTATATTTCAAGATATCTACAACTTTGATTGTACTAGTCAAAACTAAATTTAAGATATCTAAAAATCCTTAAAAAGTATAAGTGGCCGATTTAACATTTAATAGCTCGACTGGATATGCTGTATATTACAGATATCCATAATTCAATTTGTCCTAGTCAAAAAGAACATTTCAGATATCCACAATGACATTCTTCCTATCCACAATTGTCATTTCAGATATCCACAATGTCATTCTTCCTAGGACAAATGGCATCACATTTGCCATTCATGTGTATTGGGCTTTCAGTTTCAGATATCCAGAATGTTCATTCTTGACATCCAGAATGAACATTCTGGATATCTGCAATAGAATTTTTACTAGGAAAAACTCCCATTTCAGATATCTACAATCCAATTGTTACTAGTCATAACTGGCATAACCATTTTTGCATTTATTATTATCTTTTTGGATATCCAGAATTACAATTTCAGATATATAAAACTGCATTCTGGAATTACAATTATGGATGTCCACAATATTTATACTAGTAACAATTGGATTGTAGATATCTGAAATGGGAGGTAAATGTAGGCCAACTGACATCTGGTTATGGTAGCTAGTGAAGTGTTGCTTACGTTAGCTAACTGCATCTAGGATATAACAAGCTATTATCTTACGATAAACATTGGAACTATTGGTCGCCCCACGACACGCGTTACTTCCGCATTCTCCGATTACAACAGAAGTCTATGGGAGTGTCGCAACCATAGGCTGCGTCCGAATCATAGACCATATAAAGATATATGACGCTTTTAGTAGTCCATGGCTGTGCTTTTAGTAGTGCATCTTCCGAACATTGTAGTTTTACCACGGCAAACCAACACGTTGCATAATTACGTAGCCTAGTGTAAGTGCAGTCGGATTCTCTTAGCACCGCGGTAGTATTTTCCTAAGTCCTTATGAATTCTCCTTCACATCTTTCCTTGACCTCATGGCATTTTCCATCGAGCACAAAGGAAAAGTGGTTAGGAAAGGACATAGGACGTAATTTTTTTTTACTATTCGGACGCAGCCATAGACTAGTCGCAACTCTCTCTTTCTATGGCCGAATAGTCAAAAAAATTACGTCCTATGTCTTTTCCTAACCACTTTTCCTTGACCATCCATATCGGATGTCACCAAAGCATGTTGTGTAGAAAAAAGCCTTCAAAGTTTGCAGTCAATTTTGTTCATTAGTGTTAGCTAGCTGGCCCATTTCACTTCACAAACTTTGGCTAGCTCTATCACGAAATAGCCTAAGCTATAGCTTACAGTAACATATCTAAATAACATAACATAGATAACAAGCCCAAAACTGACAAAAATCAACGTATTGACATAAAAGGCATTTCTATGGAAATTAGCCATTGCGACTTCTGACTGATTCTGTGAGAGCACGCCACATATTATGCATATTATGCATGAATCAAGGCCATTAGCCCTCCCATTGATACCTTTTGATACCACAATGACAGGGTCATAAATGTTAGATGGCCATTTATTTGTTCATATGCATACTACAGTGTTTCCCCTATATGCATCTTGCAGCGAATGAAATATGACCGCTGCTCCTGCATTACACTGGTGTTAGTTTTAAAATAATAGTAAATTCTGCAAAATTACTGCAGTGCATTATCACTCTTGCTGTAATATTACAGCGTATGGTACCATCGGAATTATAATAGCACTGTATTCCTGTTCCAGATGACACCAAGAAAGCTGCTGTGACGGCTGCGTCTCTCTTTGCTGAAATGGAGATGGGCCAGCCAGATGCTGTGGAGGATGCCGAGATGGGCCAGCCATATCTTGTAGAGATCCTTCAGACGGAGGAAACCTTCCAGCTTTACGAGGTTGTAGGGCAGCCCCTCCCCCACCTTGAAGATGCTATAGCAAACACCACTGTCTCCAGTGCAGACGACAGCTTAGATGATGAAAACGACCCCAGCTACATCCCATCTGAGGAAGATGACACGGATGAAGATCCTGAGCAGATTGATTCCCCTCTAGCTGCTGATGAACTACCCAAGAAAAAGCCCAGAGTCAGCATGTCACAGCCAAAGGCAAGGGAGCGACCATCATCATCAAATGACTCAAAGATTCCCTCTCTTGGAGTCCCGTGTGACAAAGTCAGATGTGCAAAGAAATGTACCTTGAACATCTCACGTGACAGGCGCAAGACAATATTTGATGCGTACTGGTCCATAAACCGACATGAACGAAAATCATGGGTTTCCAACAGTGTCTCCAGGGGCTTAACCCTCTGGGGTCTAAGGGTAAAATGAGGCACACGGTGATTGTGCGATGCTCTGACATTTGTGTAAATTCCATCAACTTTATATACAGTGATTCCAAAGTGTTTCATATCTTTGTTTTCAGCACAGACTCAGCTACAATAATATGGCAGCAGTAAGTAGGTCATAATCATGTTTGGATTGTAAACAGCTCTAAAAACACACAAACTGTAAACAGTAGTTTTGAACATGCACAGGAATGTTGTAATAAAGCACACTGAACAATTGTGACTAAGACTTTTGGTCACTGAAATGTGTTCATCAAGGTCTTGGGTATCAAAAGATGACAAAATATTTTAGCAAATCCAATGAGAAATATTAAATACATTGCTAAAAGTTAGTGTTGTGATTACTATTTTTCAACACCAGGTGAGAATGGGAGGGCAAATGGCCTTTCTGTAATGAATATGCATTAGGTAGGACGACCTGCCAGCTAAGTAGGCTATTCACACCTGGCCGCATGCCTCCCCACCACTAAGACAAAGACTCAGTGAACCATTTAGAAGACAGAAACAAAGACATCTTTTGATTTTCAGAACATTTATTGAAGCAAACTATACGCATGGAAGATGAGATGAGACTGGTGTACTCTTGCAACGCTTGCGTGGCCTCTTAGCTAGTGGTGAACTAGGCCGTGTTTCCTGATCAGCATCTCTGTAAATATGATAAAAACAAAATTGTTAGGAAATGTGACATCAAATCAAACTTTATTTATATAGCACATTTCCTTCAACAGGTGAAAATTGAATGTGCTTTACAAAAAAGGGGCAAACCACTAACTAATGAAAACAAAACTTAGGAAATGTGACATGGTTACATCATATACAAACAAAGAACCAAACAAACACAACCAGACGCAGAGAGGTAGCCTATAATTTTGAGAAGCAATGGTTAGAATCGTTCGTAGTGTGGGAATTTACAAGCGCGCATATTAGTGAATATTCCTACAAACACACAGAGAATGTAATACAGCACACATTTACAAATAATGCAAGCTATCAACGAAACAACATTAGCTAAACTAAATAAACATTGCTGTTCCAGCTCAACTACACGCAACTCATCAATAACAATGCCTCAATCTGAAGTAGGCTAGGTCTGTTTAGCTAAGTGGTTATTATATTGCTATTTCCCGAATTTACTTACAGTATGTTAATATCGATTGTGCGAGGACATCAGTTTTAGAATCTTAGCCACGCCACGGGCTATTTATTACCAATATGATCGAAAAACATACAGTCTACCTGATACTTCTAACACAACCAGACGCAGAGAGCCTAGCCTATAATTTTGAGATGCAATAGTTCGAATCGTTCGTAGTGTGGGAATTTACAAACGCGCATATTGCTGGATATTCCTACAAACACACAGATACGTTGCAATACAGTACACATATTTACCAATATGATCATAAGAAATGTACTTACGCATGAAGTTGGTCCTCAGCTGGATCTGTTCGCTGTTCGAAATGATACCGCTCTTCATCAGTGTCGGCTTCCGGACGGACCATTTTCCAAAATTAAACGAAATGTTCACCTCAAAAGAAGTGAATTAGGCGACACTTTGACATTCTATCCCGCTTTCGCAGACTTGGCATTTCTCACATGGATCTCGCATTGCCCCTCCTATAGTCTCCTTCTATGGAGAGTAATTATAATGTTGTTAACATGTGAATGCGATTTGGGCGGACTTCCTGCTGAGCGAAATTCACATAGTAATGAGTAAAGTTTAACGAAGCATACATGATCTAATTAATCAAATTTAGAACATTTAAAACAATTCATATTATTTGCCAATGGGCGCATTGGAAAGTCGCGATTCTAAGGTTTCTGTCAATGTTTTTGTTGCGTCTGTATGATAACAGCACGTGAAGTTAATCATCCAAATAGAAACAAAAGTTAATTTCATCTTGTCGAGCTCCGCCGGCGGAGCTCTCGACCCCAGAGGGTTAAAACACAGGGACACAACTAGCGGGGGTCACATCAGTCGTCGGAGTATGACATACTCGTACCACCTCAAAGCAGAAGATGGAACATCCTATGATGTCTGCAAGACTTTTTTCTTAGCAACCCTCAGTTACCACCCCAAAAATGATCGGTTCATCATGACGGCTCTGCGGTCAACGTCACTTGAGTCAGTTGTATCGCCAAGGGACAGATGGGGGAAGCACGTCCCCTCAAACAAACTGGACACCAACCCAATAAAGGCGAGAACATGCCCCCAAACGGAGATACCTGCCAAGCGACATTACAATCAGGTTCATGTACTAAGACTTCTAAGACAGGAATCCTAGCACTAAATGTTCAGATGAGACCTACCGCAAAGTTGTTCGTGAATTAAACATTAGTTTCACGAAACTGGGAGAGGAAGAATGTGAGAAATGTTCTGAGATTGAAATTCATGCTAAAGCATTTGGTCATGAACAAACCATTCAAAGTCAAAAAGGCAGGGCTGAACAGAGCACGGATGAGACAGCTGGAGACACAGATGAAGAGGGTGACAGGCGGACAGCAGGTACAGCAGACATGGGTACAGACACGGACACACAGGCCAGAGCTGCAGACATAGTAATAGGCAGCAACGAACCAGTGGGACCAGGCACGAGCACACACAATGAACCAGTGGCCATGGATACTGAAACTGATGAACAGACAAACACAGACAAGCAAACCACTGACTTCCCTGAATGCATGGGGTGGATTAAACATAAGAAAGCAGCTGACAGCGCGAGACGTCACTACCAGGTAGATTCAGGCAAAGACTGGCCAGATGACTGGTCTGTTCGCAGTGCTGATTTACAGAAGGTAGTGATGCTACCAAGAATGCCTGGCAATAAAACGGCGATATTCACGAAACGCCTGGTGGTGTTTCATGAGACTTTTGCTACAGTTGGCATGCAACCAAAGAGGAGGACCCAAAAGACTACCAAAAAGAAAGAGACACTGTCGGTTGTATGGAATGAGGGCATTGCGAGACGCAATGCAGAAGAAATCACCTCTGCCTTTACAACAGCACTGACACACCACACAGAACGAGATGTCAAACATGCAGTTATCTGGGCTGATAACTGCACAGCCCAGAACAAAAACTGGACTCTGTTGACAAGCTTAGTCACTATTGTCAAAGACCAGGCAGCAGTGGAGGACATAATGCTCAAATTTTTCGAACTTGGGCACAGTTTCATGAGTGCAGATTCTATCCACCATGGGGTGGAGCTGGCAATGAAGAAGCTCCCTGGTGGAAAACTGTACAACTTTGATGACTTTGTCGACATCGTCAGCAACTCCAACCCCAACATTGAAGTCATTGAACTCAAGAACAAAGATGTCCTGGCTTGGAAGGGTGGCCAAAGTCAGGCAAAGCTCAAGCAGACTGGGGTGAAGCTGGCTAGCATGACGGAGATTCAGGCCAGGAAATACTCCAAGAATCTCTTCTACAAGACCTCTCATGGCCAGGAAGAACACTGTGAGCTTGACTTCTTGAAGAAGAACTTGAAGAAGAACCAGCCAGGGCTACTACCTCACCTCTGTGAGGAGGACAGAGGAGTACCTCTCAGCAAGAAGACAGACATCATCAACAAGCTCACCCCTCTTATGCCAGGGACCTGCTTCTGGCAGGAATTGAAAGTTTCTGAGATGGCTGTTGAGGATGTCCTGGCCAATTAAACTGAAACTGTTACACAATTACATGTGTAGGCCTATCTCCCGTCAAAGTTAAGTTAAAAGTTAAGTTAAATTGTTGTTCCCATACCCAAACATGCAAGCCTGTACTGTAAGAGTTTGTTTGTAATAACATTAAAAGACATTTTCATCTGATAACTCTGTGTTTATTTTTGTTGTACTTCATTACAAAAGGCCAGTTTGATTTTAGTGCGTATTCTGAAATGCTAGTGCAGTAATGCGTGTCTATTACAGGGAGCTCTAAAATACTTCAGAGTACCCAATGAAAGTTCTCTTCAGTTTCTACATGTATATGTACGTATTTTAGGAGATTGGGTTTTGCCATTGTTTAGGCATCAGGTCTGACTGAAAATTTAGTAACTACATTTAAAAAAATTAAAATTAAAATTACATTAAAAACTAAGTGAGAGATAAATTATATAATAAGTTGAATAATTCCACAAATAAATACAATATACAACAAATGTATGTTGTTGTTTAATGTGTTCATGATAAGTAAACATTGATATTTGTCTTGCATTTCTTTTAGGCAGAAAACATTGCCCTTATGACATACAGTATTACGCTACTGCCCAAAAACTATGTATGCAGTTCTCACCAGTAGAGGGCAGCAGAGCTTATCCTGATGACCTCTATGCTGGCTGTCATGCTGTAGACTGTGCTGCTCTGGCTAAGTGAAATTCCTCCCACAAATGCTTACTTACTGCAGCTTATCAATGTATGGCCATATAATTATACTGCAGTAAAACAAAGGCAAAGTACAGTATCTGCTGTAAAGCTGCCAAGGTCAGCCTGAAGGTCAACCTACAATATGCTTGAAATTCACTTCTAATTTGATGCTTACATTTGGCGAAAGAAAAACACAAAAAGCTGTTTTTCTCAGTTTGGCATTTTTGCAGATACTGCACTTTGGCTTTGTAGGGCAGAACCACCACACAACTCCGTCATGTTGATTGTTTGTTTTCGTGAACGGCCGAATGGTGCCTCGCTTTAAATGTTGCTGCCGCAAGGAATTGTGGGACGGCATGATCTCCTTTCCTTTCGTAAAGGACGGTCCAGTGTGCCCTATGTTAAAGGAGATAAGAAAGGAAGCACTGAAGCACCTTTCCTTAGTATTTAGAGAATTCGACCAGGGATGAGTCCAAATAATCTTTTTTGCTTAGGAAGCTTCCCGGAACTATCTAAGTGGCAGCCATTATAAGAACTGTTCGAATTCTCTTAGGGGACACTGGACCATCATTTACGAAAAGAAAGGAAATAATGCCGTCCCACAACTCCTTGCAGCAGCAACGTTTAAAGCGACGCACCATTCGGCTGTTCACGAAAACAAACGATCAACATGACTGAGTTGTGTGGTGGTTCTTAAGATATTATATGCATAGGCTTATAATCAGATCATAATCAGCATATTAACCATAACACAGAAATCTGTCTTTCATGAAAAAGAGATATGAGACGTTTTTAGCCAGATGATGTTTTTAATTCAACATGTTTGAAACTTAAGAATGATGATATGTACAGATTTGTAGGCCTAGCATGTTATGCCTATCTTGCATACATTTAACAATTCATACAATCATACTAATTGGGATTCATATCGATAAATATGAGTGGACAGGAGGGTGAGCATGAGCAACCGTTTTCAATGTGACAACCATTTCGTTTCACTTTTGTGACCGGTAGCCTATATTCCTTTTTTATTTCAATTCCAAGCTTGGTAATTAAGTAATATTTTTCACCGGGTTGTCTACGTTTATATAGCCTGCATGAAACAACACGGTAAGAACGCACGGAGCGAAGTATCTAAGATGCGCTTTTAGTAGTCCATCTTCGGAACATTGTAGTTTCACCACAGACGCACGTCAATAACATCCGCCGTCGCATAATTACGTAGCCTAATGTAAGTACAGTCGGATTCTCTTAGCACCGCGGTTGTCTTTTCCTAAGTCCTTATGAATTCTCCTTCACATATTTCCTCAACCTCATGACGTTTTCCATCGAGGTCAATTAAAAGTGGTTAGGAAAAGACATAGTGCGTAAATTTTTTTGACTATTCGGACGCAGCCCAGCTCTTATCATGGCTGTCACAATACTTCCGGGTCGTTTCACTCAGTTAGGAACCTTCCTAAGCAAGAAGACTATTCGGACGAAGCCTATGGCTCTGGACCAGAGACTGTAAAAAATGCTCTGGACAGACCCTTCTCAGAAATTTGGCACGTGACCAGACAAATCTGAAACACTTCCTCGTCATCAGTGGCTCACATAGAAAGTTGCAGAACTCCCAGTCCGTAGGTAATACAGAATACTTTATGACTAAAGGTAGTGGGATAGTTCGGCTTGTCATTTTTCGGTGAGTTGAGCACATGGGTATGTAACTTGCACTTACTACTAGTTAGGCCTCTAGGCAAATTGCTGTTAAAAAAAAAAACACTTTTAAACGATTGTCGTGTGGCACTAGACAACTGCAGCACACAAATGTAAGATCGCTTGATAGGCTTCATTTGCTAACGTTAACTGATCAACCAAACGAGGTAGGCTGAACGTTAGGAAGATATCGCTTCAAAATATTTCCACCCATTTGGGCACTTTGCGGGAGTTTCCTTTTCCCATTCCAAACGTATTTGCCATGTATCGTCGTAATTTTATGTATTTATCAGCGTGAACTTTTGAAACTGAACTGTGTATTGGCTGAATTTAAATGAACGGTACACCAAAGTTGAGGCAGAAAAATAACGTAAATACACGTTGTCGTAAAATTTATATTGAAGAATGAGTGGCTTGTGTACATTCTGGACAGATGCGAATATATTGCTGTGACCCTCGCAGTACTTTCGAAATCTTTCAATGAATCATATTTCAATTGGGACTGAACTGGTTCACGTTGTAGTGCATAAAACTCAAGAGTAACTCAAACACACAGTGAGAACAAAGTGGCTTACTACTAGTTTAGTATTTTTGTACGATTTTCTGTAGCTTAGCCTACTTGAGCTTTCTTGATGTACAAAAACTTGCAATGAAGTTCAGGTATAAGCTCAAGAATATTTTCCTGAAGTGTATAATAGTTTTTATTTTAAGAAAGTAAGCTATATTGGTGTGCTTATAGACCTTTGTAGGGTCCACTGTGTCAAAGTGCACTTTAGCCCGAAACTGTAGGTCCAATAGTAGGTCTATCCCTATCATATGGTATAATCTCATTAAAAAACACGTTTTCAACGTACAAAAATTCCAAGTTACGACATGCACGGCACTGTCTATAACTCATTCATTCAAATTGGCAAAATCTAGGCCTGCCATTAAAAGTGTTGATATCAAAATGACACCAATTTACTGTACCAAAATCAATTTAGGGTATCTTGCCTCACCGAAATTAAAGAAGCTGTATTCCATCGAAATGCAACCCAATGTTTTCTAAATTGTTTCAAGTCACTTGACCCTTGCATCAGAAATACAACATAAATGTCCTCAGTTTATGTACTCTGACGGGCATCCAACGAGGCTTCTCAAAATTATCAGCAAGCTCGTAGAATGTGAGTTCCCTAGGTCGCAATTTGTGTATCCTCCTGTCCTGCTCCGTTTTCTGTTATTTCCTTGAGACGCACTTACTCTTTCTAAGGTTTGTAAGGTATTTTGATATGCTTAGCTGTAGATAGGCCTCCTCTAAGTTGCTGTTTTACTCACACACTCATATATGGGCAGTTTAGAGTCTCGGAGGAAACCCGCGCAGACACGGGGAGAACATGCAAATGGAAAGGCCCAGGCCGGATTTGAACCCAGGACCTTCTTGCTGTGAGGCAACAGTAGTATCCACTGCACTATGCCGCCCTGATTAAATATCTGACGTGGTGAAATAGATTTGATCTGTGGCTCTGACGGAGCACAGAAACAACTTCCGGCTACGGCACAGTGATGGCTTTATTCTGCTTAGTTCTTTAAGAAACATGTTTGAGTTCGGAACACAAAACTGTGGTGTGTGTATGTGTATATATATATATATATATATATATACATACAGTACCAGTCAAAAGTTTGGACACACCTGCTTAAACCAGTTTTTTCATGATTAAAAATGCTTTAAACTGTATAAACTTGTCTATAAACACTTAATATTTCATTTTATGATATATGTACTAGCGGATAATCGTAAGTGGATTGCATTCAAAAGTTAGATTTTTAAATGAAAATGGAAATCTTGTAAGCTCATTGGGAGGGGGGGTGCATTGTTTTGTTATTTAAATATCTAGGTACGTATTGGTGTTCATGATCACATCTATCTTAACAGGTGCTCCAGGACCTGTAGAATTTTTCATATTTAAAAAAAATAAAGACCACCCGCCATATTTCAAAATGAATGGGGTGTATTCCATTTTCATTTAAAAATTAAACTTTTGAATGCAATTAACATATGATTATCTGCTTGTATAAGTACAGATATCATATAATGAAATATTAAGTGTTTATAGATAAGTTTATACAGTGTAAAGCATTTTTAATCATGAAAAAACTGGTTTAAGCAGGTGTGTCCAAACTTAAATTTAAAACTCATTAAAGCATTAAATGCAAAAAAGGTTTTCATTTTAGGCTGATAAAGTAACAACTTTACACATAAATGATTAATTGGGATTTATTTAGCATTCTTATAACACTTGTATTTAATCAAACATTTTTCTATTTTAATTGGTGTGGCTGAGTGAAGAATCTGTCAGTATAGCTAGCTTTATATGAACCCGGCTGAATGATTACAAAATACAAAGCAATCGTTTGTCTATACATGCAAATATATCTGTGTTCATATGCCCAAGTTGTATAGAAGTAAAGATAATGTTACTTTTGAGTCCAAGAGATGATACATATTATGAAACAAAAGCTTAATGTATCCTAGCTGTTGTGTTCCTCATCAGCATGTTCTCTGGTTAGTGAATGCTGTTGGCTACGGTTTTAAGCTTTTGTTTCATAATATGTAAGTCATTCCGGAAATGTAACATTCCGGAAAGTTATGCCTTGGCGGGGCGGCATGCCGCATACTTATACAGCACAGAGAGTTTGGCAGTTTTCAGGGTCTCATACAGAAATTACCACAGATTCTCAGCTCTTAACAACATTAGTTTCTGTACCGTCTGAACTCATGTCAACAGACAGAATTCAGAAATAACTTCACACATCCACACAATAAAGCCCCAAACTTAGGTGGTTCTTCTTCTTCTTCTTATATATATATATATATATATATATATATATAAGGGTGACATAGCTCAGGAGGTAAGAGCGGTCTGGCAGTCGGAGGGTTGCTGGTTCGACACCTGACCCCTAATTGCTCTGGTGAATGCCAGGCATCAATTGTAAAGCGCTTTGGATAAAAACGCTATATAAATGCAGTCCATTTACCATTATTTCTTCTTCTTCTTCTCCTTCTCCTCCCCCATAAACAAAAACTTTCATAACTAGCAGTATGTGAAAATAGTAAGTTTACACATGAGCCCTTAAGTGCATTAGAAACACTCATTACGTTTGTGACACTGTATCGATTCTCAAAAACACTGTATCGATTTTTAATTAATAGTTTACATTAGGGCTGTCAAATGAATGCATTCATTTCGATTAATTAGTTAATTGTAAAACAACGCGTAAAAAAATAATGCAAATTAACGCATGTAATATTATTTCACGTTTATGTTAATTAATTGATGTACCGATGTTACTGTAATTTCTGCGTGTTGAATAACACTACCTATGTTGCCAAATAACCCAACTCTCATTTTGCCACACTGTCAGCCATTATGGGGTTCAGACACTCTGACAAACCGGCCCTTCAGCTGGAGCGGTTGGCTGTGGCTGGGCTTCATAGCGTGGCGCTGTCCCGGGTCCTGAACAGCTGGCCTGGTCGCAGGTTTGAGCTGATGCATTTTAGGCTGGGAGGGGCACTGCGGGGGCGCGCCCCGATCCACGCCATACCTCATATACAAAATGATCAAAGCAAAACACCAAGTCATCAAAAAAAGACACAATCATGGCAAAACGGTATATATCAGTGATCCTGCTTGCACTACCTCTGTAAGCATAACACACTGGGTTAGCCTTTGTATCTAGCTGGAGGCTGACCCATAGGTATCAAGATCTTTAGTCAGCACCCCAGCACTATAGACACCAACTTGTTCCCCATGACATCAGTTTTCCAACAATACAAAACATGATTACATTGTATTATGGAGAACCTAAAGTTCAATGCTGATCCAGTCAGATGTTTTGCAACTGAGCACTGTCTGTTCATCACAGTTGCTGACTCCCTGTCAGAATAGTAAACAGTCTGTTTTACTTTACGGGTCTGATAAGAGGCAGACTTCTGTGAACTGGCCTACAAAAATAATGAGATAACATGCTTTAACTCACATTTTAACTTCTTACCTGTGAAAAGTGCATCCTGCATTATTACTCTGTTCGTACTAACTCCCACAGTGTTCCGAACGATTGAGACTCTCCTCGATGTGCCTTTGCTCTAAAATTTGAGCTGTGGAGTGAACAGAGAGAACACAACTCTCTTTTTCTGGGCTCTGGTTAACGGCAAGTGAAGTCCCTAATTAATATAGCAACATGCTTACAGCATTTCATGGGAAACATTTTAAATGTATTTAGATTTATATGGATTTTGGGACCGATTATATTACCTGGTTCCAAAAATGAGAACTGGTTCTGGAATTGGTTACTAGTTTCAGAACAAATGCCGAACACAATGCACCGGCAAAGATTATTATTATAATTGAGAGGTCATTGAAAATGCATGATAATAGGACTGCAGCTTATTCCTGAACTCCCCTCAGTGCCAGAAGAACATCAAACAACACAAAAACTCCCAGTTCAAGTAAGCTTCATGTATTCATGACTCTTCGTATATAGATAGTTTTACTTCGTTTACATCTGTCCAGAATGTAAACAAGTCAGGGATTCTTCACGGTAAGAAGAAATTTTACGACAGTCTAACCTATACATTTTAGCAATCTACTTGGAATGTGTGACCGTGTAACCGAACTATGTTTACTGGCAGGTAGTTATGCACTGCACTGTCATGCTAAACATGCAAACTCCAGTTAACTTGTAGATTTTCTTTCTTTCAAGGTTTTCTTGACACTTGGCATGGGAATGTGGCAACCTTTTGGTAACCTTAGGAGTTACCTGGAGCGTCACCCACCAACCATCATCTTTTTCATGTGTCTCATCTCATTGGCTATAACTTTTCTCAGCTTTGGATTATACGTCAAGGCTCACTATGTGAGGAACCCAGACATAACTCAGGTGAGTTTCATTCTTTCTGCATTATCTTTACAGACATACAGAATTTTAACTGGTTGTTGAACTTATGTGTTCTGAATAAACCTGGCCAAATATAAACATGACCAAACCTCACTATAATATATATAGAGGGGTGACAAATTAAAGGACATAAAGTGTCTTAGCTCGTGGTGGCCCAACACCTCGCTGTCAGAACAGCTTCATTGGGCCTTGGCATAGATTTTACAAGTCTGGTACTCTACTGGAGGGATGGAGCACCATTCTTCCAAACGATATTCCCTCATTTGATGTTTTCATGATGTGGTGGAGTGTGCTGTCGAACACGTCAGCATGTGTATGCACAGCAACCTTACTATAATTTCCTTCCATATGTAATTGTAAACGGACTGTTCTTGCTGACAGCCTGATCACATCCTGCATTGTCATTCTCAGTTGCTCTTCTGTTTTTCCTTACATATCGCAATAATCCACAAGCATCACAGTCACTGAATGTGCGCTCTCGACCACAATTTCCGGCCCTGTTTACTGATGTCTTTCCCATAGATCTAAATGCAGATGTTACTTCAGTCACTGTTCCTATCGAAACACTAGCCAGTTGAGCAGTCTTTGTGACTGAAGCTCCTGTCATCCGTGCCCCAATAATTAACCCTTTTTCAAAGTCACTTGGATCTTTACCGCTTGCCATATTCCAAAATTGAGGTCAACTCGACCTGCTTAGCATTTTTATACATGCCACAGAGCATGATAGGATGTTAATTGCTTAATTGTATCATGCAGTACACCTGTGTGGAAACATCTTTATTCGTTATGTTTCCTCGCTCATTTATTCAGGTTTTACCTTTAATTCGTCACCCTTCTGCCAAACTTACTTTGAAGCGGAGGAAAATGTTCATTTCGATGGGGACTATTTTCAGAAGCCTATGTCGGTGCTGCACATTTGTATAGATTCGACGCAGTAGTGAATAGGCAAGCCAAAATTAGAAAAAAGCATAGCTGTATTAAAAACTTTTGCTAAGAAGTACAAAGGATTGGTTCATCATGGTGATGAATTATGCTGACTGAAGCAACTTGTCTTAATAGTTTTTTGGACGACAGTGAAGTTGTGTGACTAAGGGGATATTGGATAGGCCGTACCTGGTGTTGGCTATACTGACAATAGGTGTACTTGTTTATTTAATTGTAGCCTAGATTTTGGTCTTTTCCAGGATATCGTCATATAAGAAAATATTTAATATATAATTATATATATAATATATAATTATGGCAGCCTTATCCTTTACACGGTTCCTACACTTCCTGGAAAATCTGTATTTTATTTATTTTTAATTTTTTGATGAAATCTTGGAAAATGGAAAAAAATTGCCAAAATGTCCTGGCGGCCAGGTGCGAATGTGTCACTCTCTCGTTGCACGGTATTGTGCAATTCTATGACCGACGCTTTGATACAAACTGCACAATTGTTTCACACATATAATCACACAAAAGTCATTCATCATTCATTGCATTGAATGATGAAGTTGATGAAGACTATAGAGCAGTGGTGTCAAACTCGTGCCATGGAGGGCCGTGTGTATGCAGATTTTCATTCCAACCAATTAATGCTGCCTTAATTGAGTCCAATTACTCATTCAGCCATATGCGTTTAACTGCATTGAAGCACAGAATATAAGAACATTTTTATTTAGACAATGCGGGTCACCATAGACATCGGGTCACCATTGTGCACAAACCTGCATCCCTAATTCAGCAAATAATTTAACTAATTATATAATCAAGATCTGAGGCTGGAATGAAAACCTGCATACACACGGCCCTCCATGGCACGAGTTTGACACCACTGCTATAGAGGGTATGCACTGACGTCACTTTTCCACCAGAATACGCCCCCTCATTCAGACTGAGTGGCAAAACATGCTGCGACATGGCTGCCTTTAGTAGAGGAAACTGCAAAACCAGAGACTGTAAAAAATATGGACAAAGCTACTGTGACGTCACCCATTGACTCTCCGTGGGTCTCCGAAAATACGTTTTGAAGCTCAATGGCGGGCGCGGCCATTTTGGAGTTGGAGCCAAAACCACAGAGTTTAAAAGCCGCTCTGTGATTTTTACAATTTGATTGACAGTCCGGTGCGGAAAAGCCCATCAACCTGAACGAGGCTAGCTGACTGTCTGCCGTTATGTTTTAAAATATATTATCAGATGTTTACGGAGTTTAATTTCCATCCGTGACTGTACTGTCATGTAATCACGTTATATGTATGACATTAAAAATACAATTAGGCTATGTTCAGTTATCTTCAATTCATGTTTCTCAGCAAAACGAATATGCTTAACTAGCATATCAGCTTGCCAGTGAGCTAGGTAGGCTATCCGTGGTTAGCTCACGCATTAGCAATATGAACCACAGGGGAAGAACATTGACTACACTGATGGTCAATCAATCGGAGATGTGTAGGCTACTGGTGATTTGACTAGGCTAATTTTCGTATAACTGTCTGGTAGATCTGCTGTTAACCGAGCAAGTTATCGTCGTAGGTTTTCGCCAGTCAGTTAATGAGCCAGTAACTGCTACTACTAGCTACTCCATCGCCGTTTGTGGTGTTCACTTGCTGGGTGACGCTAGCTGACCGATCGTTCGCAAATCACTTTCTATCGATAAAAATTAACACTGTCAGCGGTTATTAACAAATCTACCAAGTATTTTAATAACTGATCTGCAGGCGTGTAAATATGACAACGCACTTTGTACAGCAAGTTTTCCACCTGGTGCATGAAGACAAAAATAATGTAGCCTACGTTGAATTTCTAATTATTATTAGGCTATCGTTTTTTTCTTGTAAATCATCAAAACCAATGGAGAAAAGCCATATACGCAAGGAGCCCCCAGAACCGATTCTGAGAACCACTGTCTTAAATGCCTAGCTTGTCGGTCTCTTAAATGCTAAAAACATATTCCTTTCTAAATGCCAAGATGGTTAATTTCGTTAAATTCTGTGTGTGTGATTTCAGCAAATGAACCTTGAGACTCTTAATTCGCTTCGTGAAACTGAAAAAGTGTTTATCCCAAAATCGGGATTATAGTAGCTTTGTCACATGCTTGAAGCATGGCCCAGGTAGACATTTACGGAATGTACACGACTGACAAGCCGCCAAACACGTTTGACAGATTGAATGTTTGCCGGTTAAGGTTAGCTAGCTAGTCAAACGGCTTGGTAGCCGAAGTTGCGAACTGTTTTAGCACAGGCTACTGCTGGTTTACCAAATATAGCAGGCTGATTACGCTTTCTGCCGAGTAATTATTTGGTTAAGTAGGCTAAAGGAAATAGTAAAAATGACTCGGCTACCGAAAAACTTAAGAGGAGGATTATTTTATGGTCGTCTAGTGCAGCTGTAAATAGCACACGCCATAATGAAATCACCACGAAATGGGATGCCTGCATTTTCAGACTTAGCACAGGCGCCACCGCCCACCCCAGTGACCATAGACTGTGGCCCCTACTGTAGCATAGTCCTCCGAAGTAATCCGGAAGTGACGCAAGCTGTACCTCATTGGTCCAGAACAAATATTGGCCCTGTGCCCAAATGATGCAATAAATCATAAAATAGACCCATGGACAGTCATAAGACGAATAAAATACACCTATTATGACTATTTGTTCTTGTGAGAAAAAATTAGTGGCTTTGTATTTTTATTGCATTTGTACCGTAGACTTACATGGAAACCGGATATGAAAACACCTATACTGGAGCCATCCGTAGTGGCGCTAGTGAGCAACCAGGAACTACAACACCAGGAAATGAGCTTCAAAAACGAAGTCTGGTTTTGGCCGCTTGTGCAAAACCTACAAACAATTATCTGCTTAAATTAAAGGCAGTTGGGCTCGACAGTGATCCTTACAACTTACCAAGGAACCAGTGGTCCATGAACATTCAACAAAAAATCGGAGCTATCTTTTTACAGACTGCCGAAAGCTAAAGAAAATAGAAACAAATGGATCGCTGCAATTCGCAGTAACAGCTCGAATCCAGGCACCAAAACGTGGATTTGCGGTTGTTATTTTGTGTCAGGTATGTTGGATTTTTGGGCTCCGATTTCTTGTTGAATCTATTTGTACAGTCAATCGCACAGCAGCTCTTTCCCATTTTAGATGTGTTTTTTGTGTTTTCGTGGCAGTCAAGCTGAACGCTAGCGCTGCCACTCTAGTAGTCCTTCTGCCACTCTGGGTGTAACTGCAGTGACTTCCACTTACTGTGACGTCATGTGCATACCCTCTATAAGGTGGGGACAAATAATTGTGCATTGTAGTTATAGAAATGAGGTTTGTGGTGGTAACACCTCTAAAGTATTTTTGGTTTTTCACTGAAACTTTGAATAAACGGGATAGATTACAACTGCTGAAGTGTAATCGATTGGAATTGGATTGTAACTTTCGGAATTGATTCAGATGTGTTCTTTATTTCAATATAATAAAACCATATGTTTTGCGACATACGGTTTTGTAATTATGAAATTGGGTCGCTTTGGGTGAGAAGACGATGTGGTGATGTTGGACAGTAATAGGAAGTAATAAAAACACAGCCTCCCTAGTGTTAAAACATTTGTGTAAAAACCCACAGAAATACTATTTTTTTTGTAATGTTCTGTTTCCTTTACCAAATTCGCTAGAAAGCAAGTGATATGATCTTAACGAAATTTTATTTGGACATCTCCATTCAACCTGCACCACGCAGGTTCCTTTTCTTTTTTAAATGAGCAATTGTGATTTCACTGGACCGAGTTTCATTAGATTTCTTTCATCCCGCTGAGGTAGTGCTTTACCTACAGTATCTGTGGTCTTCTGTTGTTTCTGTTTTAATATAATTAAAGCGCTTCTCAAATATAGCCTATTAGTTTGTGTGTCTCCACGGTAGTACAATAGCCTACATTAGCTTACAATGTGAAGATAGTTTATTCCACTGATGTTTGATGCTCAGAGAATAAGAATTATTATCAGAGAATAATATCCCTCCTCCTCTTCTCCGTAATTCAGTTGCTAAATAGTGGGCCAGAGGAGAGACAGGCATGTTCACACTTCAACACCTAACTTTGTCTGGCAGTTGGGTGTGAGGAAAAGGACACAAATGGCCTACATTTATTTTCAGTAAACTGTCCTAAATTTTAAGTAATTCTGTCAGACTTAGGTTATATTATTGAGTTTGTTGGAATAAAATACACAGAAGTTCACCTAACTCCTAAAAAATTTCATGAAAACATTTTTATTAGTTAGCTAGCTGGCAGGTACCTGTCACAAACAAGTAGTAGGTACCTATTAACTATCACAGCCAAGTGACAGCTAAATTGTTTTATGGCCACCTTCATTTCTCTTGCGTTTGTTAAACAACTACAGTAGTTCCTTATCAGTCTCCACTTCAGTGTCACTGGATTAATGTTTGTGAGCAGTAACTTTTTGGCTTGGGTTCAGCGTGCTTTCATTTAAAGCCAAATATCTCTGCAGCTGCAGCAGAACTAGCATTAGTATGTCACTGCTGCAAGCACTGATTAAATCTTGCAACTGACTTCTCTCTTACAGTAGGCTACCCTGGGTATGATTTACTGTCTTGGTGCTTCTGTGAACATATTGGTTTTAAATAAGACATTCACCTGGATTACTGTTTTTAACCTAACGTTCTTCCCGCTATGTAATCACAATGTGTGTAATCACAAACGTAAAATGAAATTGGCATCTGGGCTCACTTTAACCGGTCATTTAACAATTAAATAAACAAAATTAGGCGATAGCTATTAATTTTTTTTCAGAAATGCATTAACAATCGAATGTAATGGAATTGAATGCATTGTTACACATTTTATTACCAGAAAAACTCACTATTTCACTACTCACTAAGACTTCATATTTATTCATACTTTCATATATTTAAAAAACTAGTTTTAACAAGATTTTGTAGGTCTTTATCAAGATCTTCTGTAAAGTATTTTAGTATTACAAATGGGCAAAATATACACCTTTTCACAACCTGCTGTTCCCAACCTGCTGCCAGTGTGCTGTGATGTCCATCCCTTGAGAGTGATTACACGGAAGAGGGAATCCTCTCATTTTTAGAATTGTATGAACAGCCGTTCTTTTCTGGAAAGTTAGCGATTTATATGTTGTTATTTCATTATACTGTGGCATTTATTACATTGCAGACATTATACTGTAATATGATAAGAGAGTTACCAGATCCATAAAAATATTTCAATTGGCGGCTATGCTGACCTTTATCCTAAAATATTAGCCCAGTATTATTTGGGACATTATTTTTCCCCAAATACTGAATGATACTGTATCTCCAAATCACAGAGCTAAGCATTCTTCTAAAGATGGCGAGTCATCCCGAAATGCATTGTGGTATCACGTTAACTGCAATTTCTCAATGCTGAATAATGGATGCAGTCATTATGAGGAAAAATGCTGCTGCCCCCTACTGTCAGAACCCTGCAGGTATTTCTCTCTCGCTGGCAGAAATGCCTCAAATGAAACCCTAAACCACTGTGCATTTTATTGGCGATGATAATTGGAATTTCTTAACAAAAATGATGGTGTTGAAGATAAAGATAACAAATGAGTTAGGAGCTCCTTTTTATAATTTAATAATACGACTGGTCGGGAAGAGGTATAAGTACAGTCTTCAAAACCTAAAGTTCAATCATTGAGTTTATATAGTTTTCAGAGACAAAGAACTGTTGTTCCATCCAAGATTTCATTTAATAGCCAATCATAAGTTAGGATCAGGGAGTCCATACCAAGACTGACCATGCAGGCCGAGAGGTCCTTTAGTCTCCTAAAGCACTTTTATTTATACCACAGCTGAAGTCTATCCGCTCTAGCTTACATTTCAAAAGGGACATGGCATGGGGTGAAACAGCATACATTTAGATAATCTAGACTTTTAAAGGTACACCGTCAGAAATACATTTGCCAAGTTACCATAAGATCTATATGATATTTCATATAATTGCTTATATGACTCTTTCTGTAAGTCGACTTTTTAATCATAAGCCATTGTAATGAGTGCATGAATAGGCTAACTGAAAACAATCATTTGCATAACATGAGGGATAATATATGACTCAATAATATATGACTCAATCTCTGACGACTAAATATTGAAGTTAACAGTATTGCCATTTAACAAAGGTTATGTTGTTATGGATTAGTGACATGCTCCCCTATATTATGTGTCTCATGAGATAAAGTTTTAACAGGGTAAAACAACAAGGTCAGGGAATTTGTTATCCCAGACCAACACATGCATAAGATAAACAAAAAGACAAACAGCAAGAAGGTGACTCAATCGGGTACTACAAGCTTTACGCTAGCCTATTGATTGATGTCACTGCTAAATAAAATGCATTTTAATACTTAACGGCAAGAAGGGGACATCCAGTCCCTGCTCTGTTTAGTGATGTCAGCTTGTCAGCTGATCCATGGTCCCAGCAGGTATATGTACTCCTGCAAGGTATGTTCTTGGAAATCAGGGTCGCGATGGGGTTCCTGCCAAGATTTATTTTTTCTACTTGCCGATAGGGCAGTTCTGATGCTCACCGGTTTCGGTGGTTTGCTAATTTCCATTTATTTCCCCTCCTTCTACTAACAGAACTCAACCTGAAGAATCCCTTATATTTCACTTTGTTGATCCCCTTTATGAATTTTAAAGCCTCAATCAACTCACCCGAGTCTCCTTTTGCTAAACTAGAGATTAAGCACCTTAAGTATTTCCTCATAGCTTTTATCTTTCATACCAGAAAATAATTTGGTTGCTCTTCTTTGAACCTTTTCCAGAGCCTATATATCTTGCTTGTAGTATGGTCCCCAGAACTGCACACAATACTCCCAAGTGTGGTCTAACAAATGTATAAGATAAGTATAACGTCCTTGGATTTATTCTTTAAAAAAAGAAGAGGACTTCAACCCTTCTTATGTATTTTTTCTGACAAAGGGAAAGGAGAATTTTACAGATAGTGAACCAATTACTGTACATCAAGGGCTGTATTTTCTGGCTGGTGTATAGCGTGTTGCAAACTATTGCACTGGCAAAAAGGAATTTTTGCAATGTATTTTAACACACCTGAGCGGTTTGTCACTCACCATGTGCCGAAGTGGGAGGAGAGCCGCTGCTTGGGTTATGTCAGTCAATATTGCATGGCGCAGTGCAATTTCGGCAGCTCCTTAAAATTTTTGGGTCAGTCCATTCTGTCATTTGCACCATTCGCCACCTGACTGCCCAGACCACATGTATGGCGTATGGCGCAGGCCATCATCTGGTTAATTGGTCATTTCGGGGCTTTACCATTGAATGCACACATTTCACAGTAGGGATGGTGCCGAATACAAATACCATATTCGGCAACACTCAAATAATTCATTCTCTTCAAATGTTTTCTCCTCCTGAATTTAGATACACACCTGCAGAGAGACAGTTTCCCTTAACACTAGATAGGCCAGAGTGCCACCATGGGGCTTTGGGGACTTTAAATATGAAATTACTCCAACGCTGTAAATGTTATTATCCCCCTCCTTCCACTTTTCTAAATATTTGGGCTTAAAGTAACTGCATTAAAAAAAGATTCAGTAATGAAACACAGGTAGTCTGTGCCATTTTCTTTACAAAACCCTTGCCAGACATTCCACAACAACAGGTGCTATTACCCAAGTGCAAATGTGTCTCTGTCTACTCTGACACACTATTCAACAACTGACTGATGCTTTGTCTCTGTAATGCTCACATCTGAAGTTTTTAAGTTTTTAAATCCAAACAAATTTCTCTTATTTATGAGATTAGTTAGAACTAAATTTTTGCTAAAAATTGACAGCCCAACTCTGGACCTCCAGCAAAAGAATGTCTTGTGAGAGACATCTGATTAGTATATTGGTATCCCCATCTTTCATTACAGTGGTAGGCAATGTGCATGGCTCTTAAAGGGGATGGACAGAGGTCATTTGATTGACTACTAATAAATTCAGCTGCACCACAGCCACTGATAATGTATTCAATATAACCCTGCCCTGTTTTGTGTCACATCACACATTTTGCACAGTATGCTTCTCGCAACTTATCCTAAAAAAACCAACAATCACAAGCTACACCCAGTTTGCCACGTGCCACGCCATTGACTGCACCCATGTGCCGCATGACACTCATTCTGGAAAATAGAGCCCAAAGTGTCATGATGGGCACTTAAACCCCCTGCATAAATATGAATGGAACATAATGAAGTAGGAATGGATATACAGTAGCGGTCACAAATAGCAGACAAGGAACTAGTCATCTTTTCTGTAGTTGATTAATATTTTCTGTTGTGGGTCTGACACACTATCACACTTTCTTTGTTGCAGCTGCAGTACAACATGTCTTAAGGTCAATGAACGCTTACTATGTTTGCAAATACCTCATGTCTTAAGGTCAATTAAGGCTTACTACATTTGCCAATACCTGGTGATATCCCCACATGAGGCTGGGGGTTCATGTGGGCTCAACAGACACACGGAAATTTTCAATCAGTTATTATCTCAGAAACAGTTGTTTGTGGCTGACTATATGAGGAAAAAATGGGATGATTTAAAACTAACAAGCAACCTAACAAGGTACAAATGACATATCCAAAATATGCCTTCCTAACCACAGCTATTGTACTTTTCGCTCTCTTTTTTGGTTCATGGGACAATTATTTAAAAACATTACATGAAGGATTGTAAAGGGTTTTTGTAAGAGGTACATCTGAATACATTTTTTATGCCTCTGTGACGGCACAGCCGTGGCCGGAGGCATTATGTTTTCGGGTTGTCCGTCCATCCCGATTCTCGTGAACGCGATATCTCAGGAACGCCTTGAGGGAATTTCTTCACATTTGGCACAAACGACTCAAGGATGAACTCATTAGATTTTGGTGGTCAAAGGTCAAGGTCACTGTTACCTCACAAAACATGTTTTTGCCTTGGTTGGTGGAGGCATACAACCGGGAGGGGGTATTTATAGTTCTCTGTGAAGCTTACTTTTAAGCAAATTTTGTGGTCTAAAATGGGTCTCTTTCACTTCAAGGTATGTCTTTATTCATCATTCTAGCCATTACTGTTAAACTGTTCTAAACTCTACCCATAAACTTCCTCCCTATAGCATGATCCATAAAAAATGGTACATATACAATACTGTATTCATAATTAAAAGTAGCTGTTAAATGTGGTTATACTCATATATTTGGACTTGCAGTAGTAGTTTCAGTCGTTTCTGGTGCTATCTATATTTATTTTTTTATTTATTTATTTATTTATTTATTTATTTATTTATTTATTTATTTATTTGTTTGTTTATTTATTTATTTATTTATTTATTTGTTTATTTATTTGCTTGTTTATTTATTTGATAGGGACAGTGGGCAGCCACTTGACTGTCCCAGAATTCGCTATCAAGCTAATATTCATCTGTTGTCCCTAGGCAGGTAACCGGAAAAGACAGTGTGCATGGAATGTCAATGTTGAAAGACAGAAGTAACATGTCACCATTATTAGTAAAAAATAAAATTAGAAAGGAAGAAACACAGTACTTACTACATAACTGTTCACACGATTCATTTTATTTCCGCCATGAAGTCAAGTTATAAATCATGATTTAAAACTGATACATTTTCTTATACTGGTAAGTGTTGCATTCCAAATATTTGTTGCTTTGATTGAAAATGCTGATCGACCAAATTCATGGTCTGTGATGAACTACACAATCACCTCTAAGTGGAAATCACAAATGAGTGTTTATCCCTGATCTTTTAACAGATGGTTTTTTTTAAATTTTGTGAGTACATTTTTTTATTTAAAGATAGGCTTTTTGTGTTACTTCTTTTAAAAAGTTTTTTTTTCCTGAAAAGTTAAAAATAATTTAATTTGTGCTTGTTTACTTCCTTTCCTTTCTTGTTTGCAGGACTGGAACCAGATTCTGGCTTCTATCGCAGACCTGAAATTCTGTGTGTTTGCCAATGAAACTGATGCCCCATCTTTTCCTATGGAACATGCAGTTTCCTCTCCTCAGTTTGTGGATCACAAGTCAGCAGTTGGGATCCCTTTGAACTCCTCCCACATTCCTCTTGCTTCCACTCATCTGTCTCTCTTGGTGCCATTAGCCTTGGCTGAGAGTAGCCAGGGCCGAGGCCCAGCAAATCTTCATGCCGTGCTACAGGGAAGTGAGCTTGGGTTAAAGGGTAAGACTTTCTGCTGTTAGGTACAGCTCCACTAATTTCGATTCGTCTCCAAATATTGTTTTACTAAGTAAAGAAGTTTTTATTTCAATTTGGTGTGATTGAATCTATGTGTTATGCTGGAACCAGACCTGCTGTGTGTCTTGCTCGTGCCCGGGACCATTGGCGTAAGAACCAAGTGGGACGGGTGGGACGTGTCCGCCCCAATGTTTGTAAAGAATCTAATTGTCCCCCCCAACCATAACTGATCCCTCTCCCATGTAAAACTTTCAGTAAAGGCTGCAACAGCAATAAAAGATGACTTCAAAATTATGCGGAAAGGACTGTAACGCCTGTAAACATAACGTGAATTATTGACTCCCCTCTTCACACAGTAGCAGTGGTTTACCCCCATAGCCACGAAAAGTTTGCGCTTACGAAAGCACAAATGGGATATGTAGTCAACAATTAGAGGTGATTGCTCAAGCCGATCATACTATGGACTTCACTACCCATAACCCTTATAGAAATAAAAATGGTAAGAAGAAAGTTTAGGATAGCGCTTCTGAATTTGCTTGTGTCGAAAGTTCTGCGACAGAAACAGCGATAGATTTACCCACTAGCATCTGTCCAAAATGTAAACAAGCCAGGCAGTTTTTACGGTCGGGAAAACTTTTATGACAACGTCAGCTAAAGTCAGTGAATCCCAGGGGTTGGAAAGAACGGTAACGGTAATCTTATTTGTAACGTTACCTATCAATATGCCAGCTAACGTCATTGTTAGCTAGCTAGTTATCAATGAATGAACTATGATATCTGATAGTATGATAAGTAGCTAGCTAGTTAATAGCTGTCGGTACACTGTCTGAATGTGATGTTCACTTATGTGACTCCCCATGTTGCAGTGTTAGTATTTTAGCCAATATTTTGTGTAAGGTTATGGACACGTCTTATAAAATTACATTTGTTTTAGCTATCAATATCTCTTTTTAACGTTAGCCCCCCCTGCATTTTGTGTTTTCCTTTACATTTCCACCATAAATTGATGCAGAAAAGGCACAAATTTGTGCATAAAAATTCACCAGAATGCAGGAAATGAAGTGTTTGACCCTCAATTTCCTGGGGGAAGACCCCCAGACCCCCGCTTAATGTGTTCCCCCCAATGTTCAAACAAAACCTACACCACTGCCCGGGACAAGATGATCTCAAAAGCTATGATCTCAAATTATATTTTAATGCATCTGTTTACCATTTTTGCCCTTAAATTCAATAACTGTGTCAACTTTATGACCCATTGACATCACAAATCGTTATTTGGAAATAACTTCTCATGCCTTCACTGCGGCTGCTTTCAATTGATCTTTGTTTCGGGGGTTTCTGTTTGCAATCTCCTGTTCAGCCAGTGAAATGCATGCTCAACTGACTGCCAGTCCAAAACTTATCACACCTTCCCATTGATGAATACTTTGACCCTAAACACACAGCCTACGAAATCATTGTCATGTTCTGTAGACAGATGACTCAAAAGTGGAACTTTTTGGACAGCACTGGTCCCAGTATGTCTGGAGTAAAGCATATGTAACATTTCACAGTAAGAATATCATACATACCAATAGTCAAACTACCACTACGGTAGTTTGATGGTGTGAGGATGCTTTGCTCCCTTGGGACCTGGAAAACTTGCCATTATTGAAGGAACCATGAGTTCTGCTCTGTACCAGAAAATTCTTATGAAGTATGTTTGTCAGTTGAAGCGTAAATGGTTTATGCAGCAGAACAATGACCCAAAACACAAAAGCAAGTCCACATCTGATTGGCTGAGCAGGACCAAATTTTGGAGTGTCCTAGTCAAAGTCCTGACTAGAACCCAATGCAGATGCTGTGGCAGGACCTGAAACAAGCAGTTCATGCTTGAACAACTACCAATTTGTCTGAATTAAAGCAGTTCTGCATAGAAGAGTGGGCTGAAATTTGAAGATCGATATCTAATTATAGGAAGCATTTGGTTTCAGTTACGAAGTTCAAAGGGGAAGTTAGTTTTTCACATGGGTGATATGGGTGTTTAATAACTTTTTGAATTAACTAAATTAAATAATACAAAATGTGTTTTGTGTGTTTATTGAGGTTCCCTTTGTCTAATATCAAATGTTGTCTAAAGATTTGAAACCATTCCGTGTAACAAATATGCATTAATAGCGGAGATCAGGAAGGGGCAAATGCTTTTTCACGTCACTGTACCTCAGCTGCAATCTACTTTCATACCCCTGTACAACATATGAAAACACTGTGGCATAGTCACAGTAGTAAGTAATTGAACTGAATTTAACATGATTGTCCTTGTAAACATCTGTGCGTATGTAATGCCAATTACTTTCAGTTACTTTATCAGTGGTGCAAATGGGATAATTGTTTAAGAATGGGCTTGACAAAGAGGCTATTGCATCCTCTAGCAGAGGACTAAAATACCATGCAAGAAAAGAAGGGGAAGCATACTGGTGGCCCTAGTTCTGGTGTGGTGTTAGTTAATATTGGTTATGTTTATTTAAATAGACACTATGCATAAAATTAATCCACACAATTTTAACACAATTAAATAAATAATGTTTGGGACAAAGACACATTTTTAAATGATTTGGCTCTGTACTCCATAATTTTAGATTTGTAACCAGTTCAGATGTGGTTAAAGTGCACATTCTCAGCTCAGTTATGTAAATGAAAGTATGAATGTTTAGTACTTTTTTGCATGCAATGATTGCTTGAAGTCTGTGACCCATAGACATCACCAGGTGCTGAGTATCTTCTCTGGTGGTGTTCTGCCAGGCCTGTACTGCAGCCATCCATTTTAGGGGTTAGTTGCCTCTTCAGCATAAGAAATTGATGTTCAATTGGATTCAGATCGGGTGAATGACTTGGTCAGTCAATAATTTTTCTGTTTTAAAGTAAAAAAAAACTCCTTTGTTGCTTTAGCAGTATGTTTGGAATCACTGTCATGCTGTAGGATGCAGCACTGTCCGATGAGTTTGGAGGCTTTTTCTTGTACTTGAGTAGATAAGATGCTTCTGTACACTTCAGAATTAATTCTGCAGCTGCTATCAACAGTTACATCATCAATGAAGATGAGTGAGCCAGTACCTGTGGCAGCCATACATCACCAAACCATAATACACTGGCCACCATGTTTCACAGATGAGTGGCCTCCTCACTTTGCTCCTACCATCACTCTGATGCAAGTGAATCTTGGTCTCATCTGTCCACCAGACCTTTTTCAAGAACTCAGGCTCTTTTAGGTACTTCTTAGCTATCTGTAACCTGGCTATCCTGTATTAGTGGCTAGTGGTTTGCATTGTTTCCATGGTTGGCATAAGTGTTCTGTAGACAGTAGTCACTGACACATCCATGCCTGCCTCCTGAAAGAGTGTTTCGGATCTGACGGTTAGATGTTTGGGGGTTTTTCTTCATTATGGTGAGAATTCTTCAGTCATCAACTGTAGAGGTCTTCCTTGTCTCGATACTAAAAGCTGTCTTATACCTGCACTAAGGAAGCAGTTGAACATATCTGACTAATGAGAACCATCTGTGGAGCCTGTTACATCCCAAAAGCCAACACGAGTTCCAATAACCGGGCGCAACAACGGACAACAACACAAATGCCACAAACAAAACAAAGTCAAAATCTATGTATAGTAACAAAAATATAATATTTGTTACGACCAATAAGACAAAAAACAGAACACATTACCATGTATAGGTTAACAGGATGATTCAGGTAGAAGACAGACCAGAGCTAGGCTACTCTTCATCTAAAAGAAAGCACCGTTCTAAACCTCACTACCGGGGCAAAGCAAAAGGAGTGAGTCTTCCGGCAAACTTTTTCCTGCTCTGGCCTAACCATCTAAAAACGTGTTAAAACAAAGAAACTGCCTGACCACCTGCAACCTACAACAGAAAAGTACCAAAACAAAACATAAACAGACAACAAAATGTGGTAGCAGCAGCAACACAAAAGTAAAGGGAGTGTTAGAAAGGCATCAGAGTCAAAAAGGAGTCTCTCAAAAAACCCATTCAACCGAGGTGTCTTCAGGCTTTATCCAGTTGACTTAGGTGGATCCAGGTGCGCATTGGCAAGCAATCAAGCCCCAATCAGCTCCAACTGCAGGAAAGGAATTAACACATGCACACGGACTCACAGAGCAAGGGAACATAACAAGCCATTTGTCCCAAACATTATGGTGCCCTGAAATAGGAAAAGTGCTGTAATTTCTACATGGTGAAACCAAATAAAAAAACATGTATAAAATACCCTTTAACCCGAAAATGAGCTGTGGGGGTTTATTTGGATTCATTCCATGTTTTTACTGTACAATGTTCAATCAATCTGGTCACACTATACAGTTTGAAGATGTTAAATCTCACAGTTCTATCTCTATAGACAATTATACAATACCATTGTTTTATCGCCAACTGTTCCTTATTTTGTAACCTTGGGGCGGCAAAATAGACTTGGGGAGTCCTGGTGCATTTTGGGAATCTACAGACAACTAAAATCATGATAAAGTCCTTATAAGGCCACACGAAGATGAACCCGCAAAGTTTGTCCAGGTGAGCTGCAGTGAGCATCTAGAAAACATTTCAGGGAAACATTTCAGGGAAACTCGATTTACAGATTGTAATCGGGGTAAGTGGAAACGTACGTTAATTTAATTTTTGGTTGAACTGTCCATTTAAAAAAAAGAAGGCTTACAATTACATTTATGATGCAACAACAACCCACTGTCTTTTAAAAAGTCTTAATGTTGTTACTAAATATTGACCTAATTACTGCATTAGAAACCAGTATGTAATATAGGAGTGCATGTGGTCTCTGCAGCATACTATCACATATGCATGATTAGAATGTAAAGGACTGAATCTTTTAAAGGTGATACAGTAATACCCATCAGAATATTTTCCACTATGATATTGAAGAAGACCATAATTATTTTCACTCAAATGTCGGGATGCGACGGTGCACTGAACTGACAGTACGGTTCGTATCACGATACAGAGCTCACGGTACGGTACAATCTCGTCCCCAGAGGGCGTGGCTTTATTCCTCTTGCTGGTAGGGAGGAGAGTGGGTACGGTATGGAATAATGGATAATAAATAGATAATAATCGAACATCACTTTTAAATGTGCTGGTTATTTTCAATGAAACAAGACTTTTTTTTTAGGCTACATGTCTCAAAGAAGTACTATTTTATCGACTACATTTTATGAGAAAACGATGTATCTACTTAGCCAACGTAGGCCTATATCAGATAGCACTTTCTCTTTCAAGCAGCCATTAGAACAAGTCGCGGTAAAGAAATCAGCATCCAGGGCTAAAACAACCCATTTTTCGGTACGATTTTTCGGTACACTGGATTGTTTCACACCCCTACTCAAATGAAGAGGGGAATGCTTAAATTTTAATGGGGTAGCTTTGCTAACATTGGACAAATACAGATGTTTGAAAAACATAGTTGACAATACTTAGACTATGTCAGTTTTCTGAGTTATTAAAATTAAATGACTGGCTTATAATAGGTATTAAAAGTAAGTGTTCTGGACTAACTTCTGGGAGAATGTGAAACGACACAATAAGAGGGCCACCTGAATTCCAAAGTAGGATAAACGGTACAAGAATTTGGAAAACCGAGAATTGTCAGTTATCACCACTGAGACTACTACTGCCATCAAGAAGACCAGTAACTGGATATCCCCAGGAATAGGTGGAATAGCCAACTTCTGAATCAAGTACCTGCCAAATATGTAGGAGGACCTTGCGCAAGTATACAGAAAAATTAAGAATAAAGAAGAATGCTCTAACTGGCTCATGCAAGGTATCACCTATCTACTTCCAAAGAATGAAGAGACCCAGGACCCAAAGAACTACTGCTTGCCAACCATGAATAAGGTCCTCACCTCCATTATCACTGAGAGGATTTATACATTCCTTGAGAGTAAAAACTTCTTACCCGCAGAACAAAAGGGGTGGAACAGAGACATTTATGGATGCAAGGACCAACTTCTCATCAGTAAATCGATTATAGAAGAGGTCAAATCAAAAAAAGAAGAACGTGACCACTGCTTGGATCAGTTACAAGAAGGCAGTTGCAGCGTGCCACACTTCTAGATTGAGAGGAGATTGGAAATGTGTAAGATCTGCTATATCACCATCAGGTGTTTTACCTCTGGGCGACATGACTCAGGAGGTAAGAGCGGTTGCCTGGTTGCCAGTTCGATCCCCCTGGGAGTGTCGAAGTGACCCTGATCAAGACACCTAACCCCTAATTGCTCCCAACGAGCTGATTGGCACCTTGCATGGCAGCCTTTCGCCGTTGGTGTGCAAGTGTGTGTGAGTGGGTGAATGAGAGGCATCAATTGTAAAGCGCTTTGGATATATAAATTTATAGATAAAAGCGCTATATAAATGCAGTCCATTTACCATTTAGAAAGAGCATGAGGTCCTGGAAGACCACCCTTAATTCCCACTATATGGGTGGGTCACTAACATCTAGACCAATCAACATTAAATGTGAGATCTTCTAAGGAGATTCACTCAGCATTGCTCATCTGCATTGCAGTAGCACCACTTAGTACTTTGCTCAATAACAGCAGTTATGGATGTTGCAACATGGCAAATTGTACAATCTCTTCTATATGAATGACCTGAAGACTTTTGCCAGAGACGACAACCAGCAAAGTGGTATTCTCACCCTCATCAAGACCTTCAGTGCTGACATCAAAAGAGATGGTACACTGCTGCGCTAATTGCTGGACTACCTGCAATGTGATTGGCTTTGCTACCTGCGTTGTACAATGCAATTGGCTTAGTGACAGGTGAAGCTACTTGCTCAGCTACATGCTTAGCCGTTGGTTTTGTTACATGCATGGCTCTTTGTTTGGCTACTCACATAGCTACATGCTTGGCTATTTTGGCTGCTCACTTTGCTACATTTTGGGCTACTGATATTATATATTTTAGCTTTTGACTTCGCTCTTTGTGTATGCTTCTGTTCTCTTAGATGAGAGTTCAATGATTTGATGTTTAGTTTGGTCCTTTTACATAATTTTGTTCCGGTGCTTTGCAAATTGGTAGTGTAATTGCAGTTCTAAATAAAGTCTGTGTAAAGTTGTTTGTCAATATTCTAAGAAGCCATTTCTTCCCATTCCTATAAGTACCCTGAGTGCAGTTAAAAATAAAATTAAAGTTGATTTTAAAAGATTTTATCTGTGGTATCACAATTGAGTGATATGTGAATATTGATACAATGGGGAGGCGGTTTTACACAAATGCTGCCGTTTATATAGCTCACTAAACTATTACTATTATGGTAAAGTGGAAAATTCTGATGCTATCGGGTGCATACCACTTCTTTGTTTGGAATAACAAAACTACTGTTGTCATATTTCGCCTGATCTGCGTATCATTTGCAATGGGTTTTGTCTGAAGGGTCTATACTGTATTCAGTGCTTAATACTGTACTGTGTTTAATGTGTTCCTCTCCAGCTATTCTTTGATTATTTTACTATAGGCTACCATGTTTGGCTACTACTGGAAAATTTAAGGCTGACCTAGAATTATGCTATAAGGGGTTGCAAGAGTATGATGCTATTTGGTAATGTACCGATGCTTTAGGAAGCGTTATTACCGACAAAATTACATTATCAAGTTAGCCTAAATAAGTGCAAGACTTAATTACCAATGTGTAGTTTTCATCCAGCCATTTGATGGTGTTTCTCAATATCAAAGAGCATTTACCTAATGTTTGATTACATGGCCAGACAATGGCGAGGTTCATTTAACATAAGTCAGGGTGCAGAGAACATGAAAACCGAAACTAAAGGATGAAAAAGGTGTACAAACAAAAGAAAGGAGCTCAATCTGTTAGGAGCCACTGATCATCCTTACATACCTAAAATAATTTCTATACTGAACAAAAATATAAATGTAACACTAATCAATTTGGAAGATTTTATTGAGTTCAAAGATAATAAACATAAATCAGTCTACTGAAATAGATTAATTAACCCCTTAGTGCACATGCCAAATCTGGCCAATCCTTGCCCATTTAGGGGGTACCCTATTTAAAGCTTTATAACTCCAGATGTGAACACCACAGAGACTTGAAAAATAGCTTAAATGAAGCAAGACATTTGTACCATTTACAATACCGACTTAGATTAGTTTATATGCATACATTTGGAAGAAATAAGTCGCTGGGGAGGGCCGGTCTGCCTGCTGGTTTTTGTTCCAACGAAATACCCTGGTTCACTCATGTACTTGAGCAGAGAATACATTTATCATCTGCAGCTATAGCTGATGCTTATACAACTTGGAGTAATGCCAATTATCATTAACTGGAGCACATACACAAATTCCCCTTTCACACAATACCCAGGGTTGACATGGGATATTGAGCACCTGTTCACAACCTGCATTTCACCCATTCACACCACACAATGGTCACGGGTAAAAACCTGACCTGCTGTTCATACAAAAGCCAGGTCCACACGTTTACTTCAGTACATGTGACTGCTGAGCAGGTTTGTTGCTTCATTAACCCCTCTGTGCAAGCCCCCTAGTGGTCAATTCAGACATTCATTGCTTCTGCAACCAAACTGAGTAGAAACAACAAACTTGGTTTAGCTTTATTAGTACACGATACACTACAATGATACTAAATACAGAGTTACTGAGTGCCACCATTGTCACGCAGGTCTCACAGCAGTCTCATCTGCAACTATACTCCCCAAACGTGACACACTGGACAATAGTGCCCATCTGGTAGTTCACAAAAATATTCTTTCCACACCAAAAATTTTTTATGTTAGTTTTTGGAAGATTTTACTAATTTTGCCAACTCATCAGTGTGGCTAAAGCAAATTCTTTAGGGAGTGGGTCTGAAAAACAGGAATCATGAAGTCTAGCTAGTACATACAGTATACAAACATGCACGTATTACGTTGTGTCATATTTTTGATATTGCTGTATATTTGCTTTGACCATAAGCAATAACGGTTAACCTTTGCTAATGCTCAGCACATTTGTATTGGGGCTAACTTACAGCCCTCGCTGTTAGTATGGAATGGAAATGGAAATACTCCTTCAGATTCACTGTGTGATGATATGTGCTAGATAAAAATTCCCTTGATCATAATGGAAATATGTCATCCCATTCCCATACAACAGAAGATGTCATACTGTAGAGTATAGATAAACATACAAGTAGGAAATACTTATGTATGTGTGATACAGTGTGTCACAATGGTTTTGAATTATTTTTCAGTGTGATATCAATGTTTTATCTAAATCACCATAAAGGGGCAAATGTATATGCTTAATAATGGACAAAACACATTTTCTTCATTTTTGGTTTTGGACAGGTTTTTGAACTCCTAGAAATCTTAGATCCCTATACTGATGAAAAGATTCATTCTCACTTAAAAATGATGCAAAAGTGAGAACACGAGTGTGCACTGCTGACTTTTTGCTTCATACATCTTTAGCAGTTACCCTCAGATTTAGCATATTTGTGGTCAAGGAGTTCATGATCCAGGACATATAGTTTTACCTTCTACATATGGGATCTCTCAGTATTTTCGTTTCAAACTGAAGGACAGCAACATTTTTTGCATTTTCACCAAGATAATTGCATTTCTGGCAATTAATTTCCAACTAAATTATTATATTCTAAATGGTACAACTGTCTTGCTTAATTTGAGCCTTTTTCTACGTCTCTGTGATGCTCACACCTAGAGTTATAAAGCTGTAAATTTGGCATCCATGCGACATAGTTAAGACAAGAAAATTATATTGTACCCTATGTGAAGATCCTATTTTGGATTACCAATACATTGTGCCAGTTTAAGTAGTATGTATTAACCTGTTTTGTGTGAAGGTAGCTAAGCTATGGATATTTAGTATGTGAGCTGCTAAGGTTAAGTTTGCTAGCTTCCAATGTCACTCAAAAGAGCTTTCTTCCTACTGAGTATTAACTAGGTAGATTGCTCCAACCTCCTGCAAATATATTTGTCAGTTTAACATTTGTGATTGTTTGAATTTACCTAAAGCCTTTCACTGATGTTGTGTGATTTTGTGTGATCAGCATGCCAAATACTCTAGAGTGTAATATAAAAAGTCTTGTCTGCTTTGAGATGGCACTATATGTTAAATATAATACTCTTTTTTGGACAGTTTCTTGTGAGAAATTTATGAGTGTCAGAAGTTGAGAAGAGAGCGAGTGAATAGAGTCAGAGAGGAGAACATCAGATACAGAAGAGGAGGTAATTAGACAAGTTATAGAGCCCCAAGTGAGACTAATTAGTAATTGCATACTCTAAATTCATAATTCACAGCATTTTGAGTTTTTTTTTCCTGTGGAGGTCTCCTTTATGAAGTATGTGGGCTTATCTCTTTCTTTCCATTTAAAGGTTCTGCTGGAAACGAGTCTCTGAACTTGACACTGCTGTTCTACTCTCAGCCTGAACTGATACACAATGGGTTGAGTGGCGAGACTGGATCAACATTTACATGCCTGAGGGTCACTGCGCCTGCATACATTCTACCTCAAACTCCGTGAGTCATTCATGAAGATTTTCCATTCATAGCACAATGTATTGAGTTATGGTAGGTAGAGGAAAACTACAGGTAGTGGCCAAAAAGTTGTAAACACCAATATACTGTCATTTGCTACCTGATTAGGCTTGTGTGCACCACCTGAAGAGCCACTGTCTTTGGTATAGAATCTACGGGCATGTCAGATTCCGCAGGAGGGATAAAGTAACATTCTTCTACGAGAAAGTCATTCAGCTCATGCCTAGCAGTACAAAACACTCATTGTTCCTGGAACTTCACAGGGAGGCGCACTGGGCATGGCGGCTGAATTTTGGTATTTTCGAGTGTACTATGTGTACCGCTCATGGCGCACGGCGCAGGTGGAAAGTGGGCTGGATTAGGCTGAATATATTATAAGTGGGTGTGCTGCAGCTGAATTCAATAATTGCCAATGAAATTACCTATTTTCATTCACATTAAGAGCCTGCGTACTGCCAATGTCCATGATCTACCACTACAATCGAAGATGAGGATTCACTCATCAGAAGAAGCCTCTTCCAAGAGGAAACTTACATTCTTGTGCCGGAGGTGCAGAATAGGGCTGTCACTTTTTCCAAAAATTGAGTTCAAATGAATCCCATTAAGAAGAGAAATTCATTTGAATTTGTTTGAATTTTCTACAGTTAAAATTTCAATAAAGCACTACTTAAATTTGCCATGAAACCTGTAGCTATAGCTATATTGCTTAACTAAGAAATGATGACAATAGTATCTGGAAAATTTTATTAAACAAAATAGAACCAGGGAAGATCATAACAATGTCAATGATGCCATTGAAAGCAAGAAAATGACTCAGTAGGTCAGCTTTTGCTCAGACAAAAGAAAAAAATTCTAAAAAATAATGGCGTGGCCTACTTAAACTAAACTGAACAAACTAAACCCCTTTGGAGTGGCAAAAAGTGTCAGCTTTTTGAAGGTTAGACAGTTGCTCCTTGCATATGTTGCATATGTGCCTTGCAAAATGGCACTCCTCAGGTGTGGTGAGTTTCCATTTGGAATTTATGGCCTACAGGCTACAAGGATAGTATGACCCACACATGAACTTTAATTTTAGGCTACCTAATGGTATACCATCCAGACAAAACAATAACATAGCTTGTTGTTTATCAATCTTTTTCATATTGGGAACTACTATGTTCGCAAAATGGATGAGTACAGAGCGGAACTGGGCTCCTCATTTCACCTGGGCAATGAAACTACAAATTCAATTAATTACATATTTGTAATCACAAGTTTTGATTATTTTTAATTTTTTTCAAACTTTGTTCATTGGATTTTCAACGTAATCAGCATTTATAAAATAATTGCACTTGTAAGTTATTTGGTAGGAGTATAGAACAACACATCAAAAACAGCAATACAATAACACAGGGTAATCACAAAAAAAAAAAATAATAATAATAAATAAAAATAAAAATTAAGACAGAAAAATAAATAAATACATATATATATAATAAAAATAAAAAAGAAACAAAAATGTATTTTGATACGGTTGTTTACAGGTCAACTAGATCAGACAATACAGTCATCCTTAACATCATAGATGTTGTGTATACACATGCCAGCATGGGCGTAAATTACGGGGGGGATGGGGGGGTTGTAACCTCCCCAATAATCAAAACCGGCCAATACAACCCCCCCAAATAATCATATCATCCACCTACTGACTTCCACCTACTGTGACGTCATGTGCATACCCTCTATACATGATAGTATTGAGTAGCCTATTTTGTGGATTAATTGTATTGATACTCAAAGAAAATCAGGGGAAGTTTCCGCCACTGCTTAGTGATTAAAACAGATTTTTCTAAATCGCATTTATCATTTAATCTCCCTAACACAATGTGAAGAAGCTGTGTCACTTTCTAATTGATTAGTCAGATTGTTTGCATGCTTGTTAATCACTGAAAATGAATTAAAACAGTTTGAGATCAATGAATAGTTTAAAGGAAAATTTTCAGCTCACCAGTTGCTGCTAAAAGGCTAAATACTACAGTAGGAGCAATACTTTTTGCTAGACGGCTCAAACATCTGATCATGTCGCCACTTCTCATTGAAATATCGCCTCAGGGCTGTGACGCGAGATGGGTTGCCAGGTTACTGCCATGTAAATAACGCGATAACACAGTACAGACAAATGTTGGGCATCCGCCACTGTGGCGTGTGAGCCTCACAAATTTACCAGCCACTCGCATTTGGCAGGTGTTCATTTTACACCCTGGTTGCAATTATCTTGCTAGTATGAGGTATGACTAGTGATTATTTCTAAGGTATATCAAGTGATTATTTATTGTTAACAAATAATAATTTAGGAATTACCATTAATGCTATGCTTACAGATTGCGTACATTTATGCATACCTATGATTTACATGGCATTCGCAGGAAAACAGGTTATATTGCAAAATCTGTACACCAAGGACAGAAAATTACCACAGAATCTTGTTCAGAACATCTTTGTTCAGGAAGTGATAAATATCCATTTTACTAATACTGGAACAACAAATTGATGCGTTACAAATTTGGTGCTTTTATCACAAAGTGAATGATTTTATGCTATTCCACTGCACTAGGTGAGATATGCAGATCATGTTGTTTTGGTATGTCTCTTCCCCTTAAAATTCATGCGAAACAGCAATTTAACAGCCTTTTTGCAAAAAAAGATCTCCTGGGGGGGCAGACCCCCTCTACATGGGTGGAGACCTCAACCGCCCCAATGTTCAACCCAAAGTTACGCCCTTGCATGCCAGGCCTCTTACATCATCAGAATGTGTCATGTCCAGTGAGGATTTAAAAAAAAAATATATATATACAAATATAAATATACATCACTCTGGAACTGCAGGGAAATGAAGACACTTGACATAAGAAAATAAGGGGGCCCACATTTTAATTTATTTATAGACCCTTGTGTGTTTAATTTTTTCCAACTTTATGCAATTTAAAACTGCTTTAATCCAATGAGCATGTGAGGGGGGTGCAGAGGATTTCCATCTAAGCAAAATTAATCGTCTTGCCAACAAAGTGACAAAGGCAATTACATCCTTATTCATTTTGGTCAGTTGTAATGTGGGTGAGGAAACCCCGATAATGCAATAAAAGGGTCTGGTGCGATCTGTGTGCCACTTATTTCTGAGAGTGTGTTAAAGATTTTTTCCAAAAACCAACGAGAGATGGGCAACACCAAAACGTGTACGTGGTTTGCAGGAGACTGGTTACATCTTACGCAGTTTGGGTTCACATCCTTAAATTTTGGATAATCTTGCTTTGGTCCAATGAGCCCTATGATTGAGTTTACATTGAATGAGACCGTGTTGCGCGCAAACAGAGGAGGTGTGTACCCTTTTGAGTGCCCCCTTTTTCCTCACCCAATTCCTCCTCCCATGAGGATTTAATGTCGTTTAATGAGGTGGATTGTAAAGAGCAAATTTGTCTATTGTCAAGGTACCTTTCAGAGTAGGACGTGGGGTAAGAAAAGTGTCAAACTGTGTTTCACCAGGAAGGGTGGGGAATCGGGGATCCATGCTGTGGACGTAACTTCGGATCTGTAAGAACCTAAAAATATTGTCTGGGGAGACCAAATTTAACTGATAATTGCTCAAACGTAGTAAATGTATCGTTAATATAGAGATCTATAAATTTTTTAATACCGAGACTAGACCATGTTGAGAAAGCACTATCAACCATAGACGGGGAAAGAGCCAGGTTTGAGCCTACAGGAACGGAAAAAGTGGTTGTCTGAAACAATCAATCTAAATTGATTCCAGATCTTCAATGTTGTTTTGACATATTTTTGGTGAAGGAGGAGTAAGGGCCTGTAATGGAGGAGTGAGTGAGGGAAGACAATGATGCCGGCATAGATGAGGCGGCCTCCATCTCTAACCAAACAGGGGGTGGGGATATCTCTCTGCTCTGCAACCAGTACTGAACGATCCTAAGATTAGCAGCCCAATAATAGAACCTAAAATCTGGTAGTGCAAGACCTCCATCTGGTTTGGGCCTCTGCAAAAGCATTGTTCGTATCCTGGGAGTCTTTTTATCCCATATAAAGGGTAGAATTAGGCCATCGACCTTATTAAAAAATGTATTGGGAAGAAAAATCGGTAGGCACTGAAAGGGATATAAGAATTTAGGGAGAGTATTCATTTTGAGAGAATTAATTCTAAAACTATTTTGAGCAATTTTAAATGGCAAGTTATGTAAAGGGAAACTTTTTGCGGCCACATTAAGCGGCATCAATTCACTTTTACTAAGATTCAGCTTATACCCTGATAAGTGACCGAAGGATGTGATAGTGGCAAGGGCAGCAGGAACAGAAACAGAAAAGTTGGATATGTATAATAATAAATAATCCGCATATAAAGATAATTTTTGCTCGTGGCCGTATCTGACTATACCTTTAATGAGAGAGTTGGAGCGAAGTGCTATCGCAAGGGGTTCTATGGCGAGGGCAAACAACAAGGGACTTAAAGGGCAACCCTGGCGTGTTGACCGTTGCAGAGGGAAACATCCTGATTGAATGTTATTAGCCCTGACAGAGGCTTGGGGGATGAGTACAGTCTTATCCAGGTAATGAATTTGGAGCCAAAGCCGAATTTATTTAGAGTCTAAAAAAAGTTTACACTCTACCCGGTCAAACGCTTTCTCCGCATCCAGGGATATAAGGGCCTCAGGGGTGTTGGTGACAGAGGGATTATATATGATATTAAATAATCGTCGAAGATTGAAGAATGAGTATCTATTTTTAATAAATCCTGTTTGATCGGGAGAGATAAATGATGGGAGGACTATTTCCAGACGTGTTGCCAGAAGTTTGGCTAGAATTTTATAGTCAACATTTAACAAGCTAATTGGACGGTATGATGCACAATCAGGAGGGTCATAGTTTTTTTGTTGAGAATAAGATAAATAGTTGCCAGAGTGAGAGTCTGTGGGAGAGTACCATTTACAAATGCATTTCAATTAGAATAGGGGCTATTTTGAAAACAACTCGGCCGAATAGCCGTCAGGTCCTGGGCTTCTCCTGGATTGAAGGGGTTTGACAGCATTAGACAATTCTTCAGCAGTGATCGTTTGCTCTAATTTTTTAACCAAATCGCGACTAAAGGCACAGCAAGGGAGTGGAAAAAATTATCCAATTCTAATACATCCGCTTCATTTTCAGAAGTATATAAAGACTGGTAAAATCTCTTGAACTCATCATTGATCCCCCTGGGGTCTAATGACATCCCGGATGATGTACAAATTTTAGGAATCTGGTGTGATGATGATAATTGACGTATCTTATGAGCTAATAATTTATTGGCTTTATCTCCCTGTTCGTAGTAAGTGCTCCTATACTTGACAAGCAGTTCAGTAACCTGATCTGTTAATAATGTGTCAAATTCATGCTTGCAAAGTTAAACGCTCCTTATAAATATCTGGGGATGGTGAAACGGCATAAATGTCATCTAATTGGGCAATACAGAGTGTTAACACAAATATCTTTTTAAAGTTTGTTCTCATGTGCTGTGTAGGAGATAATTTTACCCCTGATATATACTTTCCAAGTTTCCCAGAGAATAGATGTAGAGATGTTTGGGGTTCTATTTGTTCTTATAAAAAGTCAATTTGATTTGAAACAAAATTGACAAAGTTTTCATCACTGAGCAGTTGAGTATTTAGACGCCAAGACGGTCTCAGGTTATCAACAGTTTAAAAGACTATTTCCATAATAACTGGGGCATGGTCAAATACAACAATTGGATTATATGAGCATGAAGATATGTAATGGAGAAGTCTATCATCTACTAGAAAGAAGTCTATGCGCGTAAAAGTGTGGTGAACCGGTGAGAAAAAAAGAGTATGCTTTTCCAGAAGGATTAAAAATTCTCCAGGGGTCTGAAACTGCATATTCAGACATAAAGGTTCAGACAACCCAAGCTGAGTTTAGCAAGGTAGTAGGTTTAGTGGAGGATCGATCCAAATGTGGGTCTAACCAACAGTTAAAGTCACCGCCTAAGATCAACATAAGGGAGGACATATCGGGGAGAGTAGAGAAAACCAATTTGAAAAAATTGTCCCCATTAGGAGCATAAATCTTAACAATAAGTACATTCATATTGGACAGCCTACCACTGACCATTACGTATCTCCCATTGGGATCGGCGATCACATTAGAACATGTAAAAGGTACTGATGTGTGAAATAAAATAGCCACCCCTCTTGCCTTACTCTGAAATGTGGAATGGAACACTTGACCCGCCCATCTGCACCTAAGGCTTGAGTGTTGTGATATCTTGAGATGAGTTTCTTGGAGAAAGATAATGTGAGCTTTCAATTGATGAAGATGGTAGAGCATCTTAATACGTTTAACTGGGTTATTGATGCCACTGCAATTCCAAGTAAGAAAATTAAAACCATTCCCTCCAGCTGGAAGGGCTACAGCAGGCTGAGTCATTTCTTAAGAGAGAGAGGACGTGTAAAGGACGAGGCACAATGTAAACTAAAGATCTTAGTTGACCATAAGAGTGCACGTTTAAAGGAGTAACATGGTGGTTGAATGTGACACTTGCCAGTTGTCTTTAGGCAACAACAAAACAAATGTGCATAATTTTTTTATTATTCAGTCACTTAAATGTATTTTAAAACGTATTTTTCTAAGCCTAAATGTCCCACTATAAAAGTTCACCCAAACTGTCTGGGCGTGGTAATAAGAACTGTCAGTTAGCTATGATTGACAGACCATGCCCCGTTACCATAGCTACCTCCATGATACGCGCTCATCTTGGGAGACTGAATTTTCACAAGCTAGCTAACTTAGTATATCAAGTATCGACAGCTAAGGACGTTTACTTATATCCAATAATAATTTTTTCTAGCTAGCTAGCCAGCCAAGTTAAGATAAAACCACAACTATAACGTCCTTATGAAAGCAAACTAGCTAGCTAACGTTATCGATATTATTAAATTATGAAAGCAAACTACATAGCTAGCTAACATTAGCTAGCTAGCTATAAATGAATATGACCAACCAGAGATAGTCTAATAGTCCTTAAAAGGCACTCTAATAAGTGAATCTAACGTTAGTCAAATATTTGTATTGTCTTGCCTGTAAGCCAGCGGCACAAACTATGGGTCACGAGTTATCCATTTAGAATGAGCTTTCACAGCAATCTGACTGACTGTAGGGAGGGCAAAACGTAGTTTTAGAATGTCGCCAGTAGTGCATGCGTGTGAGCTGTGACCTTTTTCACAGAAAAGGTTGTTTGTCGCCTTTTTTTTTTAGTTTATTACAGTGGTGATAGAAGTCACAATAATTAAGTGGTGCTGTTCTGTTAGCCTTTACTGATAAACCGTACAAGGTTAATGTGAAGTAGCTAGCACAATCGGACAGCACTGACCCATAAAAATATACTTTGAATGATACTTGCTCAATTGAACGGTAAATCTGAAAAACATTTGATTATTGTCAGCGGCACCGAAATTTTCTTTCACACCCTCAATAAACGGCACAAGTCACAGTAGACGATTGAATTAAACCTTTTAAAGTTATATATTTTCTGTAACGTTATCAATTCTGCTTGGCCACAGTGAGTGAAACTAGGCGATCTGAGCGTATGGTTTCTATGTAAATTACGTCAGAAGGATTCAGCCTTGTTGTTTGCTACCTAAACTTCACACCACACTTGTAGCAGGACGATGTGTCCAGTCAGATTTCTCTACGGGGCGTGGAAAGGGGAGTGGTTACTGTACTTGTGATGCACTAAGTTGACTAACATTCTCGACCGGCTGAAAATAGGACAATAAATTTAAAACGCATATTTCTCCAAAAACAAAGAACGGACATATTTAATACTTTAATCATCGTGTTTCTTCAATGCCTCTTGTGCAAATAGCACATAAAACCGAGAAAGTGTGAAAACCACCATGTTACTCCTTTAAAGAACAACGACAATTGACAAAACAAAGAACATATAAAGACTATATACAAATAAAGAGGGAAAAACCCCTTCCCAAAAACCTCCCTTGCCGAAGCATCTCCCCAACTGAGATGCAAGCAAAACCCTAAATACAAAAAACATTTAGAGCAAAGCATGATAACTCTTACTCTTTGCTACCTGAGATTTGTGACCATTGAACCTGAGTAAACCAAACATGCATAAATTGGTCCCTAGTAGAGACTGAGGAAAACTAGCATCAGTTAAGCGAGGCCAAGGTCAATAAAACGGCTTAAGTGGTAGAACTGCGACTGAACTATGCAAATAGCCAAATATTGACCTTAGAGGCAGTTTGGATCAAAATAAAATAGTAATGATGCAAATATAAAGCAGTAAGGTGCATGGAATAAAGAATTTTAAAAAACATATACAGTGGGCTCCGTAATTATTGTTACCCTTGATAAATATGCACAAAGAAATGCTAAAAAAAATTGCTGAACTAAAAAATAATACAGTTATTGACATAAGCTTTATTTTCCAACGTGTAAACTAGTGTACTTGATTAATGATTCATTGGAATCAACCTTAAATTTTTTAATTAAAAAAAATATTTCCCCAAAAAACAGGTTCCACAATTATTGGCACCCCTGGTTTAATGCTTTGTGAAAACACCCCTGGCAAAGATGACAGGCATGAGTCTTTTCCTATAATTTGTGATAAGTTTAGAGAACACATTTGGAGGGATTTTTGACCATTGCTCCATGTAGAACTTTTCAGAATCATTGATATCTTTGGGTTTGCGACCCTCCTCTTCAGTTCAGACCACAGGTTTTTGATGGAATTTAAGTCTGGAGACTGAGATGACCATTGGAAAACATGGATGTTGATTTCACTTAAGCATTTCTGTTTAGATTTTGATGTGTGCTTGGAGTCATTGTCCTGCTGGACAATCTACCTATGATTAAGTCCTAGCTTCTTAGCAGAGACAGCCACATTTTCTGCCAGAATTTCGTGGTATTTTGCCATTGATCTAAAATAGTGCCCCAGGACCACTGCCAGCAAAACATCTCCAAAATATCAATGACCCACCTCCATATTTGACAGTAGGTATGAGGTTCTTTTCCTGAATGCATTCCTCTTTTGCCGCCAAACATGTCGATGGTGTGTATGGTTCAATTTTGGTCTCATCTGACAATAGCACTCTCTTCCAGTCATAATTCCAGTGAGGTTTGGCAAGCTCCAGATTCTTGGTTTTATTTATTGTGCTCAGTAAGGGCTGTCTTTGTGCCACCCTTCCAAAGAGTTAGTTGGTATGGAGGTGCCATTTTATGTTTTTTTTTAGACTTGTTGACCACAAGAAACAAACCAATCTCTGCAATTCTTAAACAGTGATCCTTGGGTAATTAATGGCCTCTCTCACCATCTTCCTCACTGTCCGTGGGGACACCATGCACTTGCTTCCTCTTCCTGGCAAATTTACAACCGTTCCATATGTTTTACACCTTTTTATTATTGCCCTTACAGTGCTAAGTGGTATGTTTAACCGTTTATGTCTTTTTGCGTACCCATTACCAGACTTGTGACGGTAAATTACCATCGGTCTCTTCTGAATTGACAGTTATTTGGCTTTTCTCATGCTGATGGATGACAAAGGGATTTTGTATGCTTGTTACCTAATTTTTATTCTCTAGTGAAACTGGAAGTGATGGAATGACACAATATAGTGCCTTTAGACTGAGATGAACTAAATTAAGTAAAATTGTATTGCCAATTTCATTTTGTTTGATTTTACTTACAATAATTGTTAGGGGTGCCAGTAATTATGGCACCTATGGTTTTCAGAAAAAAATAGATTACTTAATAAAAAAACATTGAAGCATGAGATGTATTGAAATAAAAGTATATAGTTTTAAGAATATTTAACTTATAAGCAAACAAATAAAAATAAAAATAAACGCACAAAGACCTTTTTAAATAAAAAAATGTAAAAGATGATATTAAATTAAATATATACATTAACACCATCTTTAAGTGTGTGAAATCAAAATAACTCCACACCTTGCTTTTACTCCTTTCTTTTCCAGCCGTCTACAAAAAATTAATTAAAAAAATCAGTTTTCCGGTTTCAAACATATATTTTTATGAATATTATTACTGCTCTACAAATAATTTAAAATCAGTTTTCCGGTTTCAAACATATATTTTTATGAATATTATTATTATTGTTGTTGTTGTTGTTATTAATTTGTTATTATTTCTTAGTATCTATTCTCAGTAAATGAATTATATTTTCTTATTTTATTCCTACTACGTGATCTCAAAGAGTAAGACTTTATCTAGCGAGCTTCCCTGTCCATAAGAATTCGGTGGTGAAAATAACTACAATGGGCTCTGACACACTCGCTCGCAATAACGCATTAGCTATTGACACAGCCTCATTATTTCTTATTATATATTCTCAGTAACTTAAATGAATTATATTTTCTTATTTTATTTCTACTACATGATCTCAAAGAGTAAGACATTATCTAGCGGAGCTAATGAGTGAATCAAGTGTAACGTTAGATTAAATTAAATTGACTGGATGAAATACGTGAAAAAACTACAATGCGCTTTCGTGCAGGTTACCCGCTGTTAATTAATTCACTTCTCCAACAGCAATCCTTCTCTCATGTTATCACGACAAAGCTAGATAACATGGCTTAAAATGATCCACGTTAGAAGTGTTTTATCTGCGTTTTTACTGTCTGGTTAGCCTGCTATGATGACGCGTGACTAGATGACACACTCGCTTGCAATAACGCGTTGGCTATTGACACAGCATCATATAGTAGCTAATATCATTATCTCAGATAAAAAAACAAATGTGTGATGCATTCAATCACCATTTTATTTTGGCTGGTTATTTATTTGAGAATACAGCAATGTCCTCTGGAAACGTAGATCCTACGCTGCTTATGTGCTCACTGCCACTTCATAGAAAACTAAATATACATACCTTTATTGCGGCTATCGAGTCTGTGCAGACAAGTCTTGCAGTGGAGAATATTGGATAAGGCACGAGTGACAAACGTCTTATTACAGAAGTAGCGCGTCAGCTGCTGAAGTTCACACTTAGTAGTAATTCTACTGGATAATTCTAGTAAATAGCAATTACAACGTTAGAACAGACAAGTACAGATAAATAATCAATGTTTTTTTTGTTTATTATACTTATTTAAAAATCGGGACACATCGGCTGCATAACTGCCGATCCCGATGTCGTCAAAAAAGTCAAATAATGGCCGATATATCGGTCGGGCTCTATTATATATATACACACACATACATATACATGCATATCCGCGTTATATAGCATTATAGTGGGGAGTCAACTGTATACTCAGCAACATAGATTGAAAGTGAAAAAGAAAAACAGCATTCAAGTATCTGTGAACCCAGCAAAGTTAGCTTCACCAACCAACCAGCCTGCCAGCCAGCCAGTCTGCCAACTAGCCTGCCAACAAAACCAGCTAACCGACCATTTGTCCCTACAACAGCCATTTTCACGTTTTTGTTGATGAAATTGGCCGCAAGAGCCAGGTCCTCAAATCTGTGTATGGAGCTGTCCGGTAGAGTCAGTCTGAGAACCCCACGGTAGATGAGACCGAACTTCACGCCCGGGCAGCTGCGTAGCTGGCGCTTCACAGCCCCGCAGCTAGTCTGCAAATATCGAGACTCTCCTGCCCTTGTAGAGGAGACGAGATGCTTCCCTAGATCTCTTCAATATGTCATTGCGGATGTGAAGGAAATGCACCCTGAAGACAAACGGAGGTTCTCCATCCCGGGGTTAGCTACGCAGGGTGCGGTGGGCCCGGTCTAGCAGCGGTTTCTCCTCCAAACGGAGCAGCTTCTGAAGCAGCTGGGCCACGAACTCCATCGGTCGTGGGACCTCCACTCCCTCTGGTACTCCCAGAAGACGAATGTTGTTCCTCCGCATTCTACTTTCCAGGTCCTAACATCTGTTATCCAGGTATGCCACCTTATTTGTTAGTGAGCTGACGTTAGCCTCTAGCTCACTAATGCGAGTGCTGTGGTCCGTAGCACTGCGCTCCAGCTCCGATAAAACTTCTCCATGTGTGTCGAGCTTATTCTGTATACTCTATAGATTTTTTAAGCTCGTCTTTGACCAGTGATATCTCTGACCTGAGATTTGTAGAAAGAGAGTCAATTTTACCAAAAATATCGGTTTTGAGGGAGCCCTTCATGGATTGTAGCAGCTCCACAGTCAGTGTTCCCGTGGGGCCGACGTTAGCCGCAGCACCCGATGACGGGGGTGAATCAGGAGAGGGAGCTTGTTGCGGCCTACTTTTGTAGACTCTGTTTTTGGCCGAGTAGATGTCATTTCAAACGTAAATTTCTCAAATTTTGTCTAACTTGTTTAGAGGTCTTTTCAGACGCCTGACCAAACAGAAATGAAATTTAGCAAGATTAAATATATAAATTTGGTCACTAACTCAGGAGCGATAGGGAGACGCGTCCTACATCCTCGGCTTCCAACAGCGCCCCCCCCCCCCACAAGTTTTGATTATTGAACAAGAAAGTGACTGCCGTAGTGCAGACATATCACTAAATAATCTATGGCACCTCAAGCGGAACATCAAGGGTTGATGATTAAATTAGCTAGGGAGGAGATAGCTCATACAGTTAATTAATGTAGTTTGCATGTAGCTATCATTTTAACTACAGTCACATAAGTAAAATGAAAAGATTATTCAAGTTCAAGTTATGTTTGTCATTCTTATTACAGATGGGTATAAGGAAAATAATAAATAAATAAGGAATACAGTACCCCAGCACACAGTATTGAACAGCCATAAACAATTAAAAACAAATAAATGCAGGAATTAACACTATAGATAAAAGAAAAAAGACAATTGCCAATAAATATATGCATTTTGCCTGCTTTGGGGATTAATATTAATAGAAGCCATTAAAATTTGTGCATAATATCAAGTTCAAGAGCGTCTCATTTAGGCGCACGCCGGCCTCAATAACAAGCACAAGCATCGAGGTCAACGATTGGCTGAAAGTTACAACTCAGACTTGTGTCTTTACCACTTCCTGGTTACAAAGTCCAATCAGAGCTAGCCAGAGACGTTTTGGCCAATGGGATGCAGCCAAGGAAACGTGTTCCTTGCGCGGAAACTAGAAGGGTGCTTATTATTGAGGCTGGCGTACGCCTAAATGAACTTGATATTATGCACAAATTTAAATGGCTTATATTAAAGTAATACAGTAATTTTAAACTCCTCAAAAAAAGTTTGGAAATTTGTGTTTGGTCGATCATATCTCTGTTGTCACTGTATTATTAGCAATGTATGTTATCTCATTGGAAAGCCTGTTCATTTCCCTTTACAATGATGTCCTATGTGTAAGGATCATGCATTTGTGGGATGAGCAGCACAGCTGAGGGTGGGGTGGGGTCCCAAGTGAAATGTGCCAAATTTCCCTGCCAATGTCAAACAGTGTATTCTCCTGTTGGTATTGACTCTATTGTTTTGAGTTGTTTGGGGGATTGGATGATTGAACTCTCTATCAGTAACAAGGAACTATATTTTAACTACTTTATTTCTTTATTTATTTCCTTTGATTATGGCATAGTCTGCTTGTTGAAACGTTGTGGTTATCACGTCACTCTGATGGTAAGGTTCAATATGATTGATTTAGATTCAACAGGGCTAGTTGCAATCAAGCCTGGCTGTGTTGTTCAATCTGCTGAATGTAATTATCAATTAACTTTGGTTAATTGGTTGATTGAGTAACTTAGGGGGAAGTTAGCTTTTCACATGGGTGATATGGGTGTTTGATAACTTTTTTCTTTAAATAAATGAAATAATCATTTTAAAAATGCGTTTTGTGTTTATTTAGTTTCTTTTTGCCTAATATTGCATTTTGTCTAAAGATCTGAAAGCATTCACTGTGGGAAGTATGCAATAGAGGAAATCAGGAAGGAGGCAAGTACTTTTTCACAGCACTTTACGTATGTTCCTAATGACCACTTATTAATAAGTGTTTATATCATTTTAGTCACTGCTTGTAGATTATCAGTAGTTTCAGCAGGTAGAAATAAGCGCAGCTGATTAAATTATACATAAGTGCATGCAGGTTTTAGGTGAAATATGCTACTTCTTAAGTGTAAATGTCAAATGAAATGGTAAATGGACTGCATTTATATAGCGCTTTTATCCAAAGCGCTTTACAATTGATGCCTCTCATTCGCCAGAGCAGTTAGGGGTTAGGGGTTAGGTGTCTTGCTCAAGGACACTTCGACACGCCCAGGGCGGGGTTTGAACCGGCAACCCTCCGACTGCCAGACAATCGGTCTTACCTCCTGAGCTATGTCGCCCCTATATGTAGAAACCATTACATTTTTTTATTCCAGTATTTAGATGTTGAGCCCAGATTGAGATCAACTCCTGCACGGTTACACATTTCAATCTTCAATCCGCCAATCAAACTGCAATTGCATGAGAAAATTTGGAGTGAGCTAGAATAAATCCATTCTCATCAAGGAAATGAAAATTAAGAATTAATGCCAACACCTGAGTGCAATATGTGTTCATGCTGGTATCAGAGAGCATACAGTTGAGGCCAAAGTTTACATAAACCTAGGCTAAAGACATTCAAACTCAATTTTTCACAACTCCACACATTTCATGTTACCATACATTTCCTGTGTTAAGTCAATTAGGATATCTACTTTATTTCCATAAGAGGTCATTTCAAAATAATAGCTAAGAGACATATTTATTTCAGCTTTTATGTTCTATATTTTCAGTGGGTCAAAAGTTTACATACACTTTCTTAGTATTTGGTGGCTGTGGCAAACACGCCTGCCACAGGCCACCGAAGTGGCTTTCTTTGGGGCCCTCCAGCACAGAGACACAGGGAGATGATGTTCCAACAGTCCAGATTTTATTAACGAGGGTTTGGCAAGATGTTACAGCCAAAGTGAGCAGATGTAACCCAATCATGACCGAAGCTCTCTGGTGTGGGTGGGGATGGCAGATTTAACCTGTGCGCAGTGATTACCTCACTACGCACAGGTGCAGCCACTCCTGTTCCTGGGTCCAATTAGCCTGGCCAACTATCTAATTCTTAACCAATTATCCAATTGGCCAGGTCTAACTAGCTTGACCCAGGGCAGGTGTGGCTGCTTAAACCAGCCATCCCCACACCACAGTGGCATTGCCTATTAATTGCTTAACTTAAATCAAACACTTGGGGTGGATTTCCGCAAGCTTCTCACAATAGTTTGCTGGAATTTTTGCCCATTCTTCTTGACAGAACTGGTGTAAATCATTCAGGTTGTGGGCCTCCTTGCTCGGACACGCTTTATCAGTTCAGTTCACAAGTTTTTTATGGGATTCAGGTCAGGGCTTTGTGATGACCACTCCAATACTTTCACTTTGTTGTCTTTAAGGCATTTTGTTACAGCTTTGGAGGTATGCTTATAATCATTGTCCTGCTGGACCCAGTTATGACAAAGTTTTAACTTTATAGCTGATGTCTTGAGGTGTTGCTTCAGTATATTTCTAGATAATCCTTCTTCCTAATGGTGCCATCTATTTTCTGAAGTGCACCAGTCCCTTTTCCAAAAAAACACCCCCGCAACATGATGCTGCCACCCCCATGCTTCACAGTGTTTTTCGGATTAAAAGCCTCACCCTTTTTCCTCCATACATAGCGCTGATCATTATGACCAGACAGTTCAATTTTTGTTTCTTCTGACCGGAGAACACTCTTCCAAAAGGTTTTCATCCTGGCGATCACCTGCAAACTTTATTTTGGCTTTTTTATGCCAGTCTGGGAGTAGGGGCTTCTTCCTTGCGTGGCAGCCTTTCAGGCCATAGCGATGTAGGATTCTCTTAATGGTGGATGGACATACTTTGGTACCTGATGCCTCCAACTCCTTCACCAGTTCCTTTGTTGTCATCTTGGGGTTCAGTTGAACCTTTCGGACCAAAGCTCATTCAGTCCTGGGGATTAATTTGTGCCTCCTTCCTGAGCAATGCAGTGTCTGTGTGGTCCCAAAATTTTTATATTTGCATACAATTGTTTGTACAGATGCTCGTGGTACCTTCAGTTGTTTGGAAATGGCTCCTTAGGAGGAACCGGACTTGTGGAGGTCCATCATTTTTTTTCCTGAGGACTTGGCTGACTTGCTTGGATTTTCCCATCGTATCAAGGGCAAAAATGCAGTGGCTTTAAAGATAGGCCCTTAAATACAGCCAATGGTACTACAGGTGCCAATTAATTCCCAATTAACTCCTAATTATGACAATTAGCCAATCAGAAGCTTCTAAAATGCCATTACATCAATTTCTGGAATTTTCCAGAAGAGACAGTGTATGTAAAATTTTGACCCACTGGAATTCTGATATAGTGAATTAAAGCTGAAATACATCTGCCTCTAATCGATTGTTTTAAAATTACCTCTGATGTGAACAGATGAAGAGGATGCCCTAATTGACTTGCCAAAAGAAATGTATGGTAACATGAAATGTGTTAAGTTGTGAGTTTGAATATCTTTAGCCTAGGTGTATGTAAACTTTTGGCCTCAACTGTACATTTATGTTCACCACATCCCAGAAACATCAGAAGAGACCCCATGGATTCTAGTGATTTCCAAGTGTTTTTCTCCATCAAATGGCAGTTCCCACTTCTATTCAGTTTGTTTTCGGGGGAACATATCCAATACATTCTATCAGAGACATATCCAGACTGGAAAATGATAATGCTTTAATTTGCAAAATGTGAATAACTGCTGTGATAAACTGTTTTTAACCTCTTAGCCATCCTCCAGCATGCCCAGTCAGTGACGATCAGGACTCCCCATTGAATGCCATAACCTCAGCATGGAACCAGAACCCCCAGAGCACTTTGGAGTGTTACTGTCTGAAGTTTACCCCTAATCCCAGCCTTACGGTTATATTGTCCCAGGTAAGCACATTTAGGGCACTTAACAAAAGATTATTGGCTACCAAAGGCTGACTTTGTTAAATCCTGTGGTATAGTTTGAACTTGTATTGCAGAGACCTGATTATAACAGATTATGACAAATTGTCATCATTAATCATTCAGAAGTCAGAATGCCTGCCCCTAGTGGAGACATGAATTTCCTGCAATGATCAGCATAAGAATCTTTGGGACTCTTCCAATGCAGACTGAACGACATATCTTAAGACTGCATCGCTGTTCCCCAATAATCTCCACCCCCTAGCACCCCAGCTTTTGTACTTAATTCAGGTTATTATGTTTTTATGGATATAGATTTATTTATCCTTGCTCACCTGAGAATGTTGTTTGCCCGGTCTGGCACAGTTGCTCATATAGATAAGATGAATACACTTATGTTCTCTTTCATCATAAGTCCTTCTGAATAACAGCATCTGCAAAATGAGTGCGATTTAATTAAATAATATGGCACGGTTATCTGTCTAAGTAATGCACACAGTCCACATCAGAGACTGATACAAAACAGAACTGCTGTTGACTATTGGGGGTTTGGCCTGTCCAATATTACATATAGAGAATGCTAATCAATTTGTGGCTCAAGAGTTAAACATTATTGAATATAAAATCGCAATTACAGTGATATAATGGTGCAGAAATAAACATTCCATTCAATTCATTGTGAATATCAATGATCTGTCACCTGTAGGAGGAGAGGGATTTGGCTGGACACCATTTGATAATGGTCAGTGCTTGTCTTCTGAGTGTATGTGGAGTGCTTTGCTTTCTTGGGAGCCTCCCTTGTTCAAAGTCTCAGAGGTACCAAGACAATGGACTGGACTTAAAGGTGATTTTCTTTGCTCTTATGATTTCTGTGGAAGCTGAGCTTAATGTTAATGTTACGTGTTGTGATTTAATTTCTGTTACCTTTTCCTCAGACATTAGACATGTGGCTAAACTCTATGTACAATGCTGAAGGATTTGATGTTCCACAATACATTCTATAAAGTAATTTGCCATGTGAATATATTTAGATTCTGTAAATATGAAAATATTCCCTTGTGTGTAACTGCTGTTTTTTTCATTTTCAGGAACCACTGATTGACTCCTGAATTTGTCACTTGCTCTGTTTAATTAATTTTTTTGTTGTTTGTCAGAAAACTGAAAAGGATGTATATTAATACACCATAATGCTATGAAAGGAAAGAATGCAGCAAAGGAAAATAAAGTTAGAAGGAAACAATACATAATTTTGTCTTTGGCCGATTAAAAGCAAAAGGATAGGAATGCTGGATATAAAAAAGGTAATGTACGTATAGCAGTATATTGTGGTATGCAGACATTTTTATGTTTATGGCTGTGGTTGAACTGAACTGTTGAACTGGGCATACATGAAAATATTATTTTACCACCAAAAATTTATATTCCGTAGTAGCCACAAGATAAACCCAACAATAGGCGAAGGTATGCAAGTACAGCTGTGAAAAATGCTGCTCACTGAACACTGATATAAACAAGAGGAATTTTTCAAAAATTATATGTATGCCATATGCTGGCGTCGCTCCGAGTGTACCTAATTAGCAACTGAAAACCTGAGTCGAATAACGCGCTGATTACACAGGTTCACAGTCTGTAATAGTACAATAATCGCAATCGCTAAGCCCAAGTAGACAATCTATCAATTCTAAGAATCAAAAGTGGTAGATAGAAACCTAACACAGCCTAAAAACAAAGAAACCTAACACAACCTAAAAACAAAGAACAGTTACCACACAGGGAAAAGTTTAAATCTAACGCGGTATGTAATTAGCAAATGAACGCAGATACTTATCCAACTCTAGCAGGGCGGATTTCGGCAGTTCTACGCACCTGGACGAATTATACACTTACTACCTAAACTGCGAGTTAGCAGGACTAATATAGCGTCGCTCCGAGTGTACCTAATTAGCAACTGAAAACCTGAGTCGAATAACGCGCTGATTACACAGGTTCACAGTCTGTAATAGTACAATAATCGCAATAAACCTTCATAAGGCGCACAGGTATAAGCTTTATAATGGACAAAAAGCACAGGTATAAGCTTTATAATGGACAAAAAGCATTTTATTCATTTTTGGAGAGATTTTGGATACTTTTCAGGAGCCCTAGATATTTTAGGCCACTGTACTGACGAAAAGCTTGTAATTCCCACTTGAAATGATGCAACAGTGAGTTTCTTGAGTCAAAACAGTTGATTTGTAGTGAAATACATGATTATGTTGCGATTTACAGCAATGCACAATTTAGACATTTTGGACAGATTTGGAGACAGTGGGTACACTGCTTACTTTTTGCTTCATAAATCTTTAGTAGCTCTGCATATCCACCCTTAGATTTTACGCACTTATGGTCAAGGAGTTTTTGATCCAGGACATGTATAGTTTAACCTGCTGTACATATGCAGATCTTATTGAAGAGAATAGTTGTAACTGCCTGTTGTAGCATTACACACACGAACATTTAATTGTGGTACATGCATTATTATTACCCTTGCCGTTTTTTTTTTCTTTTCAGCTATGCTACGTTAGTCATTTGTAGATCAGAGAGGGAGAGGATGCGAGGAGAGGAAGCTATAGGAGTTTGTGTATCTGGGAGGCCGGAGCATTCATTTTGGAAAACAGCCATAGATTGAATGCTGCAAGAAAGCAGAGAGGAAAGGAGAGGGCCCTAGCTAGGATGCACTCATCACTGTCTTTTATATCAGGCTGTAGGGTGGCCTCCACTGACCCTAGAGAAAGAAACATAATATTTTATTCATTTACAAAGCACTCCTCATAAAACTGTCATTTTACCTCAGCATACTATTAACTTATAGACATTCTCATTACTGTAATCGTTCCCAAGACATTAATCTAGAAACCCCCCAAGTTCATGTCTAATTTAGGTCGAACTGCCTTTAGTGTGTTTTCTCCAGTCCGTACACCTGGAATGAACTCTAGGTTTCATTGAAACTAGATTCCCTTATATCTTTTGACCAGTTTAAAACACTACCCTTAAATGTTAAGGTACGTGCTTTATACTCATTGGCTTTCCTCTCTCAGCACCCTCATCCACATGCACTACACAATAACACTCAAAGCACAAGAACCAATATATGTGAAAATGCGCCCTCAGGCATGCAGAGACCTACCGCCTCCTCAAGATTCAGGCCACCTACATACTGGTTACTTGCATACCTCTTACTGAGTAGCCTACATAATTTTCAGTCAATGTTAGGTGCATTTAGATTTGTATTTAACTCAATTCCTGTGCATCTCTTAACAACATAGCCTACGATGATGGCAAATAACACTGTCTGCTATCTACAGCTCAATGTAGGAAACACTTGACAAAACACATTCTTATAATTGCCAGTAGTTATACAGTTAATTAAAAGGTCCTCATTTTTACACCAACATAGCAAATGGCATGTGGTCTTTTTTCAGGAATATACACAAAGAACACAATGAAAAACCATCGTTCCCTGGAGCCCCACAATTTTTTCATAAGTGGTTGGGTGCAGCCAGTGTTGCATTTCAACACTGGCTCTGGCCATACCATCACGAAAAGGAAGGTCATACCCTCGTGGAGGGTTACCGAGAATCCCCATAACACCTGGGTAGCGGTTAAAACTGATGTAGGGATTGCGGCAGCTCACTGCGACTGCATGGCAGGGTAAGGTTCTAATTATACCTGTAACCATCTTAAGGGTTAGTTTAGGAACACACCTGAAGGGAACAATGTATTTTTATGTTATTCAGCTGACCCCCATACTTCCACCTTCTGCCTTCTGTGTGGTTTTCTCTTAATAATCCAAAACTTCAGGAAGTTAATGGACATTTCCAAAACATCCTACTACTATAATTGGAGAGCGGTTTGTGTGTGTGTTTGTGTGTCCCACCACTCCTCCAATCCACACTCCTCCAATCCCTCCAAACTTGCCCCAAAAAAGGTGCAAGGGGCCAACCTTTGCATATGTTGTTTTTCATCATTTCATTTTTAATGTTAATAGCTAGCTCATCATTCGTGTTTCATGCTTCTTGCGGTCGGCACAGTCTACACTGTGCGGACGGTGCACATGGTCTCCATGAACGTTAGGTCATTTCATAGTTATTGCAGTCAGAGCGGCTCGAAGAACGAAGTGCACGTTCTCTCACCATAGCGATGCCAGTCATTGCAACGCGGTCTGTGCGGCCCCCGTCTGATTCCTCACCATGACAGAAATGATGAGCTTCCCTTCACCTTTGTCAGGCGACAGTTCCCTGTCAGGCTGGCTTTCTCAGTTACCATCAACAAAGGTCAGGGACAAGAAAATGAGCGAGTTTGTATTTACCTTCCTCAGCCTGTGTTCGCTCACGGCCAGCTCTACACAGCCTTCTCCAGGGGAAAGAGAGCCACCAACATGCAAGTTTTTATAGAAGGAAATGAGGACGGAATAACAGACAACATTGTATGTTAGGAGCTACTATAATTCTGTGCCCTAAAGTTTTGTAAGGACTGTTTTCTTTTCTGTTTCTTTTTTACTCTTTAACTTGTATGTAATACAATATATATTTCTATCCTTCACCTTAACTGTTTGCACAATCTTGGGGGGCTGAAAAAATGTGTACGTGACAAATAATTACTATGACCTTAGTACAAATATACAATATTATTATTACTGCACTATAATATGAAAATCAAAAAGCTATTTCCATGGATAAAATCGCATTTATTATTATTATTTATTGGTAAAAACATTTACTTCATATCCAGGGAGATAGCCAACTACTTGCATGTGACATGACATGTGTAGCCATTTAGTAATACGATCGCATTTCAGGCTAGAAAATAACCTGTTAATCCAGAGAAATTGCTATTGAGTTATCTTAGAATCTTTATCGCAACAGAATGCATCAAGGCTGGCAGTGTCCGCATAGCAACGGACGCTGTAATGAAACTTTAAGTACGTCACAATGAGTATAACAGCTGTTTTAGAATGTCAGTACGTCACCCGGATCATTTTTGCAGCCTGGATCAAATTTGTTGTGACAGCTGCCGTCCAAAACAAACACCTGAGAGAGGCAGCGTGCTGCCTGTGTGTGTGCCTCCCCAAGGCATTACATCATTGTTTTGCAATGCACAGCTGTCGTAAAAAGATGCTGGCATCAATAAGCGGAATCGATAAGCTCGGAGGCATACAATTCCAATGAATAGGACAACTTGGAACCGGTTCTGAACGGGAACTGGTTCTCGATTCCCATACCTAATTACAACAGTGGCATGCACAAGTCTGCCTGCGAGTGGAACAATGTCTTTGTAAAAAATGTTGAGTCTGCTCAAATACAAAACATAAAGTTTTACACAGAAAAAGCAACACTGAACCTTAAAGGGAAAAAGAAGCCTCCCATCCCGCAGGCCACCCGCCACCCAGAGGGACCAGGAGATGCTGCTGGGAATGCTATCCTCTACGGGAGAAAACCCAATCGGCATCAGCAGTTTCAGAGACTCAGCACACAATTTTGTACATTCTGTTGAATAGCCTGAGACTCCTGAGTGTAAGAGGGATATCTAACTCAGCAGTCTGTTTGGGTCCCAAAATGCTTCCCTTTTTGTCCCTGCCGTCACTGACAAACGGGTCATTGTAAACAAATTAACAAACCATGCTTAAAGTGAGGCAAAGAAAATGAGATAAATGCAATTAACACATACAAATACATATTTGGACTCACAGGACAAACACCAAACACATCAAAACATATACATATAACTGAAAACATAAACGTAACACACACAAACATGAAAGTGGAAAAAGCAGGATTCCACCTATGCCAAGAGAGGCCCTACATAGGAGTGTCCTATGATGCATATGTGTCTTGCGACTGCTGTGGAAAAGGGGTGCTAGAGGCTGAATGCCCTTTTAACTGGGGACAAGACCCCAACAGCAAGCCAGAAGGACTGGATGAAAGACAAGCTGTGTCATCTGGAAAGCTTGTCTTTCTTGAAGAAAACACATTCATATTACACATAGGTAGGTACTAGAAAAGTGTTAGTTGCTTGAATTCACATTGCACATTTCTAGCTTACCCTTACTGAACTGAAGCTGTTCTGGAGACTCGTGGTGGCCCAACACCATACTAAGACACTTCATGTTGGTTTTTCCTTTAATTAGTCAGCCACCTGTACAGTGGGGTCCAAAAGTCTAAGTCCACTACCAAGATCTTTGTTTTCATTTATCCGAATTATGATTTTGGACCCCACTGTACCAATTATTTTATTTGATTGCAAGTTCAGAATTTACATGAAAGTTGAATTCAGGTGTGACCAAGAATCGAGTAAATAGAGTATTGCTATAATATGGTCAAATTACTTGTATGTAGAAATATAATAGAACCATTGTTTTTAACTCAGGTCCAGTTGCAGATGTATGTGACTGAACGTGTTCTGCGACTTTATCACATGGACTCCTCATGTCAGTATAGTCTACAGGGTTCCTCTCGATGATGAGTTCATCACAGCAGCTTTGGGTATCATGAGCCATTTTTGGGCAACTCATGTTTTCCCTGAGCTGAGAACAAGAGTGTTGGAGTTGACACACAAAGACCAGAGAAAAGTAAATGTACATGTAACACAAAACTTTTTTAATCATATGGTTTCTTTCATGAATAAGATGACAACATAAAAGAAAGATTACACTTACAAATAAAGTTGTTGACAAAGATGATAACAACAAATATACCTGTACACTAAACCAGCCATTATACTGTGGTGTGGGGATGGCTGGTTTAAGCAGCCACACCTGCCCTGGGTCAAGCTAATTAGACCTGGCCAATTGGATAATTGGTTAAGAATTAGATAATTGGCCAGGCTAATTGGGCCCGGGAACAGGAGTGGCTACACCTGTGCGTAGTGAGAATCAGTGCGCACAGGTTAAATCTGCCATCCCCACTCACACAAGGAGAGCCTCTGTCATGACAGTTTTACATCTGCTCCTTGGCTGTAACATCTTGCCACCCTTAAAAATAAACGTGGACTGATTGAACATCATCTCCCTGTGTCTCTGTGCTGGAGGAGCCCTTGGAAAGCCACTTCGGTGGCCTGTGGCAGGCTTGTTTGCCACATATACCTTAAAAGGTTGTGTAATTTAATAAAAAGTTGCATTTACACCAGTTCTATAACTAACAACTACTTTCTGTACCTTCCCGTCTTAGGAGAATGGTGAAAAACAAAAAGTTTGAGGTTGGAGGCAGTGCAGGGAGACAGGAGACAGGAGGTATATAGTGGTATTTTCAGAGTAGCTAAAATGTTTGTGTGTAAATACACTAAGTGTACCAAACATGAACACCTGGGACCAGTTCATCGTAGTTGTTTAATAGAGTTAGCCGGGTAACTTTCAGGGTAACTTAACATATATACAGCCAGAAGTGGAGGAGACAGGTTAAAGAAAGAATTTTAAGCTTTGAGAGTAGACAATTGAGTCTCGTGTCAGTCAGTGTAGAAAACATTAGAAACACCTTCCTAATACAGAGTTGCACTTCCTTTTGCCCTAAGAACAGCCTCAGTTTGTGAGGACGTGGACTCAACAAGGAAAAACCTTTTGCCTTGCCCATTTACCTGAATGGTACATATGGTATGGTACGGTACAATCCACGTCTCAATTGTCTCAAGGCTTAAAAATACATCTATGTGTTATCTATGTGTTCATTTTGTGTACCACACTCCCACTCATATTTACCAGTGCGGCACAAACATGAACAATTTTATCAATCATTGCCTCTTTGCTCTCGCTGTCCCCCTTCAGGGTCTTCACCAATCGAAGGGGAATCGGCCCATCAAGGATGTGGAACCTGCCCTTCAGCACTCCAATCACCCTTTCTGTTGGAGAAAACATGGACTTTTAAGAAAAAGAAAGACACGCATAACACTTATGGTGTCGGACATAACACCATCACAAAGGATGGACGTAATGTATTCACGCCCAAGTGAACAGATCTTTGGTGTAATTCTTAATGATGATGCTGTGCCAAGTGGCGAAATAGTTGTGTCTATTGTCATAAATTTACATATGTTACGACTGCTTATGACACCTTCAAGACACTGTTACGAAGGCCTTATGACCAAGGGTAAACCGTTACTGTGAGATCAAGTACATTCCTGATGCTGTTTTATTCCAATTAACTCTGCATATGGCAAATGCCACACCTTCTTTTATAGAACGACCACAAGCAGTATTCATACGTGTACATTTTTATTTTTTAACAGGGATTCTAGTTCTCCAACAGAGAGGCATGTGTATAGGCATCACTAAGATGTTTCCAAAAAACAGGAACTAGGAGAATGAATGAGCTTTGCTTTCCGTGTGAGAAGCATTTTCACATTTTATTGGAAACCTGCAAAATTGAAAAAATGATCTGTAGGATATTTTCCTGCCTGTGCTTCACTGTTTTTGTTATATATAAGATTTCAAAATTTTTTATACACATTTATTGAATGTGTAATTCGCCTGCAGTTGCGTACAGTTCATTTGTGTATATGTACATATTATATAACAGTGGTTGATCGATTGTATATTGATTTGAATCCAAGATTGCTAATTTTTTTTAACCTGTCATTAATTTAATACAAGCACTTTGGTATTGTTAAATACAGAAGTTTAAAGTTTCAGTTCATTCTCCTGCCCACCTCTCAGTTTGAAAGGGTGCACATTTTCAGATTGTGATTAGCAAATTAACCTGTGTATGTTCCCCCCAAAAATTAAAAGAATTATTAGGAAAAGATGCTACATACCGATGTGAATTCTTACATTCGACTTCACTCAGTTTTTTAAACAGTATGTTTATTAGTTTTTCCTTTTTTAAACAACAACACAATTACAAAACAAGACAGACCTTATACAAACGTACAACAAAAGTAGAAACACAGACACAAGAACACAACCAAAAATTAAATATAAATAAATACAATTTTTGACAGGTGCAACATCATTCTAGAAAGTGTATTTAGCCACATCAGATGAGGTATGTATCAGATCTCTCATGGATTTCCACTGTCATCACTGTGTAGCATAACCGACACATTAACATTCTCTAACAGTTGGGTAAAAGGGCTCCAAACCCTATCAAAGGTTTCACTCTTCCTTTTCAGAATATAAGTTATCTTCTCCATAGCACTACAATTGTTCATTTCCCTAAGCCATTGACCCACCTGTGGTCTCTGAATATTCTTCCATGATAAGGCGATCGAACGTTTCGCTTGGAGTAAACACATATCCACAAGAATTTGTTTATTCCTTGATAAGACTAGGGTGGTAGGGTACAACCCCAAAATAAACATTTTCAGATCAAGAGGCAGCTTTACATCTAACATTTTGTATATTATTTGTGAGATCTCGCACTAAAAAGTTGCAATCTCTTTGCAATCCCACATGCAGTGAAAGAGTGTGCCTTTAGATTGTTCACATTTAATACAAATATCTGGAATATTATTGTTAAACTGATGTAATTTAGCTGGTGTTATGTAAGTGCGCATCAGCCAATTGTATTGCAACAATCTCAATCTCATGTTTGCGGTTTGTCTATGCGCCTCAGCACACATCACACCCCATTCATCCAAGGAAATATCCTCCAGTATATGTCACAGGTCGAAGTTGGGTGGACACAAATGCAGACTCAGACAGCGAAGTGGCGAAACTCCCGTAGGAGATGTTTAATGCAACAGTACACAAAACAGCAGGCAGTCTCGTAGTCTGTGCAAAAGATCAAAACCAGAAAATCTACCGGGGCAAAAGTACAAAAACAGAAGGCAAAATCAAAGTCGAGAAACAGACGAAGGTCAAAACAAGAAATCAACAAAGCAAAGACGGCAGGCAAAAATCGGTGGTCGGGAAAACAGGCAATATCAAGCACGAGACAAACTGACAAGAGAAAACTGCTGGAAAGGCATTGTAAACAGAGGCACAATCTGGAACCGAAGAGCAGGGGGAACATAGAATATATATTAGGTGAACCAGGTGAGTGAAATGAGAGAAAATTGAACATGCAAACAGAGAACAGGTGAATGAAGTGTGATTGATTAACTAGTGTGTGAGAATGCAACCCGAACAGGTGAGAGTGATCAGCTGGGGGGAGAGAGAGTCAGAGGAAACCATGCCCATAGTACAAATTGAAACAAAGATTGTGCAGGAGAAAAACAGATAACCAACTAAAAGGTGAAATGACAACAGGTACATAACAGTATATCTTCCTTCCAGGCATTTAGCTGGTCAGTAGAGGATTCAGATGAGCTAGAAACCAACATGTCATATAACACTGAGATACGCCCTTTACCATGACAATTATCAGAGATCAATTGTTCCATTTCAGAAAGAGGTGGAGGAGTTAATGATTGATTATGGGATGGAGCTATAAAGCTTCTTACCTGTAAGTATTTAAAAAAATGGCTATATGAAAGATCATATATAGCACGTAGCTGTTCAAATGACATCAAGTTTTTATCTTGAAACAATAAAAAGGATTGTGATGAAGTTGATTTGTGTGATAGCTTTATTGCTGATCCTGATCTTTGTATCGCTCCCCGTCCTATCTCTGTGACTCCTCCTCCTTCGTCTGCTGTCACAGGGCCGAGTGAAGATAGTGCTGTAGGTTTTGGCAAAATGTCTATGGCACGAGAACAGCTTGTGGTTGAACAGAAAGGAGCCTCTGGTCTGTCTTCTCTCTTTGACTGTACCGTTTCTGAGGAGGAAATTGAGTCTGTGCCCCGTGGGTGCTTTGTAAAAAGTGACGTCCTTATGCGTAAATGGACACCAAGGCTCAAACTTCATGTCTCAGATTTTTGCTCAAGTTCTCAAGCAGCTTACAATATCTCACTGTCACTCTAGTGCCTTCCATCCAGAGTCCCAGGGGGCCCTAGAGAGGTTCCACCAGACCTTGAACTCTATGTTGCGTGCATACTGCTTGGAGTTTGACAAAGATTGGGATGATGGAGTTCATGTGTGATGTGGTACAGGAATCTGTAGGATTCAGTCCCTGTGAGCTGGTGTTTGCTCACTCTGTGCGTGGGCCTTTGAAATTGTTGAAAGAAAAGTGGCTGGGTGATAGCAAACCTCAGAATCTGTTAGACTATGTCTGTGGTTTTAGATTCAAACTTCTTTGTGCCTGTGAGCTGGCAAAGCAAAATCTGAGTGTTACACAAGAGAGAATGAAGGGCTGGTACGACCAGAAAGCTGAACGCAGGGTTTTTGAACCAGGTAATAAAGTCTTGGTGTTGTTGCCATTCCCTGGCTCATTTCTGCAAGCTCACTACAGTGGCCCTTATTTTGTGCAGAAAAAAGAGGGTGACCGAGATTATCTTATTGCCACTCCAGAGCGTAAGCGTAGAAGTAGGCTGTGCCACGTTAATATGTTAAAGCCCTACTATGAGAGAGAAGCTGCGTCTGCCCCAACAAAGTCGCTGTCCGGTGCTGAAGGTGGTGAGAGTGTCGTGACCTCTGTGGTGCTGTCCAGTTCTGACATTGATGTGGATGTTGAGGTCCCGTCAAAAGCACTGATACAAGGGCGGTTGACAAATTCTGAAATGTTGACAAAATTAGACTCTCACTTAGCTCACTTGACAGACTCTCAGTACGAGGATGCGATTAAGTTAATCGAGACACACAAACCCCTGTTTTCTGACATGCCTTCTCAAACTAACGTTTTGCAACACGATATTGACGTTGGGGACACATCTCCCATTAAACAGCACCCCTATCGTGTTAACCCTGACAAACGTCTTCGGTTAAAAAAAGAGGTTCAGTATATGTTGGAGCACAAAATAGCTGAGCCTAGTTCCAGTCCATGGAGCTCTCCTTGTCTCCTGGTAGACAAATCAGATGGTTCTGACCGGTTTTGTTCAGATTTCCGCAAAGTCAATAGTGTCACAAAGCCTGATTGTTTCCCTCTGCCGAGAATGGAGGATTGTGTTGAGCGTGTCGGCAGTGCTTCTTATGTCACTAAATTAGACTTGTTAAAAGGATATTGGCAAGTCCCTTTGACTCCACGCACAAAAGAGATTTCTGCATTTGTAACGCCCGATGATTTTCTGCAGTATACTGTATTTGACTTTTTGGCATGCGTAATGCGCCCGCCACTTTCCAACGGCTTGTTAATATAGTCCTCTCTGGCATGCCTGGCTGTGGCGCATATCTGGATGACTTGGTCATTTATTCAGACTCATGGCGTCTTCATGTCCCTCAACACTGTGTTTGAGTGGCTGAGCAGTGCCAATCTCACACTTAATCTCGCAAAATGTGAGTTCAAACCACTGTCACATACTTGGGGAAGGTTGTGGGTCGAGGTCAAGTGCGTTCCGTCCACTTGAAGGTGGAAGCCATTATGGTGTTTGCTCTTCCTAGATCCAGACGGGAACTGCGCCGTTTTCTAGGGATTGCCGGCTATTACAGAGGGTTCTGCAATAATTTCTCTGCTGTAGCCTCAACTCTGACTGATTTGCTGAGTCCAAAAACCAAATTCTTGTGGACTGACAGTTGTCAGCGTGCCTTACAGCAGGTTAAAGCTCTGCTGACTAATGCTCCCGTGCTTGCAGCGCCAAATTTTCATCAGCCGTTTATGCTCGCTATTGATGGTAGCGACACTGGGGCGGGAGCTGTTCTTCTTCAGGATAGTCCTGATGGAGTGCAACATCCTGTGTCCTACTTCTCAAAGAAGTTTAACTGTTACCAGCATGTGTACTCTACAATTGAGAAGGAGGCCCTTGCCTTAATCCTGGCCTTTTGAGGTGTCGGTTCCTCCAGTGCCCCTGTAGTCATCTACACTGATCACAACCCTCTCGTGTTCTTGCAACAAATGCGGAACACGAACCAGAGATTAATGCGCTGGTGTTTATTTTTACAAGCCTTCAATGTGGACGTCAGGCATATCCGTGGCAGGGATAATGTCCTGGCGGACACAATGTCGCACTTGTAGTACTGTTGAAATGTTGTTTGTGAATAATCTTGCTTGATAATTCACTAACTTAGGGTGGGGGTGTTACGCGCTCCCCCCGTTCTGCTCTTATTCCCCTTCACCCTCTCTCATTTCGCAGGTGCCTATGATTAGGGGCTGATTGCACGTGTAGTGCCCCTCCCCCTTCAAAAGGGCTCACTGGAGAGTGGAGAGTCAGACTCCTGGCTGGCAGCATTCCCTTTTGTTTGGTCCCTCTTCCCCTTTAGTGTTTTTGTCCAAGTTTCCTATTTTTCCTTTTTCTTTTGTGGAGGGAGGTCTGGTAGTCTAATTATTGTGGTGTCCTATTAAATATGTTTCTGCCTCATGGTAGAGCCAGTGGTGTTTGAGGCCATAACAATGACCCATAGGATTGCATCTTTCTTTTTTATTTAATAACATTAAAAGATCACAGAATATAGCAACAGTAAAACCAACATAGTATATAATAATAACTAGAATAAAATAAAATAAAATAAATAAAATCAAGCACAGATAAGATCAAAAACAGATACAATCAGAACAGGAATGTTCAAAACCAGCGATCTAAACTGCCCATAAGTTGGTAGAGAACTGATTTTAAGCAATTGTTGAAACTTATTCTAGGAGGATGGAGCACTAAAATGGAATGCTGACTTTTCGATTTCTGATTGAGCCAGTGGGGCCTTAAGCATAAGCAAGCCATTTGATTGGGTTTGGTAGGGTCCAGAGGGCCACTCTAATATCATTGTAATATAAGGTGGAAGCATTCCGACAATGGCCTTAAAGATAAACAAATACCAGTGTTTATCACGCCTCTCTGCCAGAGAAGACAGACCCACCTTGGCATAGAGGACACAGTGGTGGGTACCATAACTATCGCCAGTAATAAATCTGAGGGCAGAGTGATAGACTGTGTCCAAGCACTTAAGGGAAGAAGGAGCAGCAATTCTATAAATAATGTCACCATAGTCTAATACTGAAAGGAAAACTGCTTCAACAATTCTTTTTCTACTGATCATAGAGAAGCAAGATCTGTTTCTATAAAGGAAGCCAATTTTTTTTCTCAGTTTGCTGACAAGATTATCTATATGGAATTTAAATGAGAATTTCTCATCAAGCCAGATGCCAAGATATTTATATTCAGAAACTCTCTCAATTTTAGAACTATTTGCAGTGGATATAAATATGCTATCATAATCAGTGCTTCTGGCCCTAGTAAACAACATGAATTTTGTTTTGCTTGCATTAAGAACCAGCTTAAGCTTAACAAGAGCCTCCTGAAGGGCATTAAAAGCAAGCTGCAGTTTCTCAATGGCAAGCTGAGCAGAATCAGCAATACAATATACAATAGTATCGTCTGCGTATAGATGGACTTGACAATAATTCAGTGAGGAAACAGTGTTATTAATGTAAATGATGAAAAGGATAGGGTCCAGAACTGATCCCTGCGGAACCCCCTTCGACACTGGCAGGAACCCAGACTGGGTGCTCCCAGACTTCACACACTGAAGTCTCCCATACAAATAATTAAGAAACCAATCACAAGCTTTACCATCTAAACCAATGCTACACAGCTTCTGTAAAAGCAAAGCGTGATCGACTGTGTTGAAGGCTTTAGACAAATCTACAAAAAGGGTAGCACAGTGTTTCTTACTGTCTAGAGCATACATAATATTGTTTGTAACTAGCGTAACAGCTGAGATAGTGTTATGCTTGGCTCTAAATCCAGATTGATGTGGGCTTAGAACTATGTGACTAGAAAGAAATACTTTGAGTTGATTTGCCAGAGATTCCAGCATTTTAGCAAGGCATGGTAATTTGGAGATTGGTCTATAATTGTTTAGATCATTTCTATCACCTCCTTTGTGCAGTGGAAATAAATGTGCCAGTTTCCAGATACTAGGGAATATTCCTGTTGAAATAGAAAGATTGAATGTGTGTTAACTGCTCTGCAATGAATGGAGCAGCCATTTTTAGAAAAAAAGGGTCTAATTTATCCTCTCCAGTAGAGCTCCTGGGATCAATGGTTTGCAAGGCCTCAAAAACACCACTAGCAGAAAAGGGCTGAAAGGAAAACTGAAAGGCCTGGTTCATAGCCGGTATTGAGTTTAATAAGTCCGTAAGGAACAAAATGACATCATCTGCAAATAGAGCTATGCGATGATCTATCTGTCCTAACCTGACACCAAAGATATGCTCATGTGCCCTAATTGCCATGACGAAGGGTTCTATAGCTACTGTAAATAGGAGGGGTGACAAAGGACACCCTTGTCGGACCCCCCTATTGATATTAAACGGTTGAGAAATAACATTGTTAGTCAGAATTTCTGCTGTGGGTTGAGTGCAGTATCCTTATCCATTTACCAAAAACGTTCCCAATTACAAACCGGCCTAATGTTGCAAATAGAAAAGGTCATTCAATTTTGTCAAACGCCTTTTCGGCTTCGACAGATAGCAGAGCTGTATCTGGCACATCCTTCCTTTCCTGTATTATATTTAATACTCTCCGCACATTATGGAAACCGTGTCTCCCTTTAAACAAACCCATTTTGATCCAACTCTATAATACCTGGGAGAACGAACTCTAACCTACATGCTAATACCTTGCAAAGAATTTTGACGTCCGAGTTTAAAAGGGAGACTGGACGAAAAGATTGACACTTATGGGCTGGTTTGTTTGGTTTTAAAAGTAAAGTGATCATGGCTCCTCTCAATGAAGGAGGGAGTGAACCATTTTCATAGGATTCCTGGAACATTTCCATAATTGGAGTTAGAAGTTTACTCTTAAATTGTTTATAAATATCGATTGGTAAGCCATCTGCTTTACCCGCCTTCATAGCATCAATTGCTTCTATAATTTCGTTATGTTAGATCAGAATCTAGATTGTTTTTTGCTTCTTTTTAAAGGTTTGAGAATTTCAAATTATCCAAAAAAGAAGTTTGTGTGTTCGAATCAGGTGTTCGACTTCACTCTTGATTCCTCCACATCCTTTCCTGAGAGCTGCCTTCGTCCGTGGGTGAAGGCAGGGGTGACCAGGTGTGCTCCCAGTAGTGCAAAGTCATCCCTCAGAGTGAAGCCATGGTCTGCCAAAATCTTGCCAAAAACATGGAATGACAGCAAGTATTTGTGGTGATGTTTAAAACAAACTCCATGTAACTCAATTGTTTAACAGAGTGCAACATTTTCACTACTCTGGTCTTGGAGTGTGTCATAATTATGTGTTAGTGTTTTATGGTCATACCTGGTCTCCATGTAATGCTCTGTGCAAGGACCCAAACGCAGACCAGGGAAATCCAAAAAACGTTGTCTTTATTCAATCCAAAGTTCAAAGCCAGGTAATCAGAGATAGGACGGTACAAAATAGTGGTAAACGGGCAAAAAATCAAAAACCAGGAGATCAGATAGGCGAAGGTACAAAGGAACAGGCAAAAGAGAAGTCAAAACAAAGCGAAGGTCAAACCAGAAAGCAATCAAACAAAAGGGGCAGGCAAACTCAAAGTCGTACGGAAAAGGCGTCTCAGGAATCTCGATAAACAAAGGCTTACAAAACATCAGCACAGTGAATATGATCAACACTCTGACAGGGAGATGGTGGAAAAGACTGACATTTATACACTGGGGAAGGTAACAACCAAGGAGGGGTTACGTGAGTGAGGGCGGAGTAACAAACAACATCCAGGTGAAGAACATTAGGATAACTAATTAAATGACAGGGGACTGACAAAACGCGGACTGGAATCACATAGACAACAATGATAACAGACGGCCTGGGTTTAGCAGGTAAAACACGTGCAGAGAGAGAGAGGTGCAGTTAGAGCAAGAGACAGGTGCAGGCAATTGCAGAACTCAGCGTTAGGGCACACTAGAAAGAAAAGGGGCGGAGCTACAGCGCAGCACGAAAAAGGGGAGAATGGTTAATGTATTAGTATAGTGATTTAAACTATCAAAAACCCAAAACTAGTGTTTGTTAATCCATTAGTAATATTAACATGTTAATATATTAATGAGGTTAGTACTTTACAATCTATAAGTTAGTAAGGATTAGTAGAAATTAGTAAAACTAGATATAAGCAGGAAGTAAGTAAAACGAGACTGGAAAGAAGGGGGGAAACCACGAAAACCCGGAACCGCCCGAATAGTGAAATCACGCAAATACAGGGGAGTGAAGCAGCTCAGGGAACACAGACACAGAGACGGCACTGGGGAGACAAGTGAGAATGAAAATACTGGGACAGAGGATGTGAAAAATAATAAACTTACAGAAACATAAAATAAACACTAACAGCAAACGGATACTAATACAGACTACAACACTCCAGGATGATGGTACTGGTGGGTAAGAAAACCAGATTCTCTGGATATCTTCACATCTGAAGCACGTCCTCCCCAACCCTTGCTGATAAATGTGATGCACCCTGCTGGACTGCATGCAATCAGGTACTTCACGGTGGTCCACTTGTTGTAATTGGAGCAGGTTTTTGCCCTGTAAAAATAATACAAAATTAGTGGAGTAAATAAACAGATACTCTTTCCTTGGTTATTCATTTCTATTCTAATAAACTGCACTGATTTGTTGTGCGCAAACCTAGGTCAAATATGTTTTTAAAATATTTACATGGGATGTATGCAAGCGGTTTCAAATGCATTTAGTTGAAAGTACACTTTACCATAGTCAATATACTTCATGTAACATAGAATAACAAATGTCTGACACTAGCCCACTAACTCACCTCCAAACCATCCATGTTTTACTCATGTCTAGTTGTGTGACACCTACGTGGCTTTCTTTTTGGGGGACTCAATTCTAATTTTAAAACAATCAATGATTAACGTAAATCTGGGAAACTCTGCTCTGAAATGAGGTGGAATAGTTTTGAAGATACCCTCCCTGTCTGGCCAGTGGACTAGGAAGCCGATTTTAGCATGGAGTTGATTGATCCACCTGGCTAACATGTCTCTGACGATGGTTTGTCCAAGGCCCAGGGTGTGGCCGAGGTGGCATTTTGACACAGTTTCAGCAATGTGATAAAGAGCTGATCTTCAGTTGATAATCTGAATTGGCCAGCTTCATGAATTTCTCCAGGTACAACCTCAGACACTGAAATACAGACCAACTTAGCCCTGCCATAAATTTGCATTTCTGGTCGTCACCTTTTACACTATCTGCTGATAATTCGGTTTTCAACAATGTCTCCCTGGCCTCATCCCGCTCCCAGTGTAGATTGCGGATCTCCTCTAGCAGATGATCCCTTTCCTCATCCTCCCTATATTCATCCTCCTCAAGCAGTTTTTCCCTATCTTCATCCTCCTCCAGCAGTTGCTCTTCACCCACCTCTGCAGGACCCTCCTCTGCAGGAACAGTTGGTGTCCTGGCCTGGCTCCTTTTCCTATAATTTTCTTTCCGTCTCAGAAAGTGCAGAAAAGGATGGAGTCTTGCTGGGAAATATGGATGGAGTAAAGTCCACATGACTGCAGTCATTTCTCTTTGACCCTGTGAAATCAACATAAATAAATGACATTTTAGAACTTTGCATTTTGAACTTTGACCCCTAAAATGTATCATTGTAAAGGTCATGAACATAGCTATCCAACAGATATGATTATGATTCGGTCCGATGAAATTACCCTTGATGGTTCAGGATGGAGCCTTCAGTCATCTATGTTGTAACCTTTTCTTTCAGGAATCCAGATGTGCAGTAGATATGGATGGATTATTTTAAGGGTTTTTTCTCCTGACGCATTTTCTATTGAACTCTATGGAGAAATTAGTCAGGAGAAATGACTGCTAAAGTAATCTATCCTCATCTACTGCATATCTGGCAGCAGCATGATAGTTTGAGGCCAGTTGGATATCTTAGACCCTTGACGACTTAAAACCATTTAGCCAACAAATGTGTTCCATACTGTAACAGCGTAATTTACAGCTGAATCTAGTGCCCCCCCAAATATTCATAGGGATGCATTGAAATGTAGTGAGGTTTTAGTATCCCTTGTAAGAGTACCTGAAAATACGATATCAAGAGTCTAGTCTGGTAATGCAGATGGGTCACAGACATCATGGCATGCAAAGGATATGCAACCAAATATGAAACATGACTTTTATTTTACATTATGGTAAAGTGTCCCAGTAATGTAGGTGGCCTGAACTGGGGGGGGGGAGGGGGGCACGTACGCTTAGGAACTACACATACTGGTACTGTGCTCCTGACGAACGCTTATATCGTCACGGCTCAGATGGAACATGCTTGTGCCCTTGTACTTCTAGTGTCACTTTGATATTGTATTTCAATTTCAATTATTAGTTCAATAATGAATGCATAGCTTCCTAAATGACGATATCTAATGTAACCTTATGTTTCTCGCGGATGAGCACTCACTTAATTGAATATTGTTTGGAAATATATTTTTATTTTGGGGATCACAACAACAATATAGCTAGCCAGCATTGTTTTCGATAAATTACCGACAATATGTTTACCACTTACTATGTTTTAATACAACTGTTTATTAGAAATTGTCTATCTCTTGCCTACTGCAACTGCACTGTCATTCTGATTTTCACAATGTGTGTATTCCTTTGTAGGTGCTGTGAGCAGACTGAAAGTCAATGTTACACCGAAGCCTTGCGAAACGAAGTTTTGCTACATCGTGTACAGTACAGCATATGGTTTATAATGACAAATAAACCTGACTTTGGCTTTAATGGCTAGCTAGCTACCTGCTGATCCAGCTCTTCCTAACGTTAACGTTAGCTAACTTACTATACTCACCGAAACTTTATAAACGATATCTTTCATGCTGGCCCTGACAGACCCGCTAATCTGCCCCTGGCTGTATATGACCTGCTCTACATGGTTGGACTTGAAATGATTTTCTCCCTTCTTAACGCTATTGTCCTGACCACTGAAAAAATGCATTAAGCTAACCAGTGACACCGCCATTGTCATGGGTATAGCTTACGGTGACGCCACACTGTACACGGCCCCACCCCGCGGCAGCGCCACCTCTCATTCAAAATGAATGGAGGTGGCGGCCAGACCCCGCAAGGCATGTTGGGATTGCCGGCGGCGCGGCAAGAGGCGGCGAGGCCACGTGGGAGATGGCCAAAGTTCAACTTTGACCCCCTCGCCGTGTCGTGGTAACCAATCTGATTTGATCTAATGATCCGTCAAGTAAATTGTCCCTATTTTTTTCTAATTTTAGTTCCACATTCTATCGTTCCACAATGGAGGACCTAAGTCGTAACTGCCGTATCGGGTTTCCCAACTTGATAAAATCTCCTACAGAGACACGATAAGAGGAATGCAGCGTGGAGAAAAGTCTCTGAAATTGTCGGTGGCTCTGCAACGTAGTTATTGCCGTTAGCTACTATCACTGTCCAGTCTGAATAAAAATCATTTTTTCAGTAACCTAGCTCTGAAAAATATTAATAAGCTGCCTAGCTAGACTGCCTAATGCCTAGCTAGTGAGTAAAAACCAACAATAACAAAAAATAAATAAATAAATGTATTAGTTGCTAGTTGTTCATTTCTACCAGCCACCTAGCTAGCTAACCAGATATAACTTTGAAGGTATTATCTGGCTAATTAGCCAGACAATGTTTTTGTTGTTGGTTGTTACTCACTAGCTAGACAGCCTAGCTAGGCAGCTAACATCTTTCACTTTCAGATCTAGGTTACTGCAAAAATTATTTTTATTCAGACAGGACAATGAATATGAAACATTAAAGTTGGTCAACATTTAACGAACAATGTCTGCCAAAAATAGGTGACGCCCACAAACAGCCGATTGAGAAAAAAATAGAAACAATTTACTTCACGGATCATTAGATCAAATCAGATTGGTTACCGCGACGCAGCGAGGGGGTCAAAGTTGAATTTTTGCCATCTCCCCCGTGGCCTCGCCACCTCTCGCCGCGCTGCCGGCAATCCCAACATGCATTGCGGGGTCTGGCCGCCACCTCTCATTCAAAGTGAATGGAGGCGGCGACGGCCGCCTGTCGCCGCGCCGCGTCCCCACAGTCGGCTGTTTGTGGGCGTGTCACCTATTTTTGACAGACAGTTGTGTTCGTTAAATGTTGACCGGGTTTAATATCGTGTCTCATATTCATTGTCCTGTCTGAATAAAAATCATTTTTGCAGTAACCTAGATCTGAAAGATGTTAGTCAGCTGCCTAGCCTGTTTAATATCTAGCTAGTGAGTAATAACCAACAACAAAAACATTGTCTGGCTAATTAGCCAGATAATGCCTTCAGAGTTACATCTGGTCAGCTAGCTAGGTGGCTGGTAGAAACAAACAACTTGCAACTAATACATTAGGAAGATTTTTTTTGTTTGTTATTGTTTGTTGTTACTCACTATAGCTAGACATTAGACAGCCTAGCTAGGCAGCTTATTAACATTTTTCAGAGCTAGGTTACTGCAAAAATGATTTTTATTCAGACTGGACAGTGATAGTAGCAAACGGCGATAACTACGTTGCAGAGCCACCGACAATTTCAGAGACTTTTCTCCACGCCGCGTTCCTCTTATCAATGTCTCTGTAGAAGATTTTATTAAGTTGGGAAACCCGATACGGAAATTACGAGTTAGGTCCTCCATTGTGGAACGATAGAATGTGGAATTAAATTAGAAAAAAATAGGGACAATTTACTTGACGGATCATTAGATCAAATCAGATTGGTTACCGCGATGCGGCGAGGGGGTCAAAGTTGAATTTTTGCCATCTCCCCCGCGGCCTCGCCGCCTCTCGCCGCGCCACCGGCAATCCCAACATGCCTTGCGGGGTCTGGCCGCCACCTCTCATTCAAAATGAATGGAGGCGGCGCCGCCGCGCGGCGGGGCCGCGTATAGTGTGGCTTCAGCCTTAGGGTGACCAGACATCCCCGTTTCCGGGGGGAAACAGACCGCACAGTAAAATAATATTTTACGTGGCAAGAAATACCGGGCAGCAGAGCCTACCGGTTGGCATCTCAATCGCGTTGTGCTTGTTTTGGCCAACAGAGGGGGCTGCTTGCTATAGCAGCTTCATATCACTCTTCTTCTTCTACTAACTACTTGCTCACGCTAGTTTTAGAGAACACTGCTGTGGAAATCTCGGCCAGAAGCTAGCATGTATTGAACCATTTTGTTTGACCATTTTCTTTATTGTGTGTTCCATAGTTTACCATAGCTTCACTCACCGTGGTACTGTAAACTATGATTTTCTGACACGATTTACAAAGTTACTTGTTTAGTACCCAATTTTATAAGTCAGCCTGCACCATAGTTTATTACAGTACAACAGTTACCATGGTCAAAATACAGGAAACCGGAATTGTCCCCCTTTTTTATTTCATAGATAATAACACTGGATATTTTAATGATACATTGACCGCCGAACTGGAAATGTCCCCGGTTTTCATTTCAGAAGTCTGGTCACCTTAGTATAGCTAGTTAGCCACTGGTGTTGGGTGAAGTTGCCCCTAGCTGCTGGGCCAAAGTCAGTTATTTTCTTCCCCTACTAATGGTTGAAGTTAGGACCTGGGAAGTGAGATCTGATCCCAGACCAGCAGTTAGGGGCAACTTCACTCAGGAGCCTAGGCACCGCACTTGGTGGGTAGACTTACAAGCACACCTGGTTGTGACGTGTATCGTGCGACTTTGATTTAGTGTAGTTCAGGACCACCAACACATCGTAAATCGACATAAATCCGTTTTTTTCCCTCCAGAGATTGAAATGAATAGAACCATGCTACGGTAGAGAATGATGGTCCAAAAAAAAGGTCACGTCACGAACCAGACGCCCCCTGGAGGCAATTTGACTTACAAGCTCAATTAAATTGACGCCATACATACGCAGTTCAGTAACTATGGAAGTTCAACGTTTTTTACGGTCGTGTTCCTTGTAGGCTATTCATCAGTTGTATGCGTTCCACAAATCAGAATGATCTGATGAATCATATGTTGACCATACAGAGTTTAGTGTTGAATAAAACAACTCGGCTATAACTTCGTTACCGAATCGTGTCAAGAAAAATCACGCATGATTCTTATTCTTATATGTATTTTGGATATAATTGGGTTGAAAATGTGACTGTAACCCCCTTAGTTTGTTAGAAAAAGGTAGGAGTTTCTCCATTATAGTCTATTCGGAAATCGAGAGCTGCGGTACACTGGACGCCATATTGGTTTCTGCAAATTCTGACTCCTGCCTCTCGAAGTGGTCTGCAACCTTCGCACATGCCGCACATTCCGCACAACCCCTACGCAGACGACCCATTTTTACGTGTACTCCGCAGAACTACAAAACAGTCTGGAACATAAATTTCACAACGTGTCATCCGTAAACTGCATTATGGGAATTGTAGTGGATTTTTAGTATAGAAAGATTGTGCTCATTTAAATTTTACTGCAATTAAGACTACAAATTCCGTGTTGCTGTTAAACTCAATCGAGAATGCTGTATTCCCGGTCATCATGAAAGTCAGCGAAAGCATGTTACGCTGTTTATTTGCTATAATTTACTACAGTTCCTCCTACGGCTCGACTGCTTTACAGCTGAAAACTATTTACTGCACAATATCCGAGAGCTGTGAGTGTGCTTTTAAACCAGATGTACAAGGTAATTACAGACCGAAATAATTTAAGTAATGTAAAGTAATCGCCCAGCTGAACCAGAAGCTATCTCGCGATCTGCAGACAAAGCGAACTCGCTTCTGAGGCTGTTTTATGGTGATCTCTTCATATAACAGCCTGTCTCGCTACGTTTAATGGTGCGCTGTGAAACATTTGACGTGCAGTTACATCGACAACGGGCGATTACAAAGGTTTTTATAGTACCGGGAAATGAGCGACAGTGAACGACAGTAAGACGGCAGATTCTCCGAAATCGTTCAAAATAAAAGTCGGCATGCGCGAAAGCCAGAAACGCGCATTTCAAAGTTTATTTTCAGAACTAGCGACGTTTTGACATGTAAAAATACTCCTTCGTTATAACCATAATGGCAATTACGTTTCTGGAGTAACGTTTACATGTAAAGGATGCATGTTTAAAATATATATATATATATATATATATATATATATATATATATATATATATATATATATATATATATATATATGTATATAAATATATATTTCTAGCATGTTGTTTCTTAGAAATGCAGTGAGTCTAAATATGGAATGCCAGGATCTCTCTTTTTTCGGAGAATATAAAACTGATTCCAGCATATTTGTCATAATTAATAGGTAATGTTAATATATACTGGTCTCTTGCCTCCCCTACATGAAGCATCAAATTGGTATGGACCCATTCGTATTTTGTGTGAGCACAAGGGAATGCATAACTTAGTCTGCCTCCTCTAGTCATAGTGTCCCTATGGTACTGAGGTATTTTGAATTAGTACACAATAAACTGTCCAGTGGTAATTCAACTATAAATAGATAACATTTGGTCCCACATTCCCGAGTGAGACCAAAAGTCATCTGTTAAGACTGGAATTAACACTGGACATTTACTGCGTACAACCCTTCACTACATTGATATGATGTCAAGGATTTAAAAAAACATAGAAAATGATGTGGTTCAACTAAACAGTGTATTCCTATCTACTGCTAGTATAGGTCAATGGATTATATATATCAGGCTGTGCTGCCTCCCCTGGACATATTGTCTCAATGATAGGGGGGTGTTTTGAAGAGCGCGGTCACTCCACTTCTATGATATGGTGTCACTTATATCAAATAGGCGTCATAGAAAATGTGGCTGGGGTTTCAACATGCAGTACATGGGCAAATTTCCTTCAATTAAATTCCAATTGCTTGGTGAAAGCATAACTAATATCATGCTCTGTTGCCTCCCCTGGACATATTGTCTCAATGATGTGGGGGTGTTTTGAAAACCTTGGACGCGCCACTTCTATGACATGTGTCACTTATATCAAATAGAGAATGTGGCTGGAGTTTAACCATGCAATTTCTCGGCAAATAGTGTATTCCTATCTTCTGCTAGTACTGTTGAATGCATACAATTTTTTTTCACAAAGGCACATACAAGTCAAATAGTCTTGAATAATTTAAAATGTCTTTATGAATTCAGAATGACACACATAGTCATTAATCATTATATATTTTATGGCAGTAAGAAGGCAGTATTGGACACCTGGGCTTGTAACAGTATGTAAAATACAACTGGCCTTCACATTAAGTAATAATAATCAGCGAACAGAATTTTTAAAGTGACTTTTTTTGTGTGACTTACAAAAGCAAAGCTTGTTGGCTTAATTCATAGGGAAGGCATGTCCTCATATCTATGCTACATGGGGTGGCAGTGTAGCATAGAGGGTAAGGAACTGGGCTTGTAACCAAAAGGTCATAGGTTCCATTCCTGGGTGGGACACTGCTGTTGTACCCTTGAGCAAGGTACCCTCTTAGCGCAAAGCCCCAAGTGCTCGGCATGCTGGCGTGCCAAGATTACTGAACTCAGACATTCAGTGCTACTGCAACCAAAGTATAAGTTAAAAACAGAAAGGCGATGTTTTAGTTTCATTAGTAGATGATACACCACAACTATGCCAAATACGAAGTTTTGCAGTGCCACCATTGTCGCTCTGGTCGTTCATTTAACATGCACCCCTTCCCTGCAGTCTCACCTGCAACTATACCCCCCACCCATGACATAATGGACAATATTGTCAATATTATCTGGGCATTCATAAAAATATTCTTTCACCACTCAAAAATCGTATTCCATCATAGCAACAAGATAAACCCGACAATAGCGCTAAGATATGCCAATACAGCAGTGAAAAAGTTTGTGAAATATATGCGCATTTGTGATGCCTGGGTATCTTCCAAAATAGCTGTGCGTAATACCACACAAGTTGTTTATGGCGTTGTCGCCCTTTTAGTACAGTCTGGCTTGATTGACAATGCATTTATTCAGTAGGTGAGAGTACAAGCTTTCTAACAATGTATAACATGTCTAATTTTGCTTTTGGCGAAATTTAGCGTTTTATTGGTCAGCGTAACCAAAAATGGTCTTATCATGGCCACTATGTCCAGAGGAAGCAGCAGAGCATGATGTACTGTATGTGATGTTTTCACCTATGCAAACTGTGTTAATGTGTTAAATCCTCTCTAATTCTCCTTGCCATACTACTGTAATATCCAGCCACATTTTCATATTTATTTGTTTAAGTTGCATAGTTGGTGTTACAAGGTAGCACAGAATGTTGAAGTGATACATTTTGAATTACTCTTAATTCTCCCCTCACCATTCAGTTTAACTCATGTACTGATATAATGTTGTATTGGATATTGTAATAATAATTAAATGTAATGGGAGTATTTCATTTTTAATTTCATATTTTGCCTTGTCATTGAAAAAAATGTTGGAAAAAAATAGAAAAAAGGAAGACATATTTGTAATTAATGTTAGTGTGGTTATAACTGAAAATGAAAGTTGAAAATGAAATCAAAGTTTTTTAATATTGTTCAAATAGAAAATGAATAGTTCATATTTTATGATAACTGTAGTTCGACTTTTCCTTAACTAATTATGTTGAAGTAATAGTGATTTTATCGTTGGGAATTCCTGACCCTCGCAAAAGTCCTTACTGTGGCCAACTTCACACTGCAGGTTTTTATTACCTCTACACTTTTTGAATTAGATTTGATTAGTTATTTTGGATGTTGTCTGAATGCTGGAGCATGATTACATGTATCCAGAGGTACAGTGGGATTGCTATAAAACTTCCCAGTTAGTTAACGTGGGTCAACGTTTTACGTAAGGTCACGGTTATCAAACTGAACAAATTGTCAACAAGACATTTGACTGCATGTGAATGACTATATTTCTGTCTCTGTCCAGGTTTGGAGTGGGACCTGTATAAGAACCTGTACGGACAGCACCTTGCCCAGGAAATAGTGTCTGAAGCAGTGGTTGGTTTCCTGCAGAAGGATAATCCTGACATGCCACTGGTGTTGTCTTTTCATGGGGCGTCTGGGACAGGAAAAACATTTGTCACCTCAATCTTGGGCAGACATTTATATGGAGCAGCAATGAGCAGCCCCTACATCCATCAGTTCATCCCAACCCTGCACTTTCCCCTGCTGGACCGAGTCCAGGAATATAGGGTAACAAATTCTCTCAACCAACAAAGTGACACATAACTGCACACTCTTGCTCTCATTGTACATCCAAATCCGATTAAAATCACGTTTTCACTGTCAAAAATGGCAAGTTACTTATAAGCACTGTCTATAAGTCATTCATTCAAATCTAGGCCTGCCATTAGAAGTATTGATATCAACATTGTGCCAAATTACATGCAACAGTATTGCCTGTCTTAGTGCAGGCAAATTAACCCCTTAGCGCAAAAGGCCAAATCTGGCCAATCCATGCCCATTTAGGGGGTACCCTGTTTGAAGCTTTATAACTCCAGATGTGAACATCACAAAAACTTAAAAAATGGCTTAAATGAAGAAAGACATTTGTACCATTTACAATACTAACTTAGATTCGTTTATATTCATAATTTAGGAAATAAAGTGCCACAAATGCCATTGTCTAGGAAAAAAATCAAAAATGAATTTGCTCTTTTTTAGTTTGCAATGAAATACTGAGAGATTGCATATATACAGCAGGTTAAACTATACATGTCCTGGATCAAAAACACCTTGACCACAAGTGCGTCAAATTTAAGGGTGGATATGCAGAACTACTAAAGATCTATGAAGCAAAAAGTAAGCAGCGTCTAAAATGCCTAAATTATGCATTGCAGTATATCACAACATATTCACGTATTTCACTACAAATCAACTGTTTTGATTCAAGAAACCGTTGCATCACTTTTAACAGTACAGTGCTCTAAAATATCTAGGGGTCCAGAAACATATCCAAAATCTCTCCAAAAATGAATAAAATGCTTTTTGTCCATTATAAAGCACATAAATAAGCCCCTTATGAAGGTTTAAGATGAAACATTGATATCGGATTAAAAAATAATGCAAAAACATTGTCACACAATGCAGTACAGTACTTAAATGTGTGATAATTAACTCTTGTATGTATTTCTGTACTCTTGTATGTTTTCTTGTATGGGGATGGGACGACATGAAAACAATTTTCAACCATCCACCACATTTTGGCAGTGTTCCAACTCTCACATCATCACAGTTGCATGCATCACAAAAACTGTTAAACTACTAACGAACGCTTACATTACAGTGTGAAATATCCTCACTATAAAATACCACTAACCTATTTAAATTGACACTCAATTTCAAAAATAACGTATATAACCTAAATATTTTGAGCAGTAATACTTACATAGCAATGATGAAATCGTATCTGTTTTCAATAGATAGAGACATAGACAGTAAATTAATGATACATTTCTATCCGCTTCTGTCTTACTCCAGAAAACGATATCAGCTAGGTCTATCAGCAAACACATGGCTTAGCTATGCCCAGAAGTCCTCAATAATAATAGTATTTTCCAAGAAATTATGAAAAATCGTTGACAAAGTTTCGTTAGGTGCAGCATCTTTTACTGCTACCACAGAGTGAATGGGTAAGTGAATGCGATGATAACAAAACTTTCGATTACGCTGACGAATAAAATGCTATTCCAAAGGCAAAATTAGACATGTCATACATCATTAGAAAGCTTATACTCTCACCTACTGAATAAATGGTTGTCAATCAAGCCAGACTATACTAAAAAGGGCGACAACGCCATAAACAACTTGTGTGGTATTACGCACAGCTATATTGTAAGGTACCCAGGCATCACAAATGCGCGTATATTTCACAAACGGAATGTCCAAGACAATATATGACCACTCAGTCTCTTCTTTCTTCTTCTTCGTCTTCCCAACGGTGCATTAGCGCCACCCACCAAAATTAAAAACGCGAAAAAAACTAATGCGAAGGGCCCTCTCTAGAGCCTTTTGTCCGTTTTGGGCTACTGTAGAAACATGGTGGTGCAACATGGCGTCCTCCATGGAAGAGGACCCGCTCTCTATGTAGATATAAAGGGCTCATTCTAAGGTAACGAAAACACAACGATTCTTATTTTCATGGGATTATACACAAATTAAAACATACTTATGAATGTTATATTCCATTTCTGCCAAGTTCGTTCCGCTAGATGCCACTAAATTCTACACACTGCACCATTAAGTCTATGGTTTTACATATTAGAACGTAACTAATCCTGATCTAGTCGTCATCAAGTCCTAACAGTAGGTAAATCTGACCTCACATGATAAATAACACAAGAGATATTGCGTTGCAATTATTTACTCAACCAAACCAACCAAAGAAGCCAGCATGCATAAGCCATGGGTGAAAGAGCACCCTTACTGCTTGTTTGGAAATAGTTTTTTAACTCTTTTCGAACTGAAAAAATTGCTTCTCTGAGGACAGATGTCTTTTGTCTTTGGCATACTGTGTTCATCATAACCTTTATTTCATTCTCGGAGGTACAATTGAGGGCCAGGCCCTCATTTTCAATGAGATTACAAAAACATTTAAGACACAATAAGTATAATATAAGATCACAGAATATAGCAAAAGTAAAACCAACATAGTGTGTAATAATAATAACTAGAATAAAATAAAATAAATAAAATAAAGCGCAGATAAGATCAAACACAGATACAATCAGAGACAGGAATGTTAAAAATCAGCAATCTAAACTGCCCATAAGTTGGTAGAGAACTGATTTTAAGCAATTGTTGAAGCTCATTCCAGGAGGATGGGGCACTAAAGCCGGGCACCCACCGCACGCGTATCGGCCGCGAGCGCACTACGCGCGTAACTGAAGCGTAGTTGAAGTACTGTTATTACAACGGCAGCGGGCGACGTCGTCTCCACCAGATGCGAACGCGTCGCGTACCGGCTGCGAAGCTCGCGCGACACAAGCGAACTGAAGCGTAGTTTTTCGCTTCAGTTCTATTTTTTCGGCTTGTCGCGCGTCACGATGGCCTGTTTATACACAGAAATATGCTCTAAAATGCTAGGTATACATGCTCTGATTTATATTTCATCCTTATATTACTGGGGGTGTGTCCCTAGTTACCTCCCAGATATTTTATAAGCACCAAAAAAAAAAATACAAGCCTTTTCGTTTTGTAAAAATAAATAAATAAATAACTGGAACCTGGGGAAAAGGCAAACTTAGTTTCGCTGTCTTATTTTGCGGAGGGGGTGGGGTAAATTTGAAAATACACCACAGAAAGACGTAGCCTATCGCACTTGTACTTCAAAGCTTCCGGTGTTCATGGCGTTGTGGTGTTCATATCTCTTCAAGATTAAACTGTTACTGTCTTTTTCATGATTAGCTGATTTTACTAAATATGATCCTATAAATGTTTTGACGTGAATGACAAGACAACACGGGAATTCCCAATGGTTGATTACGGATTATTTATTATTATTATGATCATTACATATTCTTCATGAAATTGGCACGCTTGTTAACCAAGCAAATAAATTAATACAGTTTGAGATTGATTGTTATGCAGGCTACGTTGCGATTTAAGTTTATGGTAATTCTTGAAAGCGTTTACTTTCTCACGTATTTACGAGTTAACGAAATATTACCAAATTAACAAACTGAAAAAGGTCTCTCACCAAAGTATTCACTTAACCCATAATCAACAGTCCTGAACAAACATGAAATACACGATGTAATCCCACTGTAGACTGCGAGAGCTACTAGGAATATATAGCTTTTACGCAAGCCTTTGCGCGACACAAACGGAACCAGTGGAGACACCCTACGCGCCGCGTCGTGCTGCTTCGCTGTGCTGCTTACGCGACGCTTACGCGACGCGTGCGGTGGGTGCCCGGCGTAAAATGGAATGCTGACTTTCCAATTTCTGACCGAGCCTGAGGGACCTTAAGCATAAGCAAGTCATTTGACCGGGTTAGGTAGGGTCCAGAGCGCCATTCCAACGTCATTGTAATATAAGATGGAAGCATTCCAACAATGGCCTTAAAGATAAACATATACCAGTGTTTATCACGCCTCTCTTCCAGAGGAGACAGACCCACCTTGACGTAGAGGACACAGTGGTGGGTACCGTAACTATTGCCAGCGATATATCTGAGGGCAGAGTGATAGAATGTGTCCAAGCGCTTAAGAGTAGAAGGAATAGAAAGTGTTAACACAAACCAGAATGTTCAAGAACAAACATTTAAATACTGGTGACAGGACATGACTAATTGTGCACTTGCGTATAACAGGTGCATAAGGGTGCATTTCTTTTTTCACAGAAGGCTTCTGCATGTTGGATTGTCTTTGGTTGATTAAATAGTGAAAAAGTTAGGCTATTATTTTATGAGGAAAAGCTTGTGGAGCTAGATCGGGCAGATAGCTCGAGAAGTAAGTGCCAAATCACAGTCAGCTCACATGATGCTGACACCTTAATGGACTATTTAAATCACAAACCTTAACTGTTCACTCCATCTGCCATGCTGTCTCTGCTGCTGCTGCTAGCCAAGCTTGGCTTTTTCTGCATAACTCTGTATTTATGCCTTTCGGAAAAGTTTTTTGCACTCCCACTGCTACCCCAGCAGTGATCACTTCCTATTATCGTTTTGGCTGCTTATGCCAACCGGGAGTGGCAGGGCCTTGACGTCAAAGTTGCATTCAGATAACTCAATAAATATAGCTTAATCTCCTATTGCCCAATTAGCCCGGAATCTAAAAATTTAATTCTCTTAAATTATTGCTTTTTTTGTTCACTGATTCTAGGTGCACTGTGGTAACACCTACAACCGTGTAAAGCTTTGACTCTTTGCACTTGCTGCAAAAAAGAAAGAACCCATCTTGATCGGTAAAACCACTTGAGATAACAAAAGAAATAACAAGGTAGTCCGCTTCCCCAAAGAAGGGCTGAAATTGACACCCCAGATAGATGATTATGGTGTTTTATAATCCAATAATCATTTGCAACAAGTCAAACAACTGCAAATTCTACAGTGATGGTATTGATATTGATACTGATCCCTAAGCATTCAAACTGCTCTTTGTACACAGGCTAGCAAAAGTCATTATTCATTCTGCATTTTTTTTTGTGGAGCTGAAAGCCCTTTCAGGTGCATTTGAAAACGAACTTCAAACGAACTTCAATGTACCATTTTTATAAGAAAGGTGCTTCTTACATTACAATCATCGACAAATTATCTCAATAGGACATTCCAGTGCTGTGAAAATTACCTAAAAGGAGGTACTACTGGAAAAAATCTATCATCTTCCCATCGTGAGTTTTGCCCCTGCTTGGAAACCCCTATATACGTTACAAGTAACCTAGGGTGTTCACACAGCAAGCAACTCGGTTGATGGGTTGCTCAAGTTTACTAGGTAGGGGGAGGCGCAGTAGCTTCCCGTTGTGTCCTCTTAGTGGTCTCATGCAACTACATATTATTGAAGAGAAATAACGGCGTCATCAAAGACGTATATTTGCCATTGTGGCAAACAAGCCTGCCACAGGCCACCGAAGTGGCTTTACTAGGGGCCCTCCAGCACAGAGACACAGGGAGAAGATGTTCAAATAGTCCACTTTATTTACGAGGTTGGCAAGATGTTACAGCCTAGGAGCAGATGTAAAACAGTCATGACAGAGGCTCCCTTTGTGTGGGTGGGGATGGTAGATTTAACCTGTGCGCACTGATTACCTCACTACGCACAGGTGCAGCCACTCCTGTTCCCGGGTCCAATTAGCCTGGCCAATTATCCAATTCAACCAATTGGCCAGGTCTAATTAACGTGGCCCAGGGCAGGTGTGGCTGCTTAAACCAGCCATCCCCACACCACAGCCATATAGCCACATATGTCCTTTTGTTTTTATAGTTATGTCAGACACTGATAAATATTTATTGCTATCTCATTAGCTATATATCTCTCTCACTAGTTAGCCACCTAGCTAGCGACCTCTCCATCTCCCTCACTAGCTAGCTAGTAAGCAAGTTGAAACTGCTGTCCAAGCGTCATTTGCAGACGCTTAACCCTATACTCTTTTTTTGTACCATAATGATAAGTTCGTCCATTTTTCCTCACTGAGTGGAACAATAATTCATGAAATGGTATCATATCGGTTGGAGAATTAGGAAGCCCGAAGCTCTGATTGGCTGTTGACCAATGTTGACAGGCGTTGCTCACGAAAAGTTAAACTGTGGGCAACATTGGTTGCTCAGTTGCCCAGTTGCTCAGTGTTGCTCAGCTACATAGAGAGTGAATGGACTTCCGTCAACGCGGTCGATGAGTTGCTCGCTGTGTGAGAGCGCCGTTACAGTCTTGTGTTCTTCAAGCTCATTTGCATTGCTTTCGTATGTAGTTAACGACTGTCTTCTAGCTGAAATTATGGCTTAGCTAGTCTGCTGTGTACCCAGTTACTTTCACATAGCACAGGTGTGGAAGCTTAGCTTACACTTCATCAATTGCTTATTGGAGCATTGTTTATAGGCAAACACTTGCATAAAAGACACTACAAAAGTGGTGAAGGGCTCTATATTATTGTAAATCTTATGATTTCATGATATATTTTTGTAATTTTCCTCGCCCTGTTGTGATGAAGAGGTTACTGCTTACAAGACTGATTTACTGCAGAGTGCAGGTCAGAGCACGCAGCAAGGTAAAAACCAAGTGGTTTGATTGTTTCTAAGTGAATTTAGTTTGTGTGATAACTAACCATTATGAACTCTTTTTTTAAATAGAGGCTTTCCAAAAAGACAAGGGCAACATTGAAATACAGAGCTTAGTCAAAAAGAAAGAATGGGTAAATAAAATGGGTAAATATTTGTTTTGTGCGGTTCCAGAGGATACCACGTCTGCAGGGCCCAACTTTGTGAAATATCATAGGCATGGTTTGGAAATAAAGGATGTATATATATATTGGCTATGATAATGAATATGTGAATAGGCTAATTGAAAATAATAATTAGCCTAAAATGAGGAATAGTATACAATACAAGTCTTAATCAGAGCAAATGATAATTCTGTGAAGGCTAAACATAGAGGTTAACAGTACTACCAGTTAATGCAGGTTCATTTGTGTTATGGGTTAGTGACATGATTCTCTGTGGTTAGTTTGTTTAATCAGCCTCCTAAAATGAAGTTTTAACAATGTAAAACAACAAGGTCAGGAGATTTTCTATTTCAGACCAACACAAGCATAGCAAAACAAAAACAGCAAGCAGCGGTTAAAAGAACCCAATCAGGTATTGCAAGTTTTATGCTATCCTATAGTTTGATGTCAGTGTTAAATAAAATGCTTTAACGGCAATAAAAGGGGAGACCAGTCCTTGATTCCGTTCTAAAGTGAATTAATTCTAGTCCAAAGCTGCTGCAGGTGCATGATGTTTTGGGAAACTTCTTCTTTGAAGTCGGTGTCACAGCGCCTTTCCTGTCAAGACTAATTTGGATGTACGCAGAAAGGGGACAGGCACTTAATTATGCCTTGGTTGACCAGAAAAAGTTAATGGTGAACCTGACTCATGGGTCAGTCCTGTGGGCAGGAAGGTAGAGGCCACAAACGTTCCTGTGTATAGTTATACATTGTTAAACAGGTTCAATTCCTGGGTAGGACACTGCCCTTGTACCCCTGAGCAAGGTACTTAATCTGCATTGCTTTGGTATATATCCAACTATATAAATGGATGCAATGTAAATGCTGTGTAAAAAGTTGTGTAACTTTCTCTGGAAAAGCGTACCTGCTTAATGCCTGTAATGTAATATTTGGAGTGCAATAAAAATATCCAGGTTTAATTACAGTAAGGCTGGCATTATACGGTACAATTTTTGTGCTACTTTTGTTGAAACTTTGTTGCATTTAAACCATATAGACCCGCTGCAACTCACTTGAAACGTATGTTGAAGCTGTTATGTTCTGAGAGAGAGAGAGAGAAAGAAAGAGAGAGAGAGAGAGCCAACCCAGAACTGACATATAGCTACATTAAAATTGTTGAAAAAATAAATGGACAGAAGAGACAGTAGAATAAAGCATGAAATGAGCCATTGGTCTCTCTTGAGCAGCCTGTCATTAACCCACACACATTTCATTTTTTTGGGGTGAATGTTAATTCAATAATCTTGTAGAAAATCTACAAGCAACATTGGAAAAATGTTCAACAGTTTTCCGACAGCTATAAATGAATGAAACTTGGAAGCTGATAGAAACTCACTGTACAATAATGAAACAATACAAAATGACAATGCATTTATAACAACACAATGTGAAATGTTCATATTGCATGCAACTGATTATTTTGAATCTCATCATATAACTGTCAAATTGCTTGTAATTTCAGTTCTATGCAACTATTACACATGCAGCTGTTTGCACGAAAGTTTCACTGTGTAAAGCCAACATCAAGGTGCAAACCAACTTGCCCTTGGAAGGATATAAAGGTTTGAACTTGATCTCGCAGAGCAGGCAACTTGTTATTTGCAATGCTTGCTAATAGCTTTGATTTTTTCAGGTACAATGAAATGAGGGCTTCTCTGTACAGAGTTGGACATCTGCATGCATGAGCAAAACTCATGATATCACAAATAGGGATGACCCAGTCCGATCCATGGATTGGTATCGGGTCCTGATACCACTATATTTTTTGGATTGAGTATTGACTAGGTCACACCCGATCTGAATCCAATCCTGTCTGACACTACAACACTTAATATGCATATTATTCTTGCCTGTAGCAAGGCTTCGCCTCCATGCTTTCTGACTGTTTACTCTGTTTATGCCAATTGCCTAAATGTGCCGTCGCTCCCGTGAATAAGCATTGTCCATTCGCCACCTCGAATGAGGCAGTTGTTTACGAAAAAAGTTGGTATCTGCGTCAATGTCTGCTGTGTGGAACGTATACAAAGTCTAGCAGCCCTATGGCCAGTTGCAACATTTGCAATGCCGGTGTATCAAACGGCGGCTTTAGCACTGTTTTTTACAATACAACTAATTTGATAAAGCATCCGAAGAAACACCACTGAAAGGATAATGTTGACTTTTCGCTGTTCTTTTTATCTTTTATTGTAATCTTCAAGCTTGGTGATAGTGGTTATACACCGCCTCAAAGTAGGGCTGGGCACTATAGCATACGTTAATTTTAGGTAGGTTATAGCTACCGGTATGAATTTACACAGTAGTGTTTTGTGGTACTATAGTCAATGGTATTTTATTGTTTTTCAACCAGGGAATAAAAAAAATTGCATGTTGCAACAGTAGGCTGTGATTTTTAGGCTTTAGGTTTTTCTCCTGTAATGTGCATTGGAAAATCAAATCCTGGCATACTGTCAATTATATGAAAAATATATGATATATTGGTCATAACACTCTGCTCTACTTCAGAGTCTGTAGCCTGCCGTTTGGTGCACGGTGCATTTGGAGACATTAAAGAGAAAAGGAAATGCAACCAGCCACATTCTGTACCTGCATTTCGGCCTGTTTATTCTCAAGCAGAATTATTTATTTTCTGTATAATCTGTTTAAACTTATTTTGCCCACTGATTTACTGATTTTAAACCAGGTTAGCTGTTAACAAATTTTAAAAAGGCAAATAGCAAAAAATATCTTAATTGGATCTGTATTGTCCGACACTGAATGTTACTGTAGGCCTACTCGAATTGGATCTGGACACTAAAAACCTGGTTTGGGACATCACTAGTCGCAGATATTTTGAACCTGTCATGGTCCACTATGCAAAGATACGCAAATTACAGGAGTGCAACATAATAAAAGTGAAATCTTAGTGCACAGAAAGCTGACTAGTTATAGACATTGTTGTGGCAGTTAGTGTGTTGAACATGGCAGACTGCAGTTTTAGGATGGAATCTCGAGGTAGGAACTTTGTTTCACTTGTTACCCATTCTAAAACAAAAATGGGTGGAATTTGTTTCTAAAAATCGTGGATGTACTAGACAGGATAGATCCATGTTTGTCAGGTGTATTTTACAGATGACTGCATTCAGAACCTCATGCAGTAGTTGTTGGGTTTTGCAAAGAAATTGATTTTTAATCCAGATGCTGTGCCTACTGTATATCCTGGGTCCACAGCAATTTTCATGTTCATAGATTCTGGCATTCTCAATGAGGGTGTAGTTGCGGAGATACTACTAAGCCATTTTCTGTGGAAAACCCATTATAAACAAATTATTTTTTAATACGGAATATTTTTTAAGGTTTTAAAATGCATCTGGAGGAGTACTTTAATTGTCTTCACCTGTGAGCAGTTCATGGGCCCAGTTTGGAATCTTAAAAAAAGCACTCTTCCTTCCTTCCTCCCTTCTTTGAGGCAATCGAACAGGATTGGACAGGTGAAAGCTTGTGCTCCTTTAGACAACTGTCACCTGTCCCTGTGGTCTCTCAAACCCGGTCCTGGGGGCCCCTGTGTATGCTGTTTTTTGTTACAGCCAATCTTGCTCAATCAAGTTGGTTGAACACATATGTTTAAGTTATTTCATAATTTTTTCCTTAAACTTATTAACACAGTGCATGTTTGGCTTGTTAGGGGTCCAAGCAGCAAAGCTGGTGGAACCCTATTGTATCTGTTCGGATTATTATTATTATTATTATTATTATTATTATTATTATTCTTATTTTTCTCCGCTAAAAGTGTCTGAGGCTCAGCAACCATAAGCAACCAAATTTGGCAGGTGGGTTTCTATGGCCCCCCACTACTCAGGCACTAAAAATCAGATGGCCAATCAAGTCGGCCAGATGGTGGCGCTATAACAAATGGTAATGCGTAAAAGGCCATAACTCCCACACCATAAGTTAGATCAACAGAAAACGTCATCCTATGCATCTGAACGTGCTGTACAACTTTGTCATTGAGACCACCTATGTCCGCCATATTGTTTGCCTGCCATTTTCACTTTTTAGTTGGGGCGTGGAAGTTTTCTCCTCTAAAATGTCTGAGGCTCAGCAACCATAAGTTGTAGTCCAACCAAATTTGGCAGGTGGGTTCCTATGGGCCCCCACTACTCATGCACTACAAATCACCTATGTCAGCCAGATGGTGGCGCTATAACAAAGGGTCATGTTTAAAAGGTCATAACTCCCACACCGTAAGTCAGATCAACACAAAACTACAAAAATCTACTGATGCATCTGAATGTGCTCTACAAGTTTTCTATTGGGACCACCTATGTCCGCCATATGGTTTGCCCACCATTTGGACTTTTTCATTAGGTGGGGTGCGGAAGAGCTGGAGCTCCAAATCTAAGTGCTACGACATCTAGTAAACTTCTTTACGGCAAGCGACATCCATGGCGACACAAGTAATCCGACACCGTAGGTCTAGTTTTTAGCAGTGAGGGGACGGTCTGAGCGTTGCGGAAGCAATAGAAGACAGTGCCAGCCATGTAAAAGACCAAGAGTTTGTTAGTACAAGCTTTTTGAGAGGATGTATAATTACTTTTCTTGAGCCTGCATCCATTTGAAGACAGTATCGTGCTTGGACCCCTCCCAACGCCGCTTGCGGCTTTAATTATTATTTGTTTTGTCTTTGGGTTGTTCATTATCTACTGCCTGGCTGTTTCTAGTGGGCAGGTGTCCACACTTTTACCAGGTAGGAACATTCATTCACCTCAGTCTTTACCTCATTTAATGTAATCATTTGCAATTTAGCACCATAAACACAATATGAATATGGGACCTTTTCTTTCATTGCATGCATAGCTATTTTTTAATAATCCCTGAAAACACAAAAAGCTGCCAATTAAGAAAAATGAACAGCTTGTTAAAATTCTAGGATTGCAATTGTGATTGGAACAAAAAACTGTGCTCAGGGGTCCCCCAGTACTAACCTGTCCAGGCAGGCATGATCAGTTATTTTTCACAGATAGGAAGGAGTTAACTCTGCCCTCAAATGATCTGCTTTTTACCCACATCATATAGCGGTAAAATAACTCCCCAAATGACTTTAGTTTCCTACTTATGTTTGAAAAAAGTCACATTTTAGGTACTTTCTGAAAAATGCATTTAAAACTAGTCATCTTAGGTCTGTCATTATCGTGATTCATTGTGCAAATATAGCCTTCAAATGTTTCATTGTGCCTAGTGACTACATTTAGATTTAATTTTAATATTTCTCTGAGAATTATATCAAGTTAATTGGTTACACTCTTTCCTTTGACTTGCATTTTGGACATGATATCCAAAAACAGTTCACAACTCCAGTCCTGAATGGATTTTGTTTCAAGCATATTTTTTGAAATGGCTATATACAGAGGCCCGTTCACTCATGTACAGTTTTCAGCTGTAGCCCACCATTTACCAGTATTGCCAGATCAAGTACAATACATGTCTTAGCTAATTAAATAGCTTTTTGAAGAGTACACTCATACACTTATGACACTTCTTGTCAAGCCAAATTAATTATCAGGTTAAGAATGGGAACGTGAAAGGTTAAATTTGGGGCAGACTATCACTCTAATGTTGTTATTTACAGACAAGTAGCAGTTTTGAGATTATTGGAGTTGGCCTGAATGATCATAGTTTTATCGGTAAATATACCATTTGTATACATATGCAGCAGCAGTCATATTTTTGGCTTTTTCACAAACAAAAATATATCATGACCTCTGAATTATTGACCTGTGCCACTGAGTATTGTGCTTGTGAGAGAATGAGTTGTTAATGTGTGATTGTCTTTACATTTAAATCTGTCATCAGTTTTATATGAGTAGGGCAACTATTTAAATCCTTGAAGGTGTTGATTTGCATTGTGATCTCCAGCTCTTTGCAAATGAAAGTGACACTTCTGTCTCTTTGTCTGTGCCTGCAGTCTGCACTAAAACGCTGGGTGGAGGGAAATCTTACAGCCTGTGCTCGCTCTATATTCATCTTTGATGAAATGGAGAGGATGCCTCCTGGTGTGATTGATGTCCTAGTTCCATTCCTGGGCCCCTCACATGTCGTGTTCCAGACCAACTATCGCAAGGCCATTTACATATTCATCAGGTATGAAGCACTGGTATACATAAAATGTTCTTCAAAACACCAATACCTGTACTCCTTCAAATATGATTAGATGTTGTATTCTGTGTGGCATAATATGTTTCTAGGGCATGGTGTTTTTAGTACTGACACAACCTGGTTCTATCTGGCACTATTTTGTGAAAAACAATTTAAGAATTACTGCTTACTGCTTTTTTGTCGTCCAGTAACAAAATGATAAATAACACAATCTGATTTTTTCCAGCTCAAACCGATATTGAAATGCAGACTATTAATGTTATAGTGTGAGCCTGGAAGAATTTTTGAACTGACTTGCATTTATTTCAATCCTCCACCACCAAGGGCTCTCTGGAGCCTCTATTGTGACACAGGTGTCATACAGTAATTCAGATACAGCAAGTATGCCTGTTGGTTAGTCTATCATCACATAATTAGGTGCATGAGACTAATTATGTTGTTTCCCTTGTATCTTAAGATGTGAAATTAGCCTCCTGCTCTATAGTGTTTAAGCTATTGTAAGACAAACAAAGAAGACAGGCTGTTCACAAGGGCAACAGTGAATTTCACACAAAGGAAAATGCTGACTCTCTAAATTTTGTAATTAAATTAAATTGTTTTTATTTTATTTAGTTTTTTTCATTATTTGATGTTGATATGTTGATGTGTTATCCAGATAATTAAAATAAAAACAAGGGCGCAAGCTAGCTTGTGAGGGAAAGTTGATGTTACCTGAGTTGCTGGTTAGCATACTCCAGGCAGAACAACAAATATTTATTGCAAAATCGCAGATAGAGCTAACTAGCTACTTAAAATCTGTACAGCAAATCAAAGCAGTTGACCTAAAGGCAGTAATTTTAAGATTAGTTCTGAGCAGTTGTGGTACACAATATGTTGTTAGTTAACATAGCTTGCTAATGTTATATCTATTCTAGCTTTATTAACCATGACTGCACATGTATTATTGTAGCTAACTTGCATCTGTGAATGTTTCACAAGCTCCCTCTGTTGCTCTACCCATAATAATGCCAACTGAAACATGAGTAAGCAAGCAATCAAGGTAATGTAAATGAAAGCAAGCAAGTAGTTTTTAGCACAGCTGATAACTATGTACTAACGAAAGTCAGTAAGGTCCACAGATTGATAGTTTGCCAGTTACTGAGTTAACCACACAGAAGAATACAGTGCTTCCTGTATTTGGACGGTGACGCAATTTTGTTGTTTTGGCTCTGTAGTCGGGCACATTGTATTTGAAGCAGTAAATATGGTGTTAAAGTAAGGACTTTCAACTTTAATTTGAGGGTATTTCTATCCATGTAGAGTGATCCATGTAGGAATTGCAGTCCTTTTTATACATAGTCCCCCATTTTCGGGGACTAAAAGGAATTTGACAATAGGCTGCTCAGTTGTTTCTTGGCCAGCTGTGTGTCATTGTACCATTAGTTCATGTATGAGAAAGCTTTCAGAAGGTCTAGAGTTGATTCTATCTGTGGCATTTGCATTTGGAGTCAATTGCTTTTGTCTCTCAACATAAATATCAAAGAAATGTCTGTGGCTTTAAAGCAGGTCGTCATGAGGCTGAAAAATCTGAATAAATTGATCAGAGATATAGCCAAATGAATGGGTGTGTCAAAATCAACTGTTTAGAATATTAAGAAGCAAGAATGCACTGGTGTGCTCAGCAATATCATAACACACTGGGTAGGCCACATAAAACCACTGTAGTGGGTGATGGAACACTACTTTAACTTGCGAAGAAAAATCCCTTTCCAACTGTAAAATATATCAAGAACACTTTCCAGGATGTAGGCATAGATTTGTCAAAGAATAAAATAAAGTGAGGACTACACCAGCATCACCTGGTGCTAAAAAAAAAACATGTAAAAGACTAGAGTTCTGGAACAAACACTTATGGACCAATGAAATGAGTATCAATCTGTACCAAAGCACCCCCTCATTTATACAACATGGTGTTATGGCTTGGGCATGCATGGCTGCCACTGGAACTGACACACTTGTCTTTATTGATGATGTGACTGCAGATGGCAGCAGCAGGATAAAGTTTGAAGCAGTGTTTCCCATACATTGACTTCATTTGGGTGGCTCGCCCAAATAGAGTTGCCCCTACCGAAAAATATTTTTTTGTGTGTTTAGTTGTTTATTTCCCCTGTCAAGTTTCCAGTTTTCCGCAATGCAAATGTATTTCTAAATAAAAAGGCATACAGTTGAGGCCAACAGTTGACATACACCTTGGCTAAAGACATTCAAACTCAATTTTTCACAACTCCACACATTTCATGTTTCCATACTTTTCCTGTGTTAAGTCAATTAGGGTATCTACTTTATTTCCATAGGAGGTCATTTCAAAATAATAGCTAAGAGACTTATAGAGAGATTTATTTCAGCTTTTATATACTATATCAGATTTTCAGTGGGTCAAAAGTTTACATACACTTTGTTAGTATTTGGTGGTATTGTCTTTTTATTGCTTAACTTGAATCAAACACTTGGGGTAGCCTTCCACAAGCTTCTCACAATACTTCGCCAGAATTTTTGCTCATTCCTCCTGACAGAACTGATGTAACTCAGTCAGGTTTGTGGGCCTCCTTGCTCGAACACGCTTTTTCAATTCAGTCCACAAATTTTCTATGCGATTCAGGTCAGGGCTTTGTGATGGCCACTACAGTACTTTCACTTTGTTGTCTGTAAGCCATTTTTTTACAACTTCAGAGGTATGCTCAGGATCATTGTCCTGCTGGAAGACCCAGTTGCGACCAAGTTTTAACTTTCTAGTTGATGTCTTGAGGTGTTGCTTCAGTATTTCTAGATAATCCTCCTTCCTCATGATGTAATCTATTTTCTGAAGTTCACAAGTGCCTTGTGTGTGTGCACGTGCGCGTCTGTGCGTTTGTGCGTGTACACAATCTAAATATAGTAATGTCAAACGTTTAGGTGACTTGCCAAATTCCCAATCCCAAATTCCAATGGGCAGAATGAAGCAGATTCATGCACTGTCTTAAACAGGAATGTTTTGTGCCACACATAGGCCTCATTTATGACTGTTGTTCATTATCTTCAAAATGTGCCTATTCTGACACTTATGAAAGCATGACATTGAATGGAAACATGAGCGAAATATGTCTTTACATTTTTTTATATAAAAAACATTTCTTCTCCATTTGTTATTCTCAAAGTGTGTCAGAATTATGCATTTACTTGACAAAATTTCTAAAATATTCTTCTGGGTGAAAATACCCCCAGACCCAGCTACACCCAAACCCCCCCCCCCCCCCCCAGGACTGAAAACAACAAAAATTGAGTTACTCTCCAAATACTGTAGATATTCTTGTTAGATGCTGACAAGAGAACATCCAGCTGTGGTTATTAGTCCTACCTATTTGAAACTGGCTGGTGTTGAGTGGCAGATGATGAAAGAAATTGAGGAGAAACAGTTACCCGAAACATTATTTCATTTGAGCACCTAAATTACAGATAGTCAAGGCTAGATGAAGAATGACCACTGAAATTTTGACAACCTCTCCAAAATTTTAAGCAATTTTAAGGCAGGGGATATTATATGCCATATCATACATTTCAAGTAGCCAACCTGCTACAGTATATCTTCTGAAATTGCTACTTGCAAATTATATGATGTTCAGAATAGGCTACTCAAGATACCAAATAGATTTTTGATAGAATAAACATCTAGTATTTTTAAAAACAGGCTGGCTACTATACTATTCTTTGTTCCTCTTGCTGTCTGAGGAGTAGCTAATATATTATTTATCCATTATTTAATGAGCCTATTTAAAAACCCTATTTGCGGGCCGTCTGGGTAGTGTAGCGGTATAAGCACTCGCCTACCACCTTAGAGACCCAGGTTCAATGCCCTGCAGCGGTACTTCTGGCTTGGTCAGATGTTCCTATGAACACAATTGGGAGTGTTCGCGGATGGGAAGCCGGTGAGGGTATGAGTCCTGACCGTTACATTAGCGACTCTTACTAGTTGGTCAGGGCGCCTGTTCTGGGGGAGATAGCGTGAACCTTCGCACGCGTTACGCTCTCCTAGTGAAACTCCTCGCTGTCAGGGGAAAAGAAGCGGCTGGCGACTCCACATGTATCGGAAGCTGGCATGCGGTAGTCTACACCCTCCCCAGACTGACAGAGGATAGCGCATCAACCAGGACTGTGATACACACGGGGAATTGGTATAACGACTAAATTGGGGAGAAAATGGGAGAAAATGGCAAAAAAACCTATTTGCATCTCTTTTTTTTTTTACATACAATACATACATACAATTACAATGACAACATCTGAATGGCAAGATGCATAAAAATGTAAGAGAATTGCAACTAAATACGTGTACTAATCAGATTAAAACCAGGTGCACTTCTCAGTGATAATATTATTATTAATATTATTAACCTCTTAGCGCAAAGCCCCTGGTGGTCGGCACGCCGGCGTGCCGAGATTACTAAACTCAGACATTCGGTGCTACTGCAACCAAAGTATGAGTTAAAAACAGAAAGTCTGTTTCGCAGCCCCACCATTGTCGCTCTGATCGTTCATTTAACACGCACCCCCTCCCTGCAGTCTCATCTACAAAACACCCCCCACCCTTGACATAATGGACAATATTGTCTATCTTGGCATTCATAAAAATATTCTTTCACCACTAAAAAATCATATTCCGTCATAGCAACAAGATAAACCCGACAATAGCCCAAAGATATGCCTATACAGCAGTGAAAACGCTGCTCACTGAATAACAAAATGAACGAGAAAAAGTTTTTTTAAAATGATACCATGTCATTCTACAGTCAATATCTGGGACTAAATATTGAATAAATATACAACCTTACTGTTGGTTTTACGTGTAGAGATGTCCCTTTTGAGACTGCGTGGTCATATATTGTCTTGGACAATCCATTCAGGAAATATACGCGCATTTGTGATGCCTGGGTATCTTCCAAAATAGCTGTGCGTAATACCACACCTGTTGTTTACGGCGTCGTCGCCCTTTTTAGTACAGTCTGGCTTGATTGACAATTCATTTATTCAGTAGGTGAGAGTATAAGCTTTCTAACGATGTATAACATGTCTAATTCTGCTTTTGTAATAGCGTTTTATAGGTCAGCGTAACCGAAAATGTTCTTATCATCGCATTCAATTACGCATTCTCTGTAGCAGTAAAACAAAGACGCAGCTAACAAAATGTTGTCGACGATTTTTCGTAAATTCTTGGAAAATACTATTATTATTGAGGACTTCTGAGCATAGCTAAGCTATATGTTTGCTGATAGACCTAGCTGACATTGTTTACTGGAGCAAAACAGAAGCGAATAGAACAGTATCATTTATTTACTGTCTCTGTCTCCATCTACTGAACATAGATGAGATTTCATTCATTGCTATGTAAGTATTACTGCTCAAAATACTTTGGTTATATACGTTATTTTTGAAATTGAGAGTCTTTAAATAGGTTCGTGGTATTATATAATGTGGATATGTCACACTGTAATGTAAGCGTTAGTTAGGACTGCAGTGTTTGTGAAGCATGCAACGGTGATGACATAAGAGTTGGAACATTGCCAAAACGTGGTGGGCGGTTGAAAATTGTTTTCATGTCGTCCCATCCCCATACAAGAAAACATACGAGATCACAGAGTATAGAAATACATACAAGAGTTAATTATTGCACATTTAGGTACTGTACCGCATTGTGTGACAATATTTTTGCATAATTTTTTTAATCTGATAGCAATGTTCCATCTTAAACCTTCATAAGGGGCTCATTTATATGCTTTATAATGGACAAAAAGCATTATATTCAATTTTGGAGATATTTTGGATATGTTTCTGGACCCCTAGATATTTTATACCACTGTACTGATGGAAGGCCTGTAATTCCCACTTGAAAATTATGCAACAGTGATTTTCCTGAGTCAAAACAGTTGATTTGTAGTGAAATACGTGAATATGTTGTGATTTACAGCAATGCATAATTTAGACATTGTGGGTAGATTTGGAGATGCTGGGTACACTGCTTAGTTTTTGCTTCATACATCTATAGTAGTTCTACATATCCACCCTTAGATTTTATGAACTTGTGGTCAAGAAGTTTTTGATTTAGCACATGTATAGTTTAATCTGCTGTATATATGCAATCTCTCAGTATTTCATTGCAAACTTAAAAAGTTCAAATTCATTTTAGATTTTTTGTCAAAACAGTTGCATTTGTGGCACTTTATTTCTTCCAAAACTATTAATATAAACTAATCTGCATTAGTATTGTAAATTGTACAAATGTCTTGCTTCATTTAAGCCATTTTTCAAGCCTCTGTGGTGTTCACATCTGGAGTTATAAAGCTTTAAATAGGGTACCCTCTAAATGGGCAAGGATTGACCAGATTTGGCATACGCGCAAAGGGGTTAATTATCTTGGGTCATTATTTGATGGTAAGTTGAGCTTTACAAGCAACACATTTATAAGAAAGTGGTTTATGCATGGTTAGTAACAAATGCCGTGCAAAGGAGCTAATCTAATTGGTCGTCAGCTAGTCAATAAAAAGGTTAACAAAGGGTTGACTATTGATAATTTTTATGAAACAATGCCATTTCGACCTTAGGACTTAATGCCTCAATTTGGGGACTTGTGACTTCTTCAGAGTATTAAAATGAGACGTACACAAGACTTTCCCTTTATTACTTTGGGACTTATCTTAGAGTTGAAAGTCAACAGTTGACTTGTGACTTGCATAATTGTGACTTGAAAGCCGGTTTTAAATTGAAATTTGAAATTTAATTTAAATTGAAAAGGCCAAAATGCCAATGTGATGTGAACAACGTCCACATTCAACATCAGAATCTGTTTTGGGCACCTACGGGGAAAAGTGAGCTACGTTTTCCAGATATTCTATCAGACATTGATTGGAATCGAGACGAGTGAGCCTTGGTTGACTGATTGAATCTATTCTTGTAATTCTTGCTGTAAGTTTTTTCGTTCTTACAGTAATTTTAACCAATGCTTTGAAGAATTGTAAATTCAGTGATTATGTTCTTCCTTTTTCAACAGTGCACACACCAGTCTGGTAATTGAATTAATTTTTATATTTACTGATAAAATTGCTTTTGTAATTACAGCACTGCTGGACAGGAGGTCATAAACAAACTGGCCCTGGAGACAAGGCAGGCAGGAAAGGAACGAGAGGATATCCAGCTTGGGGACTTGGAGACTTCCCTGGCGCAGGCTGTGTTCCACAACAAGAACAGTAAGAGCAGGAACTATCCAGGTTTATTTTGGTACTAGTAGTTTTCAAGGGTCCATAATGTTGTTCTCAACCTTTGCTTAGCTGTATCTGGAATTCATCACTACCTAGCTCTGTAGCCACACCCACCCCTCCCCACACAGAAAAGAGCACCACACCCAGAAATGTCTCAAACAGATTTTATAATAAAAAATACAGGTAAAGGTGCACAAAATTTAATATAAAGATAGAGATTGCAATTGTGTCATAGATTTTCTTTAGCAAAGTTATTTTATAATATTTTAGACTTTTAGACTTTAGACTTATGTCATTGAGAATATTGTTCCAAGTAAAATTCCCTGCATGTTATCATAGTTGGTCAATAAAAATGATCCTTTAGAGATCCGATCAATCAGTGTTCAGAATATCTTAGCAGATACTGAGAGAGACATCGGTACTCCATTAGAACTCTAATCAACTGCTGCACTTCTGCACTTTTGCAGTATTTCACTACCAATTTCAGAATCCATATATGCAGGCAGTGAGATCCGACTGATCAGAGTTGACCGCAGACCTGAATTGTTCGCTTTGATCTATAATTTCATAGCTGGCAAAAGTATTGACTTCACAGTATAAATGTGACATTAAGAATCTGCAATGGTGAAAATGAGGTAAATTCACCTAAGAGTGCAAAAAGCACTCTTAATCACCTATGTCATAACAATGCTTTCCAGCACACTCTGCTTTTAAAAATGGCACTATACTGTATGGCTTCACTTAAGCTAAATTGTACGTACAACTTGGAAAGTCAGATGGGTAGGTTTACAGAGGATTCAAATGTTGTTTCAAACAGGTAAAAAAAAAAATGCATGATTGACATTTGACATTCCCTCATAGGACAGGTCATAGAGATATTCTCCACAAGTGAATACAGTGCAATAAATTAGCTGACAAAAATATCATATTTGTCTCACCTGTTCATTCATTGCCCGTTTTTGGGCTCCAAAAATGAGTAAAATGCTTTTTGTGCATTATAAAGTGTGTAAATGTGCCCCTTATTAATGTTAAAGATGAAACATTGATATCAGATTTAAAAATAATGCAAAAACATTATCACACAATGTGGTACCGTACCTAAATGTGTAATCATTATCTCTCATATGTTTTTCTGTAATATATGTATATATATATATAATATATGTAATATTTTCTTGTATGGGGATGGAACGACATTAAAACAATATTCACCCTTCCACCACGTTTTGGCAATGTTGCATGAAAGACAAATCCTACTGAATTACCAACGAACGCTTACGTTACAGTGTGAAATATGCTCATTATAAAATACCACTAACCTATTTAAAGACACTCAATTTAAAAAATAACGCATATAACTGAAATATTTTGAGCATAATCACTTACATGTTTTTATTGACAATTAAATCTTATCTGTGTTCAGTAGACAGAGACAGAGATGCTGTTGTTCTACCCTTCTGTCTAGAAAACAGTATCAGCTGAGTCTGTCAGCAAGCATATGCCTTAGCCATACTCAGAAGTTCTCAAGAATATTATTTTCCAAAAAATGACGAAACTCATTGGTCAAATTTTCAGTGTCGGGTTTTCGGGTTCAGTGTCTGCCGCAGAGTGAATGCATAATGCGGAGATAATTATTCACAACTTTCACTGGGCTTTAAAATGCTATTCCAAAAGTAAAATTAGACTTATTATACATTGTTAGAAAGATTATATGGTCACCTACTGGATAAATTGAGTGTCAATCAAGCCAGGATATACTAAAAATGGTGATAACACCGTAAACAACGTGTGGTATTACGCACAACTATTTTGGAAGGTACTCAGGCTTTACAAATGAACATATATTTCACAAACGGATTGTTGAAGAAAATAAATGACCACTGAACTTTGAAAGGAACATCTTTACGTGTAAAACCAAAGGCAAGATTTTATATTTATTTCATATTTAGTCTAGGGCTGTCAAATGATTAAAATTATTAATTGCGATTAATCGCATGATTTGGTGTAGTTAATTGCGATTAATCTCAAGTTTTTTATTGGCTCAAACTTGAATGATTTTTTCCAAGTGAAAAGCAGTGTATTGTGTTGTAGCCATATGAATGGAAAATATAAGCAGCATTCAAATGTATTTTTTTATTACTTTTCAATCCAATAAAAAAATCCAATATAAAGTTATTTGTAGCCACTGCCTGGGCAATAACATTTTCATAGTCTCTTATCTGGTTTGTTATAGAATAACATTTCAACAGACAAACAGGCACCTTTTGTAGCAACAGTGATGAACCTTTTCATAAATCAGTTTCTTTTTCCTTTACCAGGTACCAGCAGAAACATAAAATATTTTTCTTGGGGAAAACTCAAAACAAAACAAAAACACTTTCAATGATGCAGGCTGAATAGTTACACAAAGACAAAATAAACCTGACATTTTCCTATTCCTTTGCACCAAGCCAGTTGCTAAGACATACAAGCCTACTAACATTTTCAGATGATAAAGCAGCTTGCTTCTTCTGTACAATATGCCCAGCAAGGGAAAACAACCTCTCACATGGTATGGATGTGGCAGGTGTTGCCAAGTACTTCCGTGCAGTGCAGGCCAGCCTGCTGTGTGACCCTGCATGTTGTGACCACCACTGTAGCGGACAGACCTCCATACGGATGGTGGGCTCTGCTTTGTATCAGTCCACACACTTCTCAATCGAGTCTTCCTCCTCATCAGAATCAGACTCTGAAGCAACCAAGAGGGCTGCCTTTTTCTTTGGTGGCTCTGACGTTGTTGCTTCCACAGGTTGCTGTGCAACAAGCCTCTCTTCCTTGAGTAAGTTGGTGACTGAAGCCCACACCTCACCCCTCTCAGCTCTGGGTAGACACTTGAGGTCCTTGAATCTTGGGTCGAGTGCAGTGGCAATCTTCAGATATGTGACATTGGTGTTTCCCTTGCGCTTCTCCAGGTCCGTTGTGAATGTCAACTTGAATTTTACCATGTAGGCAGGGTCATCATCGGAGCTCTCCATCACCCGAGAGAGATGGCAAAAAGTAGGCAGCACCACAGTGCATCAAACAATCTAATCTCCTCCCAGAAGTTCAGTCAAGTACCTGTAATAGAAGAGAATTCAAAATCACTTCAGTCAATAGTGAGAAATCTATTAAATTCACTGACTCACAAATACACACACACCATTAAACACTTCCTCTACATGTTCACATTTCATTCTCTCTTATACCATCCTCTCACGCACACACACACACACACACACACACACAGACACACATCCAACACCTCCTCTATTTCTTTCTCTTTCTCTCTCTCCCTCTCTCTCTCTCTCTCTCACACACACACACTCACTCACATACACACACACACACAGACACACATCCAACACCTCCTCTATTTCTTTCTCTTTCTCTCTCTCCCTCTCTCTCTCTCTCTCTCACACACACACACACACTCACTCACACACACACACACAGGCTGTCCATGACACTGAAGATTCCTCACACACACACACATAGGCTATCCATGACACTGATGAATACACACACACACAGGTTATCATGACACTGAAGAGTACACACACACGCTATCCATGACAGTGAAGAATATAAAAGCCTACCTGCAGGGCTCCAGTAGTGTCTACAACTTCTGCAATTTCTCCAGTTCAGATGTTGTTTGCATGTCTATGTTGGTTTTCTGTAAGGTCAACATCTCTCAATAGTTAATTTCTGCGGACGCTTTTTACTATTTCCAGAATTGAATTCCATCTGGTCGGAACGTCTTGAATAAGCGACTCCTTCTTTTGCCCGTTTGCAATTTGTTGTTGTGCTAGCTCTGCAGCGTTTGCTGGACTGTATTTGAAGTGGTCAACGATTTTTTGGCATTTGGCTAGGGCACTGTCAAACGGGCTGTTCTGTACAGACCCTGTGACAACGTTGGAGACAGGTGTTCAAAAGGCAGCTGTCTCGCAGCTACAATCATATTTCTTGCACTATCTGCGCTAAGTGTGCTAACTTTCTTTTTGACGTTCCACTGCTTTGCAACATTCATGAAATGCTCGGCGCATGTTTCAGCGTAGTGCCTCTCTTCGGTTTTCATTATGGTCAGAGCATGTGAACGCAGTTTCCAATGTTCATCAATATAATTCACTGTAACCCCGAGGTAATTATGGTTACCCAGCGATGTCCAGTAGTCTCCAGTGAGAGAAACAGTTGTTGCATGTTCCAACTCCACCACTCGTGTAGCCCTCTCCTTTTCATACAACTTGTGTATTCTTGTTACAATCGTGACTCTCGAGGGTAACTCCTACGTGGAGTCATTCGATGCAATTGTAATAATATTCCTCAGGCCGTCATCTTCCACAATATGAATTGGGCTGCAACTTGTAGCTACCCTCTTTGCTATGGTATTTGTTAGCTTGCCGGCGTTGATTTATCTATACTTCACCCGCGAAAGGCATCTAGCGTAGTCTGCCGAAAGTTTCCTCCACTGCTAGCGTTGGGTGTTTTGCTGGCGTCAACGGTGTGTTTTGCCTGTAAATGATACTTGAGACTTGAAGTACTTCGGTGATGAACAAATTCAGCCTGGCAGTGGCTACAGATGACTTTGGTTTTATCGAGAGAACCATCGAGGAGAGATTTATAATGAAATTGGCCATTTAAAAGTCCTGTAGCCTTCTCCATTTCTACGTCACGTAAGCAGCTAGGCTTCAGTTAGCTTAGACCTACAGATGCTTCAAAAGGTCAAACTACGAAATTGCATTAATGGCATCAAAAAAAATTGTGGTGTTAATAAGGTAATGCTTTAGCGTTAACTTTGACAGCCCTAATTTAGTCACATATTAGAATGTCATAATATAATTGTACTATAATTCCTCTTGTTTATTTCAGTGTTCAGTGAACAACATTTTTAATGGCTGTACTGGCATACATTTGACTATTGTTGGCTTTTTCTTGTTGCTATGCTGGAATACGAATGTTTAGTGGTAAAAGAATGATTTTATGAATTCTCAGATAGACACTATTGGCATGGATGGGGGGTGTAGTTGCAGATGAGACTGCAGGGAGGGGGTGCTTGGTAAATGGTGGAAAGGTGCAACAACAGTGGCAATTAGAATCTCTGTTTTCGGCATTGTTGTTCCGAATCGTCTAGTAATAAAGCTAGAACACAGAGTTTGTGTTTTGATTGCAGGAGCACTGAGTTGAACTTCTTATGACGCCAGCATCATGGCCACTAGGCATTTGCACCAACAAGTTTGAAGATTGTTCCAACTGTACGATGCAAAATATCTGAAACCAGCTTTCCAAATTCAGTAGAAGGACGAGGGACTTTAAAGAGTATCGCATCACAAAGAAAAAATATGGCTGACACTTCCGGTTAGTTGATGTAGAAAGAAGACGAATGTCCAGAGGGTCTCTCGATTATTCGTTTATTTCCTACTCTTTGAATGTCGAGAACTTTATCTAAATAACCTGAAAGTTAACTTTAACACTTATATAGTAGTTAGAAGCACAGAATGAGCAAACAGAAACAACCCAGCGCTCAAGTACCACTGCAGATGAGAGTTGCTAGTATTAGCAGTAAGTTAGCCACAATGGCCGCGACTGCTCCCAGCAACAGCAGCCTGCACGCCGATACCTTCAACTCCGAGGCGGTCTCCATAAGCAATCTAATTTCTGTGCTGGACAATCAGCTGGCTAGTCTCACGGAAGACATGCATACTCCGATTCAAGAGTCGATCAGTCCCCTGCAAGCTTCGGTGGATAACCTACGTGCTACGGTCAGCACCTGTCAGGGGCGCCTAGCCTCCGCTGAGTCCCTTGCGGGCGAAAATTTGAGCGAATCAGTCGGGCCGAGACGTCCATTAAAAAGCTACAAGCCGAGAACGCTACACTCTGGGACAAATTGGACAACATGGAAAACAGAGCATGCAGGTCTAACCTGCGCATTGCGAACGTCCCAGAGGGAATTGAAGATGGGCAGGACCCAGTCAAGTTTGTGTCCGGGATGCTGAATGAAATCATGGGTGACGTCTTTGACAAACCTCCGGAGCTAGAGCGGGCGCATCGCTCGCTAGCACCGAAGCCCAAACTAGGAGACCCCCCCAGAAGCTTCATCGCGTGTTTCCATCGACATCAGGAAAAGGAGCGTGCTTTACGCTGGGCCAGGCAGCACGAGCTGAAATTTCAGGGGAAAGTCCTGAGAGTATATCCCGATCTGAGTACCAAAATTTTGAAGAAGTGCGCTGCTTTCAACGCTGTGAAACATGCCCTCTACCAGAAAGAAGTACAGTTCCGCCTGGTGTACCCTGCCCGCCTCAGAGTCTTCTTTGAGGATCAGACCTTCACATTTGAGACGCCTTCGGAGGCTCAGGCATTCTTTGACCGTCGGATTGCCACTCCGAAATAATCATCATTAATACTCGCCCTTTGTGGATAGCCGGGTAGCTAATTGCTGCACGCATCAGATCTGACTGTGCTGCATTGTATTTACAGTAGCCTCGCTAGCCAGCCTTTTAAACTCACTTCGCTATCGCTGCATTTACAGTGAAGGCTGGGCTAGCTCGAGCTTTTGGGTGGTTTCTCTGGATTTATAATCCAGAGATATTTTGTCTCTAATCGAAACCAAATGTGACTGGTGTTACTTTAGTCCTTATCATGCAGGGCGTTGCTGCAAACGAGCATCCATGCTCAGCGAACCTACCCTGGGTAAATAAAGGTTAAATAAAAAAAATAAAATAAAAATCATTATATATGGTCTTTGCGGCTAACTTTGTAATTATTATTTTGTGCGGTTATTGTTGTTTCATCTAAGCTTCTGTTCTGCGGGATATAACTAGCCAGTCATGAGCGTTGGCTAACGTTGACGGTACAGATCGTTTGTATTAGCTCAGTGGTGCAGACTCTATACTGGGGCATGTTTCCTCCGCACTACGTGTAACTGCAATGGTGCTGGACAATCTCATTTTCTGTGAAGTACTATGGTGCGTTTATTTCAAATCCATCTTAGTTTATTACTGTTCTTTAAATTTGGTACAGATACCCTTTGGGATGTATCTCACCATCTCAGAAGGGGTGCCCAAAAATTCGGACCCATTAAAGGCTCTTTAAAAGTGAAAATCCAAAATGGCCACCAGAAAAGACCCAAGATTCCTAAAACGTGATATAATTTAGACATTTTGGCTTATTATGCTAATGTTAGCTTTTACATTTATAGTAAATAGACAAGTATTAAAGGATTTGCCCAAGATAACCCATGAAAATCTTCTTAAATACATTTTAAACAGCTTTAAACACCAAACATAGGCTTAAAAAATAGTCAGAATGAGATGACCTTCCTAATGAATGCTTTTCTGAGTGGTGTATTTTCAATGGCATATATACATAATTGTTTTTAAAAGCTTTTAAAAGACCCAATGAATGATAATCTATAGATAATTTATTGTGAAAATCTTCATATGACCAGAGATCAAGCCCTCTATTGGGGCACAACTCATTAGCATTTTAATGCCAAAAATTGGCTAATTTCTTATGTTGTGGATAGAAGCACACAGTTGGGTGTAGATACTATTGGGAATGTATAGAAATGTCTTATCATTGCAAAAAAGACCCTGGACTGACCCTGGTCTGACCATTGGGGTAGGGTGGTGGGGGGGTATGAGGGGACAGGGCTTAACTAATCAATAAAGGCAGTATATCAGAACAGTGCTCAGTGACTCGATTAGCCATGTATTTTGTGTTGGAAAAAACATTCCCCCTGGATTATGAAGTTCACATTTAGCATGTAACTATCTTAGGTTAGTTTCCCATTGGCACCGAATAAATAAGCTACCGTAACCTATACTGTTTACAATTTAGGTATTTAGCAGACGCTTTTATACCAAAGCATGTTGAACTAGGTATCAGCAATCTGTGAACACTGGGAAAAAAACCTGTTAGCTCCTCACTGATAATAACACAGAAGGGTGCTGTTTACAAAATGCAAACAAGTTCTATCTTCTCCACGGTTTCTTGCTATTCGTTGAATTTGTTGTTTAATCTGGTTATCCAACTTATCTATCGCCTGCCTTGCTAGATAACTGGTATTTTACAGTTGATTATGGTTTGCTTTGATCACCATCAAAAATATAGCATGTCATTTCTTGCATTAGCAATTGTGCAAGCTAATCTGTTTGAATAGGGGTTTGACTGAGTAACATTAGCACGTTAGCGTGCTATTAGCAAATTGTGAGACAGTGAGTCTTAGGAAAATAGCACCTTTTTGCTGATGGGATACCGTATGCATACGGACGAGGGGTACATGGGGGTGGGAGGCATGAGGAACTCATGACAATTTTGACAATCCAGTGCAGATGTTTCAGGGGCTCTCCATGTAGGAATTTTCATCTATCGGAATGACTGGAGATGACACCTGTGACACATTGGCTATGTGTCTGTGATTTTGAAAAAATCCAGTATTTAAGTTATAATCAATCATGTCATCCATACTGCCCCTGTCTGTCAGTGTTTTGAACGGATGCCAGCTCTCGACATTGAACTGAATCGGTTTCCCTGCTGAATTGATTAATACTCTGAGATGCAGACATTTGTAAATGCATGCTGTCAAAGTGTAATGGGTATCAGTTAAACCCTGTCTCTCTCTCCTGGTTCAACCACTTAGCCAGGAATCGAACAGTTTTGCATTGCTGGAAAGATACCCCTGTGTTCTGTATGACAAGACAACTGACATTGAAAAGGTCAATGATCTAAAGAAGGACCTGTTTTCTCAAAAATGTCTCTCAATGGAAAACATTCCTCCCACACAGGCTGCACTGCTACAACATTCAAATCGAGCAGGGTACCAAGCATTTGGTCAAAAAGTCTGAAAGCTATCCAATCTGTACCTTCTCCTGAAAAATATGGATGGACCAAAGTAGCTGATTCGTGGACACCGCCATGGACACTCTTGCCAGAGGCTGCCAAAGTTTGTAAGGAACTCCTAAAGAGTGGCTGCAAAACTGAGCCCCTCTGTTCTCGAAAGTGTCGATGCCGAGATGCTGGGTTACCTTACACAGCATTATGCCAATGTGCTGGAACATGTGAATTGGCACATGTTGCAGTGAGTGCCACCCCTCCTGCCTTCCAACACACTCACGTGAGACAACCGTTTTAGTTTTTAGCACTTCCGTGATCTTCATTAAAGCCCACGGCTTTTTTCTTGGACACAACGTAACACAGGGTTTGTCTTTCGTTTCTTTTAACACTGCGTCCTTCTCTCCGGCGTCCGCCCCCGAAGACTCCCGGTCTCCGCTTTTAAAAACCCCAGGCTCACTGTTGAAAACAATCAGAGGCAATCAGCGCAATTAAACAATTGATAATTATCGGCGCTGATTACCTCCACCTGACAGTTGTGAAGACGGATCCGAGAGCCGGTCCTCTCACTCTCTCTCTCTCTGCAGCCGACGCTCAAACCACGCCCACCCCACCACAGCACACATGTGAGTCACTATTAGATTATGTCCCTCAAATGAGATATACTGCATGTTAGAAGCTTTTTACCTTGTAAAAAGGCTTAAAAACAACTGAGTAAAACAAGACTTTAAAAAAGAGGGATTTTTAAGCATTGCTCTATGTAGAACTTTTCAGAATCATTGATATCTTTGGGTTTGTGCTTATGGATCCCCCTCTTCAGTTCAGACCACAGGTTTTTGATGGAATTTAAGTCTGGAGACTGAGATGGCCATTGTAAAACATGGATGTTGATTTCACTTAAGCATTTCAGCAGCCAGGCGTCTTTTTCTCGTTAAATCAAGCCACGCCCCCAGGTTTTAGCTACTTCTGCAAACCCCACCATCCTGGAAGGGGTGGCGGCCTCGCAATCATTTTTCATGTTAATTTCACCCCATCCGAAGTCTCCCTCCCGATTTCTGTTACATCTTTTGAATACATTGCATTTAAATTACACAGTGTCATTGCTGTTCTTATCTATCGCCCCCCTAAACCAAATCTCATTTTTCTGTCTGAATTAACTGAACTACTCTCATCTGCCTGTTCCCTGTCTGCTGCTACTGGGCGACTTCAACATCCATGCTGACTGCACTCAGTGTACACCTGCCTCTGACCTCAATGTAGTCTTGGACTGTTTCAACCTTACTCAACATGTACACTTCCCTGCACACTCCAAGGGCCACACTCTAGACCTTGTCTGTTCTACCGGTCTCAACATCTCAAACCTCACCAGCTCTCTGTTCACTTTGTCTGATCACAGACTGATTAATTTTCTCTAAAATTAATTAATTTCTTCAAGCTCATTAACCTGTCCCTGACCCACTGTGCTGTCCCCTCCGTCTTCAAGACTGCTGCCGTCACCCCAATCCTTAAAAAACCTGGCCTGGACCCAAACACCCTCTCCAAATACCGCCCCATCTCCAACCTCCCATTAATGTCCAAACTTCTGGAAAAGGTTATTGCTTCCCAACTCCGTTCATACATGTCCGACAGTAACCTCTTTGAGCCCCTTCAGTCCGGCTTCCAACCCCATCACAGCACAGAAACAGCCCTCACCAAAGTGGTAACTGACCTCCTCCTATCCTCTGACTCTGGTGCATATAGCATACTCATCCTCCTGGATCTCTCTGCCGCTTTTGACACAGTCAACCACAACATCCTCCTCACCCGTCTGTCTCACCTAGGCATCACTGGCCCATCTCTCAACTGGTTTCACTCATACCTCACAAATAGGTCAGAATTCATATCTATCCATGGTCACACCTCAGATCTTGCTACTGTCACACAGGGTGTCCCACAAGGTTCTGTTCTTGGTCCCCTCCTCTTCACCATCTATATGCTTCTCCTTGGCCCCATCCTCTGCAGCTTTGGTCTCAATTTCCACTTCTATGCAGATGACACCCAAATCTATATCTGCTCTACATCCACTAATCAGCCACCCACTGCCATCATTGAAAACTGTCAAATCCTGGATGCAACACAATTTTCTAAAACTCAACTGTGAAAAAACTGAAATTATTCTCATCGGACCAAAACCCCAGCTCACAAAACTACAAATTCTCCCTCACCATTGACGGTACCCCTGTCTCCACCTCCCCCCTGGTCCGCAACCTCGGTGTCATACTTGATCCATCCCTCTCCTTTGAAAAGCACATCAACAACACTGTCAAGGTTTCATTTTTTCATCTACGCAATATCTCCAGTCTCAGACCCTCTCTCACCCATCCCGATGCAGAAAAACTCATTCACGCATTCATTTCCAGCAGACTGGACTACTGCAATGCACTCCTCACTGGTCTTCCCTCCCGCCTCCTACACAAACTGCAATTGGTTCAGAACTCGGCCGCAAGAATACTGTCCTGCACATCCTCCCAGTCTCACATCACCCCCATCTTGAAAGATTTACACTGGCTCCCAATCACATCACGCATCACATTCAAACTCCTCCTCCTAGTTTACAAATCCCTAAATGGCCTCGCACCCACTTACCTCTCTGATCTCCTGCTCTCCTACCAGCCACCCAGACAGTTAAGTTCATCCACTGCCGGCCTCCTCACCACCATCCCCTCTCAGTGCTGTTCTTTTGGCGACCGCGCCTTCTCAGTTGCTGCCCCCAAACTCTGGAATGCCCTCCCCCCTGACATCCGTACATTTGACTCACTCACCTCCTTCAAATCACGTCTTAAAACCCACCTCTTTTCCCTAGCTTTCCCTTGATGTTTGTCTTCCCCCCTTTTTTTTTTCTCTGAATTGTATGTTTCATTGTATGTATGTATGTACCACTTAAGCGTCTTTGAGTTCATGAAAAGTGTTATATAAAATAAATGTATTATTATTATTATTATTATTATTTCTGTTTAGATTTTGATGTATGCTTGGAGTCATTGTCCTGCTGGTCAATCTACCTATGACCAAGTCCTAGCTTCTTAGCAGAGACAACCAAATTTTCTGCCAGAATGTCCTGGTACTTTGTTGAATTCATTGTGCCATTGATCTAAAATAGTGCCCCAGGACCACTGCCAGCAAAACATCTCCAAAATCTCAATGACCCACCTCCATATTTGACAGTAGGTATGAGGTTCTTCTCCGGAATGCATTCCTCTTTTGCCGCCAAACATGTCGATGGTGTGTATGACCAAAACGTTCAATTTTGGTCTCATCTGACAGCACTCTCTTCCAGTCATAATTCCAGTGAGGTTTGGCAAGCTCCAGATTCTTGGTTTTATTTATTGTGCTCAGTAAGGGCTGTCTTCGTGCCACCCTTCCAAAGAGTTAGTTGGTATGGAGGTGCCATTTTATGTTCTTTTTAGACTTGTTGACCGCAAGAAACAAAACCAGTCTCTGCAATTCTTAAACAGTGATCCTTGGGTAATTAATGGCCTCTCTCACCATCTTCCTCACTCTCCATGGGGACACCATGCACTTGCTTCCTCTTCCTGGCAAATTTGCAACCGTTCCATATGTTTTACACCTTACACCAAGTGGTATGTTTAACCGTTTATGTCTTTTTGTGTACCTATTACCAGACTTGTGACGGTAAATTACCATCGGTCTCTTCTGAATTGACAGTTATTTGGCTTTTCCCATGCTGATGGATGACAAAGGGATTTTGTATGCTTGTTACCTCATTTTTATTCTCTGGTGAAACTGGAAGTGATGGAATGACACAATATAGTTCCTTTAGATTGAGATGAACTAAATTAAGTAAAATTGCATTGCCAATTTCATTTTGTTTGATTTTAATTACAATAATTGTTAGGGGTGCCAATAATTATGGCACTTATTGTTTTCTGAAAAAATTAGATTACTTAATAAAAAAACATTGAAGCATGAGAGTAAATGTATTGAAATAAAAGTATATCGTTTTCCCATATGTTTGAACATAACATATAGATTATTATCTGTGTCATTTATTATATGCAGTCTTTTTTCTTCATTTTTATTAAGGGTGCCAATAATTCTGGATCCCACTGTATATATATATATATATATATTTTTTTTTTTTTTTTCGTCTGTATATTTTACTTAATTCTTTTTATCCATTATTTAAGATTTATCATCTTATTTTTGTTTTCAATTATTACTGTTTCTATATAATTTCTATTTTTCTTTATCCTTGTTATGTTGACAGTATCGGGACTGTTCTAGAGGGAAAAAAATGGGAGGGGGGGAGAAATAAAATTACACTCTTGAATTGTATGCTGATGCTATACCTTTCTTTTGAATAAAAAAATATGCTTAAAAAAAAAATATGGCTTTTCCCCAAACATGAAAAAAAGAGTATCGCTGAGTCACTGGAGCAGAGGTGATAATTATTTGTATTTCTAATTAGTAGACAGTAGGAAGGAAAGTAGGAAGGAAATAGACCGATTATTGTTTTATAAATGAATGTATACCAGTGGATCAATCTATGATTATGTAATAAAGTTAAACCAGACCATTTATATATCAGACAATGATGGTTTAATTATTTAACACCTGAAATTAAGTGTAAGGCACTATGGTAAACTGTGTGTCCAAGGTATGTAAAGTAGTGGAGGAAGCATGCATGTAAAGTATGTCTCCAAACTTGGTAAAATGTAGCTAAAATAGGTTTCCTCTTGAGTTTATAACTAAAACAAGATTTATTCCTAAAATAGATTCCTCAGTTTTTTTATTACTTTATCTATATGCAATTTAAAACTAAGCTTATCATCAAGCCAGATACCATGGTATTTTTAGCAAGATACTCTTTCATGCATTTACCTTCTAGAGTGGTGATTTTCAATTCTTCTATGGACTGAGAATGAAACCTTGAAAACTCTAGGCAGTTAGTTTTGCCTGCATTAAGGACAAGCTGTACATCAAAAAGAGTTGACTGAATATAATTAAAGCATACTTAAGTATTTAAAGACTTGGGCAAGGGTGGAGGTATGGCAATAAGGACTTGTATCATCAGCATATAAGTGGATATTACAATTTGAGTTGATTAAACCATGTGAAAGATTATTAACCCCTTTGCACACATGCCAATCCTTGCCCATTTAGGGGGTACCCTATTTAAAGCTTTATAACTCCAGATGTGAGCATCACAGAGACTTGAAAAATGGCCTAAATGAAGCAAGACATTTGTACCATTTACAATACTAACTTAGATTAGTTTATATTAATAATTTTGGAAGAAATAAAGTGCCACAAATGCAATTGTCTAGGCAAAAAAATACTGAGAGATTGCAAATACAGTTAAACTATACATGTCCTGGATCAAAAACTCCTTGACCACAAGTGCGTCAAATCTAAGGGTGGATACGCAGAACTACTAAAGATCTATGAATCAAAAAGTGAGCAGTGTACCCAGTGTCTCAAATCTATCCAAAATGTCTAAATTATGCATTGCTTTAAATCACAACATAATTATGTTTGACTGAAGAATCTCACTGTTGCATCATTTTCAAGTGGGAATTACAAGCTTTCTGTCAGTACAGTGGCTTAAAATATCTACACATCATCACACCAAAGCCTATAAGTAGCCCAACATTTATTGCAGGCATGGGGTAGGTTATATACAAATGGAGATTTGATTTCTGCAATCACAGAGAGCACAGAAGAGTAAACAGGTCCACTATGCTAGCTAGCTCGCAACTAATAGGTTTTACAGTTGGAACAGCAGCTACCCCAAAGCTCTCTATGTGAGTTTGGTCAATGCCCCTTCACTTAGTATGGGAGGGTGGGGAGAGATATCTCCACATTCAAATTACCTGCTCGTTGTTTTTCCAAAAATGAAAAAGGGTCGAGGTGTACCTCTACCATATTCACACCTTTGGCTATTTTTTCTTTGATAGGACACAGTGTTTAAATGACCACATTCTCTTCAGATGGTAATATGAACACAGGGTCAAGTTACATTAAATAATTTAGGAAATATTGTGGAGCATTGTTTTGGAAAAGAGCATGTTTAATTTGCATGAGCTACAGTACAGTAAGATAGCTAATATTGTTTATTGTAACGTGGCCTCATTTTGATATGATAATACTTTTAACAACAGGCCTAGATTTCAAAGTTGCTGTTAAGTTAATGGCTTATACACAGTGCTTTGTATGCTTGAGTAACTTTTTGTATTTTAAAAACACGTTTTTCTTGAGATATCATTCCTTAACACAGTAACCCTAATCCTAATCCTAACCCTAACCGTAAAAAGGTTCTAATCCCAGCCTGGGCCTTTCTGTGTGGAGTTTGCATGTTCTCCCTTTGTCTGCGTGAGTCTCCTCCAGGTACACTGGTTTCCTCACACAGTCCAAAGACAAGCAGGTAGGCTAATTGGAGACTCTAAATTGCCCATAGGTATGAGTGTGTGAGTGTGTGAGTGAATGGTGTGTGTGCCCTGCGATAGATTGGTGACCTGTTCAGGGTATCTTGCCTCTCGCCCAATGCACACTGGGATAGGCTTGCAACCCTGCCCAGGATAAGCGGGTATAGATAATGGATGGATGGATAAATGTATTAAGCATAAGATAATTAAATGTGGAGAGTGACATGCATACGCATAAAAGATAACTATAGACTAAAACTTTTAGTTGGGGCTTGGGTTACTTACAACAATATCTTAGGTGGGTGAATTTGGCAAGGATTGGTAACAACAAAGAATCCACCATTATTACCCCCTGAAGTGACCATTTTTATTTTGAATGCTTGTAGAGAAGTCATCCTTTCTGGACTCAGCGCACATATTGACACAGTTAGCAAATATGCTAGGGTCCCCATACGTCCAGTTTTCGACCTGAATGTCCAGTTTTCAGATTATTTGTATATGTCCAGTTTGTGGTCGTAATGTCCTGCCCAAATACTTGAAGGAAGAAATTACCGGTAGTTTGTAATGGATTTGCATGTCTGTGACTCCCTGATCTGACATCAGTTTTAAGGGGGTTCTGAGGCCGCCCCTCCCCCAGTATAATGCCATTTTTGAGGGGACATTAACACCCCCCTCTACCCCCCATCCATCAGCTGTATTGTTAACAATCTAGGCAGCTAACCTCAACGTTACCAGTGCCAAGTGGATTATCTATAGGTACCTTTTAAGTTAATTTCTCTGGCTAGCTAGCTATTGTTCAGTATTTTTAGGTATGTAGCAGGATCCACCATGTTTTGGTTAAAGACTAACGGTTACAAATTCAGTCTGTAAGGATAGCAGAGAATGTAGGTCAGTGGTGTCAAACTCGTTGCCATGGAGGGCCGTGTGTATGCAGGTTTTCATTCCAGCCTCAGATCTTGATTATATAATTAGTTAAATTATTTGCTGAATTAGGGATGCAGGTTTGTGCACAATGGTGACCCGACGTCTATGGTGACCCGCATTGTCTAAATAAAAATTTTCTTATATTCTGTGCTTCAATGCAGTTAAACGCATATGGCTGAATGAGTAATTGGACTCAATTAAGGCAGCATTAATTGGTTGGAATGAAAACCTGCATACACACGGCCCTCCATGGCAACGAGTTTGACACCACTGATGTAGGTCATAGTGTAAATAATCGGGTGTAAGGGCTCATTTTAATCTCTCTTTGTGCTTTCAGGTGGATTCTTCCAGTCAAGGATTATTTCTGAAAAGTTGGTTACTTGCTTGGTTCCCTTCCTGCCTCTGAGCCGATGGCATGTGAATCGTTGTGCCCGTCGGGAGCTATGCCAACGTGGCCAATGCCAGCGCAGGGACATTGTTGAAGCTGTGGGGAGTTCACTGACCTACACACTGGAGAATGGCCAATTCTTCTCGAACACTGGCTGCAAATTGGTCCCAGCCAAAGTGAACCTCTTCCTATGACCATGGCCCAGTGATCCAAACTGTTTTTCATCCAAGTTACGAAAGTGGGGTTCACTGGATATGCACAAGTGGGGTTTTTGTCACTTAAATTACTGACCTGGAGCCTTTGATTGGACAGGAATTTATTGATCAACCTTACTTGATTGATGCATGTGTTCATCAGCTATCTTTCATTGGATATATATATATATATATATATACATCCTTCCAAAAAAGGAGCAGCGTAGTTTCCAGCATTGAAGATAGACTATTGTAAATGATTACATACGCTACAATTAATAATAAAGCACTCCACTTCTAAGAATGATTTTTGGCAATATGTTTGCAAAAAAAAAAGCTAAATCTTTTTATGCCATGCAATTATTTATTTTTCCTTTCCATTTTAATGAACAAATAAAAGACATTTCATTTTTGAAATTTGTATGTGTATCCTCACACTAAGTCTAGCCAGTATCTCATAGCAACATGTAAAATATATAGGTGAACATGATCACATGAAACAAGTGTAGCAACTAACTTAACATAGTTTACAGATTTTAATACCTTGATTGTGCCGAAATATGATATGATAGTCTTGCTTGGTGATGCTAACATTTTTGTGAATAATGACCTGGACAATCATTAAGAGGTTGCTATTCTGAAGTTACAACACATGTTAAAGCTGCCCTGGGTAAACCTCTATTAATTAAATTTACTGTGGACTCTGGACTCTAGAAAAAAAATGTTTGCTGCAAACTACTTTTTCAGAGAAGATATGGTTTTTCTAAAAAATCTGCCTGATTTCTCCTTTAAGATTTCTATAAATACTAGAATAATTGTCAATGCAGTGTCTAATAGATATTCATAATTAGTTCTTTTTGACCTGCATGCAGCTTTGCCACTATTGCTCATGTGAAGTTAATGGACCAACTAAGAACCTGGGTTGGCACTGATAAAATTAATCTGCTGTGGCATGGTGATGGGTTGTGCTGTGAAGAGCTGAACAGTTCTTGCCTTGAGGCAGCCTCACTCCCTGGAGGTCTCCATTCTGATTTACTTAAAAAAAACAAACAATAAAAAACATTTCAATTTGAGCGTATGTATTCAATTGGCCCTGTCAGCAAGGTGAGGATTACTTGAAATACGTTTAATACTGCGAACCCAGCAGTTTTAACCGTTAACACCCTCATTTGATGTCTGGCACTCTGAATAGTGAACACAAGTGCATCAACAGTTAAAACACCTCACTTGTCTGACATGTAAAATATATTTATTTGATTTAATTTTGGTAAGTATGATCAAAGACATCAATTAAATCACTGAATTTGTTGGTAGGCAGAGCAAACTGTTGGATCAAAATGTACAACTCACAGTCAGATGATTAAGATATTTATTAAGTTACAACAAATATTCACGTTTCATCTGAAGACAAGGTTCAGCTACCTTAAAACAATTAACTAAGGTTATGCACATGGACAGTCACTCAATAAAAGATGTGCTAGGTACAAAATTCAAAAAACCAAAAGACAGCAAAATATTCCAAAAAGATTATAGATGAAATGTAGAATACCAAACCAAGGTATAGGATTCAGATGCCCACTTCCAACTAAAGCCGCGTTTCCACCAAAAGTACCCAGAACTTTTAGTCCCAGGAACTACTTTTCAAGGAACTAAAACGTTCCTTCAGCCCATTGTTGTCTGCGTTTCCACCGTGGTCTAAAGTCCCGCAAAGATTAGGCAAATTAGCCCACTGACGTATGAAAAGGCGACGTTGTCGTCGGTCCATCTGTCCTATGATTTCTTCTGTAACCCCATACTACCACCGAAGTAGCCTACATTATTTTCTAGTAACCGGGACAGCCCGGAGGGGTTTATTCCACTTATATACAACGGGTTACCAACAATAGCCGCGTTTCCACCGCAGGAACTATACCCCGGAACTAGGAACCTTTTGAGGAACTCAGTGCGTTTCCACCGCAGGAACTAGGGTCTAAATTTAGTTCCGGGGCTTTGTTTTACCCCCCAAAAGGTTCCTGCTCGGGGGGTAGTACTTTCCGAAAGTACAGGAACCTTTTGGGTGGAGCTTGCAGCGCTGAACATTTCTGATTGGTCGAGTACTCGCAGCATTTTTTTGTCTATTTTCAGGCGCCATGTTTAAAAATATGCAGGCGCAAACCGATTTATTTTCATAATAACTTCAAATCAAACTTGTATGTTATGCGACGCAGTAGCCTACTTTTGGTTATAGCCTGCCAACGTCTTGGAATTATAACGTGTGCTTTTCTGTTCTTTTCTTGCTTTAGTATTCGTTTTATAAAATGCTAAGCATTCGTGCTGGGACAGCATATTATGTACTAAAACATTCAAACGGATTAATTCGGTTGCTGAATATTTTCTTCCGGATTTTCTTTGTTAGCCCGTTGTAATTGACTCAAAACGTTTGATACAGTTATGTGAGGTATGCGGTAGTTCTGCGTAATTCACATTGGTGATACAGTAAAAGCAAACTGGAAATCACCTTCCGCACTTTTTGTCATAGTAAAATAACAGGTTAATTCTAGTAATCGTACCTTTAGCTTTTTCAGACTGCCGTAATTTTGCTCTGCCATTCTTCAATTCCACAAAAAGACCAGGAAGACTATGGACTAATTTATGGTGCATGGTTCGCATCTGGAGGGCACACTTCGCTGCTCGGCTAGCAGTAACTTCGAAGGAAAACAAACGGTGGCTGCACCACTACTAATTTAAATTTTCACGCAAGTCCGAGTTTTCGTTCTATTCTTGTCATTTTGCGATTAGCCTATATAGAATTGACGATGAGAAAGTAATCAAACAGCAAATTGTTTACAACGTGTGCATGTTTTCTGCTGTTGTTACCAGTTATATTGGAAATGTGAATGCATTCTGTCGCTTCGGATGTCAAGACATGAAAGCGAATGTTCGCATAAAAACATAATGAATGTGTTTGAGAGGATATATAAAACAGTTACAATCTGACTATTGGTCTGTTATATCCTATTTGTTGCATAACGGTCCAAGTTCAACTACCAACGACAGTTTTGCTTGACAACGGTAAAATATGCCCAAACGGCTGCAGAAGAATATTTCAATTCCATGTGATTAAATCGATAAAAATCAATAAATACAAAAGTAACCATATATAGTTATTGTTGGTAACCCGTTGTATATAAGTGGAATAAACCCCTCCGGGCTGTCCCGGTTATTAGAAAATAATGTAGGCTACTTCGGTGGTAGTATGGGGTTACAGAAGAAATCATATGACAGATGGACCGACGACAACGTCGCTTTTTCATACGTCAGTGGGCTAATTTGCCTAATCTTCGCGGGACTTTAGACCCCGGTGGAAACGCAGACAACCATTGGCTGAAGGAACCTTTTAGTTCCTGGTAAAGTAGTTCCTGGGACTGAAAGTTCCGGGTAATTTTGGTGGAAACGCGGCTAATGAGTATATATGGTTACTTTTGTATTTATTGATTTTTATCGATTTAATCACCTGGAATTGAAATATTCTTCTGCAGCCGTTTGGGCATATTTTACCGTTGTCAAGCAAAACTGTCGTTGGTAGTTGAACTTGGACCGTTGTTATGCAACAAATAGTCAGATTGTAACTGTTTTATATATCCTCTCAAACACATTCATTATGTTTTTATGCGAACATTCACTTTCATGTCTTGACATCCGAGGCGACAGAATGCATTCACATTTCCAATATAACTGGCAACAACAGCAGAAAACATGCACACGTTGTAAACAATTTGCTGTTTGATTACTTTCTCATCATCAATTCCATATAGGCTAATCGCAAAATGACAAGAATAGAACGAAAACCCAGACTTGCGTGAAAATTTAAATTAGCAGTGGTACCACCACCGTTTGCTTTCCTTAGAAGTTACTGCTAGCCGAGCAGCGAAGTGTGCCCTCCAGATGTGAACCATGCACCATAAATTAGTCCATAGTCTTCGTGGTCTTTTGGTGGAATTGAAGAATGAGTAAAATTACGGCAGTCTGAAAAAGCTAAAGGGACGATTACTAGAATTAACGTGTTATTTTACCCTGACAAAAAGTGCGGAAGGTGATTTCCAGTTTGCTTTTACTGTATCACCAATGTGAATTACGCAGAACTACCGCATACCTCACATAACTGTATCAAACTTTTTGAGTCAATTACAACGGGCTAACAAAGAAAATCCGGAAGAAAATGTTCAGCAGCCGAATTAATCCGTTTGAATGTTTTGGTACGTAATATGCTGTCCCAGCACGAATGCTTAGCAATTTATAAAACAAATACTAAAGCAAGAAAAGAACAGAAGAACACACGTTATAATTCCAAGACGTTGGCAGGCTATAACCAAAACTAGGCTACTGCGCCGCATAACATACAAGTTTGATTTGAAGTTATTATGAAAATAAATCGGTTTTTGGCTGCATATTTTTAAACATGGCGGTTGAAATAAAACACTGCAAGTAGTCGACCAATCAGAAATTTTCAGCGCTTGCGCCCCACCCCAAAGGTTCCGGTACTTTTGGAAAGTACTACCCCCCGAGCAGGAACTTTTTGGGGGTTAAAATAAAGCCCCCAGAACTAAATTTAGACCCTAGTTCCTGCGGTCGAAACGCACTGAGTTCCTCAAATGGTTCCTAGTTCCGGGGTAAAGTTCCTGCGGTGGAAACGCGGCTTAACAGTTACAAACTTCTTGTCAAGTTGCCCAAAACTGACCATAGCCACATTTTTTTATCTGGTGAAAGTGAGGAGGGGGAGGGGATGGACACCCCCTCTGACACACACATACACACAGACACAGACATTCACACCTCAAATGGCTATCCCCCCCCTCCCCAGTTTCTGCTCTGTGTTTTATCTCCAGGCTATTCTGGCCCAGCGCTTTGAAGCTTCCTATGGCTGAGAACGGCCAAATGGTGAATTACATGTCTGACAACCCAGACTGTTTTGTGTGCAGTGAAAGATATTGTAGATACCAAGATAAGTTTCTTACAACTTGCCAGCTTGACATGATTGGCATTGAGGCATTGATGGGTTTGACACATGCAGCCTGAGACTTCTCAGTGAAAGAAGTGGCACAGCTTCCTGTGTAAGCAGTACTACATATGAGATAAGCACTTCAAAGCAGCAACAAATCTACAGAACTGAAAATGGTCCATGCTAATTCCTACTTGCTGGGAGAAATGAAAAATACTTTTTTGTCACTTCTCCCATTTAAAACCCACATCTACTGAAAATGTAAGTATCCTACGAACACGTTCCTCCCACGGGTGGGAAGCCGGTGAGGATATGAGTCCTGATCGCTGCATTAGCAACTCCTACTGGTTGTTCGGGGAGCCTGTCCAGCGGGGAGGGGATCCGGGGGAGATAGCGTGAACCTCTGCGCGTGTTACGCTCTCCCGGTGAAACTTGTCGCTGTCAGGTGAAAAGAAATGGCTGGCGACTCTACATGTATCGGAGGAGGCATGAGGCAGTCTACACCCTCCTCTGACCAACAGAGGATAGCGCAACCAGGACTGTGGCTGGTCCACACAGGGAATTTGTATAACGAGAAAAATGGCAAAAAAAAAAGAAGAAAATGTAAGTAGTTCTCAAATGAGATGTCAGCATGCCAGTTCACCTTCTGCACCTAAACCATGCCTCTGGTCATTGGGAGTGAAGTAGATATATATATATATACAATATAAAAACACATATTTTTGGCTTATAATTGTGAATGAATGTGACAAAAAATGTTTTATATATAGGGTTTAGATTATGGCCTTAGAGAGGGAAACAGCATTTTCATACTTGTTTTACTTGGATGTGACTAGCAGCTTTCTCTACCCTTTCATGTAGAATTTAAGGTAGTCTGGTATAAATTACTTACTGTCTGTAGACATAGGGAACAACACTCTGTCTGGAGACTGGGATCTCATGGACTGATGTGAATCTGGTGTTCTAGAACGCCCAGAACCTGAAGGCAAAAAATACAAAAATAAGTACAAGCTAAACATTTTCAATAAGTGCACCCTGGTGAAGGCACAGAAACACTGATTTACAAAAAGTGTTTTAAAGAGTGAGTGAGTAAATGAGTGAGTGAGTTAGTGACATCGCAGATCCATCAGGTGCTTCGCATCTTTAAAAAAGAAAACTCAAATGACATCACATCATGTGACACATTGCAATAGTTTTTTTTTACTTTTAAGAGTGAGACTGCATAGCCATATCTAGGAAGCACCTATATGCACAAAGATATCTTTTCTAACTCAGGAAGGGAAGAACTGATCAGGAAAATAAGCCTAACATTGATTTTGAGCTTTCTGACAGGCCCCATCTGAATTCTGTGATGTAGCTTTCTCCCTTCCCCTTCCTCATTTCACTGATCTGAAATGACTACTGATTGACTAGGTGGGGTTTCTGCCACATTGCTTTCACCTGACTATCTGTTTGAACAAGGTCACTGCTTTTGAGTTTTTGGATGAAGTGTCATATAGTCGGTAGTCTGGAATAAGATTATTATTTTTTTTTTTAATGGAGGAGAGGAGGAGCAGAGAGGAGAGGTAGAGAGAGGAGAGTTGCAACACACTGCTGTTCTCTTGCATACTAGTTTTTGCATTTTCCCACCCATCACTAAAATGGCTATAACTTTTGAGCAGTAAATGATAGATCTAATCTCTGATTTCTATTCCATATTATTCACAAAATGGTGAAGAAACCACACACTCCAAGTTTTCCTCTATCTTGAATATAAAATGGTTAAAATGTAGGTTTCTCATAAAAAAGCTGTCCTCTTTTTCATTCATAAAAGACGACAAAACTTAACCAGCTGTGGTTTAAAAAGCATAGCAGATATTTAAAATTACATTTTAATATAGATTGTCCTGCACAGTTTAAAGTTTGAATAGTGTGTCTAGGTTAAACGGTCAGGGAGAAGCAGCTTTCAAAGCTGTGTTATGCCCTCAGCTTAGCCTGGGCAACTTTATTTTCCATAGACTTACACTGTTAGAATGTTCAAAAAGCGAGAGTGAATTATCCTGTTCATTAGTTGTAGTACCATTTCCATGCTGAAGTCAATCTTTATCCACAATCACATTTCCAAGCTCAAGTCCATCTTCGTATCGATCATTTAATATGTCGCCGTCATCACTATCGTCAGACTGGGCAAGAGCGTTTATCTCAACCCTCCGTTTCTGCCATTTTCTTAGGTAAGCCATATCTGTAATAGTTAACATATAATAAAATGTTGAAATATGTGACAAGCTAGATGACTAATAATATGATGCCAGCATACGTTAAGACTTTGCCTGACTCGTGTTTCATTCCATAAGTGTTTGGAGCAGAAAAAGTAGTTTTCACAAAAAAGCCAGAACGTTGGTTATTCCCATATTTTATCTCCAAATAATTTAACAAGACTGATATGATGACTTGGCTAAGCTAGCTAGCAACTATTTTAGCTAGCTAACGTTAGCTAGCGACCTCAGTACCGGGCTGGCATAATGTTGATAGGTCTAAGGGTTTTAACTTCATTGAGCAAATAATATACATATACTTATGGTTAACTTTTAATTCAACAATGAATATAACATTAGCTAGTTCTCAGAAAAAGCTAGATACTTACCACAAGACGTTCTTGGTCTTGTCTTCCATGAAATGGTGGCGGCGACTTTGGGGAGGATGGTGGGGAAAAAAATACGCCACTCCCCTTTGAACGAGTCAACAGTGCGTACAGCCATGGCGCAGTTCATCTGATCATTTCTGTTTCTGAGGGATTTTAAAAGTATTTATTAATCTCGATAAAATTCATAAATATGAATATATTGGACTTGTGGAATTACAAGAAGCTTAAATTGAGTAAATTGATTTATGTTTCTGGGTTCTTACAACATTGTTGAGTTTTAATGCTGGAAAAAGCGCTGCAGCAACAGGCTAAAATCAGTTGAAATAAAGGCCTGGACGGGCTGACGCGATGCCAACACAATTTAGCCGTCAATGGACGACTGTTGTTCACTGGGCAGTGAAGCGATGCTAGCACCGGGGTAATGTGCTCATACGTCTTAGTTCTAGTCAAGATGCGAGCAGGTCTCCAAACCAACACTGGGCTGTATATTTATACTAGCAGGATTAATGTATGATGGAGGAGGCAGTTTGGAGATCTGGTTTTTAATAGCCTCAATTTTCTAATCGAAAAAGTTCATAAAATCATTGCTGCTAAGATCGGAAGGGTAAGTTGAAAATTCTGATGATTGTTTTTTAGTTAATTTTTCCACAGTACTAAACAGAAATTTTGGGTAAATTTGTTTTGTTCAATTAGTTTAGAGAAAAAAGGCAGATCTAGCAAATTCAAGAGGTTGCTTGTACTGAAGGAGGCTATCTTTCCAATTTTTTTGTGGACTGCTTCAGGGCCCGAGTGGTGTCATTGTGCCAAGGAGTGTGATTTTTCCAACTAAAGTTTCTTCTTTTTAGTGGGGCAACTATATCAAATGTGTTTCTGAGAGAAAGAGTTAACTGGTTAGTCAATTGGTCCAGTGATACTTCATCAGCCTTTTCTTCACTGGAGAGGAACCATATTTATAAACTTTGGAATGACCTCAGGGTTTAATGATCGGCTGTAATAGTGTCTATGCTCTGATACAGGTGGATCGGATGCCTTGATTTCAAACATAATAAGGAAATGATCGGATAGTACAGGGTTATGAGGTGCGACGGTAAGATTTACAACACTGATACCATGGGACAGTACTAAATCTAAGGTATGGCTATGGTAGTGAGTAGGCTCAAAACGTTCTGTACAAAACCAATAGAGACAGTAATAGAGGCAAAAGCTCTTCCTAGGGGATCACCGTGTTTATACACATGTATGTTAAATTCATCAACAATCACAACCTTATCTGCTGAAACTGCAAGGTGTGACATAAACTCAGCAAATTTTATTAAAAAATCAGAATAAGACCTACCACTTATTTTAGCAAGATCAGGCTGAACACAGTTCATAGTAAGAACTTCAAAAGAGGAGAACCTATTGCCATGCTTAGGCGTTAAACTCAATATGGACTGGTAAATAGCTGCAACGCCCCTCTACCTCGTGACCTCTTCTTTGGCTCATGACCAACCTTTCCACAAAAACTTGTGCAAATCTGTGAATCCATTCGGGAGTTATGCACCTTTTTGTGATAGGCCACGCCCATCGCCATGCTCCCTCTTGGTTAATCGGCCTTGGAAGTTACTCAGCTCTACCTTCGGTCATGACCAATGTCCATGCCAAATTGCAGCCTCCTGGGGCGAAAACTGGCCGCTACAGGGTGGGACAATTTTTGTGAACCAACCGGCCAACCAATCAACCAACCGACCGACAGACAGAGCTATAGAGCTGCGGTCGCAGCTAATAAATACTAGATTCCAGTCCAGAAGTGTTAGTTAAAGCGGCTTTTGGATAAATTATATTTTTGTTAGCTAGCTCTGAAATGCACCTTCCAGACAAATGTGTAGGGCCATATGTCTGAGACATGGGCATAGGGAAACGTGCATGTAAACACGTAGGGTTAGAAGCCTGCGGCCTGGCCAGCACCCTGATGGAGTGTCAGGATCTGGCCTCACTAAGCCTAGCAGCTACGTTATTGGATAGGACACGAGAACCTCTCCAGCTTGGGTGCAGTCTGTATCTCTTCAATAGGCCAGGCATTGCCCAGAAATCAGGCCAATTATTAATAAACCCTATACGACTAGATGAGCACCACTACGACAACCAATGATTTAGCGACGATAGCCTACTGTAGACCTTGTTGCTCCTACGAGCTGGAAGTGGGCCAGAGCATATTGCTTCTTGGCGCATTTTTTTAGCCACTGCACCCACCGATACAAAGTCATTTGGGCCTCTAACTCAGCTACTTTCTTTGCCAACTTTAAATTAAGCTGAAACCACAAATACCATTAGTAGTAAAATTGGCAACAGAGCTAAGGCTAAACATGCAACAGACGGTGCAGAAAATGGAAGCCATGATGTATTCTTACCGTATTTTTCTTTAGTTGTTAGCTTCTTTCAAAATTCAATTTTCTTTGGTGAGTAGTCAGGAGAAAGTAGTACAGGATGTTCAATAAAACAATAGGTGACCGAACTTCTTAAAATCCAAAAAGATATTTGAAATAAAAATTTGTTGGATTAAGCAGACCAAGCACAGAGCACACACAACAGCAGTAAAACGCACTTTCTCAGGGCACAGTAACACAATTCTAATCAAAAGCCTGGAATTATTTTTGGACTGTTTGTGTAACCTTTGTTGTGGTTGGAAATCAGCTTACCTGTCTGGTGTTAGACAGAGACTTCAAGGCTGTCGAATGTGAGATAGAAAGGCTCAAGGAGTTAGCAGAAAAGATTAGGCGCAGAACCTCCATGGTAGTTTTTTCTGGAATACTTTCGGTACTACGTGCAAATAGAGAAAAACAAAATTTTATTTGGAGGTTTAACAAGTGGCTACAAACCTGGTGTAGGAAAGAAGGGTACAGGTTGATGGGGCACTGGGACTAGTTCTGGGACGGGCTACACCTGAACTGGAGGGGTACTGCTGCACTGGGCCAGGATATGCTTAAGGTAGCAGAGGATTATTTAAACTAGGGACTTGGGGGGCAGGGATGTCAGAAAGTGAAAAGGGTAGGGAAGTGCAGGATGCCTGGATGCAAGCTGTCAGGGCTTCCTATAATATTATGACATAGTTGGGATTAGAGAGACATGGCTTGGGGATGAAAATAATATAGAAGGGTACAAATTAGGAAGTATAGGTCCAGTAAGAGAGGTAGGGGTGTAGCTCTCTGTGTAAAAGAAAATTTTAATGTGCAGAAAATTCCAGAAATTGACCAGCTCCACTACTCTTCCTCATTTATATCAATGACCTTGACAGGTAGATAGAAAGTACATTAGTCAAATTTGAAGATGATACACAACTGGGAGCCACAGCTAATAGTTTGGAATCTAATTAAGTAATCCAAGTAGATTTAAATAAAATCCAGAAGTGGGTGGAAACCTGGCTAATGAAATTTAATATAGCCAAATGTAAAGTTCTGCATGTGGGAAATAAAAACATTAGGCAAGATTACTTTATGGAAGGGACAAAATTGGAATGTTCTCAGTTTGAAAAAGACTTGGGAGTAATTGTTGATCAAAGGTTCTAGGCACTGCTGTAGCAGTAAAAAAGGCCAACAGGATGCTGGGATATATAGGCAAAAGTATTGAGTATAAATCCAAGGAAATTATATTTATCTTATACAGTAAATTTTGTAGACCAGTGCCACACACCGCTACACACCCCTTTTCTGAACAGAAGAGTTGGACACAGGGAGATATAAGAATCCGGGATTTTCCAGTCTTTATTTAGCACTTTAGAGAGAGAGAATCCAGACAAACAAAACAGCTTTGCCCTTCACCCTCACGAGATTGAGGTAAAAATAATAAAACAACACAACAAACAAAGACAAAATAACGAAACTACACAACACTTTCCAGCCTTTTCCCGTGCTGGGAAGAAAGCATACTTTAAATACCTGGATTAATTACTGATGTACTCCAGTTGCATGTGCCTACTTAACCAGTAGGCGTGGAACTCAGACTGCCCCGAACCTCTGCCACAAACCGAGCCCTGCCACACTACTCCACAGCCAGAATGCAGCCAGGGTGCATTCGGCTTGGCTGACACTGCCCCCTCTCGGGAGAGGAAATCAGCACAAGTGTTAGCGGACCCCGGCCTATGGATTACCCGGAACCAAAATGGCTGGAGAGCCAGATACCACGGGGTACTCCGAGAGTTGGTGTCATTCATTTTATGCAGCCATTGGAGGGGGGCATGATCTGAATAGAGGGTAAAGGATCGACCCAGGAGGTAGTACCTGAGTCAGTACATCCCACTTTATAGCGAGACATTCTTTTTCAATGGTACTGTACCGACTGTCCCTGGGGCTGAGCTTGCGGCTGATGTAGAGCACCGGTTTCTGGGATTGGGATTACAGAGACATGGCTTGGGGATGAATATAATATAGAAGGGTACAAATTCATTAGGAAGTATACATCCAGTAAAAGAGGTATAGTAGGGGGAATTAAGCTCAAAAAATGGCCAACTCGTTATGGAGTGGATAGAAGCACCAAATTTAGTACAGACAGTCTTTAGGATGTATCTCACCATCTCAGAAGGGGTGCTCAAAAATTTGGACCCATTAAAGACTTTTTAAAAGGAAAAATCCAAAATGGCCGCCAGAAAAGACCCAAGATTCCTAAAACGTGATATAATTTAGACATTTTGGTTTATTATGCTAATGTTAGCTTTTACATTTATAATAAATAGACAAGTATTAAAGGATTTGCCCAAAATAACCCATGAAAATTTTCTTAAATACATTTTAAACAGCTTTAAACACGAAACATAGGCTTAAAAAACAATCGGAATGAAATGACCTTCCAAATGAATCCTTTTCTGAGTGGTATATTTTCAATGGCATATATACATAATTGTTTTTAAAAACTTTTAAAACACCCAGTGAATGATAATCTATAGATAATTTATTGTTAAAATCTTCATATGACCAGAGATCAAGCCCTCTATTGGGGCACAACTCATTAGCATTTTAATGCCAAAAAAGTAGCTAATTTCGTATGTTGTGGATAGAAGCACACAGTTGGGTGTAGATAATATTCAGAATGTATAGAAATGCTTATCATTGCAAACAAGACCCTGGACTGACCCTAGCCTGACCCTTGGGGAAGGGGGGTGGGGGGGTATGAGGGGGCGGGGGTTAACTATTCAATAAAGGCAGTATATCAGAACAGTACTTGGTGACTCGATTAACCATGTATTTTGTGCTGGAAAAAACATTTCCCCCGGATTATGAATGTCCCATTTAGCATGTAACTATCTTAGGTTAGTTTCCGATTGGCACCGAACAAACTTGAGCTACCGTAACTTATACAGTTTACAATTTAGGTATTTAGCAGACACTTTTATACCAAAGCATGTTGAACAAGGTATCAGCAATTTGTGAACACTGGGAAAAAAACTGTTAGCTCCTCACTGATAATAACACAGAAGGGTGCTGTTTACAAACTGCAAACAAGTTCTAGCTTCTCCACGGTTTCTTGCTATTCGTTGCATTTGTTGTTTAATCTGGTTATCCAACTTATCTATCGCCTGTCTTGGTAGATAACTGTACAACGTGCTGGTATTTTACAGTTGATTATGGTTTGCTTACATCACCATCAAAAATATAGCATGCCATGTCTCGCATTAGCATTTGTGCAAGATAATCTGTTAGAATAGGGGTTTGACTGAGTAGTGTTAGCACGTTAGCGTGTGGGATTGTGGGACAGGGAGTCTTAAAACAATGCATGTCTTGCATTAGCATTTGTGCAAGCCAATCTGTTTGAATAGGGGTTTGACTGAATAACGTTAGCACGTTAGTGTGCTATTAGCGAATTGTGAGACAGTGAGTCATAAGAAAATGGCACCTTTTTGCTGATGGGATACCGTATGCATAGGGACGAGGGGTACATGGGGGTGGGAGGCATGAGGACCTGATGACAATTTTGACAATCCAGTGCAGATGTTTCAGGTTCTCATGCATGCCGGTTGATCAAGCCCATGAGCAAAATAATGAGTTGGTGAAAGGTACGGGAGGTGCCATTGGTCTAACCCGAGAACCCCACCGCCTTTCGACGATGGATGGTAGCAGGACCAGAGCAGGCTAGACTACTTGTTGATTTTGAATCACAGTACATGCATTCAGATTTAACCTCTATGCATCTACAGCATGAGCAGAGCTCATCATACCAGAAAACATACCAAAACAAGTTTCAAACTTGTGCCGCACAATCTCTGGCATGGGCAATCCATTCCAAGATACATGTTAAGAGTTACTTGTACTGGACACTCGCAACTGTGCAAATGAAGATGTTGTCAACACTGTACGTACCATTGAGAAGTTAGTCACTGCCCAATATCACAGATATGTGAAGGAAGTCATTGTTGATGGGAAAACATCCATTCATCAGAGTATTAAGAGGAATAACCTAGGTAGCTCCTCCCTCTGGCATCAATCACTCTGCCGAGCCAGGACACCACCTCCCAATGGGCTATCGGCTCCTCATACTGGCTTCCAGAGTTGCTGTCTCACAGGGCTCCAGACTATCACCCCTTCCAACAGAGCCAACCACAGCTCCCCTCCCCTCCCCACTCCCTGGGGAGTCCCCAGCCAATCAAGGGGCCCACCAGCTGCTCCCAATCAAGGGGTCCACCAGCTGGTCCACAAAACAACTTCCAAGTAGGCCTGAGTGATAAAACAATAGCGATATGTACCACAATAGACACTTTATCAATATGAAAATTGTTCGATAGAATGTTCCATAGTTTCACTTAAATGCATTAAATGCAAACCACCAGGAAAGCACATAACAAATACACAAAGTTTGTTTGCATGAACAAACCCCAAGCATGTTCCCTCCCTGGCTCCCTAACAGCCTATCATATCCCTTGATAATGGAGCGTGCTACGAGTGACACGCAAACAGCCAGTCATTTAACAGGTGTATGCTTGGTTGCACCATCGACGTGACACAACAACAGAAACAGCGTGGAGTGAGAAATTGAGTGCAGATGGTGAGGAAACTGTTGATAAAAAAGGACAGGTCAGCTCGCCAGTATGGCAGTTTTTTTTTATTTTTTAAGTCTGACCGATATAGTTTCATAGCTTAATTAATTAAAGTTTGACAAGGCAGGGTACAGCAGCATAAAAAAACAGTGAATCCTGACATGCATCAAACATAACAGCAATCAACATCATAAGCAACATATCATAACACCTTTGTATGTAAACTGTGCAGGAAAACCGTCCCGACCAAGAGCGGGAATACAACAAACTTATTTTAACACCTTAGCCGCTGCCACCCTTTGGAGTACGCTGTCATAAAATTTTTCCCGACCGTGAAAACTGCCTGACTTGTTTACATTTTGGACAGATGTGGCTAGTGGGTAAATCTGTTGCTGTTTCCGTCACAGCACTTTCGACACAAGCAATATCAGAAGTGCTATCCGAAAATTTATTCTTACCGTGAAGAGTGCAACCGTAGAAATGTGTTAACACGGTGGCACAATTATATCGAGAAATACCATCTTTGGGGAAAAAATCCTATATTTTGTAAATTAATTTAGACAGCCATTTTTAATTTCTTCAATAGCTCACTTCCTGTTTAAGAATATTTGGGGGCACCCCTTCTAGGATATATTTGGATCACTCAATGTACATATCAAATCATATGCATTTATGAGGTTCTTTCTGTGCCTTATGTCAATTGCTAACTGTTTAGGTGGCCATTCTGAATTTCTTCAATAGCTTACTTCCTGTTAAAATATTTTGGGCACCCCTTCTAGGATGTCTTATGATCACCCAAGAAACATGTGTGCCAAATGTTATGCTTTTATGAGGTCCTTTAGGTATCTTTTGAGTCAGCTGCCAACTCTTTAGGTGGCCATTTGAATTTCTTTAATAGCTCACTTCCTGTTTAAAGATTTTTTGGGCACCCCTTCTAGGATGTCTTAGGATCTCCCAGGGGACATGTGTGCCAAATTTCATGCTTTTATGAGGTTCTTTAGGTGCCTTTTGAGTCAACTGCCAACTGTTTAGGCGGCCATTTTGAATTTATTCAATAACTCACTATCCGGTTTAAGATTTTTTTGGGCACCCCTTCTAGGATGTTTTAGGATCACCCAAGGAACATATGTACCAAATTTCATGCTTCTATCCACCACATAACGACTTTTCGCATAATTCCCCCTACTACTAAGGGCCTTACGGTAAGACTGTGTTACCGGTTGCCTGTTTCAGACAGGAATGTGAATTCAACGCTCTTTGGAAAAATAAAACAAGCTTGTCAGGATTGCGTGAGACTATTATTATGGGTGACTTCAAGTACCCTGCTATTAAGCATCACCACCACCATCGTACATTATTCTCCAATAAACCTTGTTGTGGTTTATTCCTTACATACATATATATATATATGGGCCACCACGAGCCTCCAGAACAGTTTCAATGTGCCTTGGGATAGATTCTACAAGCCTCTGGAACTCTACTGGAGGGATGGAACTAGTGACTATTCTTCTAAAAGATATTCCCTTATTTGGTGTTTTGATGATGGTGGTGGAGAGCACTGTCCAACACTTCGGTACAAAATCTGCCATAGGTGTTCAATTGGGTTGATATCTGCCGACTGTGAAGACCATAGCATATGATTTTAATACCCATCAAACCATTCAATCAGTGACCCCTTGTACCCTGTGGATGGGGGGATTGTCATCCTGGAAGAGACCACTCCCATCAGGATAGAAATGTTTCATCATAGGATAAAGGTGATCACAATAATTTTGTATTGATTTTCAGTGACCCTTCCATCTAAGTGAACCCAAACCATGCAAGAAAAATGCCCCCCACAGCATAATAGAGCCACTGGACCCCCTCACTCTAGGGGTCAAGCATTCAGGTCAGTACCATTCTATTGGTGTATGGCACACATGCACTCATCCACTTGTCGAGAATATGGTGAAGGATGACTCATGGTTTTTGCACCACTGAACTCTCAAATGTGCATTTATCTTTGTATTGATGGATATATGCACTGCAACGCTACTATATTATCCCTCTCTATGTAGTTGTGGATGGGCTGTTCTTGCTGACACAGTCTGATCACTTCCTGCATTGACATTTTCAGTCCCATGAAGAAGAGTTGCTCCTTCCTTACATATCACACTAATGCACAAACATCCTGGTGATCACCTGCAGACTTCATCCTTATGTCTTGGAGTAGGGTCTTCTTTACATGACAGCCTTTCAGGCTATGGCGATGTACCAAAGTTCGTTTAGCCCTGGAAGTTAATTTGTCCCTCCTTCCTGAACGATGCAGTGTCTGTGTGGTCCCAAGATTTTTATATTTGCATACAATTGTTTGTACAGATGCTCATGGTACCTTCAGTTGTTTGGAAATTGCTCCTAAGGAGGAACCGGACTTCTGGAGGTCCACAATTTTTTTTTCTGAGGTTTTGGCTGAGTTGCTTGGATTTTCCCATGGTATCAAGGGCAAAAAGGCAGTGGCTCTAAAGGTAGGCCCTTAAATACAGTCACAGGTGCCAATTACCTCCCAGTTAACTAACTTATTAAATTAATTAACTAATTAAATTTGGACAACAAGCCAATCAGAAGCTTCTAAAAAGTCATTATACCAATTTCTGGAATCTTCTAGACTGTTTAAAGAGACAGTCTACTTAGTGTATGTAAACTTTTGACACTGGAATTCTGATATAGTGAATTAAAGCTGAAATAAATCTGTCTTGATTGTTTTAAAATTACCTCTGATGTGACCAAAGTAGATGCCCTAATTTACTTGCCAAAAGAAATGTATGGTAACATGAAATGTGCAGAGTTTGAATATCTTTAGCATAGGTTTATGTGAACTTGACCTCAACTGTAAAATCTACCGGTGAAATAAACTGAACTATTTTGTACGTCAGCCTATGCCTCTATTCATTCAATTGAATTGGGTTTGTTTGGGGAACCTTGTCCTTAATCTATACTACAGAGGATCTCCCACCTTTTAAGTGGGAGTGGTGTAATTTAATGCATGGTATCACTAAATCTAACCTCCACACTACATGCTGTGTGCAACATTATACTAAGTAAAACAAAAGGGTTTGAAGATACCGCGCCACCTGCACTCTGGAGAGCCACATGATCACCTGCCACCAAGCCATGCCTCCAACCACAGGCACCTGAATGAGAGATAGTGTAGTGGACAGAGAGAGAAGGAAAATCCACACCGCACACCAAATAGAGGGAAGATGACATTTATGCAATGCCAATGCCTCTGCAAGTCAAATGGGTAGACTGGAGCAAAAATCTAATATTACAATTATGTGAGTGCAGGAAAATCCCTCCCACAGACACACCAAAGCTGAGACCACAGGAGAGAACGAGAGCGGTACACCCAAATTCCAGGGACACGAGGCTGGCAGCACTTGAATGGGCGCTAAGTGGACAAACACTTACATTCACCACAAGGTCCTTTTCCACCATAGAGATACCAAAATCCCTTTTCCCCAAACTGGGTGGAATCCCGGGGCAGAATAACCAACCCTTGCACTATAAAGTTCACAGTTGCTTTTAAACAATCCCTTTTTGAACAATCATGGCACAGTGAATAACTAGGAAAAGTGGCTAATAGAAATGGGGCGGGGCACGCCAGATACACATGCACCTTGGAAAAGAAAATGATGCATTTAATAACAAGCGGCGACTATAATAGTATGTGGATTTAACAGGCACGATCTCTACATACTTCAATGCTGTCTCTTATGTGAGCATTGGCTCACATTAGTTCACTTGCCAGACTCAAACATCTGCAAACAAAATAAAGCAATAAATAACAGTAATAAAGAGACCGATAATAATTGGGACTTACAATAAATGTTCTATATATTTCGCAATGCCTTCTGCTATGCATCGGCTTGCATTAGTTCACTTGTGGGATTCAAACCTCGGCAAATAAAATAAAGCCATTAGTTAACAGCATTATGTGGACTGATTATAGTTGGAAGTTAAACTGTAAGTGTTCTACATACTTTGCAATGCCGTCTTTGATGCCTCGGCTTGCATTAGTTCACCTGTGGGATTCAAACATCAGAAATGTCTAAAAATAAAAACAATTATATATAAATAGTAAACAAAACTTAACACAGTACTATGGGAATTACTAAATTAAAAGTAATACATGAAATGAATTTGCAAAAACAAAGTTACCGTCAACAATATGGAATATTGCCAAACTCAATTGGTGGTGGTCACAAGTCAGCAAATTAACAGGCGATGTTGTAACCTTACAACAATGTGCAATGGGATAACCTTGAGTGTATTTGCACGGATCCTAGTTTAACGGGTAATTCCACTGCCTAAGAGCCAGATAGAATTATATTATAACTCATTGTGATACAGTGCTTTTGATGCCCACGTAGAATTGTGAAAGCATACCTCCAAATCGAAGAATAATTTCAGAAAGTGCCCAGGCCCCAGCAACAGCAGTGTTTGGTCTCGCAAACCGAAAGTCAAAGGATTTAAGAAACATGCTCCCAGTTGCTCATATACCCATTCATACCTGTAGAAGATCTCACTAATTAGGGTCATTGAGAATTAAATCACAAAACCAATGAGATTTGTAATCGGGTCTTGAGACAACCATAGTAGCTTCACAGCATCATCACCTGACAGAGCCTATCTGCGCAATGACTTTATTTTATTCTCAGACCACATTTACAGAAATCTACTCCAATAAGCACTGCAGATTATCACTCAAATCACTCATGGTGAAAATCAATTACAAGCAATTACAAACACACCCAAATTCAAATATAAACTAACATACTGCATACAAATAAATGGTTGAGGCTGCAGACACTCACCACACGGAGAGAAGATTGCAACAGCATGCCAAAGTACCTAATAAAATCAAAACCAAAACTAAACAGACTTGCTCAACCCCATCTCATTTCCCACCAGCTCTAGATGAAATCGAGAAGGGTAAGAATCCAAACTTTAGATAATCAAAAAGGTATAACTTTCACACCAGAGCATGGGCATCGGCGAGCACATTGTCCTTGCCTTTAATTTGCTGTACATTCAGGCATTCAGGTACACCAGCGCATCAGGCATTGATTCGGGCTCTACAATGTAGTCAGAAATGTAAGAGGATTATGATCCATATAGCCTGTCAGTGGTACTGTAGCTGAACCTACGTACACTTTGAACTGCTTCGAGGCCCAAATCAGTGCCAAGGGTTTCTTTTCGATTGTGGAACAATTCATCTGGTATTTCTTGAACTTCCGTGAAAATTAGCTAATGGGCCGATCAACGCCAGAGTCATCGGACTACAATACGACAGTGCCAGCTCCCACATTGCTGGTGTTGACCTGGAGATTAAAAGGGCGGTCAGCGCAAGGAGCGACCAAGACAGGCGCATTGCATAAGAGGGCTTTTACTGTTTCAAACGCCATCTGACAGGCCTTGGACCAGACATAAACAACTTTTGCTTTTAAGAGATCTGTTAGAGGTGCCACCACGCTTGAGAAGTTGGGGCAAAACCCCCTATAATACCCAGTCATGCCTAAAAATAGCATGAATTCTTTTTTTCTAGCAGGCACGGGATAATTTTCGATGACTGTTACTTTGGCCACTACTGGGCGAACCTCACCACTTCCAACCACCTTACCCAAATAAGTCATGGTAGCCCTCGCAAACTTGCACTTAGCAAGGTTCTCTGTGAGCTGGGCAGTAGAGAGCCATGCAAAATGGGCATTGACATGCGAGACATGTTGGTCCCATGTGTCGCTGTAAACCACCACATCATTCAAGTAAGCAGTGCACCCATCTAAACCAGAGAGGACCGTATTTATCAACCTCTGAAAGATGGAGGGCACATTACGAAGACCAAATGCCATAACCTAGTAGGAGTACAACCCCCCCCGGGGTTATAAAGGTGGAAATTTATTTATCCTGGGCTGTGAGTGGGACTTGCAAGTACCCTTTTAAAAGATCAAACTTGCTAACAAAAATTTGGCGGACCCACTTTGTCAATGCAATCCTCCATGCGAGGAAGTGGATACGAGTCCGATTTAGTGATCACATTAATTTTGCGGTAATCAGTGCAAAAACGGAATGTATTGTCTGGATTAGTGACCAATAAACAAGGAGACAATCAACTAGAAGAAGGCACAGAAATGTCATTTTCAGCATATAATCAACTTCTGCTAAATGCTTACGATTCTTCGGAGACAACCGATAAAAACTTTGACGAATGAGTTTTACATCACCAACGTCAAAATCATGCTCAGCCCATATAGTGCGAGGTTTATCTGGAAAGATGGACAAATGAGCAGATATTAACTGGACAAAGTCAAATAGCCGAGAATTAGTCAGATGTTGCAAGTGCTCTTCTAAGTTACCCTAGTCAGAGGGCCTTTGAAAACACTTTCGTCTGGCAGATCTGTCTCCGGGCGCATCACCGGCTAGCACATACTAGGGAGGAGATGGAGGAAAATGCTCCAACGCACCTGCTGACAGAACAGGCTTATTGTCAACGTTATGAAAATTAACATTGTCAGTGTGGTGGAAATTTCATCTGTATCCATCGGCAGTGAGAAGAGTCAAGAGACTAACACACATTTGGTTCAAGCTTTTAATGTTTGCAAACAAAAGCATATATGAGCATACACCCTTATCCAGTGCCCCCAGTCCCAGCTCAGGGACTTTCTCTTTCATAGCGGTTTGGGTCTTGTAAAACAGACAATTCATGCTAGGCGGTTTGAAGCTGATAAGCAGAAAGGCTATCTGAGGTGTTGCAGCTGTGTGTGCATCAAGTATAAATTATCTTATCTTAGGTTTGGGGGGTCCAACCTTGGTACAACCTGAGGAAGGACAAACAGACACGTCCTCAGGTGCACAATGCTCTGTCACCAGGATGTAACTTGCAGTGTTCTGACCAAACGGTCAAACAGATGCTTCATTTTTTCCTGGGAGCGGCTAAGCTTCTCCTTAGCATACTCACCTGCTCAGTACAGACGTAACCTGAAATCATTTACATAAGTTAATAAGTTTTTAGGAGGATAGGAGTCCTTCCAGTCACTGCCCAATACAGAAAGAGGACCACGAACCTTTCTAAAGCACCTTGACTTTCAGCATGATAAGCACTTGCTATATTATGCTTATACGGAGTTGCTTAAGAACCTGTTTGAAAACGGGTAAATGTAAAATGTAAAATTTGACCCTTGGTCACTTTAGGAATTCCAAAGACAGACATAAATTCATTGAGAGTTTTTAACACAGACTTAGCAGTGATGCTGCACAAAGGATAGCCGGCAGGGTAGTGTGTAGCTTGGCACATAACAGTTAGTAAATAATTACTTCCTTACTTAGAGGCAGGTAACGGACCCACACATTCAATTATCAAATGTTGAAACGGAGTCTCTATCACTGGAACAGGATACAACAGCGCCAGTTTGATAATCTGATTTGGATTTCCAGTTAGTTGACACACCTTGCAGGTCCAACAAAAGGCAAACACATCCCTTTTCAACCAGGGCCAGAAGTGGTATGGGCCAGAAGTAGTGATTGGGATGGCAGGTATGCCATCCAGCCAAGTTACGCCTTGGCGAGGCATGCCCCAAACCTATACAGCACCGATAGTTTGGCACTTTTCAGGGTTCCCCACAGAAATAACCGCAACAACAGCCACAGACACCCTTAAAAACATTAATTTCTGTACATTCTGAACCCATTTCTACAGACAGAATTCATAAACAACTTCACAATGTCCACATAATGAAGCCCCAAACTAAGGGGATTTTGTGTTTTCTCCTTCTCCTTCTTCTTTTTCCTGCCAGAAATGCTCCTAGCCCACAAGGAATATTTCTCCCCATTGGACATTTTACCGACACCAGTCAGTCCTTCACCTACACCAGCCAATCAAAATCTCACATACACACGCAAAATGGACATATGTTTTTACTCAAAAACATTTCCTGTCTCCAACAGCTAGTTTGTGGCTCAGTGGTAAATGTCGTAGCCTATGGATCCTTGAGTCACAGGGTCAAATTCTGCCTCAAGCAAATTTTTTAAACATGCTTTTTTGCTCATTAATACTTCTATTACTTCTCAACTATCGCTTTTGCAGCACATCTACCCGGTGTTCACTGAACGTACAAATTGCATTATAACATACCATCTACACATTCAGTTAACCGGCTACAGTATCGCCAAGCCATATGGATTCAACCGGAGCTCAGCTGTGCTTACTGGCCTGTTTTCTTTAAAACCATGGACACATTTCACCAAGACAATTCACATCCTTGGATAGTTACAAGCAAGTGCTTATGACACGGCCAGTCATATGCATTTCATGATGACAAATGTATTGATTTTCTTAAGAACGTTTTCTACAGTAGGCAAGTGAAGAAATATAGTTAGTAGAAATGGCACAGTGGTCAGCTGGTATAACGTTTTATCAGCTAATGCCACGTTTTTACATTCATGTTACCTCACCTTGTTCTCTATCTACCCACATACAAACAATTATTATGCATGTACTGTCTGCAACACCCCATTAAAACATCATGTCAAACCTCACCTACATGCCCATTCTGCTAAAAATATATTGTTTCAACTACTCAATTTCATCATTTGTCCTCATTTCTCTCATACCACTGTTATTTTCGGATATGCAAAGACTGCTGGGACATATGTCTGTGCTGCTAATCTCCACTGTTCTGTTCAACGGTTCAAATTCTCATGTAAGGTCGGTGATCTAGCTAAGCAAAACAGTGAAGTGGAGTCCTACCTACAGATAAGCGTATCAAAATACTTTATAAGCCTTAGAAACACTAAAAGTGCATCTCGACGAAATAACAGAAAATAGCAGGTCAGAAGGGTACACAAGTTGTGACCTAGGGAGCTCAAATTCTACGAGCTTGCTGATAAATTTGTCAATGAAGGCTCGTTGGATGGCTGTCAAATCAGTGACTACATACACTGGGGACATCTCTGCTGCTGTTCTATATGATGCAAGCCTTTTTCATACTTACGCCGCCGCACCCTTTGTCACAGCCATTGTTTTACATATATAGCAAAGCGAAAGTGCTAAACAGCGCACGTTCATCAGACTGAGCACATTCACACAAGGATAGCCATAGTCCACAACTGTTTCTTAAAGGGTTACTTCACATTTTTACACCCAGGTCCGCTCCGCTGCTCATCACGAATCATGTCCTTAACTTGGCCCCCCCCAAAATCTCGCCCTGCCTCCCAATCAAACCAGTCTACATCCGGGACTGCCTACGCTGTTTGCGAGTTTGTATGTATGTATGTGTACGCATACTTCTCATAGTCTACATTTATATGCATTACTGTTCTCACTTTCTCATAACAAACTTTGCAAAAAGAAATGAGATATCATAAAAAACACGTTTTCAACGTACAAAAATGGCAAGTTACTCACACATACAAAGCACTGTCTATAACTCATTCATTCAAACTGGCTAAATCTAGGCTTGCCATTAAAAGTATTGATATTAAAGTGACGCCAATTACTGTATTACAAACAGTATAGGTTATCTTGCCTCACCGAAATTAAAGAAGCTGTATTCCAAAGCAATGCTACCCAATGTTTCCTAAATTGTTTTAAGTCACTTGGCCCTGTGTGTATAAGCATAGAGAACATGGACAGGCCATACATACGTGTGGATGGGTTTGTAAGAGTCTAGATTGATTGAATAGGCATCAATATGTCCAATTTGTATCGGTATGTATGTATTTAACTGCCCAGCCTTTGTGTTGCGTGAATGATTGTATGTTTCTTGGTATAAATGTCTGTTCGTAAATGTGAATGTAACATGCTGCGAGGGAAATGTCCCCATGGGGATAATGAAATATTCTATGTATGTATGTAAAATTAATTTTACATGCAGTATTTATTGTAAGTAGCAAATATACAAGAACTTTTACATTTAGTAAAATGAAGTTGACGACCAAGTATAAACATATGCTTCTTGTAGGCATTCACCAGCAGTTTTGTACATTCATTTAAATGTGTTGCATGAGGCAATTAGAGGTATTTGACACTTCAAAGTGACACAAAGTTTGAATGACATTGTAAAATGGTAAGATTAAAAAAAGCAAAGGACTATAATTGAGAAAGCAGAGGAGGGAAATTTGGAATCCCAAAGCCAGAAACAGTGGGCTGACTTTGAGGAAAACACCTCCGCAAGTTTTAGAACTGAATACAGACCTGCCAACCTGCACGCATTTTGTGTACCAACCACGCAATTCTTGGTCATAATACGCAGGTACGAAATGCCAGCTGAAACTACGCAAAAAAATAAAATAAAATAATAATAATTATTATTATTGTAATTCAATTATGGAAAACAATCAATCAGTACAAAACAATACCGTACATTTATTCGGTATTTAAACTACATCCCTCGGATTGAACCAGATGCTACGACCTTGTGCTTGTGGTTCTGTAACCCCTCCCCGACTCTCACTCACTCAACATCCACTGATACGCAGCGGTACTTTATTATCCAATGAGGCATAACGCTGCATTGCTGAGGTAAAATGGGAAGTGGGGAGTAATAATCAAGCACAAAAATGTGACCGTAATGTTAACATATAAAACGTTAAAACAGGTTCGGTAAGTTTACGTGATTTCAAGGGGTATATCCTAATCTCATAAAAAACACGTTTTCAACGTACAAAAATGCCAAGTTACTCAAAAGTATTGATATCAAAATGACGCCAAGTTACGGTACTACAAACAATATAGGCTATCTTGCCTCACCGAAATGACATAAGATGTATTTCAAAGCAATGCTACCCAATATTTCCTCAGTTCTTTCAAGTCACTTGGCCCTGTGTTTTGTAATCTTACCATTTTACAATATCATGCAAACTTTGTGTCAGATCAAAGAGTCAAATATTTCGAATTGCCTCATGGAACACATTGAAATTAATGTACAAAACTGCTGCTGAGTAACTACAGGAAGCATATATAAATACATATTGTACATAAATACATAGAGAACTTCTTTATCCCCATGGGGACATTTCCCTCGCAGCATGTTACATTCACATTTACGAACACACACTTATACCAAGAAACTATCATTCACGCAACAGAAAGGCTGGGCAGCGAAATACATACATACCAATACGAATTGGACATATACATGCCTATTCAATCAATCTTGACTATGAGAGAGCCATCCACACATATGTTTGGCCTGTCCATGTAGTGCATGCTTATACACACAGGGCCAAGTGACTTGAAAGAATTGAGGAAATATTGGGTAGCATTGCTTTGAAATACATCTTATGTCATTTCGGTGAGGCAAGATAGCCTATATTGTTTGTAGTACCGTAACTTGGCGTCATTTTGATATCAATACTTTTGAGTAACTTGGCATTTTTGTACGTTGAAAACGTGTTTTTTATGAGATATCATTTCTTTTTGCAAAGCGTTTTATTATGAGAGTGAGAAATGCGAAGTGACCCTGTAAGAAACGGTTGTGGATTATGGCTATCCTTGTGTGAATTTGTACAGTCTGATGAGCGTGTACTGTTTAGCAGTTTCGGTTTGCTATATATGTAAAACAGTGGCTGTGACAAAGGGTGCGGTGGCGTATAAGTGTAAAACGTATCAGAAACGCATATGAAATATGGCCAGTGTATGTACTCACGGATTTGACGTCCATCCAACGAGCCTTGACTGACAAAAGAATCAGCAAGCCCGTAGAATTATAACTCCCTAGGTCGCAACTTGTGTAGCCTTCTGTCCTGCTCCGTTGTCTGTTATTTCGTGGAGATGCACTTTTAGTGTTTGTAAGGTTTATAAGGCATTTTGATAGGCTTATCTGCAGGTAGGAATCCTCTTCGCTGTTTTGCTAAACTAGAACCGGAAAACATGATAGTGGAGAATAGGAGCAGACGCATATGTCCCAGCAGGCTTTGCATATGAGAAAATAACAACAGTGTGAGAGAAATTAGGATTAAATTATGAAATTGCGTAGTTGAAACAATATGTTTTTAGCAGAATGGGCATGTAGGTGAAGGTTGACATGATCACGGAGTATAGTGCGAAGTAAATGAAGTGACCATGAGCGAGCTTATATTCCTTATCAAACGGTATATATAACAGTCGCTATAAAGCGCCAGCTGTTAAAGTGGAGGGTTAAGTAACGTGTGAAATCTATTGCACTGCTGTGTTTTTTTCATGTTCAGTACTAGTAGTTATAATTATGAGTGAATCATGTTTTTAAATGTAATGTTTGAATGGGGAGTTGCAGAACGTACATAGTAATTGTTTGTATGTGGCTAGATAGAGAACAGGGCGAGGTAACATGAATGTAGAAACGTGGCGTTTGCTGATAAGAAGGTTTTGTACAGTAGCCAAGTGAAGAAATATAGTTATTATAAATGGCACAGCTGTGAACTGGTGTAACTTTTTAATAAAAGGAATACATTTGCCGTCATGAAATGCATATGGGTGGCCATGAGTGAGTTTTGGTAAAGCAAATATAAGCGTAAGAGAACGTTAGTGTAAAAGAGGAAATTATCTGCCTGAGGACGAGGCGGGATTCAATCGTTCAACCGGAGGTTTACCAGTCTGTCACTTTGTTAGGGCAGCACCATGACATAGCTATGCAATGCGTGAAATATCATTAGCAAACCTGTCCGTGGTTTTAAAGAAGAACACAGGCGAGTTAGCACAGAAGAGCTCCCGTTGAATCAATATGGCTTTGCAATATTGTAGCCGGTTAACAATTGAACGTGCAGACGGTACGTCATAATACAGTTCGGGGAACGGCTGGTAGATATGGTGCAAAAGCAATAATTGAGAAGTAGTAGACAATTATTAGTGAGGGTAAAAGCAGGTTAAAGAAACGCGTTCCTAGCTGGGCTTGAACCTGCGACCCTATGTTCCCAAGACCGTAACCTTACCCACTAGGCCACAGGCGGACTAGCTGTTTGTACTGAAAAAAAAAGGTAAAGGTATGGGTATTTTGCGTGTGTATGCGAGTTTTTCATTGGGTCGTGTAGGTGAAGATTTGGCGGGTGTCGGTAAAATGTCCAATGGGGAGACATGTTATTAGTGGGATAGGCGGCAGGAAAAATAAGAATGAGAAGAAGAAGAAGAAGAAGAAGAAGAAGGAGAAAACGCAAAATCCCCTTAGTTTGGGGCTTTATTGTGTGGACATGTGAAGTTGCTTATGAAATCTGTCTGTTGAAATGGGGTCAGAATGTACAGAATTGAATGTTTTTAAGGGCTGAGCGTCTGTGGCTGTTGTGGTTATTTCTGTGGGGAACCCTGAAAAGTGCCAAACTCTCGGTGCTGTATAGGTATGGGGCATGCCTGCCATCCCAGTGAGATACACTTGTGTATATAGTTAGCCGTAGTAGTAGCTCGCATACGATTTAGCCTCGAGACGGCTACGGTGTGAATAACTGATGGAGTAATTTAGCTGCAGTAACTCAAACGCCGCGGAGACTCCCTGTTATAACTTTGAATCGCACACACTCTGTTATGTTACATTACATAAGTTTCTGTAAATACTTGAAAATGAAAACATATGTTACAATATACAAAATAAGTTATTTCCATTTTTATTAAATAATTGAATGCAATTCACTTATGCTTATCAGTTTGTATAAGCACACATATCATATAATGAAATATTAATCATGAAAAAAATGGTTTTAAGCAGGTGTACTCAAACTTTTGACTTGCAAGTATATCATAATATAGCCCAGTACAGTGCAAGTGATATTTTAGAATTATACAATTTTGCCTGATCACTTCTATAGTCAAAACTAGAATTATGAAGTAAGGCTTATGTATGTGTGCTTGTGTGTGTGTGTGTGTGTCTGTGTCTCTTGCAGACTGTCGTGTGCAAAGCGAAGTGGTGCGAAAGCATGTGAACTAAGCGTTACACTGACAATTGTGGTACTCAAAATATTTTCACAAAGTTGGCAGGTCTGTGAATATCTTATTGGGAAGGCTCATTTACTGACATGCCAGCCCTAGTTAACCTTCAGACAGTAAAATTAAGTTTTGAAAATGTTCTACAATCAAGAGAGATGTGCAGAGAGTTACCCTTGTGCAGACATTTATCTGCCTCAGGTGTACATTTGAAGTGAAACCAGCAAGCATGCTGTTAATCAGCAGGAGATTGAGGATATTGCCTGAAGTGCAATTAACAGGAGCTCTTGAAGTATTCAGTTTCCAGAAGACTATCTGATGAATAAAACTAATTTCTATCAAGTTCAGCATCTATAATGTGTCTCAACAATTGTAACATGACTTAAAAAAGAGAATGCTATCATGATCTGAAAATCATCTTTTTGCTGATTGGGTGATTTCTTGGATTAAGATGGCGACATCAAACGATTACACCTCCCAGGGCAGTTGAGGATGTCTTGCTCTGTGTGCACACTTCAGGGCAACTGAAACAAACAAATAAGAAATTGTAGAATAGAGTAAATACAGAGGACTATTCAGTGCTCACCTCACAAAAACAGTCTTTGTACAGATCCTATTAGAATATTGAGAGATGCTCTGACCAAGCTGGCTGAACTGTCAGTGAATGCTCAGAAAAACACAATCACTCACCTAAGGCTCATTAGGCAATCCCTCAAAATGTAAACTTTAATGTCAAGAACAATAGATTTGTTGCCATTACACAGTATTTTTCCATTCAAATGACACATCCATGCACTTGCACAAATGAAAACAAGTAGAGCAGGTGCATCCCATGACATCCTCACATCAAAGGATCTACATATACAGGTCACAATAATTATTCTGAGGGTAAAACAGAACCTACCAAATTATGCAGATGTAGATAGAACAAAAAATAATAATTTCTTTGCAACTCCTTAGCAAACCTCCAGTCTCCCATAATGCATTTATTTTGTGCCTGCAACAATTCAAAACCTAAGGCTGCAGTCTGTGAAAATGAGGCACTGGGAAAAATGTGATATGGATAGCAGATGTGTCATAATTAGGTTTAATTAGGTTTGTGGACATTAAGACACATTTAGGAAGTGGAAAGCAGCCATACCTCTGTAGTCCTCTGCCTGTCTTATACTCATGTAGTGGGGCTCTCTCTTTGATAAACTCCGTCAGGACAGGTCCCTTCCCCTGCAGAGTTGCAGTGTCAAGCAGTACCAGGAGATTCTTCATTAAGTGATTGTATCGTGACATGGTCATTGTATCCTTCTCCTTGGGCACCTCCTGAAAGAAATACACCCTTTGATGACTGCAGGTATTGGGAGATGCCACAATTCTGTTTGGGCCTGATCCTGGATTGATGCACGCTGAACAAATACTATATATACATATATACATATACTCTATTATTACATTAAGTTGAACATATACGGTATTGTTACATTGTGCTTCTATGTTCATTGAAATAAGACAGGTTAAAATGGAATAAATGTTTAAATATAGGAGCATTCAGCAATTAATGAAGCATAGCATATCATAACACACAACACAACACATTCAGCCCAACAATGCTCACCATTTTCCCAACTAAATTGTACATAGTGCTCTGATTACCTACATGCTAAATAGTACACTAAATGGCCAAAAGTATGTGTACACCTGACATTCAACATCTCATCCAAAATTATGAGCATTAATATTGTAAGAGGGGAGTCAAACTGGGACCCAGAAAAGGCTGGCATTTGAACGAGCCTGCACGCTGGGACTCATCCTGTACTTCAAAGGACCCGATAGCCTTGTGATAAAACAATAGGTTACTCGGACTTCCTCTGGATGAGCAGGCCATTTGGCTCTCTGGACTGTTACCCTCTGGACAAGACTGAGATAAGGGGAACTGGACTGGTTGTTTATAGTTGTGTGAGCAAGCCGTTGGCTCTCAGGAATGTTGCCATCTGGACAAGACTAAGATAAGGGGAACTAGTCTCTTTGTCTATGGTTGTGGGTGTGTGTGTGTTGTGGCCATTAAGGGTGAAAAGATCATCAGGCCTCTGGCAAAATGGTGGGGCAACTACTCTTGACAGTACCACAGTGCCCTTATGTGGGCCCCTCTGCCATTACACTTTTTATTTCTTTTCTGGATCTGGACTCTAAACCATCTGTTTATCATATTCAAACTCCGTAAAACCTTACAAACCATGCACATGTTTTCATTATATTACTGTATTATGCCTTATGTAGTAATAACATGGATTGCATGTAAAATGGTTCAACAAAAGGGTATTTTCATGACAACTGCACCATAATATTACATCCCCTTGACATGTTTGGTATGGACGTATTCAGGGAAATTCCAGAAATTGAATGAAATATGTTTCATACCAAATAGAATTTGATAAAACATAGTTTCAGAAACTCAGGAAAAAACTATCCCAATGGAATGTCCTCTCTGGTAATCATCTCCTTTTCCCAATTTCCCCACTAATTGTTTTGACAACTGCCTCCAAACGGTGGGGGCCTAAATTCCAGATTTTATCATTCGTCCAGGTTAATTTATGGCAATGCCGCCTAGATCAAACGCGGGATTTGGCTTAAAAGGAAGGGAGACAAAGCAATCTGGGAAGATCGTAATCGACTTCCCACACGGCACATACTCTGTGTTCTGTGCGTAGCTGAACAGGGAAGATCGCAATCGACTTCCCACACTGCGCATACTCTGATTTCGTGTGTAGCTAAACAGGCTGGGTAGGAACTTTTTACTCTATATTTATGTTTTAAAACCTTCCGTATTTTAAATTGACTGTGAATTTGAAGCTAATGACCTACCTGCCTGCTAATAAATTCTTCTTATTTTTAACTTGCGTGGTCTTCATGACTCTAATCCATTTTATATTCTTTTCAGCCGAAATTCTGATTAAATACTCAGGGGGACAATTATGACTAGGACCTACTGATCAGGGGTCTAGTACAGCGAAAGTCTTTAGTGAGGTCCTCAAGTTAGATAGGCGACCACGATCTGCCCGCTAACGGGATTGGTGTTGTATTGGTTCTGGAGTTTTGGCTTAAGAGGACCCATGGACGTTATACGCCGGTTCTTGTCAAATTCGCCTTAAGGAGCCCGATAAATACACACTGTCCTGGGCTCATAACTATCTATGCACAAAGGAAAGCATGTATTATGGTGGTCAGCCTCCTACCCTCTGTAGGCTTCACAGAACTGAGATTTAACAATAGTGCTAATCCCAGGGGAGCATATATTGAGGAATGATGGCACAAGATAGAGTCGAGTGTAACCACTCCAAGATCCACGTAAGGTTAAAACCAAATTTTAAATTCTAATTTCATTTGGAGTCTGATTATTATGAGAGTAAACCATAGTAACTGTTACGTTTACTTGCTGTGGTCATGGATATATTTGATGTGTTGTTCTGCTCATTTGTGAATATTCTGATGTTCCCATTGGAATATTGACAGTCCGGCGACAAGTCAGATATATCTCTGATGACAGCATAGCCCCGTTTGAGAACGGAGAGTAACAAGAATGTTACTGGTCCGTTTCAGGCCAGTCTTAAGCGGGATATGAAGCAGCGCATTCATATCTGACCCGTGGCGACGGAACCAGTGCATTCTTAAGTATAATTGTGCCCTGTTCTTACGAACAGAGGAAAAATAAATAACATCTCCGGTTTTGAATCACACCAGCCAAAGGAAAACACGCGGTGCCTTCCCCTCCAGCTACAAACCCTCATTGGTCTAGCTGTGAGGTGTTTACAATATAGAGTTGGTCCACCCTTTGCTTCTATATAACAACCTCCATACTTCTGGGAAGGCTTTATACTAGATGTTGGTGCATTGCTGCAGGAATTTGCTTCCATTCAGCTAGAAGAACATTAGTAAGGTTGGACATTGATTTGACGATGAGGCCTGGCTCACAGTTGGCTTTCCAATTGATCCCAAAGGTTTTGGATGGTGTTGAGCTCAGGGCTCTGTGCAGGCCAGTCTCTAAAACTCTCAACCATTTTTAGGTATTAGCAAACTAGGTGGTTGTCTTGAATGTACCCAGCTGGGATGGGCGCCAAAGCAGGGGGGAGAAAAATAGTTTTTGATTCATTTATGTGACACACCATCTATTTTCAAATGTCCTTCATTATACCAAGAACATCTCCCATTTCTATCAAAGGTTCTTGAGAAATGTGTAGCACAACAACTCTCTTCTTTCCTACAGAGTAATAATGTGCATGAGAGGTTTCAGTCTGGTTTTAGGAAGTATCATAGTACTGAGACAGACCTTACACAAGTATTAAACAATCTGTTTCTCTACCTTGATTGTGGATGTATCTCTGTTCTTGTCCTGCTTGACCTGAGTGCTGCCTTTGATACCATAGACCACCATATCCTCTTCCATAAGAAAAATCAGTTGGTGTCACTGGGCAAGCCCTTATGTGGTTTAAATCCTCTCACTGACAGATTTCAGGCTGTTCGGGTAAATAATAATTCCTCTGAGTATTCCAGGGTAAACTTTGGAGTACCCCAAGGATCTATGTTGGGTCCCTTGCTTTTTCCCTTGTACATGCTCCGTCTTGGAGGCATCATAAGCAGTCATGGTGTTAACTACCACTGCTATGCAGATGACACGCAACTTTATATACCTTTTAAACCAGGCGAAGTTGATCCGCTAGCCAAGTTAGAGGGCCATCTTAAAGATGTAATGGCTGAACCAAAATTTCCTCATGTTGAATTCTGATAAAACTGAGATGCTCATAGTAGCTCCCAAAACTCTTTGAGATAAGTTCCTCCATTTTTCCTTAAATATAAATGACTTCTCTGTCTCTTCCAAAGCAGTTGTTAAAAACCTTGGCGTAACTTTTGATTCAGATCTCTCCTCTCAGGCCCACATTAATAATATCATATGAGTGGCCTCCTTCCACCTAAAGAACATATCTAAATTAACCTCTTAAGGCACAAGCCAAATTTTGCCAATCCTTGCCAATTTAGGGGGTCCCCTATTTAAAGCTTTATAACTCCAGACGTGAACACCACAGAGACTTGAAAAATGGCTTAAATGAAGCAAGACAATTTACAATACTAACAGATTAGTTTATATTCATAATTTTGGAAGAAATAAAGTGCCAGAAATGCAATTGTTTGGACAAAAAATCCAAAATAAATTTGCACTTTTTAAGTTTGCAATGAAATACTGAGAGATTGCATATATGTAGGAGGTTAAACTATACATGTGCTAGGTCAAAAACTTCTTGACCACAAATTCATAAAATCTAAGGGTGGATATGTAGAACTACTACAGATGTATGAAGCAAAAACTAAGCAGTGTACCCAGCATCTCCAAATCTATCCAAAATGTCTAAATTATGCATTGCTGTAAATCATAACATATCCACGTATTTCACTACAAATCAACTGTTTTGACTCAAGAAAATCACTGTTGCATAATTTTCAAATGGGAATTACAAGCTTTCAGTCAGTACAGTGGTCTAAAATAGCTAGGTGTCCAGAAACATATCCAAAATCTCTCCAGAATTGAATAAAATGCTTTTTGTCCATTATAAAGCATATGCATGAGTCCCTTATGAAGGTTTAAAATGAAACATTGATATCAGATTAAAAAATAATGCAAAAGTATTGTCACACAATGCGGTACAGTACCTAAATGTGTAATAATTGACTCCAGTATGTATTTCTATACTCTGTACTCTAGTATGTTTTCTTGTATGGGGATGAGATGACATGAAAACAATTTTCGCCCGTCCACCACGTTTTGGCAATGTTCCAGCTCTGACGTCATCACTGTTGCATGCATCACAAAAACTACTGAACTACTAACGAATGCTTACATTACAGTGTGAAAAATCCTCATTATAAAATAACACAAACTTATTTAACAACACTCAATTTAAAAAATAATGTATATAACTGAAATATTTTGAGCAAAAATCTTTTCTGTGTTCAGTACAGAGACAGTAAGTCAATGATTCAGTTCTATTCGCTTCTGTCTTTCTCCAGAAAACGATGTCAGCTAGGTCTATCCGCAAACATATCGCTTAGCTATGCTCAGAAGTCCTCAATAATAATAGTATTTGCCAAGAAATTATGAAAAAATTACGAAAAATCGTTTCGTCAGGTGCAGTGTCTTTTACTGCTACCACAGAGTGAATACGTAAGTGAATGTGATGATGAGAAAACTTTCAGTTATGCTGGGACTAAATATACAATAAATATACAACCTGACCATTGGTTTTATGTGTAGAGATGGCCTTTTTGAGACTCAATGTTCATATAATGTCGTGGATAATCATTTTGTAAAATATACGCTCATTTGTGACGATTGGGTACCTTCCAAAATAGCTGTGCATAATACCATACATGTGGTGCAGTGTCTTTTACCTACGAGTTGGGGTGATAAAGCGTTGCTTTCACTGTTACCACAGACTGACTGCGTAATGCAGCTATAATGGGACAAAACTTTCGAATACGCTGGGATATAAAACGGTTTTACAAAAGTAAAATTAGACATATTACATCGTTAGAAAGCTTATTCTGTCACCTATTGGATTGATTAACTGTAGATCAAGCCAGATTGTACTACAAAGGACGACAACACCGAAAGCAACGTGTGGTATTACAAGCTGGCGCCGTTTTCTGGAGTAAGACCGGACCAGAAGCTGCTGCTGCTGTTGTTCACGGCATTACCCTTTTCAGTACAGTCTAGCTTGATTGACAATTCATTTATTCAGTAGGTGAGAGTATAAGCTTTCTAACCATGTATAACACGTCTAATTTTGGTTTTGGAATATCGTTTTATGGGTCAACCGAAAGTTTTCTCATCATCGCATTCACTCTGTGTTAGCAGTCAAAGACGCTGCACCTGACAAAATGTTGTCAATGATTTTTCGTAATTTCTTGGGAAATACTATTATTATTGAGGACTTCTGGGTATGCCTAAGCCATATGTTTGTTGATATACCTAGCTGACATCGTTTTCATTTATAATTTTTCATTTGGAATAGCGTTTTTATCGCATTCACTTCCGCATTAAGCTATGACCTGTTGCCTGTGCTATACCCTTTCTAGTGGCTAAGTCACCAGGAATGTATTTTGATATCTGATAGTGAAATAATTGAATTGATGGTGCCTTTGTTCCATTTTTTTTTATTAAACTGTGAATTTGTATTTATACCATAGTTTTCACTCCTACATACAGTATGTTAGGAGGTGAACAATTTAGTTTGCCTACTGTATTTTAAAATTGTTTGTCATGTCAGCAACTCCTGACAAACATAACCATACTAAATAATAGTACTTTTTACTTTTGATACCTAAGTATTTTTAAAAGCAGGTACTTTTGTACTTTGACTCAAGTAGAAATTTAAATTGAAGACTTCTACTTTTAGTGGATTAATAATTAGCAAGGGTATCTGTACTTTCACTCAAGTACAGGATTTGTGTACTTTGTCCACCACTGTTGAAATCATACATTCTTTACTGAATGCAGGCTTACTGCTGTGCTGCACCAGTCCTGGTTTGGCGATCCTCTGTTTGAGCGACTCGCGGTTTGAGGCTCAGTGTTATCGCGTTTTTATCGTGCATCGTGTTTTTATTTGTTTTATCTGTTATTTGCTTTATCTGTTTTATTCACTTTCTGCACGCGATCAGAGTTTTACGTGCAGTTTGTCAATTATGTGTTCAGAAATGAAACATTGGACCAGGGCTGACTTTAGGCATGGGTGACATGGGCGGTCGCCCAGAGCGCCATTCTTTCGTAGGGGGCAAACCGGGAGGGATAATTTTTTTTCTCTCTTCCTATTCAATCATTGCACCCCGCAGCCACCCGCCCAGGTCGCCCCCTCCTCTATCCTAATCACATACGACGATAGAGACAGAGCGCAACGCGTCATATTCTGAAAACCATGCCCACCGGAGGGGAAAACAATTGGTGCCACAATATGCAACCAAGTGCTGAAACGCTAACAAAATGCCTGTAGCTAGCTAAAAACATTAGATTTAAGCATGTCAAAGGATTATTTTAGCACCCTATGTCTACCTGCGTTAGTCTAGCTCTAGCTTGCTACTTCAGTGTAGCGACAACGTTGTAACGGTCTCTGAAAAACAGTATTTGCCTTTGGCTCGGGGGGCTTCCGGTGAAACTGATGCAGAAATTAACCGTAGTTTAAACATGGCAGCTAGAACTTAGCTAACGTTTGCTACTTATTACCTGCAATTTTATTAACGCTAGCTAAGTAGCTATCATTTTAGCTTCCCCTTCTTAACCATCTACAAGCTTGTTGAAACAACGTCGCTAGCCAAGTCCAACTTATTTGGAATGACAGTAATGTACTGTAGCCTGTAGCTAGCTTGCTAGCTGACACGCCACTAGACTCCAATGTTAGGACAGGTTTTTCGGTTTAAAATCAACCAGTAAGAGCTATTATCACTGGTTCAGAACCTCATAAATGTACACAATCGAATGTTCAGTGAAATCTATCGGTTTTCGATGCGGTCGGAGTCCCGATCTTATCATTGATGGAATTTTGGGAAAGTGCGAGCTAAAAGGGCACAAAACAGCCAATATATCGCATTTATAATATTCCATATATGTACAATCGCTGTTCACAATACGTTAATTTAAGGCTAAACTGATATTTTAATCTCAATACTAATAGTACTAATAAAAAGTTAATTTCCAGAAATACATTTTTCGATTGTCCTCTCTAGTTAAACTAGAAGAGTGCACTCATTAAGTGCAGATCTCCGCCAGGCGTGTTAGCTTTGCTGAGGCTACACAATTAATGCATCCAGACAAATACAATACAAAAGTTTTTACCATGTGCCACTGAAAATCCCAAAAACGCCGATTCAATGAAGTAACGTGAAAAGTGGTGACATGTTAGTTAATTTAATTCATATCACCCACGATGGCACTTCCGTTTCAAATCTGGACATGAACAATTCCAAAAGGCCAACAAAGTAAAATATTATAGCGAGACGAGACTCCATCAGGAAGTTGAGACTGAGTCAGTACAAACTCAATGTAATTTCATTGAGATATACAACTCGGAAACAAGACAACCGTCATATTCACTTTTCTAAGCGATCGGCGGAGTAGCCCCACTGTACAACAGTGTGGGCTCACACACGGTAATCACATAAAAACTAGACATACAACGACAAACACTCAGTTAACTCAAGGACATGCATTTACACATAAGTAACCCGCTATTTACACACAATTAACATTCTACGATCCCACAAGTCAAAATAATTGACACAGCTTCAAACATTAACGTACCCCGTTAGTTGGCGGATTGTTTTGTTGCCATTTTAATGTTGAAATTGACATTTTACATCGCTGGTCTTTCATTCCAAACGAAAGCAGTTGTTGATCACTTGTGGCCCCTACCGGCCGGTTAGGAGGATTGAGGAATGTATTTCAATGGAAAATGATGGAAATTAATTCAAATGAAATACTTGTCATTGACCGATTTGCAAAATATTCGGCCTAGTATTATGCGAGATTAGCTGCAGACAGATACACAAACACACGTGACCAGACGCATAATATGATCAAACTGTTGTTTTACAACTGGTGTTATGAATAGCTTATCATTCAACCACATTACAACCATGAAAAGGTAATGAGCAATTAACAACACCATATATACATGGTACTCACATAAATTATTAAAACACAGAAAAAGTTGATTTTGTATTTTGTCTATAGAAAATGAACTGTGAGTGCAAGGTTTACGAAGGGTGGGGGGGAGGGGGGGGGGGGGGGCTAGGCCTAGTCAACTTATGTACTCTGTACTATTCTATAAATGTTGCCACACTGACCTCCTTTGAAATGCTGGAGGACTCCGATGTATTACAACTCATCACCTCTCATCGCGCAACCACCTGTCCACTTGACCCCATCCCATCTGAAGTTCTCCAATCCATTTCCAGCGAGCTCCTTCCCTATCTGTCTTCCATTGTTAATTCCTCTCTCTCCTCTGGTCATGTTCCCTCTGATTTTAAGATGGCTTGTGTTACCCCACTTCTCAAAAAACCCACCTTAGACCCCTCCGATGTAACGAATTATCGCCCCGTATCCCTTCTACCCTTTCTGTCCAAAACCCTTGAACGAGCAGTTCTTACACAATTAACCTCTTTTCTCCATCAGAACAACCTGCTAGACCCTCACCAGTCTGGCTTCCGATCCGGGCACTCAACAGACACTGCACTCCTAGCTGTGACGGAGGCACTTGCCACTGCAAGAGCCTCACGCCTCTCCTCTGTCCTGATCCTTCTTGACCTGTCTGCAGCTTTTGACACGGTCAACCATAAAATACTCCTCTCCACCTTGGCTGGGATGGGAATTGCCGGGACTGCCCTGTCTTGGTTCGCTTCCTATCTTGCAGATAGGACCTACCAGGTCACCTGGAAGGGGTCTGCCTCTGCTTCTCATCCACTTGTTACGGGAGTGCCGCAGGGATCTGTACTGGGTCCTCTGCTGTTCTCCTTATACACCAGATCTCTTGGTTCAGTCATTAATTCACATGGCTTTTCCTATCATTGTTATGCAGATGACACACAACTCTTCTTTTCTTTCCCCCCCTCGGCCACACAGGTCACTGATAAGATCTCTTCCTGCCTGGCTGACATCTCCACCTGGATGGCCAGCCACCATCTGAAGCTCAACCTCAACAAAACTGAGCTGCTCTTCTTCCCGTACAAGACCTCCTTGCTTCGTGAACTCTCAATCACGGTTGATGGCACCACAGTGACTGCCTCTCACTCTGCCAAGAGCTTGGGGGTGGTCCTGGATGACCAACTGGACCTCAAGGAGCACATCAAGGCAACATCACGGTCCTGCAGATTCCTCCTGTACAACATCAGGAGGATTCGACCATACCTGACGACGCACTCCACCCAGCTGCTCGTCCAGGCTACGGTGACCTCTTGCCTTGATTACTGCAACTCTCTCCTTGCAAACCTGCCAGCTTGTGCCATACAGCCACTACAGATGATTCAGAATGCCGCTGCCCGACTCATCTACAACCTCCCCAAATTCTCCCACGTCACTCCTCTGCTGCGATCACTTCACTGGCTACCGGTCGCTGCCAGGATCCGGTTCAAAGCTCTGACCCTTGCCTACACTGCCGCCAACAGGACAGCCCCCATCTACTTGCAGGACATGACTCAATTCTATGTGCCTGCTCGACCACTCCGCTCTGCGGCAGCAGGGCGCCTTGTAACCCCTCCCACTCGCCCAAAGGGATCACAGAGCTTCTCCACCCTAGCTCCCCAGTGGTGGAACGAACTCCCCGTCCCTCTCCGAACCTCCCCCTCACTATCCATCTTCCGCCGTGGCCAGAAGACTCATCTCTTCAGACTATACCTAGACTGACCACCACCACGCTGTATATAAAAAAAAAATACCCTTTTTCCTGTCACTTGTTACATGTTGCCCCATCCCTGCACTTCTTGGTAATTTGTATTTGTCCTAATACTGTTTCTTATTCTTCTGCCTAGTTGGCTGTGCAGGATAGTGTTCATTGTTCTCGGCTAGAAATAGCTGTACAAAATAAGTAATTGTACCTTACTGAACCCGTGTTCAGCAGTTGTCTACGATCATGAAAATGCACTTTTGTACGTCGCTTTGGATAAAAGCGTCTGCCAAATGAATGTAATGTAATGTAATGTTGTATGGCTATGATTTAAAAACAAAGGTGGCTGAATGAATTTTGATTAAATGTTGTGAGTGACAGACAGGGAATTCTATTAGGATTCATGAAAGCTATCCATTTGTCTCTCTTAAGGTTTGCCATGGTCATATTTGACAACCTTTGGGAACCATTCTTGGAGGACCTAAGGGCTGCCAAGTTCCTCAGTGTCCTGGGAGTTTATGTCAGGATGCTGAAAGATGGGGAGCCAAAGAATGTGTTCTTGGCAGTAGAAGAACTCCATCATGGCACTGCTGTCGGACGCTGTGCAGCTCTTAATGCCGGTAAGTTAAGTTTAAACTCATTTGAATAAACATTTGTTGATAAATTTTGTTATGTTTCATAAATAGATGTTTGATGGTAGTCAAAAAAATGGACATAATTAACTTGTCGCTCTGTAAACAGTATTTCAGAAAGTTGGCCTCCCAGAGTGGAAGCAGAAGTAAGTCGGCTTTGGATCCGATGGAGCCACAGTGATGGTCGGGAGGCGTGGGGGGGTCTCTACTCTACTCCGGGAAGAAGTCCCCCACCTCATTAACATCCAGTGCTTTGCCCATGGACTAGAACTGGCAGCCATGGATGCCATAAATGGGGATGAGAGAATGAAGAAGTAAGTGTCACTGCATGAATTAATTTGAAATTAATGTATGTTTAACCCAGTAATGTTTTATTGCCTATACTAATTTGTCCTGCTCTTCATACAGGTGACTGAGTTCCTCAAAGGCCTCTACAAACAATACCACTATTCGCCCAAACCCTGGAGAGAGAGCTCAAAGCGCTAAGTGGGGTCCTCCAGCAGAAGATCTGGAAGCCGACCAATCTGGGGGGAACAAGGTGGCTCCCAAATGTGGAGAGAGCTCTTCAGACCCTCATGAAGGACTACACTGTGTTGTTGGCACATATGTACAAACCATTGAAACCAGGCAAGTCATTGTTGTGGCGAAGATTCACCTGTTTTTCAATTTTCATTTGCATTACTGGGTTATATCGTCATTATTGAACAACTGTGATATGTGTGCTTTTTCCAGATCTGCCAGCGCAGACATGATCGGGAGAGCCGAGCAGTGTGTCCAGATCTTGAAGGACTACAGCAGCCTCCTGTTTGTGGTCCAGGTACAGGATATCCTGAAAGTTTTGAGCTGGTCTGTTTTTTTCATGTTTTTTTCCTCTGTATTGTTTTTAGTGATTAGTATAGTGTAGTGTTAGTAAGTCTAATCAATGTAGTGACATTGTTATTCTTTGCAGTCTAAGTCTGAGGCTTCAGGAGGACAGTTTTACACTCCCTAAGGCCTTACAGGCCTTTGAGATCGCACTGCTCATGCTCACAAGCATGCACTCAACAGCTGATGAGAGCCTTGAAGGCTTTCTTCAGGACTCCGCAGAGGGCCAGTTCCATGCAGTGCAGCTCCAGAGCTTTAGCCAGGAAAGCAGGGACAGATTCGACAGGTAGCAAATGAAAAAGGGAAAATAAGAACATTTGTTGATATAGTTCAAATAGCCTGTTGTTCATAAAAGGGCTCACTCAATCGTGTTCACTGTGTGAAATGTTTTAATTGCACATTGTCCCTGCCTTTAAAACAAACTATTTAAAATTACATTTTATGTTGATAGATTGAAGAGCCAACTCCTTGATACAGTCATCAAAATCATGAGGAGCCGTTTCAAGGACCTGGAGAGTGACAAGATTCTTCAGGCGGCTGCGAGGTTGGTGGACCCAAGGGAGTGGCCCGCAGAGGAGGCAGACCTGGCCAGTTACAGAGCAGATCATCTCCGTGTCATCACAGACCACGTTGCTGACATACTGGATTGCGTGGGCTGTGACAGGGGTCAGGCAAGGCACCAGGAGTGGCCAAGCGCAAAAGTGGTGATCAAAGCGCTGCCCCAGGTCCAACAAAGCAAGGTATGGGCAGACTTTTTAACAGACCCTGAAAGGCTGCAGAGCTTCCCCAACCTGCTGATGGTGGTTGAGCTGATCCTCGTGCTCCCACTATCCACCACTGCCTGTGAGCATGGCTTCAGTGCCATGAAGCGCATTAAAACGGATTGGCGGAGCAACCCTTCAGTTGAAATGCTGTGGAAATTGCTATACATTAGCATTGAGGGGCCAGCAGTTGCCAATTTTGATGCTGAGCGTGTTGTACAAAGATGGCTGTCAGCAGGGCAGAGAGCACGTCGGGTATAATTAAGATTTGTATTTGTATGTTTGTTGCTTCGCATCTATGACACTCTGTGTCCTTGCTCTGTTTCATTTACTTAAATAAAGATTAAACATGACAATTAACTTTAGGCTTTGTTGTTATTTGATAACCACTAATAAATAAAACAATGTGTATGGGGTAAGTAAAAATTGACTTTGGGCAAGTAGATTTCTGACCCACTTGCCCGACTGGGCAAGTGAAAAAAAAACCCTGCATCCTGTTGGCCTTTTTTTTTTACTGCTACAGCACAGTGCCTAGAACCAGAAAGGCTTTGATCAACCATTATTCCCAAGTCTTTTTCAAACTGAGAACATTCCAATTTTGTTCCTTCCATAAAATAATCCTGCCAAATGTTTTTATTCCCCACATGCAGAACTTTACGGCAATATTAAATTTCATTTGCCAGGTTTCGGCCCACTTCTAGATTTTATTTAAATCTTCTTGGACTACTTTAGTAGATTCCAAACTATTAGCTGTGCCTTCCAGTTTTGTATCACCTGCAAATTTGACTAATGTACTTTCTCTCTACCTGTCAAGGTCATTGATATAAATGAGGAAGAGCAGTGGTAACAGCGCTGATCCTTGTGGGACTCTTCCAACAGTTCTCTGCTCAGATAATATCCCTCCTACTAATACTCCTTGTGTCCTACCCTGTAGCCAGTTCCAAATCCACTCTGAAATACATCCATATTTTACTACCAGGTATCTCATGTGGTACCTTATCAAATGCCTTTTGGAAATCTAAATAGATAATATCATAAACCTTGTTATAATCAAAACACTTGGTAGCTTCTTCAAAGAATACCAGAAGGCTTGTCAGACATGACCTTCCCTTACAAAAACCATGCTGGCTATCCCTTAGGAGATTTCAATTTTCAAGAAATACTTCCAAATTGTCTCCAATGATAGATTCCAGTATTTTACATGTGATGCAAGTTACACTGACAGGCCTGTAGTTTCCCGGATCGGTTTGGTCCCATTTCTTATATATTGGTATTAGGCTATATTACCTTGCTTCCAGTCTTCAGGTATTTCTCCAGTTTCCTAAAACACTGGACTGTCCTAAAACACCTGCCAGTGGTTTAAAGATGATCACACCTAACTCTTTGGGTACTCCTGGGCATATGCCATCAGGGCCTGCTACCTCATTTGAGTTTAGTTGAAGTAATTCATACAGTACTTCTTTATTCTCTATTTCAATATCTGATAAGACATTCTAAGTATTGAATATGCCTTCCGGGTTATTAGTAACCTCTTCTCTAATAAATCTCTGAACAAAATAACCTTTTAAGGCATCAGCAATATCTTAGAAAGCAATGCATCTTGGACAATTTGCCTTTCAAAGAGCCTCTTGGCTTCCTGTAGTTTTTTTTAACCTTAGCACGCATTTTACAATATTCAGACTTACTACTCTTTGTGCTGTCATTTTTATATATCTTATACAGTTTTTTTCTCAAACTCTCAATATGTTCATCCACTGGGGAGAGCGCTTCTTAAATGTACTTTTCCTTACCTTTGGAATAAATTTACATTGCGCCTCAAGAATAACCCTTTTGAACCTACCCCACTTTTCATTCACAGCCTTGGAGTTAAGAACTTTCACTCAGTCAATATTACATAAATTTTTTCGCATCTTGTTGAAATTGGCTTGTCTAAAATTATAAATTCTGGCCATAGAGGAGGCCTTGTCAATTTGCCATAATACATCAAATCTAACTGCAGAATGATTGCTAGTCCCAAGTGGCTCAATTACCTCTATGCTACAAATTCTGCCCGGATCATTGGGATCACAGGTACGCCATCCAGCCAAGTTATGCCTTGGCGGGGCATGTCCCATACCTATACAGCACCAAGAGTTTGGCACTTTTCAGGGTTCCCCATAGAAATAACTGCAACAACCACAGACTCTCAGCCCTTAAAAACATGAATTTCTGTACATTTTGACCCCATTTCAACAGACAGAATTCATAAACAACTTCACACATCCACACAATAAAGCGCCAAACTTAGGGGATTTTGCATTTTCTCCTTCTTTTTCCTGCCACAAATGCTCCTAGCCCACGAAGAATACGTCTCCCCATTGGTCATTTTACATACATCAACCAATAAAAACATTGGATACAAACACAAAATGAACATATATGCAAGTGTGCACATTTAAATCAGTAGAACTTTGCAGCTATGACGTCTAATTCCCTCGTAGCTCACTGGGTAGTGCCATCGCCTTTTGGTGGAACTGTTCACAGGACTGATAGACATGGGTTCAATAGCCCCCCTCCGACTGAAGCAAATTTCTAACTCATTACACTGGCTTGCTGGCTAACTAAAAATACAACATTTAAACAAATGCTTTTGCATCGGCAAAATCTTTCTGGAATAGTTCCGCTTTCGTCATTTTCACGGTGTTTAATGTTAGCTACTTTGTGTGCGAGTAACTTGGCATTCTTGTACACTGAAAACGTGTTTTTCATGACATACATATTATTGCAAGAATCTTTTTGTCTCTCTGTTAGCTAGTGCAATACCAGCTGACGCCAGTAGATGGCAGTGGCCACCAGTTTGTGTGAGATTTGCAGGCACAGGACATCTTGCTTGGTAGCAAGTTTTGCTGGAGTACTAGAAACAAGCTAAGCAAGCTGAAAGCGAGTATCTGCATATGTGGTCAGCTAAAAGCTTTTATGTTTTATTTGCAGGTAAGACCGTATGAAGCATGAATTTTCACTAGTTTAGTGTGTGTATGAATTCCTGTTGACTTTTACATGCTTATACACAAGAATGTTGTAAAATAATGTTGGCTAAACTGGTTAGTAATATAACTACCTTGTGTGCTAGCCGCAGACTATATTGTTGTTCACATGGTTAGTTAGCTACGTTACAGTGGGTTCTTCACATATCACGTTATAATGCTTATTTGTGCGCTGTTAAAACAGGGCTTAATTACATTAATAATTTCTGTTAGAGAAAAAGAGTGTGATACAGAACAGTATTGTAACGTGCTTGGTGGCAAGCTTTACTAGACTACTAGCAAGCTACGGGAGCTGAAAGCGAGTGTCTGCCTATGTGGTCAGCTAAAAGCTTTTATGTTTTGTTTGCAGTGAAAAAGAACGGCTTCTTTTCATTAAAATATGTGGCACCTGAATTCATACAGTACCAGTCAAAAGTTTGGACACACCTGCCTAAACCAGTTTTTTCATAATTAAAAATGCTTTAAACTGTATAAACTTGTCTATAAACACTTCATATTTCATTATATGATATATGAAAATGGAAATCTTGTAAGCTCATTGTTTTGTTATTTAAATATCTTGGTACGTATTGGTGTTCATGATCACATCTATCTTAACAGGTGCTCCAGGACATTTTTCATATTTTAGAAAAATAATGACCACCCGCCATATTTCAAAATGCATGGGGTATATTCCTACATCATTTTCACCACATGCATTACCATATATTTCCAATGGAGGGTAGAAGGGTGGAGCTGATGTAGGAATAAATCCCATGCATATTGAAATATGGTGGGTGGTTTTTATTTTTTTTAAATATGAAAAATTCTACAGGTCCTGGAGCACCTGTTAAGATACATGTCATTATGAACACCAGTACGTACCAAGATATTTAAATAACAAAACAATGCACCCCCCCCCCCCCCGCCCCCCAATGAGCTTACAAGATTTCCATTTTCATTTAAAAGTTAAACTTTTGAATGCAATTAATTTATGATTATCTGCTTATATAAGTACAGATATCATATAATGAAATATTAAGTGTTTATAGACAGGTTTATACAGTTTAAAGCATTTTTAATCATGAAAAAACTGGCTTAACCAGGTGTGTCCAAACTTTTGACTGGTACTGTATATGAATTACTATTATCATTTACTCATTACAAACACAGTGCAAAAAGAAATGATATCTCATGAAAAAAATGTTTTCAACATACAAAAATGCCCAGTTACTCACACATACACACATAAAGCACTGTATAAGTCATTCATTCAAACTGCCAAAATCTAGGTCTGCCATTAAAAGTATTGGTATCAAAATGACACCAAGTTACTGTACTACAAACAATATAGGCTATCTTGCCTCACAAAAATTAAACAAGCTGTATTCGAAAGCAATGCTACCTAATGTTTCCTAAATTGTTTCAAGTCACACTCCTAACACATTTTACCATAAGGCCCTCTTCAAGTTCCCCTATGAGCTTTATCCAGATATTCTCACTAGGCACGAGCTGGTCAGTTTCTGGAATTTTCTGCACATTCTTTTACATAGAGAGATACACCCCCGTTTCTCTGGCTTGTGTGTGCTGAAATAGCTATAAGCATAAACCGTGTTGACAAGTCTCCCCGAACCATTGCACTTCTCTACTTATATACAAGGAAAAACCCCAAGTCATCCAATTTAGACATAATCATGACAAACAATGAATCCTGCTTGCGCTATATCTGTAAACATATCACACTGGGTTAATCTTTGTAGCTGAGACACCAACTTTTTCCCCATGACATTGGCTTTGCAACAATACAAAACATGATTACACTGTATTTTGGAGAAACTAAGTTCTTCACAATGCTGATCCAACCAGATCTTTTGCAACTGAGCACGGTCTCTACCACACTTGTTGACTCCTATTAAGGAGCACACTTCTGTAAACCGCTTTACCCAGGTATGTGAACACTCTCATTAAACTTCAACCCTTACCATACTGACCCAATCAAAGCACACGATGGCACAACAGCACTATGCTTAAGAAATTTCATTAAATAACACTGATGTATCACCTCATTCACAAAATTGATGTAGTGGTACATATCCTTGCAGCAACATTGTTATTGTTGTGCTAAGATTTGTTAGTAGCTGCAATAAATAATTCAGCTATCCCATACATTATAACTGCCTGGCACCACAGGAATCAGTGCTCTCTACCTTCAGGGCCTGACACATGGCACTGAGAGCCTCCTGCTGAACTGCCTCCAGCTGTTCTCTGATATCTTTTTCTTGCTTCAGATCTTTTCTCAGTTTGTCTGCCTTGGTATTGTTCTGCTCCAGCTCCTCCTTCAGTGAGGCTAGGTCCTGCCTGTTGTACAAAATTATATGACATGGTCATTGTTTGAAACACATTTTCATTTACAGTTATTAATCAGTTAGATTAATAATTATTTTAGTCCATAATTAAGGTTGCCAGCTGTACAACTTCCCTGGAAAACATATTCAAGTATTCATTATATCAGACAACATCTGTAATACTACACCACTTGCTTAGATAAGTAATCTTGGAGAAGAATGGGGTTGAGGGAGCCTAGAAATGAGCTTTTCTGCTTTTTGTGCAGAATGGAAGTTATCATTAAGCATTACTGGTGCCCTGTCAAATACTTTTGTATGTATTTCAGTCCTCCATCACCACTGTCTTGAAAGAAAATCTATTTAAAATCACAAGCGAAGCAATCATTCAGTTAATTCTGGAAGTCATCTTGGTTAATCATTCAGTTCTCACTCCATCAGGCACATGAGAAGAATGATAGCACAATATATATAGTGAGCTCCATAATGTTTGGGATAAAAACTTTTTTGTTGTTGTTGAGTTGGGTCTGTAGTCTACAATTTTAGATTTAGATTAGAGTATTTTTATACATTTTGGTTCACAATGTAGAAATTACAGCACTTTTTATACATAGTCCCCCATTTCAAGGCAACATAATGTTTGGGACATATTAACATTATGTAAATTAAAGCAGTTATGTTTAGTACTTTGTCGCATATTCATTACATGAAATGACTGCTTGAAGTCTGACCCATAGACATGACCTGGTGGAGTATCTTCTCTGCTGATGCTCGGCCATGCCTGTACCACAGCCACCTGCTTGTTTCGAGGGCTAGTTGCCTTAAGTTTTCTCTTCAGCATATGAAACAGATATTCAATTGGATTCAGATTGGGTGAAAGACTTGGACAGTTAAGAATGTTCCAGTTTTTGTTTTTGAAAAACTCCTTTGCTACTTTAGCTTTCTAGTCTTGCTGTAGGATGATGCACAGTTCAATGAGTTTGGAGGCATTTGCTTGAACTTGAGCAGATAACATGCTTCTGTACACAAGAATTAATTCTGCTGCTGCTATCAGCAGTTACATCACCAGTGAACACAAGTGAGAAAGTACCTGTGGCAGCAATACATGCCCAAACCATAACACCCCCACCACCATGTTTCACAGATGGGGGGGCTTTGAATCTTTATACATCCTTGGGTATGACTTGAAAAATAAATCTGGCTTTGTCCTGTATTAGAAGTAGATCTAATCACTACATAATAAAGAATATAAATTTTTCAAAATGTATAAAAGTTTGGAGATAAAGGCGATGGGGGGGGGGGGGGGGTTCTTACAAAGAGCCATGGGTTTTAAATGGCGTTTAAGGGTTTCACCACATGTGAATCGTTTGATAACAAATCTAAAATTGAGTACAAAAAAAATGTCATTGCCTCAAATATTATAGAGCTCACTGTAAGTTCATTCCTGTTCATTACTGCTCTAGTGTTAAAAATACAATTTTAAAAATGCTACATTTTTTATTCTGAGAGCAATACACTCATAAAGAACAACACCCCCTCCCCATTCCCAGTGCCTGCTCTCATGTTATTTCTGTAGCCTGTTTGGTGTGACAGAGAACAGTTTCTCTTAGTTTGATAATGTCTTCCAACCATGTATTTGCTATTGTATTGCAACTGGTGAAGTTTTTAAATGTCCATCTTCACAAACCTTGAATAAAACCTGGTGTGCAAATACATCTTTTTGGTGTGCAAATACAATTTTACCATGTTTACCATATTCTTCCTAAAAATGCACAGAAAAGAAAATGCAATCACATTTTAAAATGTGTCTAGGGCTGTTAGTTATTTTTTGTGACCACAGTTTCATAATTACATAATCTATATTACATGCAATCTGATTCTGCCCTATATAAGAAAATCAGTAGTAGTAGTAATAATAATAATAATAATAATAATAATAATAAGTAGAATAATAAATTGTATAATAATTTAATAATTAGTATTATTTTAATAATAATAATTTTTTACTTATTGGAAAAGATGTAGAGACCATTGATCATTTCAAATGTAAGACTTCCAGGTCCTCTGTTTAAATTCAAGAGTTGACACTGGTTTTCACCATTTTCACACTCCGCAGTGCAACCTAGGTTCTCTGACCTGAGGCAGCTGAGGTCCTTCTGGAGAGCACTGTGGTCCTCCTGTAGCTGGACATACTGTGTCTGGCTCTTCAAATGCTCCTTTAGCTCTGCGAATTGTTCATCACATCTCAAAGAAAGCTGATGTAGCACCTAGCACAGAGAGGAAGATGCAACAAAGTCCCAGTCAATCCAGGAAGTACACACCCATTGGATCACCCTACAGAAAGTGACTTAACACAAGTTCATATGCAGTCATATACTTACATAATTTGTTTCGGCAAAAAGAACAGTAAATTTACTTAAACACTATTATGGAAACTGTATTACTACAGAAAGTCAACATACAATGAGGAAAATCTGTTAAATCAAACCTGCTTTTCTAAAAAGCATACTATTCCCAAATGATAGGCCTATTATAAAGAAAATTTAAATGCACACACGGATTTTTCACACCACAGTCCCCTAATTTCTAAGAGTGGGCAGAGATGCCACTGTCTGTATCTGTGTTCATTCAGTAAAATGAAACCAGAAGTTGGCATTGATTAAACTGGAACATGTGTAAAGAAGAGCTAGTTTTCTAGCTTGATGTAATTGGTATTGTAATCAATGCTCTTTAAAGGACAAAGCTTGTGATTTTAACACTGAAATAAAATTCATCATGAAGTGTAATCAGGGATAATTATACAGACAAAAAGCCTGATTCTTGGATTCAAGAATTAATCTTAGCATTCATCTGCCTATTCCCACCCCATGGTACTCTTTATAATGTAATTTGTTCAGGAATGCCAAAGCATGATAAAATTACTCACATGAAAATGAATATCAGAATCAGACTTTATTGGCCTGATTTTTTATGTTTTTATGTATAAAAGGAATTTTATTTGGTCAATCGGTTGCTCCTTGTAACACTAAAGACAAAGACATGACAAAGTGAAAAACAATGAAAGTAAGCACAAAGTGTTGCACTTAATATTAACTATTAAATATGTACATCATATGCACTTGTGAGAATACATACGTTATGGCATCCTTTTTATTATGATGTTATTTTTTCTGCAGTCCAGATGATACAATGCCTGTGTCTCTTATGTTTTGAGCTGAACCAGATGGTTATGGAGGTGATGAGGACACACTCAATGATGGCATTGTAGAACTGGCTGACCACTTCAGGTACTGGGAGATTCTTCCAGAAATTCTAAGATTTCTACAACCGTGACTGTAGTGCTACAAATGGTGGGGGGCAGCGATGGTTGGCTCTTTCTGAGATCCACAGTGATCTCCACTGTCTTGAGTGCATTCAACTCCAGCGTTTAGTGACTTCACTAGGAAATCAGCTGCTTAACTTCCTGTCTGTATGCAGACTCATCATCGTTTCAGATGAGACCAATCAACATTATGTTGTCCATGGGAAAAAAAATAAAATTAATGAGTAATGTTTAGTGAAAATATTTAGAGAAATATTTAGTGAAAATTTGTGAATCCAGTGAGGTTGGTTTCTAAATGTGTTTAACCCCTTATGCCCCACTCATTCCAGGGCTTTGTAAGAATACCCCATCTCAAATAAACCCCATTATCTCCAAAATTATATACAATATAATTTTGTATATAATTGTTCAAGGTTCAAAGCTTGATACAAAGAAGACATTTGTACCAAAATGATCAAACCCTGATCCTATAAAAGTCTCAGTCCGTAAACATACAGGACATATTTATTCTAAAAAACAACAAAGAAATCCAAAAAAATTTTTTTATTTTGTTATGTATATATCTACTTCTGATTCTGGACAAAACCAGAATTATTTTTACAATTGTATCCCAGGATGTATACAAAACCAGGAAAATGTTTGGAGGAGATTGAACAAAGCAATGAAATGAGACATGTTTTGCCAAAAGTGGGCCCAAATCTCCCGAAAACCTCTCCAAATGGCATCAAACCTCTCCAAATAAGAATATTTTGTATATCATTTTTCCCAGCCATATTCCACTTTCAGATGCAACTGTTGAGACCAAAAGTTTACGTACACCTAGGCTTAAGATATTCAAACTCAGTTTTTCAGAACTCACATGCACATTTCATGTTATCGTACATTTCTTTTGGCAAGTCAAATTACGGCATCTACTTTGTTCACATCAGAGGTAATTTTAAAACAATCGATTTATTTCAACTTTAATTCACTGTATCAGAATTCTAGTGGGTCAAAAGTTTACATACACCCAGTTGACTGTCTCTTTAAACAGTCTGGAAGATCCCAGAAATTGATGTAATGACTTTTTAGAAGCTTTGGATCAGTTGTCATAATTAGGAATTAATTGGGAGTTAATTGGCACCTGTGGCTGTATTTAAGGGCCTATCTTTAGAGCCACTGCCTTCTTGCCCTTGATACCATGGGAAAATCCAAGCAACTCAGCCAAGACCTCAGGAAAAAAATGTGGACCTCCACAAGTATGGTTCCTCATTAGGAGCAATTTCCAAATTATTGAACTGTTTGGCCATAATGATCAGTGCTATGTATGGAGGAAAAAGGGTGAAACTTTAAATCCGAAGAACACCATCCCAACTGTGAAGCATGGGGGTGGCAGCATCATGTTGTGGGGGTGTTTTGCTGAAAAAGGGACTGGTGCACTTCAGAAAATAGATGGCATCATGAGGAAGGAGGATTATCCAGAAATACTGAAGCAACACCTCAAGACATCAGCTATAAAGTTAAAACTTGGCCGCAACTGGGTCTTCCAGCAGGACAATGATCCTAAGCATACCTCCAAAGTTGTAACAAAATGGCTCAAAGACAACAAAGTGAAAGTATTGGAGTGGCCATAACAAAGCCCTGACCTGAATCCCATAGAAAATTTGTTGACTGAAAAAGCATGTCCGAGCAAGGAGGCCCACAAACCTGAATGATTTACACCAGTTCTGTCAGGAGGAATGGGCAAAAATTCCAGTAAAGTATTGTGAGAAGCTTGTGGAAGGCTACCCCAAGCGTTTGATTCAAGTTAAGAAATTAAAAGGCAATACCACCAAATACTAACAACATGTATGTACATTTTTGACCCACTGAAAATCTGATATTATACATAAAATCTGAAATAAATCTGTCTCTTAGCTACTATTTTGAAATGACCTCTTATGGAGATAAAGTAGTTACCCTAATTGACTTAACATGGGAAATGTATGGTAACATGGAATGTGTAGAGTTGTGAAAAATTCAGTTTGAATGTCTTTAGCCTAGGTGTATGTAAACTTTTGGCGTCAACTGTAATTCCATTGAGGGTGGTACCCTCTGGAACCCTGCAAAACAAATATTCTTTATTTACCATTCTTTCTTTTTGACTAAGCCCTGTGTTTTAGTCAAATGCCGTCCTTTTGGAGAGGCTCAAAAAATGTACATCATAATGGTTACTTATCAAACAAATTCATTTAAAAAACTAAATTCACTTAGAAACAATCAAACCACTTGGTTTTGCCTACCCAGGCTTGTAAGCAGTAGCCTTCCGTAATTTGCATATGGATGAAAGGAGCCACAGCGTCCCAGAACTTTTATTTGTGATCAAAGCTTACAAAGGAATTTCACAGGGAAGTGCGAAGTGTGAACTCATGTCTCTGGCCCTGTTCAGACCTGTACTTTGTATCCAGATATATCCAGATTGTGTCTAGATTCAGTCGAGATGGATGTTAGTTCACACCTGGCATCAGGATGCGTCTCCACATGCATCTCGAGTGACCACTTGTGATCGGATCTCACTTCCCCGCTCAATATGCAAATAAACACGTACATCATTTCCGTTTGAGAACCAACGATTTGAGAACCAACCAAAATGATACAGTTCTATTCGCTTCTGTTTTGCTCCAGAAAACAATAGGTCCGATAGATCTATCAGCAAACATATGGCTTAGCTATGCTCGGAAGTCCTCAATAATAATATAATTTTCCAAGAAATTATGAAAAATCGTTGGCAACGTTTCTTTAGGTGCAGCATCTTTTACTGCTACCACAGAGTGAATGCAATGATAAGAACATTTTCGGTTACGCTGACCTATAAAACGTTATTCCAAAAGCAAAATTAGACATGTTATACATCGTTAGAAAGCTTATACTCTCACCTACTGAATAAATGAATTGTCAATCAAGCCAGATTGTACTAAAAAGGGCGACAACGCACAGCTATTTTGGAAGGTACCCAGGCATCACAAATGCCTGTATATTTCACAAACGGATTGTCCAAGACAATATATGACCACTCAAAAGGGACATCTCTATGGATAAATCCAATGGTAAGGTTGTACATTTATTCAATATTTAGTCCCAGATATTGACTGTAGAATGACACGGTATTATTTTTTAAAACTTTGTCTCGTTTATTTCGTTATTCAGTGTGGCTTCTTCTTGTTGTTTCGCACTTTAATATGACGCCGTTGGCACGTGAATGAGTACGTACTTCCGTTTTCACTTATCAGTTGACTAGGCAGTCCTTCAATGTGGCCCAGGACGCATTCGTGTACACACTGCTAAAAGAATGTGGCCATATGGGACACAGACCACCTTCGAATGTGGTCTGAGTGATCGGACCTCAATGCCTCCTCAATGCGTCTTGGGTGCATTCACACCTGTAGTTAGAGCAGTCCACTTGTGATCGGATCACCCAAGACGCATTTTAATGCCTGGTCTGAACAGGGCCTTTCACCAACAGCCTCACATGCAGACACAAATACAGATCTCACAGGGTGAGAGCCCGCAAGGAGGAAAAATACAAAATATAAAATCAAATCAGAAATGATTTAAAATATAGTACTCTTTATCATTACTGCACAAACAAAGCTCCAATAAAGCGTGTGCTAAGCTTCCGCTACGAACACAAAACTATGATATACTGTATAGGTATACGGGAGTTTCCAAGCAGGGGCAAAAGTCATGATGGGTAGATCAACAAGAAGTTGGATAAACACAGTGATCCCCTAGGAACTGCTTTTGCCTCTATTATTGACTCTATTGGTTTTGTACAGAATGTTTGTGAGCCTACTCACTACTGTAGCCATACCTTAGATTTAGTTCTGTCCCATGGTATCAGTGTGGTGAAACTTACCATCGCACCTCATAACCCTGTACTCTCTGAGAATTTCCTCATTACGTTTAATATCAAGGCATCCAACCCACCTGTATCAGAGCCTAAACACTACTACAGCTGATCATTAAACCCTGAGGTCATTCCAAAGTTTTTAAATATGCTTCTGAATATGCATTCCTCCCCATTGAATAAAAGGCTGATGATGAAGTATCACTGGACCAATAGACTAACCAGTTAACTCTTACTCTCAGAAACACACTTGATATAGTTGCCCCTCTAAAAAGAAGAAACTTTAGTCAGAAAAATCACACTCCTTGGTACAGTGACACCACCCGGGCTTTGAAGCAGTCCACAAGAAAATTGGAGCGAAAATGGTGGTCCGAATAAACTAGAAGTATTGCGTCTTATATGGAAAAATTGTCTCCTTCAGTACAAGGTCTTGCATCTGCTACTGTGGATATACCTTTTTCTCAAAACTAATTGAACAAAACAAATATAACCCAAAATTTCTGTTTAGTACTGTGGAAAAAGTAACAAAAAAACAATCATCAGAATCTTCCGATTATAGCAGCCATGATTTTATGAACTTTTTCGATCAGAAAATTGAGGCTATTAGAGACCTGGGGCAGTATGTATCAAGTCGCTCAAAGTAAAAAATTAGTCTCAAGTGTAACTTAAGTCTAAGAATGGGTGACTTTTACTCCTACACTCAGATTTAAGAATAAAAGTGATTTATCAAATTTCTCTTGACTTAAGAATACTCTTAACCTGTCAGGTATTTAAGAGACCTCTGGGGCTCTCGTAATTTGACTAGGAGTAGGCAAGATGGCTGAGCTGCGAGGACGGAGACGCGCACGCACCTTCCGAGACAGGAAGAATGTTTTACAAATGTTTGATGATGCACAGTTAATCAAACGTTATCGCTTAGGTCATCAGGGAATTATCTTTGTCACCGATCTTGTGCGGGATGTAATATCACCATCAACTTTGAGAAGTAGCGTAATTATGGCAGAGATGCAAGGCATTTTAACGCTGCGCTTCCTAGCCACAGGAAAAATGCAGTTATGCAATGCTGATGATTTGGGACCATCACAATCCACCATCAGCAGGGTAGTGGCAAAAACTGTGTCAGCCCTTGCAGCACCTCATATAGTGAGGAGGTTTATAGAATTGCCAGCCTCTCCTCTGTTAATCTGCCAGAAGCAAGCTGCATTCATGCGTCTAGCGGGCTTCCCGGGGTTGGTTGGAGTAATTGATGGCACCCACATCCGTATAATTGCTCCCAGCGTAGATTAAGAGACTTTTGTAAACAGGAAGAGGTACCACAGCATCAACACCCAGGTAGTCTTTGACGCAGATTACAACATTTTAGATGTTGTGTCCAAGTGGCCAGGATCTACCCATGACGCATGCATCCTGAATGAAAGTGGATTGCAACAGCTATTTGACAGGAACATTGTTCCACCTGGGTGCCATCTCCTTGGAGATAAAGGCTACCCAAAACGACGCTGGCTTCTCACACCATTCCCAAGACCACAACCAGGGGCCCAAGAAAATTACAACAGGTACAAATTAACTAAGCCTGTGAATTATAATAATGAATCATCTCACCATTATAGAGTTATTTTTGACGGTCATCTAAACATAATTGGACTTTTTAGGGCTCACCAATGCACCCGAAGCGTTGTGGAGAGGGGCATCGGCCAATGGAAACGCCGGTTCCATGTCCTTCATGGGGAAATCCGCCAAACACCACAGAAGGCCAGCAATATTATAATGGCATGTGCAGTCTTGCATAACATACGCAACATTCCTCTCCCCCCTGATGAGGGAGATCATAATAATGATGATGATGATGACGACCACCCTCCTAGCATCCCATTTGCCTCTGATGCCACTGTGTTTAGGCAGCACTTTGCCAACTTTCATTTTGGGTAAGAAATACATTTTTATTTTGCTCCTGTCGCACTCCCGCCCCCAATCTATTGATTATAAGTGCTGAGTGGATTTTAAAAAAAAGACAGCAATAGGCAAGATTTAATCTTTTTTATTTTTAGTTCATAATAATGCTCCTTCAGCCTTAAAACTTTTATGCTCATCCGCAACTCTTCTCTCTGCAGTGCATCCATGTCCTCCACCTCGTCCGGGTTGAGCCGTGGAGTGGCAGTGGCCAGTGGGGGCTCAGGGAGCAGGGGCTCTGGGCCTGCTGCTGGAGAGGGAATGCCAGATGGGCCTCGAAGCAGTGCTGTTGCAGCTGGGAGTTCCTCTACAGGCAGCTCATGAGGGGACGAAATGGTGTTTTCATCTGCATTACTGAAAAACAGAATTCATTTTGTTAAGTTAGTTGATTCTTGTGAATATACATTTGTATCAATAAAATAAGTATTGAGTATTGAGCTACAGTTCTTTTATAATAGCATGCCAACCTTACTACGGTCTGCAGTTTGAGTAGTGCAGCATCCTGACAGTCGCCCACTCCACTGATTGTGGCATTATTTTCTCAGAGGATGCGGAGAAATACTTCTGCCACTGCACTTAAAGGTTTAGGGGACAGGACCTCCACCTGAATAAAAAAATATAACTACATTAATGTTCATCAGCAATATGTAACAAACGTGTCTCATAAGTAAGTAGATATAAAGTAGATAAATAAATAAACAAATAGATACATAAATAACGTAGACTACGAACCAGTGCCAGATGTTGCCTTCTTGAAAGCCGAGATTTCCTGACGCGCTTTGGACAAAACATTGTGCCATTTCTTTTTGCATTCCTCCGAATGGTGGAGGAGAAGCTCGCATTAATGCTGTCTGCGATCTGCTTCCAAACTGCTTTTTTGTGTCGACTTGTAAGTGTGGGGCTAAATTTTCCCTTAATTATTTCCTTCTTTGCCTCCACCTCCTCTACCAACATCACCGTTTCTTCCACAGTCCAATTCGGCTTTCTTTTCACATCCATTTTGCTTAGACTAACATTAGACAACAAGGGAGCTTTCATAACGAGGGTGTGTTTAACTTTATTGAAAACTTCTGTTGACCCATCAATAGAACACAGATTTCCCAAAAGCTGATTGGTTCTTGTCTCTTAGCAATTTTGGCAATTGATGACATCATCTTAATCCTTTTGTTTGCAGCACCTGTGATTGTCGCAGAAACACACTTTGCGTTACTCTTGAGAATGTCTCAAGACTTACCTATGAGAAAGTGTGAGCTGCTTGATAACTATGTTTTACCGACCACTTTAAGCAAAGAATGCTTTCACTCCAAAGTAAGATCTTATGAGATTCTTAAGTGTAATTATTAAGATGTTTGATACATACGGCCCCTGATCTCCAAACTCCTCCATCATACATTACTCCTGCTAGTATAAATAAATAGCCCAGTGCTTGGTTACAACGGGAAGATATATAGACAGCAGCACTAAACTGTTTTACATGCATTAGCATGGATGAGCTATCTACACTACTTGTCCTCAAAACTGAATACCTGCTCGATCCGATTCCTACAAATTTGGTTAAAGAACTCCTTCCTGTATGAGGCCAGCACATGCTAAAAATCATTAAGACATCCCTAGTAACAGGATATGTACCTGAATCACTACAAGTGGAAATTATTAAGCAATTACCTGAGAAACCAAATCTAGAACCTAACAAAATGGAAAACTATAGACTTTTTCAAAATTATTAGAGAAAACAGTTACTAAGCAAATTAGTGCATACCTTGGCTCTAACGGTATTCTTGAAATATTCCAATCAGGGTTTAGACCCTACCACAGCACTGAAACCGCACTTATCAAAGTTACTCATGATTTACTATTGTCAGCAGACCGTAACTCTGTGTTGGTTCTTGTACTCTCAACCGGAGTCAAGTCAAGTTTATTGATCACATACACATTAGCATGGCAGTGAAATTCTTTGTTCCTGTTTGTTACTCTCTCATCCCAATGCAATAAACAATCAATCAATTGAATGATGATTATAATAGTTGTAATAATAGTAATAACAATAGCAATAAAATCATAGAATAAAATATAAAAAAGAATATAGTACATATATTACATACACACACATACATATATATATATATATATATATACATACATACATGCACATACACATATGCATATACATACATATACACACCCAATATACACATATTTATGTAAGCGCGTTCACAATAAATAGGATTAAAAGAGTCTCATAAAGTCTGTGTATGTGCAGTTAAGTGCAGTGTAACTGAGGGGGAGGAAATGGGGGGAGGCTGGAAGGAGGCAGGGGGTGTGAATGGATGGAAACAGGGGGGTCTAAATGTAAATGGAATGCATTTATATAGCGCTTTTATCCAAACCGCCTTACAATTGATACCGACAACCCCCCGACTGCCAGACAACCGCTCTTACCTCCTGAGCTGTCTCCCCTATAAGGGTCTAAGGGGACAGGGTCAGGTGTTGGTGGAGCTGAGCAGGTGTTGGGAGTCTCAGCTCAGCGTCCGAATGGCCTGGGGGTAGAAACTGTTCCTGAGGCAGTTAGTCTTAGCCCTGATACTGATATAGCCAGGCTTCCTCTTGGACTGCTTCCTACTGAAGAGACCATGGCTCGGGTGGCTGGGATCAGCAATGATCTTATTAGCCTTGGATATACATCTCTTGGTGTATATGTCCTCCAAGTTAAGCAGCATGCCACCTGTAAGCCGTTGGGCCGACCGCACCACCCTCTGAAGCTGCCGCTGATCCTGTTCAGTGCAGTTGCCATACCAGGTGGTGATGCAGCTGGTCATGACGCTTTCAATGGTGCAGCTGTAAAAGTTCCTCAGGACTGGTGAGGACATGCCAGACTTCTTCAGCCTTCTTAGATTGTAAAGGCGCTGCTGGGATTTCTTCACCAGCGTGTCCATATGCCGAGACCACTTTGTGTCCTCCGAGATTTGGACTCCAAGGAACCTGAAGCTACAAACCCGCTCCACAGCTGCCCCATTGATGGTGATGGGTACATGCTCAGCCTTCTTCCTGAGGTCCAGGATCAGCTCCTTGGTTTTCTCCACGTTAAGCTCCAGGTTGTTCCCCTGGCACCACGTTGAGAGTACCATCATCTCGTCCATGTAGTCCGTGGTGTTGTTGTCGGTTATCAGACCAATAACTGTCATGTCATTGGCGAACTTGATGATGGCATTAGCGCTGTGCCTGCCTGTGCAGTCGCTGATAACGATGGAATATAGGAGTGGGGTGAGCACACACCCCTGGGGGGCACCTGTGTTGAGGGTCAGGTAGAATGAGATGTTGTTGCCCACCTTTACCGCCTGAGGTCTTCCCGTTAAGAAGTCTAGGACCCAGCTGCAGAGAGTGGTGTTCACACCTAAGGCCGCCAACTTAGAGATGAGAATGGTGGGCACTATGGTGTTGAAAGCGGAGCTGTAATCTATGAACAGCATTCTCACACACACTTTTACCTCCAGGTGGGACAGTGTCTTATGCATCGCAATGGCAATTGTGTCATCCGTGGACCTGTTGGTGCGGTATGCAAACTGAAGAGGGTCCATTGTGACTGGTAGGATGGAGCAGATGTGTTCTTTGATCGCCCTCTTAAAGCATTTCATGATGATTGGCGTGAGCACTACAGGTCTGTAGTCATTGAGGCATGTGACTTTGGCCTTTTTGGGGACAGGGATGATGGTGGATGTCTTGAGGCATGTCTTGAGTGCAGCTTTTCATACAATAGATCATGAAATTCTACCGGACAGACTCCAGGCCTGTGTTGAACTTCATGGACAGGCACTCACATTGTTCACATCATACTTATGTGACAGTAAACAGTTTGTTAAACTAACAGAAGAAGAGTCCTAGCTACTCAATGATGAACTGTGGTATTCCACAAGAATCAGTGCTAGGACCAGTACTTTTCTCACTATATATGCTACCACTTGGCAATATTATACGGGCACATGGTGTAGAGTTCCACTGCTATGTGGACAATAATACACAGATATATATTTTGATGAAACTTGACGAAGCACTGCCGCTTTCATGGTTAGAGGCCTGCATTGTGATGGTTGTTTGGCTGAACAAAATATGGTTATTAAAGACCTTGGTGTTACCATTGATCCTGATTTAATCTTTGACACGCATATAGAAAACATATCCAGAACTGCTTTCTTTCAGTTACGCAAAACAGCTAAAATCAGGCACTTCCTGTCAGTGGGGACGCAGAGAAATTGATCCACGCTTTTGTTACATCTAGGCTAGATTACTGTAATGCCCTGCTTTCCAGCTGTCGTAATAACTTGTTAAAGAGTCTGCTCGTATCTTGACTAGGACTAAGAAGCGTGAGCACATTACCCCGGTGCTATCATTGCTTCACTGGCTACCCCTTAAGCATAGGATATATTTCAAGGTTTTGCTTCTGACTTTTAAAGCTCTGCACAGACGTACACCAGTGTACATAACTAACCTGCGCCTACCTTATAAGCCCATGAGGTCACTTTGTTCTCAAGACGCAGGCTACTTAGTAGTCCAAAGAATTTCTAGAAGCCTAAAAGGTGGTTGAGCCTTCTCCTACAGAGCCCCACTACTGTGGAACACGTTTCCAAAATTTATAAGGGAGTCAGACACAGTCTCAATATTTAAATCTAGATTAAAAACGCATCTTTATGCTCAGGCTCATAATCAATTATAGTCTGGAGACAGGGTGGGAGAAGCCTGTAGCCATAGAGCATTGTGGGGTGGCATCCTTTCCTTACTGTCACCTGTCAATCATTTGTGACCCCACTTTACATGGGCTGGCTCTGGATAGGCGGGTATATTTGTTCCCCCCTCATGACTGCATGGGCTCTCGATCCCTGTCCTAGTAGCTATGCAGCCATAGACTATTCCTGGCAGGGCCCCAATTGTAATTGTAATCTATTGCACATTCCCTAATCGCCATTTCTACTTTCTTCCCCACGCTGCCGGCGGGGCTTTTGCCCCAAATTTTGAGAGTGCTGTCATCTGGACTCCCCCACCACTGCGGTCCAGCCCCTCTTTCTTCATCGCCTCCACCCTGCCCACTTCCGTTGCTACCTGCTGCTCCCCACCACCGCCACTCAGCCACATAATCTGAGCCGCAATGTGAACATATGTAAACTGACTGACCATGTTGGTCACCAATCTACACCATGAGCCGAGCAGAGGAGGATGGGTTTCCCCCTTGAGCCTGATTCCTTCCGAGGTTTCTTCCCATCTGCTACAGAGAGATTTTCCTTGCCACTGTTGCTTTAGGCTTGCTCCTCTGGGGGTTTAGGCCAGGGTTTTCAGTGAGCGTATTGTGACAATTGCTGTGAAATACACTATATTAATAAAATTTGATTGATTGAAGTTGCTTGTTTAGAAAAACCACACTTTTCACGTTTGACATTCTATTTGCGTGCATAGAAATAGTCGTTTTCTAATGTGCTCATGAAAGCGTGTTCAGTTCAATGGGAAATCATGCATAATGAATAATGACTTCTCCTAGCTGGTATGCAAAGAGCAGATTGATTGTATAGAGATCAGGGAGTGATTTTATCATGTTATAACTGTAGTATTAGCAGTTGTTTGACTTCTTGCAGAGAGATATTGGATAAAAATACCATAATAATCAACCCGGGATTATCTATTGTTATCTCTAGTGTAGAGATTCATGTCTGAAATCTGGTTGTGCACAGCAGCAATTTTCTTCACATGGTCCAATTTTTCTTATGATCAATAAAGATCAAAACCTACAATGAATTTACCCCACCAAAATAAATTTAAAAATTAATGTCCAGGAATTTATTAGTTTCTAGGTCTAGCTTATACTAAATGTTGGAGCATTGCTGCAGGCATTTTCTTCCATTTAGCAAGAAGAGCGTTAGTGAGGTCAGGCACTGACTGGCCGTGACACTCTATTAGCCCAACACCTGGCTATTGACTGGTAGTGGGGTGTGAAGAAAATGCCACAAATGGCCTGTATTTAAGTCAAACAGTAAACTGTCCTACATTTGAAGTCATTCTGTTAGACTTATATAAACCAAAACCAGGTCACTCATGAAAAAACGTTATTGAAATTTTAATACCAAAAAAGGTTGTTGTTTTGCAAAACTAAACTTTATTTTGCAATGTCGAAACAGAAAACTCATCTGAGGGAATATTTCTGAGGACAGTGAAAACAGCTTTGTTTTCATAGCACATCTCAAAATAATAATATTATTATTCAGTATGATTATAAATAAGGAGTAGGCCTGATTTTGAATAATAAATGTGTCATGTGAAATTGTGTAATGTGTTTAACATGTTGATGGGGATGGGGTATTTGTCTCAAACTTCAATCAAGGGACCTCAGTCAATGGATTAGTAAGCTAGATGGCTAATGTAGCTATTTTCTACAATCTTCCAGACCTACTGCTGCCAGAGGTGGCAAAAGGAGAGCAAAAAGAGGGGGAGGAGGAGAGGGAGAGGCAAGAGGGGGGTGAGTGAGAGGGGGAAAGGGAGCTGATTTCAGCTCATTGCTTCCACCAACATATAGTATACACCATATCGTATTTTACACCTGTAGGGACAATAGAATTACATTTCCCTACATTTATAGGAAATGCAGGTGATGTCAACAACACTGTCCCAGCTTGACATTTGGTTACAGTGAACCAATCCTGTAACCCAAAACACGTAACAGGCTATAAAACTTAAAACCATTGTTTCTTACCTCTTACCTTTTGCCATCGCCACAAGCGGAGCTTGTTTGAATTTGGAGTGCTAAGACGACCAGTGATCTCTTCAACTTTTGCCAAAGTTACCCATCCCTGGACAAAGACCAGAGACACCAGTGACCCAGGGGCGAACCTGGACAATATATCACCTCCTGGGCCCTGCGTTCCATGCTGCCAAGGCAGTGTGAACATTCCTCGTCAGCAAAACCAGCTTATCCAAGGAGCAAGTGATTCTGTGTGTTTCTATTTGTCCCCTTTCTTCCTGATCATTCGAATAAGTTGTTAGTTGGGTAATTATGTGGATTGGTTTGCTGTCTATAGCTGCATAGTGCAATAACACACACGGTCTCTTTTCTTCCAGCTAACTTTCCAACTCCAACTCTAACAAACTAACAATCACAATATAGTCAGTATTTGCTAAACAACCAAATGTTACATGTATAGCTCATGAGCAACACATTAAATTTTGTCCAGAGACAAAGGGCATGAGTGCACACGTACTTGCACTGACACACGCATGCATGCATAACTCTCCTATGTTTCTCCGTTTTGGCTTTCCCAGTTAGCCTATTAGGTTAGTCAATGTATGTTCTGTATTTTCATGGCTGTTTAATAAATTATATTAAACCTGTTTTTGATGTTACATGAACATGAGAACCAAACCAAACAGTCTTACCAAGAAATCCTTTCATCCCTCTGGTTATCTATTAAATCTTTGATTTAATTATATTTGACAATTAATATTGGTCATTATAATTATCAATTGAAATCACAAATTTATGATTTGATATTTTAGATAATTGTAATTTTATGAGACTGATTACTTACTGCAATTTTTACTACACCTAAATAATTGGTGCTGTATAAGGATTGTTAAGACAGACATGTTTCAACTATCTATCCTCACCATTTTGGAATTAGTAGACATATATTCCCTATGCACCTCTAAAGACCCGTGATATAATTCGGTTAACAATGCTTAGGCCTGCACAAATCACACTGTATTCTATGTTAAACTGATATTTGACTCATGACTTCCGTGACAAACACCCAGCCTTACTATAAATACACAACTAGGAAGAAAGTCCTGATCACCATCATGAATTCATACGCTGGCTACAGTGTAGCTATCGAGCCTCTCCTGAATATTCTAGTTACATCAACACTGAACTACCTAAATAGTTTGGTGTATATACTGTATGTGCCATATTTATTCAATTTTCTAGTTTCCACAAAGTATCTCATCACTTAGGCACTCAATTGAATAAAGTTTTGCTATTATTTTGTTACGACCTTAAGGAAAACATACTGTGAGATGATTTTGAACCAAGATCAAATAAAATTTCATACTAAGTTATGCAAGTGGGTGACAGAGCGCCTAGCACAACACTGGCTTGCTACTTGATGAGAACGAGAGGGCCAATGTATGGGTTATATATGTACTGCTTAATAATCTAATTATGAATGAAAAACATCCAACAAAAATGAGTGAGTACGCTTTTTTAGATTTTTTTATATAGTATAAGTGGGATAATCCACAACTTATGCAATTAAATGATACCAATGCACGTGCCTTGGGTGGCTATTTGCCTCATCGTTGTGCAATAATATCATATAACTGCAACACCTCGTTGTGGATTATCCATTTTGTAACTGTGCAATTAAAAGTGTATACACAGTGTGAGTGTGGAAAATTCAAAATACAGACAGACAGTTTTTTCCCACTATTTATGTCCTTGAAGATCCACACATTTCATTATGATCTATGTTAGGCTGTCACTTTCAGTAGTCTGCAGATGTAAGCCTTATGACGTGACTCAAAAATTATGTCAGCTGTCAAAATTTGTGCATGCATTATCAAAGCTTTTTGTGCAACTACGTATTTTGTTGCTGACAAGTCAAATTAGCCAGCATGCTAAAATACAGATGTCCTTAGGTAAATACTTTGCCTGAGGAGGACATGAAAAAGGGCTAATACCAAGAAGGAAGACATACAGAACAGGATTATACAGATGAGCCATCAGCTAAAAGAAAGAAATCAGCCTTCAAACAGCAATACTGTGAGTCCTACATTAAATATGGATTTGTGTGTTGTCTGTGGGGTAAAACCGCCAAATAAATCAATTAACCCTGGTGGAAATTCCACCTTTGCTCCAACATGGTTTTAAGCTGGTCCAGCAGGTTTTAATGTCTTTTTTTATGTTGCAATCACCTGACAGTCTGGTATTCTTCAAGATTATTTCTGCAGCTTTCGAAATTAGTTTGCGGCCTACTTAGTTTGCTAAAGCAGAGCAGACATCCCTATCCCCAGTGAATTCCTCCAACTCATACCAGGGGATCCCAAGGTGAACCCAGGCCCATTGAGAGATATAATCTCTCCAGCATGACTTAAGTCTACCTCCTGGGTCTCCTCTCAGCCGGATGTTCCCAGAACACCTCCAAGGGGAGGCACCCCAGGGGCAGCCTTATCAGATGCCAAAACCGGAGCGACATAGCTCAGGAGGTAAGACCGATTGTCTGGCAGTCTGAGGGTTGCCAGTTCAAACCCCGCCCTGGGCATGTCGAAGTGTCCTTGAGCAAGACACCTAACCCCTAACCCCTAACTGCTCTGGCGAATGAGAGGCATCAATTGTAAAGCGCTTTGGATAAAAGCGCTATATAAATGCAGTCCATTTACCAAAACCACCTCAACTGACTCCACTCAATTCAAAGAAGCAGTGGCTCTAATGCGAGGTCCTGCCAAACGGCTGAGCTCCTCACCCTATCAAGGAGTGTAAACCCCACCACTCAGTGGAGAAACGCATTTAAGATTTTTCCTTTTATTCACACTCTCACTCTTTTGATTATTACACATAGCTTGTGACCATAGACAAGAGTATTGAGGAAGATCAACTGGCTTTTCCTTTTGGTGCAGCTTCTTCTTCACCACCACCGTCCAATACAATGCCTGCATTACTTCGGTCGCTGCACCTACATGGCGGTCAACCTCCCTATCCCTTTTACCCTCACTCGTAAATAAGACCCCAAGATATTTGAACTCCTCCACCTTTGGCAGTTGCTCCCCTCTCTGAACCCGCTGAATGGGACAAACTAACTTTTTCCGGGAGAGGACCATAGCCACAGGCTTGGAAGTGTTGATCCTCATCCCAACCGCATCACACTCAGCTGGACACCATTCTAGTGCACATTGAAGGTCACAGTACAATGAGGCCACCTCTATGTCCAGAAACCAGACACACTCCAGACCTCGGCTGCACCTTGAGATTTTTTCCATGAATACGAGGAACAGGAAAGGAGATGAGGCGCACCCTTAGTGGAGTCTGACACCCACACTGAACGAGTTAGACTTCATGTCTATAATGCAAACTCAGCTCTCGCTCCAAATGTACAGGGACCAAATGGTTCACAGTAGCAACCCCAGCATCCCATTCTCCTGCAGCACCTCCCACAAGATACTCTATGGAATACGATCATATGCCTTCTCCAAATCCACAAAACACATATAAACCACATGTAGACTGGATAAGCACATTCCCATGCCCCCTGAAATATCTGGGAGAGAGTTCCTCAAAGTGTTCCTTCCACCTGCCGATAATATCTCCAGTTGAGGTCAGAGTTTCACTATCTTTGCGAAGAACAGCCTTGATAGTGCCCCACTTTCCCCTCCCGAGATGTCAAATGGTTTTCCAGAACCACTTTGGGACCAACTAAAAGTCCTACTCTTAGACCTCTCCACCTCTCCTCCCATGCCCCAGCTTTTGTTTCTGCAACTGCAGCAGCTTGTATCTTTTTTCCTGCAGGTACCTGTCTACTGAATCAGGAGTCCTCCACACTAGCTAGGTCCAAAATGCTTCCTTCTTCAGCTTGACAGCCTCCCTCACTGCTGGAGTCCACCAACGGGTTCTTGGGTTACTGCCAGGACATGCACTGACTAGTTTTTAGCCACAGCCCAGCAGCTTCGCCAAAAGAGAGGTTTTGACCAGGGTCCATATAGACTCCATGTCTCCAAGCTCCTCTGGAATATGAGAGAAGTTCTCTTGTAGGTGGGAGTTGAAATCCGAGAGAGAATTCCACCAGGCATTCACAGCAAGCCCTCATGACATGCTTGGACATAACTGGTCTGACAGACAGCTTCCCCTGCCATCTGATCCAACTCACCACTCAGCTCCTTTCTTCACCTGAGTATCCAAAACAAATGGCTGCATGCCTGATGAAACAACCACAACTAAGTCAATCATCAACCTTTGACCAAGGTGTTCTGGTATTACACTGGGGTGCAAAAATGTGGGCACCTCTGGTCAAAATGAGAGAAGATAACCTGATCTCTAAATGGTACAAAGTTAAACATGACACATTTCTTTGTTGTACGTCGCTCTGGATAAGAGCGTTTGCCAAATGCCTGTAATGTAATGTAATGTAATGTAATGTAATTTCTTCTTTCTTTCAAAGCAAGATTACTTTTTATTTTTATTTTTTTACAGTTTCAAAATAATAAAAAAAGGAAAAAAGCCCTGTGCAAAAGTTTGGGAACCCTGTTAGTTACTACTTTGTAACTCCTCCTTAGGCAACTATAACAGCTTGCAAACGCTTCCTGTAGCCAGCTAAGAGTCCTTCAATTCTTGCTTTTGGAATTTTTCTCCATTCCTCCTGGCAGAACACTTCCTGCTCAGAAATATTCTTCGGCCTCCTTGCATGCAAGAAATGTTAAATCTCTCCACAGATTTTCAATAATATTTAATTCTGGGGACTGTGGTGGCTATTCCAAAATCTTCATCCGTCTTTCCTGGAGGTACTTCATTGTTGATTTTGATGTATGCTTTGTATATGTCTCTTGCTGGAATACCCAACTCTTCAACTTCAATGTCTGGACTGACTTTTCTTGATATTTCTTGATATTTGCTGGAATCCATTCTTCCTTCCACCTGCACAATATTTCCTGTGCCTGCAGATGCCACACAACCCCAAAGCATAATGGATCCACCTCCATGCTCAACAGTTGGCAAAGTGTTCTTCTCTACAAATGCTTCACCCTTTTTCTCCAAACATACCTTCTTTGGTTGTGGCTAAAAAGTTCCATTTTAGTTTTGTCAGTCCAAAGCACATTCTTCCATTCAGGCTACTCAAGGTTTTCTTTTGCATACTTCAGACATTTACTTTTGTGTTGAGGTCATAGGAAAGGCTTCTTTCTGGTAACTCTGTCATGTAGGTCTTTGTTGTTTAAAATATGTTGTATTGTTGCCCTGTGAACAACTAGACCTGTGTTTGCTACTTATGTTTGCAGCTCTTTTGCAGTGATGTGGGGGTTGCGCTGAACATCGCTCACCAGGTTTCAAGCCATTCTATCAGAAATTTTTCTTGGTCTTCCAGACCTTGCCTTGACTTCAACTGTTCCATTTATCTTCGATTTTCTGATAATGTTTCTAACAGTAGAAATAGGTAGTTTGAAACATTGAGAGAAGTTTTTATAGCCTTCTCCTTGTTGTTGGAAGTGAACTATCTTGATTCTGATATCCTTGGACAACTGTTTAGAGGAACCCATGGTTTTTAACACCAGACAGAACCACCACCACAGTTGGATACTTTAGAAGTCATGGAGTTACTTCACAATAAATAGTTCAGCCCTGGAATTATATTCACCGGACTCACTGAAGCCCTAATGAGTAAATCACCTGGGTCTGGGCCTTAGTAATTATCTTTTAAAAGGTAACAAAGAATAATCCAAAAGGGTTCCCAAACTTTTGCACAGGGTCATTTTCCTTTTTTTATAATTTAAAAACAGTAAAAAATGAAAATGAAAATAAAAATCTATCTTGCTTTAAAATCTATTTTGCAGAAAGGGCTCATGTTTAATGTTGTACCATTTAGAATTCAGGTTTGCTTTAGATCACTTGGAGTTTAATTGTAACAGACATTTAAACCAGCGGTGTTCAAATTTTTGCACCTCACTGTATATACACTTATGAATGTCCTTGTGTTCAAACCATGACCAGCACAGAAGTCCAATAAGATAACACCGCTCGGATTCAGATCAGGGAGGCCATTCCTCCAAATCACACCTCTCCAAGTTTCACAGTCATTGCCAACGTGAGAACTGAAGTCTCCTAGTAGAACTATGGAGTCAGTAGGTGGGGCCTTTTCCAGCACCCCTCCCACCTTCTCCAAGAAGTGCATATAATGCTGAAAATTTTCCTCTCTGCCACTCATAGTCACATGGGAACCTCTCATCCACTGCAGTAAACTCCAACTGAGTCTCCACCAGCTGGGGACTCGTAAGTAAGACAGGAGAGACAGACTGCCGCCCTGCAGTAGAACCAGGCTGGACAGCCGACTCCGACCACCCCAACTGTCAGGTACACAGGACTGCAGATGCCACAAATGACAGATATTGAAGATTTAGAGGTGTACCTGACCATGTTTGAGGGTACAGCAGCTGCCTGCACGTGGCCTTCAAAGGAGTGGGCTGTGCGTTTGCTTCCCCTTCTCGCCGGGCATCCTCGACATCCATCTAAGAGGACCTGAAGCGGGCAATTTTAGACTAAGTGGGTTGAACAGAGGAAGATCACCATTACCGCTTCAGGGCTCTTTGATACCCTTTACTCTGGCTCAGCAGCTCCGAGTCACCACTAACCGGTAGCTCCAGCCAGCAGTGCACTCTGCGGTGGAGGTTGTTGAGCAGGTGACGCTCAAGCAGTTTGTGCTAAGCCTGGAGATAGCCACTGCCAACTGAGTGCACTGCCTCAGACTAACGTCGCTGGACACCACCGTTGCCCTGGCGGAGGATCACCTCAGCACCTTCCAACATCACTCTTCTGCTCCTGGCCCCACCCCAAGGGAACCCCGGTCTTCTCCAGTCCCAGCACCGAGGAGAAGACCACCAGGGGGACCCTCGTCAGTAGTGCGGAATTCTGCCTCTTCTCTCCACAATACCCTGCCTCCCCACAACCCCTTCTTTGTGCCCCCAAAGCCCCTGGTCTCAGTGGTTGCAGTGCAACACTCAGAGGCCTCCTCAGATGCCTGGGCAGGAGTGCTGGCATTGTGGGTGGCCCGACCATTTCCGCAGGAACTGTCCCCTGATGGAAGTGGGGCAAGTGATGTGGGTCACTGGCTCACCAGCCCCCTCCCCTGATCAGGAGGGGATGTACCAGATACAGGTAAGGATTCAAGGGATACACGCCAGGCGTTGCTGGATTCAGGGTGTAAACAAACCATGATTCATCAAAGCTTGGTTCAATCCAGGGCATTAGTTGAAGCATTGTGGGTATCATTAAGGTGTGCGCATGGGGATATTCACGATTACCCAGTGGTGCCAGTGGAAATTTGACATGGGGGGAAAAAGCATAAAGTAAAGGTTGCGGTTAGCTCCCGCCTGTCGTATCCCCTTTTATTGTGTATTCATTGGACGGAGTTTTAATAACATAATGAAAGGTTACATGGAGAAGCGATCATGACCGATAGGAATCTGTGAGGTATGTGATGTGCTGGGGGAGAGGTTCGTGAGAGCTTCTATGACTTCCGGAATACATCTCCAGGAGAACTTTCCGCTCAAGCAGTCTCGGGATGATACCTTACGCTTTGCCTTTGACTAAGTGATAACTATTGATGTCACCAGGTGCGCCCCAGCACCGCTCTAGCTCACCCTTATTTTCCTATTATTAAAGATATGCTGTACCGAGTGAGTCATGACACTGAAACCGGAGAAGAAAACACCCAGTTGTTGCTACTGAAGAGCCGTCGGGAAATGCTTTTCCAGGTGGCTCACCATAATCCGATGGTTGGTCACCTGGGTGCTGATAAAACGCTGAGTAGGCTAATGGCCCAATTCTATTAGCCGGGCATTCGGGGTGAAGTGCAAAGGTGGTGTGCATCTTGTCCCGTGTGTCAGTTAGTTAATCCTGCGGTCACTCCAAAAGCGCCATTGCGTCCATTATCGTTAATGGAGGTCCCATTTGAACAGATGGGGATGGACCTTCTCGGGCTATTAGACTGAAGTGCACACGGGCATCACTTTGTGTTAGTTTTAGTAGACTACGCAACATGATATCTGGAAGCAGTGCTGCTGTGTAGCATGTCAGCTAAGAATGTTGCACAAGCATTGTTTCAAATAATCTCCTGGGTTGGGATCCCAAAAGAGATTCTAATCGATCAAGGCACTTTGTTCATGTCACGCACGTTACGCGAACTGTACGCATTAGTGGGAATTAAATCAATCAGAACATCGGTCTACCACCCCCAAACAGATGGTTTGGTAGAAAGATTTAATAAAACCTTAAAAACAATGATTCATAAGTTTGTGCATGAAGATTGTCATAATTAGGATATGTGGCCGAACCCTTTTTTGTTTGCATTGCGTGAGGTTGCCCTGGCCTCCACAGGATTTTCTCACATTTAATTACTTTTTGGGAGGCGGCCACACGGTGTGTTGGATCTAATTATGGAATTCTGGGAAGAAGGTCCAAGCACCAGTAAAAATGAAATTCAGTACGTTCTGGACCTGAGAGCAAAGCTCCACACACTAGGGCAATTGTCACGGGAGCATTTGCTGCAGGCACAAGAACGACAAGAACGGCGCACATATAATCAAGGCGTCCAGCTGAGACAATTTGTACTGGGAGATAAAGTGCTTGTATTACTCCTATCTTCTACCTCCAAATTACTTGCCAGGTGGCAAGGGCCCTTTGTGGTCACACGGCAAGTTGGGGATGTTGATTATGAAGTTGTGTGGTCTGACAGGGATGGGGTCACACAGATGCACCAGCACAACCTCCTAAAAGCAAAGAGAGAGGTGGCTCCTGTTTCCCTGGTTACCACATTGTGTGAGAGAGATGAGGTGGGTCCGGAGGTGACAAAAGTGGCCAATTCTACCCCGGCCCTTTGTGATGACCATCTCTCAGTGTGCCAGACAGCAGATGTGGCACAGTTGCAGAAGTGCTTTGTGGATGTGTTCTCCCATCTGCCAGGGCGCACAGACCTCATCCACCACCATAGTGAAACATCTCCAGGGGTGACGGTACATTCTCAGACCTATAGATTTCCTGAACACAAAAAGATCATCTTAATGTGCAAGAAATTCCAGAAATTGACCAGCTCATGCCTAGTGAGGATATTTGGATTAAGCTCATAGGGGAACATGAGAAGGGGCTTAACATAGGAGTGTGTTATCGACCACCAGCTTCAGACAGTAGTATGAATACAATGCTCTCTGAAAATATAAAACAAACTTGCAGAGGAGGTGAGATTATTATCATGGGTGACTTCAATTACCCCAGTATTAATTGGGAATTGGTGGCAGGACAAGGAAAAAGGGAGGATGAATTTTTAGATGTTATAAATGACCTTTTTTTAAGCACAGTATGTCAGACAGCCTGCAAGAGGGAAATCAATTCTAGATCTGGTGTTATGTAATGACTCTGACAGAATTTGTAGTATAGATGGAACCACTTGGGACAAGTGATCATTCCACAATTAAGTTTGATGTATTTTGGCAAACTAAGAGGGCCTGCCAACTTTAAAAAGATGCGATCATAATTAAGTAAGGTAGACTGGATGCAACTTTTTGATTGCAGGACTGTGAATGAAAAGTGGGTCAGGTTCAAAAGGGTAATGCATGAGGCACAGTGTAAATTCATTCCAAAGGTGCGGAAAAGTAAGTTTAAAAAGCAGTCTCCACAGTGGATGAATAAAACTATACAGAAGAGTTTGAGGAAAAAGAATAAACTGTTTAAGATATACAAAAATGACAGTACTGAGAGTAATAAGGCTGAATATTGTAGTATGCATGCTAAGGTTAAAAAAGAACTAAGGGTAGCCAAAAGGCTTTATGAAAGGCAAATTGCAGAAGATGCTAAAAGTAATCCTAAGCGTTTCTTTCAATACTGCAGTAGGAAAAGGAAAGTTAAAGGGGAATTTCACTTTATAACACTTCTGGGGTCATTTTCACACCTACCCGGGCTTTTGGAGCACCCCAGACAGTTTTTAGGTTGCTGCTTCAATATTTAGATATTTGTAGATATTTGATACCCGTGTAAGCAAACTAATTAAACTCCATGTTAGACTCATTGTAAACGCACGTCCCTGCTTCTCATGACTGATATTGTCCTTCTAATGAATGTGTCGCCCTTCATTTTTCGATTAGTTATTTCATTATTGTGGCAAACAAGCCTGCCACAGGCCACTCCAGCACAGAGACACAGGGTGATGATCAAACAGTCCAGGTTTATTTTCAAGGTTGGCAAGATGTTACAGCCAAGGAGCAGATGTTAAAACTGTCATGACAGAGGCTCCCTTGTATGAGCGGGGATGGCAGATTTAACCTGTGCGCACTGATTACCTCACTACGCACAGGTGCAGCCACTCCTGTTCCCAGGTCCAATTAGCCTGGCCAATTATCTAATTCTTAACCAATTATCCAATTGGCCAGGTCTAATTAGCTTGACCCAGGGCAGGTGTGGCTGCTTAAACCAGCCATCCCCACACCACAATTATGTTAATATTTTACGCTGTTTTGTTGCTTTCCTTCACAAATGCAGGAAGTAGACCCAGCAGTTTAGCGTCGAACTCGAGGATGCATATCATTGTACGACTTCTGATGTGGGCGTACCTGCAGACAATAACATTAGGTGCGTCATCGAAATAGTGTTGTATTACTGCTAGCTAGCGAAACCGAAAATGTCTGAGGACGAATGAGATTTTGTTTTTGATCATGGGATTGTTGTGCTTTATCGATTTGAGCCGGAATACACAAAAGAAAAGCTGGCTAATTTGCAGGCTGATCGTGCGAGAGCGAGTCAGGAACCGGCCGAGATCGAGGAACCACAGGCTATTCCCAGGACAAACGGCAACTGGTGGTGTGGATGTGCGAAATGCATACCTATGCCAAGTGAGGAGGAGTCCATCTGCTGTCAAGAGTGGGACCTGCTCATTCCCATTTTGGACGAAGTTGAGCAAGCACAGCCACAGACGGACGTAGAAAATGAAGCACCAGCATGTGCGACAGAGCACTCGGCTGTCACCAACCCCGGAGTCTTGGAGACTTCGTTTCAAATGCCAAGGATCAATTGGACATGACATTCCACACCGGATTGTCCAAACGGGACTCTCTCGGAAATGTAAGTGTGTTGGCTATATACTGTAGTAATATCAGTGGATAGCATAACGTTATCATTAGCTAATGGAAATCCTAGTTTTGATGACTGGTGTTCATGTGTGGTAGTCTAAGCATGTGTCTCGATGAGAGTACCGTTACCGTAAAATCCTGTTTTGAACACAGAGGTATAGGGCTTGACGTATTAGCTAAACTACAAGACTGTAACGTTACATCTCTGGCACATGAATGAAGTTAGCAAGAGTGACAATCAAAATTATGCCTAGACCTTTTATGACATATTCTGCCAATATCTGCATGAGCCAGTAAAACCAAAAGAGATAAATATAAATAATACTATGGTGAAACTTTCGATTTCGACGCTAAGTTAACAGAATGTTTTTCTTCACTTCTTCTCAATTTTGCTGCGAAAAGAAATCGAAGAAGAAGAAAAAACCGGAAACCGTACTACTATGTGGACTTGCGCGAAAAAAAATAGGTCTTTGTTTCTAACGTAAATGTCATTTTTCTAACGTAAAATGAAATAACTAATCGAAAGCCCAGGTAGGTGTTAAAATGACCCCAGAAGTGTTATAAAGTGAAATTTCCCTTTAAGGGAATTAACAATAATGACGGAGCACTGCGTTGTAAGAATAAGGATATTGCTGATGCCCTAAATGGCTACTTTGTTGTGAGTTTTACCAAAGAAGAGGTTACTAATAGGCCGGAAGACATACTCAGAATGTCTTGGCAGATATTGAGATCGGGGATTACATTACATTACATTCATTTGGCAGACGCTTTTATCCAAAGCGACGTACAAAAAAAGTGCATTTCATGGTCGCAGACAACTGCTGAACACGGGTTCAGTAAGGTACAATAATTATTTTGTACAGCTATTTCTAGCCGAGAACAATGAATACTATTCTGGCCTAACATCTGCAAAGCCAACTAGGCAGAAGAATAAGCTACAGTATTAGGACAAATACAAATTACCAAGAAGTGCAGGGATGGGGCAACATGTAACAAGTGACAGGAAAAAGGGTTTTTTTGAATTTTTAAAAAATTTTTATTTTATTTATTTTTTATTATTATAAAAGAGTGAAATATACAGCGTGGTGGTGGTTAGTCTAGGTATAGTCTGAAGAGATGAGTCTTCAGGCCACGGCGGAAGACGGGTAGTGAGGGGGATGTTCGGAGAGGGACGGGGAGTTCGTTCCACCACTGGGGAGCTAGGGTGGAGAAGCTCTGTGATCCCTTTGTGCGGGTGGGAGGGGTTACAAGGCGCCCTGCTGCCGCAGAGCGGAGTGGTCGAGCAGGCACATAGAATTGAGTCATGTCCTGCAAGTAGATGGGGGCTGTCCTGTTGGCAGCAGTGTAGGCAAGGGTCAGGGCTTTGAACCGGATCCTGGCAGCGACCGGTAGCCAGTGAAGTGATCGCAGCAGAGGAGTGACGTGGGAGAATTTGGAGAGGTTGTAGATGAGTCGGGCAGCGGCATTCTGAATCATCTGTAGTGGCTGTATGGCACAAGCTGGCAGGCTTGCAAGGAGAGAGTTGTAGTAATCAAGGCGAGAGCCTGGACGAGCAGCTGGGTGGAGTGCGTCGTCAGGTATGGTCGAATCCTCCTGATGTTGTACAGGAGGAATCTGCAGGACCGTGATGTTGCCTTGATGTGCTCCTTGAGGTCCAGTTGGTCATCTAGGACCACCCCCAAGCTCTTGTCAGAGTGAGAGGCAGTCACTGTGGTGCCATCAACCGTGATTGAGAGTTCACGAAGCAAGGAGGTCTTGCACGGGAAGAAGAGCAGCTCAGTTTTGTTGAGGTTGAGCTTCAGATGGTGGCTGGCCATCCAGGTGGAGATGTCAGCCAGGCAGGAAGAGATCTTATCATTGACCTGTGTGGCCGAGGGGGGGAAAGAAAAGAAGAGTTGTGTGTCATCTGCATAACAATGATAGGAAAAGCCATGTGAATTAATGACTGAACCAAGAGATCTGGTGTTTAGGAGAACAGCAGAGGACCCAGTACAGATCCCTGCGGCACTCCCGTAACAAGTGGATGAGAAGCAGAGGCAGACCCCTTCCAGGTGACCTGGTAGGTCCTATCTGCAAGATAGGAAGCGAACCAAGACAGGGCAGTCCCGGCAATTCCCATCCCAGCCAAGGTGGAGAGGAGTATTTTATGGTTGACCGTGTCAAAAGCTGCAGACAGGTCAAGAAGGATCAGGACAGAGGAGAGGCGTGAGGCTCTTGCAGTGGCAAGTGCCTCCGTCACAGCTAGGAGTGCAGTCTCTGTTGAGTGCCCGGATCGGAAGCCAGACTGGTGAGGGTCTAGCAGGTTGTTCTGATGGAGAAAAGAGGTTAATTGTTTAAGAACTGCTCGTTCAAGGGTTTTGGACAGAAAGGGTAGAAGTGATACGGGTTGATAATTTGTTACATTGGAGGGGTCTAAGGTGGGTTTTTTGAGAAGTGGGGTACACGAGCCATCTTAAAATCAGAGGGAACATGACCAGAGGAGAGAGAGGAATTAACAATGGAGGACAGATAGGGAAGGAGCTCGCTGGAAATGGATTGGAGAACTTTAGATGGGATGGGGTCAAGTGGACAGGTGGTTGCACGATGAGAGGTGATGAGTTGTAATACATCGGAGTCCTCCAGCATTTCAAAGGAGGTCAGTGTGGCTGTGGGTTTGTCCCGGGGGGTTGGGGGGCTCACTGGATGGGCGAAGGAGTTCCGGATTGTAGCCACCTTTCCTTCAAAGGCGGCCAGAAAGTCATCTGCGGAGAGGGAAGAGGGAGGTGGGGGTGGAGGAGGAATGAGGAGGGAAGAGAAGGTGGAGAATAGTTTGCGTGAAGTATAGAAGTATTAGATAAATTACATAAACTAAAGACAAATAAAGCAGCAGGCCCTGATGGCATATACCCAGGGGCACTAAAGGAGTTAAGTGAGATCATTTTTAAACCACTAGCATTTTTAGACAGTCTTTAGAAACTGGAGAAATACTCAATGACTGGAAACAAGGTATTGTAATACCAATATATAAGAAAGGGGACCGTACTGATCAAGGAAACTACAGGCTTGTCAGTTTAACTTGCATCACATGTAAAATACTTGAATCCATCATTAGAGACAAACTATAATTATTTCTTGAAAATAATAACATCCTAAAGGATAGCCAACATGGTTTTTGCAAGGGAAGGTCATGCCTGACTAACCTTTTGACATTCTTTGAGGAAGCTACCAAGTGTCTGGATGGGAGCAGGGCTATGATATTATATACTTAGATTTCCAAAAAAGCATTTGATAAGGTACCACATGACAAACTCATTATCAAAATAAGGACAGTAGGAATTACAAGAGGCATTTCAGAGTGGGTTCGGAACTGGTTACGGATAGAACACAAAGGGTAGTAGTAGGAGGGATCTTATCTGAGCAGGGTATTGTGGGAAGTGGAGTTCCACAGGGGCCGGTGCTTGGTCCACGGCTCTTCCTCATTTACATAAATGACCTTGACACGGACATTGAAAGTACACTAGTTAAATTTGCAGATGAATAAAAACTGGGAGGTTTAGCCAACAGTTTGGAATCTACTAAAGTAATCCAAGAAGATTTAAACAGAATCCAGAAGTGAGCAGAAACCTGGCAAATGAAATTCAATATAACTAAATGTAAAGTTCTACATGTGGAGAATAAAAACATAGGGCAGGATTACTTTATGGGTGGTACAAAATTAGAATGTGCACATGTACAAAAAGACTTGGGAGTAATAGTTGATCAAAGCCTATCAGGGTCTGGTCAATGTGCTGTAGCAGTAAAAAAAAAAAAAAGACAACAGGATGCTGGGATACATAGCCAGAAGTATTGAATATAAATCTAAGGAGATCATACTCACCCTATACAATACCCTTGTCAGACCACACTTAGAGTATTGTGTGCAGTTCTAGGGGCCGTACTACAAGAAAGATATAGAGGCGCTGGAAAAGGTCCAAAGACAGGCAACCAGATTGATTCTGGGTATAAAAGATAAGTGTTATGAGGAAAGGCTTGAGATGCTTGGACTATTCAAGCTAAGTAAAAGGAGACTTAGGGGAGATTTGATTGAGGCATTTGAATTTATTAAATGGATTAACAAAGTGAACTACAGGAAATTATTCAAGTTGAGTTCAGTTAGCAGAACGAGGGGGCATAAATGGAAACTGGCAAATGGTAAATTTCACACACAGACATTAGGAAATATTTTTTCACACAGAGAGTGGTCAATGTGTGGAATAGCTTGCCTGAACATGTAGTGGAGGCAGAAACACTGGGGGTATTCAAGGCCTGGCTTGATACAGTGTTAGATACTATCTAGCTTTAAGGTAAACTAAACATTAAGTACAGTTTAGTGGTAGGAATAGACGAGCAGTGTTGGGCTGAATGGCCTGTTCTCATCTTACGTTATGTTATGTTACATTATGTTAAAACTGTGCAGGCAGAATTGCAGACTGTGTTAGAGATGGGAGTGACAGAAGAATCAAACAGTGCGTGGAGCAGCCCCATTCTGCTTGTGCCTAAGCAGGATGGGCCTGCGCACTTCTGTGTTGATTATCGCAAGGTGAATGATGTCTCATGCTTCGATGCTTATCCCATGCCTAGGGTCGACAACCTCCTGGACCGGCTGGGCACTGCTCGTTTTTTCACAATGCTGGATTTACCGTTGAGTCTAAAGAAAAAATGGCCTTCTTCACTCCATATGGGTTGTACCAATTTGTCACCCTTTCTTTCGGGCTGTTCACGGCCACCGCTACGTTCCAACGCCTCATGGATTGGATGCTGTGGCCCCACTCTCCATATGCTGTGGCCTACTTGGATGATGTAATCATCTATGGTGACTAGAGCCCGACCGATATATCGGTTTGGTCGATATATCGGCCATTATTTGACTTTTTTGACGACGTCGGGATTGGCAGTTATGCAGCCGATGTGTCCCGATTTTTAAATAAGTATAATAAACAAAAAAAAACATTGATTATTTATCTGTACTTGTCTGTTTGAACGTTGTAATTGCTATTTACTAGAAATATCCAGTAGAGGGAGCTCTAATACAAGTGTGAACTGCAGCAGCTGACGCGCTACTTTTGTAATAAGACGTTTGTCACTCGTGCCTCATCCAGTATTCTCCACTGCAAGACTTGTCTGCACAGATTCAATTGCCGCAATAAAGGTATGTATATTTAGTGAAAGTTTTTAATTAAATGCGTTTATACGACCACTATGTTTATCAATCCTCATTATCAAGCGAGAGAGCTAGCTAACATATTTGGTTCACTTGCAGCTGGCTAGCAAGCCTCTATGAAGTGGCAGTGAGCACATAAGCAGCGTAGGATCTACATTTCCAGGACATCGCTGTATTCTCAAATAAATAACCAGCCAAAATAAAATGGTGATTGAATGCATCACACATTTGTTTTTTTATCTGAGATAATGATATTAGCTACTATATGATGCTGTGTCAATAGCCAACGCGTTATTGCAAGCGAGTGTGTCATCTAGTCACGCGTCATCGTAGCAAGCTATCCAGACAGAAAAAACGCTGATAAAACACTTCTAACGTGGATCATTTTAAGCCATGTTATCTAGCTTTGTCGTGATAACATGAGAGAAGGATTGCTGTTGGAGAAGTGAATCAACCAACAGTTAGCGCGGGTAACCTGCACGAAAGCGCATTGTATTTTTCACGTATTTCATCCAGTCAATATAATTTCATCTAACATTACACTTGATTCACTCATTAGCTCCGCTAGATAATGTCTTACTCTTTAAGATCATGTAGTAGAAATAAAATAAGAAAATATAATTTATTTAACTTACTGAGAATATATAATATGAAATAATGAGGCTGTGTCAACTGCTAATGCGTTATTGCGAGCGAGTGTGTCATCTAGTCACGCGTCAGAGCATATTGTAGTTATTTTCATCGCCAAATTCTTATGGACAGGGAAGCTCACTAGATAAAGTCTTACTCTTTGAGATCATGTAGTAGGAATAAAATAAGAAAATATAATTAATTTACTGAGAATAGATACTAAGAAACAATAATAACAAATTAATATCAACAACAACAATAATAATTTAATAATAATTTATAAAAATCTATGTTTGAAACTGGAAAACTAATTTTTTTTAATTAAGTTTTTATAGATGGCTGGAAAAGAAAGGAGTAAAAGCAAGGTGTGGTGTTATTTTGATTTCATACACTTAAAGATGGTGTTAATATATATATTTAATTTAATATCATATTTTACATTTTTTTATCTAAAAAGTTCTTTGTGTGTTTATTTTTATTTGTTTGCTTATAAGTTAAATGTTCTTAAATATAGAAAGGTACCCAGGCGTCACAAATGCTTGTATATTTCACTAACGGGCCACTCAGTCTCAAAAGGGACATCTCTACATGTAAAACCAATGGTAAGGTTGTATATTTATTCAATATTTAGTTCCAGATATTGACTGTAGAATGACATGGTATCATTTTTGAAAACTTTGTCTTGTTTATTTTGTTATTCAGTGAGCAGCGTTTTCAATGCTGTATTGGCATATCTTAGGGCTATTGTTGGGTTTATCTTGTTGCTATGACGGAATACGATTTTTGAGTGGTGAAAGAATATTTTCTAGTTCTATTTTCACCGTTGTTAAGCAAAAACCTCTGGTCGTTAATTCTATAAAAACAATGATTCTATCAAGAAACAAGCACGAAACCGTGCAAACCAACAACGCACCTGTACAAAGTGTCATGAGTAAAACTTGGCTAACTATATAGCTAGCTAGCTATGGCATGTCCTCACCTCTGTAACATTATTTGTTGTCCTCTGTGTGTCCATATTAGGGTTGAGCCGAATACTCGGACGAAACGAGTATCCGGTACGGGTAATGTACTTTTTACAAGCACAAGTACCATCTGAGTAAAATGTGTCATTATCCGTACTCATGATGAAGGAAAATCCTCATTGGGTACCTGTGTCCAGTGTCCACATCGTTCCGTGATAGGCCAGCCACACACAGAGCTCCTCCTCTACACAGAGCCTATACAAAGTTCACTGCTGCTGCGCCACATAACACTCTGTCCACAGGGATCTATTATCTATTGTCATATATTCTCAATAAAATAAAGTTAGCAATTCTCATATTCCACTCAACACATTATTCTCACCATAGCTAAACACACTTCTACTGGACATTCACACGTAAGCACATATTACTGATTACAAACGGACATTTCTAACTTCTAGCTTGCTACAGTGGGCCTAACCATAGACGTATATATGTCTATGGGGCTGTGGGGCTAACTAGACAGTTAGCTAGGGACTACATGATATAAGCATGTACTTGTATTTCCTAACATTTAGTGATCTCATACACACACTCTACTAGCATCATTGACATCCTAGCATTCTTATACATCCACTGTACTAATGCAATATCACTTTTGTGCACATTTAGAAGTCGTCGTCACTCACCTGAAATCACAAGACATACAGTACATCGTGGTTAGTCAACTGTAACCTGGCGCGCTCTGTCTACTACTGTCTTCACACCGTCAGTTCATTTAAAAAAATAATAAAACCAGAGTAATGATAACAGCGTCTTTTCCGGCTACCACAGAGTGAATGCGATGATAAGAAAATTTTTGGTTAAGCTGACCTATAAAACGCTATTCCAAAAGCAAAATTAGACATGTTATACATCGTTAGAAAGCTTAAACTCTCACCTACTGAATAAATGAATTGTCAATCAAGCCAGTATGTAGTAAAAAGGGCGACAACGCCGTAAACGACACGTGTGGTATTGAGCTTGTACGTCAAATTGCCTCCAGGGGGCGTCTGGTTCGTGACATCACAGCCCAATGTTAAAATCCTATTGACTTTTAAAAAATCATTGATTGTAAAATATCTATAGCGACCGTCATTCTCTACCGTAGCATGTGCTTGGTTATATTTATTTCAATCTCTGCGGGGAAAAAAACCGATTTATGTCGATTTACGATGTGCTGGTGGTCCTGAACTACACTAAATCAATCCAGTCGCACGGATACACGTCACAAACACGTGTGCCTGTAAGTCTACCCGTGGTGCCTTGGCTGCCCCTAACTGCTGGTCTGGGATCATATTTCCCTTCCCAGGTCCTAACTTTAACCATTAGTAGGAGAAGAAAATAACTGACTCTGGACCAGCAGATAGGGCCAACTGCACCCAACACCGGTGGATAGCTAGCTATAACCATGACAAATGCGGTGTCACTGGTTAGCGTAATGCATTTTTTCAATGGTCAGGACAATAATGTTAAGAAGGGAGAAAATCATTCCAAATCCAACCATGTAGAGCAGGTCATATACAGCCAGAGTAGATTAGCGGGTCTGTTAGCGCCAGCATGAAAGATATTGTTTATAAAGTTTCAGTTAGCTAACGTTAACGTTAGGAATGGCTGGATCAGCAGGTAGCTAGCTAGCTGTCAAAGTCAGGTTTATTTGTCATTACAAACCATATGCTGTACAGTACACAATGTAACGAAACTTCATTTCGCAAGGCTTCGGTGTAACATAGACTTTCAGTCTGCTTACAGCACTTACAAAGGAATACACACATTGTGAAAATCAGAACCACAGTGCACTTCAACAGGTGCAGTAGACAAGAGATAGGCCTAGACAATTTCTAATAAATAGTTTTATTAAAACATAGTAAGTAGTAAATATATTGTCGGTAATTTATCGAAAACCATGCTGGCTATATTGTTGTTGTGTTGTGATAAAAATATATATGACGTTATATTCCATTTGAAATTACGTCTTAAGTTAGTTAGGTTAGGTTTTAGGCTACTCTTTTATACGGTCTATGGTTGTACTTTATAGATCCCTGAAAGGAAATCCTGTTGTCATCACGACCATACAATTATGATGTGAAATAAACAATATAACTTAATAGTAACAAATCTGTTATTTCCAGTAATTTTAAATTGAAATACGATATCAAAGTGACATTAGAAGTAGAAGGGCGCAAGCGTGCTCCAGCTGAGCCGTGACGATATAAACGTGCGTCGTGAGCACAGTACCGGTATGTGTAGTTCCTAAGCGTACTAAATGTACACAACGTTGTACCTTGTATTTGTACAAGCTCTTGTAAGTGAAAACGTCACCAAGCCACTCCCCTCGTTGTCCCGCAAATTTGTCAATGGGAAAATGAATGGGGAAATTTTCAATAAGCGATATTTTTAGTTAAAAGTCGGGAACCAGTTAGCTATTGGTATGTGGTACTCATGACATATATGACTCATGAAATATAATATCAGCAGCACGATTGACCCATAAGAAGTACAAGGTACAACGTTGTGTACGTTTAGTACGCTAAGGAGCTACACATACCACTGTGCTCCCGACGCACGCTTATATCATCATGACTCAGATGTCCTTGCCCCCTTCTACTTCTAGTGTCATTGAGTTTGATATTAGTCTCGCATAACCAGATCCATCTACACACTTCCTTTTAGCGCCATTTCAATTGCAATTTTTAGATGTTTCCAATTTTTAGATTTTTCCAATTTTAGACTTTTCCAACTTTTAGATTTTTCCAATTTTATATCTGTACATATTTGCATTTTCTTGTTCTTTCAATAGCTACTACTACTAGCTGACTAGGTTTTTTTTCTTGCTAACGTTAGCTAGTAACTTTTACTGTGTATAAATATTTAGCTAGCTAGCTATGTTATAGATTATCGATTTTATAGCTATAGTTATTATTAGGTAGTTATTTTATATTTGTAAAACTTAGCTTAGGATATTACAAACGTTAGCTGGGTGTTCGCCAAGATGGTGCGGTGCTTTGCCCCGGGCTGCAACCACGAGTCTGATGTGGATGCCTGTTCCTTCTTCCGATTTCCAACGCACGAGGAGCAGAAGCAAATTTGGACTAGACTTGTACGGTAAGTGGACACTAAATTTATCGTTTTACTAGCGAGAAAAGCTGTAACGTTAGTGTTGAAAATGCAAATATCCAGCTAAAATGTAATAACGTTAAAAATAATCACCTAAAAATTGGACCACCTAGAACAATCAGACATTTCCAACAGTGTATATTTATTTATTTTGAAAACTGCTCAAGTATGCTTTGCTAAGAAACTAAAACTGCCACTGTATTATCCTAAATTCTGAATTAATTGGTCATCCTTGTTTGAAAATGTATGCCAAGCAAACAACTTGAATTTTAAATTGACCCGTTTTAGAGTTTCACATCACTGAAGTGCACAAGTGCTGGACATAGATAACCAAATAAAACATATGCATATGCAGGAGGGTAAAGTCACTTTAGTAAATGCAATCGCTATGGTGACACATAATGAAATGTCAAATATCTGTGTTATGTAATGTCAGGATAATGACCTTTCTATTTGGTCGGTGTGATGCAGTTCTATATGGAAAATTGTCAGTGACTTTATGAAATCTAAAGGTTAAACCGCCTCGTTTCGTGAAAAATTGGCATCATAACAGACGGTAGAAAAATTGTACTGGACAAGGCAATATTTTGTGTATTTACAGCAGACATTGACACGTGAATAAACGTTTATTATCAAAACTGTTAGCCTAATTAAGCAGACAATTAATGATTTTGACAATGTGTTCAAGTATTGCACAGTATGTCTAATATTTTTTATTTTTTGTTTGTTGGTCTGCATGTTTTCAATTAGACGAGCTGACAGGAGGCCCAGTAGCAGCTCAAGGCTTTGTAGCTGTCACTTTCCAAAGGGCAAGGAGAAGGGACCTCTTTGGTTTCCTTGGCATGGTACTCCATCAAGTGAGGCTCGCGAAGTCGGCAGTGGTTCAAGTGATGCTCCTGAAAAGGGCAGCGATTTCACTGAGGCTCGCGAAGTCGGCAGTGGTTCAAGTGATCCCCCTTCAAAGGTATTTTCTCCTGAAGTTCAAGCCATCATTGAAGAGAGTGAGGTTACTGATGCACAAGCCAAGCTCCAGTCTCTAGATGAGAAGATGCAGTACTGTAGGCAACGGTATTCTGCTTTCCAGTTGTCCAAAACTGTTATTAGATTAGAGACAGGATTGCCAGACAAAAGAGCCTTACAGGCTCTTGTGGGTTTTGTGGCGCGGTTTCAGGACACAATAACTTACTACAGTGGGTGGAGGGTAGAATGTCTGTCATTAGAAGACCAGATATTCATGACATTAATTAAGCTCAGACAGAACTACCTGTCTGTTCATCTGGGGGAGTTATTCCAGTGCAGCACAGCCACAGTGAGTAATATTGTGTCTACATTCACTCAAACACTCCATGAATTGCTATTTAAAGGGGTAATTAATGTGGTCCCAAGTCGGAAGAAAAATCAGACCAGTATGCCAGCTTCTTTCCACTCCTTCCAAAACTGCAGGATGATCATTGATTGTACTGACATAAAGATTAAGGCTTCAAGTCAGATGGACAAGAACAGAGCAACGTATTCATCATACAGGGGGATGAACTCTTTTAAGCTATTACGAGGAGTTGCACCCAATGGTGTAATTACATACTGCAGTGATCTGTACCCTGGGTCAACATCAGACAAGGCCATCGTCGAAAAATCTGGTATTCTAGAACACTTCCAGTTAGGTCACTTAATCCTGGCTGATAAAGGTTTTTTAATCGGATATTTTGCCACAAGAAGTTAGCCTCAACATCCCACCACGGAAAGCTATTGGAGAGTGAGGTCAAGATCTGCCATGATATAGCAAAGAATCAAATTCATGTCGAGCGAGCAAAAGCTTGTTTGAAAATGTTTAAAATTTTGCATAACATGCCAAATTTGCGGATGTGGTGGTACAAGTTTGCTGTGCCCTAGTTAATTTACAGAATCCCTTGATCAAGGAAGTGGATGTTGATTAAAGGGGCTTTTGTGTGCACCCCAGACCGTTTTTAGGTTGCTTGCTTCAATATTTAGATATTTGATACCCGTGTAAGCAAAACCCCCCCATCCAATAGAAGTACGTTCAACATCAGACTTCACGTTCATCTCATTGTAAGCACACGTCCCTGCTTCTCATGACTGATATTGTCCTTCTAATGAATGCGTCGCCCTTCATTTTTCGATTAGTTATTTCATTATGTTAATATTTTACGCTGTTTTATTGCTTTCCTTTACAAATGTAGGAAGTAGACCCAGGCAGTTTAGTGTCGAACTTGAGGATGCATATCATTGCATATCATTGTGCGACTTCTGATGTGGGCATACCTGCAGACAATAGAGGGTATGCACTGACGTCACTTTCACACCGGAATATGCCCCCTCAGTCGGACTGAGTAGCAAAACATGCTGCAACATGGCTGCCTTTAGTAGGGAAAACTGTGAAACCCGGAGTAAAACAAACGATTATCTGCTTAAATTAAAGGCAGTTGGACTCGACAGTGATCCATTACCAGCATACAAAAGCCTTGACGCTTGGTCGTACTTCAAGGCGGGATGTGTTTTTTGTGTTCTCGCGGCATTCAAGCTGAACGCTAATGCTGCCATTCAGTAATTCAGTCTTTCTGCCACTCAATATAACATTAGGTTGGTCGTAGAAATACATGTCCAGCAGCCAGTCTGGGCAGCATGTGATGCTTGAAGAAGCCCTCCAGTGCTGCAATGTTATCCTGCCAGGTGTCATCACGGGCTATTGCAATAACTATGGCCAGCTTTGTGGTCCACACAACAAAGAAGCAGGTGGATCGGCCAGTTACATGGAGTTGACCCTGCACTCGGTGCCAGTAGACATGGCTTGTCTTCAGTGAGTATGCCGCCCCCCTCCTGCTGAAGACAAAAATCTTTGTTGGCAATGGCCTCCTCGATGGTCATGTTGCGTTCCCGGTAAGGGCACTTGACTTCGAGGAGTTCTTCCTTTCCAACAAGACCATCAGGGGAAGCTCCCAGGATCCCTGATCTTGTGAGCCAAAGGCCAGAGTCCTCCACTTTGAGCCCTGTTGCCTGTTCAAATGCTTTCATCCCCTCCTTTTCATTCGAGATGCCCCACTGAACAGCAAGGACTCCCGCGAGAGACTTCTCCAGGAGGATCCTGTCGACAAGCGCTGGGGACACATTCTTTGCTTTTATGACACTCTCAAATTTGCTTGCCGTCAGTCTCCCTTTGCGGAAGTCATGCCAGTGAGGGTTGTCCCGCAGGCCAATGGTGTACCTCTGCAAGTTGGTCACTTGCTCTTCTGTGAGGGTGAAAGCAGTATATATTGCCTCCTCCCCCAGATGGTCAAACTGCTGAAGAATCTGTGGCAGTGGCAATGGCAATGGCAATGACACAGACTCTACACTGTGTTCTTGGGGCTCCTCTTCAGGTTCAGGTGACAGCAGCCAGCCAATCCCACTAAATCTTCCTGCCAACTGATCCCTCAGCCATGCCCGGTCCTCCTCAGTCACCTCCCTGCCGACAGCCTTGTATTCTCTAGGAGGATACAGGTCTTTTATAGACATCACTTCCTTCGTAGTAGAAGTTTTCCACCATCGGCACTCCATGTCAGTACGCCCAATGTTGTGCATTGCAAAAATTGCCAGTTCTGCAGCATGACTGCACTTAAAGGACCCACGTGGGCATTCACATAATGAATAGGTGATTTTCTCACCATCCAAAGAGACCTGGCAATGAAAAATTAGTCTCATTGACACATGTTTTACTATTTATTAGAATTTTTTTATATTTCATCATATGCCATATTGGGAGTTATTCTTGAAACTTTACCACCTTGGTATATTTACCACCTCTTTTTTCAGATGAATGAAACAGGTAAATTCTAAATCAGCTAGTGTGCATGGTTTGGGTGCAACAAATAATTGTAAATAAGTTTCTTCATATTACTTAAAACATTCTGCAACACGTGTTTTATAAGTGTTGCGTGTAGTGTGATGACGTTTTCAATTATTGGGGAAATATAACTCAAGAGGATGTTGGCATGGTTTGTATAATCTGCTAAATTGTAATGAACACCAAAAGTCTCTAAGGCTCAGGTGAGAGAATGCAAGGGTGCAACTCAGAATGTATTGATGCACATCACAGACAGGTATTTAACAAATTCATGGAAATAACAGATTTGTTACCATTAAGTGATATTGTTTATTTCACACTCATAATTGTAAGGTCGTGATGACAACAGGATTTCCTTTCAGGAATCTACAAAAATACAACCTAACCTAACTAACTTAAGCCGTCATTTCAAATGGAATATAACGTCATATATATATTTTATCTATGTTGTAACGATATAGGGTTGACCAAGAACTTTTACAATGTTCAAAGCACTAACGTTAATGCATAGCTTCCTAAATGACAATATCTAACGTGGCCGTACGTTTCTCACGGATGAGCACTAACTTAATTGAATAGTGTTTGGAAATATATTTTTATTTAAAAAATAGGTAATTCATTTTGTATTTTTTGCCTAGACATTTGCGTTTGTGGCACTTTATTTCTTCCTAAATTATGAATATAAAATAATCTAAGTATTAGATTACTAATAATTAGGACTACTATTGTAAATGGTACAAATGTCTTGCGTCAGTTAACCCATTTTTCAAGTCAAATAGTGTACCCTCAAAATGGGAAAGGATTGGCCAGATTTGGCATGTGCGCAAAGGGGTTCAACAGGCTCTCTATGGTGAACTGCTTCTATATACACCTCATTTTACCCTCCCGTTTTGTCTGCAGAGGGATGCATCCAACAGCGGGCTGGGGGCCATTTTGTCCCAGGAGGTGGAGGTGGTCAACCGCCCGGTGCTGTACATTAGCCGGAAGCTGTCACAGCGGGAGGCAAAGTACAGCACAGGGGAGACGGAGTGTTTGATCATCAAGTTGGCAGTCGGTGCTGTCCGCTATTATCTCCTGAGATGCCCTTTCACTCTCTGTTCGGACACTGCACCCCTTCAGTAGCTCCACCGCATGAAAGATGCCAACGCCCTTAGGAGTAAACATGGAGGACTGAGGCAAAGGAGGCAGCACTAAGCAGATTGATCATCCGTGATTCCAACATGGCGGCACGCTGCTGCTAGATACCGGCGACTAGCCGGCTGCACTAGCATGTTTTTTCTCAACTAAAGAGCATCATAACGCGGATAAATCTGGCCGGCACCAAAGAGCCAAGTACTGTCCACCTGAACTTGAGAGCTTTATTGACAATCGCTACAATGTATTAGTCAGAATGACCGATGCGGAAAGCCATTCACCGGAGGAGAAAAAAATGAAAACCCGCTGCTCATCTACCGATACGGACGACCTGTTCACATCTACAGCCACCGCTGTCACAGGGGAGATGAAGCTCCTGCAATCACTCAATGGAAAGCTACAAACACTAGATTTAATAGGACAAGATATTCTGGACATTAAAGAAAGCCTGGAGTTCAACCAAAAACAAGTAGACGATCTGCGGAAGGACAATGACCAACTCAAAGGTACTGTCAATGAATTGCAATGCAAATTGGATAAAGTCATTGGGGAAAATAAAATTCTAAAAGAAACTGTCCTCAACATTCAGACGCGTAGCATGTGCGTCAATCTGATCTTTACCGGTATTAAAGAAAGCAATCCCAATAACCCCGAGCAAACTTTGAAGGAGTTCTTTTTGAACTCCTTAAAACTTCCATCTGAGTTGATTAACAACATCATGTTCCACCGCATGCATCGCCTGGGCAGCAAAAGCAATAAGGGGCCGAGGCCATTAATTGCTAAATTTAAACATTACCAGCAGAAAGAACTGGTCAAAAGCAAAGGCAGGGAGCTGAAAGGTACGATGTTCGGCATGAACGACCAATTCCCCAAATAAATTTCCGAAAGACGTAAAAAACTGTAACCGCTCTTCAAAGAACACCGGAATAGCGGATGACGAGTTGCACTAGTGGTCGATAAACTGTACATTGAGGGCCAACTGTTCTGTGACAGTAAAGTTACACCCTGGCTTTTTTGAAACAGGATGATCTAGGCCTACATCGTGTAGGCACAATCACTTTCTCGTCGACCCATGTTCCATTGACTTTAAGGACTGTTATAGTTAATGAAACTTAAAAGCTCATGCGCACTGGGAAAGTATTGTCACCCAATTTCCACCCCTGATTTAGTTAGTGTATTTGCATCCTAGCCTTTCTCTCTGTCTCGCTCGGTCTCTCTCTCTCTCTCTAACTATCTCTATGCCATTCCATGTGCTGCAGTGCGGAGTGGAGGGATTTGTGTGTTTGTCTATGAATTATATGTTTTCTCGCTCTCTCTCTCTTACTCAGTCTCAACCTCTCTCTCTCTATGCCATTCCATGTGCTGCAGCAGGGGGGGTGAGGGGCGGGGGGGATCTGTGTGTATGTCTGTTTCTATGTTTGTCTATGAATGTTATGTTTTATGTCATCTCTGTTATCATGTATTCATATCATGTCTCAATTCCATACCCACATCTATATAATTGCACAAAGAATAATAATTCAAAGAAAAGAGGTGTTGCAGTGTTGATTAACAAAACAATACCGTATAGCAATAAATCAATCACAGCACATCCTGAAGGACGATATATAATAATCAATGGTTCTATTGGGGAAGTTAAGTTAACAATAGCTAACCTACATGGCCCAAATGAGGACAACCCAGCATTTTTTCATAAATTCTTTTCAGCATTAATGAACTTCTCTGATACAACAATTATTATTGGAGGTGACTCCAATACAACTATTTACCCAAAACATTTAAATCCTTCAGACTGTGGCAATCATCTGAAACAGTTAAACAATATATGGCTGACTTTGGTCTTGGTGATAATTGGTGACTAAAAAACCCTACCAAATGAGAATATACATATTACTCACCCCATCACAAATCTTTCTCCCAAATTGATTACTTCCTCACTAGCAACTCGATCATATCAGACACAAGAAGTAAAAATCCACCCCATTATTATTTCCGACCACGCTCCAGTAAGCTTCACCTTTATTAATGAAACCACCCTTAAACCATGCACAAGATGGCGTTTTAACGCATCATTGCTTGCAGATTCCGACTTCAACACTTACCTGAATAGAGAGTGGGCACCTTTCATCGAATTAAATGACTCTCCAACAACCTCACGTATACTACTCTGGGAAACAGCCAAGGCAGTGATAAGGAGAAAAATAATCTCATAGTCCATGAATAAAGAAAAAGGAAAGAGCAAAAACTGGAAAGAGAACTTGAGCAGAGAATAGGAGAACTGAATGGTATACTAGCTACAAATCAATCTGATGATATAAAAAGAGAACTAACTGAAACAAATTACAAACTTAATAATATCATAAACAAGAAGACCCAATTTCTCATACAGAGGCTAAAACATAACTACTTTGAACACAGTGACCAATCAGGAAAACAACTGGCAAATTAACTCAAGCGACAACAAGAAAAAACTACTATACAAACTATTAAATACTCAGAGGGGAATACCATCTACACTCCAAATGATATATCAGCAACATTTCAAACTTTCTATAGCAACCTTTATAAACTGGATTGCACGCCTAACCTAACTACAATAAACACGTTCCTTGACAACATATATCTTACCAAGTTACCAGAACTTCATGCAAATATCATAGACAGACCCATTACACTAGATGACTGTGAGGAAGCACTTCAAGCCATGTCAAATAATAAAGCACCTGGATCAGATGGTTTCCCCACTGAATTTTACTAGCACTTTTGGACCACAATATCACCACTATTCATTAAGATGACAACAGAAATTTACAAATCTTCCAACATCCCACCACATATGAATATGGCACTTATATCAGTTCTCCTCAGACCTAACAAGGATCTTACTCTCTGCTCAAGCTATCGCCCCTTATCACTCATCAACACAGACATCAAAATTATTAGTAAAGCGTATAATTTTTTTCTTTTTCCCACGGTGCGCAGGAACTGGCGCCGTGGACTATGAGTGGCAAATTGTGGTCACTCACTCAGTCAGTCAGTCATTCAGTCACTCACTCACTCACAGACAACCTTTGAGGGATGTTTATTGGGATGCATGCGCAGGTGGTGCTTCGTTTAGTAGGACGCGTGTGCAGGTGGTACGGCACAACATTTTTAAGCACAGCTTTATCGCCTAACATTACTTTAGCTAACCCTAACATGTTCGCGTTTCGCCTACTTTAGCTAACCTAGTTAGCGCGTATGGATACTATTCTGCACGCATGAGTAGGAGCTAAGGATACACAGCTACAATCACGGATACAGATGTATGGACACACAGAGGACAACAAATAACGCTACAGAGGTGAGGACGTGCCATAGCTAGCTAGCTATGTAGCTTTAGAATGTCGCCAGCAGTGTATGCGCGTGAGCTCAACAACACATTTCTCATAGAAAAGGTAGTTTGTAGTCTTTTTTTAGTTCATTACAGTGGTGGTACAAGTGACAAGAAGTAAGTGGTAGTGTGCTGTTAGCCTTTATTGATTGCCGTACAAGGTTCATGTAAAGTAGCTAGCACAATCTGACAGCACTAACCCATAAAAATGTACTGTGAATGGTACTTGCTCAATCAAACGGTAAATGTGAAAAACATTCTATTACTAGTCAGTGGCACCGAAATTTTCTGTCACACCCTCAATAAATGGCAAAACTCCCAGTAGAAGATGAAAATCTTTTTACGTTTTATATTTTCTGAAACACTATCGATTCCGCATGGCCACAGTGAGTGAAACTAGGCAATCTGAGCGTATAGTTTCTATGTAAATTACTTCAAAAGGATTCAGCCTTGTTGTTTGCTACCTAAACTTCACAGCACAGTCATTGCTGTTATCATGATTGTAGAATGAAGTGTCTGTTTTCAACCAATTGCCATATATGAGCATGTAAAATCAACCAAAAAATATAATTCACCAAGTTGCGCCGTGGGTCTGGACAGTTTCGTGCTTTTTATAAATAGTCCCCCCATTTTAGGGTACTATAGTGTTTGGGACAAATGGCTTCAGAGGTGTTTCTGATTAGTCAGGTATGTTCAATTGCTTCTTTGGTGCAGGTATAAGAGAGCCTTCTGATCTAGTCTTGGTTCTAGGTTTTTGATTGCCTTTGGAGACTGTTATTGGCATTGGTCAACATGAGAACCTGAGAACATGAGAGAGAGTTGTGTTAATGAAAGTCAAGAAAGGCATTATGAGGCTGAGAAATAAAAGAAGAAAAAAAACAGAGACAATGACAAAACCTTAGGCTAACCAAAACCAACTGTTTGGAACATAATTACAATCAATGAAGACAAGTCAGCCACTACCTGTTCCAGCCATACATGCCCAAACCATAACACCCCCATCACCTTGTTTCACAGATGAGGGGGGTGCTTTGGGCAGCTCCTTTTGGCCTCCATATTTTTCTCTTGGCATCACTCTGATATAAGTTAATCTTGGTCTCATTTAGCCACAAGACCCTTTTCCAGAACTCTGCAGGCTCTTTTAGGCAATAATTAACATGTAGTAAAGTAAGATAGTAGCTACCTAGCTAGCTAATGTGCACGTTCGTTTAATATCTGCCCGATACCCCCTGGTTATGTCATGGGGAAATGTGTGCAGCTTCAGAACCCAGCTCAGCAAGAGCCCTTTAATGAATGTGCCCAACGTTCACATTTCATAGTACAATTGTGCATGCGTTTATAGAGCGACCATACTCACATCACATTTTATGGACCCAATTGAAGTCAGATCCTTGTGGAAGATGACCTGCCCTTGCTGTCACTGGGCTTGTCAATCTGCCTGCCCTTGTGTTATGGAGGGACAGTAATAGTGTTTTCAGTCTGTGGTTGCAAATTATGAATTCGACCAATGCAAATATTCATTTATATTTTCTAAAAGTATTGAAGATGTATCACCGGGCCAAATGCTAGCTCGCTCCCGTGTTTTTCCGGTGACACTGAGTAGTATTGCCAAGGCTACCAATCTCTCATTCAGGTTAACTAACAATCTACTTAATGTGGGTCTGGTTAGCATCTCGCTTTTAAAAACATTATTTGCTGGCTATACTCAATTTACACACATAATTCTAGCAATTGACTGATAGAAAATAAAAATTAGCTGAATAATTGCAGAAGTGCATGACGTGGACAGATAAATGTGTGTGTGTGTGTGTGTGTGTACAGTATTTAGGGTGGGTTGGCCGGCTGTACTGCCAGCAGGGTGTTCTGATGCGTCTAGTGCAGTCTGCTAAGCGAACCATTGCATGGAGGGATGCCTGCAATCTCCCTCCTTCAGCTTCTGCCGCTGGCCACCCCAGCCAGGGTCCAGGAAGCAGTGTGTAAGTCTTCTGTAGTCGGTACATAGCCTCTCCCTCACCAAGACTCCTACTATGCCTCCTTGTGGCAGCCCATGGTAACTGGGGTTTCACGACCCCAGGCTAAATCAGTAGGGGATCTCGGAGCTGCAGTTGTCCCTAGAGGTGTTACGCCAACCACTGTCCCACTGCCACGTGGGTAAACCATTGGGTGGTACGATGGCTAGGGGAGTAAACCCTGAGCTCAAATCTGCAGTTGGGGATAGGCACAGGCGGAGTCCAACAGACCGGACCACCGGCAGTCCCCTGCAGCTCCAGCCAGACGAAGGTTGTCATGAGCTCCTCATGCCACCGGAAGTATGTCTGGCGGAGTGAAGATGGTGGGAGTGAGGACTGCACACCCGCACCCTCACCTTAATCCTTTCCCTGCGCAAGCCCCTTGCCCCACCCCCCCCACCCCAAAGCCCTGTGGCGATATGGAATGGCGGCAGGTACAGGCCAAGGATATGGCTGGGAGTGCCTAGCCAAACCATGCACACAGGCGGCAATGGAGTGATGGTCGCTGAGATTGCGGGATGGAGCAGCGTGTCTCCTCTTCCATTGCGTCTGAGCAGCCCCACACTACTCACCCCTGGCGGGGAAGGACCTAGAAAAGGTGGTCCAAAAAATGGTCTGCTCCCCCAACTCCGGACGGTAAGCCGCAACCGTCGGAGCATCCCTCTTTGTGGTCGAAGAATCAAAAAAAAAAAAAAAATTTACTTGCACATCGCTTCGTGGAATGTCCGCACGCTCCTGGATATGGCTGAAACACCTGACAGGCCCCACCGTAGAACAGCACTTGTGGCCCTTGAGCTTGCGAAGTATAACATTGACATCGCAGCACTCAGCAAGACCAGGCTACATGGAGAGAACTCCCTGACAGAAGTTGGTGCGGGGTACACCTTCTTCTGGAAAGGGGTCCCCGAAGGCACACGCCGCCTCCACGGAGTTGGCTTCGCTGTGAAGACCCATCTGCTGCAGCGCATCCCAGAATCCCCCACTGGCATAAATGAAAGGCTGATGACGTGGCGCATTCCCCTTACAAAAGGACGCTTTGCCACCCTCATCAGCGCCTACGCACCAACCCTGGACGCAGAGAATAACATCAAAGAGGACGTTTACAGAAACCTTGACTACATCATCCAGAAAACCCTGACAGACAAACTCATACTCATGGGAGACTTCAATGCTTAGAGCATCTCGTATGGAGTAAAGTCCTTGGCCAGCATGGAGTGGGGAAAATGAACAGCAATGGGCTCCGGCTCCTCTCCCTCTGTGCAGAACATCGCCTGGCCATTACCAATATTACCTTCCAGATGAAGAACAGACTCAAAACCACCTGGCAACACACCCGCTTAAAACACTGGCACCTTCTGGATTACATCATTGTCCGTCAAAAGGACAGACAGGATGTTCTTATCACCCGAGTCATGCACGGGGCTGAATGTTGGACTGATAATCTTATGGTCAGATCCAAACTCCTCATAGATATTCAACCCCGCCGCCCAAGGACAGCCCCAAACAGAAAACTCAACTGCACAGCACTGAATGACCCCACCACCACAGGCAACCTCCGACGGCTCCTTGCAAGAAACCTTGATCAAGTTCCGGAGGAATCCACTGATTGGTCAGCTCTGCGCACAGCTATCCACGGTGCGGCCTCGGAAGCGCTTGATCTGCCAAGGAAACGTCACCAGGACTGGTTTGATAACAACTCTGCCGAAATACAGTCACTCCTGCAAACAAAACATGAAGCCCACAAAGCTCTCCTGTCCAACCCTGGATCCTCCACCCTGACAGCCACTTTTGCTGAGGCAAGAGCTGCTCTCCAGATCATGGAAGACACGTGGTGGGTGCAGCAGGCACAAGAAATCCAAAACTTTGCAGACTGCAATAATACCCAGGGCTTCTATGATGCCATCAAAGCCTTATATGGCCCCAGGAAGCAAAGTAATGCCCCTGTCCGATCAGCAGATGGGGACACTCTTCTCAAGGACCGTCATGAGATTCTTAGCCGCTGGGCAGATCACTTTGAGACCCTCCTCAACCACACCAACCCTGTTGATCTTCACATCCTCAGTAAACTTCCAGATCTTCCACCAATCCTGCATCTCGACACTCCGCCACAGTTCTTTGAAACCCGCCAAGCCATCAGGGGCTTGAAGAACAACAAAAGTGCAGGACCTGATGGCATCCCGGCAGAGGTCTTCAAACATCGGGGGTACCTCCTCACACGCCGCCTACACCTCCTGATCACAAACATCTAGAAGTCCGAGATCCTCCCGCAGGACTGGAAGGATGCAAACATTGTGGTCATTTACAAACAGAAGGGGGACAGAGCAGTTTGTGGGAACAGCCAGGGAATCTCTCTCCTCTCCACTGCAGGGAAAGTGCTGGCAAAAATCATGCTCAACAGATTGGTGGAACACATTTCAGAAAGTGCTCTCCCAGAAACACAAAGTGGTTTCCAGAAGTCTAGATCCACTACCGACATGATCTTTGTCTTACGGCAGCTAATAGAGAAGAGCAGAGAGCAGCGCAAAGACCTGTACATAGCCTTCATTGACCTCAGCAAAGCCTTTGATACCATAAACTGTGAGATGCTCTGGAAACAGCTCTCCAAACTTGGGGTACCACCCAAGTTTCTCTCCGTCCTGCAGCAACTGCATGATGGCATGCAAGCCAGAGTCCTCACGGGAGGACTCCAGTCAGAGTCCTTCAAGGTCGACGTTGGGGTGAAGCAAGGCTTAGCACCGGTCTTGTTCAATCTCCTCCTCTCAGCCATCGCCCACCTCTTCCATCATGCCCTGGGACACAGAGATGGAGTTCACCTCCGCTGGCGGACAAAAGAGGCGCTAGAAGGACTACACCAAAGACCTCCTGAAGCGCTGCAACATAAACCCCATCCAACTAGAACCTCTGGCACTCGACAGATCGGCATGGCAGGGCATCTGTGCCCCCCCCCCCCCCCGGAGCAAGCATCATCATCGGACAGGATGGACAGCTAAGAAGACAGTATTTAGGATATAATGTCCTTGAGGCACTCTGGTTAAGTATATAACTGCTCTTGAAGGCTGATATTTAGTTGTCTTAATTTTGAAAGCACTCTCCATTTCTTTTGTACTTTCAATCCTCTGGGGTCGACCATATCACTGGCAAAGAAAAAAATTGGGAATGGTCTTTAATGGTCTCAGTGCAAATCATTTACAACACAAAGGGGCCAGCTCTTTTCATCTCAAACAGTTGGTTTTTGGTGGCTGCAGATCAGCTGGACACTGTGGGACAAATTTCAAGTTTGAAATTTGTTGTATCAAAATGTTTGGCAGTATGTTGGTGGTAGTTCCATACATTTAAAAAAAATTCATGAAAAATCACTGATCTATTGCAGAGCTTTTAAAGACCCTGTGCAATCAAAATCATAATTTTGGACTAGTCATAAACCAAAACCAAAGATAAAACTGTGATATTAAGCAATTGTATTATGATTTTCCGTGTTTCATTGCTGAAAACAAAGTTTTTATACTTCCCACTGGCAGAGGATCTGCTATTTATCTACAAAGACATCAACAGGGTGATTTTTATTCACCAATCAGCAGGGATGGAAAACAAGTTTATTATTCAAATATGTTCATATGTATCCTTGTGACTTAACAAGTCTTGACTATATCAACATGTCACAATGTCAAAATTTAGGTGTAATGTGAAAGTAAAAAAATAATAGATCAGGGAAGAACACAGATGGAATAACTACCTAAGTTAGCTGACTAATTCTATACTATGTAAATACAGGGTGTACAGCAAAATAATGTCGCCAAGCTTCAAAAAGATGGTATGGTGTGACTTTAATAGATATGAAGCAAATAAATGGGCTAGCTACCAAGTTATCAGAACTTGGTTTTCAATACTGGAAATTTGGTTAAAGGTTTCATGACAAACTAGGTGGCTGACTGCCATATATAAATAGTTTGTCAGCCTAGATAGCTAGGTACACAGACTGAAAACATTACTTGCCATTTTGGCATGTGCTGATTTGCTCAACTGACACTGCAGATCTCACTCTGGAGGCGGCAGTGTGGCCATATTCCTATGACTGACATTGACTAGTATTGGCTAGTACATGTAACGCTGTGGTCCAAGCACTAATTGAGGTGGTCGTAGTGTTATCAATTCCATAGCCTGTGTATTTTTCCAAATAGTTATCCATGTTTTAGTAGCTTGCTAACTAAAAATGCTAGAGTGAATGTGTTTAGTGGTATATATCATTAAATAAACTTGACAATATTAATTACAGAAGGGATATGCCTATTCAGTGTTCCAGCTCTCTTGTTGAAAAATGGTTTTCATGAAATTTAATATTTCCCCGTTAATAAATATGAAACAGGTAAGATTACATAATTTTCTTTTGGCTTAAAAAAAATTGAATTGAATGCTTCGGTCCAATTTAAAAAAACAGTGTTGCTCTGAATTATAGCCCTCCCCAACAATTTATGTACAAGGTTAACATCTACAGAACACAGGTCTGATAAGATACAGTTCTCATTAAGTTTCAGTTATCCATAGCCATAAACATCAAGTATAGTTCACGCAGTAAGCATAGGCTAAATCAGTAAAGTTATGGCAAGTCAAACTAGAAGTGTGGCATGATTACAACAGATATGATGAAGAGCTACAACATCAAGATGATAGTACAAGTGCAACACAAAAGTGCCAGATGAAGATACAAGTGTAACATGAACATAATACAAGGTCAAGATACAAGGAAGCAAGTGATATAAAACAGTGATCCAATATTTGGAGTAGCCCTGCAGAGGAGTAGTGTTAGAGTTAGTCAAGGTACAGACTGAAGAGATTCGTCATAAGACCACAATGGAAAATGGGCATTGACCGAGTGATTTGTACAAGAATGGGGAACTTGGAGAAGCTCTGTGGTCAGGATGAGTGAGAACCATTTACCCGGCTGGCAAGCAGTGCAAGTCCCCCGGCTGCAGCAGAGCAGAACAGTCGAGCTAGCGTGTAGGGTTGAATTATGTAGGTAGGCAGGGTCTGTCCTGTTGGCTGCAGTGTAGGCCAGGGTCAGGACTTTGAACCTGATCCCACGCGAGCCTGGTAGGCAGTGGAGTAACTACAGCTGGGACTTGCAACACAAGGGGGTGTGGGTTTGATTCCCAGCTTGTGCACTGATTTTGTACCCTTGAGCAAATTACATAATCTGAATTGCTTCAGAAAAATAGCCTGTGTTTTAAATGGATTATATATAACAAACAAGGACACACACTGTCATTCATGCAAAGCACCATTCTGCTACTTGAGTGCTAATAGCTCCCCCTTGTGGTGAATCTTCATCCTGATTAACGTGAGTGAGTGTGTGATTCAGTGATTGAGTAACAAGTCAGGTCCAGGAGTTGCTTCGCAGGTAATGCTGTCATGTGAATGTATTTGGAATGTCATGTTTGGGTTGAGCAGCTTTCATTGCTTTGCATTGCTTAGCCCTTTAGAATGGAAAGAAAATCAAAGTTATGTAGTAGGTGATATGTGAATTACTACCAAGACCATTTATTTAGGAGAAAAGTTGCATTACTTCCACTTGTAGGCAAATACATGAAAAAACATTCACACACATGTAGCCACCAAAGAGTAATTGTGTTGACTGGTTGAACAAGTTGCCTGCTATCTCTCCACTACACAGGCATTTCATTACCCACCTTTTGGTTGCTAAGGTTCCTTCTTGTTTCTTCCTTCAGTAGAGGTTTCAGCACTGCCATTTCCGATTTGAGTTGCTCCTCCCTTTCCTTCAGGACCTGGTTCTCTTCCAGCAGCACTTGGATCTTGTGTGAAAGCCTATGCAACTGAGCTGTCACTGACATGTTCTCATGGATTGCCCTCATTGTTGTGCCTGGGATCTTCCTTTCAGAGACAAGCTTCAACGCTGCTGCTGTAGCCTCCATATGTTGATGCATCTCTCTTTTCACCCTGTAGGAGTTCAGTTCAGGGGTTTATAACAGTGCAACATACTCAATATGCAACAAAAGAATACTTTCCAGTAGTACAGCTAAAGGACTTGGTAACATACCCAGCTGCTAGCATTGAATGTCCCTTCAGATTGAATGTGTAATTAATTATTTGTAATTCAGCTTCAATTTCCCATAATTTAATTTAATTTACAACAGTTGTAGTCCTCCAAAAAGTTAGAAAATGCATTAAATATATGCAAAACTCCTTCCCCCATCTGGCTGACATGTTATGCATTTTCTAACAATACTGTCAAATACAGTTCTCTCCAAATGTATGGTAGAGTGAAATTTGTTATTTTTCCTATATACTTAAAGTATTTGGATTTGACATCTGAATATGAGACAAAATTACACACAATCAGATCTTACTGCATGGGATTTACATGCAGATATGTTTTACCATTTTATAGAAACAGCTGTGGTTTCACCTAATTTGGAATGCCCAATTTATATCAGCACTCATATACTGGATCCACTGTCGATTTTGAAGGGTGCAGACAAGCATATGCTCTCTTCTGAAATCAAATCAATTCGGTTAAAATTATTTCTATTCTGCTTTTTGCATAGACAAAAACAAAAACACTTGACAGAAACAGGAAATACAAAAAAAAAGACAGTAACAAAACTGAACTTGAAAATTCCAGCAAGCAAAGTAAAAAAAAAATTAACAAAAACTGTTGTGAAAAGAAGTAAATTTGCGAAGAACCCAGAAACAGAGGGGAGCCCATTCTATGCTAGCTGGCCTAGTGTCAACAGTTAAAGATTAACAGAATTTAGTCAGGACAAAACACATATTTATATTCAATACATTTTTTATGAATATATAAGTACATTTTTTGGTTTGGTGCTGAGCAAAGAAAAAGCAAAAGTTTGACTATTGGTTTAAAAAGGCTCTCCATCTGGTGATGCGGTGATGTGATTGAATGGCTATGAGAAAATGTGTTCTGTGTATGTGATTGGTTGATTATGGAAATGCATAAGAATGTGATTGCTTCGGCTGACTGTTGGTTGGCAGCAGCAAAAGTTTCCTGACTGAACTTCCCCTACGCATTGTGTGTTGCTCATTCAGGACAGTCCGGACAACTCCTGTATTTAGATTAAATATTTGAATGAATATGTTTGAATGAACCACTTTTTGGTTTGGCACTGAATGGATCTGCTTCAGGTACTACAGTGCACACACTAGTGTGCACTACCTAACAGACAATATAATACAACTCCCCTACTAAACAGGAGGAATACCAGAAACCCACAAACAGCAGATCATCCAACTGCCAAATCTTAGAACTATGTGTACAAGATGAGGAAGATCAGGAAGTCCAAATCGATATCCCACTTCTATTGCATAAACACCTGATGATACTGGGATCAGAAAAGGAGTACTTTTCAAGGGTCAGTGTACCCAACACCTGAAAAATTTTTTTGAAAAAAATGAATGTTAACAGAGAAAAAGTAATTGAGATGCTCATTATCTTGTGTATTTGGACAAAGCATTTAGCTCGATATATCATTCAAAAGCAACAGATTGCTTTGAGTGTGGCCCTTGAAACCATAGGAGCTGCTGTGGTAGCTGCACCAATCCTGATGGAGAGGGGAGTATAGCAGTCAGGAGACAGCTTTGGCAGAGAAGACGCAATTTAAAGCAGAACCCGGAGCTGGTCATGGCATTGCCAGGATCAGTCAGTGAACAGAACCTCACATGAAGACGCAGGTTGGCAGCATGCAGCGAGCAGCAAATGTTAGCAGCGTATGCAAACATGTTTAGATGCTCATTTTCTGAGATTGATTGATGCCCTTTGTGGCTAGTGCAGCGTTCAAAGCAGTAGATGACTATCGACATGTTTTTGAGTGTGGCTGGGGGAACGGTAGCTAGCCGCAACCCTATTGTTTTTTCACTATTATTAAGGGCCAATCACCCTAGGTGTGTAGGCACCTATTGTATTCATTAGCTTTTTCACTATTATTATTTGGGGCTAAGCACTGTAGGTGTGTAGGCACCTATTGTATCTGTTAGTTTTTTCACTATTATGAGGGGTCAAATTTGTGGTCAGTACATTAACCCCTCTAACATCATCAACAGGCTAAACAGGTCCAGAGTCGTCATTGTTTTTCCTCTGTTTTTGTTCATGCTGAGTTCAACCCACCCACCCCTGATAATTTGCACCATATTGGATCTTCTGCCATTTTGAATTTTATGAAAAACACATTTTAAACATCTCCCCCCAGACCACTGAATGGATAACCACGGTAATTGAGTAGCTTGCTAGCTACCTAGCTATGGTTGAATGTACCTAGCATAACTAGTAACTAAATATATATAATATTGTGAGGTAGCTAAACATAATATAAGCAATGCTACCCAATGTCTCCTAAATTGTTTCAAGTCATTTGGCCCTGTGGTGTGCAAGCATACAGTAGATGAACAGGCCAAACATATGTGTGGATTGGTTTGTAAGAGTGATGATTGATTGAATAGGCGTGAATATGTCCAATTTTTATCTGTATGTATGTATTTAGCTGCCCAGCCTTTCTGTTGCGTGAATGTTTGTATATTTATTGGTATAAATGTCTGTTTGTAAATGTGTATGTTACATGCTGCAAGGGAAATGTCCCCATGGGGATAATTAAGTATTGTATGTATGCAGTGTTTCCTGTGGAATTGATCTCTTGGTGTGGTGGTGGGTGTCTGAAAGGGGGGGGAGGCGGGGGTGTAGCAAAGGCAAAAAAGTTTAAGACTATGAAAACATAACCTCTTGAGACTTTTTTAATATCTAAATCTACCTTTTAGTTCTGACGAGCTCTTGATACAAGGAGATGCAAGGAAATGGAAGTAGTTGAATCACTCAAACATTTTAAATGCTTTTTTTTTTATTTCGCGCTGTTTTGGCGATTTGCCAACATTTTGCGGCCGTTATAACAGTAGCTCTAGATTTAAAAAAATGGTAGGCACATACGTAGCTCAACTGAAACAGGTTCGGCTTCGGCTCAAACAAACACTGTTTATTTTCAGATAACGTTACATATTTATCACATTTATTTTCTACTTGTCCGATCAGACAACTGCATGAGGCATTCCACTTGCCCGAACGGAGTTAGAATCCGCCAGTTGTCATCACCGAATGATAGTTAACGCCAGTGCTTGAGATGGGCAGGAGCTGTCGGGACTTGTATGAGTATCGACTCTTCTTTTGATTACCAACATTAATTTATTTTAAACAGTATGTATTTTGAGGAGTAGGTACCGGCACTTATTTTGGTCCAGTTAAAACACTGGTTAACACTATGGTATTTTTGTAATATTTGAAGCGTCGCTACCTACCTTTTAGTTGTCTTTCGGTGGCTGAAGAAAAAAAAGTGACGCTTTGACAGACCGTGCGACCTTCGCGCGCTGCAAGTCATCCGACCACCTCAGAAACGGTGAAGCCACACTATACGCGGCCCCGCCGCGCGGCGGCGCCGCCTCCATTCATTTTGAATGAGAGGTGGCGGCCAGACCCCGCAAGGCATGTTGGGATTGCCATCTCCCCCGCGGCGAGGCTGCGGGGGAGATGGCAAAAAATCAACTTTGACCCCCTCGCCGCGTCGCGGTAACTAATCTGATTTGATCCAGAGACTGTAATGATCTAATGATCCGTCAAGTAAATTGTCCCTATTTTTTTCTCATTTTAGTTCCACATTCTATCGTTCCACAATGGAGGACCTAACTCGTAATTGCCGTATCTGGTTTCCAAACTCAATAAAATCTCCTACAGAGACATTGATAAGAGGAACGCAGCGTGGAAAAAAGTCTCTGAAATTGTCGGTGGCTCTGCAATGTAGTTATCGCCGTTAGCTACTATCACTGTCCAGTCTGAATAAAAATCATTTTTGCAGTAACTTAGCTCTGAAAAATGTTAATAAGCTGCCTAGCTAGGCTGTCTAATGTCTAGCTATAGTGAGTAACAACAAACAATAACGAACAAAACAAATCTTCCTAATGTATTAGTTGCTAGTTGTTCGTTTCTACCAGCCACCTAGCTAGCTAACCAGATATAACTTTGAAGGCATTGTCTAGCTAATTAGCCAGACAGTGTTTTTGTTGTTGGTTGTTGGTTGTTACTCACTAGCTAGACTTTAAACAGCCTAGTTAGGCAGCTGACTAACATCTTTCAGATCTAGGTTACTGCAAAAATGATTTTTATTCAGACAGGACAATGAATATGAAACACGATATTAAACCCGGTCAACATTTAACGAACACAACTGTCTGTCAAAAATAGGTGACACGCCCACAAACAGCCGACTGTGGGGACGCGGCGCGGCGACAGGCGGCCGTCGCCGCGTATAGTGTGGCTTCAGCCTGATGCTGAATTCAGGATTTAGCAATTCAGGATTTTAAAACAGTACCAGAAAAAATATTTGCGTTGACTTGCAAATGAACAGTCAGCAAAAACAGTCGGAATTAGCTAACAAGATAGCTCAATCACAGCATTCCTAATCCTGACCTGACTTTATAATTAGGCATAAAATAAATTAAGTGCAAATCTTGCATATCAAAATCAAATATCTACTCGCCTGGACATTAATTGGATGGTTAGGAGGATTTAAAAATGGCGTACAAAAATAAATCTGCTTTTGTACAAACACGTTATTTTCTTTGCAATCTCGGAGTCTGGCAAAACGACAGAGAGTAGCTTGCTACCACAGTCGGCTGACCTGTATGAATGGGAGTGGTGCACAGTGTGATACACGCTTGTTTTCATCCATAGATCAGGGGCCTGTATCACGAAGCAGGATTACAGTTAGCTAGCTGGATAACTGTACTGGGCAAGATCCAGTGAAAAAGGGTCAAAATGCTCTGCAGTGCAATGTAAAGTGGGACACCTGGTCATCATAATGCTAAATTAACGTAATTTATCAAAAATGAACTTAAATTGTTTTATAGGTTTACGTATCAAACCTTATTAGCTAGCTAAAATTGTTTTTTTACAGCGATGTCGTTTCCTGTCTGTGGTTGAAAGAGCGAGGAGTTCGAAAAACTTTGTTACAGGCTAATATCGTGCTTTCAAGTGTGTATCGACACTATCTTGGGCTTTTGTGTTTAAACAAAACCTAAGTAAGCATCATAAGCACCTTACTACTTTCTCCGGATTACTCGCCAAAGTAAATTGTAAACCGAACGACGCGAACAACTGAAGAAAATACCGTAAGAGTGCATCATGGCTTCCATTCCCTGCATAGTTTGTTGCATGGTTAGTCTTAGCTCTGCTGCCAATTTTACTAGTAATGGTACTTGTTCTAAGTGTCAGCTTAATTTAGAATTGGCACAGAAAATAGCTGAGTTAGAGACGCCAGGGACCATAGTACAGTGTATTCCTGGGGGCCAGAGCCACCGACATTGAGGCAAATTTAAAAGTGCTGGCTAAAAGTAAACGTAAATACTCTAGGATTGGTATCCACGTCGGCACAAACGACATCCGATTGAGGCAATCGGAGGTAACCAAAAATAATTTTATATAGGTGTGTGCAGTGGCTAAAAAGATGTGTCAGGAAGTAATTTGCTCTGGCCCGCTTCCAGCTCGTAGGAGCGATGAGGTCTACAGTAGGCTATCTTCGCTAAATCTCTGGCTGTCGGAGTGGTGCTCATCTAGTGACATAGGCTTTATTAACAATTGGCCTGATTTCTGGGGAAGGCCTGGCCTATTGAAGAGAGACGGACTCCACCCGAGCTGGAGAGGTTCTCGTGTCCTATCGAACAACATAGTTGCTAGTCTTAATAAGGCCAGATCCTGACACAACATCAGGGCACCGGCCAGGCCGCAGGCTTCTAACCTTATGTTTTTGCCTGCTCGTTTCTTTATACCTGTGTCCCAGACATATGGCCCTACGCCTCTGGCTGCATGGTGCGTTTCAGAGCTAGCTAACAGAAATAGTATTCCAAAAGCCCCTTTAATTAATACTCTTAAACTAGATTCTGATATCTGTTATATTGAGACTGTGTCTGTTCCACGCATCTATGCCAAACGTAAAGCTAACCGTGGAATTGATGCGGATAACTTAATTGTAATTAAAACACGGCACGCTGCTATTATTCATAGTGAACCATCCTTAAAAATTGGACTATTGAATGTTAGATCACTCACTCCAAAAGCAGATCTTGTCAATGAATTGATAATAGACCATAATCTCAGTGTATTATGTCTAACTGAAACTTGGCTAAGACCTGATGAATATGTTGCGATTAATGAAGCGTCTCCTGTGGGTTTCATAGGTACTCATGTCCATCAGGCAGAGGGGGAGGCGTTGCAGCTATTTATCAGTCCTTATTGAGTCTAGCGCCTAAGCATGGATATATGTTCTCCTCTTTTGAAGTTCTTATTACTAACTGTGTACAGCCCGATCTAGCTAATAAAAGTGCTAGCGGGCAGTCCTTTTTTCTTGTGTCTGTTTACAGGCCACCTGGGCCTTATTCTGATTTCTTAAGGGAATTTGCTGAGTTTTTATCACACCTTGCAATTTCAGCAGATAAGGTCATAATTGTTGGTGATTTCAACATACATGTGGATAAAAATGGTGACCCCCTAGGAACAGCTTTTGCCCCTATTATTGATTCCATTGGTTTTGTACAGAATGTTTGTGAGCCTACTCACTACCGTGGCCATAACTTAGACTTAGTTTTATCCCATGGTATTAGTGTGGTAAATCTTACCATCGCACCTCATAACCCTATACTATCAGATCATTTCCTTATTACGTTCAATATTAAGGCATCAAATCCTCCTGTATCAGAGCCTACGCATTACTACAGCCGATCAGTAAACCCTGAGGTTATTCCAAAGTTTTTAAATATGCTTCCGGAGTCATTCCTCTCCACAGAAGAAAAGGCTGATGAAAATGCTGATGAAGCCGCTCTGGACCAATTGACTAACCAGCTAACCCTTACCCTCAGGAACACTCTTGATGTTGTTGCCCCCCTTAAAAGAAGAAACCCTAGTCAGAAAAAGCACACTCCATGGTATAACGGTACCACCCGGGCCCTGAAGCAGTCTACTAGAAAATTAGAGCGAAAATGGCGGTCAACATAGCTAGAAGTATTTCATCTTGCATGGAAAAACAGCTTTCTTCAGTATAAGCAAGCTCTTGCTTCTGCTAGATCTGTCTTTTTCTCAAAACTAATTGAACAAAATAGACATAACCCAAAATTTCTATTTAGCACTGGATAAATTAACTAAAAAACAATCATCAGTGTTTTCATCTTATCCCTCCAATCTTAGCAGCAATGACTTCATGAACTTCTTCGATCAGAAAATTGAGGCCATTAGAGACCAGATTTCCAAACTGTCTCCATCATGCACTATTTCTGTTCATGTTAATAAACAGCCCCGCACCTGGTTACAACAGGAAGATTTACAAACAGCGGTACTAAGCTGTTTTACGCCCATTAGCATGGTTGAGTTATCTGAATTAGTTATGTCTTCAAAACCGACAACCTGTATACTCAATCCTATTCCTTCAAACTGGATTAAAGAACTATTTCCAGTACTAGGCCAGCATATACTAAAAATCGTTAACACATCCCTAGTCACAGGATACGTACCTGAGTCACTAAAAGTGGCAGTCATTAAGCCATTATTGAAGAAACCAAACCTAGAACGCGATAAATTGGAAAATTATAGACCTATTTCAAACCTTCCATTTCTTTCAAAATTATTGGAGAAAATTGTTGCTAAGCAACTAAGTGCATACCTTAGCTCTAACGGTATCCATGAAGTATTCCAATCTGGGTTTAGACCCCACCACAGCACAGAAACCGCACTTATCAAGGTTACAAATGATTTACTACTGTCAGCCGACCGTAACTCTGTGTCGGTTCTTGTGCTCCTCGATCTGAGTGCAGCTTTTGATACAATTGACCATGGAATTCTTCTGGACAGACTCCAGACCTGTGTTGGACTTCATGGACAGGCACTCGCATGGTTTGGATCATACCTATGTAACAGGAAACAGTTTGTCAAATTAAAAGAAGATGAGTCCAGCTCCTCAATAAAGAAATACGGTGTTCCACAAGGATCAGTACTAGGACCAGTACTCTTCTCGCTATATATCTTGCAGATAGGACCTACCAGGTCACCTGGAAGAGTGTGGCACAGTGGGTAAGGAACTGGGCTTGTAACCGAAAGGTCGCAGGTTCGATTCCCGGGTAAGGACACTGCCGTTGTACCCTTGAGCAAGGTACTTAACCTGCATTGCTTCATATATATCCAGCTTTTTATAATGGATACAATGTAATGCTATGTAAAAGGGTTGATAAGATCGCTTCTGAAAGCTCTAAATGCCTGTAATGTAATGTAATGTAATGGAAGGGGTCTGCCTCTGCTTCTCATCCACTTGATACGGGAGTGCCGCAGGGATCTGTACTGGGTCCTCTGCTGTTCTCCTTATACACCAGATCTCTTGGCTCAGTCATTAATTCACATGGCTTTTCCTATCATTGTTATGCAGATGACACACAACTCTTCTTTTCTTCCCCCCCTCGGCCACACAGGTCAATGATAAGATCTCTTCCTGCCTGGCTGACATCTCCACCTGGATGACCAGCCACCATCTGAAGCTCAACCTCGACAAAACTGAGGTGGTCTTCTTCCCGTGCAAGACCTCCTTGCTTCGTGAACTCTCAGTCACGGTTGATGACACCACAGTGACTGCCTCTCACTCTGCCAAGAGCTTGGGGTGGTCCTGGATGACTAACTGGACCTCAAGGAGCACATCAAGGCAACATCACGGTCCTGCAGATTCCTCCTGTACAACATCAGGAGGATTCGACCATACCTGACGACGCACTCCACCCAGCTGCTCGTCCAGGCTACGGTGACCTCTCGCCTTGATTACTGCAACTCTCTCCTTGCAAGCCTGCCAGCTTATGCCATACAGCCACTACAGATGATTCAGAATGCCGCTGCCCGACTCATCTACAACCTCCCTCAACCTGCGATCACTTCACTGGCCGGTCGCTGCCAGGATCCGGTTCAAAGCCCTGACCCTTGCCTACACTGCTGCCAACAGGACAGCCCCCATCTACTTGCAGGACATGACTCAATTCTATGTGCCTGCTCGACCACTCCGCTCTGCGGCAGCAGGGCGCCTTGTAACCCCTCCCACCCGCCCAAAGGGATCACAGAGCTTCTCCACCCTAGCTCCCCAGTGGTGGAACGAACTCCCCGTCCCTCTCCGAACCTCCCTCTCACTACCCATCTTCCGCCGTGGCCTGAAGACTCATCTCTTCAGACTATACCTAGACTAACCACCACCACGCTGTATATTTCACTCTTTTATAATAATTAAAAAAAAATTAAAAAAAAAACTTTTTCCTGTCACTTGTTACATGTTGCCCCATCCCTGCACTTCTTGGTAATTTGTATTTGTCCTAATACTGTAGCTTATTCTTCTGCCTAGTTGGCTTTTCAGATGTTAGTCCAGAATAGTGTTCATTGTTCTCGGCTAGAAATAGCTGTACAAAATAAGTATTGTACCTTACTGAACCCGTGTTCAGCAGTTGTCTACGACCATGATATGCACTTTTTTTTTTGTACGTCGCTTTGGATAAAAGCATCTGCCAAATGAATGTAATGTAATGTAATATATGCTACCACTTGGCAATATTATCCGGGCACATGGCGTAGAGTTCCACTGTTATGCGGACGATACCCAGATTTATATTTCAATGAAACCTGGCGAAGCACTGCCGCTTTCACGGTTAGAGGCCTGTATTGTAGATATCAAGGTTTGGATGCTTTAAAATTTTCTGCTCCTAAATTCAGACATGACTGAAATGTTGGTTTTAGGTCACAAAATATTAAGGGAGAAATTGTCTACTCTCACCTTAAACTGTGATGGTTGTTTGGCTGAACCTAATATGGTCGTTAAAGACCTTGGTGTCACCATTGATCCTGATCTATCTTTTGACACCCATATAAAAAACATATCCAGAATTGCCTTATTTCAGCTGCGCAACATAGCTAAAATTAGACATTTCCTGTCAGTCGGGGATGCTGAAAAATTGATCCATGCGTTTGTTACGTCTAGGTTAGACTACTGTAACGCCCTGCTTTCTGGCTGCCCTAATAACTCGTTAAAGAGTCTCCAGCTTGTGCAGAATGCAGCTGCTCATATCTTGAGCAGAACTAAGAAGTATGAGCACATTACACCAGTACTAGCGTCGCTTCACTGGCTACCCATTAAGCATAGGTTAGACTTCAAGGTTTTGCTCCTGACTTTTAAAGCTCTGCATGGACGTGCACCTGTGTACATATCGAACCTGCTCCTACCTTATAAGCCCACAAGGTCACTCCGATCTCAAGACGCAGGCTACTTGGTAGTCCCAAGAATTTCCAAGAACCTAAAAGGTGGTAGGGCTTTCTCCTACAGGGCCCCACTACTGTGGAACCAGCTTCCAAAATGTATAAAGGAGTCAGACACAGTCTCAATATTTAAATCTAGATTAAAAACGCACCTCTATGCTCAGGCTTACAATCAGTTGTAGTCTGGAGACAGGGTGCGAGAAGCCTGTAGTCATAGAGCTTTGTAGGTGGCAATCCTTTCCTTACTGTCACCTGTCAATCAGCTGTGACCTGACTTTACATGGGCTGGCTCTTGATAGGCGGGTATGGTTGTCTACCCCTCATGACTGCATGGGCTCTCCATCCCTGTCCTAGTAGATATGCAGCCATATTCTACTCCTGGCGGGGTCCCCCCAATACATACCACTGGCACTTTACTCACTGTCTGCTATATTGCAAATTCCCTAATTGCCGTTTCCACCCTCTTCCCCACGCTGCCGGCGGGGCTCTTGCCCCAACCCTCGAGAGTGCTTCAAGAGTCGTCTGGTCTCCCCCACCTCTGCGGTCTAGCCCCTCCTTCGTCATTGCCTCCACCCTGCCCACATCTGCCGCCACCTGCTGTTCCCCATCACCGCCACCCGGCCCCACCCATCATCTGAGCCACATCACATATCATATCTTGTGCATAAACTGGCTGACATGCTGGTCACCAGTCGGCACCCTGAGCCGACCAGAGGAGGATGGGTTTCCCCCTTGAGCCTGGTTCCTTCCAAGGTTTCTCCCCATCTGCCACAGGGAGTTTTTCCTTGCCACTGTTGCCTTAGGCTTGCTCCTGTGTGGGTTTAGGCTAGGGTTGTCTGTAAAGCGTATTGTTACAACTGTTGTAAAATACGCTATATAAATAAAATTTGATTGATTGATTGATGTAAAAACCACACATTTAACTATTTAGCTAATGTTACATGTGAAACCTTGTTCCTATTACAATGCTAAAGTAGCTAGCTAGCTAGTGGATATTCTGTCCGGCTGGGAATACCCTTGGGGTATGTCGACTCACTAATCTAAAAGTTGTAACATACTACTAGCTATTTAACAATGAACCAAAAACACATTTCTCTGCCCTCTGTCCCTCAGTACAGGAGCCCCTCAGGGCTGTATTCTCTCACCCTGGTTATTCTCCCTATACACCAATCACTGTAAATCCCACCACAGCTCCGTCAATATTTATAAATACACAGATGACACTACCATCACTGGCCTCATCTCCAATAACGATGAATCACAATACCGCGAACAGATAAACCAAGCAGTCACCTGGTGCACAAACAATGACCTCCTTTTGAACTCATCAAAAACACAAGAGCTCATCACTGATTTCAGACATAAATCACACCCTAAAACCCCCATACTTGTCTCTGGCCAGCCTATATCCATCACTGCCTCATTCAAATTTCTTGGCACTCACATAAGCAATAACCTTAAATGGAAGATCAACACAGACTATATCTTCAAAAAAGCGCAACAAAGATTATTCTTCCTCCACCAGCTTAAAAAAGTCTGAGTGAGAAAGCTCTGTTTCTACTCTGACATCATAGAAAGCATCCTCACCTTATCCATAACAGTCTGGTACAGCAGTTTGGACAGCCACTCCTGGAATAAACTACAACGCATCGTCAACAGGTCATCAAAAATCATCGGTACACCCCTCCCATCAATTGAAACTCTCCATCATAAGCGGACAGTGAAAAGGGCAAGGAAAATCATCTCCGACCCCACTCATCCAGCACATCACGTCTTTCAGTTTCAGTTGCCCTCAGGAAGGCACCATAGAACATTGCCCACAAAAACAACCTGTTTCAAAAACAGTTTCTATCCCACTGACATAAGAACTCGGAACTCCCTCTGCTAATCACCTGTCCCCCTGTCTGCTGTCTGTCATGCTCTGTGTCTATGATGTCTCATATTGTACTGTGTTAAATTGTCTGGGATGTTCCATGTTGTACTGTGTTATAAATTATTGTGATGTTGGCGTTAAGTGTTGGGACCCTGCTGTTTTCTTTACTATACTGTACCGCTAACAAATTCCACCAGCCTTGGTTGTGTGGTCATTAAAGAATCTGAATCTGATCTGAAATAAATAATTACATTGACAAATAAAGAAATAAATACATAATTACATAAATAAATGTTAAATAGACAAGTTAGCTAGCTGACGTCAGCTGTTGATATTCACTTGCAAAGCTGGACATGGATGCGACAAGCGACATATTATAAAGTTCATGTGAAGGGATTTAACCACGCTTGCCCACGGTAAAAATTGCTGCGATGAAAGATAGACTACAGACAGAGCTGACATTAGCAACACGCGTAAATTCTCCCTATGTTCAATCAATGAGCATAACATATATTTCTGGGAAGCATGCTACATGTATTGTATGGACAGTGATATAACTTACATCGTAGGCTTAAGATTAGAGCTAGCTAGCTATTTTAGATAACTAGCTTAGCTAGCTAGCTAAATTAACTTTGGACTACAGTCACCTTGTTGTTCATGTTAATTTTTGGTTGATCTTGAAGTGACGTGAACTCCATTATCTTACTTAGCTAGGTTGTTTTGTGTAGTATAGCTGCCTACAATAAATACAACCAGAAGTTATTGTACACTGCTTTGCTGGACTAGAGGCTGTTACCATAGCGATGTGAAATGGGCCCATTGCAGCGCCAGTGAAATAGAACTTGGGCAAAGTGTTTAGAAGCTAAAGTTATGCCTATGGTATGGGTTGGCAAACGTTAGTTAGCATTGATAAATTAAATGAATAAAATGAAATTAAACCAATTGGATATTAGACTCTGCCAACCGGCTTTGATGAGTGAAGTTGACAGATTTAATTATTTTTCAGTTTCAACAATCCTGAAATAAATAAATAAAAGAGGAAATAAATTAATAAAAGTGGAAATAAATAAATGTGGAAATATGTATTTATTTATGTATTGAATTATGTATTTATTTATTTGTCAATTAATTAATTAATTAGTTTATTTATTTATTCATTAATTTTTTAAAATTTAAGCACCAATAGTTCTCCATACTCTTAAAGGAGACAACTGAAGGTGAATTATGGTGCTGAAATGGTGGAGTGCATAGAGGGAGAAAGAGATGGTGTTGAAATGGTGGAATATATGGCTGTAGAAAGAGATGGTGCTGAAATTGAGGACTGCATGGAGGGAGAAAGCGATGGTGTTGAAACTGAGGACTGCATGGAGGGAGAAAGAGATGGTGTTGAAACTCATGGCAGAAGAATCAGTCAGTCCCTGAATTAGATGCTCAAAAGAGGACTGATGAAAGTTTCAAATTGGCAACTGATGAGGAGCACCATACAAAAACATCCCCTCCGACATATACATACATTGGCATGGTGTCAAAATTCCCACATGATTATATGCATTTAGCATGTCTAGGAGTGATGCGAAAATTGCTGTGGTCAAGTGGACCGCCTAAGACCAGATTACAATCAAGGGACCTAAATAAAGTGTCAGAAAATCTCCAACAACTGAAGGACAATATCCCCACTGAATTTGCTCGAAAACCAAGACGGCTGCATGAGAGCAGTAAGTGGAAGGCGACAGAGTGGCGCCATTTCATATTGTTTTCCACAGCCATGTTCATCTTAGCTAGCCCAACTCTGTGTATGGACTTGAATGACTTTGCAAAGTCTTTGCTCATTACCTTTGTTTCACATTTTGGTGAGACATATGGAATGCAGTATATGTCATACAATATCCATGGCCTCGTGCACCTTGCAGACGATGTCAGAGAACATGGGCATTTAGATGCAATATTAGGGTTTCCATTTGAAAACTATTTGGGGCAGCTGAAAAGACTTGAAAGGAATCCACAATTTCCTGTAGCTCAAATTATTTGTCGCTTATCAGAAATGGATTGCAGAATAGCAGAAGACATCTGCCAACCAATATCACATTGTTTGAAACAAGAACACAATCGTGGTCCTGTCCCTCTTAGCTTTAGTAATGCTACCTATCAGTACAGTGAGATATCTCTGGAGTGTTTTTGCATTAAAACTTCAAAAGGTGACAATTCCGTTCGCATTGGTGACACAATAGCTGTGGTTAGAAACATTGTCGATGTTGAGGGCACTGTGGTCTTCGTTTACAATGAATTTAAAGAGAAAACAAATTACTTTGACTATCTTTTGGCTTCTACTCATTTGGGTATATTTCTGCTTTCTGATCTAAACTCGGTCTTGATGTACACCCCTGCACTTGATTCAGTTTGTAAGTATGTAGGCCTACTGCTTCCAGTGAAGAAGGATGCTTTTGTTGGAATCCCTCTACTTCACACCTAAGAATTGAAGCGCGTGTGTACTACGGTTTTCACTTATTCCACAACATGGGGGGGGGGGGGGTGGTCTTAGCCCTTGGTATTGTTTTATGTGAGAAGAGGTATTTTTTGTTATTTTTGCAAATAACTGGTGGGTGTTGGTTGTCCAGGATGCAGCAATTAGTTTTCCTGGAAGAATTTCCCCAGGAGGAATAAGAAGCGTTTCCCCTTTGGGATTTCTTCGTTTTTTGTTTGGTAGCGTTGCAGTGAAAGCGGGCAGAGCAGTTGTCTCGGGGGCACATTCATGGTCTCGAGTGGGTCGCCGGTATGCTGGTTGCCTTCTCATTCCATTGGGATTTAGTGCATAAATACCCACCGCAAGTACCTGCATGAAGACCAGGGTTGAGATGTAGTTAGGTACTTATGTGTAGGTAGTTTGGGGGAAAGCTCCAGGCTGCCATCATTACTTCTTGTTGTTGCATGCTGGGTGGTCAATAGCCTACTAGTGTGCACATGTAGACTCTCTTATGGCTGTTGCCAATTTCTGTCTGTTGAGTTAATTAATAACTGTTAAAACAGTGTACAACTGTTTTCATCTTTTTATTAGCTTCACTGCCATTATTCAGCACCTCTTTGGGTATGTGGAATTTATACTTTTTTGATTTCTTTGCTAATTACCAAAGGTCAGTTGAAAACAGTACAATATTGATGTTGGTGGTAATCTTTTATAACACTTTGGCCAGGGACTACAGATGAAAATGAGCCTTTTGGCTAAATTTGGCATATTTACATTTGTTGTTGATTAATATGCACTGTCCCTTCTTAAATAAACTATAAAAAAATTTTTTTTAAAGTAAATGGTTAAAACATAATTGTTATGCTTATGTACTTTCTTGGATCTATTGTATGCAAAGACGTACAAAAGCATTGTCTTATTTAAGCTTATGTTTTATGTCAGTCTCTTTCAAGAATAAGATAAAAGTTCAGATAAAACGTTTTTTTTTTCTGTGTGTGCATAGACTCCGTCCACCAGCCTTGTGCAGGATGAACAAGTACCTAGAACATTTGTGTGGGGAGGGCAATCATATTCATCAATATAGTAGGTTATTAAATTCCTTAAACTTCCCTTTAACATTTTTTTACTCATTTTTAGAGTTAAAAACACTGAAGTTGCTGTATTACTTTATACTCAAGCATATTAAATACACCGTTTATAAAACTGTTATCAAATATGATAATATAGATACAGTCCAATTAAAACATTTTTTATTAACATTACAAGAATAATTTACAAGAAAGTAGTTCCTGGCTGCCCGTACGTAGTGCCAGGTGGTTGCTATGCAGCGTTAGTAAACTCTCTTTTGTTCCGCCAAACTAGCTAGCTAGTGAGCTAACTGGTGTTTATGCCTTATTGATGTTTATTTGTACTTTCCCATTGTGCAACCACTGAAAAACTGTCCAACATTATCGGGATCCCGTTGCATAGATCTATTCTTTTTGTAAGTTGGAGGAGGCGCATTGCTAAGTGTGGCGAGCGCTGCTCCACCTTCTCCAGTCCCCGAGTTTCGGTCGATAACAGCTCTGGAAAGGGCTCTCGCACTTGTCACTGCTTACGGACATAAATCTCTCGCCTCAAGACCCGCACCAGGTAGTTTCTGGATCATGGTGTGGCGGAGGCAGTGGTTAGTGTAGCTCTGCATCCCTGCTTACTTGGAGATCCTGGACAATATTGTTTCAAGGTGATTGATGCAATGGCTACATGTAACGCTTTTTTTGTATTGACTTGATATAGGCTATGACTGCTTAGCCCCGGAGTTATCATTGAAATTGAACTGTAAAGAAGCATAGACGTCATAGCTGTGGTATACAGTTATATAACACTGCTATTAACCAATGAGATTGTGAGATTTGCCCTATCCATTGTATAATGTGCCACACTTGAGTTACAACTTCATTATGATGTTCTACTCCCATCCTTCATTTTTCTGAAATTTTTTAAATTTATTTACTTTTTGCACAACAGGATGTTTCACATTGTGGAATTTTCAGACAAAAAAGTTTCTGTCGTCCCAGCTCTTTGGGTTGGTGACGGAATGTGCAGCTAGCCCCCATACAAAAATGGGAGCGAAATTAGCAAGGCGGTGAGGAAGCAGGAGGTACCAAACACACAATGGCTAAAATATCCAGTAACAGTGAGATCCTCAAAAGGTCATCTTTATCTTCAGCTTCATGTTTATCAATAGTTAAGGTTGTACTACATAGTTTCCAATATGATATATGGCCATATATTAACATATACAGTGCAGTCCGTAAGTATTTGGACAGTGGACAATTACTGTTCTTTTGGTTCTCTACTCCAGCACATTGGATTTGAAATGAAACAATGACTATGAGGTTAAAGTGCAGACTGTCACCTTTAATTTGAGGGTATTTACACCCATAAATACAGTTGTCTGTGTATTTATTACATTCGTTTTTATACATAGTCCCCCCCCCCCCCATTTTAGGAGACCAAAAGTAATTGGACAGTTGGCTTCTCAGATGTTCCTGATTAGTCAGGTGTATTCAATCGCTTCCTTAGTGAAAGTATAAGAAAGTTTCATTTACAGCATTTACATACAATTTTTTTTATTTCATCAAAACCATTCACATTCTATATTCTGATAACAGAGATACATGGGCCATGTCATGTCCTCAGTCACATACAGCGCAGTCAGTAAGTATTTGGACAGTGACACAGTTTTTGTTGTTTTGGCTCTGTACTCCACAATTTTAGATTTTTAATCAAACAATTCACATGTGCTTAAAGTGCTTATTTTATTAAAGAGTACATAATTTTTGGTTTCACCATGTAGAAATTTCAGGCCATTTCATACAGTCCCCCCATTTCAGGGTGACATAATATTTGGGACAAATGGCTTCACTGGTGTTTCTGATTATTCAGGTGTGTTCAATTGCTTCCTTAGTGCAGGTATAAGATCTGTCAGTATCTAGTATTGATTCTAAGCTTTTGATTGCCTTTGGAGTCTGTTGCTCATATTTCTCCAAGCTCATTCCCAAGCTTTCGATTTGGGACTGGTCCCATGGTCAATCTGCTTTAGCTATTGTGGGAAAGAAATATATTTAAGAGCACCAGCCACCACCACCGTGATGGATTATACTACTAACAAAGGAAGTGCGTGTAGAGCTAACAAAGGCCGGACCTTGGCCAAAATATTAATTATCTGTAGAAGTGAGCACTACATACAAAACACATGCAGCAAAAGCCTATACGTAATGTAAACACAGCTTCTGTCACGCAAACTAGGCCTTTCACACAAATGTGTAGTAAGAGATAAAATCCAGCAGGAAGTTGGGGAGCTGAATACATGTTTTGCTATAGAAAGGGGAGGGAGATTTAGATGGGAGAAGGGAGTACCTATTTTTTAAAATAAAGAAAGGAGGGGGCTCGGAAATAATGGTGTCTGGGAGTTGGAAGATAATGGTGTCAAGAATAGAGCCTAAGAAACAAAGCGAACAAGTGGGAAGTACCAAGTTTAAGCTCCACAACAGGAGGGGCTAGCAAAAGTGGATAAAAAAGAAGTGTTTAGCCCCTGGGGATTTTAGAGTGTTTGGGGAATGATTGGATGTATTGTCTTTGCTTTGTGAATGACTGTTGTTTGTATTGAACTGCGCAGATCAGCCCGGGTTCTTGTATGTAATCTTTGATTCACTTACAATAAACCCAGTTACATCAGACTCTGTGAATTGTGCATACTTTGAAGAGGTATTCAACAGTGTGGAAGAGAGTGACCCCGGCGTTTCTGGCCCAGGCCGGGGCCTGTTTTCTCCCCCCACACTATAGGACTCATTCCCCTGAGGTAATCACAACAAAGCCCAGCACTTCCATGTAAAAATGCTACGAACAACAGCTAGCATCCATACCACCATGTACCCTGCTCCTGCTCAATGGCTGAAGCTATGCAGTTGTGAGCTTGGTTAATACTTGGATGGGGGAATAAGTTGCTGCTGGAAGTGATACTGCCATATATCAGATTTCTGTATGGGTTTGGAGGGAAATTTGAATCTCTGATAAGACAAAAAAAATGTTTTTCCATATAGATGCACAGAGGAAAACTGACTGGGAATCAGGTTTTTTGTTTTGTTCTACAAATCATTTTTTCCTCCCAACATGACTAAGTGCTGCCAAGATATTTGTTTCTGCTTGTGATATTGCTTGTTCAATAAAATTTTACTTTTTTGCCATCAGATTCATATTTTGTTATAAGGCCAAAATTATCATTGGCTGAGCAGCAAAGTGACCTTCAAACTGAAAGCGAGGATGACACCTCACCATCCTACAAAAGAAGAAAAGGAAGGTAATTATTTTCTTTATAATAGTCAAAGCCCTACAATTTGCCGACCACTGATCAGGGTTAATGGGACAATATGGACAATTACTCAACCTTGTTGCAACCTGTATCTCTTCTGGCAAATATTGATTTCACTTCTGGTTTAATTTGAAATTTATTTTCTTAGTATTCAATAGGGGAATCAATAAAAAATATATACTGAGGATGAGAGTGATGACAATGTCACTGACATTGAGGATTTCAATGATCTGACTTATACTGGCAATGGTAAGTATATTTAATAGCTAAAAAAAGCCAACACAAACAGTCTTCATTTGTTAATATTTAGCTTTAAACATGTTATTAGGTATGGTCAATCTGTCATGGAGCTGCAGTTGTAACTGGACTATATTTCTGTTTTTTTTCCCTCCTCAGGAACCACTAAACCGGTTGAGGCTTCCCCACCTATTTTTCCACAGACAAATCAAGGTACATAAATAGAAAAAGGCCATGACTATGATGGATGTAATCCAAATGAAGAAAGTTGTGTGAAACTGGGTTTGCAGTTGCTAATCTTCAACCTGTACATTTTTCAGTTGTGAGAATGCATTATTCAAATTGAGCTCATGAGGAGTCATCTTCTAACTAGGCATGCACAGATTTGGATTTTTAGGGCCAATTACCTATCTCTTGAAATAAATTAAGAGTTTTGTCACAAAACGCTATGAATCAATTTTTGGTGTTTTGAGAAAAAGGCCAATTTCGGTGTTAACAGGATCCTTGGTTGTCACTTTTTAGGCATCGCATCACCACCACAGCTCCCACCACCACCTCAGCTCCAAACAATGATGACAATTAATACCCCTGTGAGGAAACAAACATGGAGCGAGGCAGACATTCGTAAGTAGTTATAACTCAAACAGAAATTCAAAGTCATGCACAAGACATTTTGTGAGATTGATAAAACTACTCTAGAGATTGCTGCATTGATGTTGTTGTTGTCCTGCAGCTACTGCACAAGCAGCTGATGCTGCAACATTACATAGTTTGTCAAGAACAACTGAAGGTACATTATCTTTATTGAACATTTTCACTTGTGAGACTAAATGCATAAGGAAGAGTCATCTATTAAGAACGGCTATCGCTTTCATTTATACTTCTCACAATTTGCTTTATATCATCTGAAAAGCACAGCCCTGTATAGGGCGCTTACTCTTATAAGCACCATGTTATGCTTCTTAAGCAATATGGCATGAGAGTCAGCCCTCCTCTCTGCTCAAACTTCAATGAATGCAAGGCTCAACAATAAGGAGTGCCCACTATGAGATCGGTTTGGGCCAGTTCAATGATCTGTCACTTGCTCAATCGGGCCAGTAAGTCTTATCCGGGTCGAAGAGAAAGAGATCTTTTTACCTTCCTGGAAACTACGCTACAACTTGATCATTTCTGTACCAACACTTGCTTATCAATGACAAATGTTACAGTTTGATCAGTCATTAATATTTGTACCAAGACTTTCTTATAAATAACTAACTTTATAACTGTTCTTTCTCGACTGAAACTTGCTTATCAATCAATACCTAATGTAGGGTATGCAGTAATTTTGTTGAGAAATACTGGGGAAACAGTGTCATAGGTGGTGTCAAACTGGCTAACAATAAGTGAAATAATAGAAAAATAAATAACTATCAGACACATCAGGTGCTTCAAATCTAAAAATCTGTTATATTGGTATTACTGGGAAAACGGCTCCCTTTTGACTTTGAATGTATTGCCTCATTTCTGAATTAATTGCTTCACTGCAGTCTTAACAGGATCATTGGTTGTCATTTTTTAGGCATCACACCAACACCACAGTTTCCACCACAACCGCAGCTCCAAACAATGAAACAAGTAAACTGCAGCCTTGGTTGTATTTATGAATCTGCACAGCCTTGAAAGCCTGAGTATCTACTGACTATTACAGTTTTTGTAAATAAATTACATTGCAGGGACTGCTGACTGGGTGGCTCAAATGGCTAAAGCACTGTTCTTGTTCTAGTGCATGAAGAAGACCCGGAACTGAATCCTGACCATGTCAGTGCTGACTATGGCTGGTGGCTCTGAAGGGCGATGCATCATTGGCATTCACGTCTCCTAGGGTTTGGGAGGGTTCAGTCAGCATGGATCTGTGTGTCATTGTTTTCCAGTGACCTTCTTGTTGATTGGGTGCCTCTTAAGCTACACAAGACGTGCCTTCCTCCAATTAATTTCTGTCCAACCCTGATTTACAAGCTGTAGTATGACAGGAAGTGGTGCTTGACATGCTTGCAAGGAGTTTTTCTGTGCTCTCCTGAATTGATAGCTATGATTGTTAATACACATTTTCAAATTGTGAGGGAAACAAAAATAAAACTAAACGGCTATAGAAATGCGATAATATGCAATAGGTATCGCTCCACTGACCTATCATGGTCCAGCACATTCTTCTTCTCCAAATTGTGGATGGCCAGTTGGTGCTCCTTACTTTGTGTCTTCAACTGCTCCTCCTGTATTGCAAGGCGTTCCATCAGTTCCTCTTTCTGCATGCGGAACTCGTCTAAAGAGGCTAGCTTTCCCACTAAGAAGAAAGAACACAGTCTGAGCTCATGGAGCCTACCACCCAAACACCTCCTACCTATTGACACTAGAGTGTCTTCCATTTAAATCACAACATGGAACAAATGTTTTTTCTCTGTTAGCATGTGCTGCTTGATTCCTAATAGCAGGGTTTTCTGCAATATACGTCCTGCAGAAGTCTGCTGTCTTCAACATGTGTGCTGTTTACTCTGTCCACTCTGAATTGAGTTTGTTTTAGTGAATGTATTTTGTATGTCCCATGCTGAATGTATGCATGTTGCCTGTCTTCAGTCTGCCACTTGCTATGCATGTACAGTAAAATGTTCAAATGTTAAAAGTGTTAAATCAAATCTTACAGAGTTTATATGAATCCACTATGTCCAGTGTAATCATACAAACTCTGTTTCAGTTGAATTAACATTGAATCAACACTGGATATTCTACTGTGTGCCATTGTGTGCTGCAAGTGTGTTGTGGGTCTTGTGTTCCCCACACAAATTCAGGCCACACACACACATTGTGTCAATGTCTGTTTGTCCCTGTGTGTGGGTGTGGCCTGCATTTGTGATGAAATTCTCTGAGGCTTGAGTTGGATGCCGCACCCAGGACCATGTTCTCCGATGTGAGCTGGTCTTTCTTTTCCTGGAAATCCTGACGAAGCTGAGCCAGCTGCTTCTCCAAGGATGCCTTTTCTGCTTCCTTGGCTTTCTGGAGACCCAAAAGCTGTTCAGAGAGATCTAAAACCTCATCTTTTTTCTGAGTTAGTGTTTGTTTCAGGTAGAGCACAATATCTTTCTTCTCCTTTTCCAGATTGCTGTATTGATAGGAGAAATCCTTCTGTTTCACCTCCAGCTCATCACATTTCTGTTTATATCTACAGAAGACAACAGAAGAATAATTTATTTCCTATTTTTCTAGAGGTAAAACAATATTCTGTTATGTTCGGTGACATGGCATATAGTCTACTATAAAATGGCAAATGCTTTTTTAAATGCATTAAATAAATAAATGTGTAGAGCAAACTAGGTCCCGGATGAATGTGTGTAACAGTGGCGTGCCCAAGGCCGGGGTGATATACGCTGCAGCGCCTGTCCTTTTTTCAAAGGATCTAAAAGTGCCCTTTTGATTTATGACCTTTTTTCCTTATGCTTTTTGATGAGTGTTTCAAAAGCCATGTTTAGAGTGCATACCACAACTCATTCATTCTCACTGGCGGCCCAACATAGTTCTGTTTGGTGGTTGGTACTCTCTCTTGTTCATGTGTGTTTGACACAACTGCAAACTACCCTTGTGTCATTACCAAGAGTTCTATAACACTGTGTCATTAGTATGTATTCTAGTTAGTAGTTTTGTGGATGACACAGCATACTCTTGAAAAAGTGAGTATTGGCCAGCGGGGTTCTTCTATAGCTCTTCACTGACCAAAATTTCATATTGAATATGCCAAGCTCGAACAGCATAATGAGATAATAACATTAGCCTAGCTACTAATTGTTAGATAATGTTAGCTAAAAAAAGAGAATTTCTTTTTTTTCATCTGCACTGAACGTATTGCTTGTGAATGCGGGTCAATGGAAGTTTTCCAGTATTACAACTATGTAAGAGATTTCTTTTCTTTTTTTTTTAGAAAATAAAATTTGGTGACTCTTTTATGCAGTGATTAACCGCACGGCCCAGATGACTGAAAAGTGAGTGAAGACTGGTATTAGTGTAAAGGCTGCAGCAAAATTTCTGAATATTAAGGGGCTGACATGGGGATCTGTGAGTGCTGAACTCTCAGGAGAGCTCCCACCTCGTCAGAGTCAATGTATTGGTTGACTGCTATAATGGTTTTAATCCTAGAGTGGAACACCTGAAGTTTGATAGCGAATGGTCAAGAATTGAAAAGCTTCATTGTAGGTAGGCCTGAGTGACCAGATGTGATATGTATTCAGGACTTGCAATTTGGACTTTGTGCTGCAGGGATATGAGGTCACCAGGAGGGATAGGGAGGGAGGGAGGGAGTATGGGTGTGTGTGCTAAATTTATGGTATGGGGCAGTTTGTGGACAGATAGTAATGGTCGGGTTGTGGAGAATTTGCTGGAGGAGGTGGGCCTGGTTTGTGTCAATGATGGGACTGGGTCTAGGTTTAATTTAGCCACAGGAGGGGAGTCAGCCCTAGACATGACCCTAGGTCTCGGTTATTGGCGGGCTCCTGTTCCTGGGAGGTAATTAATGACTTCACAATTGGAAGTAATTGTGGCAAACACGCCTGCCACAGGCCACCGAAGTGGCTTTCTTTGGGGCCCTCCAGCACAGAGACACAGGGAGAAGATGTTAAAACAGTCCACATTTATTCCACGAGGGTTTGGCAAGATGGTATAGCCAAATGAGCAGATGTTAATCCCTGTCATGACAGAGAGCTGCCTGGTGTGGGTGGGGATGGCAGATTTAACCTGTGCGCAGTGATTACCTCACTACGCACAGGTGCAGCCACTCCTGTTCCTGGGTCCAATTAGCCTGGCCAATTATCTAATTCTTCACCAATTATCCAATTGGCCAGGTCTAATTAGCTTGACCCAGGGCAGGTGTGGCTGCTTAAACCAGCCATCCCCACACCACAGTAATCATTACTCAATTATGTGTACAGTGGGGGTAGCTGCCGGAGGTGGCCATTGAGTGGCGAGGTGGGTGTTTGGAAAGATGGAGTGGGGATGCTTTGAGGATCTCTCTTGCAGTTTGATGTACATGGAGAGGTTGATATAGATACTGCAGAGGAGAATGTGAGGGGTGCGCTGATTGGGGCAGCGGGCCAAACAATCCTGAAGATTCTAGGTAGGAAGAGAAAGAAGGTAGTTCCATGGTGGACTGAGGAGTGGGGTGAAGCGGTGAGACATAGAAATAGGCTGTTCAGAGAACTGAAGAGGACTCACAATTTCCAGCATCTATTCCACTATAAGTGGGCCCTGGCAGTGGTCAGGAAAGTTATTTGTGCAGCCAAAAGACAGCACTGGAGACAGTTTTGTGGTACTCTGGAACGCGTCAGTGGTAGAAGTTTGGGGGATGGTGAAAAAGATTGGTGGGGTTAGGAAGGACTGGGTATTGCTGGTGTTGATAAAAGGGGAAGACACTGTGGTGTGTGACTTGTGATTAGGCTCTGATGCTGGCAAAGTCTTTTGTTCAGGTCCACAGCTCTGATAATCTGTCACATGAAGGACGTGAGCAGAGGGACAGGGTTTTGGCAGATCACCCAACAGTGTTGGATCAGAGACTTATTCGTGGGGATGCACTGGACTCCCCGTTTATATTAGCGGGCTATCAACAGAGCAGGGCTTACATCTCATGGGAAAGATGAGCTGTGTTATACTATGCTTGTATATCTTGATGATTCCTCATTAGATGTGGTGCTGGATCTTTTTAATAGGGTGTGGAGGGAAGGGAGACTGCCAGTCAGCTGGAAGTTAGCTGTGGTGGTTCCCAGTCATAAACCAGGCAAGGATCCATCTTTGCCGGCAAGCTACCGGCTAACTGCATTGACGTCCCACTTATGTAAAACAATGGAAAGAATTATTACAGATAGACTGACATATTTCCTGGAGAAGAGGGACTTCTTATCTCCAACTGAGGAAACTGCAGGTCAATAAAGAAGTGGTGGTAACTGTGTTTTTGGATGTAGAGAAGGCCTATGATAAAGAAGGGTTGCTGATTAAACTTGATGCTCTGGGACTGGGGGAGGTATTTAACTGTATCAGGAATTTCTTAGTTGGCAGGGTGATACATGTGAGGGTGCGGCAAACATTCTCAAAAAGGTTTTCAATTGAAAATGGTACGCCGCAAGGTAGCGTGATTAGCCCACTGCTGTTTTCTATTATTATATTATTATGTGTGTGTGGCACTTAAAACAATTTACATCGCCTTGATATAGTCAGTGCTAGACTATGGGAATGTGACGTTTGGCTCTTCCTCGAAATCCCAGTAACGTAGGCTAGATGGGGTTCAGGCACAGGCGGTCAGACTTTGTTGTAGGGCATATTAAACTAACTTATTCAATTCCGGCATTACAAGTGGAGTTGGGGGAAATGCCTCTGTGGCATAGGAGGCAGTTAGCTATGGAATACTGGGTTAATCTGTAAGAGCAAGGAGAATCTCATCCTACAAAAATAATTTTGACGCAGTGCTGGGAGCATGGTGTATGAGTTTTGGGTGGGTAGGTGATTCTCAGGCAGGGGAAATTGGGCCGGCTGGGAGGGTGTGTAGCCCTACAGTCATACTGCCGGTTGTTCCAGTTATTGGATCAATCTGAGGTGGACATGCAGCCCCTGGAGAGGGTGAATGAGGGCAGAGAGAGTGGTGCCCTGGCGGATGAGATGATGTCATACATCAAGGATAAATATAACACATTCCTTACCATCTATACAGACGGCTATAAGGACCCCCTGTCCTCTAAGGAACTGCCCATTGCATTCCAGAATTTAAGGTGGGAAAGGGTAGGTGGGTGACAGACCATGTGGCAGTGTTTACAGAGTTTTTGGCAATACTGCTGGCTTTGCAGTGGATGGATGTGCAGCCGGATAGGGTGGTTATATGCTCTGATTCTAGTTCAGCGTTGATGTCTCTGCAAACTTTCCATTCAAACAGCAGGCAGGATGTGGTGTATGAGACATTGCACACCCTTCTCAGAGTTCAGCGGGGTGGAGTATAGGTAAAATTTATCTGGGTGCCGGCTCATGTAGGGGTTGAAGGGAACGAGGGGGCTGACTATTTAGCTAAACGGGCACTAGGGAGGGAGGTGACAGATCTGGAGGTCCCATTGAGGAAGCAAAAGGCATAATTAAAGCTGCAGTAAAGACGAGGTGACAGGAAGAGTGGGACAAGGAGTGCAGAGGTTGGCACCCTTATGCAATACAGAGACAGGAGGGGAAGGGGAGGTTGTCTGGAAGGGACAGGAAGGAGGAATCCATGATATCCAGGATGAGGTTGGGGCATATGGGACTGAATGGGACATTGACAATTATGGCTAAACATCCAACAGGGCTGTGTGATTAGAGCCAGGAGCGGGAATCAGTGACCCACGTTTTGGAGGAGTGTGATAAATATGTGAGGGAGAGGGAGAGGCTATGTAATGCCTTGAGGGAGCATGACATTCAGGACTTGGAGCACTGTTGAAGATGCCAACAGGAAATGTGGTATACAGACATCTGTTTCGCTTCCTTAGGTAAACGGGACTAGTTATGAGGGTGTATGATTCGTTATTTGTTACAGTGTAGTTGCTTTTCTGTTAAGACGACTCATTTCTGGTTTAGTTGAGTTTGGGCATATTTATTCTATTTGTTTATTTAGTTTCTTTCATTGAGTAGGACATAGTGTTGTTTTGGGGATAGCTGATTTATTTAAATATGATTATGATTATTATTTTATTTTTTTACTTCAGTTTTTTATTATTATTATTATTATTATTATTATTATTATTATTATTATTAATAATAATTTTTTAGGGGGAGTAGTCACAGCTGTCTTTGAGTCACACTCCAGCCCAGTAGGTGGCGGTAATGCACCGATATTGGTTTGCCAACTGCCAAATAAGGCAAAGAAGAAGAAGAAGAAGAAGAAGAAGAAGAAGAAGAAGAAGAAGAAGAGGAGGAGCCAAGGGGCTGTCACACCAAATTTCATCCCCCCTACAAATTTCATGACAGGGCCAGTATTGTGTTCGTAATATTCAAACCATGACACAGACGTAGCATCAACTCAACGTTTCTTTACTTAGCCCAACAACCAGTCAGAACCGAGCAATCCATCACATACCCATCACTCAGGCATAACACAATGATTGCTGCACAATAGAACACTGCTCTGATGCATCACGGCTAACCCAGTGTGCAGACATAAGAGCCAGCCTTCAGTTCTCAACCTCAGGACTGGATGTAATGTCGCCCCCTGCTGATATCTATAACTTTCGCTCAAAAGCAAGTTTCCCCATTGGGCTCCATTCATTTTTGACAGCAAAAATAAAATATTTTCACTCAAATTGATGTTAACTCCCTGAATTATACTACATAGAAAAATCACCTATTGTTTTTCTGAGATAAAATATTTTTTTCGTACCTCACAGACAAAGATGAATTTTTTTTATGCGCTATCCTCAGTGTACATGTGATTTAGGGACACAACTGAGCATGTCTTTTGAGCAAAAAACTTGAACTTCCTGGTTCTGATGTGCTCCCCAAAGGTTTTGGCATCGCTGTCTCTACATATTATATACTCTAAGGCTGTGATGTTAGAGATACAGCCCGCGGGCCGGATCCGGCCTGCCAACAGGTCTCATCTGGCCCCCGAGATGTTTTGGGGGGAAAGGGGGGGGGGATATATATATATATATATATATATATATATATATATATATATTTTTTTTTTTTTTTTTTTTTTTTTAATTAAGATATTCACATCCAGTTATTATAAACTATGCGTAATGAGCAAAGTTTTTATGATATAAATGAATTAAACCTAGCACTAAGAACTATCTCCATCAGCAGGAAGTAGGAAAAACCACGCTGCACACTCCGACGCAGAGCTGTCCGCGCTGACCGTTGCTGCCTTATGTTAGCTTTGCAAAAATGCTGTCCAAAAAGAGAAAGGCTGACACGGAATGTAGAGTATTTCAAGAAAGATGGAAAGAGCGGTATTTCTTCAGGGAGGTACATGGCACACCTATATGCCTAATTTGCTCACAACAAGTGGCTGTGGCAAAAGAGTATAATATCAAACGACACTATGAGACCCACACAGAAAAATATGACAAGTACACAGGACAACTCCGAACCGAAAAGTTGAATGAGCTAACATCATCTCTAAAAAACAACAATCTGTGTTTTCCAAATGTCGAGAGACACATGATGGAGCAGTTAGGCCAGCTATATCATTGCCAGTGAAATCGCTGCAGCGTCCAAGACGTTCTCTGAGGGGGAATTCGTCAAGACCTGCATGCTTGTGTGCCGAGTTGGTGTGCCCTGAGAAGCACCAAGCTTTAGCTAACATTAGCTTGTTGAGAAATACTGTGGCGGAGAGAATTGGGGAACTTGCTGAAGATTTGAACAGTCAACTAAAGCCGCGTTTCCACCAAAAGTACCCGGAACTTTTAGTCCCAGGAACTACAGCCGCATTTCCACCAAAAGTACCCGGAACTTTTAGTCCCAGGAAGGAACTACTTTTCAAGGAACTAAAAGGTTCTTTCAGCCCATGGTTGTCCGCGTTTCCACCGGGGTCTAAAGTCCCGCGAAGATTAGGCAAATTAGCCCACTGACGTATGAAAAAGCGACGTTGTCGTCGGTCCATCTGTCCTATGATTTCTTCTGTAACCCCATAATACCACCGAAGTAGCCTACATTATTTTCTAATAAGCCCGGAGGGGTTTATTCCGCTTATATACAACGGGTTACCAACAATGACAATATATGGTTACTTTTGTATTTATTGATTTTTATCGATTTAATCACCTGGAATTGAAATATTCTTCTGCAGCCGTTTGGGCATATTCTACCGTTGTCAAGCAAAACTGTCGTTGGTAGTTGAACTTGGACCGTTGTTATGCAACAAATAGGATATAACAGGCCAATAGTCAGATTGTAACTGTTTTATATATCCTCTCAAACACATTCATTATGATTTTATGCGAACATTCACATTCATGTCTTGACATCCGAGGCGACAGAATGCATTCGCATTTCCAATATAACTGGCAACAACAGCAGAAAACATGCACACGTTGTAAACAATTTGCTCATTTTTTCATCGTCAATTCCATATAGGCTAATCGCAAAATGACAAGAATAGAACGAAAACACGGACTTGCGTGAAAAATTAAATTAGCAGTGGTACAGCCACCGTTTGCTTTCCTTCGAAGTTACTGCTAGCCGAGCAGCGAAGTGTGCCCTCCAGATGCAAACCATGCACCATAAATTAGTCCATAGTCTTCCTGGTCTTTTTGTGGAATTGAAGAATGGCAGAGTAAAATTACGGCAGTCTGAAAAAGCTAAAGGGACGATTACTAGAATTAACCTGTTATTTTACCCTGACAAAAAGAGCAGAAGGTGATTTCCAGTTTGCTTTTACTGTATCACCAATGTGAATTACGCAGAACTACCGCATACCTCACATAACTGTATCAAATATTTTGAGTCAATTACAATGGGCTAACAAAGAAAATCCGGAAGAAAATATTCAGCAACCGAATTAATCCGTTTGAACATTTTGGTACGTAGCCTAATATGCTGTCCTCAGCACGAATGCTTAGCATTTTATGAAACGAATACTAAAGCAAGAAAAGAACAGAAGAGCACACGTTATAATTCCAAGACGTTGGCAGGCTATAACCAAAACTAGGCTACTGCGCCGCATAACATACAAAGCCGCGTTTCCACCACAGGAACTATACCCCGGAACTAGGAACCTTTTGAAGAACTCAGTGCGTTTCCACTGCAGGAACTAGGGTCTAAATGTAGTTCCTGGGGCTTTATTTTACCCCCCAAAAGGTTCCTGCTCGGGGGGTAGTACTTTCCGAAAGTACAGGAACCTTTTGGGTGGAGCTTGCAGCGCTGAACATTTCTGATTGGTCGAGTACTCGCAGCATTTGTGTTGTATTTATTTTCCACCATTACCCGCCATGTTTGAAAATATGCAGCGGCAAACCAATTTATTTTCATAATAACTTCAAATCAAACTTGTATGTTATGCGGCGCAGTAGCCTACTTTTGGTTATAGCCTGCCAACGTCTTGGAATTATAACGTGTGCTCTTCTGCTCTTTTCTTGCTTTAGTAGTTGAAGGATAAATTCACGTCTGTTTGTTTGGAATCATTTTATCAATGCCTGACACCAAATTACACAAAGATGACAGCCTTTGCATCAAAGATACTTTGTGTGTTTGGGACAACATATCTATGCGAGCAGGGTTCGGTGATGAACATTAACAAGTCCAAACTGCGCAATCGGCTGACACACGGACATCTAAATGACATAATGAAAATTGCCCAGAAACTGGTCCCCAATGGCTGGTAAAAGCCAAAAGGTGTCAGTTGTTGACCAGCAAGTGAAAATGTAATCTACTGATCACAGGGCAGCTGGATTAACCACGGTATCTGAATTATGAATGACTGAATTACTTAGAGATTTAAATCACAGTAAGTAATTATTGTTGTTAAGAGTTGTATGAATAGGAAAAATGCTTTCTATGGCACTTATGTTAGGCTATTTGTTGCACTGTTGCTCTCTTCTACTTTTTGTCATTTTACATTGTGTTATTCTCATTGACTGGTACAGCTATTCTGGACAGAAATTTGGCATTTTATAGTTATAACCTGCATTCTTTCAAATGTATAATTCATGAATGACACAGATATTCAAACACATGAAATTTATTCTTAATATGTCAATATGTTGCATGGATAGGAATATGCTTTCTATCTGACTTATATTTGTTGCAGTTCTCTCTTATGCTTTATGTAATTTTACATTTTGTGTTATTTTATTGCCAACATGCAATTTCTCATTCATTGGTACAAGTATCTGTAGGTCTACTTGAATGATTTCAAATAATAAATCAGCAAGTAGCCTAAATATCCATGTGTTGAGTCATATTGATGTTAGCAAAAAATAATCCGGCCCCTCATTTGAAAGAATCTGGCCCACTTCCTAATATGAGTCTGACACCCCTGCTCTAAGGCCACAGCCAGTTGGAGTCGAAATAGTGAATGTTGTAAACCAGGTGTTACGTTGTACATTTTAGGACATCCTTAGATCTCGGCATCAGTTTTCAGACATCAGACAAAACGGCATCATTCCTCAGACTAAAAGGTGCCCAAGATACTCCCTGACCATGAGACTAATACAAAATATAAAACCACGCCCTGTAGTTGGTCAACGCGATGAGAGCGCTGATTGGTAACATTTTTTCAGTGGCCACTGCTCAGATGCCTGGATCAAAATGGCAAGAACAATCATTTTTGTGTTGGCAAGTTGGTATAAATGGTAGCGGACATTATTCGTGACGGAGCGTGACGGAGTGTAGCACAGTGGGTAAGGAACTAGACTTGTAACCGAAAGGTCGCAGGTTCGATTCCCGGGTAGGACACTGCCGTTGTACCCTTGAGCAAGGTACTTAACCGCAATTGCTTCAGTATATATCCAGCTGTATAAATGGATACAATGTAAAATGCTATGTAAAAAAGTTGTGTAAGTCGCTCTGGATAAGAGCGTCTGCTAAATGCCTGTAATGTAATGTTCGCTAGCGAACATGCTCGCTCTAAAGATGAACACTAAGCCTACAGCAAGTTAGCAATAAATATATAAACTATTATTTTTCTGTTTAACAGTTATCTAGAGCTATATGTACTAACTGAGTTGAACTTACCACTACTAGACTAGCTAGCTAGTGTAGAAGTTTCTACTAGCTACAGAATCTCTGGTTTCACTGAGCTAGTTACTAAGCTAGCAAGCCAGGGCTGGCTGCAGTGCACGTTTACTTTCACATCAACAGCACATCTTTTCAACACTGAGTTCCCTTTATTGGTATTTTCAGTACATTTACATTTCTACCATGTTGTTATACAAAGTTGATATAGCTAACCTACAGTACATAGAAGTAGTTATAGTAAACCGTCTCTGTCACAATACTTGTTTGTACAGCAGAGTGCCGTCGCTGGCATCACTAGCTTGATTGCTTGTGTCCACAGAACTGTATAAGAACTAGAAGAGAAACATATATAATGAGGCTGCCAATGTGTTTCCTATAAGAATTGTAGAAATTCAACGAATTCACTCCTGCACGAATTAGACACCACCAAAAGCTCACATTGAGGTAATCAATAGAAGCGGGCAATAACATTATATTTTTGGAGCAAAAAGCTTTTTTGGCTGAACAGAACAGAAAATTATGACCAAATATCACTATTCTGATTGCGTTGACCGGGCGGACAGACCTCTGATTGCTGGAGAACAAAATAGATGAGATTTGAAATAGGGACTTGAAAAAACCACCGCTTCATCACATGATGGGGCCTATCTGCACAGTGGCTTCACTTTCTTCTCTTACTGTAGTGGTGGACTTTCCAGTTCCTTTCAGGGACACGAGTCCTTTGACTCCATTCTGTAAAAGGAGTAGTTCCCGGATTCGTTCACCAGGTCCTTTGTTCCTGACTCCGACTTCTGACTCTTTACTGACTCCAGTTCCAAGTGAATGAGAACAAGAGTCATGCAGTGACTGATTCCGACTTCAGACTCTAGTTCCTAGTGAAAGAAATGTCACCTATTGTCCTTCATTGGTGAATTATTAGCCTAGCACAAGCATCACTGTTATTATGCCATTCACTGATATTTTCGAAATGTAGGCTTTTCGAAACACATTTGTGGGAACTTCTGCAACAGTGTTGGGAAATTATTATGTTGCAGTCAGTCTAGGTCGGTAAGGTGCAGGAGCCGTATTCTGCCCTCTGAGATAAGGATGCAATTCTTAAAAGTTATGGTACCTGAAGCATATCATTTGAAATTCAGGACAGGGAGGCGTGGTGAAGGCAAGACCCATGTTGAATTTGCCTGAGATATGTTGCTCCATTTTCCACACTGGTGTAATGCAACAGGGACCGACACATATGAAAAGCTGTGTGATTTGATCGTATTAGAGCAATTTAAGAATTCTGTATCAGATGCCCTTGCTACGTATGTGTGGCAAACAAGCCTGCCACAGGCCACCAAAGTGGCTTCCCAAGGGGTCCTCCAGCACAGAGACACAGGGAGATGATGTTCCAATAGTCCACATTTATTTACAAGGTTGGCAAGATGTTACCACCAAGGAGCAGATGTAAAACTGTCATGACAGAGGCTCCCCTTGTGTGAGTGGGGATGGCAGATTTAACCTGTGCGCACTGATTACCTCACTACGCACAGGTGCAGCCACTCCTGTTCCCGGGTCCAATTAGCCTGGCCAATTCTCATTCTTAACCAATTAGATTATCCAATTGGCCAGGTCTAATTAGCTTGACCCAGGGCAGGTGTGGCTGCTTAAACCAGCCATCCCCACACCACATACCCCCAACGCCAAACTGAGGCCAGGGAGAATCCCTGGCCGAAGCCTGCCTACCCCCCCAACCCCCCTGCACTCCAAACAAAGCAAAAACAATAAAAACACTCCACTAAAGATCTTTTCAGGGTGGGTGACCCCGGAACAGTCCAGTACATGATGCAACCCTCCCCCAGACGACAAGGCAGCCCTTCTTCCTCCTCCCTCCCGGAGCACGGGAAGTCCTGGGCTGCTCTGCTGGCTGGTGGGGGCGTCACCGGGCTTGGGCTGTTCCAGGGGCTGTGGTGGGGTGGCTGGGCTTGCTTCCTTGCGGCGCTGGGGACCTGGAACCCTCGTAGCTGTGGTGGCCGCCAGTCGGCTCTGCTGGCAGGCTGCTGCAGGCTTTCCCCCTCACGGGCTCCGGGCAAACCAACCGGCCAAAACAACAAACTAAAACAACAAAAGGGACAAAAAAGGAAGTAAAACAGCGCGGCCACCGCTCGTGTGCCGCCCGTAGCTGACCCGCCTTCCCGGCCGAGTCCAGCTCACGGCGCGACCACCTCTCGTGCACCGCCCGTAGCTGACCTGCCTTCCCGGCCAGGTCCAGCTCCTCAGCGTCCCAGCTGAGGATCGCTTCCTTCCCCTCCCTGGTCATCTCTCGCTCCCTGTCTTTGGCCTGGAGGATCGGTCTGAAGCCTTGTTGGGAACACCTCAGCTGCCCCTCCTCCAGTGTGCTTCCTGGCTGGCCCTCCTGTGCCACTTCCCTGTGCCGGAGCAGCCCCACGTTGGGCGCCACTGTGGCAAACAAGCCTGCCACAGGCCACCGAAGTGGCTTTCCTAGGGGCCCTCCAGCCCAGAGACACAGGGAGATGATGTTCAAACAGTCCAGGTTTATTTTCAAGGTTGGCAAGATGTTACCGCCAAGGAGCAGATGTTAAAACTGTCATGACAGAGGCTCTTTTGTGTGGGTGGGGATGGCAGATTTAACCTGTGCGCACTGATTGCCTCACTACGCACAGGTGCAGCCACCCCTGTTCCTTGTTCCAATCAGCCTGGCTAATTATCCAATTCCTAACCAATTAGATAACTAGCCAGGTCTAATTAGCTTGACCCAGGACAGGTGTGGCTGCTTAAACCAGCCATCCCCACACCACAGTATGTAACCGAGCGAAAAGCCTGCACAGCATCTGAGGCTGTCGTGTTAGCTGATGGGTTTGTTTTCATTCGAAAAGGTGGTTTTGCGAATCATCGCCCCCGTAATGATTTCCACTGTGATTCTTGTCGAAATGGCCTTCAGGCCACTTCTGTTCCTCGCACGCTCTTTCCTAGGTCCAGCGCTGGTCAGCACACCTCAAATGGTGGCACCTCATCTTTTCAGGTGAGGGAGCATACCTCACAGCATGGCACTTTATCTTACCAGGTGAAGCTGGCATGAACGGGAAACTTTATCTATCTCGAACCTGTCATTTGTGTCATGCGAACGGTCATTGGAAAAATGAATGTCATAATAAAACCCGTACTGATCCTAAATATGTAGGCTTAATGGCTACATCAAGCTCTCCTCACTCTTCTCTTCTCTCTTCTCTCTCTCCACCTGTGTTTGACTTGCCTGAGAACTCACTGACTCGCTTTATTTCCGATGGAGAAGTTTCTGAAAAATGATAAAAAGCCTATGAAAATTCTGCGTGACACTATCTTCCCAAAGTTTGATATTGGGGAATGCTTTGCCTTTCTCTTCAGAATACTGGGTAGGATGGTAGGATATAAAACTGTCCCATTGCATAACCTTGTTCTGTCCTCAGAATTGGTGTCTGGAGAAGTGGTGATAGGCGTTTGTCCAGAGTTTCCAGTGCCAGGTGTGTCTGTTGTCCTCGGTAATGACCTGGCTGGACAGGTTGTGGGTGGCGCACCTTTGCTGTGGTGAAAGACAACCTGCTTATCTCCAAGGGACAGGACAAAGTAGGTAGGCAGTTCCCAGAGGTATTTACAGCATGTGCCATTACACGTTCCATGGCTCGCAAATGCGATTTGGAAAATGAAATTCCTTTACTGTGCAATCTTAAGCCGCGTTTCCACCGCAGGAACTATACCCCGGAACTAGGAACCTTTTGAGGAACTCAGTGCGTTTCCACCGCAGGAACTAGGGTCTAAATTTAGTTCTGGGGGCTTTGTTTTACCCCCCAAAACGTTCCTGCTCGGGGGGTAGTACTTTCCGAAAGTACAGGAACCTTTTGGGTGGAGCTTGCAGCGCTGAACATTTCTGATTGGTCGAGTACTCGTAGCATTTGTGTTGTATTTATTTTCCGCCATTACCCGCCATGTTTGAAAATATGCGGGCGCAACCCGATTTATTTTCATAATAACTTTAAATCAAACTTGTATGTTATGCGGCGCAGTAGCCTAGTTTTGGTTATAGCCTGCCAACGTCTTGGAATTATAACGTGTGCTCTTCTGTTCTTTTCTTGCTTTAGTATTCGTTTTATAAAATGCTAAGCATCCGTGCTGGGACAGCATATTACGTACTAAAACATTCAAACTGATTAATTCGGTTGCTGAATATTTTCTTCCGGATTTTCTTTGTTAGCCCGTTGTAATTGACTCAAAACGTTTGATACAGTTATGTGAGGTATGCGGTAGTTCTGCGTAATTCACATTGGTGATAGCCTACAGTAAAAGCAAACTGGAAATCACCTTCCGCACTTTTTGTCATGGTAAAATAACAGGTTAATTCTAGTAATAGTACCTTTAGCTTTTTCAGACTGCCGTAATTTTACTCTGCCATTCTTCAATTTCACAAAAAGACCAGGATGACTATGGACTAATTTATGGTGCATGGTTCGCATCTGGTGGGCACACTTCGCTGCTCGGCTAGCAGTAACTCCGAAGGAAAACAAACGGTGGCTGTACCACTACTAATTTAAATTTTCACGCAAGTCCGAGTTTTCGTTCTATTCTTGTCATATTGCGATTAGCCTATATAGAATTGACGATGAGAAAGTAATCAAACAGCAAATTGTTTACAACGTGTGCATGTTTTCTGCTGTTGTTGCCAGTTATATTGGAAATGTGAATGCATTCTGTCGCTTCGGATGTCAAGACATGAAAGCGAATGTTCGCATAAAAACATAATGAATGTGTTTGAGAGGATATATAAAACAGTTACAATCTGACTATTGGTCTGTTATATCCTATTTGTTGCATAACGGTCCAAGTTCAACTACCAACGACAGTTTTGCTTGACAACGGTAAAATATGCCCAAACGGCTGCAGAAGAATATTTCAATTCCATGTGATTAAATCGATAAAAATCAATAAATACAAAAGTAACCATATATAGTCATTGTTGGTAACCCGTTGTATATAAGTGGAATAAACCCCTCCGGGCTGTCCCGGTTATTAGAAAATAATGTAGGCTACTTCGGTGGTAGTATGGTGTTACAGAAGAAATCATATGACAGATGGACCGACGACAACGTCGCTTTTCCATACGTCAGTGGGCTAATTTGCCTAATCTTCGCGGGACTTTAGACCCCGGTGGAAACGCAGACAGCCATTGGCTGAAGGAACCTTTTAGTTCCTGGTAAAGCAGTTCCTGGGACTGAAAGTTCCGGGTAATTTTGGTGGAAACGCGGCTTTGGTGACACATTCTTTGGTGATTTGGGGGGTGATTTGGAAAGTTCACCGGCCAAGCCCATGCCTGACACCGTTGTGTGTGCACCTGCTGTTACCGAGTGTATTTAACAGAGTTTTTCTGTCAATGAAATGAAACCTGATGTGTTTGAAATGTCTGATTCCAATGCCAATGTGGCTTATAATATGTGTACTGATTATAACAGTGATATTGAAAGTGCTAAAAATATTCATGATACTGTTATCGCTGAAAACAAAAACAAAGTGCTCAAGGGTGACAATATTGTTACTGTTGCTGTTGATTCTAATTAGAATACTGGAACATCCCGTTTCCTCTCTTTTTGGTGTCTCCCGTGAGACGCTGATCAGAGAGTAAGCGGGTGATCCTACTCTGAAGGACCTGTTTGATCAGGTTGTTCCAGCAGACAAACTGGATGACCTGCAATCTAGCTATTTTTTGGATAAGGGGTTGTTATGCCATAAGTGGGTTTTTAGGACTGACACCTTTGTTGGCCACAATGTTATTCAAACGGTCATTCGTTCTAAGTTCAGAGAGGCAGTGCTGCAACTTTCTCATAGTGAAACAGCAGGCCATACCGGCATTAGAACAAACTTATGACTGGGTTATGTGCAAGTTCTTTTGGCCAAGACTAAAGAGAAACGTCTCTGATTATGTTAAAACCTACATGCCAGATCACTGGAAAACCAAATCAAAAGATACCAGTTGCTCCCTTGTATTCAATCCCAGCTGTGTCTCAGCTGTTTCAATATCTTTTAGCCAACTGCGTTGGTTCACTTCCTTGTTCTCGTTCGAGACATTGTTATCTGCTGACAATAATGTGTCAGACCACCCATTATCTTGAAGCTTATCCACTAAACAGTGGATTATGTATAATGGTATGTATTTTTGCATTGTACTGAATTGTGTATTGCAGAGTACCTTACATTGTTAACTCATGCATTATGTAAATTGTTTACAGGAACTACTGATTGTTGTCATTGAATTACTGACTTGATGTAGTCTTGTGAACAGCTTATATTGTTGAGCCTTGCTTATTGGAAAGGAATGAATATAAGTTTTCTTGTGCCGCCACCCAGGTGACATCTTTTTGTGGGAGCTTGTCACGCCTGGCACCCGCTTTTGCATTCACCTTGTGTTTTTTTCTCTTTTGGATAGCAGGGGGGTTGCTGAACTAGGCATGGCCTCTTAATTGCTACTGGCTATAAATAGGCTGGAAACCCTTCCAGTCTTTCCTTCCCATTTTTTCCTTCTCCTACCTGCCAGCACGGACCTGCCTACATTTTCTGCTTTTTAGTTTAGTACATGCAACACACAGTCACCCAACATCACACACACATTGATTACTGATACTGACAAGTTTAGGGTTTGTATACCATTTTTTTTCGTTTTTTTAAATTAAATAATTTGTTATTCCTTTTCTGAAGTTTATGGTTTTGGTGTGTCTTATTTCATGTGGTACGCTATGAGGGCTGCAACTAACAACCATACTTATAATCGATTAATCTGCCAATTATTTTTTCGATTAATCGACGGGTTGGTGTACGGAATGTTTACTTTTGTTTCTGGGAATATTCAAAAAATGAATATTAAACAATTAAAAAGATGAAAGATATGAGACAAAAACATGCAAATGTATGCTAAGCATCTGTGCATAATAATAAAGGTTTTTATAAAGTGCATTTTTATATAGCAGCATGTTTTTAAAATGTTCAAATACAAAGTTATTTGAAGTCTGCGGTTTAAAAGGAGCTCAACTGTTTAGATGAATAATGTAGATAAAAACATAAAACACAAAATGTTAACAGGCTTTGCTACATTGAATAGCTTCAACACATCAAATGGTTTCAACAAGAGGCTAATGCTGGACTATGAGTGTATAGTGGCTCCACAGCATAGCAATGCAGAAATGTTAGCATGTCCACAAGCGCTGAGCTAAGACTGGCTTAAATTGGCTTTTTATCATTTGCTTTGTATTTTTAATTCTTCATTATTTACAAATGGTTAGTTTTAGTGGCTATGTGTCCATGCTTTCACCAATTAGGAGCCTATTGTTTTGACCTCAGTCTTTAATTTGATCAGTTAAAACAACATTTTTTGCTATATACTACATTGTCAATATGGGACTTTTATTCTTTGTGGCATGCATAGCTATGTCTGACACAATGTAGCTTAAGAGGGAAAATAATCCCTCTAAACACGAAGAGCACCTACGTAAGAAAAATTAACAATTTAAAATTATTGGATTGGAATTGTGGTTGGAACGAAAACCTGGATATACCGTGGTACCCATTAAGGACCGAGGTTAAGAAACATTGTTTTAGTTTACAGTTGCTGATGTAAAGGCCAAATACTGATCACTGATCAATATCACTACATCACTACTACAATGAATGGACATTGGGGATTCACTAATAAAGATAAAAGGGAAATTTAACTTATATAATGAATAAATATCTAGACAGTTTGCCGTTAATGGCACCATGAATCAGTAGAGACGGACAGAAACAGTCCATAGAGAAGATAGGGAATGCTAGTGAGCAATCATTTCTTAGCTACCACCGTGATATGCTGCCAAGACTGTAAACAACGTAAAATTAGGGCTGGGCGATATAGCTGAAAAATGTATCATGATAAAATGTTTCATTTCAGTCTATCGATGATTATTGATAATTTTAAGGACATATTTTTAATAAAGACCAGGAGAAAAAAGGTAGAATTTAACCACCTTACTTTGAATTTAACCACTTTATTTATCAAGGCACACAGGTAATAATTTTACTTTTAGTGTTATTAAATAAAACGAGAGCCACTTTAGTCCCAAAGTTGTCAAAGTCAGACTGGTGGGTCTATATTTAACGTTAATGTGTAGCCTACAGTTTTAATTTAATTTAAATGTGAGGGGTGGTTTTATGGTTTTAAACACTCCGCGCTATGATGGCATTATAAATAGATAAAGTGGGTGACTGATGAGCATTTTTATTTTTTTATACATGGTAAGTTTGATCTAAATTAATTTACAGAATATAGCGTTTTTTCCCCAAAGATGGTATTTCTCAATATAATTGTGCTGCCATGTTAGCACATTTCTACGGTTGCGGGTCAGGCACTCTTCACGGTAAGAAGAAATTTTAGGATAGCACTTCTGATATTGCTTGTGTCGAAAGTACTGCGACGGAAACAGCGACAGATTTACCCACTAGCCACATCTGTCCAAAATGTAAACAAGTCAGGCAGTTTTCACGGTCGGGAAAAATTTTATGACAGCGTACTCCAAAGGGTGGAAACGACTAAGGTTAAAGCTTAAATTGGGATTTGGGAGGTGGGTGGAAAAAGGTACAAACCAATGAATGTCTCAGCTCAAAATAGTTGTAATTAAGGAAAACAATGTTTTAAAAAGAATATATACTATTGATGCAAGCTTTTACATAATATATTTCAAGTTTATTGAGTGTCATTAATGCTGAGATTTTTTTTACCCACAAAAATAATCGGTCATCCTCCTCTTGTCCTCACTTTCTTCCTCCTTTATCCATCTTTCTTAAACTGGTGAGGCGCAAAACTTTCCTTTAAACTAATCATTGATCTCAAACCGTTTTAATTAATTTTCAGTGATTAAGAAGCATGCAAACATCTGACGAATCAATTGGAAAGGGACACAGCTTTTTCGCATTGTGTTAGGGAGATTAAATGATAAATGCGATTTAGAAAAATCAGTTTTAATCGCTAAGCAGTGGCGGAATCTTCCCCTGATTTTCCTTGAGTATCAATACAATTAATCCACAAAATAGGCTACTCAATAATATCATATATAGCCAGCTCTCCCCAAATAGGCAGTTTTAGCAAGTAGCCTAGGCCGTATAGCCTACATTTATTTTCATTTGCAGTATGAAATTGCGCACATTTTTAATCAACATTATTTGTGGATACATGCACTTCTTTCTCCGCACTCGTATTCATGGCAAATATTTGCAATGTGTAGGCTAGATTGTAAGCAAAATTGAAGTGCAGGTTTTGTTTTTTCTGGTTATTCTGAGAGCTAACATGGTAGACAACAGGCTAGTGTATCTTGTTTGATAAGAAAAGTTGATGTTGAAGGTCGTGTTTTTAAAAAGAAATGGACGTAGGAGTACTTTTTTGTGGAAGTGAATGGCAAGCCCGTTTGCTTAAGCCACGTTTCCACCGCAGGAACTTTACCCCGGAACTAGGAACCTTTTGAGGAACTCAGTGCGTTTTGACCACAGGAACTAGGGTCTACATTAAGTTCCGGGGACTTTATTTTACCCCCAAAAAAGACCCTGCTTGGGGCGTAGTACTTTCCAAAAGTACCGGAACCTTTGGGGTGGAGCGCAAGCTCTGAAAATTTCTGATTGGTCGACTACTTGCAGTGTTTTATTTCAACCGCCATAAAAATCTGCAGCCGCAAACCGATTTATTTTCATAATGACTTGAAATTAAACTTGTATGTTATGTGGCGCAGTAGCCTACTTTTGGTTATAGCCTGCCAACGTCTTGGAATTATAACGTGTGCTCTTCTGTTCTTTTCTTGCTTTAGTATTCGTTTTATAAAATGCTAAGCATTCGTGCTGGGACAGCATATTATGTACCAAAACATTCAAACGGTTTAATTTGGTTGATGATGACGTCCACTTCTGTCTTTTATCGGTGAACTCTTTGATGGCTGAATAGTCCCCTGGACCCACAAGTCCTATTGCAGGTAGGACATATATATGTCGTGGTAGTGGTACGAGCAACTATGGGTGTGTTCCTCCTGAGTCTCCTTTGCTGTCTCCTGGCTGTCCTTTCCTCCTCCAGCATGCAGATCCCATCCAGGCATAGCTGCCGCCATCGTCAATTCCATCTTTCTTTGAAATAAAGCAAACGGTGGCTGTACCACTGCTAATTTAAATTTTCACGCAAGTCCGAGTTTTCGTTCTATTATTGTCATTTTGCGATTAGCCTATATGAAATTGACGATGAGAAAGTAATCAATTCAACAGCAAATTGTTTACAATGTGTGCATGTTTTCTGCTGTTGTTGCCAGTTATTTGTGGAATGTGAATGCATTCTGTCGCCTCGGATATCAAGACATGAAAGTGAATGTTCGCATAAAAACATAATGAATGTGTTTGAGAGGATATATTACACATATATTGTGTATATTGCATAACAACGGTCCAAGTTCAACTACCAACAACAGTTTTGCTTGACAATGGTAAAATATGCCCAAACGGCATTGCCGTTCTAAAAAAGAGCGATCTTGAGAGACATTACACCTGCAGATATGCAAGTTATGCTACTCTTGAAGGAACAGAGTGGAGAAAATCAAGGCATTCAGTAATAATCTCGCTGCACAACAAGTGTCTTACCTGTGGCATAAAAAGGAGCTGGACAGTATCGCAGAAGCATGTTACGTGGTGAGTGAACTGATCGCTAAAAGACTGAGGCCATATTCTGAAGGTGAATTTGTAAAGATGTGCATGGTTGCTACTGCACAAATACTTGCTCCAGAAAAACTGAAATTGTTTCAGAACTGTCACGGGGGGCGCGGGAATGGACCCAAATGCAGAGTGCAAAAATACAAACTCCCAAGGGTAGAAAGAACAAAGACTTCACTGAAAAAATAACGGGGAATAAAGGGAACAGAAAGCCTCGCAGGGCGGTAGTAACAAACAAAGAAAAACCTCAGAACGCAGGGAAACAAAAATACAAAAATCCCAAAAACGTAGGGAACAGAGCAGGCAAGCAACAGGCAAAGGCAACAGGCAACGGGTAGGCAGGGAAACAGGCAACAAGCAAGTAAGCAACAAACAAGCAGGCAGGCAACAGGCAGGCAACAAACACGCATGCAAGGATCCAGCACCTGAGTCAGGGGAAATGGAGACTTAAATAGATCTGATGCAGACGAGACACAGGAGGGCACAATGAACAATCAGGCCACAGAGAGGGAAGGGAACACGAGACAATAAGCAACTAATAATGGAATAATTGGAAACAATAAAACAATTAAACAAGACACAAAGCAGAGGTGCCGCCATCTGGCGGCCCAACCAGGAATGACAGGGGGAAGACACAGAACCCTGACAAGAAAACTTAGATTGTCTTGCCGGACTGTGTCTGATCGGGTCTGATCGTATCAGTGACATGACATGAGATATTGAGAAGTTTTTGCAAGATTCTGCTGCCAATTTTGAGTTTTATTCACTTGCTATGAATGAGACAACAGACATAACAAACACTAGCCAGCTAGCAATTGTTCTACGTGGGATTCCAACAGATTTTGAGATTTGCTTTCATTGTTGGCTATACACGACACAACCAGAGGTGCCAGAGTGCATGCAGCTAGAGGTAACTAAACTGCAGAACAACTGTCAGCTAAAGGCCTGGCACACCAACATGGATCTGCCAGATTTATACAAGCAAAACAAGCGTTGACAAATTTCCAAATTTGAGGAAACACGAGCTTAAGATGGCATCACTGTTCGGAAGCACATTACATTACATTACATTACAGGCATTTGGCAGACGCTCTTATCCAGAGCGACGTACAACAAAGTGTATAACCATAACCAGGAACAAGTATGACGAAACCCCTAGAGAGAAGTACCGGTCCAAGTACAGGGAACAACCGCATAGTTCAACTTGGACCCTGATGGTTAAACTGATTAACACTAACTATACACTTTGTTGTACGTCGCTCTGGATAAGAGCGTCTGCTAAATGCCTGTAATGTAATGTAATGTAATGAATTTAAGGTATATTCAGTTTTAGATCAAGTTTACTTATGAACATTCAGTCAGCATAACATGGAAAAATGTGTATGTGATTAACATGAGAGTTAATAGCAGTCTATGGCCCACTGTCGTATATGCAAATATTAATCTGGCCCCAGACAGGAAAAAGGTTCCCCCCCTCTGATATAGGGAATAGTGAACAGGCCTCAGAAGTCTGACTTAACGCAGAGCAAAAACCTTGCCCATATATGGAATTCCGGTTCAAAGGGAAATTTCTCTATGGAAAAAATGAATGGATTTTTACATAACCGTCCCTGTCACAGTCTGTGATTTAAGCTGGCGTTTAAAACTTGGACGTTTTTATCTGGACACATTTCTCTCTTAAATGGCACTGGATCCGCTGAATTCTGATGTCGTTTTTCAATCGAAACGATTATTTTGCTATCAAAAAGCTAACACTGCTGCGCATGTTATTTACGTCACAGCTCTTCCTTGGCAATGCTTGTGAAGCGCAAGTAGCCTAGTTATATTAAGATGTTTACAATGATATATACAACTGTAAAGAAATGTATAATTTATTACACTAACGGGAAACAACGGGAAGAAGACGGTTTTCGCGCGTGTATCGAAACAGCTGTGTGTGTGATGTTTTAATTGTGCGACGGGTCATCTCGGGTGGCTAACCATTTAGCCGTTAGCAATTGGCTTTTTAAAATGACACAGAATTTTTTTAGATTATAAAAAATGGATAAAAAGCATTATTTTTTCATGTACAAAAAAAACGTCCAAATGTCATAATTTATTTTTAAGGAATTCGGAAATCGCTAATCATTTGTCCCATAGGGGCGTCTATTTTTTGAACCAGAAGTCTCGAAAATGCTAACGGACCCGAAGGGAATGACGACACGACTTCTGAGGCCTGTGGCTGAACAAGTGAGTCGTTTGGGATGCAGCCTCGGTCTGTAGTTAGTGGCAAAATTAATTGGTTCCACGAGAGCTAGCAATGGGTATTAAAGATGCAGACACATGATAACCTCATTGATTTTCACCTGCAAGAGCTGGCTTTGTTGTTTCTTTATTGTTCTGTGTGTACTGTATGTGAGATATGTCCTAGTCAGTAATAGGCTAACAGTAGACACACTCAAGAGGGCACAAGACTGAGTATCATATTTCATATATTTCGTATCATATTTAATCAACCGTATTTAACCCTCTAATATTGAAATGCGTGAATTAACTACATCACAAACGTTCTTTTTTTAGATACATAACTAAATGCATACATAATAAATGTGCAATAAATGTGTCTTACACAGAGCGTAGGGTGCAGACGAGGCATAACAACTGAACAAGGTTGAAGAAGAGTTACTCCATACCTCAACACCATCTCCCTCCACTTCTCTACCCATCCAAACCCTCTACTGACACATGAAATCTATCAAATCTATATATATATATATGTAAAACAGTGGCTGTGACAAAGGGAGCGGTGGTGTAAGTATAAAAGCAGCTGAAATATGGCCAGTGTATGTACTCATGCATTTGATGGCCATCCAACGAGCCTTGATTGACAAAATTATCAGCAAGCTTGTAGAATTAGAGCTCCCTAGGTCGCAACTTGTGTACCCTTCTGTCCTGCTTAATTTTCTTTTATTTCGTGGAGATGCACTTTTAGTGTTTGTAAGGTTTAGCCTATAAGGCATTTTGATACGCTTATATGCGGGTAGGAGTCCTCTTCGCTTTGCTTAGGTAGATCAGTGACCTTACGTGAGAATTGGAAGTAGTAGAACCGGAACACTTGATAGTGGAGAATAGGAGCAGTTGCATATGTCCCAGCAATCTTTGCATATGATAAAATAACAATAGTATGAGAGAAATGAGGAGAAATTATTAAATTGAATAGTTGAAACGATATGTTTTTTAGCAGAATGGGCATGTAGGTGAAGTTTGACATGATCACAGACGATAGTGCAAAGTAAATGAAGTGACCATGAGTGAGATGAGTGAGCACCATAATTCACTGGACAGTGACACATGTTTTGTTATTTTGATTCTGTACTTTAGCACTGAGTTTGAAAGGATACAATGACAATAAGGTTGAAGTGCAGACTGTCAGTTTTAATTTGAGGGTATTTTCATCGATATCGGATGAACCGTTTAGAAATGATAGCACCTTTTGTACATGTTCCCCCATTTTAAGGTACTACAAGTATTTGTTGAATTGGCTTCACAGATGTGTTTCGTTGGGCAGGTGTATTCATTTGTGTCGTTAGTGGATGCAGAAGAGAGCTGTTGATGTCTAGTCTTGATTCTGGACTTTGCAATTGCCTTTGTAGATTGTTGTTGGGGTGTGACAACATGAGGAAGACAGCAGTGTCGATCAAATGAAGCTGGCCGTCATAAGGCTAAGAAATGAAAATCAATCAATCAGGAACATTGCAAAAACCCTGGGCATGCCCAAGTCAACAGTTTGGTTCATCGTTAACAAGAAAAAAACAACTGGTGAACTCAATTATGTCAAAAGACCCGGTAGACCGAGGAAGACCACTGTAGTGGATGACCGGAGAATACTCTCTGTGGTGAAGAAAACCCCCCTGACAACAGCCCAACAGATCAAAAACACTCTCCTGGATGCAGGTGTAGATGTGTCAAAGTCTACCATACGTAGAAGACTACACCAGCAGGACTACAGAGGGTACACTACAAGATGAAAACCACGGATAAGCCTGAAGAACAGAAAGGTGAGATTACAGTTTGCTAAAAAGCACCTAAAAGAGCCCCAAGAGTTTTGGAACAAAGTCTTGTGGACAGATGAGACAAAGATTAACATGTACCAGAGTGATGGAAAGAGGAAAGTGTGGAGAAAAAAAGGAAATGCCCATGATCCAAAGCATACCACTTCATACGTGAAACATGGTGGAGGGGGTATTAAGGCTTGGGCCTGTATGGCTGCCAGTGGAACGAGCTCACTTGTCTTCATCGATGATGTGACTGCACACAGAAGTAGAACAATGAATTCTGAAGTCTACAGAAATATTTTATCTGCTCAGATGAAACCAAATGCCTCCAAACTAATTGGACGGCATTCATCATGCAACAAGACAATGACCCAAAACATACTGCTAGAGCAACGAAGGGGTTTTTGACGGCCAAAAAGTGTAAAATCCTTGACTGGCCGAGTCAATCACCGGATCTGAATCCAACTGAACATGCATTTTACATGCTGAAGAGGAGACTGAAGGCAAAAAGTCCCCGAAACAAGCAGGAACTGAAGATGGCTGCAGAGCATCACCAGGGAAGATACCCAGCGTCTGGTGATGTCTATGCGTCGCAGACTTCAAGCAGTTATTGCATGCAAAGGATATGCGACCAAATATTAAACATGTTTACTTTATTCTACATTATGTTAAACTGTCCAATATTGTTTGATGCCCGAAAATGGGGGAGACTATGTACAAAACGTTCTATAATTTCTAAACGGCTCATCCGATATGTATGAAAATACCCTCAAATTAAAGCTGACAGTCTGCACTTCAATCTCATTGTCATTGTATCCTTTCAAACTCAAAGTGCTAGAGTACAGAACCAAAATAACAAAAAATGTGTCACTGTCCAATGAATTATGGTGCTCAATGTATATAACAGACGGTATAAGGAATCCATCATTAAAGTGGTGGGTGAAGTAACGTGTGATAATGTGTAGGAAGTCTTTTGCACTGATGTACTTTTCTCATGTTCAGTACTAGTAGTTATAATTATGATTGAGTCATGATTTTAAATGTAATGTTTTAATGGGGAGTTGCAGACAGTACATGAATGTAGAAACGTGGCGTTTGCTGATAAGAACGTTTTCTACAGTAGCCAAGTGAAGAAATATAGTTAGTTGAAATGGCACAGTGGTCAGCTGGTGTAACTTTTTACGAAAATAAATATATTTGGCATCATTAAACGCATATGGCTGGCCGTGAGTGAGTTTTGGTAAAGAAAATCTAAGTGTAAGAAAACATTAGTGTAAAATATGAAAATATCTGCCTTAAGGCAAGGCGGGCTTCAATCATTCAATTTCCAGCTTTCTAGTCCGTAACTTTGGCAGTGCGCCACCATGACATATCTATTCAATGTGTGAAATTTCTTGGTCAAACGTGTCCACGGTTTTAAAGAAGAACACAGCTGAGCTCTGGTTGAATCCCTATGGCCTGACAATACTGTAGCCGGTTTAGTGAACGTGCAGATGGTATGTCATAATGCAGTCTGTACGTTTGGTGAACGGCGGGTAGATATGGTGCAAAAACAATTGTTGCGAAGTAATAGACAATTATTAGTGAGCAAAAAAGCATGTTTCAGAAACTTGTTCCAGGTTGGGCTTGAACCTAGGGAGCCTATGATCCATAGATTGTGACATTGACCACTCAGCCACAAACAGACTAGCTGTTGACACTGGAAATGTTTTAGAGTAAAAAGATATGCCTATTTTGGGTAGGTATGCAAGATTTTGATTGGCTCTTGTAGGTGAAGGATTGGCTGGTGTCGGTAAAATGTCCAATGGGGAGACATTTTGTTTGTGTGCTAGGCGGCAGGAAAAATAAGACACAGCAGAAAACGCAAAATCCCCTTAGTTTGGGGCTTTATTGTGTGGACATGTGAAGTTGTTTATGAATTCTGTCTGTTGAAATGGGGTCAGAATGTACAGAAATGAATGTTTTTAAGGGCTGAGTGTCTGTGGCTGTTGTGGTTATTTCTGTGGGGAACCCTGAAAAGTGTCAAACTCTAGGTACTGTATAGGTTTGGGGCATGCCGCCTCACCAAGGCGTAACTTGGCGGGATAGCATACCTGCCATCCCAATTAGAGATCGATGAGATAGCAGACACATGACATAGAAGAGATTGACAACAGTTTAAAAATAGGTGGCGTAGGGGGAACAAGTGCACCTGTGCCATAGTATGAACCTGGAGGTTCTTCACAACTGTGAAACTTTGACAATGAAATTATAATCAGCAAGTGTTCATTACATTAATACATATTGATAGACTTACTGCGAGCTTTTGACAGCGAACATTTATTTATAAATCAACATTAGGCTGGATGTAAGGGAAATTCATTAAACTGATTGTCCAGTTTCAAGCTTGAGGAATTCTAGACAACGGACTCCAGGTTGTATTTGGGACTTCTATTTTGAATTTGTGTCCGAAAGGAGGCGCGTCTTGCGTACTAGGCTTGAGGAATACCAGACGATGGGCGGAAGCAATACAGCATTGGACCCAAGTCCTGCGAGGGTTTGTGTTTGCAACAGTTCTGTCAGGTCTAGACATCTACGGAAATGTTACTCTCACTTGAATATATTTTAAAGTAAACCTAGTTTAACATAGCACGTTTCGTGGAAACGTTATAATATATGGCAACAGATTTACTTTTAAAATGGTTTTGTAAAGGACAACAACGTTGACAATTCCTTTCTTTTTAGGCTATGGATGCAATCAAACGTTTAAATAAGGGCCTTGTTCCACGAAGCAATCTCCACGCAGCTTTTGTTGCTCGCAATTAAATTGCTCTAGGATTGCTTCGGTAACACCACTCCAATTTAATTGAAACTGTAATGCAATTTAGTTGCAACCGGTTCCGAGCAGCTCATCTGTAAATTTTCTGTAAGTAAGTAAACAACAATAACCATAGAATGTATCAGCGCTATATCGAACTAAAATACGTAACGCACTGTTTTTGATTGGTTATTGACTACAGTTTAAATTGTTTGCCAGTCGCCTCGTGTAACGGTCTTAATGCTCGAAATGACATCAGAATTAACGCGTTAAAAGCAACAAATGTTGCGTGGAAAGTGGTTCGTGTGACTATACCCTTAGTGTTTACTTACTTCTTCACCTGGGATTCCAGATCCCTAATCTGTATAATGTAATATTCTCGGTTTAGTTCAGTCTGCGGATCCTCCGATGTCTCTCGCGAACGGCCTCGTTCTTGTTTTTTTTTCCCGTCGATGTTCTTCTTTTCCTTCATTTTTGAAGCCATTCTTCCAACTTCTGAGCGGAACGCTTCAGTTACAATACTGAGCTAAAGCTACACCATGTTGCTAAGGGGACTGTGGCAAACAAACAGGGTGGGAGGGCCAACTGATTCTGAAGTTCCCCCGGTTAAAATAGTTAGGCCTATTAGTTTGCATGTGAAACATCCAAAATTCTATTATTTCTCAGGATGTTTCTATTTATTTTTCTCGTTCTTCCCATTTTTGTAAACACATATAGTCCTGCAGTTTTTATACTACCCATGCATAATCCATACAATATTGTAGAAGTTTCAGTTAAGGGCACACCAGGCGAATCAACTTGAGCCATTACGCTCATTTATAAACCACCAGTGCTACTTTGAACATGAACACAGGATTCCAGAACTAACCACAAGCGCTGACTACATGCTTTTTTTATTCACGTGTATGGAGTGAATTTAGTGCCAACATTATTTACACGTGTTTCACAACTCACACGTGTTTTGTGCACTGCAAAACACAATTCACACGTTTTACGCATTGTAAAACTGCAAATCCTGTTTTACAAATATCAAACTAAATATCAAAATACAAATCTCAAGCTGTGGACACACGAAATGTGTTTTACGCATCACAAAACTACAAATCCTGTTTTACAAATCTCAAACGACAAATTGCAAAATACAACTCTCAAGCTGTGGACACAAAAACACAAATCATTTTGGCACTATTTTTCCATGTAGTAATGGAAAAAAATCCACACGTGTATGCACCAATCAGAGCTATGGTACCTACAGCCAATCAGAGGAAGAGGAGCTCACAACCAATCAGTGAGCAGCAAGGAATAGCTTTTTGCAGCCCATACTTGGAGAGGACGGGAGCTGATGAAGCATGGCGGTTGCTTAGGTGAGTAGCTAATATCTAATTAAAATGTATTAATGCCGAATATAATGATAAAACTTAAACATATTTGATTAGTCGCTTGCATAAAGATAACTTTTTAATGGGTAACTGTTGGTTAAGAATTGTCAGCTCGTCTAGGACCAACTTTATGCTAGCTAACGTTAAATAATAATCTCTAAGATTTTCATTAAAATAAATGTCTGTTAAGTCACTATCTATCGCAGAATTAGGTAACACAATGGTGATTGAGCCTATTATTATATTAATTTATATTATTTTTATTATAATAATTTATGATTAAAGAACTGGGTGTCTGTGGCGACATTCCCGAGAAAAAATCACAAGCGGCGCATAGTTAGTGACGCGTTTTCCATCACCCATCAGTGGTTGATCCATTCATTCACAAGATGCTGGTTATGTGAAAATTCCATTTGTATCTAAAAGTACATTGGGCGGTAGAGCCTAGAGCTCCTGACTTTTGGAACAATCTCCCTACGTATGTGCGGGCTTCAGACACACTCTCTGCCTTTAAGTGTCGGCTGAAAACTTACCTCTTTAGTCAGGCCTATAGTTAGCTATTCCTATGGTTCTATAATCCTGTCAAATGGTCATGTATAATCATGGAATCTGTGAAATTAAAAATGGATGACGGCTCGGTAGGGACCTTAGCATTAAGTGTCAAGCTCACATCAACGGAGCGGGCACACTAGTTAGCTTAGCCTCAAGTGTCAAGCTGGCCCTATGGAGTTAACACACTAGGTAGCTTAGCATTAAGTGTCAAGGTCACATCAGTGGAGTGGACACACTAGTTAGCTTAGCCTCAAGTACCAACCTGGCCTTGTGGAGTTGACACACTAGGTAGCTTAGCATCAAGACTGCTCCAGCCTGTTTCCTCGGCCTGAATCCATGGGATTGCTCCAGTCCTTTCTTTCGCTGCATGGTTATGGACTGCTTCAGCCCTGTTCCTCCCCTACTCATGCCTTGATACTGCCTGGAGCTCCAGCTCCATCATCTGGCTCCTTTAAACTACACGATTCTGAACTATACCATTTGGTCTATTGTTAGCCTTCACCTCAGCTGTAACCTGCTCAACTTTATTTGCTGTCTGCTACTTTACACCAGGCTGGCCAGTGGAAGATGGGCTCCCCCTCTATAGCCGGGTTCCTCTCTAGATTTATTCCCGCTGGGAGTTTTTTTATCTGACCTACTTGCTATTTTGGGGTTCAGGCCTGGTGTTGTATTTTTATGTTTAGGAACACCAGAGCATTGGTTCTTCAAAAGATTATTCAGGGAACATTTGCAGCAGTGAAGACTGTCCAGTGAATACTTCCAAAAATAAAAAAATAAATAATTAAATACTCCAGCAGTGAAATTCCACACCTCAGGCTATGAATATATGATCATTTGTGACCCATTGCAAAATTCAGGGCTCTGGTGCTTGGCTACATGAATTTAAGACATTTTTTATTTAAATTCATAGATTACTCTCTTAGTTTATCTAATAAGTCAGCAGCATTCAATCTTTAAATCCAAAAGGCAGCAGTCACCCGGTGGCGTGATATGGCTTCTATATCGGGACAGTTTTGTGTTCTGGTGTTTTATGTTTTTTATGTTCACTTTTTAAGACCAATTTTATGAAATAAGTCCTAAAATACATATGATGTTATTCTATAAGAACTGGCCATTGATGGTCACTGGTTTTCATTATGTCATTATGTTATCTTTTACTTTAGGCAGGGGCTGTTGTCGGGGGGGTGGTGTGTGTGTAGCCTTGCTTGGATTCTGTATGCACATGCGTCTGTGTGAAATTTCAATGCTTTTTGTCACTTCCACTATCAGAAAGCAAGTTACTGCAGACAGCACAACCCACTTTACACTTGTATTATTTTTTTTAAATACCACAGGTGTTCAAATATCCCACAATAAAGTTTCTGTGCAATGGTAATCAGAAGAATAGCCAACATCTATACATATGAGGACCCTGTGATGTCTTCATTGCCTCAAGAATTCCCTTTGATGTTGTGGGGGTGGGGAGGGGGTAGAGAAAAAGGACATTGACTGATGTAATCTTTTTTTTTGTTATTAAAGTTTTTATTTATTTAAATATACACAAACAGACAGTATTGTTATCTTCAGTTATAAGACATCCAAAGGCCCATGGTAAATGCACATATTTAGAACAAGCAAAATATACATTTAGCATTTATAGCAATACAATCAAATCATCACAGTGTCCCAGCAATGCTATGAGTGAAAAAGCGGTCCCATGAACCTCTTAAAGTTCTCACCTTCATCATTGACTCTAGCTAATGTGTTCATATGATATTATTTCTAACATAGATTATATCATTTTTTGATAGATCCGGAGAGGATGTACTTTTCCATAATCTGAGGATCATTCGGGCAGCTGTGACAACTCCTACATTAATCACTGCAAGATCATATTTCGATATATTGGGCAATTCTGTTTGGTCCCCCAGTAGGCATAGTCTTGTCAATACAGGTACCGTCGAACCCAACCACTTCCCTATGCATTCTAGTACTTTTTCCCAAAATGGGTGAACAAATTTACACTCCCACATTGCATGTAAAAAATGTTCCTGTTTCTGTCTGACATTTCCAACATAAATTATTGGTCAACAAGCCCATCCTGTGGACCTTAGAAGAGGAAAATAGAACCTACGAATTAACTTATACTGAGTAAATTTCCCCCTAGCCTCCTTCATATATTTCCCAGTTTTTGATAGTATTTTTAACCACTCCTCATTGCTCAGATCATACCCTAGGTCCTTCTGCCAAATGATCCTCAGATTTTTACAAATATCTTTTTGTAACCGGTTGAAGGTTTTGTAAAACACGGCTGTCCTGTGTGCTATACAAGGCAATTCCAAAAATTCAGTCATTGGATTCTTGCCCTGAATGAACTGGCCCTTAGTGATACAGTCTCTAATTTGTAAGTACATCCAAAAATTACCTTTACTTTCTAAATAATATTTTTGCACAAGTTCAGAAAAAGATATAAAAACTCAATCCGAGTACAGGGCACTTATCTTGTGTATTCCTTTTACAAGCCATTGATTTCAGTAAACAGACTTTTTCCCAATACGTATGGCAGGGTTGTGCCATAGAGAGGCATATGATTGTCTTAAGTGTGACACACCACACATCCTGTGTACTTCTCTCCATTAGTGTTAATCAGTTTAACCTTCAGGGTCCAAGTTGAACTATGCGGTTGTTCCCTGCACTTGGACCGGTACTTCTCTCTAGGGGTTTCGTCATACTTGTTCCTGGTTATTGTTATACGCTTTGTTGTACGTCGCTCTGGATAAGAGCGTCTGCCAAATGCCTGTAATGTAATAATGTGATGACTGCCTTGGCATGAGCCAGTACTGGGTTTGAAGAGTAATCATGTCCATTCGTAGTTGAACCATGTGAAAGAACTTCTGAAGGTTTGAAAAGACTTGCTAGCTCCTGTTCGATTTTGATCCAGCTCAGCTCTGGGTCTGTTCCCTTCCAGTGTTTAATCAATCTAGACATTTCAAATGATCGATTGTATAGCCTTACATTGGGGAGAACCAGACCTCCTAATGTTCCTTGGTGACCACATGTTCTTTATATTGATCCATGGTCTCTTCTTGTCCCACAGAAAGTCTTTGATAATTCTATCAAATTGTTTAAACAGCTGTGGTGATATACTGACAGGTAACATCATGGAAACATAATTGAATTGTGGGGCAACTACCATTTTAATCACATTAATTTTCCCCCAGACTGATGTAATCTTACAACTACTTATTCAACAAACATGTACAAAGGGGTCCAGGTTCATAGGTAGATTTACTATCTTTTTTAATGAGATGGTACAAAACGTACAGTGTTGTTTGGACCCTGCTACTTTCAGAGTTCCAGAGCTAGAAGACAATTCAGCACATTATCACAAAAGGAAAGTTAACTGTAAAAAAGGTCTTTCTCTAAAATGACCAGACATGATATTTTGAAAAGGTTGTCCAAAGGTAGGAAATGTTATTCCTCTCATAATATTTTGAATCTTAAGCAACCTGCCCAGTGGTGAGTACATGTTGTTTCAAGTACAGTAGACATACACAGGGCTGTAGCAGTTGTGGAATATCTGTGCTGATACACCTTGATGGAGAGCAGGCTGATGTTTGTGTTAGGGCTGATCAAATTCATTTCCTGTGTTTTGGAAAATGCAAACATTTCACTCAAGATTTCACAAACAGAAGCACAACCGAGTCTTATTAAAAATTCCATAAAATAATTAAATCAAACCTTTTTCTGTAAACTGTCATACATACTTGAAGACCACCTTCCCAGGTATTGATGTACAAGACCTTGTGTATTTTTGCTGTAAGATTTTAGAATTATAGGACGACAAATTCTTAAAAACGGCCATTCAATTCTATAGATGGTTCTTATTAAAAATTCCATAAAATAATGAAATCAAACTGTTTTCTGCAAACTGTAATACATTCTTGAAGACCACCTTCCCAGGCATTCTTGCCATGGATTCCATGCTTTTTAACAGTAGGAATTTGAAATTATGGGATGAAAAAATCCTTCAAAATGGCCATTCAGTTTCATAGATGGTGCTGATTTAACATTCCATAAAATAATATTTAAAACTTTTTTCAGAAAACTTTAATACATTTTTAAAAATCACCTTCCCAGGTATTCTTGCCATGTGTTGAGGGAATATATTGATCTAATATATTATTTTATACAGCATTTTTTAAGCCAGGCATTTTATTCTGACCAAGTGTCAGGCCTGGCCTGAGTAGCCTAAGTGCTAGAGTGAGAGCACCTATTCGACCACCTTCGTTTGACAAACAGGAAAACGTAAACTGATTTGCAACTATATATAAAATAGGCGAAATATCGGTAACAACCTGTACCTAGTTATGTAGGGAAACTGTCCTTGTTATCCTCCCGTGGTTGTTTTTTCAGTACTTTCACGATTTTTTTTCTGTGCCAGCAAATAAGTCAGAGGTGGTCCACTGCTAGCTTTTGGTTGCTGAGGGGACATGTCGACCACCCCATATAAATGAATACAACGTCATAAATAAATTTGCTAGCATACTGTGTAAGTGTCCTTCCTATCTTGCGTATTTGAGTTTAATATATTAATACATCTAGGAATCCGTACATATTCAGTTGTAACCCAAGTCGCAGGACTAGTATGAAGCAACGTCTGCGCCATTGGCTTTAATTTGTCGCGATGAAATAATTACAAGCGTGTTGCTTGTCTTAAAGTTGATATAGTAAATAAGGCTGTATTAGTATTACTAAATGTGCATGTATGAAGTTGGTTTTTAAAAATATATAGTTTATTGTGTGTATTTTTACAGGACTTACATTTTAATAGGCAACGATGTCCACGGTTATTTCTCAAAAATACGAAGTAACAATGGGCAAGCACCAGTTTCGCAGGGATTCAAGCAATTCGTTTCACAATTCCCTAGTGGGGTTACAAAGTTAAATTATGTATTTTTACAAATTTTGGAAATGGCATTTATCCAGGTTGCACCCCACAGCACAACAACCTGAGCCGAACGTCAGTCTGCTCATCAGTTTAACTTTCACTCCGTTTGTAATCGGTGCCATATCAGCCAGTAAACACATTAGCCTACATTACATTACATTATAGGCATTTAGCAGACGCTCTTATCCAGAGCGACGTACAACAAGTGCATTAGTTCAAGGTGCAGAGGTGCAAAAGAAACACACTAGAGTGCAGTAAAGATCGTAGTGCCAGAAGTGACCACATAGATCAGGATTCCAACCCTGTAGAGTAACCTGTTCAGCAAACAAACAACAATCCTGCCAAGTACAAACTAGCACTGAAATCACATTTGCGAACCCAATAATAAACAAACACAGAGCGGAGTTAACTTAGGGCCAAGCGCATAACCTTGGCAACGCGCGTGCGTCCCATGTACCATTTACAAAAGATGATTCTGGAGTTAATTCTGCAGAGAATTCAGTGCCTCTTGAATCAAATTAGCCGCGTCGCGGAGTATTTGTGGGAAACTTTTTCTGCTGGTCATGACCGCCCGCTGGCACAACATACAGACATTCGCGTTTGTAGGGCTGGCCCCGCTGTTGCGATCCAGTCAAAATTGTTGGCAATGTGACGCTTTACAATTGAGCACCTGTTCTTCCTTATCCTAAATGTAGCCATGAAAATGTAAAAAATCACCCTGTCTGTCTGGAGTATGCGCACGGTAGCTAGGGCGATTAAACAAACAAAAAAACGACTTCACACATCTCTCACAAAAGAGTTTATTGGGCTATTGTCATCAGCCGTGTTTCGGTCTGTGGTCGTCTTGGTAGGGTTCTGCATTTTCAACCATTTACGGACTACGGGTGATTCCTGTAATTCGGTGCTTCAAAAACTGTTTTGGTTTGCCCGACCGTACGTGATATCGCAGTGCGATTGCTGTTGCTATGGTTGTCATAGCGCTGAACTGTAGGAGCTAGATTTCAATAATGAAGTGCGATATGCCGATACATTGCATTACATTTATTTGGCAGACGCTTTTATCCAAAGCGACTTACTGAAAGTGTATTTCATGGTCATGGACAACTACAAAACACAGGTTCAATAAGTATACTTATATAATAATACTTATTTTGTACAGCTATTTCTAGCCAAGAACACCGTTTAGTCACACAGTGAACACTATTCTGACCTAACCTCTGCAAAGCCAACTAGGCAGAAGAACAAGCTACAGTATTAGGACAAATACAAATTTCCAAAAAGTGCTGGGATGGGGGAACATGTAACGAGTGTCATGAAGCGGGGGGGGGGGGGGGGGGGCTTTAGAGTGAAATAGTTAGTACAGGTATAGTCTGAAGAGATCAGTGATCAGTACGGCGGAAGATGGGTAGTGAGGGAGAGATTCGAAGAGGGACAGGGAGTTCGTTCCACCACTGGGGAGCTAGGGTGAAGAAGCTCTGTGATCCCTTTGCTCGGGTGGGAGGCGCCCTGCTGCTGCGGCGGAGTGGTCGAGCAGGCACATAGGAATAGCAGGCGATACAGACGCGCACTGTTGGGTCACAGGGATATTTCTAAAATAATCGGGTCATATGGGTCCTCTAAACTGGCTCTGCGCACCCCCTGTCCTAATACCCAAGCTACGCCATTGATAATGGAATTAATTATTATTTCCACAATTCTCCAAATTGCTGCGATAAGACTCATAAGTTCATGTCGGGTGTCCTATATTTTGAGGCTGGTTTAACACAAATTAGTATACGTATGGACTAATTGATAAATCTTGCAATCCTATTTGTAACATGCAGCAGTGCAGTAGACCATAGTAATTTACTGTCGTACTACAGTTTCATTTTCGAAATGCTCGGTGAAAAGATTACTCAGTAAATCCGATCAGCAGTCTTGGTGAGAAATCGCTCTTTCTGTCTTTTCTGACGTCGTGCCTACCGAACTACCAGAATACACTGTGTAGCTGCGCATATGAATCTGACAGGTGGACAGCTTGACCGCAGTTCAGGTTTCTTAGCAACACTGAAGACTGACTGATGTAAACATTCAGACAAACTTCGACAATATATTTCGGAAAGTAGGAAATACAGCTTGCTGCGAGGTACAATTGGAAAACGGTTGAAGCGATATTACCTGTAAAACTAAAGGGAAGTAAGATTTCCACGGAGGCTGATTGTATGTCTATGGTAGCAAACATCAGGTGAGTCGTTTGGATACGTTGTCATACATTTTTCTTACCATGAAGAGTGCCTGACCGTAGAAATGTGTTAACACGGCGAAACAATTACACCGAGATATACCAGCGTTGGGAAAAAAGGCTGTATGTTGTAAATGCATTTCGATCAAACATAGTGCACGTTAAATAAAAAATAGAGTAAAAAACATTCGTCAATCACGCTTTCTGTTTACAGTACCATCACAGCGAGGAGTGTTTTGAACCATATAGCGCTGTACCCCCTTAGAAAAAAATGGGGAAAGAAAACGTGTAGGCTACATGAGAACTTTAAAGACCCACTCGACTTTGACAACTTTATAACTAAACTGGCTCACGTTTTAGTTAATAAAACTCAAAAGTAACTTAAACATCCAGTCGGAACTAGTGGCTTAATAGCCTAGTTCTGTAATTTAGTATAATTCTCTGGAGCATACATGAGTATACTTCATGTACTAAAGTTGTATGTTGTTCAAGCATAATCCGGGGACATATCCATTGTTAGTACATAAGAAAAGTGAAGTGAGCCTCAGCCATGTTCTTGGGTTCATGGAACTGCCTGCACAGGCAAACATGTTATTATTAAGAAATCATTGAAAATTCATGGAAATAGGACAGCACCTTATTCCTGAACTTCCCTCAGTGCCAGAAACAACATAAAATACATCCCAGTTCAAAGCTTCATGTATTCATGTCTCTTTATACATAAAGTTACCAATATTTCATTGTCCACTCCTAAATCTTTTGGAACTGCTCAGGTGTCTGAACCATTTGTACTGGTTGGGATGGATCTTGCTGGGAAACCAACAGCAACTCCAAGACTCAATATGTACATATGCCTGATGGTTGACCACAAAACAAAGTGGGTTGAGGCATATCCACTAAAATCTAACCAAGCTGAGGATGTAGCATAATGCATTATGGAATTCTTCTATAGGATTGGAGCTCTTAAAGTAATTCTCACTGACTGAGGAGTGGGAATTAGGTGCTGTCCTATTATCCTACTGCTTGAATAAAGGAACTTGGACAAGATGGACCCTATGAAGTTTTATAAGCACATTAGCATTCTTTCTTAAAATAACAAAGACTTCTTGATTCACTTGTGAACAAGCATACACCTACACATCAGGAAAATATACTCAGGAGCCACATCTGTTCAAAATGTAAACAAGTAAGACATTCTTCAGGGTCGGGAAAAAATTTATGACAACATCTTTGCTAGCTTCAATTTCTTGCTAATTAAGTTTGTGTTACTTTGGTCTTTCACAGTCTTGGGCGAATATATATATTTTTTAAAACCTTACGTTTGTTGAGTAGCTGCATGTAAGTTATAGCTAAAGTGATCGAAAATACGACAAACAATTTTCTGTATTGTTGTTAGATGTTTATATTTGCATGTAGCAATGCAGACAGCCAATTAAATGTGTAGTCTAGTCTAGTGTAAACAACAAATGTAACAGCCAGATCGGATCCAATTACATAATATTATGGCTAAGCATATAGCAGTAGGCCTATAATATATTGTTCATGTTTTTGAACAAACTTTCTCTCTCAGGTATGCAGTCACCTGCAAAATGGTTTGCACCCTTGAAAAAAACCATTAAACAAAATTGGTGATGAGCTATATGTTATGCAAAAAATGTAGGAAAAGTACATGTTCATTGTAAAAAGTAAATAAAAAATGCTCTGAGAAAGTTTTTTAGCAAGTAACAATTTTATTATGCAAAAACATGTCAAAATTATTTACAGCCCCAAATTCACTACTATGCTTCACAAGGGTAACACTACAGCACTGAGTCACCTTCTGTGTTTCTTAATAAATATATTGGGGGGACCTTTGCACATCCCTTCAGTTCATTTGGTCTGTGTTTGTGGACTGCCCTCTTCCATTCAACCACAGATGTTTGATCATGTTCATGTATGCATGGCCACTGCAAGGCAATGACTTTGTTTCAGTTAATTTTCATGTCATGCTTATGATCATGGGTTTTTGAAAGATTCATTTGCTGCCACATTTGAGTTTTTTAGTATGAGGATACCATGTTTTTGGCCAGTATGACTCTGCACCACATGCTTAGTGGGTGTGTTGTGGAAGCAACACAAAGAAGCTGTACAGCATAATATTTATATTTTATCTCAAAATTCCTTACAAGTTGCTCCATGGAGATGAAATTTGAAGCAACGTGTTCCTTATTTTAAAATGTCCATATTGAAGGTTTTTGTGAATGGTCCAGCCCTTTGTATTTCATGTGCCCCGCTTAATTTCTCACATTTACTTCTTCTGTAGGGACTATTGATACAGCTCACTTGCTGTGCTGTATGGTAGTTTGTGAAATCAAAATTGCTGAGGCAGAAAAACATTGAAAAAAATATGATGGATTGAAAATTTCCTTTTGTCTCTTACAGTAGCAACATTTTTATTTACACCAATAATTTAAATGATCAGAGTCAAAGTTAGTAAAAGTAGTTAAACCCCTTCTGTAGCATCTCCTTTTGAAATGACACCCAAAAAAAAAAACGGTTCCTAATTTTGAATCCTTTTGCCTACATATATCATCCTTGTCTTTTCTGAAAGGTAATTCTGCAATGGATAGGCACTGTCACCTTTTAACATTAACACATCTCATTAGTAAAAACTTCAGAACACTGTTTTAATATTTCAAGTTGTTTAATTCCGTACCAAATAGGCATCTCCAGAGTCACCGTCTCTCAACTTCTCTAACCGAAAATAACTATCTAACGATGAAAGGGTCATGTGTTTTAAAAAGATTTAAAAAGAGTCTCTCCTTTCGCAAATGTAGGGGAGAAAATCCATAAATGTAACACTTGATTTATGTAACATAGTCAATAACTTAATGTACAATGCGGCTACCATAGCAATTTAAGATTTTTTACATATAAATCCTCTACCATCTCGCAAAAGAATGGAGCAATCTTTGCAAGGCTGCGTCCCAAATGACTCACTTGTTCACTCATTCACTATTCCCTATATAGTGGGAAATATGTAGCACACTACATAGGGAGTGAGCGGCAGAATGAATGTTTGCTTTGGGACACTGTTGTCATCACCCTGCGCCGCTACTATCTTTTGAATATCTGTCGCACAATAACGGAAATTGCGTTCGTTATTGATGTGGTGAGAAAGCGACGTTGTCTTTGGTCCCTGATAAAATATTTTTTTGAACGTAATCTTTACGTGTATATATGAAATTCTCGGTTAAATATTCATTAATATTGGCATCGACTAAATGTATAGCAATATGCTGTTCAAAAATCTTTTATCAGGGACCGAAAATGATGTCTTGCTTGAGTTGCACTCAAGCGGCCAAAACCAGACTTCGTTTTTGAAGCTCATTTCCTGGTGTTGTAGTTCCTGGTTGCTCACTAGCGCCACTACGGATGGCTCCAGTATAGGTGTTTTCATATCCGGTTTCCATGTAAGTCTACGGTACAAATGCAATAAAAATACAAAGCCACTAAGTTTTTCTCACAAGAACAAATAGTCATAATAGGTGTATTTTATTCGTCTTATGACTGTCCATGGGTCTATTTTATGATTTATTGCGTCATTTGGGCACAGGGCCAATATTTGTTCTGGACCAATGAGGTACAGCTTGCGTCACTTCCGGATTACTGCGGAGGACTGAGCTACAGCAGGGGCTACAATCTGTGGTCACTGGGTCTCTGGGTGGGAGGTGGCTTCTCATGACCTTGACATTGCCACTCCGACTGATCGTCAACCTCTTGTCTGTGTGAAGCAGAGACTGTGAAGTTGGCAAATGCAAACGTCCCATTTCATAGCAGTTTCATATCAGTATCATTATGGCGTGTGTTGCTTACAATTGTACTAATCGACCTTCAAAGAATCCTTTTCTGAAGTTTTTTCGGTAGCTAAGTCATTTAACTATATCCTTAACATACTTTGTCTAACCAAATCATTAATTGACAGAAAGCGTAATCAGCTAGCGCAAGTCTAGCATGTTAAAACAGTTAGCAACTTCGGCTTCCAAGCTATTTGGCTTGCAAGCTAGCTAGCTTGCAAGACAAAGCTAGCTAGCTAACCTTAGCCGGCAAATATACAACCTGTCAAACGTGCTTGAAGGCTTGTCAGTCGTGTACATTCCGTAAATGTCTACCTGTGCCATGTTTCATGTATGTGACAATCTAACTATTATACCGATTTATTTGCTGACATTGTGGGATAAACTGCAGGAGTTCACAATTTAGCCAGACCGGGGCAATACGTCTTAAGGTTTATGCTTGAATAACATGTACACACGGTGCAAAAAGAGGGATCGCTTACCCTCTTCGGTACATTCTGCCAGAAACAGCTATGCATGTTGTCAAGAATACAATTTCCATGTTCAGGTTGTGCAATACTGATATATACTGATTATATTAAAATGTGCAACATTTATCACAGTGTAGGAAAAATAATAAACGCACCCCAATAAACTCCCGGTGCTGGATCATAGAAACATCAAATAGGTAAAGAAAAGACTCGCACATTCGCTTTATGCTCCTGAAAATATCATCGTAGTAGCCTATTATGAATGCTATATATATATATAATAGTGAATACCGATGGGGTTGAAACGTTAACCGCGCTTATGGCTAAATAAATAGGCTACCGTTATATTTTTTTTTAGCATCAAGCGAGTGTGCGGGTCTTAACATTTTTAAAAATCAAATGAAGGACTGAGATTAATGAATTTACACGGGGGGAGTTTGAGAACCACTGTTTTAAGGCACTTCTACAATTGTCTCTATGAGTGCTACTAATGTAGTCGTGAGGGAATTATTTACGTCTAGCAATGAATAGGAGTGTACATTGCTTTAAATGTTTTGTTGTACCAGTTGCCCTTATTCATGATTCATCAATTTGAATGGTTTGTTTGGGATCATTTAGTCTTTACATTTAAAAAAATGAACAAATTCACATTATACCGACTGTATGAGGCAAATAGTGACCCTTCAATCAAAAAAACAAGTCAAATATTTCATTAAAACAGTTTATTAATTGAAATGTTTCCCTGTCATTTTGTTTCCAGTAGTAGTGCTTGGGGTTAAAAGAAATTCGTCATTGCCATGGTTTAACTGGGGTGCAACTCCAGTCCACTATAAAGTGTATGCAGAAGTAAAGCAAAACTAAGAAAACAATACTATTTACAGATCAGACAGCTACATCTGGCTTAGGAGAAGGGAGCAAGAAAGGCCATGGGTTGGCATGGCAGGAGAGGACAAGACGTGGGGGGGAAAGGGAAGATAAGGGACAGGGATGAGAAAGAGCAGGGGGAGTTGGATGAACAATGTCATGGCTACAAATTACCAATAAAAGTAATTAATTAATTAATTTATAAAATTCATCACATAAAGCTTAAAAACATGACCTATTTCATTTTTAAAAATTGTTCCGTTAAAAGCTAAACCCAGGATTGAAGAAACTGCCAGAAATGAGCGGTGAAAACTCAGGACAGCAGCTTCTCCTCCCCTGGATTCAGTCTTTAAGGGAATGTATTATATTATTTAAAAAAATATCATTTCCCCTAGGTGTGAAATGAACTCCATCCTTGAGAAATAGGTCATCATTTTCAAATGTTATGTGAGGATGTGGGACAAAAATGCCTCCTAAATCCTGAACAAATGCAGCCATGACATTTCTCACCCACTTCCTTGCTTTGTCGATCTTCCCCGGATTGGCAGTCCTCCATCGACGTCGCTGAGTGATCCCAGACAGGAAGATCTTGGTTCCTGGGGATTGCCGGTGGAGGTCTTGCAGGTCCCGCTTCATTCCTGTGACGAGATCAAGGCTCTTGATCTTGCCAAGGTCGTTCCCGCCACAGTGAATGAGCAGGAGATCCGGGGCTGCTCTTCCTCTCAGGGACTGGTGAATGAAAGGGAGAAGGCTCTCCCACCTCAGGCCTCCCCAGCCAAACCAATGGACAATGGTGTCCAGACCCAGGCTGGTCCCCACAGTCTTCCGTGCTCTCTCCTCCCCACGCCGGATGTAGCTGTCTCCCACAATCCACACATTCTTTGCTGTGGAAGACAATGAAATACTTCTCATTCAAAACGAACACTGATAAATACACACATATATAGTCTGGATGTAAGATTTTAAAGACATCCACAGTTTTTACAGTGGTGTGGCACGGTGTGTTCTATTATATACATTACTTAACTGACTAGTACTGACTAGTTTAACTGAAGGCACAGCAGTGGTGGCTGCTGAGCTAAAAAATCAACGAGGCAGAAAACTTCCCCTTAAACTGATTATTGGTCTTGGCTTTCAGACATTTTCCTTTCCTCTGCTCACAATCTGACTAATGTATTGTATAGACAGGATAAACACCGTGTCCTTCGCCATGCTATGCCAATCAAATAAATTCGAAACAACATTATAAACTCAAAAGGCTATCTAACTTGTGCTCATTCAAATGACAAAGCACAATAATTAAAAACAAGTTGACACCAATAGCAACGTTAATCAATTTCGGGAGTTTTCTGCCTGCTCATTTTTTTAGATCGGTAGTTACAGACAAACTCACGGTTAGGACGTTTGCTTTTCTCCATTGATGATCTACACGGGAAAAAAAACCAAATAATTAGAAATTCAATGTACATTATTCTTGTCTTCATGCACCAGGTGGAAAACTTGCTATACAAAGTGCTTTGCCATAGTTACACGCCTGCAGATCAGTTATTAAAATACTTGGTAGATTTGTTAATCACCGCTGACAGTGTTAATTTTTATTCGTTTAAAAGCGACTTGCGAACGATCGGTCAGCTAGCATCACCCAGCGAGTGAACACCACAAACGGCGGTAGAGTAACAGTTATTGGCCCATTAACTGACTTGTGGCGAAAACCTACGATGATAACTTGCTGGGTTAACAGCAGGTCTACCAGACAGTTATATGAAAATCAGCCTAGTCAAAAATCACCAGTACACATCTCTGATTTATTGACCATCAGTGTCTTCGATGTTATTCCCCTGTGGTTCATATTGCTAATGCGTGAGCTAACCACGGATAGCCTACCTAGCTCACTGGCAAGCTGATATGCTAGCTAAGCATATACGGTGATGTTTTGCAGAGAAACATAAGTTGAAGCTAACTGAACATAATTTTATTATTAAAGTCATACATATAACGTCATTACATGACACAGTACAGTCACGGATGGAAATTAAACTCTGTAAACATTTCATAATATATTTTAAAACATAACGGCAGACAGTTAGCTTACCTCGAGTTCGTTCGTGGTTCGTACAGGTTCAGGTTGATGGGTAAGTGAAACATGCTTGAAGGTCATGGGCTTTTACGCACCGGGCTGTCAATCACACTGTAAAACTCACAGAGCGGCTTTTAAACTCTGTGGTTTTGGCTCCAACTCCAAAATGGCCGCGCCCGCCATTGAGCTTCAAAACGTATTTTCGGAGACCCACGGAGAGTCAATGGGTGACGTCACAGTAGCTTTGTCCATATTTTTTACAGTCTCTGGTTGCACTGCTACCGAGATTATCTAGCTTCTTAGCTAGCAGGCAGCTCTCCGGAGAAAAACCGTTAACGTTACACTTGGCACTCTAACGGAAACTGGTGATTTTTTGTATCGAATATGCAAATATAATTAATGATTTCACATAACTATGGACAACTTGCATTTATACAAGTAGCTACCACTAGCTTTTTCCAACTGCCATCTTCGTTGAAAAAAACCGTAAAGCCCTACCGCAGTGTATTGTGGGATGTTGGGCTTCCGGATAGTGTACATAGCTTGTACCCTACATTTTGCAGTGCATTGTGGGGCGGAAGTAGTTCACTATATAGTGTGTTACAATTTTGTTTCTCAGATAGGACACACCACAAATTGGCTGTGCCAAAAGTAGTGCACTATATAGGGAATCGGGAGTGATTTGGGACGCAGCCCAGGAAATACTTCCAAAAAACTGTTTTTGAGTGAGCTAGGTAAGGCCTTATTTTTTATTTTCAATAAATCAAATCATACAACATTTAAAAATTATCTTGTATGCTAGGAGACCAAAACAGCATGACAAGTTTGCATTACTGTAACTGGTGTTACAGTTATGCCCCCTACTAACAAAATGTGGTTGTGGCGACGTACTATTAACGTCCTCTATTGGTCCCGTAACGTCCGCGTTACGTCTCAATTTGCGTAGTATTACCGTAAAAACGTAAGACCAGCGCCCCATCGCTGCGACGTCGCAAAACAACGTTGTGGATACGTAACAGTTACGTCCTTACAACTTTACGTTTGACAATGTAATAGAATAACCTTACCCCGACGTTGTGATTACGTCGCCAGGAAGTCATCCGTCGTAACGTTATAGATTTACGTCGCTGACACGTTGTATAAACTTCTTTATTACGTTATTTACCTTTCCACAACGTTGCGGATTGGTCACTTACTTACTAAACCCTGACCATACATTTTGATTTTGTATGTTAAAAAAGGTATATCATGGTGTTGTAATTTTGATCTCCATTCTATCCTACCAATGAAATGCCATTGCTTCTGTAATTCATATCTTCAAAATTTAAGATACTTTAAGTGCAGCAATAAAAAATGTACACATATCAAGCCCAAATAGAATAGAAAGCCTTTATTGTCATTGTATAGAATACCATTGAGATCAGGTTCAAGTTACTAGGTAGGCAATATGTGCAAGCATAATTATGGTACAGAAGATGAGACAAACATACAAAACTAGATACAAAAACATAAAAAGGGTGAAGGGTAGTTTCAGGACAGTAATAACCATAGACCAATGATTTCAACATTAATAGTGTTGAGTATTTTTGTCTTTTTCAAGCGGTGAACTACATTTAAGTTAGAATCACCTTGGATCAACTTGGAATACAGTCACTCTTGTCTCAGGCATGTCTTGAGTGGGGAAGGCTGGACCTCGGGTTCTTCACTGGGGCAACAGTCATAAGGCCATGTGTGGGAGCTGAAAGGATATGAAATTGGACCAAGTAAGAAAAATACATTGAGTAACACACGCAGCAGGCTAAAATCGTAATTGTGTTTTGACAATGACAAACAGTCAATGAGCAAAGAGCTGTTTCCATATAATATCCATAACTACCTTAATTCTGATCTTGCTCTAGTTTCATTTGAGCTGTTGGGCCAAATGTAGAGAACTCTGCAAAAGAAAATCAATTTAAGTCAGTATTTGGTGAAAATACAGAGAAATACTCTTGATTAATATTGATTACACAATGCACTGGCGCGAAGCCAAAGCCTATTTATTTATTTATTTAAATTTTTTAAGGCCACGATTACACCAGGTATAGAGTAATAATGCTAGAGGATTTTGACGAGTTTTTGTATTTCTAATGGAAATAATGTTTAGCTAAATGCTTTCAAAAGAGCGCAAAAATAGCTTTCAAAAGAGGCGCCAACAATGCTAGCTTGAAAAGGCTTGCTAGCTCCAGTTTGTCAAACACCAAAAACCAAATGAAGACCACACAACTATTTTATATATTTATGATGCATATTTTAACCAACATGTTGATATCTCATTAGGACGTGGACAAGGTGAATTACAGCTTTCAAAAGAGCACCACATACGTTAGCTTTCAAAAGAGGCGCTGGCAACAATGCTAGCTAAAAGGACATGAACAAAGGTGCTTTACAGACAGCCGTTTATACATGTCGAATTAGCTCAATTGTTAGCTAACTAGACAGGCCATCGCAGAGATCAGCTAGGTAATGTTAGCTGGTCTTACATTACATTTGCACTGGGTTATTAGTGTTAAATACTCAAAGTAGCAATATGCTATCTATTTTCCTTTTCCTACTACAGTATTGCAAAAAGTAATCCTAAAGATTTTTCCATCTTGGGCAACTTCCCGTAGTTATTTTTTAACCTTAGGGCGCATATTACAGTATTCCCCCTTATTACTCTCAGTGCTGTCATTTTTATATACAGTAGCATATACAGTTTTCCCTCAAACTCTTCCTTATGGCTTTGTTCGTCCACAGGGGAGACGATTTCTTCAACTTTTTTCCTTACCTTTGGAATGAATTTACATTGGGCCTCAAGAATAACCTTTTTGAACCTGTCCCACTTCTTTCACAGTCTTGCAGTTAAGAAGTTGCACCCAGTCAATATTACTTAAATTTCCTTGTGTCTTGCTGAAATTGGCTTGTCCAAAATTTAAAATTCTGGCCATAGAGGAGGCCATATTCATTTGCCGTAATACATCAAATCTAGCTGCGGATTGATGCTACAAATTCTGTCCAGATCATTACATAGCACCAGATCCAAAACTGATTTCTCTCTTGTAGGCTGATTGACAAACTGTGCCAAAAAAGAGCAATTGAAGTCACCAATAATAACAGTTTCACATTCCTGACAAGCTTGTTTTATGTTTTCAAAGAGCATTGAGTTCACACTACTGTCTGAAGCTGGCAGTCGGTAAGGCCTTTTCATGTCCTCCTATGAGCTTTATTCAGATACCCTCACTAGGCATGAGCTAGTCAATTTCTGTAATTCTCTGCACATTAAAATTTTCTTTGACATAGAGAGATACACCCCCACCTCTCTTACTGGATCTATCCTTCCTAATGAGTTTGTGCCTTTCTATATTATATTCATCCCCATCCTCATCTCCAAGCCATGTCTCTGTAATCCCAACTATGTCATAGCCAGAGATGGGCAGTATTTCTGTTACTTGTATTTGAAATATGTATTTCAATTACTTTTGAGTATTTTGTAATTTGTTTTTGACAGGGCTGAAAAAATTCTAATGTAATTTGTAACAAGATACTTTAGAGTGGAGTAATTTTGTATTTTCAAAATACTCAAAATACTTTCTCCTTTTTTCTCGATTTAACACAACCCTCCCCTCTTCAGCTCCGGTTGAGAGACTGGTCTCATTTTCAGGAATGATATTCCATCCACACAGGAGGCGGTTAACACCAGGAATATTTGAAAAGTTAGTTGTTCTTAAAGGCAACTAAATAGGCTACTAATTTAAGTGGTGTTGGGACACACTCAGTGTTGTGTAGACACACACAGACAAGACATACACAAATGGACGAACATACACAAGGACGCAAGCCTCTCCTGCTGTTCGCAGGTTCAGTGAGTGACAGTTTTTTTAAGTGATAAGAAATTAAACAGTGTTGTTACTTTGCTAGGCATTGGTTTCAAAAGACGGGTGTTTTGAAAACAAGTGAAAAAGTGGAGAAAAGTGCTTATCACTGATTACCCACAGGTTTTATACTGTGCATGTTTGATTGCTAAATTACAGAAAATGAAGCAGGCAGTTGGTAAAAAAGCTCTGTTGAAGCTTTTAATCAAAGTATTTGAACACAGTTTCTTTTATTTCTAGTGATGTCTTCATTTCAAGTCCAAGAAGAAAGGTTGAACAGTAAAGTAAAATCTGTCTGGAATTTTGGGGACATACTGTTTGAAAATGGTGTGAGTGCTCTTGTGTGCACGCATGGATATGTGTGCAAGTGTGGTTATGCCTGGGTAAAATATGTACATACACAGTACAGTCATATGCATATACAGTAGCATTCTACTTCCTGTTCTTCCTTCCTGTATGGTTCAAACTCTCACCAGAGCCTTGTGTACATTATAAAAATCTTTTAACAAATTCAGAATACCCAATGTTACAAATGTATTTTCCTGTATTTTGAAAATACAAAATACATGTATTTTATCTTGATACATTTTCTGGCTCCAGTATTTTGTATTTTATTTTGATACATTTAGTTGAGGGGTATTTTGTATTTTGTAACAAGATACATTTTGATGTATCTTTGCTCATCTCTGGTCATAGCCCCCACTATTCATAGCAGCCTGAAGTTCCAACATTTTAAAAATAGCATTTAAACAAAGACATTTCAGATTATTACTTCTACACATCCTCTCCTGTTCCCTCCCCTCCCTAAAAGACTTAATTAGTGTTCACGCTATTATAGGAAGCCCTGACAGCTTCCATCCAGGCAGTCTGGACTTCCCTACACTTTTCACTTCCTGACCTACCTGCCCCCCAAGTCCCTAGTTTAAGTAATCCTGTGCTAATCATATGCTGGCCCAGTGCAGCAGTACCCCTCCAGTTCAGGTGCAGCCCCTTGTGCTTGTACAGGTAACCCCTGTCACAGAAGTAGTGCCAGTGCCCCAGAAACCTGTACCCCTCTTTCCTACACCAGGTTTGTAGCAACGTGTTAAACCTCCAAATAAAACTTTGCTTCCCTCTGCTTGCATGTGGTAGTATATTGGAAAAAACTAATGTGGAGGTTCTGCTCCCAATCTTTTCTGCTAGCTCCACAAATTTGTCTTGCCTATGTCATTGGTTTCTACATGAACCATAACCACTGGATCCCTCTCCACTCTGGCCAAAAGCTTGTCTACACACTCCAGGAGATCTCCTCCCTGGGCACGAGGAAGACAACACACCCTAGGGGATTCCGTTTCATACGAACAGACTATGTAGTCTACTCCCTAATAATTGAGTCCCCCACTTACACCAACTTTTTTTCTGGGAGGATGTAGTCACCTGTGTGCCCAGTGGCATATCAGTGCTCACTCTCAAGGTCAAGAGCCAGATCCAATTCCTGCAAGGACTGCAAGGACACCACAACCTCAACCCCTGTGTGGTGTGCACACCCTTTTCTGTGTCAGCGCCCCAGTGTCACCCAACTATATCTCCCTGCCTGCTCTGGATTCTCCCCCCTTCCCAGCCATGGTTTGCACACTAATTCCTTAAAGGACATGCTACTCAATTCCTGGAACTTAACCAGTTGCGAACTGTGGAGTCAAGCAAGCTGGCCCTCAAGATCAGGAATATTGCTTTCAAGGTGCTCAACCAGTCGGCAATGGTGGCAGATGAACTCGCCCTGGAAATCGTTTTCCAGAAGCGCGATCATCCTGCAACCCTCACACAGCTTTGGCCACATTTTTACCCCCTAACAATCACCCTCTCTCCCTATGTCTAGAGTAAGTTTATGCCAAGACGGAGGCACCAAGACCTCAACTTAAAAAGACGCGGGTGGCTTCAGATTACTAGTGGCAGAAACTGGAGAGGAAAAAAAGGCACTTTTAACTATCTAACATTAAGTGTTGAATAAATAACACAAAAAGAACTACCCAGTGCAGAGTCCCTCTGGTTATGAATAAACTAACATAAGCCGCGTTTCCACCAAAATTACCCGGAACTTTCAGTCCCAGGAACTGCTTTACCAGGAACTAAAAGGTTCCTTCAGCCAATGGCTGTCTGCGTTTCCACCGGGGTCTAAAGTCCCGCGAAGATTAGGCAAATTAGCCCACTGACGTATGGAAAAGCGACGTTGTCGTCGGTCCATCTGTCATGATTTTTTCTGTAACCCCATACTACCACCGAAGTAGCCTACATTATTTTCTAATAACCGGGACAGCCCGGAGGGGTTTATTCCACTTATATACAACGGGTTGCCAACAATGACTATATATGGTTACTTTTGTATTTATTGATTTTTATCGATTTAATCACATGGAATTGAAATATTCTTCTGCAGCCGTTTGGGCATATTTTACCGTTGTCAAGCAAAACTGTCGTTGGTAGTTGAACTTGGACCGTTATGCAACAAATAGGATATAACAGACCAATAGTCAGATTGTAACTGTTTTATATATCCTCTCAAACACATTTATTATGTTTTCATGCGAACATTCGCTTTCATGTTTTGACATCCGAAGCGACAGAATGCATTCACATTTCCAATATAACTGGCAACAACAGCAGAAAACATGCACACGTTGTAAACAATTTGCTGTTTGATTACTTTCTCATCGTCAATTCTATATAGGCTAATCGCAAAATGACAAGAATAGAACGAAAACTCGGACTTGCGTGAAATTTTAAATTAGTAGTGGTACAGCCACCGTTTGAGTTACTGCTAGCCGAGCAGCGAAGTGTGCCCTCCAGATGCGAACCATGCACCATAAATTAGTCCATAGTCTTCCTGGTCTTTTTGTGAAATTGAAGAATGGCAGAGTAAAATTACGGCAGTCTGAAAAAGCTAAAGGTACTATTACCAGAATTAACCTGTTATTTTACCATGACAAAAAGTGCGGAAGGTGATTTCCAGTTTGCTTTTACTGTATCACCAATGTGAATTACGCAGAACTACCGCATACCTCACATAACTGTATCAAACGTTTTGATTCAATTACAATGGGCTAACAAAGAAAATCCGGAAGAAAATATTCAGCAACCGAATTAATCCGTTTGAATGTTTTAGTACGTAATATGCTGTCCCAGCACGAATGCTTAGCATTTTATAAAACGAATACTAAAGCAAGAAAGAACAGAAGAGCACACGTTATAATTCCAAGACGTTGGCAGGCTATAACCAAAACTAGGCTACTGCGCCGCATAACATACAAGTTTGATTTGAAGTTATTATGAAAATAAATCGGGTTGCGCCGGCATATTTTCAAACATGGCGGGTAATGGCGGAAAATAAATACAACACAAGTGCTGCGAGTACTCGACCAATCAGAAATGTTCAGCGCTGCAAGCTCCACCCAAAAGGTTCCTGTACTTTCGGAAAGTACTACCCCCCGAGCAGGAACGTTTTGGGGGGTAAAACAAAGCCCCCAGAACTAAATTTAGACCCTAGTTCCTGCGGTGGAAACGCACTGAGTTCCTCAAAAGGTTCCTAGTTCCGGGGTATAGTTCCTGCGGTGGAAACGCGGCTTTAGATAGCTTTTACAAAATAGCAATGACAGAAGGAACCTCTGTACAAGGAAATATTTTATTTATATCTCAGAAGAATAAAACCAAAAGAAGAATAAAACCAAAGTGACCGAAATATCTAACTGGCGAGTTTGCTAGCTGAGTGCTTAACGGTGGAAAAAAGTGGAAAACTCCCCCCCGTCCCCTAACAGCAACAAAGATTTTCACCTTAGGAGCAAAACCGTCACAGCCAGGAGGACCAGGTGAGCAGTCTCTGTGGAGTGCCCGGATCGAAAGCCAGGCTACTGAGGGTCAAGCAGGTTGTTCTGATGGAGATGGAATAGTTAATCCAGGTACAGTCTGTTGAGATGCGTCTTCAGACTATGGCGGAAGATGGGCAGTGACAGAGTGCATTGTATTGGTTCGTAGAGGAACAGGGAGCTAGGGTGGAGAAGCTCCATGGTAGGGACGAATGAGAACCATTCACCCCTCTGCAGCAGAGCAGAGTGGTTGAGCTGGCCAGCAACCAGTAGCCAGTGGAGTGACCTCAACGGGGGGGGGGGGGGGGGTGATGATATGCGAGAACTTAGGAAGGTTGAAGACAAGTCAGGCAGCGGCATTCTGGATCATCTGCAGTGGCTGTATGGCACAAGCTGGCAGGATTGCAAGGAGGGAAATCAAGTAATCAAGACATGAGGCCACCATAGCCTGGACGGAGTGGCTGGGTGGAGTATGTGGTCAGGTGTGGTCAAATCCTCCTGATGTTGTACAGGAGGAATGTGCAGGACCATGATATTGTCTTGATGTGCTCCTTGAGCTGCTTAAGGTAGTCACTATGGTGCCATCGACAGTGATTGAGAGCTCCCGTAATAAGGAGGTCTTGTAGGGAATTAATTCAGAGGAGAGGGATGAGTTGCAGTGGCAAGTGCTTCCATCACAGCCAGGAGGGCAGTCTCTGTTGAGTGCCCGGATCAAAAGTCAGACTGGTGAGGGTCAAGCATGTTGTTCTGATGGAGAAGTGTTCTGATGGCATAATGGTCTAGCGCTGATTTTCATGGTTTGGGCTAGGCCCCTTATTTCCAGTGAAGGGAAATATTAATGCTACCGCATACAATGACATTCTAGATAGTTGTGTGCTTCCAACATTGTGGCAACAGTTTGGGGAATTCCCTTTCCTGTTTCAGCATAACAATGCCCCCAGGCACAAAAAGAAATGGTTTGCTGAGTTTGGTGTGGAAGAACTTGACTGGCCTGCACAGAGACCTGACCTCAAACCCATCAAACACCTTTGGGATGAATTCCCAGATGAGTGGAGGCTGTTATAGTAGCAAAGGCAGGACCAACTCCATATTAATGCCCATGGTTCTGAAATGAAATGTTCAACAAGCACATATGGGTGTGATGTTTGGGTGTCCACATACTTTTGGTTATGTATGTGTGTATATGTATGTATGTACACACGCAGGTGACAAAGAAAAAAACTGAATAAATGAGCGGAGAAACATTACAAATGCAGATGCTTCCATACAGGTGTAGTGCATCACACATTTAAGCATTTAACATTCTAACATACCCTGTGGCATGAATAAAAATGCTGAGCATGCCCAGTTGTCCTTGATTTTGGATCAAGATGGCAAGATGAAAAGATATAAGTGATTTTGGAAGAGGGTTCATTATTGGGGCATGGATGGCAGGAGGTTCAGTAATAAAGATTGCAGTGCAATGCAATGCAGGACATGATCAGACTGTGTCAGCAAGAACACAAGAGCCTGTTTTTATCATGTTTTGTGATATAGCATGTTTGTGATGGTCATACCCTATGAGCTAGACTTCTACAACAAAAGCCGCGTTTCCACCGCAGGAACTATACCCCGGAACTAGGAACCTTTTGAGGAACTCAGTGCGTTTCCACCGCAGGAACTAGGGTCTAAATTTAGTTCTGGGGGCTTTGTTTTACCCCCCAAAACGTTCCTGCTCGGGGGGTAGTACTTTCCGAAAGTACAGGAACCTTTTGGGTGGAGCTTGCAGCGCTGAACATTTCTGATTGGTCGAGTACTCGTAGCGTTTGTGTTGTATTTATTTTCCGCCATTACCCGCCATGTTTGAAAATATGCAGCGGCAAACCAATTTATTTTCATAATAACTGCAAATCAAACTTGTATGTTATGCGGCGCAGTAGCCTACTTTTGGTTATAGCCTATCAACGTCTTGGAATTATAACGTGTGCTCTTCTGTTCTTTTCTTGCTTTAGTATTCGTTTTATAAAATGCTAAGCATTCGTGCTGGGACAGCATATTACGTAGGCTTACGTTGCTGAATATTTTCTTCCGGATTTTCTTTGTTAGCCCGTAATTGACTCAAAACGTTTGATACAGTTATGTGAGGTATGCGGTAGTTCTGCATAATTAACATTGGTGATACAGTACAAGCAAACTGGAAATCACCTTCCGCACTTTTTATCCGGGTAAAATAACAGGTTAATTCTAGTAATCTTCCCTTTAGCTTTTTCAGACTGCCGTAATTTTACTCAATTTTACTGCCATTTTTCAATTCCACGAAAAGACCAGGAAGACTATGGACTCATTTATGGTGCATGGTTCGCATCTGGAGGGCACACTTCGCTGCTCGGCTAGCAGTAACTTCGAAGGAAAGCAAACGGTGGCTGTACCACTACTAATTTACATTTTCACGCAAGTCCGAGTTTTCGTTCTATTCTTGTCATTTTGCGATTAGCCTACATGGAATTGACGACGAGAAAGTAATAAAACAGCTAATTGTTTACAACGTGTGTATGTTTTCTGCTGTTAATGAATGTGTTTGAGAGGATATATGAAAATCAATAAATACAAAAGTAACCATATATAGTCATTGTTGGTAACCCGTTGTATATAAGTGGAATAAACCCCTCCGGGCTGTCCCGGTTATTAGAAAATAATGTAGGCTACTTCGGTGGTAGTATGGGGTTACAGAAGAAATCATATGACAGATGGACCGACGACAACGTCAGTGGGCTAATTTGCCTAATCTTCGCGGTACTTTAGACCCCGGTGGAAACGCAGACAACCATTGGCTGAAGGAACCTTTTAGTTCCTGGTAAAGTAGTTCCTGGGACTGAAAGTTCCGGGTAATTTCGGTGGAAACGCGGCTAAAGTGCGACACAGATGCTCATCGTTGGGTCACAGCGATATTTCTAAATTAATCGGGTTATAGGGCCCCCCTAAACTAGCTCTGCACCCCTTTTCTGAATACTCAAGCTTCACCATTTCCTGTCACTGATTTCATGTTTTTTATAATATAGCAAGAACCATCCATAGCTTTCTTTGAACTTACTGTTCATCCTGTGTTCAGCTAGCATTTTAGGTGCTTGCTGCAAGAACTCCATGTCACACTGTTTTTGTTGGTTTCTTTGTTCATTTAGTCATAAGTGAGCACTATCAGTTTAGCTATGTACTATTAGCTATGTCTCTGTGCCAAGTTAGCATGTTGGCTATTAAGAAGTGGAATGTCAGCAAGTTTTGTACATTGTACTAACTGTGGGAAGGCAGACTAGTAGTAGCTACGGTAGCTTACATTCTTGCATGCTTAGCTAGCTAGGCAGTTTTTTAAATATTATTTTTTGCAAAGTGCTCAGAAGCATCTACCATATCGGGTGTGGCTAGAGGTAGTGCTAGTGTTGCTCAGATACCATTATGAAATGTAGTGTGTAATCGCAAAACATTTAGAAACACAATAGAGCTACAGCCACAACACTGGACAAATCCTGGTTCAGATTTGATGACAACACCACCAGAAATTAGCTTGCTTTGTTCCTGCCTGTCACCCTCCCCCTCCCTCTCCACCTCTAACCTTTGCCACCTCTGGCAGTCTGGAAGATTGTATAAAATAACTAGAAAGGTTACAATTCCTGAAGGAATTTTGTGGGCTTGCTTCAAATTCCAACTGGCACTGTCCTCAAGCCTCAATGCATTTCAATGAGGGCGCATAGCTCAGAAGAAGCATGAAACCGTCCAGACCCACGGCTCACCGTAGCGTTACATATACAGCCGGGGATCAGCAAGTAGCGATTATGTTCCAGGGATTAGTCATATCCTATAAGTGTCATGAGTAAAACTTGGCTAACTATATAGCTAGCTAGTAATGGCATGTCCTCACCTCTGTAACGTTATTTGTTGTCCTCTGTGTGTCCATACATCTGTATCGGTGGTTGTAGTGTCCGTGTGTCCATACATCTCTATCGGTAGTTGTAGCTGTGTGTCATTAGCTCCTACTTATGCGTGCAAGATAGCATCCATACACACTAACTAGGTTAACTAAAGTAGGCAAAACGCTAACATGTTAGGGTTAGCTAAAGTAACGTTAGGCGATAAAGCTGTGCTTAGAAATCTCATGCCGTTGGAAGTGCATCCTGCTAAACGTCCATGAGTGAGTGAGTGACCACCTGTGCATGTGTCCTACTAAATTGTTCCACTAAACGTCCATGAGTGACCCTCTATGGAGTGACAACAAAAATTGCTCACAAGAAGTTGAATATTTCAAAACGTTTTGAACATTTCAAAAATCTGAATACAAGCAACAATGTCTGGAACTAGCTGGTCATTTTGGTGTAAAAAGTTTGAATGTAGTGCAAAAACTGTAGGACTAGTTAGAGCTAGAAAAATTGGCCGCAAAGTGCAGATAATAAAAAAAATATATAAAAGATAACAAGCCCACTAACTAGCGGAGAGCGTGGCCAAATCTAACATGGGGTAAAATGTAACACTGACATTTTAGGTAGATGCATCGAGCTTGAACAATGTATTTCAAGTTAAACACGCAGAATTACAATCTGTTTCCAACGAACGGCGGATAATATTTATTTTATGAACGGTGGTTCAATAAGTATTTCGGGCAATATTGCCAAAAGTCTGCAAGTATATTTTTTTACTGGAAGTGTATTTCAGCTGCTGTATTGTGTGTGTATGTCAAGGAATCCAAATGCATGTAATTGTAAGCAGTCTTTCAGTGACTAACAGATTGCATAGCTTTGATATAGCATGCTAACTTGCTGGGATTGCTAGCCAGGTATAACAGCAGACACCCCCCCTCCGAGGTTGGTAGCCTGTTGTCTGTAGACTGTTGATTAACCAATTGATTGGACATGTTCAACTTAGACCAGATCTTCATAAATATATGTAACTCAACTTTAACGTAAGGCGTTGTGACATCGATTGATATAACTGTTTGGATCAAAAAGACATTAGACGGGACCCAGAGATTTTGCATGGCACATTATTATTCAAAATCAGGAGGCTGCTCCTTATTTATTTAACAATATATATATTTTTGAATGTATTTAGATGCTCACCGGTATGAAATGGGATGAAGTCCTACATTGCATATGCCCTGTGCTGTGGAGTCAAAGATGTTTTCACTGTCCTCCTCAGAAATATTTACTCAGACTCAGAGTGATTTCTTCCAATGCCTCCAAATTTCGAATGTTCTGTTTAGACCTAGGCATTGCAAAATAAATTTTGTTGTAAAACAACAATCTTTACAGGCACAACACCTCAAGAACTTTTCTTGCCAGTCAAAACATTTTCAGCTTGTGAACTCAAAAACTGTTTTATTTACACAGGAGAAACAATACATGCCCTTTCATGCAAGCCTAAAAAACTACAGTATACACTGTTAGAAGTTTAATTTCATTGGCTAAAATACTTTTCAGTTGTCACAACTAGGGCTGTGCCATATCGTATCGTCCATGATATACCGGTACAATTCCTCCCCATGATAAGAATTTGTCATCCCGCGATATTGACGATATAGTTGATGACGTGTTTGGGCATCTCGCCATCTCACACGTAGAACGAGAACAAGCATGACAGAAGGCGGAGTTCCAACCCTAGATGAGGAGGAAGAATTAATCCCCAAAAAAGGAGCTTCCTCCGTACAGGGTTCGTACGGTCATGAAAAACCTGGAAAAGTCATTGAAATTTAAAATGCAATTTCCAGGCCCTGGAAAAGTTATGGAAAATAATATTTTTTGAAAAGTAATGGAAATATAGCTAAAGTTACATCAAATACAATTGCTAATTAATCCAATCATAAAAATAGTATGTATCGTAATAAAACGTAAATTAGCACGTAACCTTCGTGGTATTTTGGTGTTGTGAGAAGTTAATTCGGTCTGGCTCAGTCTGTTTACAGGCACGCCCAACAGGCACGCTTCTGCCAATGTAGCAGTTAGTAAACGTAGGCCCTACTGTGCCAACAATATGCCAGGGAAGTGCAGCTTCAATAATATATCAGGGCTCGAAATAGCACTGGTGCTCCCAATTTCAAAAAGTTAGGAGCACCCACCAAAATGTAAGGATCACCAACAATATATGCAATAGATTTTTTATTGATAAAACACGACAATATAACAGTACGGTTTACAAGTAACAGTTAAACTGTAAAATGTGTCGACTCTTCAAGGAATTGCGTGTTATGCATTCAAACGACAAAGCGCTTCTCCTCACATTAATACCGCTAATTAAATCAACCGCCAGTAAACTGCATCGGAGAAATTAGCTGTTTCAACCGGGTCGCTACACAAAACACTACGTTAATGTTTCAAAAAAAAAATGCCGTAATCGTTCGCTTCAACGTTTCAGCTTTCGATAACGCTAATAAATTGAACATAAACTTTTGTCTTCAGGTAACATAAGTAAACGCATTAGCTGTCTGTGTCGCGTGACAGTGGAGTGCTGCAAAAGGGAGTGACTGAAGGCTAATATTAACCAATTTAAAATCAGCATTAAAGGTAAGAATGTCAAGCTCGCGATTGGTTAGAAGGGTCACCGTCAGCTCACAAGGCACATATTGAGTGTACTAACTAGCGAATGTACAGAGGAAGAGACGTTCGACTGAAAAAAGAAGAGAAAAAAAAAAGGTTGCACCAGAACAATTATTTGCACTCGCACAAATGTTTATTTGTTTTAGAGAGGCACCATATGTTTCAGATGCAGACCTAATTTTACTTTGTGTTACAATAAATCATTTTAAATCGTCCCGCTGAGATAAAGTCATTTGTTTTGGTCATGGAAATTCAGTTAAAGGTTGTGGAGAAGTCATGGAAAAGTCATTGAAAATCATTGGTAAAAAAGTGTATGAACCCTGTCCGTAATATGGAAGTGGTTCGGATACAAAAGATCAGTTGTGAATCAAACGTCTGTGATTTGTAAAGTGTGTCAAAAACCCGTATCAACAAAGGTGGAAACACATCAAATTTGTCCCACCGCCTCAAGCAAAAACACCGATCGGAATATGAGGAAAGCCAGAAGTTGCGTGAGGAGAAAGCGGCAACAAGTAACGTTAAGCAAACTCCTTTAATTCAGAAGGGTATTGTCAGCACGTTTGCCAATGGCACTCCCTATGATAAAAAAAATTTTTTTTTAAAGTAAACGCTGGAACGAACTGACGGAGGCGGCGGTATTTTCATAGCCAAAGACATGTTGCCAATCCGAACTGTTGATGAGGGATTCAGGCTAATGATCCAGAAAATGGACCGTAGATACTAGTGATGCACGGATCGCATTTACATCCGCGGGCACCGCGGTTAATCCGAGGATCGGGCAGGCCGAGTCATAAAAATTAATATTCTGATTAATAGCGGATGGGTTGCGGGTGGGTGAAATAATACATCATTAATGAGGAAAATATTAATTACATTCTCTAAAATGTGAACATATTTTAAGCTTTATTTTTCATCAGGCACGAATTAGCAGACTAGACTCTCATTGCACCAATTGCGGCATCCATTTGCCTTAAGCAGCATTGGAGGCAAAAAAGATCCGAGAGAAAATTTAAAAAGAAGAATTAAAAACAAAAAAAAGGAAGGGCAGAAAAGTTCCATGTGGGAACGATTTAGTGAAATACTTAACCTTGACGAGTCAAGTGCTGGGTATGTCATATGCAACAGCAGCGAAATAATGAGAAATAATGGTAATGCGTGATCGGGTGCGAGTCTCTAATTTGGAGAAAATAATTTGTTCGGGTGGGTGGCGGGTGGATGATTTATGCGTACATGCGGATTCGGATGACGTCAGAGCCGATCCGCGCATCACTAGTAGATACTGCCTATAGTGGTCTATAATTTTATGCCGCAACCACAGACATGTGGAGCAGCCGAGTGACGAAGCCATACATTAGCATTACGGTCCACTACATGGGGTTTGAACAGCTCTTGCCTCAAGACAAGTTTTTTCCCAGATGATTTCCCAGAAGTGTTAATTTGTTGTATGTAGCCCAGTTTATGAATAAAGTCAGAATCGGCGTTTACATCTCAAACTTGTACTTGATTTGAATCATTATTGTGTTTATATACTGTTTTGATGTTTTGCAGCATAGTTTAAGACTTGTTAAGTTTACACTATTTAAACATTATTTGCACTTTTACAGAAGAAAAGTATATTTCCATTTGTTTTTCCTGGGGTTAGATTATGAATCCTGCGAGTATTGGTGTTTGCATTTTCACTGGAATTTTGTTTTGTGAATAAAATTCATATTCTATTTTTTAGCCTACTTAGCTTAATTGGTATAGTTTAGTATTTGATGATGGTCAGGATTAAGTTTTACTTTTTTAGATCAATGTTTGTGTTTGCACGGCTCTCAAGACTGTATGCTGATGTGACTTGTGGCCAAAAAGATAGCATTGCATGGTATTATTTTCATATTGTCATTTATATCGTTACCGCAAAAAATACCATGAAATATCATGATATAGTTTTAAGTCAATATCGCCCACCCGTAGTCATATCTATATCTCACCACTAGCTGACTGTGTACTGGGTAGAACTTATCCGTTTGGTTGAACAGATAAACCCTTATAATTTTATAGTAATTTTGATAATTGTATTCTAAAACATATTACAATGTAAACCCTACAGTGACACCTAGATGTTTGTTTTTTATATTTCAAACTGCTAAATGTGTGAACACTGAAGTTGTTTTTACCATGAATGCACAGTAAATAAATTTCAATTATTGGATCCTTCTTTGACATAGACTTTTTTTTTAACCTAGAATGTGTTCCAAGACAACCAAGGAACCTCTGAAGATCCTGAACCTCTCTGGGGAAAAGGTGAAAACTCTGGAGATGCAATGTACCATTAAAATCCTGGATGAATGCATTTGGAAGATGGAGACAGCAGTCCTCCTCCCAACCATTCTGTTGAACGTGGAGAGGAATTCAGCAGTGCTTTGGGGTGGGCTTATGAGAGTACTACAGGGGCACCAGCTCTTAGAAGAAAGGTTTGCCACTCAGGAGTTAAGGTGGCAGAAATTGCAGGGTGAGGAGGGGAAAATCCATCTGGCAGGGCTAGAACAGGCACTCTGTGGATCCTTTCAAAATGTCCTCCGCTATCTGCGAGCCCACCCCTCTGGTTTCCAGGGGCTAAGCAGAGAGGCCACAGATAAAGGATCCCAGAAGTTAGTCGAGGGTCTAAAAGAGTTGCAGGGACTCCTCTGGGTTAGGCAGCTGGTTGGAGGAGGTCCCCCAGCAGAGGAGCAAGTTGAACGAGACAGTAATCAGTACATTGATGAACTCTCTCTCAGGCATCGTAATAACATGGAGGTCGTCTCTACACTGGAAGAAGATGTGGTAGCTGCTACTAAAGACAAGGATGCCGAGGTAAAATAAGACAGTATCTCCCCATTAACCAACCAAATCTCTTAAATTTTCTCTTCCTGCAGTGGCTAGTGCCTGAGAAGGTTGAGGAAAATATAAGATAGTCAAGTTTATTTATACAGCACCTTTTAAGCACATCACCCTTCAGTGGGTAGTACTGTCTCACTGCAAGAAGGTCCTGGGTGCGAATCCTGGCCTGGGCCTTTCTGTGTGGAGTCTGCGTGTTTGCGTGGGTTTCTGCCGGGTAATCCAGTTTCCTCCCACAGTCCAAAGACATGTAGGTACACTAATTGGAGACTCTAAATTGCCCATAGATATAAGTGTGTGAGTGAATGGTGTGTGCCCTGCGATAGATTGGCAACCTGTTCAGGGTGTATTCCTGCCTGTCACCCAATGCACACTGGGATAGGCTCCTGCGATTCAGGATAAGCAGGTATAGATAATAGATGGAAGAATAATAAAACAGACATAAAAAGAAAACAGAGCCACGAAACAGTGACCAAGCAGGAACTTTAACTAAAAGCCAGTCGATAGAGGTGAGTATTAAGCTACCGCTTGAAATTATGCTACCAGAGAGATATTCCCCCATACACCCCCATATGATGTTAATGCTCTTAACCCCTTCCTACCAAGTGTAAAATAGGCCAATTTTTTGTCTGTTTTTTAGTAATGCCAAATCTATCTAAAAAACTATAAAGGGTACAAGTATGGTTCACAGCTTTTATTAAAGAAGAGAGCTGCACCAATATGAGAAAGTAGACAGAATACACATAAATCCAATTTCTGATACGCTTTCACAACAGTGATGTACAGAAATAGAAATGTAAACAATGTAAACAAACAAAAAAAAGGAAACAAACATTTAAGTTTTAGATTTTTTCCCTGATGAGCTACAAAAGCTATGGATGTTTGTGATTCCTCATTTTGGTGTCAATATCTCAATCCATTTGCATTCTACAGTGGTTTTGTTCATGCATGCCCTTATAGTTACTATTACTTGTGCCAAACTGTACCAAATTGTGCCAAAAATGTCAGTGTTCCAGAAAAAGTTTTTACAATAAATTGAGATATTCTATCAATATTGGCAACAAAAGTCAATTTTTAGATGTGTTTTTGATGTGTTCCATATTACCCAACTACCAAACTGAAGTCCCTGAAAAGCTATCCACACCCATGTTGCAGCACAGTGAATCTTGTGTAAATATTTTTCACAAGTCTTATTAGCCAGAATTGAGTCCAGGTGCATGCAAACAGGTCATCAAAGGAACAGTTGGTATGGTATGTTCCCTACACATTAGTGCTTGTCTGTCCCGTCCCTTTTTCACCTCCTATGATTCTATATATGATATTTACATGATATATACATACAGGCCTAAATCTCTGATTTCCACTTTTAATGAGCCCCTTGTGCTTTCAAAAAAAAGATACCCAACTGACAATAGTTTTGCAAAAAACTAGTCAATTTTCAAAACACCTTTGTGTAAAGAATGATAAGGGTTTGCTACATCATAAACTGGCTGGTATACACAATACCAAATTCAACATAGCTGAAATACTTGTCACAAGCGCTGAAAAGTACAATTCTGCCTCATAACTTGAAAACTTGAGACTAGAGTTTTGTGAAATACAATCAAGAGGAACCATTTACTGCAGATTGTTTATAGCGTGACAGCAAGCTACAATTAATATTTTTGTTTTTAATTATATTGCTGGCTATCTTCCACATTTTAATCAAACAGCCTGAAGTTGGCTAATGTTAGCTTACTGCTAATTATACTTTGCTAACATTACTGCTGCAATATGCCATGACCTAGTGTTACGACCCCTGCCGTAAGTTTGTTTACATTTTTTGCGTGTGTTTTGTCTTTCTGGTTCATCATATGATTGGCTGTTTCCATCTCCGGTTACTCGGCTTGAAAAAATCAGCTGTTTTCCACTTACCAGTGGAGACTAGTTCTTAGTACTCGTGCTTGGTGTGTTGTGTATAGTGATTGCTTTGTTTGACTTTGCGTATTCAACCATATTTTTGTTTGATTCCGATTCCTGTCTCACTCTTCTGGTTTGTTTGCTGATTAGATCTTGTGTATGACCACTGACTCGTTCTCCTCGACTCCAATTCTTGCCTTAGCCCTTCTAGTTTGTTTGCCCCATGATTTTGCGTGTCTGACCATTAGCTCTCGTATTCAATTCCGATTCTCACCTAGCCCCTTTGCTTTGTTTGCTAATTGGATCTCATGTTTGACCATTCGCTTGTTCTTGACCTCAAATTTAATTTTGCCCTCTGCTCACCGTATAGTGCTCCGATCAGTCAGTGTGTTCCCAGACGGACTACGAAACCTCCCCATCCCTTTCGGGACACAAGTTTGTTATTTTTTCTTTATTGTTTTTGAAGGTACTCTGGGTGGAGTTGTAACTCCCTGTTGGGGTATGCTGTCCGGATTTTTGATTTCAGACTACCAACTAACTGCTAAAGCTCAGTGTTCAAAGCCATCCCGTGCCCAGTATCCTTTGAAGACGAGCCAGCTTTAGGTTTGGACTGGCAGATAGAGACTGGAACTACTGGTCAGTTTGCAGTACTTTTCCCTTGCCTATTCTCCACTCATTTCCCTTATCATTCATCCTGTTACAGTTTGACCCTAGACCAGGTCATAAAAGAACTGGGGGCTCATCTATTAACTAAATTTTAACTGAACTGGCTAAATTTAATTTGGAAGAGTTCACCATTTTCCCCACTGTGGAACAATTTGACCGTTGCCAAAGGACAATCTGCTACTTATAGCAAACTTCTTTAGTGTGTCATGCAGTTGGTGGCTCAGGAAATCCTACTTGGCGAAAATTAGTTCACAGGTTTTGCAGCTGAATTGGAACCACTGCAGATTTGGGCTACAGCAGAGGCTGAAGCAGTGTTGAATGTGTCTCCATGCATAGATCGAGGTGTTTCACGCTTGTCTCTCGCTCATCCCATTCTTGCTCTGGGTTTAAAAGAACTGGAGCTAGAGCTAAGTAGACAGGAGTATCAAAATCAGTTGCTGCATCTCCGATCATTTGAGCTTGAGACTGACTGTCAGGTCAAGCTGAAGGTGCTGGGGTTGAGAGCTAAGGATTATAGCCCCATTTCAATGCCTCAAAGATCCCTGGTTGGTTTGCCTGTTAGGTCTTGCCTGTTGCCTGTGCCTGACAGTGCATCGCCTCCAGTGTCGGCTTCCCAAAGCACCATTTTTGTGTACTTCTGTTCAGAGAAAATGAAGCACACAAAAATGTCCCAGTGTTTGAATGCATGCCTACGATACTGAATTGGCTACAATGTGTGGTCCTTGCTATTACGATGCAAATTCTCCTCATCGGCTATCTCTACCCAGCATTTTCCTCGCCAATGTACGGTCTCTGGCAAACAAGATGGATGAACTGCGACTGCGGATCACCACTCATAAAAGGATTATGGACTGCAACGTCATGATTTTTATGGAAACTTGGCTTAACAGCGGTGTTCCCGAAAGTGCCATTGAGCTACCGGGGCACTACATCCTCAGGACGGATAGAACAGCTGATGACTCCGGTAAGACCAGAGGTGGGGGACTGTGCATTTATGTTAACATAGCTTAGTGCACAGACAATGCCATTATCAAGAGTCACTGCCATGCTAACCTAGAACATATCATGGTTAAGTGTAGACCTTTCTCTCTGCCCAGAGAGTTTACATCTACTGTTGTGACAGCAGCATACACCCCCCCGGACGCTAATGCTAAGCTTGCAATGAAAGAACTGCATGCTGTCATAAGCAAGCAACAGACTACACACTTGGAGGCAGCCTTTATTATTGCGGGAGATTTCAACCACTCCAACCTGAAGACTGTACTTCCCAAATTCCATCAACATGTCCCCTACAAGAGGGGACAAGACCTTAGACCATGTTTACACCAACATGGCTGAGGCATACAAAGCCATTCCCCTCTCCCACCTGGGACAGTCTGACCACCTCTCACTGTCCCTACTCCCCAAGTACACACCACTCATCAAATGTGTGAAACCCTCAGTTAGAACATTTAAAGTATGGCCAGAGGGGGTAGATTCTGTCCTACAGCACCGGTTCCAACACACGGACTGGAGTATGTTTGCCACTCAGGCCACCCTGGACTCCCACACAGACATTGATTCCTATGCCTCCTCTGTTTTGGACTATATCAACACTATCATCAACAGTGTTACCACCCTCAAACGGATTCAACATTCCCCAATCAGAAGCCGTGGATGAACAAAGAGGTCTGCCTAATGCTGAAGGCACGAGACACCGCTTTTAGATCAGGTGACGCACAGGCCTACAGTTCAGCCAGGGCTAACCTGAAAAGGGGCATCAAGAGGGCTAAGCACAGCCACAAGCTAAGGATTGAGGAGCACTTCAGCAACAACTCCAACCCCTGACGCATGTGGCAGGGCATCCAGGTCATCACGGACTACAAACCCACCAACACCTCCCCCCCAACCAGCGACACCTCCCTCCCTGTTGAGCTTAATAACTTTTACGCTCGCTTTGACAGGGACAACGATTATCAAGGCTGTACTCCGTGTAGACCACCAGCCCCATACACTTGCCCTCACCGACATGTGTGCTGGACTGAGCAGGATTAATGCACGTAAGGCTGGATGCGTGCTCAGGGCCTGCACTGGGCAGCTGACTGAGGTCCTGACTGACATATTCAACCTGTCACTGGCCCAAGCAGCTGTTCCCACGTCCTTCAAATCCATATCCATCGTGCCGGAGCCGAAACACTCCTCTGCAGCAAGCCTAAATGACTTCCACCCTGTTGCACTCACCTCCACCATCATGAAGTGCTTCGAGAGGCTGGTCCTGGCTCATCTCAAATTCTGCCACCACCCACACTCTCTTCTGCATTCCGAGTCAGCCAGCTGTTTCATTTCCGGCGCTCGTTTCCGGTGCTCAACACCAGACTAGCTATGGCGTTTTTCACTCGGTCGCTTCAAGACTTACCCAGACTTACGGTCAAAGACTTTAGTCGCATTATTCAAGCATCGTGCCATATGTCAGCAGCTAAAAAGGAGAAGGGCTTCAAACTATACGTTTCAATCTACATCCACAATTACGAAGGTAAGATCCGGACGTGTAATGTTTGACCTTAACATGTTTGTGTACTAGCCAACACTAGCATAGTCATACTGCTAACGTTATGCGTCTATGTGCAAAAGACTCACAGTTTGAGCGTAAGGGAAAGTTATCCTGCAGGTTCAGTGCAGGCTGGTTCATGAGACAGGTTCCTGTTCGTCAAATCAATTTTCTGTGAATCATATCAATGCTATGAATCTAATACTGCTAAAGGTTACTTTAAATATATATTTTGTATGACATCCCATAAATAACATTAGTGTGGTAACATCTGTAAAAGTAATGGGATTCACAGAAACTAGATTGATTTCTGAGTTCTGCCACTTCTTTTACAAACATTCTGTGTTCCTTGTTATTTTAAATGAGTAAAGTGAGATTAATAATAATTGGCTACTATTTTAGCTTTTACACATTGTGTAGTGCATATGTACTGTAGTTATTTGGTTCATATTTGTTTTTTCAGACATTGTTACTGTACTCATGTATTCTTTAAAACAAAAGTTCACTAATTTATTGTTTAAAAAAAGAACGTTTTAATGTTTAACTGCACTTGCAGCAGCTACAGTATGTATTGTAAAGCCGGTCACCCACCGCACGCGTAGCGGCTGCGAGCGCATGACACGCGTACTACGTGCGTAAATGAAGCGTAGTTGAAGTACTCTTATTACAACGGCAGCGGGCAACGTCCTCTACACCAGCCTCGAACGCGGCATGAACCGGGTGCGAAACTTGTGCGGCACAAGCAAACTGAAGCGTAGTTTTTTGCTTCTGTTCTATTTTTCGGCTTGCCGTGTGGCATGATTGCCTGTTTATACACAGAAATATGCTCTAAAATGCTAGGTATACATGCTGTGATTTATATTTCATCCTTATATTACTGGGGGTGGTCCCTAGTTCCCTCTTGCAGTCGTGGAGAACAAGATAAAACCAGATAAACACCAGATATTTTATAAGCAGCTAAAAAATACAAGCCTTTTCGTTTTTGTATTGTCCTGACAGAAACAAAATTAAAACTGGAACCTGGGAAAAAGGCGAACTTAGTTTTGCTATCTTATTTTGCAAAGGGGGTGGGGTAAATTTGAAAATACACTACAGAAAAACGAATTGAATGATGTAGAAGTGAGTGCACTGAGCAGCGGTTTGTTAGCTCGTGTTGGAAGGTAGTTTTTAACCAACTATTGCTCAGCCTATTTGACTTCTGTGATGTCTTTGTTCGCCGTGCTTTCAAAAAGAGCTTGTTAATAAAAATAAGATAATCCACAGAGCTTTAAAAGAGCAGATTATTCAGTGGTCTTGCTGATGAAAATTATTTTATAAATGAAGTTGTAAGCAAGCCTTTATTGCACTTGTACTTCAAAGCTTCCAGTGTTCATGGCGTTGTAGTGTTCATATCCCTTCAAGTTTAAACTATTAATCTTTTTGATGATTAGCTGATTTTAATAAATCTGATCATTTAAATGTTTTTACGTGAATAACAAGACGACATGGGAATTCCCAATAGTTGATTACGGATTATTATTATTATTATTATTACATATTCTTCATAAAGTTGGCACGCTTGTTAACCAACCAAATAAATTACAGTTACAAATAAATATACAGTTTGAGATTGATTATTATGTAGGCTACGTTGCGATTGAAGCTTATGGTAATTCTTTAAAGCGTTTACATATTTTTGATTTGATTTGAAGTAAGCAATCTTTTTCCCTATCCAGTTTCATCAGGTTTGGGTGCAGGGGGCGAACTTTGGGTGTCCGTCCTCTTCTTTACTGTACTTTATTATTAAGAACATAACGTCATGTTTTTAATAGTAGGCCTAAAGTAAACATGTATTTTCCAACGAGCGAGTGTGGCTCCTTTCATTCCATCTACACGCAGCATTAAGGTAGCAAATCGTCTCGGTAGCTTCAGCACAAACTTTCTCATGTATTTACATGAGTTAACAAAATATTACCAAGTTAACCAACTGAAAAAGGTCTCTCACCAAGTATTCACTTTCCCATAATCAACAGTCGTGAACATACGTGAAATACACTGTCGGACAAGCAAGGATTAATTAAAAATATGTTTCTTTTCTGAATCCAGCGGTTCCAACAGTCAATGTCCTTGTTAAACTGTTCAGCACTCTGAATACTGAACCAACGATATTGCATGCTAGAACCCCTCACTTAACCTACATGTAAAATATATTTGATTTGATTTAATTTAATAATTATGTTTAAAATTAGAATTATCAATTAAATTGCTGAATTCTTTGATAGGTCAGTCTACAGAAAACTGGTGGAATCAACCAACAGGTCAAAACAAGCTCTATATCAGGTTTTAAGATTAAATAATTGAATTCAATAAGAAGCAGTCAATTATATTAATGAAATGAAAACATACATTCTTTATTGAATGCATGCACTCTACTTCTAAATTATCCAACAGAAGACATAATACAAAACATTAAACAACTAATCTAGAAATACCAGAAGAGAGAGAGAGAGAGACGGATAAGCCAGACCTTGCCAAAGTATTACCCACTTCCAGCATAAGCCCCACAGGATGAAAGGAAACCAGCTACAAGCGCACAACCAAGGAACCACCACCAAAATAAAAAGAGGAAAACTCTTCTTCCAGGCTCTGAAACCAAACACAACACAAAAACTTTTTCCTGTGGCCATCTTAAATACCTTACCCAGCATGGCTTTAGAATGTTTGCCCTGATTGGGTGATGCCGGGTTAAGGTTTAGGAGAGAAGGGAAGGGGGGTCAGACTAATTTATGGCAAGGACTGGCCTACCTAAAGATTACATTCAAACTAAAAGTAATGGGAAATGTTAGGCATGCAGGGTCTCCAACCCCCGATATGGTGTCCCGTGCCATATGGTTTGTCTCTTCTGAGGAGGTGAGACCCATAGATTGTCAGCCTAGATTAGGGTATCAGTGGAATTTAAAATTGCCCCAATCACTTTGCTTTGATGCTTGTGATGGGGAGGCCAGACCACATTCTTATTCCCTGTTTCTCTCTCTAAGGCCAAAATCTAAACACTACATATCCTACAACACGTTGTAATCCCACTGCAGACTGCGAGAGCTACTAGGAATATAGAGCTTTAAGCAAGCGTTTGCGTGACACAAATGGAACCTGTGTAGACACAGGACGCACAGCACCGTGCTGCTTCGCCATGCCACATTGCGCCGCTTACGCTACGCGTGCGGTGGGTGACCAGTTTAACAGATTTGTGTATTTTCACAGATTATAGGATAAATTTCATTTTAGCATTTATTGTTAGTATTTATACTGTCAGTCGATCAAGCAAGAAAGTCCAAACCCAATCTTTTCAGGCTTTTCACACAAATAAGGTCTTTCTACTACTCCTTAAATACAAATAAGATCTTTCTTTATTCATAGGTGTTTCATTTGAACTTATGCTTTATCTTACTTTATTCAAACAATAAGCTCTTTTTTTTTTTTTCTTTTTTCTTTGTCTTTTTTATAGGAGCAACTTGTATAAGGGAGTCAGTTCACCTCTTCCTGAACTTTCCACACTCAGGGTGGATGAAGTCTACCATGACCTTCCCAGTGATGTGGCTCCATTGATAATAACTATGGCTTTAGCCAATGATGTACCTTTGGTTGACTCTGTGTACGGAAAAGTGCAACAAGGAAGTGTGTTATTGTATCACTTACCAACAAAGAGAGTGCCGAAAACCTGTCCACACACAGATGCCCCTTCTCCCCCACAGCTGCCACTTTGTGATTACAGGCTGGGACCCTCTACCTATTCTTTGGTCTGCACTGAACATCAGCAGCTCCACATGATGTCCCTGGAAACATCCCTAGATACAGCACACACAATTGAGAACAGTACAAAAGAACAGAATTCCTGCGTTGAGTGGCACCAACTAAGGCGATCCCGCGTCACCTCCTCCAAATTCAGAGAGGTCTGTCACACCAGGGGACAAAGCTCTGCCGAAAATCTCGAGAAAACGCTTCTGAGACCTACCATCAGACTACAGACATGAGGAAGGGGCTTGACATGGAACCTGCAGCAGTAGAGGAGTACTGCAGAGCAAGGGAGGTTAACCACTATCCTTGTGGGTTCCTTATCCACCCCAACGCACCATGGACGGGGTCATCACCTGATGGGATTGTGTATGATCCAAAGGAGCAGCCAGTGTTTGGCCTTGTTGTAATTAAATGCCCGAATGTAACAAGATATGTGGACTGCCCATATATTAAGGCAATTGAGGGCACACATACACTGAGGAAATCCCATCCTTTTGGCAGATCCAGGGCCAGATGTTGATTTCTGGATTTGACTGGTGTGACTTTGTTGTCTATACACAGGAAGACATGTTTATTCAGAGGATCCCCTGACACAAGGAAATCACAAATACAATTAAAGAAAAAATTGACTTTCTTTTTTATTTTTACCTCTACGCTTCCCTAGATAAATAGATTGAGATAGGACTGACTTTCAAACGTGCGAAAAGCTTAATTAATTATAAAAATGACAAATTCCAATTATTGATTATTGTAAATAGTAGTAATAGTAGCTCAGTTAGTAAGTTACAGCTGTTACAAGTGTATACTGATTGCAACAAATGTTACATCAGTGAAATGTTGCTGTTATGCATTGCGTCTCATAATTTTACATATGCATTGTGTTTTCATAATTTTGTATTGATATACATATACAATTTAAACATAAATTTTTTATTATTATTATTATTATTATTATTATTATTATTCATGTACACTGCCTGGCCAAAAAAAGTTGCACACTCTATTATTTTGTTGGACCGCCTTTAGCTTTGATCACGGCGCGCATTTGTCGTGGCATTGTTTCGACAACCTTATCCAACGTCACAACATTTATTTCCATCCAGAATTGCATTATCTTGTATTGACGACAGGAGAGTCGAACTACTCCGTAAATTCTTCTCCAGCACATCCCAAAGACTTTCAATGGGGTTAAGGTCAGGACTCTGTGGTGGCCAATTCATGTGTGGAAATGATTCCTCATGCTCCCAGAACCACTCTTTCACAATTTGAGCCCGATGAATCTTGGCATTGTCGTCCTGGAATACGCCCGTGCCGTCAGGGAAGAAAAAATCTATTGATGGAATAATCTTGTCATTCAGTACATTCAGGTACTCAGCTGACTTCATTTTATTACCACATAACGTTGCTGAGCCTAGACCTGACTAGTTGAAGCAATCCCAGATCATAACAGTGCCTCCAGAGGCTTGTACAGTGGGCACTGTCCAAAAAAATCCAAACGGCAACTGCCCAGGCAGTGTATAAGTATATTATTATACTAATGTCATATGTATGTGTATAGCATAATTTTATATAGTAAACGACTAACAGTGTAAAGATAAATTATTAGCATTGGAGTGTTTTGGTGTCTTGTGTAAACTACGGTAATTGTTATAGAAAGGTAGGTGAGCAGATCTGACAGGTGGGTGACCAAAAAAATCTGAGTACTAGTTAAATTGAACAAAGTGAATGTATTTCAATAAACCCATATTCAATAACTTGAACAATATAAAACAGATTAGTATATACCGATAATTGATATTTACAAGATTCACATTTTGTCCTCAAGGCAATATATGTACATCCTCTGCTAGGCTTTTTTGAGGGTGGAGGTGGTGGGAGACTCTTCCATCTTCAAAAAAGCCCAGCAGAGGATGTAGTCCCTTTGGATAAAAGCATTTGCTAGTTCTGCCAGAGAGAAATGTCGGCCTATAGATCTTACACGGCACAAAGTCATCAACAAGAAAACCTTGGTCGACCATGATGGCCTTCCCAGGTCTCAAAAGCGAGAGAATTCCTGACTCTTGCATGATCTGTTTGTCACACTGATAGATCCGGCATACAGTGGAAAGGTGAATGTGACCGCCCCATGAGGGGCAACTCCAAGCAGCCCTTTGAGAGTACAGTGGGACTTGTATGCAGAGACCACTTCACTTTGGAGAAGAGGTGATGATGGGCACTGGCACCTCAGCTCCATGCAGTCCGGGATGACTGTAGTGTCTGCATAGTCCTTGAACTCCGCTGGCAAATGTTCTTTTATTTTCTCCTCTGGTATGCAGATCCTCACTGACCCTAGGACAGTGTACAGAAAGTTGCTCCACGTTGTAATCCATCTGACTGTAGACTGGTGCACTCCATACCGGCAGGGGTTAAATTTGGATTTGGGAGGTGGGTGCACCCTGAGATCCGTTGGGAGTGGGTGAAAAAAGGTACAATGAATGTCTCAGCTCAAAACAGTTGTATCTTTAATGTATTGTGCGCATATTTGTAATTAAGGAAAACAACGTTTTAAAAAGAATATACTATTGATGCAAGCTTTTACATAATATATTTCAAGTTTATTGAGTGTTATTAATACCCAAGAAAATAATTGATCATCCTCCTCTTGTCCTCATTTTCTTCCTCCTTTATCCATCTTTCTTAAACTGGTGAGGCGCAAAACTTTCCTTTAAACTAATCATTGATCTCAAACTGTTTTCATTAATTTTCAGTGATTAAAAAGCATGCAAACATCTGACTAATCAATTGGAAAGGGACACAGTTTCTTCGCATTGTGTTAGGGAGATTAAATGATAAATGCGATTTAGAAAAATCAGTTTTAATCACTAAACAGTGGCGGAATCTTCCGCCGATTTTCATTGAATATCAATACAATTAATCCACAAAATAGGCCACTCAATACTATCATATATAGCCAGCTCTCCCCAAATAGGTAGTTTTAGCGAGTAGCCTAGGCCTTATAGCCTACATTTATTTTCATTTGCAGTACGAAATTGTGCACATTTTTAATCAACATTGTTTGCGGATACATGCACTTCTTTCTACGCACTCGTATCCATGGCAAATATCTGCAATGCAGATATGCTGGGTTATTCTGAAAACTAACATGGTAGATAACAGACTGGTGTATCTTGTTTGTTAAGTGTAGACTACTTGGTGATTAAAACAGATTTTTAATGGATAAACTGAATGTATGATTTAATCCCTCTAACACAGTATGAAGACGCTGTATGTTAGGCTACTTGCCATTTGATTAATCCGATCGTTGGCATGCTTTATTATAAAGGAAAATTACTAATGAAAACAGGTTGAGATCAATGATTAGTTTAAAGGAATGTTTTGCGCTCCACCAATTTTCAGCTCACCAGTCGCCGCTGAATAAAATGTTATGTAGGCTATGTGGGAAATATTCAATCCTAGTTTAGCTGCTGACCAGCAACCTGCTGATTTTGCTCAAGCAATCAAAGTTGCCGTTAATAATATCTGGCGTTCGTGGGGGCTGTTTATTCATTTCTCTTTAAAATATTGCAGAGATGAAATTACATGTTAATGAAATTACCTACCGCGCCCGCTTCCAAACAATCAGGACAATCAAATCAAATCAAATTTTATTTGTATAGCGTATTTTACAACAGTTGTCACAATACGCTTTACAGACAACCCAAGCCTAAACCCCCACAGGAGCAAGCCTAAGGCAACAGTGGCAAGGAAAAACTCCCTGTGGCAGATGGGGAGAAACCTTGGAAGGAACCAGGCTCAAGGGGGAAACCCATCCTCCTCTGGTCGGCTCAGGGTGCCGACTGGTGACCAGCATGTCAGCCAGTTTATGCACAAGATATGATATGTGATGTGGCTCAGATGATGAGTGGGGCCGGGTGGCGGTGATGGGGAACAGCAGGTGGTGGCAGATGTGGGCAGGGTGGAGGCAAGGACGAAGGAGGGGCTGGACCACAGAGGTGGGGGAGACCAGATGACTCTCAAAGCACTCTCGAGGGTTGGGGCAACAGCCCCGCCGGCAGCGTGGGGAAGAGGGTAGAAACGGCAATTAGGGAATTTGCAATATAGCAGACATTGAGTAAAGTGGCAGTGGTATGTATTGGGGGGACCCCGCCAGGAGTAGAATATGGCTGCATATCTACTAGGACAGGGATGGAGAGCCCATGCAGTCATGAGGGGTAGACAACCATACCCGCCTATCAAGAGCCAGCCCATGTAAAGTCGGGTCACAGCTGATTGACAGGTGACAGTAAGGAAAGGATTGCCACCTACAAAGCTCTATGACTACAGGCTTCTCGCACTCTGTCTCCAGACTACAACTGATTGTAAGCCTGAGCATAGAGGTGCGTTTTTAATCTAGATTTAAATATTGAGACTGTGTCTGACTAGAAAATTTCTCCCTTAATATTTTGGGACCTAAAACCAACATTTCAGTCCTGGATGACGGAGTGTGGCATAGTGGGTAAGGAACTGCGCTTGTAACCGAAAGGTCGCAGGTTCGATTCCCGGGTAAGGACACTGCCGTTGTACCCTTGAGCAAGGTACTTAACCTGCATTGCTTCAGTATATATCCAGCTGTATAAATGGATACAATGTAAAGTGCTATGTAAAAAGTTGTGTAAGTCGCTCTGGATAAGAGCGTCTGCTAAATGCCTGTAATGTAATGTAATGTAATGTCTGAATTTAGGAGCAGAAAATTTGAAAGCATCCAAACCTTGATATCTGCAATACAGTCCTCTAACCGTGAAAGCGGCAGTGCTTCGCCAGGTTTCATTGAAATATAAATCTGAGTATCGTCCGCATAACAGTGGAACTCTACGCCATGTGCCCGGATAATATTGCCAAGTGGTAGCATATATAGCGAGAAGAGTACTGGTCCTAGTACTGATCCTTGTGGAATACCGTATTTCATTATTGAGGAGCTGGACTCATCTTCTTTTAATTTGACAAACTGTTTCCTGTCACATAGGTATGATCCAAACCATGCGAGTGCCTGTCCATGAAGTCCAACACAGGCCTGGAGTCTGTCCAGAAGAATTCCATGGTCAATTGTGTCAAAAGCTGCACTCAGGTCAAGGAGCACAAGAACCGACACAGAGTTACGGTCGGCTGACAGTAGTAAATCATTTGTAACCTTGATAAGTGCGGTTTCTGTGCTGTGGTGGGGTCTAAACCCAGATTGGAATACTTCATGAATACCGTTAGAGCTAAGGTATGCACTTAGTTGCTTAGCAACAATTTTCTCCAATAATTTTGATAGAAATGGAAGGTTTGAAATAGGTCTATAATTTTCCAATTTATCGGGTTCTAGGTTTGGTTTCTTCAATAATGGCTTAATGACTGCCACTTTTAGTGACTCAGGTACGTATCCTGTGACTAGGGATGTGTTAACGATTTTTAGTATATGCTGGCCTAGTACCCGAAATGGTTCTTCAATCCAGTTTGAAGGAATAGGATTGAGTATACAGGTTGTCGGTTTTGAAGACATAACTAATTCAGATAACTCGACCATGCTACTGGGCGTAAAACAGCTTAGTACCGCTGTCTGTAAATCTTCCTGTTGTAACCAGGTGCGGGGCTGTTTATTAACATGAACAGAAATAGTGCATGATGGAGACAGTTTGGAAATCTGGTCTCTAATAGCCTCAATTTTCTGATCGAAGAAGTTCATGAAGTCAATGCTGCTAAGATTGGAGGGATAAGATGAAAACTCTGATGATTGTTTTTTAGTTAATTTATCCACAGTGCTAAATAGGAATTTTGGGTTATGTCTGTTTTGTTCAATTCGTTTTGAGAAAAAGGCAGATCTAGCAGAAGCAAGAGCTTGCTTATACTGAAGAAAGCTGTTTTTCCATGCAAGATGAAATACTTCTAGCTTTGTTGACCGCCATTTTCACTCTAATTTTCTAGTAGACTGCTTCAGGGCCCGGGTGGTATCGTTATACCATGGAGTGTGCTTTTTCCGACTAGGGTTTCTTCTTTTAAGGGGGGCAACAACATCAAGAGTGTTCCTGAGGGTAAGGTTTAGCTGGTTAGTCGATTGTTCCAGAGCGGCTTCATCAGCATTTTCATCAGCCTTTTCTTCTGTGGAGAGGAATGACTCCGGAAGCATATTTAAAAACTTTGGAATAACCTCAGGGTTTACTGATCGGCTGTAGTAATGTCTAGGTTCTGATACAGGAGGATTTGATGCCTTAATATTGAACGTAATGAGGAAATAATCTGATAGTATAGGGTTATGAGGTGCGATGGTAAGATTTACCATACTAATACCATGGGACAAAACTAAGTCTCAGGCTGAAGCCACACTATACGCGGCGACGGCCGCCTGTCGCCGCGCCGCGTCCCCACAATTGGCTGTTTGTGGGCGTGTCACCTATTTTTGACAGACAGTTGTGTTCGTTAAATGTTGACCGGGTTTAATATCGTGTTTCATATTCATTGTCCTGTCTGAATAAAAATCATTTTGCAGTAACCTAGATCTGAAAGATGTTAGTCAGCTGCCTAGCTAGGCTGTTTAATGTCTAGCTAGTGAGTAACAACCAACAACAAAAACATTGTCTGGCTAATTAGCCAGATAATGCCTTCAAAGTTATATCTGGTTAGCTAGCTAGGTGGCTGGTAGAAACGAACAACTAGCAACTCATACATTATGAAGATTTTTTTTTGTTTGTTACTGTTTGTTGTTACTCACTATGGCTAGACATTAGACAGTCTAGCTAGGCAGCTTATTAACATTTTTCAGAGCTAGGTTACTGCAAAAATGATTTTTATTCAGACTGAACAGTGATAGTAGCGGCGATAACTAAATTGCAGAGCCACCGACAATTTCAGAGACTTTTCTCCACGCTACTTCCTCTTATCAATGTCTCTGTAGGAGATTTTATTAAGTTGGGAAGCCCGATACGAATATTACGAGTTAGGTCCTCCATTGTGGAACAATAGCATGTGGAACTAAAATTAGAAAAAAATAGGGACAATTTACTTGACGGATCATTAGATCAAATCAGATTGGTTACCGCGACACCGTGAGGGGGTCAAAGTTGAATTTTTTACATCTCCCCCGCGGCTCGCCGCCTCTCGCCGCGCCGCCGGCAATCCCAACATGCCTTGCGGGGTCTGGCCGCCTCCCCTCATTCAAAATGAATGGAGGCGGCGGGGCCGTGTATAGTGTGGCTTCACCGTAAGGTATGGCCACGGTAGTGAGTAGGCTCACAAACATTCTGTACAAAACCAATGGAATCAATAATAGAGGCAAAAGCTGTTCCTAGGGGGTCACCATTTTTATCCACATGTATGTTGAAATCACCAACAATTATGACCTTATCTGCTGAAATTGCAAGGAGTGATAAAAACTCCCAAATTCCCTTAAGAAATCAGAATAAGGCCCAGGTGGCCTGTAAACAGACACAAGAAAAAAGGACTGCCTGCTAGCACTTTTATTAGCTAGATCGGGCTGTACACAGTTAGTAATAAGAACTTCAAAAGAGGAGAACATATATCCATGCTTAGGCGCTAGACTCAATAAGTACTGATAAATAGCTGCAACGCCTCCCCCTCTGCCTGATGGACGTGACACCTGAGTACCTATGAAACCCACAGGAGACGCTTCATTAATCGCAACATATGCATCAGGTCTTAGCCAAGTTTCAGTCATAATACATTGAGATTATGGTCTATTATCAATTCGTTGCTTTTGGAGTGAGTGATCTAACATTTAATAGTCCAATTTTTAAGGATGGTTCACTATGAATAATAGCAGCGTGCCGTGTTTTAATGACAATTAAGTTATCCACATTAATTCCACGGTTAGCTTTACGTTTGGCATAGATGCGTGGAACAGACACAGTCTCAATATAACAGATATCAGATTCTAGTTTAAGAGTATTAATTAAAGGGGCTTTTGAAATACTATTTCTGTTAGCTAGCTCTGAAACGCACCATGCAGCCAGAGGTATAGGGCCATATGTCTGGGACATATGTCATAGAATCCAATTCTAAATTAAGCTGACACTTAGAACAAGCTGACACTTAGAACAAGTACCATTACTAGTAAAATTGGCAGCAGAGCTAAGACTAACCATGCAACAAACTATGCAGGGAATGGAAGCCATGATGCGCTCTTACCATATTTACTTTAGTTGTTCGCGTCGTTCGAGTTACAATTTACTTTGGCGAGTAATCCGGAGAAAGTAGTATATGATGCTTACTTAGGTTTTGTTTAAACACAAAAGCCCAAGGTAGTGTCGATACACACTTGAAAGCACGATATTAGCCTGTAACCTAATCAACGTTATTTTTTTTCTGTACCTGTCTATATAAACGACTGTTCCTCATGAGTTGTTTTTTTCTCCGGATTTTTGATTGGTTGAGCGAGTAACTGGCTAGAGGGAACACATGGACTGGAGCCTACTAAAAATGGACTGGTTTGTCATAGTTATTTGTAAAACTGTCAATCAAAATTATTTATTTATTTACCAAAGGTGGGTGGATGCCGTCCACCCGCGTCCACCCCCAATTTAACCCCTGCATACCGGTCAGCAAGGCCACACTGTTTTGAACCCAGTGCAAGATAGTTCGGAAACATAAACATCTCATCTATGGGCTGCAGGGAATTAATCTGTTCAAAACAAATGAAAAGTTACATTATGTTTCTCTCAACTTATTTTAATTCCATGAACCCTGATCTTTTTCAAGTTGTATTGTATGGTCCATGGAAATTGTTATGATTATTATTATTATTATTATTATTATTACGGTCCAAGCAGCAGGTGGAACCCTATTGTACCTGTTAGGATTATTATTCTTATTATTTTTCTCCGCTAAAAGTGCCTGAGACTCAGCAACCATAAGTCCTAGACCAACCAAATTTGGTAGGCGGGTTCCTATGGCCCCCCACTACTCAGGCACTACAAATCACCTATGTCGGCCAGTTGGTGGCGCTATAACAAAGGGTCATGCAAAACGTTATTGACCTATGCATCTGAATGTGCTCTACAACTTTGCTATTGGGACCACCTGTGTCCGCCATATTGTTTGCCTGCCATTTTTACTTTTTTATTAGTTGCGGCGCGTAAGCGGTGCAGCTGTGCATCTAAAGTGTTACGACATCTAGTAAACTCCTTTACGGCAAGCGGCTAGGAGACATCCATGGCAACGCAACTAGGTAATCCGAGACCATCGGGTCTAGTTTTTATCAGTGAGGGGAGGGTCCAAACTTCATAATGGACAAAATTATCTATCTGGGCATTCATAAAAATATTCTTTCCCCACTCAAAATCTTATTCCGTCATAGCAACAAGATAAACCTGACAATAGCCCTAAAATATGCCAATATGGCAGTGAAAATGCTTCTCACCGAATAACGAAATAAACGAGACAAAGTTTTAAAAAATGATACCATGTTATTCTACAGTCAATATCTGGGACAAAATATTGAATAAATATACAACCTTACCATTAGTTTTACGTGTAGAGATGTCCCTTTTGAGAATGAGTGGTCATATATTGTCTTGGACAATCCGTTTGTGAAATATATGCGCATTTGTGATGCCTGGGTACCTTCCAATACAGCTGTGCGTAATACCACACATGGCGTTGTATATTTATTCAATATTTTGTCCCAGATATTGACTGTAGAATAATATGTGGCAGCAGTAAAGATGCTGCACCTAACGAAACGTTGTCAACAATATTGCGTAATTTCTTGGAAAGTACTATTTTTATCGAGGACTTTGGGGCATAGCTAAGCCATATCTTTGCTGATAGACCTATCTGACATCGTTCTCTGGTGCAAAACAGAAGCGGATAGGTCTCTGTCATTGATTTACTGTCTCTATCTACTGAACACAGATAAAATCTCATATTGCTATGTAAGTATTACTGCTCAAAATATTTCGGTTATATACGTTATTTTTGAAATTGAGTGTCTTTAAATAGGTTAGTGGTATTATATAATGTGGATATTTCACACTGTAATCTAACCGTTAATTGCAACAGTGATGACGAGAGTGATGGAACATTGCAAAAACGTGGTGGACGGTTGAAAATTGTTTTCATATCGTCCCAGCCCCATCCGTCATTATGCTGAGAAATAGCTAAACCATTTTTATCGATAGTATTTGAGTTTCTCTGCAAACGCGGGAAAACACACTGGTATAATAAAACAATGACGGTAAATATAGCCGATATATATATAGTCCACTTCGTTCCGTTGCTACCATAATATAGATGCTTTCATTGGACGCACGCGCGTTGCCAAGGTTATGCGCTTGGCCCTAAGTTAACTTCCGGTCTGTGTTTGTTTATTATTGGGTTTGTGTTTACTGGCTAATATGGCACCGATTACAAACGGAGTGAAAGTTAAACTGATGAGCAGACTGATGTTGGGCTCAGGTTGTTGTGCTGTGGGGTGCAACCTGGAACAAATGCCATTTCGAAAATTTGTAAAAATACATTATTTAACTTTGTAACCCAACTAGGGAATTGTGAAACGAATTGCTTGAATCCCTGGAATTATTATAGCTGGTGCTTGCCCATTGTTACTTTGTATTTTTGAGAAATAACTGGACATCGTTACCTATTAAAATGTAAGTCCTGTAAAAATACACATAATAAACTGTATAAATAAATAAACCAACTTCATACATACACATTTAGTAATACTAATACAGCCTTATTTAATATATCAACTTTAAGACAAGCAACGCGCTCGTAATTATCTCATCGTGACCCATTAAAGCCAATGGCACAGACGTTGCTTCATACTTTCAAACTGCTTTCCCAACGGCTATTTTGCGTCCTGCGACTTGAGTTACAACAGTGAATATGTACGGATTCCTAGACGTGCTGATAGCGACCACCCTTTCTCATATTAACCTCAAATACGCAAGACAGGACACTTATACAGTATGCTAGCAAATTTATGTTAAGTTCCATTCATTTATATAGGGTTGAGGATACACGTCCCCTTAGCAACCAAAAGCTAGCGCTGGACCACCTCTGACTTATTTGCCGGCACAGAAAAAAAATTGTGAAAGTGTTGAAAAAATAACCATGGGAGGATAACAAGGAAATTTTTTCCTACTTAACTAGGTACAGGTTGTTACCGATATTTCACCTATTTCATATATAGTTGCAAATCAGTTTACGTGTTCCTGTCTGTCGAACGAAGGTGGTCGAATAGGTGCTCTCACTGTAGCACTGACTTTGTTTCAGGTAACAAACTCATGATAAGCGATAGCTAATAGCTAGCTGACCAGTAACAAGCCTTCAATAGTTATGAACAATTAGCTAACTAAATTGATTGTAGCTAACATTGTATAAAAACGTAGCTAACATTGTATAAATTATACACAGAAATGTTAGATCAATGCTAGTAGTTGATACGCTATAGCTACGTTTTGAACGAACATTATGATACCTGTTTCCAATGACTTGACAATGTTACATTGCCTGATCATTTTTTGTTGTGGTAACCTAGCAAGATGACCCAAACTATTAGAGCCACGATGTTTTTACATCAATGCATGCTATACAAATAAATACCTATAGTAATTGCATTGGCTACACATGCTGCCCAGCACTAGCCCCATTTTGTGTCTCATGTAATCATCGTTTTTAAGCAATGTAATATAAAGAGTGCACTTTTTACACAAGAATGTGCATGTAACCAGAATAGTTATGGATTATGCAAAGAATGTATGATGCTCCACAAGGTGCATACTGTCAACAGTTATCTGTTTCTGTCGCTTGTTTTTCTGGTAGTGTAACGTTATCGCATTTGAGTTTGGCCATGTAACGGTTCTTTTCTTCGACTGGTAACCCCAAATAATACTGGCTTGACATAGTTTTAACTACCTAGCTAACATAATTTACTTGTTATTTATTTTGCTTGTTATCAGAAATAGTCTAAAGGGACTCTGTTGTTATTGATTGTTTGCTGAAGTCTGCCGGAAGTTAAGTTAGGGCCAGAACAACGCACATGCGCAGTAACGTTTGTTTATGTTGTTACCATTGAAAGCGTCTATAACAAACTTTCTTGTGTCTACAGCTGAAGTTTCTCGCTGCAAACTAATATTGAATATAAACAAAAGACAATTTTTTTCTGTAGTCTGCCAATGTCTAAATAAATAATATGATACTCTGCGCGCAGCACGCAGGTAGCAGGGAAGGGGAGTTGATATTTCGTTTTTTGTTTAGTTTTTTTTTTCAATGTCGTATTTATTATTTGAAATATGTATTATTATTCTATCTGTCTCTGAGGCGCTCTGAAATGTGCATTCTCTGCTAAGCTGAGCAATGGATTGGAATATGTGTCTGACGTAGTGTTGCACGGTATACCGAAACTTTGGCACTTTTCCGGTACTTGAAAAAAAAAAAAGAAACGGTTCGGTATTAGAATTTTTAGACGTTCGGTAGTTTTGTGTCAAATGTAAAAGCCAGGGAAATGTGTCTCCTGCATTACTGATTGAGAGGATGAAAAGTGTAATTTGTCAGAATCTTCGCTAGATGGCAGTAGCAACTAAGGTAGCCAAGTCAGGTGACATGCGCTTGTGCATTCAGCCTTGTTGATACAGCGCAAGCTTCGACTCAGTTCACTTCGGTAGCAATAGGTGTTCTAATCTGGAAATATTTTATAATAGGAAGATGCTGTATTGTTATTAAAATATGCAGTTTTTAGACCTATTTAAAAGGGAAAGACGTGTTTAAAGATTATTTAGGTTACAAATGTTAAATTTTTGAAATATATTAAATATATTTTTCTATTGTTTAGTGTTGTAACACTATAGGCCTATGCTTATTAATATGTTGAACAGGCTTCAATTTAAAGGTTGTTAATAAACCAGGTTGTTAATAAACATAAAAATAAAAAAATTAATCAATCAATCAATCAATCAAATTTTATTTATATAGCGTATTTTACAACAGTTGTCACAATACGCTTTACAGACAGCCCTAGCCTAAACCCCCACAGGAGCAAGCCTAAGGCAACAGTGGCAAGGAAAAACTCCCTGTGGCAGATGGGGAGAAACCTTGGAAGGAACCAGGCTCAAGGGGGAAACCCATCCTCCTCTGGTCGGCTCAGGGTGCCGACTGGTGACCAGCATGTCAGCCAGTTTATGCAGAAGATATGATAAGTGATGTGGCTCAGATGATGGGTGGGGCCAGGTGGCGGTGATGGGGAACAGCAGGTGGCGGCAGATGTGGGCAGGGTGGAGGCAATGACGAAGGAGGGGCTGGACCGCAGAGGTGGGGGAGACCAGACGACTCTCGAAGCACTCTCGAGGGTTGGGGCAAGAGCCCCGCCGGCAGCGTGGGGAAGAGGGTGGAAACAGCAGTTAAGGGATTTGCAATATACCAGACAGTGAGTAAGTGCCAGTGCTATGTATTGTGGGACGCCGCCAGGAGTAGAATATGGCTGCATATCTACTAGGACAGGGATGGAGAGCCCATGCAGTCATGAGGGTAGACAACCATACCCGCCTATCAAGAGCCAGCCCATGTAAAGTCGGGTCACAGCTGATTGACAGGTGACAGTAAGGAAAGGATTGCCACCTAGAAAGCTCTATGACTACAGGCTTCTCGCACCCTGTCTCCAGACTATAACTGATTGTAAGCTTGAGCATAGAGGTGCGTTTTTAATCTAGATTTAAATATTGAGACTGTGTCTGACTCCTTTATAAATAATGGAAGCTGGTTCCACAGTAGTGGGGCCCTGTAGGAGAAAGCCCTACCACCTTTTAGGTTCTTGGAAATTCTTGGGACTACCAAGTAGCCTGCGTCTTGAGATCGGAGTGACCTTGTGGGCTTATAAGGTAGGAGCAGGTTCGATATGTACACAGGTGCACGTCCATGCAGAGCTTTAAAAGTCAGGAGCAAAACCTTGAAGTCTATCCTATACTTAATGGGTAGCCAGTGAAGCGACGCTAGTACTGGTGTAATGTGCTCATACTTCTTAGTTCTGCTCAGGATACGAGCAGCTGCATTCTGCACAAGCTGGAGACTCTTTAACGAGTTATTAGGGCAGCCAGAAAGCAGGGCGTTACAGTAGTCTAACCTAGACGTAACAAATGCATGGATCAATTTTTCAGCATCCTCGACTGACAGGAAATGTCTAATTTTAGCTATGTTGCGCAGCTGAAAGAAGGCAATTCTGGATGTGTTTTTTATATGGGTGTCAAAAGATAGATCAGGATCAATGGTGACACCAAGGTCTTTAACGACCATATTAGGTTCAGCCAAACAACCATCACAGTTTAAGGTGAGAGTAGACAATTTCTACTATATTTTGGGACCTAAAACCAACATTTCAGTCTTGTCTGAATTTAGGAGCAGAAAATTTGAAAGCATCCAAACCTTGATATCTACAATACAGGCCTCTAACCGTGAAAGCGGCAGTGCTTCGCCAGGTTTCATTGAAATATAAATCTGGGTATCGTCCGCATAACAGTGGAACTCTACGCCATGTCCCCGGATAATATTGCCAAGTGGTAGCATATATAGCGAGAAGAGTACTGGTCCTAGTACTGATCCTTGTGGAATACCGTATTTCATTATTGAGGAGCTGGACTCATCTTCTTTTAATTTGACAAACTGTTTCCTGTCACAGAGGTATGAACCAAACCATGCAAGTGCCTGTCCATGAAGTCCAACACAGGCCTGGAGTCTGTCCAGGAGTATTCCATGGTCAATTGTATCAAAAGCTGCACTCAGGTCGAGGAGCACAAGAACCGACACAGAGTTACGGTCGGCTGACAGTAGTAAATCATTTGTAACCTTGATAAGTGCGGTTTCTGTGCTGTGGTGGGGTCTAAACCCAGATTGGAATACCTCATGGATACCGTTAGAGCTAAGGTATGCACTTAGTTGCTTAGCAACAATTTTCTCCAATAATTTTGAAAGAAATGGAAGGTTTGAAATAGGTCTATAATTTTCCAATTTATCGGGTTCTAAGTTTGGTTTCTTCAATAATGGCTTAATGACTGCCACTTTTAGTGACTCAGGTACGTATCCTGTGACTAGGGATGTATTAACGATTTTTAGGATATGCTGGCCTAGTACTGGAAATAGTTCTTTAATCCAGTTTGAAGGAATAGGATCGAGTACACAAGTCGTCGGTTTTGAAGACATAACTAATTCGGATAACTCAATCATGCTAATGGGCATAAAACAGCTCAGTACTGCTGTCTGTAAATCTTCCTGTTGTAACCAGGTGCGGGGCTGTTTATTAGCAAGAACAGGAATAGTGCATGATGGAGACAGTTTGGAAATCTGGTCTCTAATAGCCTCAATTTTCTGATCGAAGAAGTTCATGAAGGCATTGCTGCTAAGGTTGGAAGGATAAGATGAAAACTCTGATGATTGTTTTTTAGTTAATTTATCCACAGTGCTAAATAGGAATTTTGGGTTATGTCTATTTTGTTCAATAAGTTTTGAGAAAAAGGCAGATCTAGCAGAAGCAAGAGCTTGCTTATACTGAAGAAAGCTGTTTTTCCATGCAAGATGAAATACTTCTAGCTTTGTTGATCGCCATTTTCGCTCTAATTTTCTAGTAGACTGCTTCAGGGCCCGGGTGGTATCGTTATACCACGGAGTGTGCTTTTTCTGACTAGGGTTTCTTCTTTTAAGGGGGCAACGGCATCAAGAGTGTTCCTGAGGGTAAAGGTTAGCTGGTTGGTCAATTGGTCCAGATCGGCTTCATCAGCATTTTCATCAGTCTTTTCTTCTATGGAGAGGAATGACTCCGGAAGCATATTTAAAAACTTTGGAATAACCTCAGGGTTTATTGAGCGGCTGTAGTAATATCTAGGCTGTGATACAGGAGGATTTGATGCCTTAATATTGAACGTAATAAGGAAATGATCTGACAGTATAGGGTTATGAGGTGCGATGGTAAGATTTACCACACTAATACCATGTGACAGAACTAAGTCTAAGGTATGGCCACGGTAGTGAGTAGGCTCACAAACATTCTGGACAAAACCAATGGAATCAATAATAGAGGCAAAAGCTGTTCCTAGGGGGTCACCATTTTTATCCACATGTATGTTGAAGTCACCAACAATTATGACCTTATCTGCTGAAATTGCAAGGTGTGATAAAAACTCAGCGAATTCCCTTAAGAAATCAGAATAAGGCCCAGGTGGCCTGTAAACAGACACAAGAAAAAAGGACTGCCGGCTAGCACTTTCATTAGCTAGATCGGGCTGTACACAATTTGTAATAAGAGCTTCAAAAGAGGAGAACATATAGCCATGCTTAGGCGCTAGACTCAATAAGGACTGGTAAATAACTGCAACGCCTCCCCTCTCCCTGATGGACGTGACACCTGAGTACCTATGAAACCCACAGGAGACGCTTCATTAATCGCAACATATTCATCAGGTCTTAGCCAAGTTTCAGTCAGACATAGTACACTCAGATTATGGTCTATTATCAATTCGTTGACAAGATCTGCTTTTGGAGTGAGTGATCTAACATTTAATAGTCCAATTTTTAAGGATGGTTCACTATGAATAATAGCAGCGTGCCGTGTTTTAATGACAATTAAGTTATCCACATCAATTCCACGGTTAGCTTTATGTTTGGCATAGATGCGTGGAACAGACACAGTCTCAATATAACAGATATCAGATTCTAGTTTAAGAGTATTAATTAAAGGGGCTTTTGAAATACTATTTCTATGAACTAACTCTGAAACGCACCTTGCAGACAGAGGCGTAGGGCCATAAGTCTGGGACACAGGTATAAAGAAACGAGCAGGCAAAAACATAAGGTTAGAAGCCTGCGGCCTGGCCGGTGCCCTGATGGAGTGTCAGGATCTGGCCTTATTAAGACTAGCAGCTATGTTGTTGGATAGGACACGAGAACCTCTCCAGCTCGGGTGGAGTCCGTCTCTCTTCAATAGGCCAGGCCTTCCCCAGAAATCAGGCCAATTGTTAATAAAGCCTATGTCACTAGATGAGCACCACTCCGACAGCCAGAGATTTAGCGAAGATAGCCTACTGTAGACCTCATCGCTCCTACGAGCTGGAAGCGGGCCAGAGCAAATTACTTCCCGACACATCTTTTTTGCCACTGCACACACCGATATAAAATTACTTTTGGTTACCTCCGATTGCCTCAATCGGATGTCGTTTGTGCCGACGTGGATAACAATCCTAGAGTATTTACGTTTACTTTTAGCCAGCACTTTTAAATTTGCCTCAATGTCGGTGGCTCTGGCCCCAGGAATACACTGTACTATGGTCCCTGGTGTCTCTAATCTCACGTTTCTCAAAATACTATCCCCTATGATCAGGGCTTTCTCAGTAGGTGTGTTACTGAGTGGGGAATATCTGTTGGAAACGCGAGTTGGGTGGTGCTCGGCGGCCCTGGGCCGGCAACTATGTTTCTTTGGTACCGTGATAAAATCGTCCTGCAGCGAGGACACTGGCGGCGGAGAAACACTCGCATCTAAACTAGCATCCGGCTCGGGTCTCTAACTCAGTTATTTTCTGTGCCAATTCTAAATTAAGCAGACACTTAGAACAGGTACCATTACTAGTAAAATTAGCAGCAGAGCTAAGACTAACCATGCAGCAAACAATGCAGGGAATGGAAGTCATGATGCGCTCTTACCGTATTTTCTTCAGTTGTTCGCGTCGTTTGGTTTACAATTTACTTTGGCGAGTAATCCGGAGAAAGTAGTAAGGTGCTTATGATGCTTACTTAGGTTTTGTTTAAATACAAAATCCCAAAATAGTGTCGATACACACTTGAAAGCACAATATAAGCCTGTAACAAAGTTTATCGAACTCCTCGCTCTTTCAACCACAGACAGGAAACCGCAAACAGCAAACAGGAAACAGTATGCAGTAACAAAAAACAAAAAAATGAATTCGAAAACCCTTATGGACATTACATTTCTGATCTATTAAGGTAATTTCAGTATCGTTAGGTACTGAGTATCGAATCAGTATCATTTCAGTATCGAGTATCGTGATACTAAACCTGATATCGGTATCAAAGTCAAAATTTTGTTATCATGACAACACTAGTCTGACGCCTTTTTTAGTTGACTCCACGGAAGTGCTGCAGCTCTACATACACGCCGGGCCATCTAAGTGTTACGACATAGCAAAGGCCTTTACGGCAAGCGGCCAGGCGCTTGGCGACACAACTAAGTCCATGGCGACACAACTAAGTCATCCGACAGCGTCTTTTAGCACAAAATTGGCCATAAATCATCAATATTTTATACAATCATCATGATATTCAGTAGATATGTTGGGTGAAGGTATATGATCATGAGGACAAAACCATTTTAAAATCGCTCCATAGGGGGCGAGATAGTACCAATGCTTGGACCCCTCCCAACGCCGCTTGCAGCTATTATTATTATTATTATTATTATTATTATTATAAAGAGCACTTACTGCAGTGGAACTCGGCTCTGTGAAGGTGCCTCTCTTGTGCTTGTGTCACATTGACCATAGATGGCAGCGAGGGCTCTATTGAGGCCCAGAAGCGCATAAGAAATACAATTCAGATGTTACCATTTAAAACTTGTATCAGTGTCTACTATGAACTTACTTGGAAGTATGACAAATATATGATTACATTAGCCTTCATCGTGTGCTTCATTTAAAAAAAAACATCAGAATCGGGACAGGTGAACATGTCTGTAAGCTTAACGCATTTTAGTGCATCTGCCTCTAATCTGAGCCTTCTGGACATCTTACCTTGTAAAAAACCAAATGTCTCTGTCTGAGCCAGCAAAACAGTGAATGCCAAACCGCTGCTTCATAGTAAGCTTCTCAATTTGTTTCCTCAGCCGGAGGATCTCCTCTCTGAGAGATATGTTTTCATCGAGAGCTAAGTCGACAACTGCGGGATCCCGAGCCGAAGCATAGTCATGGTCCTCGGGAATTGTATCAGCATCCTCGCCCGGTGTGTCATCCTCTGCCGGTCGCTCTCTCCTCTCCCAAACCCCCAGTCTTGAAAGTGGAACGGAGAAAATGTTCCACTCAAACAACACCGGAACCGCTCCCTTCTTTAACAGTCGCCACTTTGTCTCAGACCCTGGCTCACAAACATCCTCTTTTTATAATGCCGGCTACAAACTCGGGTATGGGGGCTGGCTGAGATTTTACCGGAAGTACATCAGCACTACCGTGTGCATATAGCGCATTTGCCTACCGTCAGAACAGGTGTACGGAGGACACCATCTCCACAGCGCTACATTCTGCCTTCTCCCACCTGGACAACAACAACACCTATGTGAGAATGCTGTTGATCAAATTTAGTTCAGCATTCAACACCATCATCCCCTCCAAACTGATCACCAAACTCGGTAACCTTGGCATCAACCCCTCCCTCTGCAACTGGATACTAGACTTCCTAACCAAGAACTACCACGATTATAGTGACCAAAATTATCACGGTTATCAGTATTATCACGGTATTGTTAAAACATGCTGAAAATGTTCAAAAAGTACTGATACATACACTGAAATCATTTCACCAAGTTTTATATTGAAAACCACAAATACAATTAGCAGCACTATGCACTTTTTGTTTGCATAAACATTAAAATAATAACATAGCCAATACCTTATGTAAACATATGAAAACCATATCAAATGTGCATTAACATTAAAGATGGCACCATGTGGTCATGAGAGGTAACTGCACTTTGTGCATACTGCAGATAAGAAAACAGCTACCAAAAAGACATTTCTCCACATTCTATGCTCAAGTAATGAGATGTAGTCTTTTACAGATTTCACAGCACTGGTCGTGCCTGACCAGAAGAGCTCGTAAGGGCAATTTCACTGTTTCATGCATCGCTGTTGGGAGGGTTTCCTGTTGTTCAGCCCAACTCTGTGTACCATGTGTAAGCTTTGATGACAGGGATATTGAGAATTCATCTAATTCCCCAATCCTCCATCCACAACACATTCCCCCCACCCCCCGCTCCCAAATAAAATATATATATATTCCTCCATTAAAACACATTACAAAGTAATATTTTATTCAGTAAAATAAAAGGTAAGTTAATATAAAGCAAGCTATATTGACCTGTTACTTTAGTGTGTACCTAACTTAGCTGGCTACCGATTTTAGGTTGGAGGTGTAGCTTTGCAGTTTTGATATGATGAGCATAAACTAAACAAATGTCTCATTTGGTACTGTCACGCTGATTTTGATCCGGGCTACAAAAACAATGCAATGACATTCTTAAACAACAGTTGCACCCGTTCTGACGTGCTTGAAGTTTTGCTGCGGCGTCCGTTGCTATGCCGATGCTGCCAGCCTTGCTGCATTCTGCGGCGATAAGGATTCTAAGACAACTCTGCAATTTCTCTGGTTTAACGGGTTATTTTCCAGCCTGAAACTGTGTGATGGTATTAGTAAACGGCTACACGTGTCATCTAACTTGCGAGTAGTTGGCTATCTCCCTGAATATAAATTAAATGTGTTTAACAGAAAATAACAGTTTTAAATGCGATTTTATCCACGGAAACGGCTATACAAAAATGCAAAATAAACGTTGTGGTCGTGAAAATGGAATGTCACTGACAAAAAATAAAAATGTTCGCTCTCTTTTTTGGGCTGGGTACGAGCCGTAAGAGCGGAATAGGACACTGCCGTTGTACCCTTGAGCAAGGTACTTAACCTGAATTGCTTCAGTAGGCCAATATATCCAGCTGCATAAATGGATAATAAAACAAAAAAAACGATGCATGCTGCGCCTGTGCGCCTGCGTCTGGGAGACTGTTGCTAACTTTGGTTGATGCTGGACAGTCTGGACAGTATTTACCGTGAATTTACCGTGAAGCGCGGTAATCAAACACAGTTTTAATGATAATTAAAATTTGAAACGGTAATACTAACCATCGGGAATTTTACCGTGGTTATCATTAAAACCGGTAACCGTTTCATCCCTATGTCCAGCACAAGCGGTGTCTGCAGAAGGCACGCAGCATCGCCAGGGACACATCTCACCCCAGCCACAGCCTGTTTGCCCTCCTCCCCTCTGCGAGGCGCTACAGGAACCACCATTCCAGGACCAGCAGGTTCAGGAACAGCTTTCCCTCAGCTGTCACCTTGCTGAACTCTGCACCACGGTGATAGCCCCCCACCCCCCGGATACCCCACCCCTGGCCCCCCCCAGCCCCACCCCCACTCAACTTACACCAGTGACTGAACTTCTGCACTTTTGCACCTTGCAGAATGACAGCGCCCTCCAATCCCCACCCCCCCAGCCCGAATACCTCCCCACCCCCTTTCCTCCAAAGACTGACCTATTGCACACTGACTGTCCCTGCCTTGCTGGCTTACCTACTTATTTATATTCATATTTATATCTCTCTATTGTCTATACTGCTTATATCTGACATATATTGTATTCATATTTATTCACATTTATACTGCTTATATCTAACCTATAGTGCATTCATATTTATTCATATCTACTCTATATTATTTATACCACTGTCTATACTGGTTATATCTTCTATAGTGTCATATTTATACTACTGTCTATAGTGTTTATACTCGCTCTGTTCATACTGTACATCTTGTCAATACTGTTCATACTGTATATACCTTAGCTTTTTCATATCTTCCATATTCTATATATACAGTCACCGGCCACTTCATTAGGTACACCTGTTCAACTGCAAACTGCACATGTTAACGCAAATATCTAATCAGCCAATCACATCGCAGCAACTCAATGCATTTAGGCATGTAGATATGGTCAAGACGATCTGCCGAAGTTCAAAACAAGCATCAGAATGGGGAAGAAAGGTTATTTAAGTGACTTTGAACGTGGCATTGTTGTTGGTGCAGACGGGCTGGTTTGAGTATTTCAGAAACTGCTGATCTACTGGGATTTTCACGCACAACCATCTCTAGGGTTTACAGAGAATGGTCCGAAAAAGAGAAAATATCCAGTGAGCGTCAGTTCTCTGGGCGAAAATGCCTTGTTGATGGCAAAGGTCACAGGAGAATGGTCAGACTGGTGTGAAAGTAGTTTGTTTTCACTTACCGCTTAAAGTGTTTCTTTTATTCTCCGTAATAGTTTAACAGGAGGACAAGTGTTTTCCCTAATTAAAGTCATTGAGGAGCCTGAATCGATGCGAAAACTGAGAATTTCACTCAGAAATGTTCCTCTGTGTTCCCTACATGTGTGGTAATGTACACTCAAGCTCCCAAATTTCAAGACATGACAGTTTGTGACCATGTGTTACACTGCTATCTGGTCACCTTGGCGTTAGGAAAATATATGATCGAAATTCTGAGACATTTCTTTTGGCCTGCTATGAAGTGATGTTTCTCAGTTTTGCCATTCCTGTCATGCTTGTCAAATTGCAGGGAAGCCTAACCAAGTAATTCCCCCTGTGCCTCTATTTCTGTAAGGGTGAACCTTTTGAGAAATATTTGATTGTGTCAGTCCTCTCCCAAGATCTAAGTCACACACATCTGTTGATTATGTGTGTTGCAACATGGTACTCTGAAGCTGCACACTTAAAGCTCTTGTAAAAGATCTCATTAAGTTCTGTTCCACTTTTGCACTACCAAAATTCATTCAATCAGATCTAATCTCATGTCCAGACTGATTGTCTGAGTCACAAAGCAGTTAAACATTGGACCTACTACTTAGCTCAGGGAAAATATTGGAATACTGGTATTCCTCTCCTTCCATTTGCTGTACATACTACGGTGCAGGAATTTCTTAGTTTTAGCCCCTATGAGTTTGTGTTTAGGCATACTGTCCGTGGCCCAAGAAAAATACTTCAAGAGAAATAGTTAGACATTGATCAGTCTCACTTTCCTACAAAGAATGTGCAAGATTATGTCAGTTCTTTCCATGAACGCTTAGGTGCTGTGTGTGATATAGCCAAATCCTCTTAATTTCCACTCAGTCCCAAATGAAGCTTCGTTTTGATCAGCAATCAGCACTACAGGCTCTAGCAATAACAAGTTCTATGTAATTGCTACGAAGCTTAGTGACACAGATTATGTTGTAAAGACTCTAGACAAAGGAAATCTCATGTTTGTTACATAAATATGTTAGTCCTACATCTCATGCTCTGAAGGTGAAATCTCTGTCATTCCACTTGCTTTCATTTCTCTCTCAAGTTGCTTTTCATGCGTCTCTGTCAGAGTACTCTCCTGAAATAGATGGCCTCAGTGAAGGGAGTACTTCCCTTTCTGTTGCCTGTTTGCCAAATTCTGAGAAACTTTTGGTTATTCCATCTAAATGATCCCATTTGTCAGATTTGGAAGAATCAGATATTTTATAGTTGATTCATAAATGACCCCAGCTGTTCTCAGATGCTCCATGCAGAACTACCTTTTTGAAACATGACAGATGTCATGGAGAACACCAGGGACTTAAACTGGTCAAGATAATCAATTTCTTTTTTCATAGTGGAGCATTTAGAGGGGCTTGCTCGATATGCATTCTGATTGGAGTTTGATCGGAGTATGGTTACCAACATCTGTTATGTTTCAAAAACAGTAGTTCTGGATGGAGCATCTGAGAACAGCTGGGGTCATTTAAATGCTCCTGCAACTTTCCAAAGCGCACAGTTTAAAGCGCATGGCGCAAGTGCATTTAGGGCGTGTCCAAATCCACTTGCTAGTTTAATCTGAGCGCAAAGTAAGGTGCATGGTTCAAAGGGGTTGCACTTAGTCTCTTAATTAATCAAGGGCATGTTTTGGGTTTAACATGAAATAAACCAATCAGAGTGTCATCTCCCATTCCCTTTAAAAGCCAGGTGCGCTTGCACCTTGGCGAATTGCTATTATAATGGTGGATTTGCCAAGTAGTAGGAAAGAACACTTCTCTGCAAAGGAAACGGATCTGCTTGTGCGCAAAGCGTGTAAGCAGACCATCTACGGCAACAGCAGGATTCCACCAAATATTATATTATTAATATTATGTTAATGTATATAATATAATATTAATATTATATTACCAATATTATGACTAACCATTATGACATGTTTTTTTTTTAATATCGCGCGTTGTGCACCTGCCTTTGTAGGCACATATTACTACCTTAATAATGCGCCCTTAAAATAACAGTAAAATACTGCGCCATTGACTTAAGACCGGTTTTTGTTGGTCAATCGCGCAGTCGCTTTCCGCTGCCTCAAGATAGCAATGCGTCCACAATGCCACACCTCATTTTAATACCAACACGTCCGTGGGTGCTCAGATGGGCTGAAGTACGTTTGCTATTTAAACAACGTGGGTGCTGGACGGGAAAATGACAATTGGGTCGGTCTGAAACTAGCAAAGACACTTGCATTGCGCTTGGAGCCGCTTTGCGCAAGGTGTAAGATTGGTGTAAGAGCCCTTTGTGTCTAACCCTGCGTTCACACAGCGAGCAACTCAGTTGATGGGTTGCTCAAGTTTACTAGGCTGAGGGAGGGGCAAAAGCTTCCCGTTGTGCCCTTTTAGTGGTCTCGTGCAACTACATATTATTGAAAAGAAATAACGGTGTCATTAAAGACGTATATTTGCCATATAGCCACATATAATCTCCTTTTGTTTCTATAGTTATATCAGGACACTGATAAATATTTTGTATTGCTATCTTGTTTGCCATATATGTCTCTATATCTCTCTCACTAGTTAGCCACCTATCTAGATCTCTCTATCTTCCTCACCAGCTAGCTAGCAAGCAAGTTGAAACTGCCATCCAAGCATCATTTTCAGGCGCTTTTCCCTGTACTCTTTTTTAAAAATGTTGTATAACACCAGGTGTGATTATACCATAATGATAAGTTGTTTGTCCATTTTTCCTCTCTGAGCGGAACAATTATTCGCGAAATTTTATCATATTGGTTGGTGAAATAGGAAGCCCAAAACTCTGATTGGCTGTTGATGGGCAATGCCTGTGAAAAGTTAAACTGTGGGCAACATTTTTTGGGAAACTTTGGTTGCTAAGTTGCTCAGTTGCTTGTGTTGCTGGTCATCGCTCAGTGACAAGAGAATGAATGGACTTCCAGCAACTCGGTTGACAAGTTGCTCGCTGTGTGAACACACCGTAACTGCCACCAATTTATTAGTTTCTTGTTAAAAAGCCGCACCCATGTGCAAATTCTTTGGATTACTGAGAGCACGTGTAGAAGCGTACAACAGGTTTGGTGCAAATCAGTCAAACCACCCAGGAGGAGATGTTGTTTAAGTGTTTTTTTTATTTATTCAAAGTGGCGGTAAATCTGTAATCCTTGGCTAACAGGTCATTGAGACAAATTTATTCTTTATGTAAAAACAGATCTTGTGACAGTAGGTTCTTAAATTACTGAAATGTCTATTCACACAGGACTAGTATTAACCAGAGAGCCTCGGTTTTTACTTTTCAGCCAGGTAAAAATTACCGACTTGGCAGATTCTGACGGGATTAAAATCAGTGGAGTAATAGGTAATAATTCCAATTACCGGACATCCTTGGTTAAAACTAATCCTGTCAGATAGCATAATACAATATAAACTCATGACAACATGTGTTTAGTTATGTACTCTTGTTTAACATCACAATTTATATAATAATCTATAGGAGTATTGTGATTTGTTTTTGTTAAACGTGTTATTTGTATCTGAATTAAAGATAAAACAAATGATAAAAAACTTACAAAATCTAGGCCTGTTTTTGTTTAGATATTAGTATACAGAGCTTCTACATCCATGGTAAACATAGTAACACAATTTCATTACCCCTCAGACTTTTAAGAAGAATGAGGTCATCCGTAAACTGAAGAGCTCCATGCTCCAGAGGGAGAAGATGTCAGAGGACTTTACGTTTAGAATGCTGCAGGATGTGGAGAACCAAAACCTGTCATACAGGAAGACCTCAGAGGGCCGCCGGGCAAATATGCAGCAGGATATCAACCAGCTGTGTACACAACTCAAGAACTTGATCACTAAGAACCGTGAGGTTGAGATGACCCTCAGAAAGGTATTTCAGACATACACCTTCTCTGGGCTGTTATAATCCTGTCTTTCTAACTGTTTATCTTGATTTTCAGCACTCTTAAGAAAACAGGGTAGCTTACAGCTTCTCTGACATTTCAGGATTCCATCAAACACATGTAGTCTATAATGTAGGAGAGCGTAAACAAGCGTAATGTTTCCAGCTCTTTTGACACTACAACCCACAAGCCAAGCTAGCACAGACATGTGCCAGTGGAAGTCAATGTCACGTGTGGCGAGGGAATGGACCCAAACACAAAGTAAATACTCAAACTCCAAATGGTAAATTGAAACAAAGACTTTACTTTTCAAATCAGGAACTAAAGCAGGGAACAAAAGGCATCGCTGGGCAACTCTCAAAAAACACAAAGTAAAACTTCAAAACATAGAAAACAAAGAAAATCCAAAAACACGTAGAAAACGGAACGTGGGCAGAAACACACAGGAAGCTACTCTCAGGTGGAAACACAATCAGAAACGCAAGGAACCAGCAACCGAGTCAGGGAAGAAAAGAACTTAAATAGACAAGACACTAACGAGACACAGGAGGAACAGAACTACAAACTGAAGTGCGGCCCAAAAAAGGAAACGCAGACAAACACAGAACCATGACAGAACGCCCCCCCCCCCCCAGAAGACTGACCTGGGGAGGGGTTGACAAACAGAATGGGACCAACAGGACAGGACTTGGGAATGGAACACACAGAAACAAACACAACTTGGGACTGGAGCAGACAGGAGACTGGACTTGGGACTGGAGCAGACGGGAGACTGGACTCGGGACTGGAGCAGACAGGAGACTGGACTCGGGACTTGAGCAGACAGGACTGGACTCGGGACTGGAGCAGACAGGACTGGACTCGCGACTGGAGCAGACAGGACTGAACTCGGGACTGGACACAGGGCTCGGAACAGGACTCGGACGTGGAACAGGACTCGGACTCAAACGCAACACTGGACTGGACTCAAACACAACACCAAACTGACCAACACATACACTGAACTCAACATAGACACTGGACTGGACTGGACTCAAACACAGAAAGGGACTGGACTAAACTCAGACACATAAGGAACTGGACTCAGAGACAACACAAACTGGACTCAGACACAACACGGAACGGACAAGGATACAACACTGGAACGGACTCACCGACGACATGGAACTGATAGACGCAGGCAGGGAACGGGCTAAAACAGAAAGGGAACGGGCTAACACAGGCAGGGAGGACTAACAGAAGGGCAGACAGAGACAAGCACACGGGGAGACACACAGCAAGGCTGAAAGACACACTAAGGGACAGATAAACAGGGAAGGAAAGGGGCGAACCCAAAAACAGGCACAAGGACCGACAGACGGACAGACAGGGCAAAAAACAAGCCGACTGACTTACAGACAAGCAGGCAGACAGACGGGTAAACAGATTGGCCGACGACCTGGGGGACAGACAGACAGGCTAACATACTGGCCGACAAACATGCGGGCAGACAGGTAGGCTGGCAGACAAATACACAAGGAGGCAGGTGAACAGACAGACACATAGTTAGGGGACATGGGAACACTGGAGAACACGGGAACACTGGAGGACTCGGGAACACTGGAGGACTCGGGAACACTGTGCAGAGCAGGCGACCTCTCCTGTAGAACAGTGGGCTGAGCAGGCGACTTCTCCTGCGGCTTCTGCGGGACAACGGGCAGAGCAGGCGGTGGCAGGAGGCTTCTCCTGGGCGCGGGGCGAAGCAGGAGGCCTCTCCTGGGCACGGGGCAAAGCAGGAGGCCTCTCCTGGGCGTGGGGTGAAGCAGGAGGCCTCTCCTGGGCGCGGGGCGAAGCAGGAGGCTTCTCCTGGGTGCTGGGCGAAGCAGGAGGCCCCAGCTGCAGTCTGGGCTGGGCTTGGGACAGGAACACGGACCCCAGCCATAGGGAATCCGGCTGGGCCGTCGGATGGGACTGGCGGGACCCCCGCGGGTCAGGCCCTCGAAAAATGGCCAGCCGAGACCCCTCAAAAAAGGCATGCCAGGGGTCTGCTGGCTGGGCAGCTGGAGGTCTGGCCGACCGGGAGGCAGCCCAACCACGATGCCTCCGTGACCACCCGCCCCGGGCTCTGGGAGGCCCAAGGGCGAAAACTGGCCCAATCGCTGGGCAGCGAGTCCTCGGGATCACTCCACCACACTGGCATCACACAAACGTGTGACCTCTTCTTTGGTTCATGACCAACCTTTCCACAAAATCTTGTGCAAATCTGTGAATCCATTCGGGAGTTATCCGCCTTTTTGTGATAGGCCAAGCCCGTCGTCCATGCCAAATTTAATCCTCCTGGGGTGAAAACTGTGGCCGCTACGGACACTTTTTGTGGACCAATCGACCGACCGACCAACTGACCGACCGACAGACAGAGCTATAGAGCTGCCGGTCGCAGATAAAAATGATAGCACTGAGAGCAATGAGGAATGAGCAATGGAATATTTTAAAATGCCTGCTAAGAACTTCAGGAAGCTAAGAGGCTCTTTGAAAGGCAAATTACCAAAGATACAAAAAGTAATCCTAAACATCAATTCTGAAGTTGGAAAGGTGAAGTGAAGGAGGATGTCAGGGGCATCAGCAATGAAGAAGGAACATTGATATTTAAGAATAAAGATATTGTTGATTACTTAAATATATATAGTACTGTGCAAAAGTCTTAGGCACCTGTAAAAAAATGCTGTACAGCTAAGATGCTTTAAAAAATAATGAAATGAAAGGTTATAAATATTGAAAAAATAATATAAACAGCACTAAATAAAATCAATGTTTGGTGTGACCACCCTTCGCCTTTAAAACTACATCAATTCTCTTAGGTACACTGTCCTGCAGCTTTATAAAAAAATCGGCTGGTATGTTGTTCCAAGCATTTTGGAAAACTTGCCACAGTTCTTCTGCAGATTTTGGCTGTTTCGCTTGCTTCTGGCTCTCCAGGTAATCCCAGAGACCCTTGATCAAGTTTTCATCTGAAAAGTAGTCTATTACATCAAATATTACTTTATTTAACAAAATACAAAAATGTATCTGTAAAATTTCATTTTCTGGAAGATTCATGTTTGGAAATTTGTTCTTTTCTACTGACACACACTGAATGCAGAAAACAAAAAATAAACGTCTAAGACCAAATATATACTATATATTATATTTAAAAATCTAGGGTGCCTAAGACTTTTGCACAGTACTGTGTATATATATGTAAGGAATAAACCATGAAATGCTGTCCCGTTATTGAAAAATAATGTAAGACGGGGGTGGTGATGCGCCCGAGGCGAAGCCGAGGGTTGCTTAACCAGCCCCAAAGTACATTATTTTCCTATAATGGGACAGCCCGGAGGGGTTTATTTCACTTATACAACGGGTTACCAACAATGACTATTTATGGTTACTTTATATATGATTTTTATTGACTTGATCAGCTGAAAGTGAAATATTCTTCTGCGGCCGTTTGGGCATGTTATTTTACCGTTGTCAAGCAAAACTCTGGTTGGTAGTTCTATTTGCACCGTTGGTAAGCAAAAACCTCTGGTCGTTTATTCTATGAAAACAAAGATTCCATCGAGAAAAATAGTTGCTTCTTGTTTTATACCATACAATTAGCACCAATTTTGGTCATTTTTGTCATTACATTATTTAAGAAAACTACATGAAACCATAACTCAATCAAATGTATCTCCCTAGCTCTGTCTTTCTTTGTAAAATGTTGCGGTCTCGCAGTGTAGACATTGCGTTTTTCCAAGACACTCTGAAGCCGGGTTTGAATGCCAGTTAACTTTATGAAAGGTTCGCCGTCACCTGTCACCTAGCCAATATTAAAATTCTGGGTTTTATGTCAGAATGATCTCACAGCATGCTTGTTATCCCGGCTAGCTAGCTAGCTAACTATTGAATTGTATTCATAACAGCGGTTACTACAAACGGATTCGTTCACAAAGATGCGGATGAAAATGCGTCCCGTAGCCATGAGTTAAATACGGAACGCCTATTCTACTGTAAGGGACGATTCCTTATTTTCCGGATTGTTGGAATTCTAAATGAAGCCAGTAACTAGAACCATGATTCAACTTTGCCATCAATTGCGAAATTGGACACTGAAAAGGGGAGGGGACGTAACAACAATTGAAAATCAAAAGAATAGCCTAATGTTTCTGTTTTAACTGCTTTAGAATGCTGAATTTTGTAGCACATTGATTTTAGAACTGTTAAAAGGCCTGAGGTGTCCCTTTACTGAGAAATAATGCACACTCTTTGGACCAATCAGAATCGAGTATTCAGCCAGGCCGTTGTGCGTATATATATATATATATATATATATATATATATGTGTGTACACTCACCGGCCACTTCATTAGGTGACAGGAGTGGCACCCGGTGTGGTCTTCTGCTGCTGTAGCCCAACTGCTTCAAGGTTTCACGTGGTGTGCATTCAGAGATGTTCTTCTGCATACCTTGGTTGTAACAAGTGGTTATTTGAGTTACTGTTGCCTTTCTATCAGCTCGAACCAGTCTGGCCATTCTCCTCTGACCTCTGCCATCAACAAGGCATTTTCGCCCAGAGAACTGCCGCTCACTGGATATTTTCTCTTTTTCGGACCATTCTCTGTAAACCCTAGAGATGGTTGTGCGTGAAAATCCCAGTAGATCAGCAGTTTCTGAAATACTCAAACCAGCCGGCCTGGCACCAACAACCATGCCACGTTCAAAGTAACTTAAATCACCTTTCTTCCCCATTCTGATGCTTGGTTTGAACTTCAGCAGATCATCTTGACCATGTCTACAGGCCTAAATGTATTTAGTTGCTGCGACATGATTGGCTGATTAGATATTTGCGTTAATGGGTGCAGTTTGCAGTTGAACAGGTGGACCTAAAGAAGTGGCCGGTGAGTGTATAGTCAAATCAGATATTAAAATCTAATGTTAAGAGGCATAACAATAACAGATTACTATATACAGAGAGAATAATGCAGCAGTGAATAATGTACTTACAGCATATATGATAACAATGAATAATATATTATCAATATACTTCAAAAGAGACGGGCTCTAGGTTAAGTGACTAGCACAATTACAAACTACAGAATTACCTATGTCAAACAGTAGATATAAAATAATTAAATGAAGCAATTCAATACCAGCTCCTCATTACGGCCTGCAGGGTGAAGCGTTTTAAGGTAAAATACCAATTTACACTCAGTCTGTAACAGACGTTGTTCCATATCCCCTCCCCGCGTGGTGTTTTGATCTGCTGGATCACACAAGAGGAAACAGGGTGGCTGGCATCTTTGAAATGATGGGCAATGGAGGACTTTTCATCCCCTCTCCTGATTGTACTTTTGTGTTCGATAATCCTTGTTTTTACTTGTCTTGTAGTTTTACCAATATATTGAAGTCCATATGGGCAGGAAATCAGATGTATGACATTATAGAATTGCATGTAAGGAACTGTCTTATATCGTACTGCTTGCCAGTGATATGGCTAACAAAAGTACTTGTATGCTGCACACAAGCGACGGGTAAAAACCTGTCATTAGGGTAAGGTGTTCCTTTCATGAAATTCTAGTGGCACATTTGGTTTGTACAGGACTATTGACCATTAAATATTTGAGAAGATTTTTGCATCCTTAAACCTCAGTGTGGACATTCCTGTGTTTAATATCAGTGTGCGAGCATTTTCTATATCTCATCTTATATGCATTTAGCTTATGCACCTGAGTTTTTCTGGATTGTTCGACAAGAGCGCAAACTATTTTCTATTTTTTAATTTACAGCAATGCATAATTTAGACATTTTGCATAGATTGGGAGATACTGGGTCCACTGCTTACTTTCTGATTCATATATCTTTATTAGTTCTGCGTATCCACCCTTTGATTTGATGCACTTGTGGTCAAGGAGTTTTTGATCCAGGACATGTATAGTTTAACCTGCTGTATATTTGCAATCTCTCAGTATTTCATTGCAGACTAAAAAAGAGCTAATTGATTTTTTGCCTGGACAATTGTATTTTTGGCATTTTGGTTTGTATTCATAATTTAGGAAGAAATAATCTAAGGTAGTATTGTAAATGGTACAAATGTCTTGCTTCATTTAAGCCATTTTTCAAGTCTCTGTGATGCTCACATCTGGAGTTATAAAGCTTTAAATAGGGCACCCCATAAATGGGCCAGGATTGGCCAGATTTGGCATGTGCGCTAAGGGGTTAAGACCTGATATAGAGTTTATTCTGAGTGATTTAATTGATCATTGTCATTCTTACCAATAATTATTAAATTAAATCACGTAAAATATATTTTATATGTAGGTTAAGGGAGGGGTTCTAGCACACAGTACCACTTGCGTTCAGCATTCAGAGTACTGAACCTTTCAACTAGGGTATTGCCTGTTGAAACCGCTGGATTCAGAAAATTACAATGTTTTTACTTAATCCTCGCTTGTCTGACAGACCACATCTTTTACAATCAGAATAATAAAAATGGGACATATTTATACCTTGGCATGCTTCAAAATGTCTGCATGGAAACTGTTTTATGATTGTTGTTTGTTATTGTTTTCATTACTCTGTGCTGAGTATCAGAATGTAATTTTCCAAGATATGTAAAACCAAAATGTTGTGCTTCTTTTCCCTGTTTAATCATCAGAAACGAAACAAGGTGGAGTCAGAAATTGAGAACTGGATCCAGAAGTATGATGCTGACATGGGTGAAAAACAGGTAGGACAGACTGCCAATTAAAATTTAAAATTTTGATTTACATTTTAAAAAATGAACAACCCAATCAGAATAGAAATGTCTCATGTAACCAACTCAGTTGGAATTCACTATCTCATTCCGATTCAAATTTCATTCAGTTTAAAGATAATCCGATCAATAGGAGAATGTTACCCATGGAAATACTTAACCCTACTACTTTATTTTGATGGAATATATATTCTTGCGCATGGGTGGGAGCTCTGCTGTAACCCCTGTTCTGTGGGTGACAGCAGAACCAGGTCATCCGCATAGAGTAAGAATTTCATTTTTTATCATGAAGGCCAGGAGTCCAGGAGCAGCAGATTGTTCCAACTGTAAGGCAAATTGATTGGTGTAAATGTTGACGAGTGTTGGACTCAGACTGCTGCCTTGTCTAACTCCATGCCCCTGAGTGAAGAGTTCAGTTCAGTAGACTACACCACTGTAAGATTTTTAAAAAATAGTCCATCGTGCCAAATTGAATCAAATGCTTTTTTGAAATCAACAAAACATGCAAAGATTTTTCCTTTATTTGTTTGGTGGACATGCTTGTTTCTGAGTGTGTGTAAGGTGTAAATATGGTCAGAAGTGCGATGATTTGGTAAAAAGCCAATCTGACTCTTACTCAAGACATTGTGTTCTTAAAGGAAGGCCAGCATTCGGGCATTGATTATACTGCAGAAAACCTTCCCCAAATTACTGGTCACACAGATGCCTCAATAATTGCTTGGGTCGAATTTGTCTCCACTTTTAAACCCTTAGCGCACATGCCAAATCTTGCCAATCCTTGCCTATTTAGGGGGTTTATTTAAAGCTTTATAACTCCAGATGTGAACACCACAGAGACTTGAAAAATGGTTTAAATGAAGCAAGACATTTGTACAATTTACAATACTAACGCAGATTAGTTTATATTCATAATTTTGGAAGAAATAGAGAGTCACAAATGCAATTATCTAGGTAAAAAATAAAAAATGAATTTGCTCTTTTTTAGTTTGCAATGAAATACTGAGAGATTGCATATATTCAGCAGGTTAAACTATACATTTAGGAATGTTAAGGGAAAAAAAATTCCATAGTATTAGGATAAATTGTAAATCCTAGAGGGGAGGTTTTGACTATAAGCACTTTGGGGTTTCTTACCTCTCCTGCACAATCCCTGCTATGTTTGTTTTTAAATACTTTTATTTTATCACTTACTTTGTGTGAATAAATAAATAAATAATAAAAATTAAAAAAACTATACATGTCCTGGATGAAAAACTCCTTGACCACAAGTTTAAAAAATCTAAGGGTGGATATGTAGAACTACCAAAGATTTATGAAGCAAAAACTAAGCAGTGTTTTAACTCAAGAAACTCACTGTTGCATCATTTTCAAGTGGGAATTACAAGCTTTCTGTCAGTACAGTGGTCTAAAATATCTAGGGGTCCAGAAACCTATCCAAAATCTCTCCACAAATGAATAAAATGCCTTTTGTCCATTATAAAGCATATAAATGAGACCCTTATGAAGGTTTAACCTCTTAGTGCAAAGCCCCTAGTGGTTGGCATGCCAGCGTGTTGAGATTGCTGAACTCAGACATTCAGTGCTACTGCAACCATGGTATGAGTTAAAAACAGAAACGCTTTGTTTTAGTTTCATTAGCAGACGATACACGACAACTATGCCGAATACGGAGTTTCGCAGCGCCACCATTGTCGCTCTGGTCGTTCATTTAACAAGCATTCCCTTCCTGCAGTCTCATCTGCAACTACACCCCCCACCCATGACTCTGTATTAGGCATAGTTGCCATGTATTTCCTACTAATGAAACTAGAACACAGAGTTTCTGTATTCAACACATACTTTGTTTGCTGGAGCAATGAATGTCTGAGTTGAGCAATCTAGGCATGTCGGCGTGCCGACCACTAGGGGGATTACGCTAAGAGGTTAATGAAGTGATGAGTGAATGCTTAACCAAAATCACAGAGGTGAGTCAGGAATTATTTGAATGATTGCTTGATTCTTGTCTTGAAATAGAGGCTTTATCAGCTTTTGCTGATGGAGGACTGATGTGAAGTAAAATATTATATATATATATATATATATATATATATATATATATATATATATATATATATGGGCCCGTAATATCATAACAATTATAGTCAAATTAATATCATTGATGAAAAAATCTATTTTATTAAGTGTATATTTTTCTGTTTCTCACTAAATGCAAATGTTGTGATTGTGCTAAACAATTCCTGTTTACCCCTAAAATTTAGATTGTAACACTTAATTGCTAGAAATGTGCCTAGTGTGATGGAATCTGACCTAATAAAAAAAGGTGCTGTAGCTATGCCTAGTCAAAAAATAACCACATACAGTCCCCTCCAAAAGTATTGGAACAGCAAGGCCAATTCCTGTTTTTGCAATACACTGAATACATTTGGGGTTGAGATAAAAAGATGAACATGAGACAAGAGTTCAGAATTTCAGCTTTTATTTCCTGGTATTTACACCTAGATGTGTTAAACCACTTAGAACATAGCACCTTTGGTATCAGACCACCCAATTTTTAGGTGAGCAAAAGTATTGGAACAGAGAGTATTTAAGTAAATGAAAGCAAATAACACTTACTATTTGGTAGCATATCTCTTGCTTGCAATAACTGCATCAAGCCTGCGACCCATTGACATCACCAAACTGTTGCATTCTTTTTTTGTGATGCTTTTCCAGGCTTTTACTGCAGCCTCTTTCAGTTGTTGTTTGTTTCGGGGGGGTTTTCCCTTCAATCTCCTCTTCAGGAGGTGAAATGCATGCTCAGTTGGGTTAAGGTCTGGTGATTGACTTGGCCAGTCTAAAACCTTCCACTTTTTCTCCCTAATGAAATCCTTTGTTGTGTTGGCAGTGTGTTTTGGGTCATTGTCTTACTGCATGATGAAGTTCCTCCAAATTAGTTTGGATGCATTTCTCCGTAAGTTGGCAGACAGAATGTTTTTGTAGACTTCTGAATTCATCCTGCTGCTACCATCATGAGTTGCATCATCAATAAAGATTAGTGAGCCCACTCCAGAAGCAGCCATGCAAGCCCAAGCCATGACACTTCCTCCACCGTGCTTCACAGATGAGCTTATATGTTTTGGATCATGAGCAGATCCCTTCTTTCTCCACACTTCGGCCTTTCCATCACTTTGGTAGAGGTTAATCTTGGTCTCATCAGTCCATAAAAGTTTGTTCCAGAACTTTTGTGGTTCATCTCTGTACTTCTTTGCAAATTGTAATCTCGTCTTCCGATTCTTACTACTGATGAGTGGTTTGCATCTTGTGGTATAGCCTCTATATTGCTGCTCTCTAAGTCTTCTTCAAACAGTTGATTGAGATACCTTCACCCCTGCCCTGTGGAGATTGTTTGTGATGTCACTGACTGATGTTTTGAGGTTTTTCTTCACAGCTTTCACAATGTTTCAGGACGGAGTGTAGCACAGTGGGTAAGGAACTGGGCTTGTAACCAAAAGGTTGCAGGTTCGATTCCCGGGTAGGGCACTGCCGTTGTACCCTTGAGCAAGGTACTTAACCGAAATTGCTTCAGTATATATCCAGCTGTATAAATGGATACAATGTAAAATGCTATGTAAAAAGTTGTGTAAGTCGCTCTGGATAAGAGCGTCTGCTAAATGCCTGTAATGTAATGTAATGTTTCTGTCATCAACTGCTGTTGTTTTCCTTGGTCGACCTGTTCGATATCTGTTGCTCAGTACGCCAAGTTGTGGAATGGGGGCGACATAGCTCAGGAGGTAAGAACGATTGTCTGGCAGTCGGAGGGTTGCCGGTTCAAACCCCACCCTGGGCGTGTCGAAGTGTCCTTGAGCAAGACACCTAACCCCTAACTGCTCTGGCGAATGAGAGGCATCAATTGTAAAGCGCTTTGGATAAAAGCGCTATATAAATGCAGTCCATTTACCATTTACCAAGTTGTCATACAAGCTATCCCCAATGCTTGTGCAATGGCTCTGATTGATTTCCCCTCTTTTCTAAGCTTGCTTTTCTCCCAAAGACAGCTCTCTGGTCTTCATGTTAGTTTATCTTTTATAACACAAATGCAGTTTTCACAGGCAAAACCCAAGGCTAAAACCAAGAGTAGACATTCAGAACGATTTATTGTTTAACCAATCAATCTAACAGGACACATCTGGGCAACAAGAAACACCTGTCAGTCACATGTTCCAATACTTTTGCTCACCTAAAAATCGGGTTGTCTGATACAAAAGGTGATATGTTCTAAGTTGTTTAACAAATCTAGATAAAAATACCAGGAAATAAAAGCTGAAATTCGGATCTGTCATCTCATGTACATCTTTTGACCTCAAACTCAATTGTCTTCAGTGTATAGCAAAAACAAAGGAATTGACCTTGCTGTTCCAATACTTTTGGAGGGGACTGTATTGAAGTCTTCTGTATGCCCTCAGGTGGAGCTGGAAGAGGTGTCTGTGTATTATGCACAGGAGAGCAAGGAGCTGCAGGAGCTGGAAGAGCATTACAAAGTTCTGGAGCTTGAGTTTAGCCAGATTATGGATGAGAGGCGCCTCGCCCAGGAACTGAAGGAGGAAGAGGAGAGAGAGCGGGTCATCAAGGAACAGAATGCTGTTATCATCCAGGCTTACTGGAGAGGGTTCCAGGTACGCAAAGAAATGAAGGGCAAGCCCACGGGAAAGAAGGGAAAGAAGGGAAAAGGAAGGAAGATTAAGTGAATGGAACTGTTTTACCCACCCCACCACATCCACTTCCCTCAAAACACTATGAATATTGATGGTGGTAGTCAGGGGTTAAATTGGGATTTGGGAGGTGGGTGAACCCTGAGATCCAGTGGGAGGTGGGTGAAAAAAGGTACAAACCAATTAATGTCTCAGCTCAAAATAGTTATATAGTATATTAATAGTATCTTTAATGTATCTTTTATGTGTACATAATTGTAATTAAGGAAAACAATGTTTTAAAAAGAATGTATACTATTGATGCAAGCTTTTACATAAAATATTTCAAGTTTATTGAGTGTCATTAATGCTGAGAATTTTTTTACCCACAAAAATAATCGTCATCCTCTTCTTTAGTCCTCCCTGTCTTCCTCCTTGATCTATATTTCTTAAACTATCAATTTGAAACAAAATAAAACCAGTGGCGACTGGTGAGCTGAAAATTGGTGATGCGCAAAACTTTCCTTTGAACTAATCATTGATCTCGAACTCTTTTCATTAATTTTCAGTGATTAACAAGCATGCAAACGATCTGACTAAGCAATTGGAAAGGGACACACAGCTTCTTCGCATTGTGTTAGGGAGATTAAATGATAAATGCGATTTAGAAAAATCCGTTTTAATCACTAAGCAGTGGCGGAATCTTCCCCTGATTTTCCTTGAGTATCAATGCAATTAATCCGCAAAATAGGCTACTCAATAGCAATACTATCATATAGCCAGCTCTCCCCAAATAGGCAGTTTTAGCGAGTAGCCTAGGCCTTATAGCCTACATTTATTTAAATTTTCAGTACGAAATTGTGCACATTTTTAATCAACATTATTTTTGGATACATGCACTTCTTTCTCCGCACTCAAATTCATGGCAAATATCTGCAATGCGTAGATTGTAAACAAAATTGAAGTGTAGGTTTTGTTTTTGCTGGTTATTCTGTAAGCTAACACGGTAGATAACAGACTGGTGTATCTTGTTTGTAAAGTGTAGACTACTTGGTGATTAAAACAGATTTTTAACGGATTAATTGAATTTATGATTTAATCCCCTACACGGTATGAAGACGCTGTGTGTTAGGCTACTTGCCATTTGATTAGTCCAATCGTTGGCACGCTTGATAATAAAATAAAAATTACTAATGAAAACAGGTTGAGATGAATGATTAGTTTAAAGTAAAGTTTTGCGCCCCACCAATTTTCAGCTCACCTGTTGCCACTGAATAAAACGTTATGTATGTGGGAAATATTCAATCCTAACTTAGCTGCTGACCAGCAACCTGCTGATTTTGCTCAAGCAATCTAAGTTGCCGTTAATAATATTCGGCGTTCGTGGGGGCTGTTTATTCGTCTCTCTTTAAAATGTTGCATAGATGAAATTACATGTTAATGAAATTACCTACCGCGTCCGCTTCCAAACAATCAAGACAATCAACGATATTTTCCTTTCTGTGCCTGTCTATATAAACGACTGACTATTCCTCCTGAGTTTTTTTTTTCTTCTGATTTTTGATTGGTTGAGCGAGTAACTGGCTAGAGGGAACACATGGAAAAATGGACTGGATTGTCATAGTTATTTGTAAAACTGCCGGTCAAAATTATTTATTTATTTACCATAAGTGGGTGGACGCCGTCCACCCGCGTCCACCCCCAATTTAACCCCTGGTGGTAGTCATAATGAGTTATAAAGAAGCTGTAGGATTTCTAATCATTATTGTTTTCAGGTTTTTAATGTGTATATTAAATATTTCATTTTGTGAATCTTCTTCTACTTGTTTTTTCACTTTGTTTAAAATGTCTGGAAAGTGATTTGAGCAACTGAAAGAAAACTTTAATATTTTTAAATTCGTAAATTATTAAAAGACTGTTTTCCACATCTCCAGTAAAATATTTCCTCAAAATACTTTGGAGCTTCACACACCAAATTTTCTCAAGTTGTAGTATTATATGCTACTTGGGTTGCCTCATATCAGTTTGACAGGTAGACAGGTTTCTCCTAGGATCGGCTAATTGAATCGTTTTTTGAATAGCTTGATTCCCCTCAACCACTTACTCATTGTTCCACCATGGTGTGAGATCTCAGAGATAGAATATGAAACCCATCTATGGTGATGTCACTTACAGCCTCCAAGCAAAATGCAGGTTTTGTGGGGCATACACACCCCACAGCGATCAGCACCGGTGCAACTGTGACCCCACACTACTGGGTAAATCCCACCTGCCATACTCCTTCAGCCTTCTGCAAAGTCAGAACATCCCACACTGCGGGTGAACACTTTTCCAGCGGCTTCATAGTTGGGCAGGAGCACACCAACCTGTGGGGGCGTAATCTCGCTCCAATACCCCTGGTGCCCAAAGCGGATGAGGTGACTTCCTTCTATGCTCCCCATTGACTGGAATCTTCAGCATTGAGTGTGAATCAAACTACAGTCAAATTACTAGAATAGATACACAACCAGGTGGTGCAGGTGTATCCCTAAAAAATATAACCATAATTAACTCATCTGCACATGGGGTTGTATTATAAGGTTAGAATATTTTATTCTGTGGATAACTCTCCACAACCACCTAGGAACCTGGCCTAAGTGCAGATCTAACAATTCCTGGTGTCCTTGATCTAATAAATTTAAAGCCAAGAATTTACAAGCTATTTTTTATATTGAGGAATCCCCTCCCCCTTACAATCACCCAATGTTTCTCACACATAAGCCCTGTATGCCAAAGCTTTTTCCTATTTTTCCCATTTTACCTTAGTTTCACCATACACAACAGCCCATTTTCCCATTTTTTACAAAGACTTTGATTAGCACATTGTTGTAGAACACCAATCTAAACGTATTGGTAGTAGGTGTTTTCCACAAGATTCAGCCTCTGATGATCAACAGGCACTTGTGTCTCAGCATTTAGGAGAATTCAGAAAGCCATTCCTCTGCCAAGGATATGGAGGATGATACACGTCCTCTGAATAAGAGATCTTCATGGTCAAGAGAGGTTACTAGTTACTAGGTTACTATGCCACTGACCTTGCATTGTTATGGGCCTGAGTACCTTGCTTGTTGCACTGGCTCAGCTCTATCAGACCCCTGCAAATTGGTTTGGCTAAGGTCTTGTATAAGTAAGCTGTCAAGATGCTCAGAACAGATGTTAACGCAAATGTTTTTAATATTACAAGGGCTTTCATGCTTAGTTAAAAATGTCTGCCTTATTATCCATTTCAACAGTAACAAATATGGTTTATAATTAGTCTTTAGTCCTCTGGGTGTGGAGCAGACTTTACCAGGGACAATGAACCCACATGTCATGTTCCTCAAGCTTCACAGGTCTCTTGATGTAGATCCAGTCTTATGGCTGTGGTCCAGGGATGAAGTCTTCAGGCTCCCCCCTTTGGGCTGCTGTGACCTTGAAAAGTGATCAGTGATTACCATTACACATTTCTTTCTTTACTTTGCCTGTGAAATGAGTCTCTTGGGCAGAGTCTATGCGTTCGGGCACCCTCCACCTTGGGACACTGGGATCCACGATGTATGGTCTTCGGTACTGCCCCCACATGTACTGGTCCATGGCATGCTTCCAGCAGGCAGCCCTGGATCATCTTTGGAGCCACCATGTAACCTCCAGGTCCCAACCACTCTCCTCTGGACTGAGTTGCCCCAACCTTTCTCCGGAGTTCTGTTCCCTGCTTATCCTCTCTACTTTGCAACTCTCTGAAGTTAGTGAGGTTAGGGCCTGACGCTGATTTGGGATCAACAGAAAACATTGGGAGTGAGCTGCCCCCTCCCATACATTAGTCTATGCCTTGGCCTTAGTTGCTGTATCATCTTGGTCATTATCCTGATAATTAGCTCCGCCAGGCGAGAGCCTGGAGGGGATTATGCGTTTGGTTGCATGTGTGTGTGTTTGTGTGTCTGTCCGCAGGTAATCTCGCATACTACTGGGCCGATCAGCCTAATACTTGTTGTGCATGCCGACAGCAGGCCAAGGACCTGAATTCTTGAATATTTTGCAAATCGGTCAACGACAAGTATTTTATTTGAATTAATTTCCATCATTGTCCATTGAAATACATTGAGTGCTAACTCCTCACTCCTCTTAACCGGCCAGTAGGGGCTGCAAATGGTCAACAACTGCTTCAGTTTGAAAATGTCAATTTCAACGTCAATTTCAAATAATCCGCCAACTAACGGGGTACGTTAATGTTTGAATATGTGCCAATTATTTTGTTGGCATTTTCACGTTGAAATTGATATTTTACATCGCTGGTCTTTTGGAATTGTTCCTGTCCAAATTTAAACAAAAGTGCCAGACTATAACGTCAACGTTAGCTCTATATAACACATCGTGGCTGATATGAATGAAATTAGCTAACATGTCACCACCTTTAGCGTTACTTCACTGAATCAGTGTTTTTGGGATTTTCAGTGGCACATGGTAAAAACTTGTAATATTGTATTTGTCTGGTTGCATTGATTGTGTAGCCTGTATTGTTGCATCAGCAAAGCTAACACACCTGGCGGAGATCTGCACTCTACTGAGTGCACTCTTGTAGTTTCTCTTGGTTTTGTGGTTGCGAGAACTGATGACCGCAAGCTCTGCAGGCAAATCAACCATGTGAACTAGTCACGTCACATAATTATGGTCTATGATTGGTTGGCCCCCAGACATGATAAACCCCCAAGCATATCTACTGTCTACGTAGAGATTAACCCACTGACCCTTCCCATGCTCACATACTTTAGTAAGAGCTACAAACTCAGCTACTTTTGCACTTAATCTAGCCAGCAGTGATCCTTACTGAATAGAAACTATGCATTTCAGGACATTTGATTACCATAGTGCAGGCAGTGAAAAGTTTCCCGTCAATGAACATACAACAAAAATGTTAAGATCCAGGTCCACCAATGGCTCCTTCTGGAAGGTCGGGCCATCCTCATACTCTCCATTCTATCCACTGGGTTGATCCTGGTGTCATAGACCACCTTCACCCCTGGAGTGTGTTTTGTGTGAAACACAACCTCACCCCCAACACAATGGGCTCTTCAGCCTTCACTGCCCAGCTTGTGCAATCCAGAGCCACAAAGTCCTGTTGTGTTGACAGGCATGTTTCATTTTCCCCCCAAGTCTGAGTAATCACAGCTGTATAGTGACTAACCCCTATAGTTACGACATCTAGTAAACTTCTTTACGGCAAGCGACATCCATCTGTAGGGTCTAGTTTTTATCAGTGAGGGGACAGTCTGACCGTCGGGGAAGCAGTGGAAGACAGTGCCACCCAGAGTGCATGCTAGGATAGGCTACCAGAAGTTTGTTCGTAAAAGCTTTCTGAGAGGATGAATAATTACTTTTTTTTGGCATGGATCCATTTGAAGACAGTATCGGGTGAGTTCGTTTAGTCTTTGAATCTGTCATTATGCTGAGAAATAGCTAAACCATTTTATTGATAGGTTCTGAGTTTCTGTGCAAACGCGCGCAAACACGCTGGTATTATGAAACTATGACGGTAGCCCAATACATATATAGTCCGCTTCGTTCCGTTGCTACCATAACATAACGACCTACAGCTGCAGTTTCTCGCTGTAATTACTAATATTGAATATAACCAAAAGACGCAATTTATGCTGTAGTCTGCCAATGGCTAAATAAATAATACGGTCCATTTGAAGACAACATCGGGTGAGTTCGTTTAGTCTTTAAATCAGTCATTATGCTGAGAGAAATCGTATTCTCCATTTAATCTCTACATTGACTGTAAGCTTAGGGTTGTAACTAGGTAGCTGTTTCGTAGGTGACTTAGTATTAACTATTTAACTATGTTACGACATAGTAAAGACCTTTACGGGAAGCGGCCAGGACACATCCATGGCAATGCAACAAAGTCATCTGCCAGCGTCTCTTAGCTCAAAATTAGCCATAAGTCCTCAATATTTTACTACGTCAGACACATATTCCAATCCATCGCTTATCATGATATTCAGTAGATATGTTGGGTGAAGGTATATGATCATGAGGACAGAGCCATTTTAAAATTGCTCCATAGGGGGCGCGATGGTGCCAATGCTTGGACCCCTCCCAACGCCGCTTGCGGCTTTAATTGTCTTTTATTTCTCAACTATTGCTTTTGCACCACATCTACCCACCATTCACTGAACGTATAGACTGCATTATGACATACCATGTACACCTTCAGTTAACCTCCGACAATATCGCCAGGCCATATGGATACAACCGGAGCTGGCTTACAGTACAGACTGTAAGTACAGACTGCAGAGTACAGACTGGGTTGATTGACAATTCATTCATTCAGTAGGTGAGAGTATAAGCTTTCTAACGATGTATAACATGTCTAATTTTGCTTTTGGAATAGCGTTTCATAGGTCAGCGTAACCGAACATTTTCTTATCATCGCATTCACTCTGGGGTAGCAGTAAAAGAGACGCTGTTATCGGTACTCTGGTTTTATTATTTTTTTAAACGAACTGACGGTGTGAAGACAGTAGTTGAGAGCGCGCCAGGTTTCAGTTGGCTAACCACGAGGTACTATATATGTCTTGTGATTTCAGGTGAGCGACGACGTCTAAATGTGCACAAAAGTGATATTGCATTAGTACAGTGGATGTATAAGAATGCTAGAATGTCAATGATGCTAGTAGAGTGTGTGTATGAGATCGCTAAATGTTACATGAAATACAAGTACGTGCATGTAGTCGCTAGCTAACTGGCTAGTTAGCCCCACTGTAGCAGCTAGTTAAGTGGCTAGTTAGCCCCACTGTAGCAAGCTAGAAGCTAGAAATGTCCGTTTGTAATCAGTAATATGTGCTTACGTGTGAATGTCCAGTAAATGTGTGTTTAGCTATGGTGAAAATAATGTGTTGAGCCGAATCTGAGAATTGCAAACTTTATTTAATTGAGAATATATGACAATAGATAATGGATCCCAGTGGACAGAGTGGCTGTGACGATGGCAACATTATGTTGTGTGGCGCAGCAGTAGAAGAGGAGCTCTGTGTGTGGCTGGCCTATCACGGAACGGTGTGGACACTGGACACAGCTACCCAATGAGGATTTTCCTTCATCACGAGGCGGATATTGACACATTTTACTCGGATGGTACTCGTGCTCGTAAAAAGTACATTATCCGTACCGGATACTCATTTCATCTGAGTATTCGGCTCAACCCTAATAGAAACTTTGTGGTGACATCTTCACTCTAATGGTAAGGTTCAATATGAGTGAGGTTTAGCTTCATTACATTACATTACATTACAGGCATTTAGCAGACGCTCTTATCCAGAGCGACTTACACAACTTTTTTTACATAGCACTTTACATTGTATCCATTTATACAGCTGGATATATACTGAAGCAATGCAGGTTAAGTACCTTGCTCAAGGGTACAACGGCAGTGTCCTTACCCGGGAATCGAACCTGCAACCTTTCGGTTACAAGCGCAGTTCCTTACCCACTGTGCCACACTCCGTCCAACAGGGCTGGCTGCAATCATGCCTGGTTGTGTTCAGTCAACCAATTCTAATTATCAATGCTCTAAATAAAACTTGGTCTCACACCTATTAAATCAGTCAATTATTGAAATAATGCCTTATCTCTGTTCACTTCATGCACCTGTTTTGTAATCCAGATAGATGATTTGCTTATCCACTTAGCCTATTAGTAATCATTCAGAAATAAGTCTTGCAATGTTCATATTTGCTTGGTATGATAACATGGTTGAGTGCTAGTGTAAAATAGTGTTAGAATTCGAAGGACCATGTAAATGTATTAAATTTAGGTGATGGTTTCTGACCGGTAGTAAGCTCCACAGGTTGTCCGATTAGAACAAAGTCTGTGTGTATGTGGTTCTATAATAAATGAAAGGAAATACAACATGTATGTAACTGAGAAAGTTAGGATAGCTAAACATGTAAATAGCTTAAGGTAGCCATGCAAGTAAGGCTTTAACATGAACCAAAGGTACTTAACAATAATAAGTAATAGCACTTAGAAACATATCGGCATACACAGATTAAAGGTATCAATTAGATATTACACAGTGCTAACTAAACAGTAATTTCCATGTTAGAATGCTAATCGCGATGCTAACAGTATTTATGCATTACAATAAAACCAAATAAAGATAGTAAGTTGCACCAAATATATTGTACATCAAACAATATGTAAAGAAATGTAGAATGACTTACATTTTACTGTACACACAACTTAACACTGATGATCAAATGCACAACAGAAAAGGAGCAGCAGGGATGACTTCTTCACATTCCGCATTAACACATTATGGAGAAAACTAACATGTGCTTTCTTGGGGTCCTAACAACTACTAAGCCCCTTCCTTGAAGAGGCCAAATACGTGCCTGACTAAATGTCCATTAGGGGCACTATAACTAAATACAGGTGAGTAAGCTGGCCTTTTGTTGCTTCTGATAGGCCAGTTAAGTATCAGCATCTTCTTTAGGGAGCCCTGGGAGGCGGATGAGGTGGGCAACCGGCCTGAGATAGGTGCGGTCCTTGACGAGAACCTCGGCAGTCCTTACTCTCCCATCTGCTCCAGGGTGGTTAGCTTTCACAGTTCCGACAAGCCAGAGAGCCCTTGGTGCCTGCTGGTCCACCATCATCACCACTGTTCCGACAGCCAAGTCCTCCTTGTCCGTGAGCCACTTCTGTCGGTAAATAATGGAGAGTGAATTTGTTCCAAAACTGATCCACCAAAATCTGGTTGTCTCCATCTCTTCCTACTGATGGGCTCAGACTCCGGGTATCTCACCTGGGCAAGTGAAGAGTCTGGCCGCTCCATCAGGAGAGAATTTGGCTTGACCTGACCAGGGTCCGCAATGTCAGAAGACACATATCCTAGTGGTTTAGAGTTCAGTATCACCTCAATGTCTGTGAGAACAGTTCTCAAGACCTCTTCAGAGACCGTCTGTGAGCTAAGAGTGGTATACAGGGCGGCCTTTATCGACCTTATCTCCGTCTCCCAGGAGCCACCGAAGTGGGGAGCACTAGAGGGATTGTACCGGAACTCGATCTGCTGAGCTGCTAACTGGTCTCTCAGGGATGGTTCAAGGTTATGAAAGGCTTCTTGCAGTTCAGTGTTGCCGCCCTTGAAGTTCGTTCCATTGTCGGACAGCACCTCGTAAGGCTTCCCTCGGCGAGCAATGAATCGATGAAGAGACATCAGGTATGAGTCTGTGTCGATACTTGACAGTAGGTCAATGTAAACTATTCTGGTAGTAAGACACTTGTAGAGGATGCCCCAGAGTTTCTCATTCCGCTTTCCTATCTTTCTAAGGAAGGGACCAAAACAATCCATGCCGGTGGAATAAAAAGCTGGGCAGAAAAGTCTCAGGCTTTAAGTTGGCTATCATCGGGTTGTCGGGTTTGGCACTCTGCACAGCTGTGCTGGGACTTGCGTACAGCTTCTCTGCTTCTCAGGATCCAATAGCATCGTCTTATCTCAGCAAATACCCGATCAGGCCGGGATGACGGAGCTGTTAGTCAAAATGTTGGATTAGCAGTTTGGTAATCTGATGTGCAGGGTCTAGGACGACTGGATGACGAACATCAGGGCTCAGTTCGGTGCATCTGCAAAGACGGCCTCCTACCTGAATGAGCCTAATGTTTGAGTTGAACTCTGGCGCCAGTGTAGTGAGGCGACTGTTTGACGAGACTTGATTTCCTGCTTGCAACTGAATGTAGTCCTCTGGAAAACTGTCCAGTTGAGTCTGTCTGAGAACTTCTAGCTCAGCTTGTGCGAAGTCATCAGCTGAGGGGTTGTCCGTACCTTTTGCCACCCCGTGAAGCAAGTGAGCTGTGTCTTCTACCAGCTTCTGGTATGTGTCATGCTGATCCACATCACGATTCAATGGCTGAACGTTGGCTATGGTGGCACCGCAGAAGGCCGACTTCCGCAGCTCCTCTGTGACGTCAGGCGGTGTTTCTACAGGACTCTTCGGACAAGCTGATTCTGGTTGCCACAGGAAGGCTGGCCCTTGGCTTCAGCGAATGAGTTCACTGATCTGGGATAGTGTCAGGCCGCGTGTAATGTCGTCAGCAGGATTACTTTGGGAATCTACATACCGCCACGTGTGGGGATCTGTAAGTTCTTTCAAGTCGGCAATCCTGGTGCCCACGAACACTTTAAACCTACAGGATTCCGATGTAAGCCAGGTCAGTACTGTTGTTGAATCTGTCCAGTAGGTGGTGTTGTGGATCTCCAGGGTGAGTAATGGCTAGCTGAGCTCCAGTGAGCGCAGAGTTCTAGACGGGGCATTGAAAGTTGACGTTTGGGAGCCACTCCTAGATCTAGCTGCCAGAAACGCAACCTGAATCTTTCCACTGCTGTCCTCTGTGCGGATGTAAGCCACAGAGCCGTAAGCTCTCTCAGAAGTATCTGTGAAGATGTGTAGACTTCGGCTGCTCATGGTGGGGTCCAGAGCACTGCTGGCATAGCATCTCGGCAATGTGACCTCAGACAGATGAAGAAGCTCCTTCTCCCAGGTGATCCATGCTTGCAGGAGGTCCTCGGGTAGGTTGGGATCGTCCCACTCCCTCTTTTTATCCCACAGCATCTGGACAAGGATTTTGGCTCTTGTTGTATACGGCACGATGAAGCCTAGTGGGTTGTACTGCTGGGCAAGGATCTGATAAATATTGTGCATAGTGGGATGGACTTCCTTTATCTGACCATGTTTGTAGCCCAGGATATCAGACTGACACTGCCAACGTAATCCAAGGGTGCATTCCTCAGGGTTTGCACTCTCCTGGCTGAATCAGAGCTCACTGCTCTGCGACCTGGATTCTTGAGGCAGATGATTGATGATCTCAGGATGGTTGCTAGCCCACTGACGTAGATCGAATTCACCATTGGCAAGGAGATGACACAGCTTGTCCCCTAGCTTCTTGGCCTCCTCAGTGGAGTGGAAACTTTGCAACCAGTTATCCATGTAGAAGCATCGTTCAACAGACCTAAGCTGGAGGTTTCTGCAGGTCTAGTAGCTTCGGCAGCAGTAGTACCCTTGCCAGTGTTGACCTCATGCAAAACACCTAAGTGCCGCTTCTTGCACTTGGCCTTGAGAGTGCACTGGGCCGCTAAGTGTTCTCTGCCACATTTCCAACATCTCTGATTGGATTGGATCCAGGTCTCCATCTGCTCTTTTGTGAGAATCTGGAAGTTTGAACACTGGTTCAAATAGTGTTGAGTGGTGCGGCAGAATGGACAGAATTTTTTGAGCTTCTCCTGTGACTTCTCTTCTGCAGACGTGCTCTGCACCTGGGTCTCAGTCTTACCTTTCTTCTGTTCACCTCAAAAGGATTTGGTTTTCTTCTGCTCACTCCCATAGAGAATAGTTGCAGACTTGGGGAATATCTCTTCTCCCTACGATGGTCCTTGTAAGAGTTCTGGCGTTCTCTGACCTGATCACTGCCTTGGACATCAACTTGGATTCTTACCTCATACTCCAACCAGTCTGATAAGTCAATTAGAGTTGGTATGGGTGTCCGGATAGGGTCCACAAATCTCTTGAAGTTGGCCCTCAGGTCGTGTGGCAACTTTGCTAAGAGCCGAGAGACGTGGGATCCACACCGCAATTCTGTCTGGCCACTGCCTCCTAACTGTTCCAACATGCCAACCAGGGCACGCACCTTCAGGCCAAAACAACGAAAGGCCTTGGTATCACCGGTCTTGATATTGGGCTCCTCCATTAAATTGGCAATGCGCTGCAATGTGAGCTGATGAGGTTGGTCATAGAGGTCTGTGAGGGAGTCCATGGTATCACTGTAGGGATAACTGCTGTTGCTATTGGAATTGGCAATCAGCAAAGCCTCTTCTAACTTCAAGTGGTCCAGTAGTATCTGAAATTTGAAGTGCTCAGGAGCATCTGCAGGCAACAAGTTATCCAGTGCAACCTTCAACCTTGAAAACTCCCTTGGGTCTTCACTGCTGAAGTCTGGGATGCTGGGCTTTGATCCATAGTAGGATGATTCATTATTTGGAGAAGCGGAGCGATGGCGGACAGGCAAGTAGGAATATCTTGATCTTTAATCTTGGCGGGGAGGTGACATGTGCCTGTAGTGACTGGATGAGTCATAGCGGTGATGGTCAGGTGAACGAAAGTGGCGACCTCCATGTGATTCACTGTGGGTGCAATGGCGGTCAGGTGAACTGTTGCCACAGCAATCTGGGGACACATGGCTCCGTCTGGACTGATAATGGTGACTAGCAGGTGAGGCATGGAGTCGACCTTCAGGTGACCCAGGACGTGATCTGTAGAACTCATGATGTCGTCTAACTGGTGAGTCGTAGCTTCAACGACTGGAAAACACAGGGTGAGAGTGTCTGGAGGATTCAGAAAGCCTGCTGTGTGGTGAGACGTGATGTTGATGATCTGGCGACGTGGCGACGACCGGTGGATGACCTGCGATGGTCAGGGATGGTGGACCATCTCATGCTTTCCAGTTCCTTGGCTATCACATCAATCTGTTCATGTTCACTCCGTGATTACAGTCTGTCCTCTCTGGCTGTGGACCTTATTGTCCAAAATGATGAGGATCCTGATGATCTCTTGTAGACGTTATGCGGCATCGGGAGTCCGTTGCAGTGGAGGTAGAAGCTCTGTCTTCATTACTGCCAATCTGCTTGGGAGATAAAACAAGCTGTTCATGTGTGTCCATCAGATCCTGAATAATGTCTCATATCAGCTGGTCATTTTCATCTCTGAGAATCCTCACAGAGTCCTGGAGTACACCCGGAGATGAATGCCTGGGTCTGTGATCATAGGCTCCCTGCTTGTGAAGAGAAGTTTCTCCTATGGCTTTCTTTGTTTCATCTCCCCCGTTGGAGTAGTGCATTGATGTGGGGGCTGATCTCTGCCTGGTCATATGACCTACATCATAGTCATCCAGATGAGGTGGTAGATGCGTTGCTTGCGGGGACGTACGGTGGTATCAATGACCTCTTCTCCTTCGTTGTGGAACATCGAAGAACTGTAGAAGTTGCTTATATCCGGCTCGAAGGACCATGTAAAATAGGGTTAGAATTCAAAGGACCATGTAAATGTATTAAATTTAGGTGCAGGGTTCTGACCAGTAGTAAGCTCCACAGGTTGTCCGATTAGAACAAAGCAAGATACAAGATATCCGCCGTTCAGGAGATTTATTGAAGTCCTTTACACCCACATCACCACTCAATAATTTCTTGGTTGCTATCTTCTATAGCCATGTTACCGTGCCTGTAAGCGTACATTCAGTTCCTGTCTGTGTGTGTATGTGGTTGTGGCAAACACACCTGCCACATGCCACCGAAGTGGCTTTCCAAGGGCCCTCCAGCACAGAGACACAGGGAGACAATGTTAAAACCAGTCCACATTTATTCTCGAGGGTGGCAAGATGTTACAGCCAAGGAGCAGATGTAAAACACTGTCATGACAGTTAGGCTGTCCCTTGTGTGAGTGGGGATGGCATATTTAACCTGTGCGCACTGATCACCTCACTACGCACAGGTGCAGTCACCCCTGTTCCTGGGTTCAATTAGCCTGGTCAATTATCTAACCAATTATCTAATTAGCCAGGTCTAATTAACTTGACCCAGGGCAGATGTGGCTGCTTAAGCCAGCCATCCCCACACCACAGTGGTTTTATAATAAATGAAAGGAAATGTGACAGGGACCACTGAATCCAGGCTTAAGTCGCATGAGGTGATTCTCCAGAAAATCGCGTTTTAATTGAAAACACTTTTTTTCACCAAAATTCCATTTTTTGCAAAAATGACTTCTTAAACATGTATACTTTCTAATACCTTAATATCAAACTCGTATTTGATCGGTAAACATGAGAAAAAGTTAAATAATTAAACTTTCTTCCTCTCTATCCCTCTCTCTGTCTGCTTGTTGCGAGGGGGCAGGACAATGGGTGGGACATCCATATTAATGACCATTCCGCATGACATTCCTGCATAAGTAGTCAGGAAATACCTTGTGTTGTTTACAATCTAGTCTACTTTTTTACGAGTGATTACGAGTGTGGTGGGAGATTCTATCATGTTTGACAACTCTGGTAATGTGGCTAATGCTCTTCGCCAAATTACCGAGCTGAATTTAGATAGTGCCAGTGACAAGAACGAATGGATTGACATGGTAAAAGTAAATGATGTAAAGGTCTGCGTTTAGTAACCGCTGTTTTTAATATAATTCAGTAGTTAGTTAGCTAGCTAACCGGGATAAAAAGCATGCCATGAGACCATTTTGAGCTAAAACCCAGCTGAATTTTAATACTGGCTAGGTAACAAGTGACGGTGAACCTATCATAAAACTAGCTGGCATTCAAACCCGGTTTCAGAGGGTCTTGGAAAAACGCTGTACAGTGCGCGACCGCACCATTTTAAAAAGCAAGACAGAGCTAGGGAGATGAATTTGATTGAGTTATGGTTTCATGCAGTTTTCTTAAATAATGTAATTACAAAAATGATCAAAATTGGTGTTAATTGTATGGTATAATACAAAAAGGATCTATTTTTTTCTATTGGATCTATTTAAGCTCTAGTAGCTACATTTCCCAGTAGTTTGTGGTAGCTTAATTACTTTCAGAATGATGTGAAGTACTATTCTTTTCACTAGTAGGACAGCAGCTATTGACAGCTTGTCAAAGGCAGCATTGTTATTCAACGGAGGGGTGTGACTAAGGCTGCATAAATTAAATTCAAAGTCTGAGTGGGTGTGAACAAGAGGCAGTGAGGATCCCAACTTCTGCTTTCAACCTACATTAAAGTTGATTTCTAAGCAGTTTAAATATTTGTATTCCATGCATTCAACATCAAATAGGTAGAATATACCACCACAATGCATTATGTGTAATTTGGTGTAACTGGTATCTATTTAAACACATGGTTGCTAAGGAAATATGTCACAAAAGTGTGGGAATCCCTTGTCAATCTTTGGCAGTGAAAATCTCTGGTTTTCTGGCAGCCCATTCAGCATAAATGTCTAACTTCAAAACAGCACAACTTCCTCAGTAATTGTCCAGTCTCCATATATGATACATCTATTTGAAGCTCTGTTTCCCAGCTTGCATATGCTATAAAAAACTCAAAATCAACTTTCCTGCACTTCAGCCTGGTTTTCTGGCTCCTGTCACAAATGCAACATGTATGTAATAAACAGGTAACTGAGAAAGTTAGCATAGCTAAACACGTAAATAGCTTAAGGTAGCTATGCAACATGAGCTAAGTAAGGCTTTACATTAACCAAAGGTACTTAACAATAATAAGTAATAGCACTTAGCAACATATCAGCATACACAGATTAAAGGTATCAATTAGATATTACACAGTGCTAACTAAACAGTAATTTCCATGTTAGAATGCTAATCGCGATGCTAACAGTAATTATGCATTACAATAGAACCAAATAAAGATAGTGTTAAGTTGCACCAAATATATTGTACATCAAACAATATGTAAAGAAAAGTAGAATGACTTGCATTTTACTGTACGCACAACTTAACACTGATGATCAAATGCACAACAGAAAAGGAGCAACAGGGGTGACTTCACATTTCGCATTTACACATTATGGAGAAAAATAATGTGCTTTCTTGGGGACCTAACAACTACTAAGCCCCTTCCTGAAAGTGGCCAAATATGTGCCTGACTAAATGTCCATCAGGGGCACTATAACTAAATACAGGCGAGTAAGTGAGTGAGTGAGGTGCTTTGGGTTGATGTACCGATTTGCGTTAACGAGCAGTTGAACCTATGTAACTGTTGTACCTAATAAAGTGGCCAGTGAGTGTGTGTGTGTGTGTGTATGTATATATACACTCACCGGCCACAACAATAGGTACACCTGTTCAACTGCTCGCAAATATCTGCTCGCAAATATCTAATCAGCCAATCACGTGGAAGCAACTCAATGCATTTAGGCATGTAGACATGGTCAAGACGATCTACTGAAGTTCAAACCAAGCATTAGAATGGGGAAGAAAGGTGATTTAAGTTATTTTGAACGTGGCATGGTTGTTGGTGCCAGACGGGCTGGTTGAGTATTTCAGAAACTGCTGATATACTGGGATTTTCATGCACAACCATCTCTTGGGTTTACAGAGAATGGACCGAAAAAGAGAAAATATCCAGTGAGCAGCAGTTCTCTGGGCGAAATTGCCTTGTTGATGGCAGAGGTCAGAGGAGAATGGCCAGACTGGTTCAAGCTGATAGAAAGGCAACAGTAACTCAAATACCACTCGTTACAACCAAGGTATGCAGAAGAGCATCTCTGAACGCAAAACATGTCGAACCCTGAAGCAGATGGGCTACAGCAGCAGAAGACCACACCGGGTGCCACTCCTGTCACCTAATGAAGTGGCCGGTGAGTGAGTGTAGTGTATATATATATATAGCAAAGTGGCAGTGCTAAACATTAAACCTTGATCATACTGTAAAATGTCATATAAGAATAACCGTGATGCACAAGCATTTTGCTTAAAAAGTTCTACTTCTTACGAAGTATACTGCCTACTTAAGCAGGCGCTTAGTTTGCTTATGCGTCGGGCCGGCCCTGCATTTACCAGAACTGACAGTATATCTGAAATCTATGAGTCACACTCTAATGTTAGAGGTTGTAAGAAAGCCAAGTTCATACAGAAGAGTATGTCATAGCATGACCAGTAAAACCAGTAAGTATATTCTTGGTGGTCTTTCGTTATTGATAATATTGTACTATAAAGTATCACCATGTATTAGTACATATGGGTTGTCTTATCTAGATTAAACTTGACAGAATTTTATACCAAAAGACATACCTAAAATATGATTATTTATTTCCAGACAATCTTTTAGTATGTACAAGTGAGAGATAGGTCAGAATTATGTATTTCATCACATCATTACAAAAAAGACATCTAGCATTTTTCTTGAGCACTGTGTATGTAGGCAGCAGGTCTTACAACATTGTCTTGTCATTTTGTGAAAAAGGTAAGCCTCACAGTAAACACCCCATCTCAAGCACTAAAGCAAGACAGTCCAAAAAAGTGAGGCAAATGAAAGGAGGACAAAAGGGGGGGGGCAGTATAGATTACTATATCACTGAATAAGAAACTACAATAAGATAAAAGATGGACAGGAGGTAATAGAGAAAACATTGAATTTTGCCTAGTTAGACAACAACAAAACTGAGCACTGCATGGGTATCTGGAAAATATCAAACAACAAAGACATGACAGAATTAAAATGTTCCTGATGTTCCATCTGCTCATAGGTGCAGCTCTTATAGTTAAAAGTAGGCCAATTACAAAAAAGCAAGAATAACATCTCTCAAATGTATGTACAAGTCTATTGCCTGATGATGCGTGAAGACCACACCTGTGCAGTCTCGTCCAAGTCATCCTAGAAGTGTAAAATGCACAATTTTTATCACCACTTTTATCACCATCACCTTTTACACCTTCACTAACTACAACAATAAAATGCTTCTAACACATTTATGATTGATCATTAACCAAATAATATAATATATAGTGTGGCACCGTACTGGGCGTGACGGTGCAGGCGGGGCAGCACAGAAATACACAGATCGGAGGTTTGGGGAAAAATAGCCCAGCAGGGCTCTTTAATTAAACAAAAATTAAGCACACCAACCAAAGCCGTACTCAACAACAAAAGTTTCTTATTTAAATTAAATTAAAGTAACTGAAATTAAGGTACTGATGACCGGGAGACAGCTGAGGGGATCCCACTTCAAAGCAGGAACAGGGATGTGATCCCGCGTCTCCGCTGGCTTCTGCAAAAAGGTAAAAAGTTACAAACAGATCTTTAACAGCTCTGCTGTAGCCCAAAAACCCCCTCTGCTCAAGGGAGACAAAGGCCTCCTCTTAAGCTCCCAGCCCATTTCCCTGGAGTGGCGGCAGCTGTGTTGCCTCATTGACTTCAGGTGTGTTAAGTGCCAATGAGGGAGTTGGGGAATTTCCAGGTTGCCGCTCTCCAGGGTCCTGGGGCTGGGCTTCACATAGTGGCGCTGTCCTGGGTCCTGAACAGCGGGCCTGGTGGCAGGTTTGAGCTGATGCATATCAGGCTGGGAGGGGCACTGCGGGGGCATGCCCCGATCCACGCCACAATAGTAATACCTCACCGAAAGGAATCATTCTGTATGTAGGTACACTAGGTCCGTCTGTGCCATCCAAACAGAAATGACTTTCTTTAAGGACATTTGTCTAAACGCACAGATAAAGTTGCTGTATGCAGCAACCAAACTCTACCGATTTACAGTGGCTGCAGAAAGTATTCAGACCCCTTCACTTTTTGCACACTTTATTGTGTTGTAGGTTTAATTTTAAATGGATAAAATTGCAATTTTTGTCCATAAATCTACACTCAATAACCCATAATGACAATGTGAAAACATGTTTTTAGATTTCTTTGGCAAATTTATTAAAAATCAATAACTGAAATCTCTTATTTATATAAGTATTCATATCCTTAATTCAGTACTTGTTAGAAGCCCCTTTTGGCAGCAATTACAGCTTCGAGTCTTCTTGGGTAAATCTATGCAAGCTTTGCACACCTGGATTTGGGCAGTTTATCCCATTCTTCCTGGCAGATCCTCTCAAGCTCCGTCAGATTGGATGGGAAGCGTCTGTGAACTGCCATCCTCAGGTCTCTCCATAGATGTTCTATGGGGTTTAAGTCTGGGCTTTGGCTGGGCCACTCAAGGACAGTCAGAGACTTGTCCTGAAGCCACTCCAGCGTTGTCTTGGCTGTATGCTTTGGGTCATTGTCGTGCTGAAAGGTGAACCATCGCCGCAGTCTGAGGTCGCGTGCACTCTGGAGCAGGTTTTCTTCAAGGATCTCTCTGTATTTGGCTGCATTCATCATTCCATCAATTCTGACCAGTCTCCCTGTCCCTGCTGCTGAGAAGCACCCCCATAGCATGATGCTGCCACCACCGTGCTTCACCGTAGGGATGGTATTAGCCAGGTGGTAAGCAGTGCCTGGTGTTCGCCAGACATAGTGCTTGGAGTTCTGCCCAAAGACTTCAATTTTTGTCTCATCAGACCAGAGAATCTTTTTCCTCATGCTCTCAGAGTCCTTTAAATGCCGTTTAGAAAACTTCAAGCGGCCTGTCATATACCTTTTATTCAAGAGTGGCTTCCGTCTAGCCACTCTACCATAAAGGCCTGATTGATGGAGTGCTGTTGAGATGGTCGTCCTTCCGGCAGGTTCCCATCTCAGAGGACTTCCGAAGCTCTGTTAGAGTGACCGTTGGGTTCTTGGTCACCTCCCTGACTAAGGCCCTTCTTGCCCGGGTACTCAGTTTGGCTGGACGGCCAACTCTAGGAAGGGTCCTGGTGGTTCCAAACTTCTTCTATTTCACAATTATTGAGGCCACTGTGCTCCTGGGAACACTCAAAGCTTTAGAAATGGTTTTATACCCTTGCCCTGCTCTATGCCTCGCCACAATTTTATCGCGGAGGTCTACAGAGAGTTCCTTGGACTTCATGTCTCGGTTTTTATCCTGACATGCAGTGTGAATTGTGGGACCTTAAAAACACAGGTGTGTGCCTTTCAGTTTATCATAGATTGTTGATTTAATTATTGAATCCTTAATATTTGTAATTTTGATTTATCAATTAATGTAACAAACTGTAATTTTATGAGATTGATTTTTAATTGTGCGGTCATATCACTTCGCCCAATGGTGCCCAATGTGAGAATATAGAAATGTAATCCCATCATAAGCCCCGTGTAAGGCTATATTGTCATTTCCCCGACATATATAATGAGGATTTTTATTTATTTCATGTACTTTAATTAGATCTTTCTGATTATACGTGTGTACTTTTAATGAATTAAGAATTTTTAATCCAGATCTTTTATCTGTAGTATTTGTTAATTGTTGCATTGCTACTTCTTGAGTAAAGGATCTGAATACTTATACTTTCATTGGCAACTATTTTAGTAATCATTCAAGTTATTTTTCATGTTAAAGGTATCAACATATCATGGTTCCAGCTTCTCCAATGTGAGGATTTGCTGCTTTTCCTTGTAATATTTTTGAGATTTGGACAATTAGTTGGACAAAGCAGACACTGCGAAGGTTTCATTTTTGGGCTCTAAAGTAACCTTTTCCATATAGGATCTACGTACTTCTTCCACCACTGAATTTTACCTAAAATGCAAAAAACATTTAATACACTCTGTTGGGAAACAGACAGTTTTGTGTATTCTAAGTCCCAGTTTGTGTATTCTAAGTCCCGGAGGAAGGGCCACCCCCATGACCATATATGGGCCTCCATTCCTGTCGGTTTCGAGGTTTCCCCTCCTGGGAATTTCCACTGGTCCCCCCATGACCATTATGGATTTGAATGGTCCAATCAGAAGGAAGCACGGCCCCTTATCACCAATCAGAGGCAGTGCTCCCTTTCAACAATAGAATTCCACTATATGCAAATATCAATCTACTGAGAACTGTATAAAACTAATTACCCACCAATACCTTTTTGAACTTTCTCTCTGAGTTGTTCCCGTAGCCAGCTGCGTAATAAATCTTCCTGTTTTCACTACAAACTTTTGATCTGCTTCTTCCTGGGATAACGGCCATTTTACCTGTTTTAGGTAATATCTTGAAATAACCAACAAATTGGCGCTGCGAGCAGGGTGGATTCGTTTCCGGACCTCCGTGGGTTCCCCGACCGATGCAAGAGGAGTGAGTACTTTGTTCTACCACCATATATTTAGGCGATTGGAAGGCAAACTAACGGAGGTCTGGAACGCTCCACCCAGTGGTACGTAACCTCTAGTATAACTTGACTAGTGTAGAAGCAATTAATTGTTCGTAGTTAAAAGCTGCGTCTTTTTGTAACGTGTCTACTGTGATGTTATGTTTTAACTGATTTTTGTACCAGCTACTGTTTCAGTGTACCAGCGCTGTATATGTTTTGGACTATAGCTATATTGTGACAGGGTGAAGTTCATCCTAACCTGAGGAGAGTGAGTTTTCACGCCAAAAAAGGTGAATACGTGGTTGCGTAGCTGCGGCAGGCTGAGTTTTTGGCCCGCGGCCCAGAGTGACTCATTATTTTCACGCCTGGTTATTAGGTCGTGGGACCTGAGAAGCGCATATCGTGTCTGTGTTTTCATATCCCGGGGAGAGTGAGTTTTTGCGCCCTGGCTCAGAGTTAAAGACAAGGGAGTGTCTCTAACTTGAGTATTTGTGAGTACGTTACCGCGGCAGGTTGACATTTCAACCCGCGGTCCAATGTGACAAACTATTTTCATACCTTGGGTAGTAGGTTTAAAAATACCTACGAAGCGTACTCTTGTTTGCGTTTTTATGTCCTGGGGAGAGTGAGTTTTTGCGCCTCGGCCTAGAGTGAGAGACAAGGGAGTAGTCTCTCACTTAGGTTTTTGTGAGTTTGTGCTGAGGCAGGCTGAGTTTTTGGCCCTCAGTCCAGGGGACGAAGGTTGTACCATACCTGGAGTATTAGGTGAGCGGGCTATTATAGCCACTTTTCCTAAGAAGCTTACTCGTGTCCGACATGAATCACGTCATTGTTGTGTTTTCGATACTGTTTTGGGTCATTATTGTTGCGTTTGACATTGTTCTGAGTCTTTATTGTTTCGTGTTCATATTGTTCTTGATTGTATGTTAAGTGTTGGCCAGTGACGCGCATTTATAATTATATATTCTTATATCTAGATACAGAGTTAGATGAAAAATGTGGATCCTTAAAAGTCTTAAGTCCTAAATAAGGTTTTCAGCATTTAAGGTCTTAAAAAGGTCTTAAAAAGCATTAAATTTGATTCCAAAAAAAAAAATGCAGCAATGTATGTTTGTTATATGAAGTGTACACAATATAGTCGACAGAATATATTACCTAAGTAATATAATAGAATGATCATAGATAGTAGTATAAACTGATTGAGGTTCCGGTCTAAAAGCCTAAGGACTGCGGACACTATATGAAATAATGAAGTAAGGTTAAAAGAATTTATGATAAAATAGTAACACACATAGGAATGTCTCCTATATTCTGTGTAATATGATAAAGTACAAGACACATACTTTACTTGCCCTTAGCAACTCTCTTACACACAGGGATGTAGCTACAGACAAGTATTTTATACCCATGTACTAGCTGTTTATTGTTAATAATGACTAATCTACAGATCTCTGAAGAGTTTTCAATTGTGGGGACTAAAAATGGTGAAAGAGAGATTAAGTGAAGAAGATTAGGAAGGCTTCTATGTGTTCTCTGCTAGGGAACAAGGTGAGAATGGGCCTTTAGAGATACGCTGCTGTATTTAGCTTATGGTAATTCAGGGAATGAATTGAGTAGAGACAGTGGTGATTTCCTGACCGTGGTAATTGATGGTAGTCTTCCCATTTTTAGAAACAAAGCATTGTGGAGAAATTGGTTAACCCTCCTGTTCTGTTCATTTTTTAGGTACAGCAAAAATGTTCCCGGGTCAATCCCCATACAGGGGGGGTTTGCAAATACATTAAATGAACCATTTTCATTTTAAATGTTGATTACACTAATTAAGGCCAGTAGAAGAAGTTTCATACTGAAAAAATAATTTTAAGTATTTTTCCTAGATTTTCAAACTTTAAAAAGGGTCAATTTGACCCGCAACATAACAGGAGGGTTAAGCTTTGAGAGATTGTAGTGATCTATTGGGCATGGGCTGCATATATATTTTACGAAATAGCATAAGGACGTGGACACCATAAGCCCCTAAATATTCTTAATTTATGAGCCCAAGATAAGGGAGTAACAATAAATAAATAAATAAAAATTTTTTTTAAAAAGGTAGCACAAATATGATTGACCCCTAGTGGCAGATCCTAACGCCATCCTTTCCACTGTTTCTCATATAAAATACACGCTGAGCACTGTTGGCTTCAAGCTGACACTGAGGTAATAGATTGTTTTTATTTCTCAAAGTAGCATCTTGCATGAGACTTTCGTTAATACCGTGAATGTACCTGTGGGTGATCTGTAGGGTTGCAACCGAGGCCGTGTAAATACACCAGAGATGGAGGAACTAGTATGTAGCATTGGAAGGTTCGAGTACGTGTGAAAGATGGAAGTAAAATACAGAAGTATTGAACGGAAGAGAAGGGTTTTGGTGCAAGGTAGTATACTGCCTTTACTGCAGTACTGTGGGAGATGCTGAGGACCTTGCTCAAACACGGCAGGAAGTTAGGCACTGGAAAGCCAGTGAGATTTACAGGGAAATTGCAAGTAGGGATTTGGCGGAAACGTGTTTGAAAGTACTAGTATGTGGAGAATTGAGGAAGGATTTTAAATGACTTGTGATATTTGCGCTTGTGGGTGAATAGGAGTTTCCTGACTACTGCAGGAACACCCAATACAAAATGGGGGATTGGTACAAGAAACTAACTAATCAATTCAAACTAACTAATCATTTGTTCTCCATTTTAGGATAAGACTGGGTGACGTAGCCACCAGCGGTGCTCCTCTCCGTGAAAGCGGGACCAAGTAATTAACACCCAGTAATTAACATTTGCTTCCACCCTTTGAAATCCTTACAGGTCGACACATGAGGACTCCTGGTGATTAATGTATTGGTGGGGAATTGCATGAAATGAGCAACCGTTTAGGTGAATATTGCATGCTTGTGTCCCAAGTGTCTTTCACAGGATCACAGAACTGGACCTGACCCAGCTGAGGACAAAGAAGAAACATGCCTGGTTGAACCTGGAGACAAGGTCCTGGTGAAAAACATAATCGGATGACATTTTATCCAAATTTGGTCTGGACCACACATGCTCACGATTCCATCAGCTGCTTCCAGTGACTGGAACTCCAGTGTGGTTCCGCATTAAATATTTAGGAATATACAAGGGTGAGACCCAACATGGGGCACAATAATCCCCGTCTACCCTTATAGCCCCTGGGGGCTATCTCTCTCTATGTGTCTCCATTCAGACACATATTTCCAGGACAAGATGTGCACCAACGCGGCAGGCGGAAGTTGAATCTGGATGATGGCCTCACAAAGGACATTTTTAATGTTGTACATTTTTGGTGTTTTGTTGTAATGTTGTATATAGTCTGAATGTGAAAGGTAGCCACTGGGTCCATAGCGAATGGCACAATATTGGTGGCAAAAGGAAGACTACCTTCTAACCAAACTACTCAAAGCCTAACATTTGCACTACTGCACTAATCCAACTGACACCTCTACCACTATCTCTATTCTAATCACTCCTGATGTCACCAGTAAACACCTCTGCTCCAGCACTTGATAGCTGGGTGTTAAACCCTAATAACAAATGCAGCTAAAAGGCAACAAATGAGACCCAATGGCTAGAAGGTAGTATTTGTGTGTATTGTCACATTGTAAGTAGAGGTGCCTGTACCTGGTAATAGGCCTTGTACACGACACTTGTAGAATTCTTTCTTTTGTTTTCTTACATTATTCAGTCGGCCTTACTCTTATCAGTGGGTTCTCATATATCATGCATACTACACTTTTAGAATATTGGTCAACCTCCTTTACTGTCCGCCAGTGCCGGCCAGCAGCAGATGAGTTTCCCCTTGTGAGCCGGGTTCTGCTCAAGGTTTCTTCATATTAAAATCTGGAAGTTTTTCCTTGCCACGGTTGCCATAGGCGTGCCACAAGGGGATTTTAGGCCTCGGTTCTATATGTAAGAGGTGTAACTGACTAATTGACAATACTGTTATGATTTCCTGTAAGCCAACCAAGTTGACCTTGCCATATGCTTTATGTTGGGTCAAAAGAGAGGGACTGTTGGGAACAGACAGTTTTGTGTATTCTAAGTCCCAGTTTGTGTATTCTAAGTCCCGGAGGAAGGGCCACCCCCATGACCATATATGGGCCTCCATTCCTGTCGGTTTCGAGGTTTCCCCTCCTGGGAATTTCCACTGGGCCCCCCATGACTATTATGAATTTGAATGGTCCAATCAGAAGGAAGCACGGCCCCTTATCACCAATCAGACGCAGTACTCCCTTTCAACAATAGAATTCCACTATATGCAAATATCAATCTACTGAGAACTGTATAAAACGAATTACCCACCAATACCTTTTTGAACTTTCTCTCTGAGTTGTTCCCGTAGCCGGCTGCGTAATAAATCTTCCTGTTTTCACTACAAACTTTTGATCTGCTTCTTCCTGGGATAACGGTCATTTTACCTGTTTTAGGTAATATCTTGAAATAACCAACAACTCTTATCATAAGAGTGTATTAAACAACATTTAATACACTCTTATCAGCAACAACCTACACAGACCAAACATAACGTTAGGCTATCAGATCATCTCACCTGGATTAGTCCTATACAACAGAACTGCACAAGGCTTTTGTCCAAAAAACCTCCATCTGTCAATAAAACTATCCAGAACTCCATGCACTCCTTGCGCAGACATCCCCACCAGGATTCTATCCTTTGTTTGGCTGTACTTGCCCCCTACAAGTAACTGTCTATACTTTGAGGTTGGTTGGGTCAAAGACGTTAAAAGTCCTGCACATGTCAGTTTTCTGTACCAAGATCCCCTCTTACAACTTGTGGACATCCTTTCAGGTGCTGCACAGCTTCAACATAATACCCCCCTATTACCTTGGGATCGCTGCTGGTGGTATAGGCGTTCAGCCAGATCATTTTCCTGGAGAAGCCATCAATGCAACCATTAACAGAAATGTCAAAGGGCTTGAGTGTCAGGGTTTTCGGGGGAAAGGACCCAAATGCAGAGTGTAAAAAACTCAAGAAGCGTCAAAAAGGAAAATTAACACTTAATTAATGTGTTAATTAATTAACAATTAAGACTTTACTTACAAAACAGGGAGCAAAAACCAGGAAACCAAAAACGAGGTCACGCAGGGCAACTCTCCAGAATACAAAAAAATACTTCAGTACAAAAGAAGAACTTCTCAAAATCCAAAAAACAGGCAGGGCAAAAATACAAGCAGAACACAAGGAAGGTAGGAATTCACAGGCAGATACTCAGGAACAGATACACAAGCCGAAATGCACAAGCAGAAACACAGGCAGATACACAGAGGCAGAAACACAGGGAACCAGCACCCGAGTCAGGGAAACAAAGGACTTAAATAAACCAGACACAGGGGAACTCAATACATAATCAAACAAGAGAGGGATGGGATAACAAGACATGAACAGAAACAATGATACAATTAACACAGGGGAAACCAATGAGGGAACGAACAGAAATACAAACTGAAGTGTATCAAAAATGAAAAACAGAAACTGAAACACCAAACCATGACATTGAGTTTATCGTAAGAGTCAACAGTGCCAAATGAAATTTGGTTCCTTTGAGAAATAATTGCGTCTCTGGAGATGTCTCCTTTTCCTCAGTGTAACCCATCTCGGATCCAGTTCTTTGAGAATTAAGCAGACATCCTCTTTTTCACTCATAGGCCATATTCTCTGCATTTGGAATACATCCATCTGTATCCGTGTAGTTGTCCGGAGTGCAGAAACTGACCACAAATAAAATCGATAGCATCCTGCAGATTACTGTAATGCTTTCTTTTAGAGAGCCCTCTCATTCTAAGTATTCTTTTAAGTTTACTTTCGCGGATTACATAGCCATGCTCATCATTAAGCAGTAAAACTATATCTGCATATTTAATGCAAAGTTCAAAGTAAAAGTCTATGAGCTGATCCATGCCGTGGCATTGCATGTTAAGAGTGGCAAATAGAGCAAGAGTAGTGGGATCGCAAAAGGATTGCGAGGGAATGCAGAAGTATAGCGAGGGAACGCAAAATGTATTGCATGGGAACGCAAAACTTATTGCCAGGTAACGCAAAAGTATTGCGAGGTAATGCAAAAGTATTCTGAGAGAACGCAAAAGTAGCTATAAATAAATAAATAAATAATCCAGTAGCTCAAAAAAGCACAAAAAAACAAAAGCAAAAAAACAAAAACAATCCACACCATGACCCTTAGGGGGCTCCGTTATATATACAATAACTGTATGTCTATTAATTTAACATTTGAACAAGTGGTCTTTGAAGTAAAAAAAGATAATTAATTACTTTATTTCATCAACCTATTACTATATCTTGCTAAATACCATATATAATAGCAAATTTCTGGACCAGAAACCAAAAGTTGTGGCATTCAAAGCATTTCAATTATATCTGGAAACCCTGGGGGTTGGGGAAAAAGGCAAAAAAAAAGAAGAAAAAAAGCAAAGCTCTCAAGCAAAACACTTCTGTGCAAAATTTTGTCTAATTTAATGCTTTCTTCCCTGAGCATTCAATTAAAACATTCTAAATGTATGGAAATTTTTGATTACGTTTTTGTTCTCTACTTGAATATTCTATTCAATACCGTTTTGAAATAAATGCTGAACATATTTAGAATGTAATTCATGGAAGCATAAAGTTAGGGAAAACAAAATATTGCTTTTAAAGTCTGCGCGCGCGTATTCTGTGTGACGTCGTAACACAATTCATCTATGAGAAGAACCGAGAAACACAGCGCAGGTCAACGTCGCTCGCGTTGTATCACGAGAACGGAAGAGGTTTTAACCTTAGTTGTGACTCCAAAGTTTGTGGAACTTGTACGATGTACATTTTAAGATCTAAAAAATTTTATCCAATGATATACAAAACTGGGAGGAACTTTTAACTCCGGATGTTTTGGTGGGTTTGAAATGAGTTTTCCAAAAAGCTACTGCTTCCAGCAGTACAGACGGGCTTTTAAATAAGAGATCACTTCCGTGTAACGTAGCAGTTTTGTACAGTGTTTTCTCAATGTGTGCCATATTCTCCGTAACAGTTGCTGAGCTATCTGTACGTTCATGAAGCCACGCGTGGTTGCTAGCTGGCTATGCGTGTACATTTAGCTAGCGAAGTGACAGATTGTACCAAATTGGCGGAGAAAATAAAGTTTGACATTGACTGGAAGACCTGCTTATTAGCTAGTCCAGTTGGTAGTTGGCTATATACTATAAGGACGATAGCATGATTCTGACAAAAACGTTAGTTACAATTATAACGCGGAGAATAGATGTGCAGACTGATGCGTAAACTAGCTAGCAAGTCAGATAGGTTTAAATACTAGATAACGCTAACATAATTAACTTACTGGTTATCTTGCGAGACTAGTACAGACGGACACTACAAAGGATGGCAGACGGTGAAGATGACGATGTGCCTCTCATCTTGACCTGGGAGGATGCCAGCTGCGGTTTATTAACTGAAGAAACAGAGAGTGCCACAGCCACAAACGAAAGTAAGTTTATTTTCTCATACGTAACGTTGTCGTAAAATGTCACCCGACCGTGAAAAATTCCTGACTTGTTTACACCTTAGAGGAAATAAAATCTGAAGAAAAACATGTTTTCAACGTACAAAAATGCCAAGTTACACATACAAACCACTATAACTCATTACCACTTGCTGAATCTAGGCCTGCCATTAATAGTACTGATATCAAAATTACGCCAAGTTACAATATACAATATTGGCTATCTTACCTAACACTAATTAAACATGCTGTATTCCAAAGCAGTGCTGCAACCCAATGCTTACTGAATTATTTCAAGTAACTTTGGACCTGTGTTCTCTCTTCTTACCATCTCAACACATTCTGGTCATTCAAACTTAAGTGTCACGTCAAAGTATCGCCTAAAAAAAATGGCCACATGGAAGAACACATCATTTTTATGACTCTTTGAAACACCTGATCAACACTTACACACCACAAAGGATATATTAATGGTTGCTTGTCAATACAGCATGTTTAATTTGTGTTAGCTAAGATAGGCAATATTGTTTATTGTAACTTGGCGTAATTTTGATATCAGTAGGCTACTTTTAATGGCAGGCCTAGATTTAGCAAGCGGTAATGATTTACAGTGCTTTGTATATGTGAGTAACTAATCATTTTTGTGTTTTTCTTTAGATATCATTTGTTTTGGCAATGTGTTTGTAATGAGAAACTGATATGCAGAGCATATAAATGTAGACTATGAGAAGCATGCGTACACATACACCGATCAGCCACAACATTAAAACCACCTGCCTAATATTGTGTAGGTCCCCCTCGTGCTGCCAAAATAGCTCTGACCCGTTGAGAGTTTTTAAAATCATGTGGAAATAATTCACCCTCTAACAATATCTTAGCTTTTTATAGCCCTGTAGCAACTAATAATGTAATAAACTACCAATAGTGTAATAACGCCCAATAATGTAATCCATTTCAAATTTTTAATGTAATAAAAACCAATAATGTAATAAGTCGTAGCAGTAGGGTACTTTATTGATCCCCGGGGGGAATTTGCTCTGTTGCAGCATCAAAGACAACAAGGTAACACAATCAGATACAAATTTACAGTAGATACAAAATATCAGATACAAATATACAGTAAATACAAATATATACAGAAATCCAAATATACCAGAGGACACCTTCAGAGGTGGAGTCCATGCATCGACGGGTCAGAGCTGTTTTGGCGGCACGAGGGGATCCTACACAATATTAGGTAGGTGGTTTTAATGTTGTGGCTGATGGGTGTACAGACATACCAACATGCATACATTGTAGCCAGTCCCGAATGTAGGGGAGGTAGAGCAAGATTTTGGGGGGGGAGAGAGTTTATCACAGTTATCCTTGTGTGAATTTTTACAGTGTGAGCAGTGTATACCATCTCATAAAAAACACGTTTTCAACGTACAAAAATGCCAAGTTACTAAAAAGTATTGATATCAAAATGACGCCAAGTTACGATACTACAAACAATATAGGCTATCTTGCCTCACCGAAATGACATAAGATGTATCTCAAAGCAATGCTACCCAATATTTCCTCAGTTCTTTCAAGTCACTTGGCCCTGTGTATAAGCATGCACTACATGAACAGGCCAAATATATGTGTGGATGGCTCTCTCACAGTCAAGATTGATTGAATAGGTGTGTGTATGTCCAATTTGTATTGGTATGTAGGCCTATGTATTTCGCTGCCCAGGCTTTCTGTTGCGTGAATGATAGTATGTTTCTTGGTACAAGTGTGTTCGTGAATGTGAATGTAAGATGCTGCCAGGGAAATGTCCCCATGCGGATAAAGAAGTTCTATATGTATGTATGTACAATATGTGTTTTACATGCAGTATTTATTGTACGTAGCAAATATACAATAACTTGCACATGTACTCAAATTCAGTTCAGAAGCAAGTATAAACATGTTTTCTGGAGAAATGTGCTTCCTGTCGTTGCTCAGCAGCAGTTCTGTACATTAATGAATTTATACATTAATTTCAATGTACAATGTTCAATGTGTTCCATGAGGAAATTCGAAATATTTGTCTCTTTGATCTGACAGAAAGTTTGCATGACATTGTGAAATGGTAAGATTAGAAAACACAGGGCCAAGTGACTTGAAAGAACTGAGGAAATATTGGGTAGCATTGCTTTGAGATACATCTTATGTCATTTCGGTGAGGCAAGATAGCCTATATTGTTTGTAGTATCGTAACTTGGCGTCATTTTGATATCAATACTTTTTAGTAACTTGGCATTTTTGTACGTTGAAAACGTGTTTTTTATGAGATATCAGTTCTTTTTGCAAAGCGTTTATTACGAGAGTGAGAAATGCGACCCTGCAAGAAACGGTTGTGGATTATGGCTATCGTTGTGTGAATCTGTACAGTCTGATGAGCGTGTACCGTTCAACAGTTTCGGTTTGCTATATATGTAAAACAGTGGCTGTGAGAAAGGATGCAGTGGCGTAAGCGTAAACGCATCAGGAACGCAGATGGAATATGGTATGTACTCACGGATTTGACGTCCATCCAACGAGCCTTGACTGACAAAGTAATCAACACGCCCGTAGAATTCTAACTCCCTAGGTCGCAACTTGGGTAGCCTTCTGTCCTGCTCCGTTGTGTGTTATTTCGTGGAGATGCACTATTAGTGTTTGTAAGGTTTATCCTTCTGTCCTGCTCCATTGTCTGTTATTTCGTGGAGATGCACTTTTAGTGTTTGTAAGGTTTGTAAGGCATTTTGATAGGCTAATCTGCAGGTAGGAATCCTCTTCGCCGTTTTGCTAAACTAGAACCGGAAAACATGATAGTGGAGAATAGGAGCAGACGCATATGTCCCAGCAGGCTTTGCATATGAGAGAATAACAACAGTGTGAGAGAAATTCAAATGAAATTACGAAATTCCGTAGTTGAAACAATATGTTTTTAGCAGAATGGCATGTAGGTGAAGGTTGACATGATCACGGAGTATAGTGCGAAGTAAATGGAGTGACCATGAGCGAGCATATATTCCTTATCAAATTGTATATATAACAGTCGGTATTGAACGTTGGTTGTTGAAGTGGAGGGTCAAATAACATTGCACACATTATTTCCTGTAATGCAATCTATTGCACGAATGTGTTTTCTCATGTTCAGTGCTAGTAGTTATACTTATGAGTGAATCATAATTTTAAATGTAATGTTTTAATGCGGAGTTGCAGAACGTACATACGTAGTAATTGTGTGTAGCCTATGTGGCTAGATAGAGAACAGGGCAAGGTAACATGAATGTAGAAACGTGGCGTTTGCTGATATTAAGGTTTTGTACGGTAGCCAAGTGAAGAAATATAGTTAGTAGAAATGGCACAGTGGTGAACCGGTGTAACTTTTAAATAAAAGGAATACATTTGCGTCATGAAATGCATATGGGTGGCCGTGAGTGAGTGAGGTTTACCAGTCTGTGACTTCGTTAGCTAATGCCATAGCTATGCAATGCGTGAAATATCATTAGCGAACCTGCCGGTGGTTTTAAAGAAGAACACAAGCCAGTAAGCACAGAAGAGCTTCCGTTGAATCCATATGGCTTAGCAATATTGTAGCCGGTCAATAACTGAACGTACAGACGGTAAGTCATAATGCATATATCTTAGCAATATTGTAGCCGGTTAATAACTGAACGGTGAACGGCGGGTAGATATGGTGCAAAAGCAATAATTAAGAAGTAGTAGACAATTATTAGTGAGGGTCGAAGCAAGTTAAAGAAACGTGTTCCAAGCTGGGCTTGAACATACGACCCAGTGTTCCCAAGCCTGTAACCTTACCCACTAGGCCACGGATGGATTAGCTGTACAAACTGCGGAGTTGCAGAATGTAAATTAGTAATTGTTTGTAGCGTATGTGGCTAGATAGAGAACAGAGCGAGGTAACAGGAATGTAGAAATAGAAACGTGGCGTTTGCTGATATGAAAGTTTTGTACGGTAGCCAAGTGAAGAAATATAGTTAATAGAAATGGCACAGTGGTGAACTGGTGTAACTTTTTAATGAAAGGAATACATTTGCCGTAACTTCGTTAGCTAATGCCATAGCTATGCAATGCGTGAAATATCATTAGCAAACCTGCCGGTGGTTTTAAAGAACACAGGCCAGTAAGCACAGAAGAGCTCCCGTTGAATCCATGTGGCTTAGCAATATTGTAGCCGGTTAATAACTGAACGGTGAACGGCGGGTAAATATGGTGCAAAAGCAATAATTGATAAGTAGGGTAGTAGACAATTATTAGTGAGGGTTGAAGCAGGTTAAAGAAACGTGTTCCAAGCTGGGCTTTAACCTACGACCCCATGTTCCCAAGACTGTAACCTTACCCACTAGGCCACGGGCGGACTAGCTGTTTGAACGGGAAATGTTTCAGAATAAAAATGTATTGGTATTTTGCGTGTGTATGCGCGTTTTTGATTGGGTTGTGTAGGGCAGATTTGGCCGGTGTCAGTGAAATGTCCAATGGGGAGACATGTTGTTAGTGGGATAGGCGGCAGGAAAAATAAGAATGAGAAGAAGAAGAAGAAAGAGAAGAAGAAGAAGAAGAAGAAGGAGAAAACGCAAAATCCCCTTAGTTTGGGGCTTTATTGTGTGGACATGTGAAGTTGTTTATGAATTCTGTCTGTTGAAATGGGGTCAGAATGTACAGAATTTAATGTTTTTAAGGGCTGAGTATCTGTGGCTGTTGTGGTTATTTCTGTGGGGAACCCTGAAAAGTGCCAAACTCTCGGTGCTGTATAGGTATGGGGGCATGCCCCCGCCAAGGCGTAACTTGGCGGGATGGCATACCTGCCATCCCAATTTAACAGTGGCGCTTTGCTATGTAGGCCTATACACTCACCGGCCACTTCATTAGGTACTTGCTAGTACCGGGTGTGGTCTTCTGCTGCTGTAGCCCATCTGATTCAATGTTCGACGTGTTGTGTGTTCAGAGATGCTCTACTGCATACCTCGGTTGTAACGAGTCATTATTTGAGTTACTGTTGCCTTTCTATGAGCTCGAACCGGTCTGGCCATTCTCCTCTGACCTCTGCCATCAACAAGGCATTTTCACCCAGAGAATTGCTACTCACTGGATATTTTCTCTTTTTCGGGACCATTCTCTGTAAACCCTAGAGATGGTTGTGCGTGAAAATCCCAGCAGTTTCTGAAATACTTAAACCAGCCCATCTGGCACCAACAACCATGCCACGTTCAAAATCACTTAAATCACCTTTCTTCCCCATTCTGATGCTTGGTTTGAACTTCAGCAGATCATCTTGACCATGTCTACATGGCTAAATGCATTGAGTTTCTGCCACGTGATTGGCTGATTAGATATTTGCGTTAACGAGCAGTTGAACAGTTGTACCTAATGAAGTGGCCGGTGAGTGTATAAAGGAAAGGCTGTGACATACAGCATGGTGGTATTCAAAGTAAGAAGCTGCCACCATCAGGAACGCAACAGAAATCCCCCCAGTTCATGTACGCAGTGATTTCACGGTAATGCAACAAGCTTTTACAGAATGGTCAGCTCCCAAGCTGGCAAGTTGTGTACCCTTCTGTCCTGCTGTGTTTTCTGTTTTTTCTTCAGCAATGCAGTTTTTGTGTTTATAAAGTTTATAAGGCATTTTCATACGCTGAGCTGTAGGTAGGACTCATCTTTGCTGTCTTCTTCAGCTAGATCAGTGACGTCACGTGAGAATATGACAAACAAAACTTGGTAACAGTTCTGAGAAATAGAACAGTTGACGTTGGACAATAGCATGCACAGACATATTCCCAGCAATCATTGCATATGAGAAAATAACAGTAGTACCAAAGAAATTAACCCAAATGATGCAATTGAATAGTTGAAACCCTATTTTTGGCTGGACCGCAACAGCGGGGTCTGTGACTGAGTCACTGAGTGATGAAGTTACAGCATTGGTCGACCTACAGGGTCCAAGTTAAACTATGCAGTCGTTCCCTGCACTTGGAACTGTACTTCCCTCTAGGGTTTTGAACACACTTTTTCCTGGTTTTGGTTATACACTTTGTTGTGCGTCGCTCTGGATAAGAGCGTCTGCCAAATGCCTGTAATGTAATGTAATGAGTTATGAAGTTAGACCATTGGTCGGCCGGTTCAGCCATATACTAGGTTTTGACATGGTCTTGTTTCTGCAGAAAGGGCATTTAGGAGAAGTCTGACATGATCACAGGCTATAGTGCAAAAAAAAATATTGACCATGAGCGAGATGAGTTTCCTTATTGAATGGTGTATAAAACAGACGGTATTAGGGAGTCATCGTAAATGCTGTTGTTGAATGCATGAAATAGCGGTAAAAACCGGCAGTACAAATGTGCTTTTTTTCACGTAGCCTACTACTAGTTATAATAATGAATGAGTCATGTTTTTAAAGGGAATGTTTTTAATGGGGTGTTGTAGACACTACAGACGTAGTAATTGTTTGTAAGTCGGTAGATAGTAGTGATGGGCAAAGCAGTTCTTTTCGGTGCACTGAATAATTAGAATCAGTTCATTAAAAAGATTCGTTCAAAACTAAGATTCGTTCACCGAATTGTTCAGTGCTTGACCGGAGCTGCGTAGTCCCACTCACTGAACTGAAACATGGCCGAACGTTCAGTTCAGCTCGCTAACTTGTGAACGGTCATTCGTGAAGGATAAGCCAGTGAGCTGAGAATTTAGTCGGATAAAGATACCGTTTGCAAACTGAAAGCTGCTATAACAAAATCCTACCCTATTATGTACAGCACGTATATTTTTGCGACACCTAGCCTAATTATTAAATAAAATATTTGGTACTGCTTCCTACTTTGAGACTTCAAGACATGAGAGGGAGGGAGAGGGTGAGGGGCGGGCTTGAGCAACTTAGCGACTGTCTATCACTCAGGGCTCATGTTCACTGTGTACTTTCAGTGAACGAATCACTGAACATGCACCATTCCCTCGCAGTGAAATGATCTGAGACAGTCTCATATTGCTGGTTTCACCACGCATTGTAAACTACAATCTCTCATCTCTCATATTGTCACAGCTCAGGCAAGCACCACAACAATGCAACCACTCCATGAACTCTATAAACAAACACTGAAAGTGATCAAACAACTCATAAACATGAGTGAGGTAGCACATCCAAAAATAATGAAAAAAATACAGATTCCTTACTTTTAACTATTTATTATTAGGCACACATTAAAATAACGCTGATGCTTTTTGGCATTACTGCCTACTGCCACTGAAAGTACTCGATAAAAGATCTAATTCCTACCACCATTGTAGTATTGTTAAGAAATATAATCTCTTGACTTTTGAATTTTTTTTGTTCATGGCTAATGTCTGTTTATTATACAAGATTTTTCATGGTCTTGCCTCGCCTCCGTTTAAACAATTTGTAACAAACTGTAACACTGGCACAAGGTCAATAAGAGCCTCCACTAGAGGGGACTGTTACATTGAATTTCAGTTCACAAAGTTTAGCCAGACTGCTTTTTCAATCAGGGCGACCAGGTTGTGGAACAACTTGCCGATTAGTATCAGAGAGTGCAGTAATTTTAAAAACTTTAAGTCTTGCATTAAAAAATGGCTGAAAGAAAACCAGTTTTGCAGTCATGAGAGTTCTATGTAGGCCTTTATTTATTTATTTGTTTTTAATGTAATGCTATGCACTGTATTGTATGTTAGATTATATATTGCCTTGTAATGTAATGTAATTTTACTACGTTTATCTCTTACTGCTCCGAATTGCCTGTCACCGACGACTCCCACCGAGGGACTGCAGATGGAAATATCGGGTGTAATTCATATTTATTGCTGTAATTCACATCTTTTAATGTTATTCATAATTTTGTTGACATTCATATATATTTTGTTCTGCCACTAATTTTTTTGTTCTGCCATTAATCACTCTCATATTTTGTTCTATTGCTACTTGTTTCTATACATTACTTATGACGTGTTGTGTTGTACTGTATGCGTGTTGCTGCTGCGGCAAAGTAATTTCCCTCCGGGATCCATAAAGTACCTACCTACCTACCTTGTCTGTAAGCTAGCTGCCTGGCCTTAAGGTTACAGTCACCATAGAGGTGATAAGTTCATGTAGCCTAAAGCGGAAAAATGACCGTGTTGAGACTGGCTAGTGGTATACTTCCAAGTTCGAGACTGCCTTGTATTCTGAAAATATCCCATATTGTTTACGTTTTTTGTTTATTATATACAGATTAGCAGCGACACACACACAAACACACACACATGCTCCGTTCAGTGAGTGTATCCTTATAGCTGTCCTCTTTTCAAAACAGTAACTTGATGTGTGTGTGTGCGCGCGTGTGGCACTGCGCGCAGTAATGTTAAATGTTAGCCTATGCATATAATATCAATCTAGATAATGTCATATATCTGGATTGCAGTCCAAGACCAATGTTGTTGAATCATTGCAGCTAAATGTTAGCAACCCGAATCAGCTGTGTATTTGCTGTCTTGAACACACCCCATTCCTCCTGTGAACGAATGACTTGAATCACTCACTCAGTGAGTGAGTGTATCCCTGCGAACGAATAACTTGAATCACTCACTCAGTGAGTGAGTGTATCCCTGTGAACGAATCACGTTCGCTCGCAACTGACTGAGAGCTCAACTGAACTGACTGAGAAATGAACGGATTGTTTCAGGAAGTGATTCAGTTCAGTTCGTTCACCCAAAAGTTAGTTCTTTTTGAATTGTTCGCGAACGACGCAACACTAGTAGACAGAGAACAGGACAGGGAAACCTGAATTTGGTGCTTGTTGATAATAACGTTTTCTACAGTTGTCAAGTAAAGAAGTAGTTAGTAGAAATGGCACAGTGGTGAGCTTTTGTTGAAGTTTTTATGAAAATCATTAAATCTGCCGTTGTGAAATGCATATGGCTCCCCGTGCGTGAATTCTGCTAAACATAGCCTATGCGTCGAACATTGTGATATTCTTATGACTGCAAAAGAAATAGTTTAAAAGAAGGAGGAAAGTATTAGTTAGCAAATAAGTGTACATAACAAATGAAAGATTTGAGTTTTAGGTTGGATTTGATGCTCTGATTTTGCGATTTGAAGGCAACAGTATTAGCAGTGCACCACCAAGGATGTAGCGGTTCAGGGTGTGAATGTTCTTGGTGAAATATGTGAGTTTTGCGTGTGTATGTGAGATGCACGGTTCTGGTCACCATTTTTGGCACCCTTGAATTTTTTGTATAACCTGTACAATATCTTCAGAAATAAATGGAAATGTACCAAGTTTGTATCATCAGAATATTTTAATAGGATGTCCAAAGTAATTAAACAAAAAAACATTATTTTTCAACTTACATGTAGTAATTTCAAAGAAGAAATAGAAAATATGACCTGGACAGTAATAAGGACACCCTTCCTTAATATTTGGTTGCACACCCTGACAACGATGACTGCCTCCAAACCTTTCTTGTAGCTATCTATAAGCTTCTTGAACCTGTCAGCTGGTAGTTTCTCCCACCCTTCCTTTGCAATTTGTTCAAGCTCTTGAATGTTTGCAGGATTCCTTTCCCCAATGGCAGATTTCAGCTCTCTCCAAAGATTTTCAATGGGATTGAGATCAGGACTCATTGCTGGCCAGTTTAAAACAGTAATTCTTTTCCTTTTCAACCATTCTTGAGTGCTTTTGGATGTGTGCTTTGGGTCTTTATCATGCTGGAGAACCCATGATCTTCGACCCAAACCTAGTTTTCTTACACTGGGTAGCACATTTCTCTCTAAAATCCTTTGGTAATCCTCTTATTTCATGATTCCTTCGGTCAAGGTCTCCAGTACCAGAGGCAGCAAAGCAGCCCCACAACATTATGGATCCTCCACCATGCTTAACTGTAGGTAGGGTGTTTTTTTCCTTATAAGCTTCATTTCGTCGTCTATAAACAAATCGCTGGTGTGCATTGCCAAAAAGCACTATTTTGGTTTCGTCTGTCGACAGAACATTTGCCCAGAAGGATTGCGGTTTGTCCAGGAACTCTTTGACAAAGATCAGTTGTTCGTTTTTATGTCTTTTTATCAGCAGTGAAACTCCTTGGCCTTAAAACCCATAAAGCCCTTCTTGGTTTAGTGTGCGGCATATGGTACATGTTGAAACCATGAATCCAGATTGTTCCAGGTCAGCCTTCAGCCCTTTGGACATTTTACGTGGTTTTTTTTCCACAGTTCGCACCAACCTTCGAAGACTTCTCTCATTGACTTTCCTCTTCCCCCCACATATAGGGAGGTTCTTGACAGTTGCATGCTTTGCAAATTTCTTGATAATGTTTTGCACTGTTATAACAGGGATACCAAGGTCTTTGGAGATGGCCTTGTACCATTTAGAGGTCTTGTGTTTGGTGATAATAGCACTTCTGATGCTCTCAGGCAGCTCCCTTGTCTTTACTAGAGCCCGACCGATATATCGGCCATTATTTGACTTTTTTGACGCCATCGGGATCGGCAGTTATGCAGCCGATGTGTCGCGATTTTTAAATAAGTATAATAAACAAAAAAAAAAACATTGATTATTTATCTGTACTTGTTTGTTTGAACGTTGTAATTGCTATTTACTAAAATTATCCAGTAGAGGGAGCTCTAATACAAGTGTGAATTGCAGCAGCTGACGCGCTACTTCTGTAATAAGACGTTTGTCACTCGTGCCTCATCCAGTATTCTCCACTGCAAGACTTGTCTGCACAGATTCGATTGCCACAATAAAGGTATGTATAGCCTATTTAGTGAAGGTTTTTAATTAAATGCATTTATACGACCACTACGTTTATCAATCCTCATTATCAAGCGAGCGAGCTAGCTAACATATTTGGTTCACTTTAGCAAGCTAGCTGGCTAGCAAGCCTTTATGAAGTGGCAGTGAGCACATAAGCAGCGTAGGATTGGGATGGCAGGTATGCCATCCCGCCAAGTTACGCCTTGGCGGGGGCATGCCCCCATACCTATACAGCACCGAGAGTTTGGCACTTTTCAGGGTTCCCCACAGAAATAACCACAACAGCCACAGACACTCAGCCCTTAAAAACATTAAATTCTGTACATTCTGACCCCATTTCAACAGACAGAATTCATAAACAACTTCACATGTCCACACAATAAAGCCCCAAACTAAGGGGATTTTGCGTTTTCTCCTTCTTCTTCTTCTTCTTCTCTTTCTTCTTCTTCTTCTCATTCTTATTTTTCCTGCCGCCTATCCCACTAACAACATGTCTCCCCATTGGACATTTCACTGACACCGGCCAAATCTGCCCTACACAACCCAATCAAAAACGCGCATACACACGCAAAATACCAATACATTTTTATTCTGAAACATTTCCCGTTCAAACAGCTAGTCCGCCCGTGGCCTAGTGGGTAAGGTTACAGTCTTGGGAACATGGGGTCGTAGGTTAAAGCCCAGCTTGGAACACGTTTCTTTAACCTGCTTCAACCCTCACTAATAATTGTCTACTACCCTACTTATCAATTATTGCTTTTGCACCATATTTACCCGCCGTTCACCGTTCAGTTATTAACCGGCTACAATATTGCTAAGCCACATGGATTCAACGGGAGCTCTTCTGTGCTTACTGGCCTGTGTTCTTTAAAACCACCGGCAGGTTTGCTAATGATATTTCACGCATTGCATAGCTATGGCATTAGCTAACGAAGTTACGGCAAATGTATTCCTTTCATTAAAAAGTTACACCAGTTCACCACTGTGCCATTTCTATTAACTATATTTCTTCACTTGGCTACCGTACAAAACTTTCATATCAGCAAACGCCACGTTTCTATTTCTACATTCCTGTTACCTCGCTCTGTTCTCTATCTAGCCACATACGCTACAAACAATTACTAATTTACATTCTGCAACTCCGCAGTTTGTACAGCTAATCCATCCGTGGCCTAGTGGGTAAGGTTACAGGCTTGGGAACACTGGGTCGTATGTTCAAGCCCAGCTTGGAACACGTTTCTTTAACTTGCTTCGACCCTCACTAATAATTGTCTACTACTTCTTAATTATTGCTTTTGCACCATATCTACCCGCCGTTCACCGTTCAGTTATTAACCGGCTACAATATTGCTAAGATATATGCATTATGACTTACCGTCTGTACGTTCAGTTATTGACCGGCTACAATATTGCTAAGCCATATGGATTCAACGGAAGCTCTTCTGTGCTTACTGGCTTGTGTTCTTCTTTAAAACCACCGGCAGGTTCGCTAATGATATTTCACGCATTGCATAGCTATGGCATTAGCTAACGAAGTCACAGACTGGTAAACCTCACTCACTCACGGCCACCCATATGCATTTCATGACGCAAATGTATTCCTTTTATTTAAAAGTTACACCGGTTCACCACTGTGCCATTTCTACTAACTATATTTCTTCACTTGGCTACCGTACAAAACCTTAATATCAGCAAACGCCACGTTTCTACATTCATGTTACCTTGCCCTGTTCTCTATCTAGCCACATAGGCTACACACAATTACTACGTATGTACGTTCTGCAACTCCGCATTAAAACATTACATTTAAAATTATGATTCACTCATAAGTATAACTACTAGCACTGAACATGAGAAAAACACATTCGTGCAATAGATTGCATTACAGGAAATAATGTGTGCAATGTTATTTGACCCTCCACTTCAACAACCAACGTTCAATACCGACTGTTATATATACAATTTGATAAGGAATATATGCTCGCTCATGGTCACTCCATTTACTTCGCACTATACTCCGTGATCATGTCAACCTTCACCTACATGCCATTCTGCTAAAAACATATTGTTTCAACTACGGAATTTCGTAATTTCATTTGAATTTCTCTCACACTGTTGTTATTCTCTCATATGCAAAGCCTGCTGGGACATATGCGTCTGCTCCTATTCTCCACTATCATGTTTTCCGGTTCTAGTTTAGCAAAACGGCGAAGAGGATTCCTACCTGCAGATTAGCCTATCAAAATGCCTTACAAACCTTACAAACACTAAAAGTGCATCTCCACGAAATAACAGACAATGGAGCAGGACAGAAGGATAAACCTTACAAACACTAATAGTGCATCTCCACGAAATAACACACAACGGAGCAGGACAGAAGGCTACCCAAGTTGCGACCTAGGGAGTTAGAATTCTACGGGCGTGTTGATTACTTTGTCAGTCAAGGCTCGTTGGATGGACGTCAAATCCGTGAGTACCATATTCCATCTGCGTTCCTGATGCGTTTACGCTTACGCCACTGCATCCTTTCTCACAGCCACTGTTTTACATATATAGCAAACCGAAACTGTTGAACGGTACACGCTCATCAGACTGTACAGATTCACACAACGATAGCCATAATCCACAACCGTTTCTTGCAGGGTCGCATTTCTCACTCTCGTAATAAAACGCTTTGCAAAAAGAACTGATATCTCATAAAAAACACGTTTTCAACGTACAAAAATGCCAAGTTACTAAAAAGTATTGATATCAAAATGACGCCAAGTTACGATACTACAAACAATATAGGCTATCTTACCTCACCGAAATGACATAAGATGTATCTCAAAGCAATGCTACCCAATATTTCCTCAGTTCTTTCAAGTCACTTGGCCCTGTGTTTTCTAATCTTACCATTTCACAATGTCATGCAAACTTTCTGTCAGATCAAAGAGACAAATATTTCGAATTTCCTCATGGAACACATTGAACATTGTACATTGAAATTAATGTATAAATTCATTAATGTACAGAACTGCTGCTGAGCAACGACAGGAAGCACATTTCTCCAGAAAACATGTTTATACTTGCTTCTGAACTGAATTTGTAGCATGTGCAAGTTATTGTATATTTGCTACGTACAATAAATACTGCATGTAAAACACATATTGTACATACATACATATAGAACTTCTTTATCCGCATGGGGACATTTCCCTGGCAGCATCTTACATTCACATTCACGAACACACTTGTACCAAGAAACATACTATCATTCACGCAACAGAAAGCCTGGGCAGCGAAATACATAGGCCTACATACCAATACAAATTGGACATACACACACCTATTCAATCAATCTTGACTGTGAGAGAGCCATCCACACATATATTTGGCCTGTTCATGTAGTGCATGCTTATACACAGGGCCAAGTGACTTGAAAGAACTGAGGAAATATTGGGTAGCATTGCTTTGAGATACATCTTATGTCATTTCGGTGAGGCAAGATAGCCTATATTGTTTGTAGTATCGTAACTTGGCGTCATTTTGATATCAATACTTTTTAGTAACTTGGCATTTTTGTACGTTGAAAACGTGTTTTTTATGAGATCTACATTTACAGAGGACATCGCTGTATTCTCAAATAAATAACCAGCCAAAATAAAATGGTGATTGAGTGCATCACACATTTGTTTTTTTATTTGAGATAATGATATTAGCTACTATATGATGCTGTGTCAATAGCCAACGCGTTATTGCAAGCGAGTGTGTCACACGTCATCGTAGCAAGCTAACCAGACAGTAAAAACTCAGATAAAACACTTCTAACGTGGATCATTTTAAGCCATGTTATCTAGCTTTGTCGTTGGAGAAGTGAATCAACCAACACTTAGCGCGGGTAACCTGCACGAAAGCACATTGTAGTTTTTTTCACCACCGAATTCTTATGGACAAGCCTCACGTTACGTATTTCATCCAGTCAATTTAGTTTCATCTAACGTTACACTTGGTTCACTCATTAGCTCCGTTAGATAAAGTCTTACTCTTTGAGATCATGTAGTAGGAATAAAATAAAATATAATTCATTTAACTTACTGAGAATAAATAATAAGAAATAATGAGGCTATGTCAACAGCTAATGCGTTATTGCAAGTGAGTGTGTATCATCTAGTCACGTGTCAGAGCACATTAGTTTTTTTCACCACCGAATTCTTATGGACAGGGAAACTCACTAGATAAAGTCTTACTCTTTGAGATCATGTAGTAGGAATAAAATAAGAAAATATAATTCATTTACTGAGATAACGACAACAACAATAATAATAATATTCATAAAAATACATGTTTGAAACTGGAAAACTGATTTTTTTTAAATAATTTTTTTATAGATGGCTGGAAAAGAAAGGAGTAAAAGCAACGTGTGGAGTTATTTTGAATTCACACCACTTGAAGATGGTGTTAATATATATATTTAATTTAATATCGTCTTTTACATTTTTTATCTATCAAAAAGTTCTTGTTTATTTTGTTTATTATAAGTGTGTGTTTATTTTTATTTATTTGTTTGCTTATAAGTTAAATGTTCTCAAATATAGAAACTTTGATAAAATATAAGTTTTTCAAATTGATTTGAAAATGTTGCACTTTTTGACAAAATATCGGTCAAAACATCGGTAATTCGGTGGGCTAGGACTCTCCAAAATCGGGATCGGCATCGGACCCAAAAATCTGGCATCGGTCGGGCTCTAGTCTTTACCATTGTGAAAAAGGAACAGGGAATAACAAGTGGCTTTTTAAGCATTAAGTCATCATTCATTGGCTAATTCAAGTCATGTGGGCACTGACAATTTATCACAGGTGAGTCTAAATGTAATTTTTTTTTTCAAACTGATTAGAAGGGTGCAAATACCAATGTCATGACAATCTTTCAGTTTTTATAGTTTTTTCCTCCTATTGTTTATTAAAATTGTTATTGTTTCATTATTTGCTGTTCTGTACCAAACATGAGTGTCTATAGACCAAAGCTGTTTCACTAGATTCCTTTTTTTTTCAGGAGATATTATACATGATGTACTTAAGTTTCATGGGTGCCAATAATGGTGATGAGAACTGTATGCTTTGACCATTCTGATATAATTGTAATGTCAGTATAGCAAAAGGGGATGAAGTTATAAACACATACTTAGTGAAATGGGCATGAATGGCTTTGCAATAAGAAGAGGTAGTTTAATTGTGTCATGGTTTTTTAGAAGGCAGGCCAGTAAGCAGAACTATGCTCCAGTTTTATTCCATATAGCCTGGCTATATTCTAGCCGGCTACAAAACTTTCACATTGAAAGCAAATGTAGCTGGTTAACTGAATCTGCAGATGGTATGCGATAATACAATATGTTTGGTGAAAGACCAGCTAGATTTCTTGCAGGGATCCAGAAGAATTCTACAGTTGCAAAAGCAATAGTAGAAAAATAATAGACAATCATTAGTGAGCAAATAAGCGTGCTTAAGAAAAGAGAGATTTGCCTAAGGTGGGGTCCGATCATGTGACTCAGCAGTTCAAAGGCTGCATCGTTAACAGTGAGCCAACTTACTAGCTGTATTGAGGGGGGATTTTCTTGGGGAAAAAGATATGTCCATTTTGCTTGTGTATGTGACATTTTGATTGGCTGGTGTAGGTAAATGATTGGCAGGTGTGGGTAAATGTCCAATGGGGAGACATATTGTTTGTGGTCTTGCAGCATTGTGATGATGTAATCGGGTAGGAAAAATAAGGAGAAAATGCTAAATCCCCTAAGTTTGGGGCTTTATTGCGGAGGTGTGGAGTTGTTTGTGAATTCTGTCTGTGGAAATGGGGTCAGAAGGTACAGAAATGAATGTTTTTAAGGGGTTTGAGAGTCTGTGGTCATTGTGGTTATTTCTGTAGGAAACCCTGAAAAGTGGCAAACTCTCGGTGCTGTATAGGTATGGGGCATGTTGCCCACCAAGGCGTAACTTACATACCTGCCATCCCAATGTGTAGTAACAGCGACGCCAATAGAAACCTATAGGGAGCACACACTGAACTGTATAAGAACTAGAAGGGAAACGTGGTCACATGGTTCCCTTCAATTCTATTCAATTCAATACTTCCGCATGTGGCACCACCGCAAGATGGCTGCCACGGCCCGGAAGTAGAATTAAATGATGAGGCTGCCATGTATTAAACTATGAGAGTTGTAGATCATCAAACTCGCTCCTGCATGAACTAGACGCAAAAGCTCACATTGCGGTAATCAGTAGAAGCAGGCAATAGCATTATACATTTTTCCTGGAAAAAAACCTTTTTTGGCTGAACAGAACAAAGAAAATTGACAAAATATCACTATTCTAATTGTGTTGACTACGTGGACTGATCTCTGATTGCTTGAGAACAAAATCGATGAGATTTGAAACAGGGACTTGGAAAAAAAACCACCGATTCATCACATGATGGGGCCTCTCTGCACAGTGGCTTCTTCACTTACAGTACTGTGAGTAGGCCCAGAGCTGTAGAGATCTATCTACGGCTCTGGGTAGGCCAAGTACAGTTAAATAGCGCATAACAGTTATAAATTTGGCTAGCTTAGCTGGCTAGCAACTGTTGCCTAGGTGTTTTTACCTTGTGCTTAATAAAAGTTAAAAATTCTTTGAAGTGAGTAATATTTCCCAAGACAGAACATCTTCAGTTGTGTTTTGTCACTGTTTACTGTAAGGGGGAATAGCATCTATAACGTGTTGGCTACAAGGTAGTTTGCCTAGTCTAACTAGCTCGATCTTCACTTTTTATACATAGCCCCCCCCATAGCAAGTTTATTTTTACTTTTTTTTTTACATGTAAAAGAAATTAAGTAAAAGCTGTCAGGTGTTGTACTGATTCATTTAAAATGTTTGGAATCTCACACTAATATTACTGTAAACAAATGATGGAACTGCATGCTACGTCAGGTTTAGAGATCACATTCAACTAAAATCTTCATGGTGAAGGAAATTTAACCTATCAAAGAAAACATTTCTGCACCAAAAAAAGACCTCTTTTTCAACATTAGCATCTGGTTTTAACATTTGTTACGACATGGTCTAGGGTCAGACTGTAACAGGGTGAATGATAAGGAAAATGGGTAGGGAAACATACTGCAAAACGATCAGTAACTCCATTCCCTATCTGCCTGTCCAAGTATAACTGAATGCTGGCTCGTCTTCGAAGGATACCTGGCACGGGGTTTTTTTTTGAACGCTGAACTTCGGACAGTTTTCTGATAGCTGGAAACTAAAAGCCCGAATAGCGTACCCGCTACAGAGCGTTGGATCTCCGCCCAGATTAGCTTCAAAAACAGGAAAATAAAGGAACAATAACAAAGCAAAACAACAAACTTATGTCCTGGTGGAAGGATTTTGAGGCCAGCTGGGAACACCCTACCTTTAGTGAATCAAAGTTGAAAAGGAGCGTGTGGTCAAACACGAAATCCAATCAGCAAACAAAGCAGAGGGGCTAGGTGAGAATCGGAATCGAATACGAGAACTAATGGTCAGAAACACAAAATCACAGGGCAAACAAACTAGAAGGGCTAAGGAAAGAATCTTGAGTTGAAGGAAACGAGTCAGTGGTCATGCACGAGATCACATCAGCAAACAAACTAAAAGGGCTGGACGGGAATCGGAGTCAAACAAAAATAGGGTCAAATAAACAAAGTCAAACGAAGCAATCATTATACACAACACACCAACCACGAGTTCTAAGAGCTAGTCTCCGCTGGTAGGTGGCAAATGGTGGCTTTTTCAAGCCGCGCTACCAGAAATGGAAACGACCAATTAGCTGACAACCCGAATGAAGAACACACACGCAAAAGTAACAATTGTAAACACAAACTTACGACTGGGGTCGTAACACATTCATTTTAGATCTGTTCTTGAACTTGATTAACATTCAACAGCTTTGAATCAATATTTATAATCAACATAATATTACAGATCACATTTGGGATATAGCTTTTCCAACTTGATGCGTGAAATGATGTAGCCTAGTAGTACAGTGTACAATAAGTGTCAGACCCGGCATTGAGAGGGGGCCAGGCCAGGCCAGGCTGTGCCCGCCCATTTGACTTCCCTGCCCCTTGCCTCACCCTCAAATATGTTTTAATGAAATCTTGCATCATTTATGGTATAAAAATGTTATTTAAATTATGAATTATTTCCAAAAACTAAATCTATTAATTGTTAATTTTTCTAACAATAAAAACTAAATTGTGTTACACTGGTGGACATTTCTGTCACACCAAAGGACGTTTCAGGCTTTTGTGCCAGTTAATGACCTTGCTATTCTTAGCTAACTTGTCATTAGCAGTTAGCAAGACGCATTTGCATAATTTTCTATAATTATGTAGTTCAACATACAGTTCTTAATTAAAAAATATAATTTAGGGATGTCACTCCAAAGGACTGTATACATATACATACCTACATACATGCACATACGCAGTGGCGATTTTAGCATGGAATTTCTGGTGGGGCAGTTTTGTATGATGTCACCATAACAAAAATAAAGGCAGCCAATTAGTCTACGGCAGAGACTGTAAAACATATGGACAAAGCTACTGTGACGTCACCCATTGACTCTCCGTGGGTCTCTAAAACACGTTTTGAAGCTCAATGGCGGGCGCGGCCATGGTCGCGGTCGATTTGGAGCCAAAACCATAGAGTTATGCGGTCTTGTGGTTTTTATAATGTGATTGACAGTCCGGTGCGGAAAAGCCCATCAACCTGAACGAACGATTGCAGAACGAACTTGAGGCTAGCTGACTGTCTGCCGTTATGTTTTGAAATATATTATCAAATGTTTACGGAGTTTAATTTCCATCCGTGACTGTACTGTGTCATGTCATCACGTTATATGTATGCCATTAATAATACAATTATGTTCAGTTATCTTCAATTTATGTTTCTCAGCAAAACGAATATGCTTAGCTAGCATATCAGCTTGCCAGTGAGCTAGGTAGGCTATCCGTGGTTAGCTCACGCATTAGCAATATGAACCACAGGGGAAGAACATCGACTACACTGATGCGCAAAGGCCACTGCTCATTCTTCTCTGTAGAGAAAGGAGGGGCTCGCGGGCGAGGAGAGAAAAAGGGGGGCGCCGCCGCGGCAGGGTGGATCGCGAGCAGGACTCGGGAACGCGAGGTTGCGGGTTCAAGCCCGGTCGTGACTCCCGGAAGGAAAGGGCCCAATTTGCTTCTCTGGCTGTTCGAATGAAAGGAAAAGGGGAAAAAAGAAAGGACGTGTTCAATAAATGAGGGAAATGTCAACCGGTGTAAATGATGTAATGAATGTTTGCATCCGGGTCACAATGAAATAAGAAATGTCAGGAATTATAAAGTTGAATGCACAAAGGTGAATGTGTGACACCTGGAAGGGGCCAAGAAAATAAATGTCAACTAGTGTAAATGATGTAATGAATGTTTGCATCCAACTTTGCGAGGCAGGCCTCGGTGGCAGGAAGGACTGCTTTGGCTGGGGCCGGCCCTCCTCTTCATCTCTGCAAAATTGCAACAAGAGCACCTGCCGCAGAAAGCAATATTTTATGGAACCCGCTCGATTCCTGCTCCTGTCCTTTGACTTGTAGGGGTCCCTCGGCGTGTCCGGACAAACATGTACTCACACTCCATTGCAGTGCTTACATTTTAAGTTCCTTTCATGCAATTTAAACACCTGTATTTTTAAAGTAGCTACTGAGATGCCATTACTCTTTGACAGACTTATGCAAAAAAACAGCTACACTGTTATAACTCATGTAAAACGTTTGTCTGCTGGACTGTCAGGCCACATCTTTTAAACCTTTGGACATAAATGATTAAATTACTCGTATTAGCTAATAATTAACTGGCCAGAAACCCTTTAACGTGACTAATTCTGGTTAACAAGCCAGGCAGATGTACACATTGCAAGCAAGAGAATGCTACGTTTTATAATGAAAAATGAAGCACAGGACATGCCAAATGTGTCTTACGACATATTTCATAGGTAAAAGCGCACACGTAACGCGCTGACATAACTGCAAAGTTATTGAACGATTGATTATTAATTCATTCGTTCGTTAGCTAATATTGGCAGCTGCCATTGTAGGTGATTTAAACACTTACGCCGTTTTTCTCTCTTTTAAAAGCAACGTGACAGCCAGTTGGCTAGCAAGTTCTAAACATTTCGAACGCGCAAATATGAACGTTTCAATATTTTTAATATAAAGTTTATTCAAAAACTTACCGAAACAGGCGATAGCTAATATAGCTAGCTGCCGTTTTTGACGATATAAACGCTTACGCTGCTTTTAAAAGAGAGAAAAACGGCGTGACAGCCGGCTGGCTAGCCAGTTCTAAACACCGCGAACGCGTAAATATGAACGTTTCAATATTTTTAATGTAAAATTAATTTAAAAACGCGCTCCTGTCGCACAACTCCGGTCATCTACGGCACTTCCCGAAGTGCCATTTGAAACGGCGGAAGGGAGAGCCGATACCACGTGACGAAATTGAAACAAGCGGGCCTTCCGATTGGCCGCAAAAAGCATGTAAACTGGAGAACTAATTATTTGGTTAAGTAGGCTAAAGGAAATAGTAAAAATGACTCGGCTACCGAAAAAACTTCAGAGGAGGATTATTTTATGGTCGGGGGGGCGGCGGGGGCGGCGGGGGGCGGCGGCGTGTATCGACCACCCTAACCAGTGGTGTATTTACTTTGTATTTATTAGAGAGAACTGGACATCGTTAAATGTAAGTCCTGTAAAAGTACACAAAATAAACTGTCTAAATGTAAAAAAAAAAAAAAAAAACAGCTTCATACATATACATTTAGTTATATTAATACAGCCTTATTTACAATATCAACTTTAAGATAAGCGACACACTAGGAATTCTCATCCCGCCCCATTAAATGTAATGGCGCAGAGGTTGCTTCATAATTTCAAACTGCTTTCCTAACGGCTATTTTCCGTCCTGCGACTTGGGTTACAACAGTGCATATGTACGGATTTCTAGACATGCTGATAGCGACCACCCTTTCTTATATTAAATTCAAATACGCAAGATAGGGCACTATCAGTATGCTAGCAAATTTATGTCAAGTTCCATTCATTTATATGGGGTGGTCGATACACGTCCTCTTAACAACCAAAAGCTAGCGCAGGACCACCTCTTATTTGCCGGCACAGAAAAAAATTGCGAAAGTACTGAAAAAATAACCACTGGAGGATAACAAGGACATTTTTTCCTACATAACTAGGTACAGGTTGTTACCGATATTACCGACTATTTCATATATAGTTGCAAATCTGTTTGCGTTTTCTTGTCTGTTGAACGAAGGTGGTAGCTAGGCTAATAGGTGCTCTCACTCTAGCATTAGCGATAGACGCACATCAACCGATTAACGGTTACGTTTATTATTTTTTCTCAGGTGGCTAACCTGTTCCTAAGCAAAATTCATCCAACATAATTTGCGGGAGGTTTTCCCTGCTTACGCAGATCACGCTCACGTTGTTCTCCTAGCAACGATGGGGCAGAGTGCTCCGCTGCCCCACAGTAGAGAGATAGGACAGGGAGCGCAGTCCGCAGAGTGAGCACACACATACACACAAAGGAAATTACTCCAAAACAGCATTATAAGGATTGTGAGTCAAGTGTATTATATTTATACATGCCAATTTCACCACTGAATCCCTATTTTGTATTAAATAGAAAATACATTATGCCGCAACGTTCAGATGTTACGATAATCTTGCACCACAGCGCCACCTTTGGCAGGGCACTGCCCCACGTGCCCCTAATGTAAAAACGCCCCTGCACATATGTACACATATATACATACATACGCATATACACACACAAAAATGAAAAAACAGAACGCATATATACATACCGCACCATTAGCAAGGTCAGCTCAATCCATATTGCTATGTACATATAGACATCACGATACACTTCAAACTGATACAACCACAAAACCACCAATACCAAATACTCCACCAGGCGGCAATGTCGAGCATTGTTTATTTTTAGGAAAATAAATCTAATTCATTACATACATGTATGAAATACTTTTAAAATCAATGTGTAAGTAACCTTATAGTTTTTGGTCATAAGCATTTTACAATCATGATTTTGACTGCACAGGGTCTTTAAATTTAATAATATCCACTAAGTGAGGGAATTCTTTAAATTTGTTTGAGACTCTGTGTCTCTGAGTTTTATCTCAAGCAGTTTAATTTGTTACCTGTATGTCACATATGAATGTATCTGATGGTTCCCAAGGTGATCTCCGGGAAGTCTTTGATCAATGAGCAAAGCCCAAAGTTACATGGGATAAGCTGAGCACATTTTTGGAAAGGCCTGTCTCAGATCTGAGGGGCCCCAACAGTAGCTAGTTTTGCAAAATCAATTACTTTTTTTTCATTAGCTGAATTAGGTTGCTTTTGTTCATAGTTTATCTAACCTTGTTTTTATTAATTTTAAGTTTGTTCCTGGTTTTATATTGGCTTATTTGTGATCCTTTTGCTATTTTCACCCCTTAAACCCCACTTGAAATCCAGGGCTTTTTGTAAAAATTCCCCGTTTGAAATAAACCCCATTATCTCCAAATTTATATACAGTACAGACGTGGTTCAAAGGTTGAAATAAAGAGAACATTTGTACCAAAATAACCCAATCCCCTGATCCTATGGGAGATTCACTGTGTAAACATACTGATACTGATACTGGAAAAAAACAGATTTCTTTTTCCAATTGTACCCCCGGATGGATCCAACACCAGGACAAAGTTTGGGGTGGATTGAACAAATCAGTAAAATTTGGCATGCATTTACCCAAAGGGGGGCCCAAATCACCAGACAACCTCTCCAAATTGGAGTATTGTGTATATCCTTTTCCCCAGCCATATTCCACTTTCAGGTGCTAATTCCATTGAGGGTGGTACCCTCTGGAATCCCACAAAACAAATATTCTTTATTACCCATTCTCTTTTTGACTTGGCCCTTTATTTCAGTCAAATGCTGTCTCTTTGGATAGCTTCTATGTACAAAATGTGTTCATAATGGTTTGTTTTTACACAAACTAAATTCACGTAGAGACAATCATTTGGTTTTAACTTGCTTTGTGCTCAGACCTGCCAGGCTGCTGTAAATCTGCCTTATCAGTGATCACAACAGAGGGAGAGCTCACAAGGAGGAAAATGGCAAAAATATAAAATTGAATCATAAAAGATTTACAATAAGATAGTGTCCTTTATCATTACTGCAATTTCTTTTATGCAAAGCATTTGCCAATAAACAAACAAAGCTCCAATAGAACGTGTGCTAAGCATCTACTTAAGTGCTTCGTGAAAAGGCAAAGTGAAAGTAAGTCAGTATGCAGTAGAATAGCTAAACCGTATTTTCAGCTAAATAAGCCATAAGCTAAATTCAAAAGCTATTTAAATGAGCTTGAAGAACTCAACGCTGTATGATTATTTTAACTTATACGGGGTTTCCAAGTAGGGGCAATTGTCACAATGGGTAGATCTTAGAGAGCGTTGCAGTGGCTTGCTTTTAGGTCATTCACTCAGCATTGGGATGTCTAATTGAGAATTTTTTCGCTGTTTGTAAGGTAAGAAGTAAAAAAAAAAAAAAAAAGCACTTTTCACGTTTGACATTCTATTTACATGCATAGAAATGCTCCCTTTCAAATGCTCATGAAAACACTTTCAATTCAATGGAAATAATGCATAATGAATAATGACTTTTTATAGCCTATATACAAAGAGCAGTTTGATTGCTTAGGGATCAGAGGGGAATTTTAGCAATATCAATTTTATCATTGCAGTACTAGCAGTTGTTTGACTGATTATGGATAGTTATTGAGTTATAAAATACCATGATCATCAAGAAATTTAACCTGGAGTTTACATTTCAGCCCTTCTTTGGGGAAGGAAACTGCCTTGTTATTTTTTTATCTCTAGTAGTTTTACTGATCGAGATAGGGTTTTTTGCATCAAAGTGCGAAGACTGCGCTTTACAACGTGGACAACACTTAACAGTAAGTGTTCCAGCAGTGCACCTTTAATCAGTGACCGATGAAAGCAATAATTTAAGAGAATTATATTTTTAGACGCCTGTGTCTAATCAGGGGTTTAAGAAATTGACTTCAGTGTTTTATACATGGTCCCTTCTTACTTTGTATATTGTTTTACTGTATTTTCTCTGTTTTCTTTAACCCCTTCGCGCATATGCCAAATCATTTGTACCATTTATCGCGACCACAACATTTATTTTGCCTTTTTGTATAGCCATTTCCGTGGTTAAAGTCGCATTTATTATTATTTTCTGTTAAAACATTTAATTCATATCCAGGGAGATAGCTAACTACTTGCAAGTTAGGTGACATGTGTAGCCATTTACTAATACAAGTGCATTTCAGGCTGGAAAATAAGCCATTAAACCAGAGAAATTGCTGAGTTGTCTTAGAATGTTTATCGCCAAAGGATGTAGCAAGGCTGGCTGCGTCGGCATAGCAACGGACGCTACGGTCTATGGCTGCAACGAAACTTTAATCTGTTTTAGAATGTCATTGCGTCACCCGGATCATTTTAGCAGCCCGGATCAAAATAGGTATGAAAGAACTTTTTTTAGTTCGCAATGAAATGAATGAATCTGAGAGATTGCATAGCTATATACAGCAAGTTAAACTATACATGTCCTGGATCAAAAACTTTTTGACCACAAGTTCATAAAATCTAAAGGTGGATATGTAGTAGGGTTGAGCCGAATACTTGGATGAAATGAGTATCCGGTACGGATAATGTACTTTTTACGAGCATGCGTACCATCCGAGTAAAATGTGTCAATATCCGTACTTGTGATAGGCCAGCCACACACAGAGCTCCTCCTCTACACAGAGCCTATACAAAGTTCACTGCTGCGCCACACAACACAATCTTGCCATCGTCAGCGGTCTATTATCTATTGTCATATATTCTCAATAAAATAAAGTTTGCAATTCTCAGATTCGGATCAACACATTATTCTGACCATAGCTAAACACACATTTACTGGACATTCACACGTAAGCACATATTACTGATTACAAACGGACATTTGTAGTTTCTAGCTTGCTACAGTGTGGCTAACTAGCCAGTTATCTAGCTGCTACAGTGGGCTAACTAGCCAGTTAGCTAGCGACGACATCATGTAGTACATGATATAAACATGTACTCGTATTTCCTAACATTTAGCAATCTCATACACACACTCTACTAGCATCATTGACATCCTAGCATTCTTATACATCCACTGTACTAATGCAGTATCACTTTTGAGCAAATTTATACGTTGTCGCTCACCTGAAATCACAAGACACAGTACCTCGTGGTTAGCCAACTGTAACCATGGCGCGCTCTGTCTACTACTGTCTTCACACCGTCAGTTCATTTAAAAAAATAATAAAACCAGAGTAACGATAACAGCGTCTTTACTGCTATCACAGAGTGAATGCGATGATAAGAAAATTTTCGGTTACGCTGACCTATAAAACGCTATTCCAAAAGCAAAAATAGACATGTTATACATCGTTAGAAAGCTTATACTCTCACCCACTGAATAAATGAATTGTGAATCAAGCCAGACTGTACTAAAAAGGGTGACAATGCCGTAAACGACACGCATGTGTGGTATTACGCACAGCTATTTTGGAAGGTACCCCAGGCATCACAAATGCGCGTATATTTCACAAACGGATTGTCCAAGACAATATATGACCGCTCAGTCTCAAAAGAGACATCTCTACACGTAAAACCAATGGTAAGGTTGTATATTTATTCAATATTTAGTCCCAGATCATTTTTTTTGCAGCATGCTCTGCAGATGTGATGTTACACATCGTTAGAAAGCTTATACTGTCACCTAATGGATAGACTTTGTCATTCAAGCCAGACTGTACTACAAAGGGCAACAGCACTGTAAACTGCATGCGTAGTATTACGTGTAGCTATTTTGGGAGGTACCCAGGCGTCACAATGTAATGTATTTCACAAACTGGTTGTCCAAGACAATATATGACCACTCAGTCTCAAAAGGGACATCTCTACCCGTAAAACCAATGGTAAGGTTGTATATTTATTCAAAATTTGGTGCCAGATATTGACTGTAGAATGACATGGTATAATTTTTGAAAACTTTGTCTTGTTTATTTCATTATTCACTGAGCAGCATTTTCACTGCTGTATAGGCATATCTTAGGGCTATTGTTGGGTTTATGTTGTTGCTATGACAGAATACAATTTTTTAGTGTTGAAAAAATATTTTTATGAACGGGCAGATAGACACTATTGTCCAGTGTGTCATGGGTGTGGGGTGTAGGTGCAAATGAGACCGCAGGGAGGCAGTTCTTGTTAAATGAACGACCAGTGCAACAATGGTGGCACTGTAAAACTCCATACTCAGTATAGTTGTCGTGTATCATCTACTAATGAAACTAGAACACATAGTTTCTGTTTTCAACTCGTAGTTTGGTTGCAGGAGCAATGAATGTCTGACTTGAGCAATCTAGGCACGCTGGCATTGCACAAAGGGGTTAAAGCACTTTTTGCTGCAAATAACTTGTAAGGTACAATAGAAACAGTTTCTTCTTGTTGGTGTTCTTCCACTTCTTATCATCATGATCATGATCATCATAACAGAACACTGTAGCTTTAAAAAAAAAGTATCCACATGTTATCACATGTTAGTGTATCCACTTCATTAATCCTGCATCCTTTGTACCTTCCACGCTGGCTAGAAACTGCTCTGTCAGCATTGCCACAGATACCTTTCTGTTTTGTGTACCCCATCCCAGAGAGTGTTGTGGAGCTTGTGATTTAATTGTAGTCAGTGGTAGTTCTCTGTGGCTTCCTGTTGTATTAGAAATCATGTCTGGGTATTTTATTTTCTGAACCAGACTTTTTCTGTTTGTGGGAAAAGATGAGCCATATAGCTGAAGCCTTATTTCTAACTGGAGCCAGGTGAAGCTTAAGTGAAAGAAAACTCTATAAAGCTCTGTAAAGTGGCCCTAGGCTTTGTTTTGTTTTTGTTCCATCTCTGTTGGATGACAAAAAGTGGTTCTATTGTGTCTCTCTGACTGGATTTGGAATGGCCCACCAGCCCTCCCTGTCTCTGTCTGTTATGGGGCCCAACCGAAGCAGTCTCTGGTTTGTATTGAGTGTGAGTTTGTGATCACTTTTCGTCTGGGGAAAATAATTGGCAGCAAGATTTTTTGCTCTTCTAGTTTTTTACTTTTTGTGTTGCAGTAATAGTGATATCTTTCCCTAGGCCCTGTACTGCTGTGTCTCAAGAAAGTATCCTGACATGAAGCATTGCCTTCTGCCAGGTGCTCTGCTTTTATATGGTCAAGACAAAGGAGCCATCTTATCTTAAAGAATTTCTGGTACTTTCTTAGGAATCTATGATGAACTACTTATACTAGCCGAAAACAGATTGCTTGTATGAGTAGAAACATCAGTTTTATGGGCTTGTCAGATGCTTCATCATCTGGCAGCAGAGGAGTTATGGCTGAGGTTATTGGAGCTTTCATCATGCTGTGATGAGGAGGGACAGTCAGGGACAGAGAAATTAGTTCTATTTTTGTGGTCATAGATAACACAGTAAATCCAGCTTGACCCAGATTTTTGAAAAATCATGGAAGCTGAAACTTGATTGAATGTCTCTGTTTTTCAAGGATTATTTCCAGTCTATGAAACTACTTTTAGTGGCCTACACAAGACATTGGCTGCTGAAATGAAAATGTAAAGTGGGTATTGATTAGTATGAAATGGCAAAAGGGAACGATGAGAGTACTTGATTCATTTTGATTCTGTCTTGTAGGGGACTTTTTTGGACAGTGTGTATGGGTATAGTGCCAAACAGCTACTCAAGAAGGATGTACTGTTGTTTGCTGGTTGTATTCATATTATTGTGTCTTCCAACAAAACCCTATTTGTGCTGGACTAATTTTTCTTCATCTGTAAATTTGTAAACTTGGAGTGTAAATGATCCATCCTTGCAATGCACAGTGGGGCCAGAGACCAGGGGGCTGTACTGTAAAGAGTATAAAGGAACTGCCAGAGACCTCTGTGCTTACCTTTTGACATCTGGGAACCAAAAGTGACATGAAGTCTGGACAAGCCAGTGGTGTACAGGCAAACTGGCTAGAGCATGCTCAGGAGACCCCTGTACATACCTCTTCCTATTGCCTCCAATTTGAATTCATTGGTATATTAATCATAAACTGTCATATACAGCTTGTAGTATAAATATCCAGCAATGTTCAGGGGGCTTGCTGCGTGGTTCATCACATGCTCTTCACATGCACTGTCCAGAAGACCCATTGGATGTCGTTACATAAAAAGGCTTTTTTTAAAGGCCTTTGTTTTTTTAATATTTGTCTTTGTCCCCTGGATACAAAACAGTGTTGTTTTCTCAGTTCCTTTAAACAGTTTGTTTTTGTTAATACAACTGATTTTATTACCCATCAATGTGCTTTCAATTTCAGAGATTTTTTATAGATTGTGCTTTCCCTGGATGTTCTTGCTCGTCAGATCAGGACAAGCTTTCATTTTTATTCTGTTGGTTCTTTTGTGTATGTCAATCTTTAATGGAGCACCTGTTTCTGTATAGATGGCAGTGGCTACGATATTGTGAATAATGCAGTGATCCCCACCCCTGGGCACCAGGACCACAGGTCCCACTTTGGCACACTGAGGCAGAGTTGGGAAATGAACTACCAGGAGGCTGCCATCTACCTGCAGGTGAATGATCCTTCTGCTGCTGTGTGTCTGGACAGAACAGTGGGAAATATGGCCCAGTTAATGTGAAGCTCAAATTCTTACAATGTCATGATGTCAAGGGGAAAAAAAAACAATTCAGGAATTGAAGCATGGTTATTGGTGGGATCAATAAAATTGCCACTTTAAGGGTATATGCAGATCAGTCAAACCAAAGCAAACCTTTAAACCTTTTTGTATGAATCTGCTGCCTTATCTGAATAAAGTGAGTTTTCTTGCCATTATTGGAAGTCAGTCTCTCCAGCCAATGAAATTGAGTTTTCAAAGTGATTGACACAAGGGATTGTCTGAGTATGCCTTGTCATGCTAAATTTTATTTGGGTTGTAAAATTATACCATGCTTCAATGTTTATATCTTTTTATCATAACAGTAGTACAGTGTTATACCATTGCTATTTCAAAATTATTTTCAAAAAGAAAAATAAATGAATTAGCTAATTTAGAAAGTATTCTTGAGTGGCACAAAACTGGCCCAAATAGGGAGGGATTCAGTCGACTGGGGTGACTGGCTAATCGCTCACAAGTGACCTTGTTTAAGCCCACAGTCTGTGCACTCATGCTAAGCATTGTGTTTTAATTCAAATATCTATGCAAACTCAACACTCTAGTGTTAAAATACTGTAAGTTGAAACGTAACATTGCATCTTTTGGGGAACCAATTTTTTTGTTTGAACTCTCAAATTGGTAGTACAGCTTGCAGGAATTAATGTGGTTGAAGAATATGATTGAGCATTCAAAATCATAAAAAAGGATAAAAAGTATATATTATCTTTGTAAGCATGCTGGGGGAGGTCAGTATTTCATTTAAAAAAATAAAATAAGAAACAACATTTTTTAACTGGTACTGTAACTGACGGTTTCTCCTAATTGCCTACAGTAGTTATTTGTAAAACTGCACATTAATCTCTCCACTCTTGGTGGAAGAAATAAACTTCAAAACACACACTTACATATGCTCTAAAACAATAGTAATGTTTTATTCAACCATGATGGTTAACATTTCAACACACAGGTTTTCATCAGTTATTCAACCTTTTTGTTTTGAAATGAAAGATCCTTCTCATTCTCGTTTTGTCATTTTGCTATTTATTTTGGGTCATTGTCCTGTTGAAACAGGGATATTTTCTCTTGCAGACTAGTGCTTTGCTTTCAGGCCAAAGAGTTCAGTCTTCTTCCAGAAGGCCTCAGGGGCTGTCCCATGGCTTTTGGCAAACTACAGGTGTGAGTTAATGTTGGCCTTTTTGAGAAGTGGCCCTTGTCTCACCACTCCCAATGAGGCCAAATCTGTGAAGTACTAAAGAGATCTGAAGTTCTGTTGATTTCTGTCCATCTTCTCCAATTTCAGGCAATGAATTCTACAACTCTGTCTGTATTCAGTGTTAGGACTCGTGGGCACTTCTCTGACAATCATGTTCATCAGTTGCTCAGTTTGGTTGGATGGCCTGATCTTGGTAGTGTCTGGGTTGTACCTTATTTTTTCTATTTTGTTAGAATGGACTGTGCTCAAAGGAACATCAAAGCTTTGTCAGACTTTTTACAGATTCAGTGGCATAAATGGCATCGTAACAAATGTATTACCTTGTTAAATTATGACTTCTGTGGCAGCAACGTTATGAAACTTTTTCCAGTAATACAACAAAAAAATCTTTTTGTGTGTTATCTTTAGGAAGGTGAGAATAATGACAAGTTTTTCACCCACCCAAGAAACCCAAAGGCCCTGGCTGCCTACTTGTTTGCCCACAACCACCTCTTCTATATGATGGAGCTTCTGACTGGGGTATTGCTGATGGTGCTGTCAGTGAGTGAAGCACCTGCTGTGCCCTCCCTCCGGCTTGATGTCTACGTATGTACAGTTTTTAATGCATTATTTAACATTTTAGACATTTAGAAGATGCTCTTCCAGAGCATTTATACAGCTGGATATTTACTGAAGTATTTGAGCTTAAGCTGAAATTTAACATTTTCATTCCTGCTAAAGAAGGAATTGTGCCAGTCATTTAAGCGAGCTCCTACTATTCACTGCTTGGACTGAATGACTCTCTTTTATTGTTGAGAGATTATACTGATATACAGGACTAAAACCAAAGGTGTCTTTCAGCTTGACACTATTGAATTAACTGTGCTCTAGTGACTGGTGACTGCCCCTACAGGTACATGCAACCCTAGAGCTGCTAGCGCTGGTAATGGTGGCATTTGAATTATGCATGAAACTGCGTTGGCTGGGCTTTCAGACCTTCATTCGCCACAAGAGGACCATGGTCAAGGTAACCATCATCACTACTTTTGTCTTTATATCAAGTTTGAGGCATTTATTTTGCGCTGCTATATTTCTTGCCCCATGTCAGCTTTTCAAGTCATTATCTAATTGGACAATAAACAATATTTGATAATTGCAATTGCTCAAAGGCAAAAACAAATGTGCAGATCAAAGCAGTCGAAGTGTGTTTGGTTAAGTTTTGTTTGGTTAAAGGTTTGGAACCTGATGGTGAGGTCATGTGACATACTCTGTTGGGCAACCACCTCTCAATACATGTACAAATCCTGTCTTGTGTGGTTCAGGGTTCCATTCCCAGTCAAGGCTTTTTCTGTCCTATGATCCTATTTGTATCTGTATCCCTCTCTTCTTTCATCATCTGAATAAAGTTACAAAATCCATAATTAGGCCAGACTGTACGTTTTCCTTTTTTTTTTTTTAAGTTTGCTGTCAGAATCCAGATATGCATTATGGAACATCTGTGAAAATGATATGGTAATATGCAGTCCGTGAGTATTTGGACAATGACACATTTTTTGTTGCTCTAGCACTGCACTCCAGCACATTTGATTTCAAATAAAACAATCAATATGAGGCTAAAGAGTGGACTGTTGGCTTTAATTGAAGGGTTTTTACAACCATATCCCATGATTTATGTAGGAATTTTAGCCCTTTTTTATAGGTAGTCTCTTGATTTTTGAGGAAATAGTAATTGTAAAACTTCACATGATCTTAAATAAATTTATCTTGTTTAGTTCTCTTATTTAAATAAACATGCTTTATTTTGTATGAATGCTCCAGTATCTACTTTGGGTAGTCTCTCTGAAGTGTGTGGGTATATATATTTTTGTTACATACACTGTCCCATCATCAGCAGACGCTGGGTATTTTTCCTGGTGATACTCTGCCAGTCCTGTACGGCAGTCACCCAGTATTTGGCTGGCATTGACACTTCTTTGGTCCTCATGTTGAGACAACAGCAAGAGACAAATGCAAATTCCACACCTAGAATCAACTCTTTGTTAGGTTTCTTGCGCATGATCTAATGATGCAGCCAGGCGTGCCATTTGGGGGGGGGGAGGAGTTTTGATGATTCCACGGTGTCTGAGTGACAGGGGCCCTGAAAAATTGTGCTGTAATTGCAGGGATGGGGTGGCTTGGGGTGACGATGGCCAGTGAGATCTTTTCATGGGATGCAAAATCCCTGCCGGTGCTCCTGGGTGCCACAACGTGCTGACGGTGTCCCTGGATGCAACAAGCTTGCGAAAAAACAGCCGAACAGCCAATTATCAAATTTTTTGGTCTCAATTTTCCAATTTGGGACGAGATATAAAAGGGCTGGAGTACAGAGCCAAAACAACAAAACCTGTGTCAGTGTCCAAATGCTTAAAGACTGGTCTGTTCGTGAGATAAAAACTGTTGTGCTATGTAAATATTGATGTCTGTTTGGAAAATAAATAATATAATGCAGTGTAATAACACAAGTAACTTATAACTTACCATGTTAAAAGCAATGTTACTGCAATATAATTGGTGTGCCTTGTGGTGGGGCAGTCCTGTGTACTGCTGCTCCAGTTTGTAGAGGCCATCGTGGTGCTTGTCAGGCAGACCTCCCACCTGCGTGTCACCAGGGCCCTTCGGCCCATTTTCCTTGTGGACTGCCGGTACTGTGGTGCTGTGCGCAGGTAATTCAATTTCCTAAGTCTGATACACCAAGCTGGCACTCTCTCACCACCACAGTATAACACCTTGAGCTGAAACTTTCCTTCTCAACAGGAACTTGCGGCAGATCTTTCAGTCACTGCCTCCATTTATTGACATCCTCCTCCTCCTTCTATTCTTCATGGTCATCTTCTCCCTCTTGGGTGAGCATTTCACTGCCTGTTGTACACATGCTTGTATCCTGAATATTTTTTTAAATGCTTATTGATTCCTTGTTCTTCTTCTTGGCAGGGTTTTGCTTGTTCTCCACAAATACAGCAGACCCTGTAAGTGTGCCTGTTTATTTTTGTGCTTATTATCGATAAATCAATTGCAGGCCTCCAATTGCTTGACTGGCCTCCCTTTTGTCTTTTCAGTATTTCAACACTCTGGAGAACAGTATTGTCAGCCTGTTTGTGCTTCTGACAACAGCAAAGTAAGAAGCTTAACATTTATTTATTAAAAAGCGATGGGAACTCTTTTGAGCAGTTTGATCTGTATGCGTGTTGTAAGTTCTGGCTGTGTGTTGATGGTTCCCATGGTGTGTCTACAGCTTTCCTGATGTAATGATGCCGGCATACTCCAGGAATCGCTGGTCCTGTGTGTTTTTCATTGTTTACCTGTCCATTGAGCTCTATTTCATCATGAACCTGGTAAGTCCTCCTCACAATAAGCATTGCTTTGTGGGATATCAGTTTGTCATGGTGTCATCTACTTGCCTACCTGTATTTTGTGTTAGAAATGCATCACAATTTTGATTATGGGAATGTGTTTTTTCTCTTATTATCTCTGCCAGACGGAGCCTGGAGGGGATCATGCGTTTGGTCGCGTGTTTTTGTGCGTGTGTGTGTGTGTGTTTGTGTATCTGTCCGCAGCTAATCTCGCATACTACTGGGCCAAACAGCCTAATACTTGTTGTGCATGCTGACAGCAGGCCAAGGACCTGAATTCTCGAATATTTTGCAAATCAGTCAATGACAAGTATTTTATTTGAATTAATTTCCATCATTGTCCATTGAAATACATTGAGTGCTAACTCCTCACTCCTCCTAACCGGCCGCTAGGGGCCGCAAGTGATCAACAACTGCTTCCAAACGGACAGACATGCCTGGCGGAGATCTGCACTCTACTGAGTGCACTCTTCTAGTTCTTCAAGTTATGTTATCCTACTTCTGACTGTAGTCCCAAACAAATTTTGTTGGTTTAAAATAGCTGATGCATAATACCATTGCAGCCTTTCAATAAAGAATTCCTGTAAATTATTTATTTTACCAAACAAATACACGTGCAGAATGGACTGAATGTGATGTGCAAACATCACATCATTTATATGTACTCATCTACCCATACTATGTTCTGTAGTTTTTTACCTGTGAGAATTAGAAGTATGGAGTATGTAATGAATATACAGTAGAACCATAGATATATAAACCTCAGAGTTGGAAACTGTCCAGTCATCCAAATGAGGCCACTGATGTATCATTTGAAAAGCTGGTGTAGAATAAAATGTGTGAATGTTTTCATAAGACCCTGATTGCCATTATGTTGATTATGAAATGAGTAGTCGTTAACAAAGGCTACTGTAATGTAAGTTACAAAAATTTCAGGGTTCACTTAAATGGCTGGACAATGACCTCAGTCATTGAGCATTACTTTTCTAAATGTGTTTTACTTTGCTGCCATTTAGCAGATGCTCTTATCCAAAGCAACTTTATTGCATTTTAAAACCAACCAATTTCAAGCAATTTAAGTTGTCTTGGTCTAGGATATGCCTCAGTGCGTAGAGTTTCCGATAACGTTTTTCCCATTTTCACAGGTTTAATAAAGCCCTCCAGCTATTCATTTTAGGGCTAGCGGTATATCGACTGATGTGATTCTGCTGCTAATCTGGAGCTATTTGGATGCTTGAACCAAATAGACAGCAGAATGTCTTCATGTTTTCAATGTCACCAGTTTTAAAAATCACCACCCAGCTTGACAAGAGTGGGGAGAAAGTAGAGTTTTTCTGGGTAAGAGGATGAAAATGCTGAGAGGAGGTAGTTCAATTCAACTGAATTTTATATGTACAGTTGAGGCCAAAAGTTTTCCATACACCTAGGCTAAAGATATTCAAACTCAGTTTTTCACAACTCCGCACATTTCATGTTACCATGCATTTCTTTTGGCAAGTCAAATAGGGAATCTACTTTGTTCACATTAGAGGTCATTTTAAAACAATCGAGTAGAGACAGATTTATTTAATCTTTATTTACCTATATCAGAATTCCAGTGGGTCAAAAGTTTTACATACACCAAGTTGACTCTTTAAACAAAAAAGAAAATTCCAGAAATTGATGTAATGACTTTTTAGAAGCTTCTGATTGGCCAATTGTCATAATTAGGAGTTAACTGTGAGTTAATTGGCACCTGTGGCTGTATGTAAGGGCCTACTTTTTTGCCCTTGATACTATGGGAAAATCCAAGCAACTCCTTCAAGACCTCGGAAAAAAATTGTGGACGTCCACAAGTCGGGTTTCCAAGCAATTTACAAACAACTGAAGGTACCGTGAGCATCTGTACAAACAATTGTATGCAAATATAAAAATCTTGGGACCACACAAGACACTGCATCGGTCAAGAAGGGGGGACAAATTAACTCCTAGGGGCTGGAACGAACCAAAAGGTTCAACTGAACCCCAAGGCAACATCAAAGGAACTGGTGAAGGAGTTGGAGGCATCAGGTACCAAAGTGTCTACATCCACCATTAAGAGAACCCTACGTGGCCTGAAAGGCTGTCGCACAAGGAAGAAGTCCCTACTCCAAGACCAGCATAGAATAGCCAGAATGAAGTATGCAGGTGATCACCAGGACGAAGACCTAGCCTTTTGGAGGAGTGTTCTCTGGTCAGATGAAACAAAATGGAACTGTTTGGCCATAATGATCAGCGCTATGTATGGAGGAAAAAGGGTGAGACTTTTAATCTGAAGAACACCATCTCAACTGTGAAGCATCATGTTGTGGGGGTGTTTTGCTGGAAAAGGGCCTGGTGCACTTCAGGTAATGGATGGCATCATGAGGAAGGAGGATTATTTAGAAATACTGCAGGAACACCTCAACACATCAGCTAGAAAGTTAAAACTTGGTTGCAACTGGGTCTTCCAGAAGGACATTCATCCTAAGCATACCTCCAAAGTGTAACAAAATTGCTTAAAGACAACAAAGTAAAAGTATTGGAGTGATCATCACTAATCCCTGACATGAATCCCATAGAAAATTTGTGGACTGAACTGGCTTCCTTCTTGGCTGTCCAAGCACAGAGACCCACAAACCTGACTTAGTTACACCAGTTCTGTCAGGAGGAATGGGCAAAAATTCAGGCTTAGTATTGTGAGAAGCTTGTGGAAGGCTGCCCCAATCGTTTGATCCAAGTTAAGTGATTAAAAGGCAATGCCACCAAAGAGTATCACTTTGTGTATAGTACATAATAGCTGAAATAAATCTTATCTCTTATTTTGAAATGACCTTTTATGGAAATAAAGTAGATACCCTAATTGACTTAACACAGGAAATGTATGGTAATATGAAATGTGTGGAGTTGTGAAAAATTGAGTTTAAATGTCTTTAGCCTAGGTGTATGTAAACTTTTGGCCTCAATTGTGTAGCTCTTTTCGCACAGACATTGTCACAAAGACACTTTACAGTGGAAAGCACTTGGTAGCTGGACTGGTCAGTAGTCTCGATTTATCTAATTTTATTTCTGCTGCCTGTAATATGGTGAAGAGGGTGTCAGAAAGCAAGAGGCTGGGACAGGAGAACCCAGGTGATAAGGACACAGAGTATTATTTTCAAATGGTTTGCTTTCAAATGGTGAATACAGTGTGGAGAAACATGTGAAACAGTTTTTTGGACACCGGAACTAATATATTGATCATTTCTTAGTGATATTGTAAATCAATTGCAAATTATTACAGATTTTTTAAACATCTCATTGAAATCGTAGACATATATTGGATTATGAAAAATCAATACATGTTGAGCAATTTTTATAGCAATCAGTTTTTTATTAAATCAGATACAGCCAAGATAAAGCACTTACCATGACACACAAAACAATCAACAGTTACTATTAATGAAAGAAAAAGTTTAATATCCATTGGTGCACATCAGAGCAATTATAAGTACTCACAGAGCAAGACGCACTACACCAGAGAACATTAAAAAGCCGTTGTGTGATTCCAGTGTGCATGTGCCACATTTAAGAAGTAGTTGTGGCAAAACTGTGCAGAACAAAGAGATAAATCTGGATGAAATTATGTACTGTGCAACAACCCTTACTCTGAATAGTGAAGTTGTCTGAAGTAGAAGTGTGAATGTGTTTCCATTGCTTCCAGCTTTTGGCTGTGGTATTTGACACTTTCAACGGTGTGGAGAAGATGAAGTTCAAATCCTTGCTGTTGCACAAGAGGTCGGCCATTGACCATGCTTTCCAACTCCTGGTCAGCAGGCAGGTGAGTGGATTTCTGTTTAGGCTAGTGTTGATCATAGCCTTGTGGGCTGCACCGGTGTATTGGCAAATGATCGGTATCTGCCGATAAATTAACAATTTGCATGGTCAGCTCTGATTATGTCCTGTCGATCACAAGGGACAAAGTCTGTTGTTTATTTGTAATCCAGTTGGTGAGTTGGTTTTCATTTAACCTGTCACAAAAAAATGAATTTCACTTTGTTTTTCATATTGTTTCCCCTATAATTGGTGCCAAAAATGACAAAATGACAAAAGTAATGCCAAATATCTCTTCATTTGGAAATCAATAATCCCCTGGGAGCCTTTGTGGGGCGCTGTTCCAAAACATAACTCATCCCCAATGTTGTTGCCTGGGTAACTTGATGTGAGACCGGAGGCATGCTAGCTTTCTTTATCTTTCTTCTGTAAGGCACCTCAAAGTGAAAGTAAGATGCTCTGTATGCTATTGGGGTGTCTTAATTATAATGTGGCATAGGTTACACATCTTATTTTTATGCAATGAATGCAGCATATTAAAGCGGCATATTAAAATCTCGAAGATTTTCATTAAAATAAATGTCTGTTAAGTCACTATGTATTGCTGAATTAGGTAACACAATGGTGATTGAGCCTATTATTATATTAATTTATATTGTCATTATTATTATAATTTATGATTAAAGAACTGGGTGTCTGTGGCGACATTCCCGGGAAAAAATCACAAGCGGCGCACAGTTAATGACGTGTTTTCCATCACCCATCAGTGGTTGGTTTGCCAGAGTGGGTAGGCGGTGTTTTTGTTCTGGTGTCTGCTAGCGTTATGGAACCCTAAAAAGTTTTTGTGTAACATGAGAGGTCATGTTATTTGTTGATGCAGATTTCGTGACATAGTTATTTGCACAGATAACGCTAGCTACCGGACCATGTCAAGAAAGGCAACATTAGTTTAGACAACGTTGTGCACAGTCAGTAGCCATCTCTCATATCAGGTAACGTTGCGTTAGCAAGCTAGCTAATGTAATTAACATAATCTAATGTCAGATAACAAAAAAGAAAAAAACGCTAGCTAACGCTACCGATCGGTACCGACCTCGCAAACCGTCTCTCGAATACAACGCTACCTTGTTGCAACATTGCAATGTAGCTAACTAACGGCCAGTTCAGAACAATGATTCGCAACGAGACTGGATGCAACTCGCAAAATTCCAAGACTCCTGATTGTAAATGTTCTAAAACTGTACTTGGCGATTTGACAAGGTGGGTCTTTTGAGACCCCAGGGCAGGCAATGGCTCTGCTACTAAACCGCTGCAATTTTCTCTGCAACATTCTAAAACCGTTTCGTCTCGTTGCGAATCATTGATCTGAACTGGCCTTAACGTTACCGTTATTTACATTGCCATCAAGTTCATCAATATATTATAATTATCGGAATAAAGCCATCTTTACAAAAAGCATTAACCCCGGGGTATAGGTGGAGGCTGGAGCAGAGCCGGGTCTGATTTCTGTGTAAAGATGTCAAGCCGGAGAAAACTAAATAAAAAAAAATACGGCAGTATGGATTAGCGTTGTTATTATTTTATTACGCTTCCTCATATGTTCCTTCAGCCTTGATGCCCTTTTTTGATGAAATCTTTGTTTTATTCTTCTTGTTCTTGCTAATTTAACACCCAGCTCAGCGAACAGTTTAGCTAGCAAAATCAGAAACACCAGGGGTAACATTTGGAAGGCAGTTGTTTCAAAAATATCACACCACGATCATTCACGAGAAAGACAATGTTTATTGTGCACGAGATACATAATTTCACGAGCCACAGTGAATCCCGCGGATTCTTCTCTGCAGTGTAAAGATGTTTGTACTGGGCAAAAGGTGGATAAAGAATGTCTGTGGAAATTGATCATCACTAATTCTACTCCAGGTCTGCTACATTTTAACCAGGCTCAGCTGTGTAAAGAGCTTACGTTAGCCTAATGTTAGGCAATGAATGAGTATGTACATAACGTTACTTTTATAACAACCATTTTTTATTCAGTAAATAGTAAGTGTTATAGTTACCGTGGCCCAGGTGCCTGCTGACTGACGTCACACACAGGCGACACTGTTTGGAAGTTGGGAAGTGAGGTCCAAAAACACACCTGCAATTCCTGCTTCTCGCCATTGGTACCGCCAAAGAGAACGAAACAGAAATCTTCGAGATTGCCACTTTAGGTTATCCTCTCCTTGTGATCGTCTTGAATAGAAAGAGTAAACAGAAATTTAAACACATATAAATTGCAGACCGCCTGCCACAACATCTAACTGTGCCAATATGCCATCCAGCGTGCCACGTCTGTTTTGGAGTTTTTCAGTGCTTACGACCAGTCCTGAAAAAAATTATTTTACTTTAAGTCAAGGAATGCACTGTGTTTAACCTCTTAACGCAAAGCCCCTAGTGGCCGGCACGCCGGCGTGCCGAGATTACTGTACTCAGACATTCAGTGCTCCTGCAACCAAGTATGAGTTAAAAACAGAAACAGTTTGTTTTGGTTTCACTAGTAGACGATACACGACAACAATGCCGAATACGGAGTTTTGCAGCGCCACCATTGTCGCTCTGGTTGTTCATTTAACATGCACCCCTCCCTGCAGTCTCATCTGCAACTACACCCCCCACTCATGACATAATGGACAATATTGTCTATCTGTGCATTCATAAAAATATTCTTTCACCACTCAGAAATCGTATAGCAACAAGATAAACCCAACAGTAGCCTTAAGATATGCCAATACAGCAGTAAAAATGTTTCTCACTGATTAATGAAATAAACAAGACAAAGTTTTAAAAAATGGATGAAGGTGCTGTCATGGCGGAAGCAACATGTTGTGGAGCTGGCGGTAGTGGTGTTTGTTCCCGAACCAAACCGGAGATATATAGAACTAGTGATGGCAAGGTGATTGTAGAAGACGAACTTTTGAATTTCCTTGTCGTCAAGTTGAGAACATTGAGTCAAGGTGAAATTATTTTGCTGGCCACAAACAACTTAAGCTCAGAGTGGATAGATACTTCTAAGAAGCTTCTTTTTGTGATCTGTCCTAAAACCTTGCAGTGTTGTATTACTCACAAGGGGGCACAGATGTAAAAACATGTCTGAAGATACTAAATGAGTTGCAGAGAAAATACACCAAGATTCGTATCGCACTACTTAGATGACCTTCCACCAGTTTCGTTCAATCATATTGATGTCTCAGCATTCCTGGGTAGAATGGAACAATTAAATAAGGACATTTGCTCTATGAAGCGAACTCTCGAAGCTCAAACAAACGCTTGTGAAGAGTACACCACCACAATCACCGCTTCCAGAGTGGAGCGTAGTTGTGAGGGAAGGGTGGCGATTAAAGTCGGTGCTGCACACCGCTGCGCAATCAAAACCTTGTGTTACGCAAGCTCCTTTGAAACGAGAGAGGAAGAAAATGGGAATAATTGGAACTAGAACAGGTTGTAACATCCAAGTTGTTAAGACTAACTTGGTGAGTGTATTTGCTACTAAATTTTCCCCAAACCTTGACGCTGAAACTCTAAGTGCGTATTTGAACAGAAGCTGGTTCGGGTAGTCACATGTCGGAAGATTGAATCGGCACAAAATAGATTCAGTTCATTCTATGTCACTGCTGAATGTAACAAAGTAGTAGAAATGTATGACCGCAACTTTGGCCAGACGGGACTTTTGTCCGACGTTACTATGAGGCACGTCGGCCCAGAGATGCTCTAGTTAGTGAGTTGCATGGATTAGAACGAAACCCCAGCATTCAGAATGAAGTGACTATTGGTGATGTCCTACATTTGAACCATACTAATTAGTATGATCAGGATTGTGTTTTATAATGCGCGTGGCTTGCGTGTAGGGCACAGTGCTGGAGATAAAACAAGTCGTTTGGTGGTTGATGGTTGAAAAGCTTTTGGAGGAATGTGACATCCTATGCCTTCAAGAGACATGGTTAGCTAAACAAGATCTGGAAAGACTAAATACGCTACATAAGGACTTTCATGGAGTTGAGGAGTCCACTACTGATCTTAGCACAAAAATAGTTCAAGGCAGGATACCGGGTGGAGTGGCCATACTTTGGAATAGCAAATACGATCCAGTGGTGAAGGTGGTAAGACTGGATGTTGACTGGGCTAGTGGAATGATCAATTATAAAGATAAGATATTATTTATTTATTTCACCTTTATTTCACCAGGCAAGTCATTAAGAACAAATTCTTATTTACAATGGCGGCCTGACAAGCGACAAAAGCCACTTAAGGGAAGGGGAGGTGGGCTAGAAGATAAAAGCATGTTAAAAGCACAAAATTACGGTGGCTGACAAGGGCAAACGCGCTACAATGGCCCAAAACATTTCCATTAGGAGAAACATGCTGCAGCTTCAGAAATGATGCCAGTTCAAAAACACATACGAAAATCCAAAACAAGTACAACAACAGAAAATGCTGCAAATGAAAAAAACATGCTGCAGAAAGCCAAAACTAATACATTAACAGCAAACTCGCTGCAAATACAGAAACGATGCAAAATCAAAAACACACAAACTCCGAAAATAAATGCAACAGAAAAACGCTTTTGGAGCACGTTTCTGTTGTATTTGTATTGGATTTTCGTATGTGTTTTTGAATTGGCATCGTTTCTGAAGCTGCGGCACGTTTCTCCTAATAGAAATGTTTTGGGCCGTTGTAGCGCGTTTGCCCTTGTCGGCCACCGTACAAAATACATCAATAATAACAAACTAAACATAGGCACATGGAAACACAGGCAAGCAAACAACAGTCAACAAACGAGATATGGGGGGAGGGCGAAAAAAAAAACAGAAGAGTGTTTTGGGGATATTGCATGGTAGAAAAACAGTTGTAGGAATCAGTGAAAATGTCTGAGATGGCATGTTTGAAGGCAGAAATGGTAATAAATTTATCCAGTTTTAGGGTTTTTTGCAGAGTATTCCAGTCGCAGGCAGCAGTGGATTGAAATGATGCAAGACCGAGGGAGGTGTTGGTTTTGGGAATTTTCAATTGGATATGGAGTAAGGACCGGGTGTTGTGTGTGACAAACATAGGGTGCAGCAGATGACATAAGTAGGGAGGTGATAGACCCAGAAGGGTCTTGCAAATGAGAGTAAGCTTGTGAATGTTACGATGGGTGTGAAGGGAGGGCCAGTTGACCATAGAGTAAAGCGTGCAGTGGTGTGTTTTGTGGCAAACCGGATAGCAGAATGGTAAAGAGTATCAAGCTTGCAAAGTGTACCTTTGCATGCAGACCTGTATATTATGTCACCATAATCGAACATGGGGAGAATAGTCATTTGTATGAGGGTGAGTTTGGCAGCAGAGGTAAAAGTGAAACAATTTCTATTAAGGAACCTGAGTTTTGCCTTGACCTTAGATTGCAGCTTAGATATATGGTGGGAGAAGGATAGCGTGTTGTCTAGCCAGATGCCCAAGTACTTACAGACTGTGACCTGATCCAGGGTAGCTCCCTCTCTGGTGATGATGTTGAGGGCTGGAGGGGGTGTGGCACCCTTCTGGCAGAACCACATAACCTTAGTCTTGGAGGTGTTAAGAGACAGTTTAAGGTGGGTAAAAGCCTGTTGGACTTGGAGGAGGCTATCCTGGAGTGTGGTTAGTACAGTGTCAGGGGAAGGACCAGTAGCATAAAGAATTGTGTCATCAGTGTATAGGTGAATGAGTGAGTTACCAGCAGCCTGAGGGATGTTATTGATGTATTTGGAGAACAGTGTGGGAGCAAGTATGGAGCCTTGGGGGACACCCCTTGTGACTGGGAGAGGGTGAAAGAGAAGGTTTTCATACCTCACACGTTGCACCCGGTGAGAGAGATAGTGAGAGAACCAAGCCTGTGAGTGATTAGTGACCCCAATGCTGCTCAGTCTATTTATAAGAATGGTATGATCAACCGTATCGAAAGCTTTGGCAAGGTCAATGAATATTGCAGCATAGTGTTGTTTGACATCTAATACAGATGTAATATCATTGAGAACCTTTAAAGTAGCTGTAACACAACCGTACCCAGAACGAAAACCAGACTGCACCCCAGATAGTATACCATACACATCCAGATAGTCAGTTAGCTGTTTGTTAACAAGTTTTTCAAATACCTTGGAAACACAAGGCAAGATAGAAATGGGTCTGTAACTGTTTGGGTCAGCCTGATCACCACCCTTCCACCACCCATGGATGCGGGGAAGGCAAACAGGACTAGGGGCTGCAGGTAGCCAAGGCGTAGGGCTTAAGGGCGAGGGACTCTTTGATATACAGGTGGTGGTTAAAGACTCGAAAACAAAACCAGACTTTATAAAGTGTCGATTGAAGATATCAGCCATTGAGTTCTTATCTGTAACTACAAGATCATCCACTTTAAGTGACAAGGGCAGAGAAGAGGGTTTGTTCTCGAGTTTTCTCACCGTTTTCCAAAATGTATTGGGGTCGGCGCCGCATAATGTAAATTGCTCCTTAAAGTAGCCAGCTTTGGCCTGTCGCACAGCTTGTGTGGCCTTATTCCGGATGTGACGAAACAGAAGTCTGTGAGAGGCAGACCTGGATAGACATGCTTTGCGCCAGGCAGAATTTCTTTGTTGTAGCAGTGCTGCCAAATCTCGATTAAACCAGGGACTGAGGTGATTTTTTTATCCATAGGGGCATGGATAATGGGGGCATGCTTGTTGATCACAGCACTAAAAAGGTCCCTGAACAGAAACCATGCATCATTCACGGTGGGGATCAGGCTGACTCTATACCAGCTTCCATTGGCCAGGTCATGCAAGAACGCTTGAGTATTGAAATGTTTTAAAATACGCTTATCACTGATGATGACAGGCTGTTTGACAGAGAGGCTTTTGCGAACACAGGCAATGAAACAGTGGTCGCTGAGGTCATTGCAAAACACACCAGATTGGTACATGTGTGGAGAATTTGTAAAAACCACATCTATCTATGCGGCCTTATCAGGGATATTGGGGTCATACCTGGTAGGGTGGGCTATGATTTGGTGGAGATTTAGGGAGTCAAATTGTTGCACAACTTTCTCAGGAGGCTTAAGCATGTCCCAATTGAGGTCACCTAGTAGGAAAGGCTCAGACCTGGTGAAAGGCGCCAGGGCACTGCTTAAGGCCACTAGGGTACATCCTGGTGTTGATGGCGGGCGATAACAGCCAGCCACTGACAGAGAAAAGCTGTTGGATAGCTTAATGTTAAGGACAAGTAAATCAAACTGTTTAGGAATGGACTTAGCCAAGGGTATAGTGCACTGAAGGTGTTCTTTGGTAAAGATTGCCACCCCCCCACCTTTAGATGACCTATCCTGTCGAAACAGATTGTAACCAGATAAGTTTACATCAGAGTAGGGAATAGACTTACAAAACCAGGTCTCAGTAATCACTAGAACTTCCGGATTTGAGCTCTCTACCCATACTTTAAGCTGATCCATATTGGGTAATATACTTCTTGCATTGACATGCAGAAACCCCAGGTTTTTACAGGCACATAAAGTCACCAAAACATAGATCATTTGAAGCTAAGCCAGCATTGGGGAAAGCAAAATCAAACAGAGGACCAGGGTGGATATGAACATTACCAGAAATCATAAGCAGTAATACAATCAAAACACGGCAGAGAACAGAGGAAGCACTACAATGTTGTAGTTTTTTTGAGACAGTTGTATGCACATTGGATGGCAACAGAATCATTTTGTGAAGCAATCTCATAATAAAACATGACAGCAGTGGCAGAATGATAGAGTTCATGTTTGGCATTAACCCAAAAGTCCTTACTACCATTAAAGAAACAGTGTCTCTGTTGTGTGAACGAGCATTGTCTGTTTCGCGGCTGGGTAAACAAGCAGGGTCATAAAGTTCATTTTCAGGCACAATAGGTAAAGAAAGCAATGTGAAAAATGCTTAAAAAAAGCAAAGCAGTTTGAGGGGAGCCATAGTTAGTCCAGTTGAAAACAGAGAGAAAAAAAAAAAAACTATTACACTCACCCAAATGCCAGCAGTCCTTACTCCAGTAAAAAACAGTTTGCACTCACCCAAATGCTAGCAGACCACAGTAAAGCTACCTAGCTGGGTGGTTAGAAGGTAAGGGAGAAAAAAAAAGAGAGCGCTACCTAGCTAGATGGCTAGGCAGAGGAGGAGGTTAGAGAGGGGGGACAGCAAGGGGCACTGCTAGATGGCTAGCAGATATGGGAGGCAGTAGTAGTAGAAGCAGCAATCCAGGCCAACAGGGCCCGAGGCCAGGCTAGATGGTTAGCAGTTGGGGGGACGGTGATAGCAGCAGTGGCAGCAGCAACAGAAGCAACAGCAGCAGCAACAATTCAGACCCCCAAGGCCACGCTAGATGGATTTGTAATTAGGAGAGGCAGTAGCAGAAGCAGTAGCAGCATCCATAGCAGCATTAGCAGCAGCAGCTGAAGTGTTAGTAGCAGCAGTCCGGGCAAACAATGACTGAGGCCTGAGGTCTGGAGAATCCAAATCAAGCAGAAATTCCTTACCAAGTTTTATGAAGAGGTTGATGTAGCCTCTTTTAACTTGTTTTGTAAAAAATACCAGGATAAATAAAGAATTACAAAGATATTAGGTGGATAGAATCCAGTCCAAGTTCTCAGAGAAGCATAGTGGCAGCCATCTGGGAAAGTGGCCATCACAGGATATTTACTATTATGAATATTTATACACCATATGAATGAGTCTTATCAAAATGTAGATTAATATCTCAGTAGATTAGTGTTTGTCAACTCATTCATTGAGGATAATGCTACAAGTTGTGTTTATGTTGTTGGGGATATGAGTTCCGACATTTCAGATAATAACTCTTCATTTGCAAAATACTTAATGCAGATATGCAATGACAGCAATCTTATTTTATCTAGTAAACTGCTTTTGCCTGAGAAAAGTTATACATATATTAGAGAAGCATGACATACATCGTCATGGCTTGATCATTGTATATGCACAGCAGATGCACATGCTTCCTTGGATAGCATGGAGATATACTATGGATTGGCCACTACTGATCACATACCAATTGTTTTGTCCTTAAATGTTGAGAATTTACCCGTGCTATTGTTGGCAATAATGCAAACACAGGGTAGTTTGATTGGTCTAGTTTAACAAAGGAATATATTAATATATACAGTTCTCAAACTGTTAAATTGATAGATAGTATTGAACTGCCAAGAGATGCTTTGGTGTGCTGTGACATGAACTGTAAAAACTTGCAATATGGTAATGATCTATGTTCTATGTATGATACTATAGTGGAAGCTCTAAATGTCTCTAGTAAGTCATTTTATAAACAGAAGAACAAGGTGCATAACATTAGACCTGGCTGGAATGAGTATGTAGCTGAGCTCCATGCTGCAGCTAGAGAAGCCTTTAAAACATGGGCAGAGTCAGGAAGGACTAGACAGGGGCCCTTGTTTGAGCACAAAAATCATACTAATGCCAGATTTAAGTATCCTCTCCGCTTCATTAAAAGGAATGAGGACACAATGAGGGGTGACTCACTTGCTAGGAAGTTGCAAAATAATAACTAATATGACTTCTGAAAAGAGGTCAGAGTTATAAACAGCTGTAAAACTTCCTTACCGACTAATATTGATGGAGTATGTGGCTCAGATGAAATTGCTGAACTGTGGCAACAGCACTATTATGATCTGTTCAACTGTTTTAAAAGTAATACATTTGTGGTTGAAAATATTGACTTCATTGAGAGCATGGTGGTTAGGTCGGAGGAAGTCCACCATGCTATCATGAAGTTAGATGACAACAAGGCATGTGGTATGGATCATATGACTGCTGAACACTTTAAGCATGCCAGCCAAAAACTTTTTCCTCTTCTTGCTATTTGTTTTACTGGGTTTTTAGTTCATGGTATCTTACCTGACTCTATTATATCAGTATTACTTGTACCTGTCATTAAGGACAAAGCTGGCAAAATAAACAGCATGGACAATTATAGACCTATTGCCTTAGCCAGCATTCTTTCTAAAGTGTTGGTGAGAATATTGCTGCACAGACTACAGTTGTACATTCTCACCACTGATAACCAATTTGGCATTAAAGGAGTAACATGGTGGTTGAATGTGACACTTGCCAGTTGTCTTTAGGCAACAACTAAACAAATGTGCATAATTTTTTTATTATTCAGTCACTTAAATGTATTTTAAAACTTATTTTTCTAAGCCTAAATTTCCCACTATAAAAGTTCACCTGAACTGTCTGGGCGTGGTAATAAGAACTGTCAGTTAGCTATGATTGACAGACCATGCCCCGTTACCATAGCTACCTCCATGATACGCGCTCATCTTGGGAGACTGAATTTTCACAAGCTAGCTAACTTAGTATATCAAGTATCGACAGCTAAGGACGTTTACTTATATCCAATAATAATTTTTTCTAGCTAGCTAGCCAGCCAAGTTAAGATAAAATCACAACTATAACGTCCTTATGAAAGCAAACTAGCTAGCTAACGTTATCGATATCATTACATTATGAAAGCAAACTACATAGCTAGCTAACGTTAGCTAGCTAGCTATAAATGAATATGACCAACCAGAGATAGTCTAATAGTCCTTAAAAGGCACTCTAATAAGTGAATCTAATGTTAGTCAAATATTTGTATTGTCTTGCCTGTAAGCCAGCGGCACAAACTATGGGTCACGAGTTATCCATTTAGAATGAGCTTTCACAGCAATCTGACTGACTGTAGGGAGGGCAAAACGTAGTTTTAGAATGTCGCCAGTAGTGCATGCGCGTGAGCTGTGACCTTTTTCACAGAAAAGGTCGTTTGTCGCCTTTTTTTTAGTTTATTACAGTGGTGATAGAAGTGACAATAATTAAGTGGTGCTGTGCTGTTAGCCTTTACTGATTAACCATACAAGGTTAATGTGAAGTAGCTAGCACAATCGGACAGCAATGACCCATAAAAATATACTTTGAATCATACTTGCTCAATCGAACGGTAAATCTGAAAAACATTTGATTATAGTCAGTGGCACCGAAATTTTCTTTTACACCCTCAATAAACGGCACAAGTCACAGTAGACGATTGAATTAAACCTTTTAAAGTTATATATTTTCTGAAACGTTATCGTTTCTGCTTGGCCACAGTGAGTGAAACTAGGCGATCTGAGCGTATGGTTTCTGTGTAAATTACGTCAGAAGGATTAGGCCTTGTTGTTTGCTACCTAAACTTCACACCACACTTGTAGCAGGACGGTGTGTCCAGTCAGATTTCTCTACGGGGTGTGGAAAGGGGAGTGGTTACTGTACTTGTGACGCACTAAGTTGATAACATTCTCAACCGGCTGAAAATAGGACAATGAATTTAAAACGCGTATTTCTCCAAAAATAAAGAATGGACATATTTAATACTTTACTCATCGTGTTTCTTCAATGCCTCTTGTGCAAATAGCACATGAAACCGAGAAAGTGTGAAAACCACCATGTTACTCCTTTAAAAGTAAACATGGCACAGATATGTGTATTTTTGCTTTAAAGGAAATGGTAGACAAATAGAGCATTCTACCATGTTTACGTATTTTATAGATGCTTCAAAGGCATTCGATTGAATAAATCATGAGAAATTATTTTATAAAATGTGCCATAGCGGTGTACCTATGTATATACTCAGAATCTTAGTACTGTCAAATACTGTCATTAATCACCTTATGTATGCAGATGATTTGGTTGTTTTCAGTCCATATAGTGCTGGTCTACAACAGTTATTAAAGATATGTTCCCAGTATGGTGAAGAATTTGACATCAAATATAATGCCAAAAAGAGTAATATTATAATTGTTAGATCTAAAGAGGACAGAAAGAAGTATTTCCCGGTTTTTTCCTGAGTGATAATGCTCTTAAGGTGTGTAATGAGATGAAATACCTTGGCCACTGTATCACAGATGATTTAACAGAAGACAGAGATATTTATCGACAATGTCGCAAATTGTATGCACAAGCTAACATGCTGATACGTAAATTTCATATGTGCACAGTCAACGTCAAATCCTCATTGTTTAGAGCCTTCTGTACTCCCCTGCATACAGCGCACCTGTGCTGTATTTACAGAAAAAACAGTATGCAGAGACTTAGTGGCATATAATGATGCTATGCAGTTGTTACTTCATGTGCCAAGATCTCACAGTGCTAGTCAGATGTTTGTTAATATTGGAGTACCTACCTGTCAAGCAGTAATAAGAAACCTTATGTACAAATTTATGTGGCGTCTGGTTGAGTCAGAGATTAGCATTATCGAGGTTCTAACCAACCCTGTGATGAGTTGTACTAGATTTTCATCAAATATGTGGAGGCACTGGCACAAGAGTCTTTATGTAGGCCTAAACTTTTAGATGGGTGATAAATGTAACCTCTATCAATGATTTTTATCTATGCTTTTGTATGTGTAACTTATTCCCCTTTTTAAAAAAAAATATTTTTTACATTTTTTTACTCCTGCTATGGACCTCAATTTATGATGAGTCTTGAATAAAGTGGAAATGAAAAAAAAAAAAAATGAAAAGTGATACCATGTCAAGTTTAGTTGTTAACAATTAATTACATTACTGGCATGTGTCATACGCTCTTATCCAGAGTTACATGCAAAGCAAGCACAAGTGCAAAGATCAGGGATTAGAGTGCAGTAATTCCTGAATGGGGAACATTGAAGGTCAAGTTTCCAATGATCGAATTGCTCCAGCACTCATATTCATAATCTTTTTTCAGAGGCCCAATGGAGTGTCCCTAAAGCAGTTTGATGGGCTGATGCGTTTCTACCAACCACGGATGAGTGCCCGTGATCGCTTCCTGACTTTCAAGGCCCTTAACCAATCTGGTCTGTCCATGCTCAGGTACACACTTTTCCTCACTGTCTACAGCAATGGATGTTGGCACATCTTTACATAATGAAAACGGTGAGGCCAGGGATAAGTTTTTCAACAAAGGAGACTACATAATGCAGATTGTTGCTGTTGTTCTTGTGAGCCAAGTAGATAAAAATATATTGTAAGTATCATGAGACTACTTAACCTTAATAAACATTCAAATGATAAGACTTGATGCAAAATGTGTATGTGGACCTGAACTGTAACTTGTAAAAATTGGTATTGTTTTGTGACAGTGTGTGCTGAATCAATTTGAGTGTTGGTGAAAGTCATTGATCATTTAATTGTTGTAAAATTTGTGCAAGAAAACATTTGTCTTGAACAAAAACATAATTTCTTGAATTATTTAAAATTTTATAAATATGTACATCCTAAAAATATTCTGGCAATAGAAATGTGATAGACCTCTGCAATGAATGGTGCAATTTAAGCGCAATATCAGCTGGAATCTGTTTTTTCGCAGAAATTCTTTATATAATTCAAGTACACTTTGATTCAAGTACATTCATACTGTTTTCTTCTTTGTGCAACAACAAGACAGTGGGCTCTATTTTCCAGAATCAATGTTGCATGGCGCATGGGTGCAGTCAGTGGTGCACTGGGCGTGGGTATTGAATGTTGGTATTTTCATGACCCAAGGCAAGGAGCACACAGCTGAAAGCATACGGCGCAGGTGGAAAATGGGCTGGATTATTCTGAATATAATATCAGTAGGTGTGTTGCAGCTGGATTAATTTATAGCCAATAAAGTGACCTCATTCCCTTTCAGAATTGTGTTGTTACATCCCCAGTCTAGGTTAGGGCATAATGCGTAAAATTTAGGTGGGAATCCTCTCTCCCCTCCCCAGCACTGACCAAACCAACAAGTTTATTTAACCTCTTAGTGCACAGCCCCTAGTGGTCGGCACGCCGGCGTGCCGAGATTACTAAACTCAAGCATTCGGTGCTACTGCAACCAAAGTGTGAGATAAAAACAGAAACGCGTTGTTTTAGTTTCATTAGTAGACGATACACGACAACTATGCCGAAAACGGAGTTTCGCAGCCCCACCATTGTCGCTCTGGTCGTTAATTTAACACGCACCCCCTCCCTGCAGTATCATCTAAAAAACACCCCCCACCCTTGACATAATGGACAATATTGTCTATCTTGGCATTCATAAAAATATACTTTCACCACTAAAATATCAACAAGATAAACCTGACAATAGCCCTAAGATATGCCTATACAGCAGTGAAAACGCTGCTCACTGAATAACGAAATAAACAAGAAAAAGTTTTTTAAAATTCTACAGTCAATATCTGGGACTAAATATTGAATAAATATACAACCTTACTGTTGGTTTTACGTGTAGAGATGTCCCTTTTGAGACTGAGTTGTCATATATTGTCTTGAACAATCCGTTTGGGAAATATACGCGCATCTGTGACGCCTGGGTATCTTCCAAAATAGCTGTGCGTAATACATTACATTACATTACATTACAGGCATTTGGCAGACGCTCTTATCCAGAGCGACGTACAACAAAGTGTATAACCATAACCAGGAACAAGTATGACGAAACCCCTAGAGAGAAGTACCGGTCCAAGTGCAGGGAACAACCGCATAGTTCAACTTGGACCCTTAAACTGATTTACACTAACACAACGAGAACGGCAACAACGCAATCTATGGAAAAAATACAAGCAGTAGTTAAGACAGTTAATGCACCTAAGTCACCTAATACCACACCTGTTGTTTATGGCGTCGTTGCCCTTTTTAGTACAGTCTGGCTTGACTGACAATTAATTTATTCAGTAGGTGAGAGTTTAAGCTTTCTAACGATGTATAACATGTCTGATTTTGCTTTTGGAATAGCGTTTTATATGTCAGCGTAACCAAAAATTTTCTTAGCATTGCATGCACTTACGCATTCACTCTATGTTAGCATAAAAATACCCTGCACCTAACGAAACGTGGTCAGTGATATTTTGTAATTTTTTGGAAAATACTATTATTATTGAGGACTTCTGGACATAGCTAGGCCATATGTTTGCTGACAGATCTAGCTGACATCGTTTTCTGGAGCAAAACAGAAACAAATAGAACAGTATCATTGATACTGTCTCTGTCTCCATCTACTGAATGTAGATTAGATTTCATCATTACGTTATTTTTTAAATTGAGTGTCTTTAAATAGGTTAGTGGTGTTATATAATGTGGATATTTCACACTGTAATGTAAGCGTTAGTTAGTAGTGTAATAGTTTTTGTGATGCATGCAACAGTGATGACGAGAGTGTTGGAACATTGCCAAAACGTGGTGGACGGTTGAAAATTGTTTTCATATCGTCCCATCCCCATACAAGAAAACATACGAGAGTACAGAGTATAGAAATACATACAAGACTTAATTATTACACATTTAGGTACTGTACAGCATTATGTGACAATATTTTTTTTGCATTATTTTTAAATCTGATATCAATGTTTCATCTTAAACCTTCATAAGGGGCTCATTTATATGCTTTACAATGGACAAAAAGCATTGTATTCCTTTTTGGAGAGATTATGTTTCTGGACCCCTAGCTATTTTAGACCACTGTACTGACAGACAGCTTGTAATTACCACTTGAAAATTATGCAAAAGTGAATTTCTTGAGTCAAAACAGTTGAATTGTTATGAAAACATGATTATGTTGTTATTTACACCAATGCATAATTTAGACCTAACATAACGTAACATGATATAATGACGAAAACAGGCCATTCAGCCCAACAATGCTTGCCATTTTCCTAACTAAATTAGTGCTCTGGTTACCAACAGGCTAGATTGTATCTAACACTGTATTAAGCCAAGTCTTGAAAATCCCCAGAGTTTCTGCCTCTACTACGTGACCTGGCAGGCTATTCCACACATTGACTACTCTGTGTGAATTTTTTTCCCCTAATGTCTGTATGGAATCTACCTTTTGTTAATTTCCATTTATGCCCCCTTATATCTGTTCTACTAACAGAACTCAACCTGAAGAGTCTCTTGTAGTTCACTTTGTCGATCCCCTTTGTGAATTTAAAAGCCTCAATCAAATCACCCTTCAGTCTCCTTTTATTAAGCTTGAAAAGATTAAGCATCTTAAGTCTTTCCTCATAGCTTTTATCTTTCATACCAGGAATCTATTTTGTTGCTCTTCTTTGAACTTTTTCTGGAGCCTCTATATCTTTCTTGTAGTAAGGTCCCCAGATCTGCACACAATACTCCAAGTGTTGTCTAACAAATGTAGGGCTGTGCCCGGATTCGGATTCGGCAGTTCAATATGACGATTCGTTTTATATATAAAGGTCTATAAGACTTTCTGGTAAAATAGTACATTGCCATGCATTTCAGTGCTGATTTAGACCACATTAACATAGTCAAGTGCAACAGAGTCATATGAACATTTCTTGAGCATTTAAAATCAATAAATCCATTAAGACAACTGCATATGAAGCCAGATGTCTGATTTGAATTGCCGACAGTGCATTAGCCTGCGTGCGGATTTGTCGGAATCACGTGTTGGAATAATGAGACAGTAGGCTACACAGGTATTTCTGGTTAAACCTAGCTCTTATAACTTCTTTATTTTAATTAAAAATGAACAAACAAATGAAACAGTTTAAATAAATTCATAGCATTGTCCGCTTTGAAATAACTGACATATCTTCTTCAACAGGATAGGGGCTTAGGCTACTTCTTTATTTCTCTTTAAATATAAGAAGCCTAATATAGGCCTACATATAAACAAACATGTAAAAGAATAAATTAACAAATGAAGCAATTTAAGATTTGAATTATTTTAGTTGAAAATAATGCATTTGTAAACAACAGTTTAAATAAATGGTATTGTCAGCCTTGAAATAACTGACATCTCGTCTTCAACGAGACCCTTTTTATTTCTCTTAAATACAAAAAAGTAATATATAAATCTAAATAAACGTGTAAAATAATAAATGAACAAATAATGCAATTTAAGATTAGACTTCTTTTAGATTAAAATAAATGAAAACTGTTTAAATAAATTCACAGCATTGTCCACTTTGAAATAATAACTGACCTCTTGTCTTCAAAATAATATTTGATTTCTGTAGGCTATTTCCCTTTAAACACAGCATAAAAAATAACTAATAAATCTAAACAAGTGTAAGTTAGTGTAAAGTGTAAATAAATAATCAAATCAAACACAAATTAGGATTAGCCTATAATTATTTAAGTTGAAAAAGCAAACGTTTGTATTCAGACTTTTCCTACACAACAAAATAAATATAAAATGAATGATTTAACGGGAGTGGTCTTACTTTCCCAAGTTATCCAGTGTTCTTCAGGTTTCGGCTTCTCCCTTCAGTTTACCGCGCATGTTGTCGTGGAATTTGTCTGGCACGCGCAGGTTGCAAGAATATAAACACTGAATTCCTTTTATTTTATTTATAATTCAATATTGTAATATAACCACTGTCCATTTTTGTAAGATTCTATAATGATGTATTCCGATATTGTAATGCACATTGACTGTCTAAAAAAAAAAAAAAACGACTGCTCGACTCAAAGAATCACAGTCGACTGAGGGGTCTCTGACAGATGATTCGAATTGTCGACTTTCAGGGGGCAGCCCTAAACAAATGTATTGTATAAGATAAGTATAACTTCCTTGGATTTATGCTCAATAGTTTTGGCTATATATCCCATTCATTTTCCAGGTTTCCACTTCTGGATTTTATTAAAATCTTCTTGGAGTACTTTAGTAGCTTCCAGACTATTAGCTGGGCCTCCCAGTTTTGTATCATCTGCAAATTTGACCCTGTCAAGGTCATTGATATAAATTAGGAAGAGCAGTGGTCCCAGCACCGATCTTTGTGGGACTCCACTTCTAACAGCTCCATGCTCAGATAATATCCCTCCTGCTACTCTTTGTGTTCTACCCTGTAGCCAGTTCCAGATCCACTCTGAAATACATCCTCTAATTCCTACTGTCTTTATTTTACTAACAAGTCTTTCATGTGTTAAAAATGCTTTTTGGAAAACTAAGTATATAAAATCATAAGCCATGTTATAATCAAAACACTTGGTAGCTTCTTCAAAGAATACCAGAAGGTTTGTCAGACATGACCTTCCCTTACGAAAGCCATGCTGGGTATCCCTTAGGATGTTGCTATTTTCAAGAAATACTTCCATCTTGTCTCTAATGATAGATTCCTTTATTTTCCATGTGATGCAAGTTAAACTTACGGGAAAATATAGAAAATATAGTACCCCAGGGACCACAATGCAGTATAAGAACTGCCATAAACAATTACAGATAAAAATAAATAAAAGAATTAAAATTATAACAAAGAAAAAAATTTTTATCAAAGTTAAATTGGACCGTATATAATCATATAATCGTTGATTTGCTTTTGAATAAGCTATGATTGTGCGCACATTACACGGGAAAGCCCTGAAATTGGCAATTCGCCATATGCTGTGCGACACGAAAATTGCAAACAGCTGCGGTGAAATTGCAATGCACTGCTTGATCTTGACTGACACTCCCTCAGCAGTGGTTCCCCTATAACTTTGGTGCATGGTGAGTCACGAAATTACCAAATGGCTCAGACGTTTCAAAATCCCTGATGAAAATACCACTTTGCCAGTGTGACTGCTTACAACATACCATGTGCCGGCAGGAACATAGAGCCCAATGTTATTTGTTGTTTAATTATATGCAGTTACATGCATACATTGTATACTAAATTATATCTCAACAAAAACACATTTTCAATGTACAAAAATGTCAAGTTACTTACCCATACAAAGAATTATCTGTAAGTCATTCATTCAAACTTGCTAAATCTAGGCCTTCCTTTAAAGGTATTGATATCAAAATGAGGCCTAGTTACTACAAGCAATATTGCCTATCATAGCTCATGCAAATTAAACAAGCTATATTTCAAAGCAATGCTACCCAAAGTTTCCTAAATTATTTCACATAACTTGGCCCCCATGTTTTTTCATCTCATCTCATGAAGAGAAGTAGGTCATTCAAACTTTGTCTCTCACATCAAAGTGTCAAGTGTGAATTGACAAGTCATTTACAGTGAATCTGCAATTCAGCTGGTACACTTAAAAAATGATAAAAATGACTACACTATATATTTGAACAGAATTATGTGCATCAAGTGCTTTAGCTGTATGAACAACACATAAGAAATACAATTCTTTATTATTATTATTATTATTATTATGGGGCCAATCACCAAGGGTGTGTAGGACCCCTATTATTTTTGCTAGGATTCTTCTTATTCTTCCTCTTCCTCTTCTCCCTACATTTTCACCCCTTTCACATGCTCAATAACTACCAAACAAAATTTGGCATGCTTGGTATTGTATTCCTTCCAATTTATTATGCATGACACGCATGCAAAAGGAACTCTAGGTGGCGTTACAGTGCCACCTGCAAAATTGCAACTTTGAAAAAATTATTACGCCCAATGCATTTGACATGCATCCACCAATTTTTTTTCCTCACGTCTGCCGCCTCATTTTGAACTTATAACATCATTGAACCCCTGGTGTCTGCCTTGTTTATTTTCCTCCATTTCATTTTTTTTTTGAAAAACTAAAACTTTTTCATACTTGTCCTAGAATGTCAGCCCCAATCTCATTAGGCATGTTTGGTCTAACACATGTACCTGTATTAAGTTGCGAAGGAAATTTTGATATCTTAAAATATGTTTACAGGACTGAAATTTCAATTTGGACAAAAATGGCTGACAATGCCCAAAATATGTTTGGCCACAAACTTGCTGATTTTGACGATACTCCTAGGCATGATAGATAATTATATTGTGGACAAGCACACACAGCCTCACAGTGTTTTAGTGCAAAATATTCCTTTGCATAGGCTCCATTTGGCCAAATTGTAACAAAAAAAAAAAAAAAGAATGCTTCGTTCCAACAGTCCTGAGAAATACGTGCCGCTCAATCCAAGATTCTTAAAGATAATCAAATATGAATATGCAAAAATTGTTCAAAAAATCTTTGCCTGTACCTTTACATCCAGCCACTGTTGAAATTTTGGAAATTTCAAAATTGAAAAGGGACCCATGTAAATGATGTGCATCTCATTCTGCGAACCTAGCACCCACGGTACACTACAGCTCAACTCAAAATTGCAATATTCAAACCATTATTGCCGATATCCCCTTACATGCAATAAACACCATATTTTGTATGCATGCTATATGGATAAGGTTTACAGTCTATGACAAATTATACAACCCCAATTCCAAAAAAGTTGGGACAGTATGGAAAATGCTAATAAAACAAAAAGGAGTGATAATGTAAATTATATTCACCCTGTACTATATTGAAAACACTACAACAGGACATTATTTGATGTTTTACCTTGTGAATCTAATTGTTTTTTGAAAATATACAATCATTTCAAATCTGATGACTGCAACACGCTCCAAAAAAGTTGGGATAGTCGAGTGTTTACCACTGTGTAACATCATCATTTCTTTCAATAACACTTAAGCGTTTGGGCGCTGAAGACACCAGTTGGTTAAGATTAGCAAGCAGAATTTTCCCATTCTTCCATTATGCAGGTTTTCAGCTGTGCAATTGTACGGGGCCTTTGTTGCCGAATTTTGCGCTTCATAATGCGCCACACATTCTCATTCGGAGACAGGTCAGGACTGCAGGCAGGCCAATCTAGTACCCTCAATCTCTGTTTACGCAGCCATGCACTTGTAATCCGGGCAGAATGTGGTTTGGCGTTGTCCTGCTGAAAAATGCAGGGACGTCCCAGGAGAAGATGGCATCTGGATGGCCGTATATGTTGCTCCAAAATTTGTACATATCTTTCTGCATTAATGGTGCCCTCACAGATGTGCAAGGTACCCATACCATGGGCACTGACACACCCCCATACCATGACAGACGCTGGTTTTTGGACCTGATGCTGGTAACAGCTCAGATGGTCCTTTTCCTCTTTGGCCCGGAGGACACGATGGCTGTTTTGTCCAAAAAGTATTTGAAATGTTGACTTGCGGACCACAAAACAGGCTTCCACTGTGCTACTGTCCATCTCAGATGAGACCAAGCCCAGAGAAGTCGGCGGTGCTTCTGGACAGTGTTGATGTATGCCTTCTGCTTTGCATAATAAAGCCTTAACTTGCATCTGTAGATGTAGCAGGGAGTGGTGGACTGACAAAGGTTTACTAAAGTATTCCCGAGCTCATGTCATGATATCCATTACCGACGCATGACAACTTTTAAGACAGTGACATCTGAGCGATCAGAGATCACGTGTATTCAGAAGTGGTTTTCGGCCTTTACGCACCGAGATTTGACCGGATTCCTTGAATCTTTTAATTATATTTTGCACTGTAGCAGGTGAAATGCCCAAAATCCTACCGATTTGTCTTTTGGGAACGTTGTTCTCAAAGTGCTGGATTATTCGCTGACGCATCTGTTGGCAAATTGGCGAGCCTCGACCCATTCTTGCTTATAAAGGACTAGGCCTTTCTTGGAGGCTCCTTATATACTATAACATGATTGCCTTACCTGTTTAACGTCACCTGTATCACATCACCGTGATATTTCAACTTGTCACATTGTTATTAGTCCTAAATTGCCCCTGTCCAAACTTTTTTGGAATGTGTTGCAGGCATAAATTTCATAATAAATGTATGTCTTCAAAAAACAATAAAGTTAATTAGGTAAAACATGAAATACCTTGTCTTTATACTGTTTTTGTTTGAATACAAGTCAAAGTAAATTTACAAACTACTTTTTATGCTTTTATTTGCATTGAATTTACCGTCCCAACTTTTTTGGAATTGGGGTTGTAAGATTCTATGGCAAATTTTGGCTGAACAACAATGACTTTTCTGATAGAATTTAGTTCAGATACACAGACTGCATTCTACCTCTGGCAGCCATAAAACCCCCCTCCTTCCCCTCCACACGCAAACATCTGCAGTGTGCTGTTCTTGAGCCTTACCGTATAGCTATATTCTGTTTTCTACAAGCATAATTGCCCTATAAATTATTTTGCCCATTATTAAAAAATATATATTGGTCTTTTTGAGGTTAAGTGCATCAAAACAACAATATAGGCATCTCTATATTTATGAGACTATGACATTTCATTAAGCACCATGTAAAGACAATGCTTTTTGAAAAAGTGATCATCTTTACATGGCAGTGTTTCAGGAAATGTCAGTCTAATGAATATTAAAATGGCAATATTGTTGTTTTGATGTATTCCAGGGGCCACAGATGTTTGTTACCTTCAAAACTCATCTTACAGTCTTTGCAGTCATTTGTGCAGTTACAGCATATGATGCATGCTTTCCATGTAAATGACATTGTTTCTCAATTAACCTGCTTACAGTTTGCTGCTGGGAAATCATGTTATTTCTGTGGAAAACAGGCATCATATGCTGCAACTGCACAAATTACTCTAAAAACTGTAAGATGACTTGCTGTCATTTTCTATGCAGGTCACCTTTCTTAAACATGAAAACATACACTATACATAAGGACTATATGATAAACAATTCTCGTATCAGGACCGCTTTGTTGGGCGGTGGTTCATATTATGGTCCTGATTATAAATGTTTCAAAGCTTTATTGAATACAGTATTGATAGCATCACTACCACAACTTCACTTCTCCGTTTTAAAGCAACCTGTGGAAGTATTCTCAATAATTGGCATCATTGTAAGTTGGACTAAGAACAGGCTACAGCTACAGTGCTTGCACAAAGACTGTAATGAAGTGCATACAGGATTCTGCACAAGTGACTCGCATTAAGTGATGCATGTTGCGTAACCTCACTTTGTTTAAATCTAGGGAACATATCAGTTATAATCCATATCCTGGATTTCTCATTTTGGGGTAGTGTGCTTTACTTGCATTTCACATTACATGACCACTTGTGGGTGAGAACAGGACAGGCAGAAAGGCAAGGATGTTCAGCAGACAATGGGGGGGGAAATCAACAACTCAAAGTGGTACTTTTGCTCCTGAGAGGCAAATGGCCTGGTGCACAACCAACATGAGGTCCATGTCTGCGCATGTGCCAGGCTTGGAAGAAGAAAGGACAGAATCATTCACACTGCTTGTCTCAATCACATATCGGGATAGGTTTGTAAAATTAAATATTTTATATCATTTTTAGAAATATTTATAATAAATATTTGTAATACTCAATTTTTTCTGTATGTATTTATTAATTGTACCCCCTTTCTCTTGTGCAAAGGATGGTATAGGCTGTGAAGAAAATTTGGCAATAGGGATATTAAAGTATTCTATGTATTTATTTGTCTACAGTAGGTATTTTATTATCATAATATTTATTTAAATATATTTACTTCATTTATTTATAATCATGATATTTAGTTTAAGTCATAAATATTCAAAGATTTCTACATTTTGAAAAATTTACTTTGTAACCAAATATAACCATATCCTTTTTGGAGTGTCATTTTTGTCAGCTGTTTAAAGAATTCATATTGATGTCTTCTTCCATGAAGCAATTTTTGTTATTTGACACTTTTATGTGACACATAAAGTTTGAATGACCACATTTTCTTCAGATGGTAAGATAAACAAAAAACACAGGGCCTTAGGAATACAGCATGTTTATTTTGTGTGAGCTATGATGGCCAATGTTGTTTGTTGTAACTTCACCTCATTTTAATATGAATACTTTTAATGGCAGGCCTAGATTTTACCAGTTTGAATGAATTACTTGTGTATACGTTTTGTATGAGTGAATGGCTTGGCATTTTTGTACCTTGAAAATGTGTTTGTTTTTTGAGATATCATTTCTTTTTGTACTGTGTTTACTATCAGAGAAAGAGACACGTACATACATGCAAACACGCATACATTCCTGCTAGAAGAAACATATTGGCCTGGATTCAGTCAATAGAAATTTAAGTGTTTGTAATATTTTTAATTGATTATGGTACAGTAAATGTTTTATTGGGTTGTATGGTATGGTAAAATGTAAATAATGACAAAAATATTCAAATATCTCAGTGATTTATGTGTTTGTCATTGTATTGTTGCATCAAAACAGCGGTGTTTACACTTGGAATTACAATTTTGTGATGTCTGAGAACTTGCTTTGCAAATCCAGTACATGTAAAAGATCTTCACATCTTGCCGCATTGTAATTTGTGTAACATTTCCTTGCCTTTCTGCTTTCCAAAACATTAGCTGGACCGCAAACAATCTTCCTGTTTGTCCAAAATGATCACGTTCAACCAAGTCCTCAGGCAAGAAAGACATTTGTGTCCAGCTAGTTTGTCCAATTGTTCTTTGATTTTATTGTGTCTTCTATAGACATGTACATTGGAATTAAGATGAAGAGAGTAAATGTAGCCCAACTCTGACGATGACATTAAGTGGCTACAGTCCTTACATAATCTTTCATTTGTAACATTGAAGGATAGCAAATCTGATATCTGAGGGCGCTTGGCGCACATTTGTGTGAGGAATTTTGTAACATCTTGCTGCTGAGGTGTATTGAAAGGTTCTCCCATAAAGTTGCAAATTTCTTCAGTGTTCAAAGAAACTGCAAAATGTAGTTTATCATACTTGGTGGCAAAGGTCATTAAGAATGGTTTGATCACTGTTTTTTTTAGAGAGTGCTTAAATGGCTGTCAATGAAGACACTGTACTGTGGTATTGGCATAGCATGAGGTGAGACTAGAATTGAGCAAACCTCTGACCATGTGATCAACTATTGGGGTGCTTTGGAAAGTGGATGGCATTTGCTGGTCTTGCACAAAATTTTTGGATTGACTCAAGAAATGCACACAGACTTTCACTTAGTGTTTAGTGCTTCACTTCTGGCTAATCCTCTCGGCACTGTAGAGGGCTCAGGGTACTGTACTCTGCAACAGCAGCTGGATGTGCTGTAATGGAGGTTGGGTTAAAATGAATTGGGAGAAGTCCACTCAGAGAAGTTACCCTGGATAGAGCAACAAAACTTTGGGGCACGGGAGAAAATGGAGTTACCCACGTCTATCAACCAGAGGTGGACAATCCAGGTTCAGGAAGTAAAAGTTCACCCCAGGATTTTGTTCCAGTCACCTGGATTTGCTAATGAGCACCATTCTTCAACCAGGAGGTAGAGCTAAATCAGCTGGCTGAGTTCAGGGGTGGATGGACATGGCAGGACTTTTACTTTCTGACCCCTGGAATGTCCACCTCTGCTATCAACACTGCTGAGTGTCATGCCTTGACATTTTTTAATAGTGAATGAATGGGTACCTATTACAAGGAACTGTTCTCGAAAAATGTATGCTCTGTCCATGACTTAAAACTTGGAACTTGTTCTTTCAAATGTGTGTGACTCTCCATTGTTAAATGCAGTAGTTACTGATTTCACAATGTGAGGATTTTCAGTGTAGAAAAACAGCCTGAAGTTTCCCTATAGCTCCATTAAGACGTTTGGGAATGCAAATATTTATTTGAACCATCAGTTTTCACCTGTATTGAAATTTCCTATCCTTTCTTTTTTGTGGGCAGTCCATACTATCAGTTGCCACAATATGAATGTCCTCACCGGGCATGCTATCCAGCATTGCATTGTGTATCTGGTTACAGGCATCTCGTGTGCACATGAGGCATGTTGCGTTTGTATCTTTTTCATTCAGTTGTTTTATGTATTGAATGATTTTCAGGTAGAAATGTCACTTCCAGCAATGGGTATCAGTCACGAACACAGCATAGCATAGTCACTGCTGTTTGTTGCTCCAAGTCTGGCACGATTAAGCAATTGTGCATAAACTACTTTTTTTTTTGCCACATATTGATCATCAGTTCATCATATATGAACATTTGCCAAAGGTCAAAGGTGTACTTCTTCTTGTGTAAGTGGGACAACAGGTCGTTTCTCATGAGCAGGAGGAAGCTGAAGTAAGATCCCCGAGAACAAGATATGGATTTTTCCAAACCAGCCATCATTTGCATTGGTAGTCAAAAAAAATTCTGATAGATGCAGGTGAATATGTATAAGACATTTGAAATCATTGATACCTCATCAGTTATGAGGAGTTTGATATCTCTCAAGTCTGAACAAAGTCAGTGAATCGCTTCATCTGAAAGAGTTCAATAAATTGGTGTTTGTCCATGTTCTACTGGGAGCGTTAGCAACCTGTGAGTTGTAATCCCACTGATATAGTATGCTGCTACTCCTGTAGGGACTGTAATGGTGACTTGCTTCTCAATTTTTTGTCTAACCCATGCAGTGAGGGTTTTGATGGAGGACTACTGAGTTGCTGCTGGAAGTGGTGGGCCAGTGGGGGGCAGTCTTCCCTCTGGTCAAATAAACCCCAACGCCCCAGTGCAGTGATGGGGACACTGTCCTGTAGGAGATGGCTTCTTTCGGATGAGACGTTAAACCGAGGTCCTGACTCATTGTGGTCATTAAAGATCCCATGACACTTGTTGCAAAGAGTAGGGGGTTCCCCAGTGTCCTGGCTTAATTCCCAATCTGGCTCTCTCCAACTTGCCACCTAATCATCCCCTGATTTAATTGGCTAAAAAAAAAAAAAAGTTCTCTTCCTTAGCTAATGTGTGGTGAGCTTTCTGGCGCAAAATGGCTGCCGTGCATCACCCGGGTAGGTGCTACACATTGGTTATGAGTGAGGGGAGTTCCCACTCATCACTGTAAAGCACTTTGAGCTTTCGGAAAAGTGCTATATAAATGCAATGATTAATTCATGCATGCATAACGTTATTTTTTTCCTCTCCGGTTTCTGCTGCTAATTGTCCGGAGCCATCCACACACTTGTAAGTTGTGGGCTTGGTGTCTCCATCTCGGCGTTTTTACGTAGTAACATTAGCTGTAATTTATTATAAATTAATTACAATAAATATTTTTGTTCTGAGATATAATTAAAATATTTCCAAGCACAAGTGATCCTTCAGTCTTTGCTATTTTGTAATGATTTTTCTTGTTACTTATTCAACACATTTATTTATTTATTTATTTATTTTTCCGGTTTCTGCCGCTAGTTGTCCGGAGCCACCCGCACATTTTAAAATTGTGATCTTGGTGCCTCTGTCTCGGCAGTAACTTACTTAGACATAGGGAGAGAGAGGGTGATAGTTAGGGAGTAAAATATGGCCAAAGCTGTGTGAGGGTTGCAGGCTGATCGTGCTTCTGGAAAGTGATTTCTAGGGTGAGTTTGTCTGCTACCGTTGCCAACTGGTTGAGCACCTCGAGAGCAAGGTTCTTTATCTTGAGGGCCAGCTTGCTGGACTCCACAGTTCCCAATTAGCAGAGTTCCAGGAACGGAGTAGTGTGTCCTTAGCGTGCACGCCACAGCTGGAAAGGGGGGGGAAATCCAGAGCTGTCAGGGAGAGACAGTTGGGTGACAATGGGGGGCAGGCACAGAAAAGGGTGTGTACACCACACAGGGGCAACATCTCCAGAGGTTGTGACGTGCACCCAATTTTGGCCCTTGCAGGAATTGGATCTCTTGACCCTGAGAGTGGGAGGACTGATGAGCCACTTGGGACCCAGATGGCCACATTCTCCTAGAAAACATCCTAGAGTTGGTGATAGTGGGGGACTCAATCATTAGGGGGGTAGCATAGTCTGTTCACATGAAAAGGAATCCTGTATGGTGTGTTGTCTTCCTTGTGCCCAGGGAGGAGATCTCCTGGAGGGTGCAGACAAGCTTTTGGCCAGAGCGGGGAGGGATCCATAGGAACCAATGACATGGGTAAGGGTAGGTTTGAGGTTCTGTGGGACGAAAGGATTAGGAGCAGAACGTAGTTTTTTCTAGAATACTACCGGTACCACGTGCAAGTAAAAGTAAGCAGAAGTTTTTTTTGGAGGTTTAACATGTGGCTACAAACCTGGTGTAGGAAAGAGGGGTACAGGTTTATGGGGCACTGGGACTACTTCTGGGACAGGGGTGACCTGTAAAAACACGACGGGCTGCACCTGAACTGGAGGGGTACTGCTGCACTGGGCCAGCATATGCTTAAATTAGCACAGGATTATTTATACTAGGGATTTGAGGGGCATGGAGGTCAGAAAGTGAAAAGCGTAGGAAATTCAGACTGCAGACCTGCCAACCCGCACGCATTTTGTGTACCAACCACGCAATTCTTGGTCAAAATACGCAGGTACGAAATGCCAGCTGAAACTACACAAATATATATATATATATATATATATATATTATTGTAATTTATTTACAGAAAACAATCAATCAATACAAAACAATACCGTACATTTATTCTGTATTTAAACTACATCCCTCAGATTGGACCAGATGCTACTACCTTGTGGTTCTGTAACCCCTCCCCAACCCACTCTCACTCAACATCCACTGATACGCAGCGGTACTTTATTATCCACTGAGGCGTAACGCTGCATTGCTGAGGTAAAATGGGAAGTGGGGGAGTAATAATCAAGCACAAAAAATGTGACCGTAATGTTAACATATAAAACGTTAAAACATGTTCGGTAACTTCACAAGATGATGCATTTCTAGGGGTATATCCTAATGAGATAAATTTGTATATATAGTTAGCCGTAGTAGCTCGCATACGATGTGATTAGACAACAGACTGACTGACTAACGTAGAAAATTTAAAAATTAAATTTTTATTAAATAATTGAATGCAATTCATTTATGGTTATCAGTTTGTATAAGCACACATCATATAATGCAATATTAATCATTAAAAAATGGTTTTGCAAGTATATCATAATATAGCCCAGTGCAGTGCAAGTAATATTTTGGAATCCGGTCAAATTATACAATTTTGTCTGATCACTTTAACAGTCAAAACTAGAATTATGAAGAAAGGATTGTGTGTGTGTGTGTGTGTGTGTGTGTGTGTCTTGCGGACTGTCGACGCCACGTGGAGGGGAAAAAACATTTTAAATTATGGCTGTTACAGATTCAGTCCCTAGAATTAACTAATTCTTCCTGCAAGCACATGATTTGAGACCAATTCGGGCATAAACCCTTTTCACTACTGACTATTGTGGTACTCAAAATATTTTCCAAAGGTTGGCAGGTCTGAGACTCTCAGGATGGAAGCTGTCAGGGCTTCCTATAATATTGTGAACACTAATTAAGTTTTTATAAAGCAAAGTTGACATAAAGGTGGCTTGGGATGGAGGGGGGTGAGGGAAGGGGAGTGGATGTGTAGGTGTAATAATCTGAAATATCTTTATTTAAATGCTAGAAGTATAAAAAATACATTTTTGTAACTTGAAGCTGCTATGAATAGTGGGAGCTATGACAGTTGGAATTACAGAGAAATTACTTGGGAAGGAAGATGGGGATGAATATAATATAGACAGGTACAAACCCATTAGGAAGGATCGATCCAGTAAGAGAGGTGGGGGTACAGCTTTCTATGTAAAAGAAAATTTTAATGTGCAGAAAATTCCCAAAATTTATCTGCTCGTGCCTAGTGAGGATATTTGGATAAAGCTCATAGGGAAAGATGAAAAAGGCCTTATGGTAAGCGAGTGTTACTGGCCGTCAGCTTCAGACAGTAGTGTGAACTCAATGCTCTTTGGAAAACTAAAACAAGCTTGTCAGCATTGTGTGACTATTATTATGGGTGACTTAAATTACCCTGCTATTAATTGGGAAATAATGACAGGACAAGGAAAAAGTGAGGAAGAATTTTTAGATGTTATAAATTTTTGGCACAATATGTCAGTCAGCCTACAAGAGGGAAATCAATTCTGGATCTGGTGCTGTGTAATGATCCGGACAGAATTTGTAGCACAGAGGTAATGGATCCATTTGGGACTAGCAATCATTCTGCATTTAGATTTGATGTATTATGGAAAATTAACAAGGCCTCCTCTATGGCCACGGTGGAACTTCTTAATTACAAGACTGTGAATGAAAAGTGGAGCCGGTTCAAAAGGGTTATTCTTGAGGCGCAATGTAAATTTATTCCAAAGGTAAAGAAAAAAGTTGAAGAAGCGGGGGAATTGTATAAGATCTATACAAATGACAGCACTGAGAGTAATAAGGCTGAATATTGTAATATGCATACTAAGGTTAAAAAAGAACTACAGGAAGTCAAGTGGCTTTAAAAGGCAAATTGCCCAAGATGCAGAAAGTAATCCGAAACGTTTCTTTCAATACTGTAGTAGCAAATGGAAAGTCAAAGAGGATATCAAGAGCATCAGGAATGAAGAAGGAGCATTGCTTTCTGGAAGCAAGGCAATGTAATACCAATATATAAGAAAGGGGACTGTACTGATCCAGGAAACTACAGGCCTGTTAGTTTGACTTGCATCACATGTAAAGTACTGGATTCTATCAGTAGAGACAAGTTGGAAGTATTTCTTGAAAATAGTTCATGACTGACAAATCTTCTGGTATTTTTTGAAGAAGCTACGAAGTGTTTTGATTATAACAAGGCGTACAATATTACCTACTTAGATTTCCAAAAGGAATTTGATACCACATGAGACTTGTTAGTAAAATGAAGACAATTAGAGGATGAATTTCAGTATGTATCCAGAACTGGCTACAGGGTAGAACAAAGAGTTGTAGGAGGGATGTTATCTGAGCAGGGAACTGTTGGAAGTGGAGTCCCACAAGGATCGGTGCTGGGATCACTGCTCTTCCTTATTTGTATCAATGACCTTGTCAGGTGAATAGAAAGTACATTAGTCAAATTTACAGATGATACAAAACTGGGAGGCCCAGCTAATAGTTTGGAATGTACTAAAGTATTCCAAGAAGATTTAAATAAAATCCAGAAGTGGGCGGACACCTGGAAAATGAAATTTAATATAGCCAAATGTAAAGTTCTGCATGTGGGAAATAAAAACATTAGGCAGGATTACTTTAGGGAAGGAACAAAATTGGAATGTGCTCAGTTTGAAAAAGGGAGTAATGGTTGATCAAAGCATTTCTGGTTCTAGGCACTATGCTGTAGCAGTAAAAAAGGCCAACAGGATGCTGGGATATATGGCCAAAAGTATTGAGTATAAATCCAAGGAAGTTATACTTATTTTATACAATACATTTGTTAGACAACACTTGGAGTATTGTGTGCAGATCTGGGGACCGTACTACAAGAAAGATATAGAGGCTCTGAAAAACGTTCAAAGAAGAGCAACAAAATTGATTCCTGGTATGAAAGATAAATGCTATTCGCTTATATCACGCCGGTCGCCATTTTGAAATTTTCCTGTGCGAAAACGAGGCTATGGTGGGAAGTGTTCTAGGAGCGGTGCTTACATGAAGCAAAAATACATGAAGCAGAAAAGCGATTTGAGCCAGTGATGCTACTATGGCATATTGTTGTGTACCACGCTGTACGTCGTATCAAAGACGAGAATGTGATCAAGGCTTGTCTTTCCACCGATTTCCGAGTAACCCGGACACCCGTCGCCAGTGGATTGCCTAGATAAGGCGAGATGTTGGACCTTATTTTCAGGGCAAAAAATCTAAAATGAATTTGCTCCTTTTTTAGTTTGCAGTGAAATACTGGGAGATTGCGGGTTAAAGTATACATGTCCTGGATCAAAAACTTCTTGACCACAAGTTCATAAAATCTAAGGGTGGATATGTAGAACTACTAAAGATCTATGAAGCAAAAACTAAGCAGTGTACCCAGCATCTCCAAATCTACCCACAATGTCTAAATTATTAACACTGGTCTAAAATAGCTAAGGGTCCAGAAACAAATCCAAAATCTCTCCAAAAAGGAATATAATGCTTTTTGTCCATTGTAAAGCATATGAGCCCCTTATGAAGGTTTAAGATGAAACATAGATATAATTTAAACATAATGCAAACATATAGTCACACAATGCTGCACAGTACCTAAATGTGTAATAATTAACTCTTGTATGTAGCCTATTTCGATACTCTGTACACTCGTATGTTTTCTTGTATGGGAATGGGACGATATAAAAACATTTTTCAGCCGTCCACCGGCGTTTTGGCAATGTTTCAACACTCTCCTCATCACTGTTGTATGCGTCACAAAAACCATTACGCTACTAACTAACGCTTACATTACAGTGTGAAATATCCACATTACATAATACCACTAACCTATTTAAAGACACTCAATTTCTAAAATAACGTAGCCTAATAACCGAAATATTTTGAGCAGTAATACTTACATAGCAATGATGAAATCTTATCTATGTTCCGTAGATGGAGACAGAGACAGTAAATCAATGACAGTTATATCCGCTTCTGTTTTGCTCCAGAAAACGATGTCAGATAGGTCTATCAGCAAACATATGGCTTAGCTATGCCCAGAAGTCCTCAATAATAATGGTATTTTCCAAGGAATTATGAAAAATCGTTTCGTTAGGTACAACGTCTTTTAATGCTACCATATAGAGCGAATGCCATGGTAAGAAAATGTTCGGTTACGCTAACCTATAAAACGCTATTCCAAAAGCAAAATTAGACATGTTATACATCGTTAGAAAGCTTATACTCTCACCTACTGATTGAGCGTCCGCCATTTTAGCAACCTCACACAGTAAACAAACATAGGCTACTACCACACGGCTTTATTTATGGGCGGTGGCTTGACCGAAACAAAGTGACAATAGCCAACGAAATCAAACATGCTAATTAAACTGCACCCCCATCACGCCTCCAAAACCCAGCTGTAAGAATCACTAAAACAAGCCGACTTTGCTGACAAATTATAAGTATTTAGTGACCCTAAAAATGTTGTTTATTCTATTGAGTGACTTCTTCAACACTTTAACTTTCGTAATATGAAAAAAAGGAAAACAGTAAAAAAAAATTTAAAAAACCTTTTTTGCCTCCTAGCGCAATTTCAAGATTTGCGACTTGCGGACCTTTAGTCCAGCACCCGTCACATATGTACGGGTTCCTTGACGTGCTGATAGCGACCACCCTTTCTCGTATTAATCTCAAATACGCAAGATAGGACACTTATACAGTATGCTAGCAAATTTATGTCAAGTTCCATTCATTTATATGGGGTGGTTGATACACGTCCCCTTAGCAACCAAAAGCTAGTGCTGGACCACCTCTGACTTATTTGCCGGCACAGAAAAAAATCGCGAAAGTACTGAAAAAATAACCAATGGAGGATAACAAGGACATTTTTTCCTACATAACTAGGTACAGGTTGTTACCGATATTTTGCCGATTTCATATATATTTGCAAATCTGTTTACGTTTTTCTGTCTGTCGAACGAAAGTGGTCGATTATAGGTGCTCTCACTCTAGCTATGGCATGTCATCACCTCTGTAATGTTATTTGTTGTCCTCCGTGTGTCAGTACATCTGTATCGGTGGTTGTAGCTGTGTGTCCTTAGCTCCTACTCATGCGTGCAGAATCAGAATCAGAATCATGTTTTATTGCCAAGTAGGTTTTCACATACAAGGTCTGGTCCAGCTGCTTTGCGGGGGTTCTGTCTCTTGAATAGTCTATTAACGTCCCTCTCCAGGAGGGAGAGAGTTGTACGTGCCACGTACCAGCCTCGCATTCACCAGCTCTAGACCACCAGCTCCTCCTCCCCCATCTCAGCAGGGGCCCAGGCCTCTCCACAATTGCCCACCTCAGAGGCCCCCTCCACCTCCCCTATCACAATGACAACTCTCTCCCTCCTGGAGAGGGACGTTAATAGACTATTCAAGAGACAGAACCCCCGCAAAGCAGCTGGACCAGACTCCACCCTGAAGCACTGTGCTGATTAGCTGTCTCCGGTGTTCACAGACATTTTTAACACCTCACTGGAAACATGCCACGTACCAGCCTCGCATCAAATTCAAAACATTGGTTCTAGCATACCAGGCAGTCAAGGGATCAGCCCCAGCATACCTTCACAAGATTTTCAAACCCTACATGCCAGCCAGATCCCTCCGTTCTGCTACCTCAGGACGCCTAGCACCTCCCCCTCTTCGCACCTGCACTTCCAGAACACGTCTCCTGTCTGTTCTGGCCCCACGATGGTGGAATGACCTCCCTGTGGAGGTCAGAACAGCTGAGACTGTGACCCATTTCAAACGACGACTGAAGACCCACCTCTTCAGGCTGCACCTCTCCCCATCCCTCCCTTCCCCCCCTGTAAATGACTAAACTTAGGGGTGTAACTAGGCAGCTGTTTAATAGGTGACTTAGTTGATGCGCCAGTCTTAACGACTACTTGTATTTTTATTTATTTTTATTTTTCCATAGATTGCGTTGTTGCCGTTCTCGTTGTTAGTGTTAATCAGTTTAACCACCAGGGTCCAAGTTGAACTATGCGGTTGTTCCCTGTACTTGGACCGGTACTTCTCTCTAGGGGTTTCGTCATACTTGTTCCTGGTTATGGTTATACACTTTGTTGTACGTCGCTCTGGATAAGAGCGTCTGCCAAATGCCTGTAATGTAATGTAATGTAATGTAATGTAATGAGTCACGGGGGATGGTGTCAGGACTGTCCCATCGTCTTTCAAATCGACAGTAGAACTCATTCAGGTCGTTGGCCAGGCGCAAGTCATTAGTGGAGTGGGGGGCTTATGGTTTGTAGTTGGTGATCTGTCTGAAGCCCTTCCAGACAGAGGCTGAGTTGTTTTCTGAGAACTGCTGTTGAAGTTTCTCAGAGTACAGTCATTTAGCATCTCTCACCGCCTTGCTATACCTGTATTTAGACTCTTTAAACCGGTCCTTGTCCCCACTCCTAAATGCTTCCTCCTTTGCCAACCTTAGCTGTCTGAGTTTAGCTGTAAACCAGGGTTTGTCATTGTTGTAACTAACCCTGGTGCGTGATAGTACACAGTTGTCCTCACAGAAGCTGATGTATGACATCACAGCCTCTGTGTACTCATCCAGACTGTTAGTAGCAGTCCTGAAAACATCCCAGTCAATACAGTCCAAGCACGCACGAAGATCCTCCGTAGCTTCACTGGTCCACTTCTTATATGTCCTCACAACAGGTTTGCAGAGTTTTAATTTCTGCCTGTATGCAGGAATCAGGTGGACTATGATGTGGTCAGAGTGTCCCAGTGCAGCGCGGGGGACGGCGTGATAGGCAAGGTTGATTGTAGTGTAACAGTGTTCTCCTATCTGGTCTGGCATTTAATCAGCTGGCGGTATTTAGGCAGTTCGTGGCTGAGATTCCCTTTGTTAAAGTCGCCGAGGACAATAACGAAAGAGTCCGGGTTTGTCCGCTCCACACACAGTATCTGGTCGGCGAGCATATGCTGTGCCTCCTGCACGAGGGCTTGCGGTGGAATGTAAACACCGACCAGAATGAATGAAGCGAACTCGCGGGGGAGTAGAAGGGTTTACAGTTAATGAAAAAAGTTTCCAGAACAGGAGAACAGTGCTGCATAATCACTGTAACATCTTTACACCAGCCACTGTTAGTATAAAAACAAATACCTCCACCTTTCATTTTGCCGGAGAGCCCTATGTCGCGATCCGCTCTGAATAGCTGAAAGCCCGCCAGCTGCAGTGCAGAGTCCGGTATTGATCCACACAGCCAAGTTTCCGTGAAGCACAAAACGGAAGATGAAGAAAAGTCTCTGTTCTTCTCCACCAGTAGCTGAAGTTCGTCCAGTTTATTGCACAGTGATCGCACGTTAGAGAGAAATATTCCCGGTAACGGAGTGCATAGACCGCGTCTGCGGAGACGCACGAGCGCACCGGCACGTTTCCCTCTCCTCCGGCGTTTCACTACGTGAACAAGGGTGAGCGTACCTTTGACCAAAATTACCAGTAATTCCACATATGAGAAAGTTGGGAAATAAATCCACAGAAGTTGTTTCCCTGATATTCATGAGCTCTTCTCTGGTGAAAGAGTTCCAGATACTATCGCTAAACACTGAATTTACAAACAAAACGAGGCAAAACAATGTGCACCAACACACCGCGGCGCCATCTTAGCATAACAAATAGCATCCGTACGCGCTAACTAGGTTAACTAAAGTAGGTGAAACGCTAGCATGTTAGGGTTAGCTAAATTAACATTAGGCGATAAAGCTGTGCTTAACCTCTTAGCGCATTGCCCCTAGTGGTGGGCACGCCCGCGTGCCTAGATTACTAAAGTCAAACATTCGGTGCTACTGCAACCAACGTGTGAGATGAAAACAGAAACGCGTTGTTTCAGTTTCATTAGTAGACCATACATGACAACTATGCCGAAAACGGAGTTTCGCAGCCCCACCATTGTCGCTCCGGTCGTTCATTTAACACGCACCCCCTCCCTGCAGTCTCATCTAAAAAACACCCCCCACCCTTGACATAATGGACAATATTGTCTATCCTGGCATTAATAAAAATATTCTTTCACCACTAAAAAATCGTATTCCGTCATAGCAGCAAGATAAACCCGACAATAGCACTAAGATATGCCTATACGGCAGTGAAAACGCTGCTCACTGAATAACGAAATAAACGAGAAAAAGTTTTAAAAAATGATACCATGTCATTCTACAGTCAATATCTGGGACTAAATATTGAATAAATATAAAACCTTACTGTTGGTTTTACGTGTAGAGATGTCCCTTTTGAGACTGCGTGGTCATATATTGTCTTGGACAATCCGTTTGGGAAATATAGGCGCATCTGTGACGCCTGGGTATCTTCCAAAATAGCTGTGCGTAACACCACACCTGTTGTTTACGGCGTCGTCGTCCTTTTTACTACAGTCTGACTTGATTTACAATTCATTTATTCGGTAGGCGAGAGTATAAGCTTTCTAACGATGTATAACATGTCTAATTCTGCTTTTGGAATAGCGTTTTATAGGTCAGCGTAACAGAAAATATTCTTAGCATAGCATTCACTTACGCAATCACTCTGTTAGCAGACAAATACGATGCACCTAACGAAACGTGTTCAAGGATATTTCGTAATTTCTTGGAAAATACTATTATTATTGAGGACTTCTGAACATAGCTAAACCATATGTTTGCTGATAGACCTAGCTGACATCGTTTTCTGGAGCAAAACAGAAGCGAATAGAACAATATCATTGATACCGTCTCTGTCTCTATCTACTGAACATAGAGGAGATTTCATCATTGCTATGTAAGTATTACCGTTCAAAATATTTCGGTTATATACGTTATTTTTGAAATTGAGTATCTTTAAATAGGTTAGTGGTGTTATATAATGTAAATATTTTACACTGTAATGTAAGCGTTAGACGGAAGTGTAATAGTTTTTGTGAAGCATGCAACAGTGATGACGTCATAGCTGGAACATTGCCAAAACGTGGTGGACGGGTGAAAATTGTTTTCATGTTGTCTCATCCCCATACAAGAAAACATACGAGAGTACAGAGTATAGAAATACACACGAGTTAATTATTACACATTTAGGTACTGTACCACATTGTGTGACAATGTTTTTGCATTATTTTTTTAATCTGATAGCAATGTTTAATCTTAAACCCTCATAAGGGGCTCGTTTATATGCTTTATAATGGACAAAAAGCATTTTATTCAATTTTGGAGATATTTTGGATATGTTTCTGGACACCTAGCTATTTTAGACCACTGTACTGACTGAAAGCTTGTAATTCCCATTTGAAAATTATGCAACAGTGATTTTCTTGAGTCAAAACAGTTGATTTGTAGTGAAATACATGGATATGTTATGATTTACAGCAATGCATAATTTAGACATTTTGGATAGATTTGGAGATGCTGGGTACACTGCTTAGTTTTTGCTTCATACATCTATAGTAGTTCTACATATCCACCCTTAGATTTTATGAACTTGTGGTCAAGACGTTTTTGACCTAGCACATGTATAGTTTAACCTCCTGCATATATTCAATCTCGCAGTATTTCATTGCAAACTTAAAAAGTGCAAATTTATTTTGGATTTTTTGTCAAAACAGTTGCATTTGTGGCACTTTATTTCTTCCAAAATTATGAATATAAACTAATCTGTGTTAGTATTGTAAATTGTACAAATGTCTTGCTTCATTTAAGCCATTTTTCAAGTCTCTGTGGTGTTCACGTCTGGAGTTATAAAGCTTTAAATAGGGTACCCCCTAAATGGGCAAGGATTGGCAAAATTTGGCTTGTGCCTTAAGAGGTTAAAATCTTGTGCCGTACCACCTGCACATGCGTCCCACTAAACGTCCCTCAAAGGTTGTCCGTGAGTGAGTGACCACAATTTTCCATGCGTAGCCTACGGCGGCAAACCTGCACTTGGAACGGTACTTCTCTCTAGGGTTTTCGACACACTTGTTCCTGGTTATGATTATACACTTTGTTGTACGTCGCTCTGGATAAGAGTGCCTGCCAAATGCCTGTAATGTAATGTAAGTGTCTGAATAAATAATACGGTACTCTGCGCGCAGGTAGCATGGATGGCGAGTTGGTGTTTCGTTTCTTGCTACTAAATGTTTGTTAGTAAAAGCTTTTCGAGAGGATGAAGCATTACTTTTCTTTGGCATGGATCCATTTGAAGACAATATCGGGTGAGTTCGTTTAGTCTTTGAATCCGTGATTATGCTGAGAGAAATCGTATTCCGTAGCAACAAGATAAACCCGACATTAGCCCTAAAATATGCCAATACAGCAGTGAAAACGCTGCTCACTGAATAACGAAATAAACGAGATAAAAGTTTTTTTTAATTATACCATGTCATTCTACAGTCAATATCTGGGACTAAACATTGAATAAATATACAATATTACCATTGGTTTTACGCGTAGAGATGTCCCTTTTGCAACTGAGTGGTCATATATTGTCTTGGACAATCCGTTTGTGAAATATACACGCATTTGTGACGCCTGGGTCGGCTACCTTCAAAAATAGCTGTGCGTAATACCACACCTGTTGCTTACGGCGTTGTCGCTGTTTTTAGTACAATTTGGCTTGATTGACAATTCATTTATTCAGTAGGTGAGAGTATAAGCTTTCTAACGATGTATAACATGTCTGATTTTGCTTTTGGAATAGCGTTTTATCGGTCAGCGTAACTGAAAATTTTCTTATATGCCAGTGTCTGAATAAATAATACGGTAGGCTACTCTGCGAGCAGCACGCAGGTCGCGAGTTGATATTTTGTCTTTTGTTTCGTTTTTTCTCAATGTCCTATCTATTATTTCAAATGTGTATTATTATTCTATCTGTCTCTGAGGCGCTCTGAAATGTGCATTCTCTGCTTAACCTGAGCAATGGATTGGAATATGTGTCTGACATAGTGTTGCACGGTATACCGAAACTTCAGCACTTTTTCGGTACTTAAAAAAAAGAAACTTCGGTATTAGAATTTTCCGACATTCGGTAGTTTTGTGTCAAATGTATAAGCCAGGGAAATGTGTCTCACACATTACTGATTGAGAGGATGAAAGGTGTAAATTGTCAGAATCTTCACTCGATGGCAGTAGCAACTAAGGTTGTCAAGTGAGGTGACTTGCGCTTGTGCACACAGCTTGTTGATACAGCGCAAGCTTCGACTCAGTTCACTTCAGTAGCAATAGGTGTTCCAATTTGGAAATATTTTATTATAGATAGATGCTGTATTGTTATTAAAATATGCTGTTTTTAAATCTATTTAAAGGTGAAAGACCTTTTAAAGATTATTTAGTTTACAACTGTTTAATTTTTTTAATATATTTAATATATTTTTCTATTGTTTAGTGTTGTAACAGTATAGGCCTATGCTTATTAATATGTTGAAGAGGCTTCAACTTAAAGGTTGTTAATAAACCAGGTTGTTAATAAGCCATGAATTTGAAAATGAGGTCGTGAGATGAGATTGTTAGGTACCGAGTATCGAATCAGCATGGTTTAAGTTTCAAGTATCATTTCAGTATTGAGTATCGTGATACTAAACCTGGTATCAGTGTCAAAGTCAAAATTTTGGTATCGTGACAACACTAGTGTGACGCCTTTTTTAGTTGCGGCATAGTAGGTGGTAGGTGGGTTCCTATGGCCTCCCACTACTCAGGCACTACAAATCACCTATGTCGGCCAGATGGTAGCGCTATAACAAAGGGTCATGCTTTAAAGGCCATAACTCCCACACCAGACACCAGTCAGATCAACACAAAACTTCATTGACCTATGCATCTGAATGTGCTCTACAACTTTGCTATTGCGACCTATGCCTGCCATATTGTTTGCCTGCCATTTTGACTTTTTAGTACAGCACGGAAGTGCTGCAGCTCTACATACGCGCCGGGCCATCTAAGTGTTATGACATGCTATCTAAGTGTAAGTGAAGGCCTTTACGGCAAGCAGCTAGGAGACGTGCGTGGCGACGCAACCAAGTAATTCAACACCGTCTGGTCTAGTTTGAAAAACAGATTTTTTTCTACAGGGCTTTTTCAATTTTGGCTCAGTCAGCACCAAATCGGATACAGAGCCTCAGTGGAACAACCTACATAAACGCAATATAAATGGGCCCAATCGGATAAACGGTATGGCCACTGTCAACCGACGAACTTCGACAAAACGCGTTTCTTAGCACACAATTGCCCATAAGTCATCAATATTTCATACAATCATCATAATATTCAGTAGATATGTTGGGTGAAGGTATATGATCATGAGGACGAAACCATTTAAAAATCGCTCCATAGGAGGCGCAATAGTGCCAATGCTTGGACCCCTCCCAACGCCACTTGCGGCTTTAATTATTGTTGTTGTTATTACACATCAAGAGAGAATGTACCGCAAAATATTATTATTATTATTATTATTGTACAAGCATACCACAGTAAATGCAGTCATCAAACAATAGGCTAAAGTAATATGAATATCATGACATTTTGCTGTGCCTTGTTATAAACTTCCAATGCAGCAAACCATAAAGAATCAGTGAAGAGCATGGCTTGATTTAAGGTGATAAGCAACAAAGATATAATTTCAATACTGGAATTCCAGTTTCAGTATAGCTGTCAAACTCACATAACTAGAGTAAACGCAGAGTATTCCAGTTAATGTATTAATGCAAGAAATGTGAGTACTGGTTAAGAAAATTGTCTTTTTACTATGTACTGTTAATAGATGCAGCCTGCAAATATCCCAGGCCTATTGTTACTTTAGTGAGAGTAAAACCAACTCTGTGCCAGAGGAGATTTGTTACTTTCTTGTAAAATTGTACTTACTGTACTTTAGCAGAGAGAGTGGATGTAGATGGTCATTATTTTGTCAGTGTTTGTGGTTGAGTGTGCAGAGCCAGAAGATTCTTAACCTACCGATTGATCATGCAGAATAGTTTACAGTAGCTTAAGTGTTACTAGCATTATATCAGTTCCTCCTTCAAGGACGTGCACTTGTTGTTTTCTTAATGTTATCAACCAGTGTGGGCCTAGAAGTACTCCAACTTCGATCAAGTAGGCTAAATGTAATCTACAGGTCATGCTGTATCATGCAAGTAACAGGGAACTTTGTTATTATTATTATTATTATTAATAATAATAATAATAATAATAATAATAATAATATAAATAATAATAATAGGTCTATTATTATTTTTATTAATAATAATAATAATAATAATAATAATAATAATAATAATAATAATAATAATAATATTGTATAATAATAATAATGCCATTATCATCAGCACTTTTAGTATTAAAATTTAACATATATTCCCATACTGAAGCATTAATGTTTTGTAAATTTTCATAAATGGGCAAGCTGAATGGTCAAGTCTGTCTGGTTAATAAAAATATGAAACTGTAAATAAGAGCAATTTCACCATTGTATGATTAAACATTATTTTGTAGCATACTTTGAAATTGGCATTTACTTGACATGATATAGGCTTTACTTATCAGACAGGAGCATCTCAATTGTCATTTAATTAGTCACTGGTCATCTATTTATTTAATTACTTATTCATGCACAGTACAGGTGTGATGTTAAGCCACTTTGTTTTCTTAAGCAAATTGAGTAGGCTATAGCTTGCTCGCTGGTTTTATTTGTTTTGTAGCTATAAAGTCGGTCTGGATCTTCATTGTGTGGCCTTTTTTTCTCCATATTTAGGTTAACGTTTAATGCCTTATTAAAAAAAAAGATTTCCCCTATTGTATTGTCTGCCCATACATATCACTCAGAGCTTTGTGATGTACACTCACGAAAAGTTGGAATATAACTTTATTTGAATGTTTAATATTGTCTCTCAACTATTATCTGTCCATCACATGCTCTCATAAGTTCATATAAAATACATACATAGCACCCATACATTAACCATATGGTCTTTGAGTGAACTGTATTGTGCCATAAGCAGAATACTTTAATTAGGATGGCAGGTATGCCACCCAGGCAAGTTACACCTTAGTGGGCCATCCCCCATACCTATACAGCACTGAGAGATTGGCACTTTTCAGGGCTCCCCACAGACTCTCAGCCCTTAAAAACATGAATTTCTGTATCTGTACCCCATTTCAACAGACTGAATTCACAACTTCACACGTCCACACAATAAAGCCCCAAACTTAGGGAATTTAGAGTTTTCTCCATTTTCCTGCCTGATTGTATCACAAATGCTCCCAGCCGACTAATATGTCTCCCCATTGGACATTTAACGTAAATCAGCCAATAAAAACAATGGAACAACTCCTTCACTAGTGGCTCACTGGGTAATGCGTCTGCCTGTAAGTTTTGGATGCGTGCCAGCTCAGGTTTGAGCCTCCATCGGACTCATGAAGACCTCTCAGTCATTACATTGCCTTGCTGGGTAACTCAAAATAAAACATTTCAACTATTGCTTCTTCGTTATAACATTCGTAGCTCACTGGGTAACTGGCTCGTCTGTCAATAATTTTGGATGAGCGACACGCAGGGTTCACATCCCTCCTCGGACTCAAGATAACCTCTCGGTCATTATAATGCCTTGCTCGTTAACTACTAGTAAAACATTTCTACTGCTTTTGCATCTGTATAATCTTTGCAGTAAAGTAATTTATATTTCTGTGTTCATACAACTGCAAATTAAATATACCCACTCTTTACGCAATTCAGCATTTGGCATTTTCACCAAGTTTAACATCAGCTAGCTTGCTAACAAGATGACAGACCGACCATATAACAGTACAGATGGCTGTCTAATTCAACTGAATAAATAGGAATTGCCCTTCAGTTCGGTAAGTAACATTACTGGTCGTATAGAAACTCGCACAAGATACTGACTTCTTCACGACATTTAAAGCAAGATTCAAAGAACACCAGGTCAAGTTACTTGAAATTTATTTAGGAAACATTGGGTAGCATTGCTTTGGAATAGAGCTTGTTTAATTTGTCAGCTAAGATTGGCAAGTAATTTGGCACAATTTTTTTTGTTGTTGCCATTTTTCTCCCATTTTCTCCCCAATTTATATATATGTTATACTAATTCCCTGTGTGGACCAGCCACAGTCCTGGTTGATGCGCTATCCTCTGTCGGTCTGGGGATGGTTTAGACTGCCACATGCCTCCTCTGATACATGTGGAGTCACCAGCCGCTTCTTTTCACCTGACAGCTAGGAGTTTCACTGGGAGAGCATAACGCGTGCGGAGGTTCATGCTATCTCCCCCGGATCCCCTCCCCGCTGGACAGGCGCCCCAACCAACCAGTAGGAGTTGCTAATGCAGCGATCAGGACTCATACCCTCACCGGCTTCCCACCCGCGAACACTGCCAATTGTGTTCGTAGGAACGTCTGACCAAGCCAGAAGAACCGCTGCCGGGGATTGAACCCGGCTCTCTGCGGTGGTAGGCGAGTGCTTGTACATCTACACTACCCAGACGGCCATTTGGCACAGTTTTGATATCAATAATTTTAATGGCAGGCCTAGATGTGAATGAATGACTTTTAGACAGTGCTTTGCATGTGTGAGTAACTTGGCATTTTTGTATGTTGAAAACGTGTTTTTCATCAGAACAGATTCTATAATCCGAGTGCATTCTATTTTTGTACATGTATTCACATCGGCACAAAATATACCAAGGTTACTTTTTGTATTTACCGTGCTGTGATAATGTGTATGGGCGGCATGGTGCGGCAGTGAGTAGCTATATTGCCTCACAGGTTTGAATCCAGCCTGGGCCTTTCTGTGTGGAGTTTGCATGTTCTTCCCATGTCTGTGTGGGTTTCCTCCGGGTACTTTGGTTTCCTCCCACAGTCCAAAGAAATGCCGGCAGGTTATTTGGAGACTCTAAATTGCCCATAGGTATGACTGTGTGAGTGAATGGTGAGTGCCCTGCGATAGATTGGCAGCCTGTCCAGGGTGTATTCCTGCCTCTTGCCCAGTGCACGCAGGGATAGGCTCCAGCACCCCGTGCCAGAATGAGCGGGTATAGATAATGGATGGAGAGATGGATGATTATGCGTGTAAAGAAACAAAAATTGTAATTTTATCATGCTCCCTTACATATTTCACAATAAATGGATGGAAATTCACAATTACTTACCAATATATGTTTTCATATATCCCACCTTTTGTCATAGTTTAACCAAATCAAATTCATTCCTTGTAAAATGTGATACAAAAGAAGCAATCTACTTCACAAGCCTGATGTATCCTACGTAGTGAGCTTGTGCATGTTTTATCGAAAGTAAGTTTGTTGTCGGAGCAAGAGCGAGTATAATGCTCGTTCTGGACAGCGAATGGGTAAGGTTTCTTTACAGTAACCTCCAGCAACACACATTTTCACCAATTTCAGATTCAGATTCTTTAATGACCACACAGCCAAGGCTGGTGGAATTTGTGAGCGGTACAGAATTGTAAAAACAGCAGGGTCCCAACATTTAACTCCAACATCACGATAATTTTTAATACAATACAACATGGGACATCCCAGACAATTTAACACAATACAGTATGAGACATAGACACAGAAGCATGACAGACAGCAGACAGGGGGACAGGTGATTAGCAGAGGGAGTTCAGAATTCTTGTGGCAGTGGGATAGAAACTGTTTTTGAAACGGGTTGTTTTTGTGGGCAATGTTCTATGGCACCTTCCTGAGGGTAACAACTGAAAGACGTGATGTGCTGGATGAGTGGGGTCGGAGATGATTTTCCTTGTCCTTTTCACGGTCTGCTTATGGTGGAGAGATTCTGTTGATGGGAGGGGCGTACCAATGATTTTTGATGACCTGTTGACGATGCGTTGTAGTTTATTCCGGGAGCGGCTGTCCAAACTGCTGTACCAGACTCTTAAGGATGAGGTGAGGATGCTTTCTATGATGGCAGAGTAGAAACGGGGCAGAAGATGCTTTCTCACTCAAATTCAGTCTGAGATTTTATGGCCTACCGCATAATCATGTGTAAAGGTCACAGGTTTAATTCCCTGGTAGGACACTGCTGTTGTACCCTTGAGCAAGATTTCTACTTTATCTGAATTTCTGCAGTATATAGCCAGCTGTATAAATGCTATGTAAATGCAATGTAAAAAATTGTGTAAGTCGCTCTAGATAAGAGCGTCTGCTAAATGCCTGTAATATAATGTAATGTAATGGGCATCCTGCATTGATGATGATGTAATTAGCAGGAAAAAACGCAAAATCCCCTAAGTTTGGGGCTTTATTGTGTGTGGACGTGTGAAGTTTGTGAATTCTATCTGTTTGCATGTGGTCAGAAGGTACAGAAGTTAATGTTCTTAAGGGCTGTGAGTCTGTGGTCATTATGGATATTTCTGTAGGAAACCCTGAAACGTGCCAAACTCTCAGGTGTATAGGTATGGGGAATACTGCCCCACCAAACCGTAACTTGGCTGGATGGTATACTTGTCATCCCAATAGTTATGTATATCGTGTTAGGGAGCAGTAGAACTACATGTAATGGAACTACTAACTTAATTAAATTTCCCTCTGGCATGTGGTAGAAAAATTATCAGAAACAATTAGCTTTCAAGTAGCATGGTAGTGTGGACAAAGCTATGTTTTGCCTCTGCAAAAGCAAGACCAGCTTTGAAAAATGAATTTAAATGGTAAACATTTTTAAATAAATAAAATAAAAAATAGACACATGGTCTGTGCAACTGTCTGGAGTTGGCATGTGGAACATACTCTCTGGCCACTTCAATCCAATCCAAGCAATCCGCTTGGATTGGAAGTCGAAGTCTGCCACAGTTTTGTGGAGTCTGCAGTACCATGCAGCCTCTCATCATTCTTTTGGTTAGATTTTGTTAGTTAGCTGCCAAGTTTTTTTGTAAAACAAGCCACGTTTTGTTAGTTTTCCTGAACAAACTATGCCATTTGGGGAGTGTGATTCTCAGTGTGATTTAGGCTTATGTTTTAGATTTTAGCCAGTTGATTTAGCTTGGTGAGTTTGTGGCTTTGGATTCATGAACTGAGAAAGTGTCAGAAATGTGTCTGGTTTGCTGAACCTCTCAGAGAGTGCAATAACATCCTAAGTGCAATAACATCCACAGGGGTCCTGGGGGTTTTCATTCCAACCTCAATCCCAAGAATTTTAACAAGCTGTTAATTTTTCTTAATTAGGTGCTTTTCTATGAGTTAGCAAGCCAATGCTGAAAGTTTCATGCTCAGATCTTCCTTTTGCTACCACTTCTATGTTTTGTCAAGAGACCATTCTTTCTGCCACCAATTTGGCTCCGCCCACAAAATATGTTATCAAAGTTTACTAACACAAAAATGGCTTATTGTTTAAGCTGAATAATGAGTTTTACAATGGTAAAGTAAAAAATATATTCGGATGGATAGGTACCTGCTTATTTCTGGGTTTCCTTTCTTCCATGTGTGGCCAGATGCAAGATAAAACACACAAGCGTGCCATAATACTGAATGAGGTAATGCTTCAGAAACAGAATTGTGCTTTTGGATTGCGGATTTGTATTTATGGTCATGGTCCGCTTCAACCCTGTTCCTCCCCTGCCTATGCCTTGACGCTGCCTGTCCCTCCTGATATATCACTCGGCCCCTCTAAACTGCACTATACTGAACTAGAATTTTGTTGTCTATTCTTCCTGTTAGCTATTACCTCAACTGTAACATACCTAAACCGTGTCATTTGCTGTGATATAGATCCCTTATTGAATTGAATTGAATTCATAAATATCCATGTATAAATATGCAAGTACTGAGATGTTGTGGCAAGAGAGTATTGAAAAATGATTTATTAAAAACTGAAAACTGATTTATCTGCCATAATACTTGCGGTGCCAGTATTGGGGCCTGTAGCATTTGACTTGTTTTGCTTTAGTTTTGTTTTGTGAGTGTTTTTCTTTTTTTTTTTTGGTGTATGCTTTCACATGTGGCTTAAGATAAATTTTGCACGTTCTTTTAAAAACCAACATCGTGGATTGGCTCATTCACCCTTTTGACAGGCCCTTACGTTTTGGCATTGACTTATCGACTTGATACAGAAGTATCGGTTCTTGTGACATCCTTAATATGACTTTCAAACAGAAGGACATCCACCTTTTTTCCTCCATTGAAATGTTAACAAATGTTTATTACAGAGCTAAGCTTACAGTCAAAACATTTTGTCAGAGCTTTAAAATGCACAAGTACATAAATCTATAGCTCATCGTACGTATGTGGGGAGGGTCACTCATAGAAAACGGCTGTGGTAATCAGCTTCATGTCCCCCCTTTTTATTTTCTTGTACCTCCTTCTATATTTCAGACAATGGACATTCATGATAGCTCAGCCTGATATCCCATTTATGTGTTTTTATAGGATTATAATTCAATATAAAATGTTTTAAAAGTTGATTATTTTTGACATTTGTGATGTTTACTGTTTTGAAATGTGAATGTATTTTTGCTTTTATACAGATGTAAATCACTCTGTAATGAAAATAAAATCCAAAATATGAAGCTGACTTAATATGAAGCTGATTACCACAGCTGTTTTCGATAATGAGTACCCCACATAGGCATGATAATAGTTACAGTGGGCTCCAGAATTATTGGCACCCTTGATAAATATGCACAAACAATGCTAAAAAAAATGCTAAACAAAAAAATATAGTTATTGACATCAGCTTTATTTTCCAAAATGTGTAAACTAGTGTGCTTGATTAATGATTCATTAGAATCAACCAAAGTCTTAAATTTTTTAAATAAAAAAAATATTTCCCCAAAAACCAAGTTCCACAATTATTGGCACCCCTGGTTTAATACTTTGTGAAAACACCCCTGGCAAATACGACAGCCATGAGTCTTTTCCTATAATTTGTGAAAAGGTCAGAGAACACATTTGGAGGGATTTTTGACCATTGCTCCATGTAGAACTTTTCAGAATCATTAATATCTTTGGGTTTGCGCTTATGGACCCCCCCTCTTCAGTTCAGACCACAGGTTTTTGATGTAATTTAAGTCTGGAGTCTGAGATGGTCATTGGAAAACATGGATGTTGATTTCACTTAAGCATTTCTGTTTAGATTTTGATGTATGCTTGGAGTCATTGTCCTGCTGGACAATCTACCTATGACCAAGTCCTAGCTCCTTAGCAGAGACAACCAAATTTTCTGCCAGAATTTCCTGGTACTTTGTTGAATTCATTGTGCCATTGATCTAAAATAGTGCCCCGGGAACACTGCCAGCGAAACATCTCCAAGATATCAATGACCCACCTCCATATTTGACTATGGGTGTGAGGTGCATCTCCTGTATGCATGCTCTTTTGCCGCCAAACATGTCGATGGTGTGTATGGCCAAAACGTTCAATTTTGGTCTCATCTGACAGTAGCACTCTCTTCCAGTCATAATTCCAATGAGGTTTGGCAAGCTCCATATTCTTGGGTTTGTTTATTGTGCTCAGTAAGGGCTGTCTTCGTGCCACCCTTCCAAAGAGTTAGTTGGTATGGAGGTGCCATTTTATGTTTTTTTTTTAGACTTGTTGATTGCAAGAAACAAACCAATTTTTCTGCAATTCTTAAACAGTGATCCTTGGATTATTAATATCCTCCCTCGCCATTTTCCTCACCGTCCGTGGGGACACCATGCACTTGCTTCCTCTTCCTGGCAAATTTGCAACCATTCCATATTATTTACACCTTTTTATTATTGCCCTTACAGTGCTAAGTGGTATGTTTAACCGTTTATGTCTTTTTTTGTACCCATTACCAGACTTGTGACGATAAATTATCATCGGTCTCTTCTGAATTTACAGTTATTTGGCTTTTCCCATGCTGATGGATGACAAAGGGATTTTGTATGTTTGTTACCATTTTTATTCTCTAGTGAAACTGGAAGTGATGGAATGACACAATATAGTTCATTTAGACTGAGATGAACTAAATTAAGTAAAATTGTATTGCCAATTTCATTTTGTTTGATTTTACTTACAATAATTATTAAGGGTGCCAATAAAAAAAAAACTTTGAAGCATGAGAGTAAATGTATTCAAATAAAAGTATATAGTTCTCCCATATGTTTGAACATAACATATAGATTATTATCTGTGTCATTTATTATATGCAGCCTTTTTTCTTCATTTTTTTAAGGGTGCCATTAATTCTGGAGCCCACTGTATAAAGGCTTTGTGTATCTGTGGTTTTACATAATTTAAGTATATTTAAGGGCATTTTAGTTCATTTTAACTCAAATGAAGTACTGGTATATGTGTCAGTACTCCTAGAAGTATATTTAAAACAAATTTTAAGTGTATTAAAATGTGTTTCTTAGAAACTTTATTGCAACAGACGTTGTTGCAGTTTAGCATGTAAACACAGTTAAATATATTTAAGATATGTTTAAAAATTACTCAAATATAATTTAAATGCATTTAAGTTCCATTACATTATTCCAAAATAATGAATTTAAGTATATACATAAAAAATATGTTCCTCTATTATTATTTTAAAAATGTGTTTTTACTCAGGTTCTGTTCTTACTCTAATATTAAATTTTGTCTAAAGATCTGAAACCGTTCAGTATGTCCAATATGCAATAATGGAGGAATTCAGGAAGGGGAAAATACTTTTTCACAGCACTGTATACCTTTTAGAAGTACACTTAAGTGCATTTTTTTCACTTGGGAAAATAAATACATGGAACGTGTGGATTAAGGTATCTTTATGGTTTTATGAGTGCAGTGCTATTGTTCACAAAGTGCTCACAAGTTAGTTCATTCATACCCCTTTCCAAAATCTCTTTTGATGAATAAGCTTTGCATGGCTGCCTTTTTGCCAGTGGTGTGTAACTGCGAGTGTGAATGGGTGAATGATAATGAGGGGGGCATGGCTTTTACATTCAGGCATAGCTATCAAGCCCAGAGGGTGAGAGAGAGAAGAGGTTACTAATACACTGGAAGGCATATTCAGTACTCAGAATGTCTTAGCAGATATTGAGATAGAGGATAAAGAAGTACTGGATAAATTACATAAACTAATGGCAAAGATGGCGGGCCCTGGTGGCATATGCCCAAGGGTACTCAAGGAGTTAGATGAGATCATTTGGAGGCCTGGAAGCAAAGTAATGTAATACCAATATATAAAAAAGGGGGCCGTACTGATCCAGGAAACCACAGGCCTGTGAGTTTAAATTTCACTACATGTAAAATACAGGAATATATCATTAGAGACAAGTTAGAAGTGTTTCTTGAAAATAACATCAAAAATGGTTAGCCAGCATGGTTTTTGCAAGGGAAGGTCATGCCTGACAAACCTTCTGGTATTCTTTGCGAATGCTACCAAGTGTTTTGAATAACCCAAGGCTCATGGTATTATATACTTATATTTCCAAAAAGTATTTGATAAGATACCACATGAGCGACTTAACAAAATGGAGACAGTAGGAATTACAGGTATTTCAGACTGGATTTGGAACTGGCTACAGTGTAGAGCACAAAGAGTAGTAGGAGGGATATTATCTGAGCAGGAAACTGTGGATTACTTTAGGGGAGGAACAAAATTGGAATGATCTCAATTTGACGAAGACTTAGGAGTAATGGTTGATTGAAAGCCTTTCAGGTTCTAGACACGTTGCTGTAGCAGTAAAAAAAGGCTAACAAGATGCTGGGATATAGCCAAAAGTATTGATTATAAATCTATGGAAGTTGAATTCGGATGGCAGGTATGCCATCCTGCCAAGTTACGTCTTGGCGGGGCGTCATCCCCCATACCTATACAGCACCGAGAGTTTGGCACTTTTCTGCTTTTTCTACAGAAATAACTACATTGACCACAGTTCAATGCGTATGTTTACTAAAAGTCATGAATGGGGAGCCATATGCATTTTATGACTACAAATATATAGATTTTCTTAAAAAGTTAAAAAAGCTGACCGCTGAGGTGTTTCTACTGTTTAAGTGCTTAAACAAATGTCTACATTCATGTTAGCTAGCCCTGCTCTCCCACGACATACAAACTATTAAGTCTACAACACCTCATTAAAAACATTCACATTTAAAAACATGACAAACACTTTCTTAACTAACAGTAAATTACGTGGGAAAAAAAACGTTCATGCACAAGCTCTTTATTACATTTGAGTCACCCGTTGAACAACACAAAACACGAAATGTGACAGGTGCCGTCTTTTTTAACATCATCATCGGCGATCACTCGGGGTCGAGTATGACTGTCCTCCTTCAGGGTCCTTGTGGGTCTTCAGGTGGGCGAAGAGGCCGATCCTGGAACCACATATTTTGGTGCAGTGTTGGCTGGGGTGAGTGGTAGTAGTTGTGTGTGTAGTTGGGGCCTTTTTGATGGAAGCTCTCTCCTTTCTGAGTCTGCGCTTGTCTTGTGCAGCACAGCGGAGGTCGTTGTCATTTACAGACTATATTTCTCCAGGTCTCCCTGTTGGTTGCTGTGTCCTCCCAGGTGTTAAGGTCTATGTGGCACTTTTTGATGTTTGCTTTGATGTTATCCTTGTACCTTTTCTTCTGACCTCCTGGGGCACGTCGTCCTACAAGGAGCTGGGAGTATAGGACTTGTTTCGGCAGGCGCGAGTCAGGCATACGGATAACATGGCCAGTCCATCTGAGCTGGTGTTGGGCGATGGTGGCAGTGATGGTGGGGATGTTAGCCTCCTCCAGGAGGCTGGTGTTGGTGCGTCTGCCCTCCCAGCTGATTTTAAGGATTTTTCTGAGGCACCTCTGCTGTTGTGCCTCTAGCGCTTTCAGGTGCCTGCTGTACGTGGTCCAGGTTTCTGACTCATACATTAGGGTGGGCAGCACTACCGCTTTGTAGACCAGGACTTTAGTCCTGGCCTGGAGGTGGCGATTTTCAAAGACCCTTTTTCTCAATCTTGAGAATGCTCCGCTGGCACAGCTGAGGCGGTGGTGGATTTCTTTGTCAATATCAGCTTTGGAGGATAGAAGGCTGCCGAGGTAAAGACAGTGATCCACGTTTTCAAGTCTGGTGTTGTCAACGGATATAGCTGGGGGTAGAGCAGGAGTATTTCTCCCGGGTGGTGGCTGGTAGAGGATCTGAGTCTTTTTTATGTTAAGGGCCAGACCAAGTTGCTTGTATGCCTTGGCGAAAGCATCCAGAATGCACTGTAGGTCCTCCTCTGAAAGGGCCATGAGGGCATTGTCATTGGCATACTGCAGCTCTATGATGGATGTAGTGGTGGTTTTGCTTTTTGCCCTGAATCTGTTGATATTAAGAAGTTGTCAGTCTGTTCTGTATGTGATTCTTATAACCTGAGGCAGATTCTCACTCGTGAGGTGGAGGATGGCAGCAATGAATACAGAGAACAGGGTAGGCGCAATGACACAGCCCTGCTTAACTCCGGTGTCTACCCTGAAGGGTTCCGTTTCATCTCCATTGCCACTGAGTACTGTAGCTGAGGTGTTGTCATGCAGCAGTCTCAGTATTCGGATGAACTTGTTGGGGCAGCCAATTTTTGCCAGAACCAGCCAGAGGGCCTGACGGAGTCAAAGGCTTTGGTGAGGTCAATAAAGGCCGTGTATAGTGGTTGGTTTTGTTCTCTGCATTTTTCTTGGAGTTGGAGAACTGTGAAAATCATGTCCATGGTGCCCCTGTTTGGGCGAAATCCACTCTGTGATTCAGGAAGAATTTTATCTGACAGGGGAAGGAGTCTGTTGACCAGAAGCCGAGCTAGAGTTTTCCCAGTGGTGGACAGGAGGGAAATGCCACGGTAATCCCCGCAGTCTGCCTTGTCTCCCTTTTTAAAAATAGAGACAATTAGGGCATCTCTAAGTTGTGCAGGGATTACCTCTTTGTCCCATATTTTGAGGAGCAGTGCATGGATGTGGCTGAGGAGATCTGGTCCACCTGCCTTCAGGACCTCAGCTGAGATTCCATCAGGCCCGGCGGCCTTGTTATTCCTCATCTTCCTTATGGCATCTTGTACCTCTCTCAGGCTGGGTGGTGCTCCCATGTTCTCCATTGTTGGTTGCTGAGGGAGTTGGTCGAGAGTCTCCATCTCAGCAGTGGTGTCCCTGTTCAGTAGATCCTCATAGTGCTCTTTCCATCTGTTTTTGATTGACTCATCATCCTTCAGCAGTGTTAGCCCATCTTTGGTGCGAAGGGGGTTTAGACCATATACCGCTCTTATGGCATCAAAGAAACCTCTGGTGTCCCTAGAGTCTGCAAGCTGCTGGGTCTCCAGGGTCTTCTTCATCCACGATTGGTTCTTCATTTCCCTTACCCTGTATTGGACGACTGCTTTTGCTTTAGCATGGGCTGCTCTTTTACACTTGCAGTTGATGTCGTTCTGCCAGATGATGAAGGTTTGCCGCTTGGTTTCGATGAGTTGTTGGATTGCAGAGTTATTCTCATCGAACCAGTCTTGGTGTTTCCTAGTTTTATTGCCAAGGATGCTTTTGCTGAGGTCAGTGATGGTGGACTTGAGCATGCCCCAGTGTGTTTCAATATCTTCTGGATATTTCTTGGGCAGTTCAGCACTGAGAGCAGCCTGAAGCTGTTGTCGGGAGGTGGTGTCACCCAGCCGTTCGATGTTGAGCTTTGGCCGGCTCTGTCTTTTTTTCATCCTTCTTTTCCGCATGAGACGGATGGACATAGTGGAGCGAATGAGGCGGTGGTCTGTCCAGCAGTCATCTGCACTAGTCATCGCTTTGGTGTTGAGCACATCACAACGGTCTTTGGTGCGGACAATTACGTAGTCAATGAGGTGCCAGATTTTAGAACGAGGATGCATCCAGGATGTTTTGGATTTGTTCTTTTGGCGGAAAAGTGTGTTGGTGATGATTAGACTGTGTTCTGAGCATTTTGTTAGTAGTAGGATGCCATTGGAGTTTGTATTGCCAACTCCTTCTTTCCCGATTGTGTCTCTCCATAGGTTGTGGTTTTGTCCCACCCTGGCATTAAAATCTCCAAGCAGGATTAGCTTGTCTTCCTTGGGGACTTTGGTTAGAATATTATCCAGTTCAGCATAAAAGGTCTCCTTAACTTCATCCTGTGCATTGAGTGTTGGAGCATAAGCACTCACAACGGTGGCCTTTTGGTTGCATGCAAGCATCAGGCGTATGGTCATTAGGCGTTCATTTACGCCCACAGGGAGTTCGGAGAGGTGGCTGATGAGGCTGTTCTTAATGGCAAAACCCACACTATGGATCCTTGGCTCATCAGCTGGTTTTCCTTTCCAGAAGAAGGTGTATCCACCTTTCTCCTCCTTCAGCTGCCCTTCATCAGCTAGTCGGGTTTCAGAGAGTGCAGCGATGTCAATCCCAAATCTCCTTAGCTCCCTGGCGATTATAGCAGTTTGCCTTTTGGGTCGATCACTGGATTGATTGTCCATAAGGGTTCGCACGTTCTAGGCTCCAAAGTATAACTGTTTCTTTTTATTGCCGTCTTTTAAAAAATTTTTTTTATATGATTCAATAAGCAAACTTTCTATGTCATGGTTAGTACACTTTCTTCGTACAGCAGTCTGTGATCATGTCAAACCTATATGCCCATTCTGTAGATAACATTGTTTAAACTATTCAATTAAATAATGTGTGCTAATTTCTTTGTGTTAGATACTATCTAGTCTGTAGGTAATCAAAGCACTAGGTACAATTTAGTTAGGAAAATGGTGAGCTGAATGGGCTGTTCTAATCATTATGCTATGTTATATTAATATAGTCTCATTATAATTCACACTATGGTCTTATGTTTCAGCCTAACAGATTTTTATAAATTCTATGAAGTGATTGGCCTAAAATGGAAGGTAGGTACTTTTCTTCTTTTGTTTTTGGTTGTGTGCATGCATGTGTGTATGTGTGCAATGGAATATGCATTTGTTTGTATTGTGGGTTGGGGGTGCCTTTCACTTTCACTACCTTATGGTTCCATGTTCCCCTACTGACTTCAGACAGTGTGTCTGTTTTTTGTGTGTGTTGTAGGCTCGGCGTAGTGGAGACCATTGGTTTGATGACCTCCCCCGCACCGCTTTGCTAATCTTTAAAGGTGACTCTCTCTGTTCTGGAGTCTGGACATAAAACCTATGGTCCATCAGTTTCCATAAGTGTGCATTAGTGAATTGGTAATATGCTGGAGTAGAGGATGTATGAGCATATGGGAAATTCTGTTTGGCGTTAAAACCACTTTCCTTCTACAAGAAACCTGTAATGGAGCCCCAGTCTGTGATATGCTGTGCACGTATCTGTAATGCAGCTTTTGCTGAACATAATGAACAACATTATTAGACACGGCGCACTGTGCTTTGTGATGGATTTATACGCTCTTCTGTGATACAGCTTTCATATAAGTTACCTCTCTTTTACAGGCATAAATGTCCTTGTGAAATCCAAAGCTTTTCAGTATGCAATGTGTAAGTGTAATTTTGATTAATTCATAAGTTTTTAAGCTCCTTTGTGGCCCAGTTATTACCATATTTGAAAACTCCTAAGATTGAATGTTTACTATTAATTGTATATTTTAACAATGGTGTGGTAGTGGTACTTATGTTGTAAAGTGACGAACCGACCTGATGCCCACATCAAATCTGCATGCCTTGTTAATTAAAAGGACAGGTGTTTGTTCTGAGAGTTATGAAATGCAGTGAAAGTACACATGTTTACGATATTCTACCCAAAAATCAGTGTTGAGTTCTTCTCTTCCCTAACAGATGCTGTGGTTGCTGTCAACGGCGTGTGGATTTTAGTTGAGACATACATGTTGAACAGTAAGATGGGCCATTTAAGAACACTTCAGTGCATAAGTCATGACCAATTTTCTCAAGAGTATTAAATGTAAATTCTACTTTTATGAAGGACATCTACCAAATATTCATACAGATACATAGGAATTTTGTCCACCTTGTCACTGCAAAACAACTGAAATTCTCTCATTTATGTTTTCATATAATTCTGTATTAGACATGTAACTAGGTATGTAGTGCAGCAGATGAGGGGCCACTAGAATTGTGCCTTTTATGCTGCAAGTGCTCAAGTTTTTACACGGATAGAACAAGCAATAGGGAAGAATTTTAGCCATAGGGTCATTACAGATTTTTACCCACAATCTCTGTGGTGGCTGGACAAGAAATGTTTCTGTAATTATTCACATGATAGCTTAACATATTTGTAGGAATGCAGACAAGGCTGCCAAATATTCAGATGTGCATTACATATACATATTTTAAAAATGTAAAATAAACAAGCACGAAACGTCCAGACCCATGAATTATATATTGGTTGATTTTACGTGTTCATATATGGTAGTTGGTTGAAAATAGACACTTGATGCTACAATCATGATAACGACAATGACTGTGCTGTGAAGTTTAGGTAGCAAACAACAAGGCTCAATCCTTTTGACGTAATTTACATAGAAACTATACGCTCAGATCGCGTAGTTTCACGCTCTGTGGCCAAGCGGAATCGATAACGTTTCAGAAAATATATAAAGTTAAAAGATTTCATTCCATCTTCTACTGGCAGTTTTGCCGTGGATTGTAGCTGTGTGTCCTTAGCTCCTACTCATGCGTGCAGGATAGCATCCGTACACGCTAACTAGGTTAACTAAAGTAGGCGATCTGTACACGCTAACTAGGTTAGCTAAAGTAGGCGAAATGCAAACATGTTAGGGTTAGCTAAAGTAATGTTAGGCGATAAAGCTGTGCTTAAAAATGTTGTGCCATACTACCTGCGCATGCGTCCTACTAAACGAAGCACCACCTGCGCATGCGTCCCACCAAACCAGTGCCTGTGCGCCGTGGTAAAAATTATATAAATGTTCAAAGTAGCTATACAGATATCTAGCGTCAAAAGATATTTTGATTTCTTTGGTGATGTATGATGTTCCTTGGTTTACTGGTTTAAATGATATTTGAGAAATCCATTTTACGTTACAGGCAAGGAAACACACCCCACCAATTCTAATCAACTTACAGAATTGTGTGGGAATGCCAATAGAACACACATAAGCTGTGTTTTCAAATAATTATTTGATTTATCTAATCAAAATAAAACACCCATATCACCCATGTGCAAAAGTATTTACCACCTCAGTTACTCAATCAACCAATTAACCAAATTTAATTGATTAGATTCAGCTGATTGAACACAGCCAGCTTGATTGCTGGCTGCCATTTCTCTAGTGAAACACAAATGTTGCTATTTATAATCAGTCAATGGAAGATTTTGCATTAATCGAGCATATATCAGTATACACAGTAAACTTGAATAAGTACTTCCCATCTTATCTTATCATGCCCATGACATTAATGCCTTATATTCCACCATCAGGGAAATGCTGGCAATGTTCTAGCTTTACGGCTTTTACTGAGCAGTTATGAACGCTTACGCTACAGTTTATTAAATTATCCTCATTAGAGAATAGCACTAACCTCTTGAAAGGCACTCAGTTTCATTTTGAGTGTTAGGAGTTCTGAAAAAGTTGGCCTCAAGAACCCACCACGATAACAAAGATTTGCCATTAGCTCTCAGAATTATTAGCAGTCCATTAACTGTGAATTCAGAGCAAACTAGGGGTGGTTCTTACCAAAAGAGGGGAAAATGACACAGAGGCGTAGTAATCTACAGAAAAGCAGGCAGCTTCTGACTGCCTAGCCCAAGTTAAATGGCTTTTAGCGCAGTCTGCAAATAATGACCCTGAAGTCATAATGTTCTGAATCACACTGTAAGGCAGTTGTTCAAAATCTTACTTGCCAAACATGTCTGTATGTTTCGGTGTTCCCTCTTCTGAATTTGTTTTTCTGGTAAACTGTTCTTGTTTCATGTTGTAAAAAAAGCAGATATTACTTACTTGGGATGACAGTGTGCGCTTGTCTGCACTCTCCTGAATTGATTGCAGAGACTGAAACAATATGAATGGCTTATGGATGTAATTAAGTTTTTTGAACTGGGGGAACATGGGGAAAAGCATGAAAAACTGTTATATTGATCCCCCTACTTTAGTCCCAGACTATCCATAGTGAGATAGAACAGCTGTTAAAAGAAGTCTTCTTTAATGAGTCCTCACCAGAAATGTGTTTGTCAATGTTTCCTCTACAGGTGGATTCTCCTGGTCACGATTTGTACCCTGGAGTTACATAGTCTTCCTAACAAGTATGTTACCTAATTTCTAATAGATGAAACCACCAGCCCCTTTATCTATGAATAAGTATTGTTTTTTATTTTTTATTTGATGATGATTTACACCCATGTGATGATACTATTTTGACCTACTGCAGAATTCAGGCAGATGTGCGTATTTGTTTACAGTAGGAGTGCCCACAAATGGTTTAGTTCTAGTGGTCTAGGGTCCACACTTTCACCGTTTACAACTTTGCTGTCTGAGAATCATCCTTTGCAACATGAATGTGCGCTTATGACCTAATGTGGCAATTACAGCATACTTATCCCTGATTGGAAATTAAGTGTTGAAATAATCTACAACCGTTAAAACTTAAAGAACTGTAATTATGATTGGAACACAAGCATTAGCCGGGGGCCAGGACCTGGATTAATGCACCACATATAAAGTCTGCTTTCCACATTTTGTATGAAAATGAGTTTTTTTTATCGAGTGATTGACACAGTGGCTTCTTCTGGTTGGTCTAGGCTGTATGCCTGTTTGGGTTTCAAATTTTTGTTGCAAAATTTAATTCATTGCTAACAGCTGCATGACACCACATTAAGATACTTCAAAATGACTTTCTACAGATTTAATGTAATATAAAAAATTAAGTTAACGAATGAAGGAATAGTGCATCATTCTGAACATCATTCTGTTCTTTTTCTTGTGTTGCTCACTGCATATTGTGTAAAAAACCAAAAAAAAAAAACCAAATGAGAATGAAATATTGGGGGACATAAAGCAGTTCCAGGAAAAGGTCAATTCCATTGTGTTTATTACAAAAGTAGTCCAATGTTTAAATGTACAATGGCCACAGCCCACAGTATTTTAATGACAGAGCTATAAGTGGACCCCAGTGTTAGCTTGATTTGTAGATATACAATTTAAGTTACAGTAGCTGCCATCGTTTTCAAACTATTTCGCAACTCGACAGAAAAATGCAGCTTTAGGCTGTCCTGTCAATGCAGTGTCATATAGAAATGAAAGTTAAATGCTATATGAACATTGTAGTAATTGGCAGTCCAAGGCCATTGACTTGTACAGCCCGCTATGATAATGATAATTAATTTATTACAATGAGGCACCACACAGCATGACCGAATGCTTGAGCCAACAAACAATTAATGGTAAAAGCAACATGCACTTTGAATGGTACAGTACCCTATGCAGCAACACATTTCAACATGTGGTCTTCATTAGTGTTACTGTAACCATTTGAACCAGGCTCAAGCTATGGTACATGCATGAATGAGTTGTGCTAAATTATTGAACTACTTAATCATCATTAAACACATCTGAATGATATTCACCTGTCAATCTGTAATTGAATCTATTTTTAAAAATCAACCTCTTTTAAAGCAAACAGTTGAAACCATTAAACACATGAAAATACAGATTATAAACCAGTTATGACGATTCTCGCAATCTGATTGGTTAATATACATGGTATAATAACCACATACAAAAAACGCACGCGTGTTGTCAAGGTTATGCACTTGGCCCTAAGTTAACTCCGCTCTGTGTTTGTTTATTATTGGGTTCGTGTTTACTGGCTGATATGGTAAATGGTAAATGGACTGCATTTATATAGCGCTTTTATCCAAAGCGCTTTACAATTGATGCCTCTCATTCGCCAGAGCATTTAGGGGTTAGGGGTTAGGTGTCTTGCTCAAGGACACTTCGACATGCCCAGAGTGGGGTTTGAACCGGCAACCCTCCAACTGCCAGACAATCGGTCTTACCTCCTGAGCTATGTCGCCCGAGTTATGGCAACGATTACAAACAGAGTGAAAGTTATGAGCAGATGAGCAGACTGATGTTGGGCTCAGGTTGTTGTGCTGTGGGGTGCAACCTGGAACAAATGCCATTTCGAAAATTGTAAAAATACATTATTTAACTTTGTAACCCCACTAGGAAATTGTGAAACAAATTACTTGAATCACTGCGATTATTATAGCTGGTGCTTGCCCATTGTTACTTCGTATTTTTGAGAAATAACTGGACATCGTTACCTATTAAAATGTAAGTCCTGTAAAAATACACATAATAAACTGTATAAATAAATAAACCAACTTCATGCATACACATTTAGTAATACTAATACAGCCTTATTTACTATATCAACTTTAAGACAAGCAACACGCTCGTAATTATCTCATCGTGACCCATTAAAGCCAATGGCGCAGACGTTGCTTCATACTTTCAAACTGCTTTCCCAACGGCTATTTTACGTCCTGCGACTTGAGTTACAACAGTAAATATGTACGGATTCCTAGACGTGCTGATAGCAACCACCCTTTCTCATATTAACCTCAAATACGCAAGACAGGACACTTATGCTAGCAAATTTATGTTAAGTTCCATTCATTTATATAGGGTTGTGGATACACGTCCCCTTAGCAACCAAAAACTAGCGCTGGACCACCTCTGACTTATTTGCTGGCACAGAAAAAAAATTGTGAATGTGTTGAAAAAATAACCACGGGAGGATAACAAGGACATTTTTTCCTACTTAACAAGGTACAGGTTGTTACCGATATGTCACCTGTTTCATATATAGTTTCAAATCAGTTTACGTTTTCCTGTCTGTCGAACGAAGGTGGTCGAATAGGTGCTCTCACTGCAGCACTGACTTTGTTTCAGGTAACAAACTCATGATAAGCGATAGCTAATAGCTAGCTGACCAGTAACAAGCCTTCAATAGTTATGAACAATTAGCTAACTAAATTGATTGTAGCTAGCTAGCTAGCTAAACGTAGCTAACATTGTATAAATTATACACAGAAACGTTAGATCAATGCTAGTAGTTGATACGCTATAGCTATGTTTTGAACGAACGTTATGATACCTATAGTAATTGCATTGGCTACACATGCTGCCCAGCACTATTTTGTGTCTCATGTAATCATCGTTTTTAAGCAATGTGACGGAGTGCACTTTTTACACAAGAATGTGCATGTAACCAGAATAGTTATGGATTATGCAAGGAATGTATGATGCTCTGCAAGGTGCAATACTGTCAACGGTTATCTGTTTCTGTCGCTTGTTTTTCTGGTAGTGTAACGTTATCGCATTTGAGTTTGGCCAAGTAACGGTTCTTTTCTTCGACTGGTAACCCCAAATAATACTGGCTTGACATACTTTTAACTAGCTACCTAACATAATTTACTTTATTTATTTTGCTTGTTGAAAACATCTATATCTATTCATTAAGAGTGCGGGCTCCCGTCTTTCCCTTCTATAACAACCACATACCACAGCTATGACGTTTTATGCTTCTTTACAGGTCTATTTAAATTATCACTCTGCGGCTAAGCAGTCAATGAAGTAAAAGAAAAAAAACTGTAACGTAACGATCATCATCTGTCAGAAAATGAAAACATTTGAAAATATCTGATGCGGGTCTTGAAGCGAGAGTGATATGTGTCCGTAAGTGGGGGACGCGTGCGAGAGCTCTCTCCAGAGCTATTGGCGACCGAAACTCAGAGACCGCAGAAGGTTGTCGCTTTCTCCGCCTAACAAAATGAGTATACCTTTGCAATGTGATCCCACTGGTGTTGGACAGTTTTCCCATGGTTGCACAATCAAATAAAGATAAATCAGGCATGAACTCTTAATAGCTCATTATAACCGCCATTCACACAGTGAACGATTTTTGGTTGACCTGTTGTCGGAAGTCCATTCATTCTCTATGAAGCTGAGTGACACCCAGAAATCTGAGCAACTGGGTACAACTGAGCGACAAATGTTTCCTGAAAAGTTTTATTTAGTTTATCTTTTCGCGGGCATTGCCCATCTACAGCTAATCAGAGTTTCGGGCTCTACCTATTTTTCCAACCGAATGATACCATTTCATGAATAATAGCTCCGCCTGGGTTCACTCATTGCACTTGAGGAGAAGCTTACAAACGTTAAAAGGATAGGCAGAAGGCTGAAATGCCAACATTTGGCTTCTTTTACCAAAATTGTCTCATTGACACCCAAACACGTTGAGTTCCACACATTACTAGAGAGCTGGCTATTATTAGCTATCTCAGTCAGTCTATCTCAGTAGTACTTTGTTGAAGAAGCAGTCTCCCTAGTGGATGAACAAAGCCATACTAGAGAATTTGAGGGAAAAAAATTGTATAAGATATATAAAAACGAAAGCACTAAGGTTAAAAAATAAATACGGGAAGCTAAGATGCTTTTTGAAAGGCAAATTGCCCAAGATGCAAAAACTAATGCTTAACATTTATTTCAATCTGTAGTAGGAAAAGGAAAGTGAAGGAGAATGTCAGATGAAGCAGGAATGAAGAATGAGCTTTGCCTTGTAATAATAAAGATATTGCTGATGCCTTAAATAGTTATTGGGTTAGGTGAGATCTTTAAACCACTGGCGGGTATTTTAAACAGTCTTTAGAAACTGGAGAAATACCTGAGGACTGGAAGCAAGATAATATAATACCAATATATACAGTAAGGAAGGGGACCATACTGATCCAGGAAACTACAGGTCTGTGGGTCTCACTTGCATAATATGTAAAATACTGGAATCTATCATTAGAGACAAGTATTTCTTGAAAATAGGAACATCCTAAGGATAGCCAGCATCCTAAGGATTGGTTTTCGTAAGGGAAGGTAATGTCTGACAAACCCTCTGGTATTCTTTGAAGAAGCTACCAAGTGTTTTTATTATAGCAAGGCGTATGATATTATCTACTTAGATTGTCAAAAGGCATTTGATAAGGTACCACGTGAGAAACGTGTTAGTAAAATGAAGACAGTAGGAATTAGAGGATGTATTTTAGACTGGATTCGGAACTGGCTACAGGGTAGAACACAAAGATTACTAGTAGGAGGGAGTATTATCTGAGCAGGGAGCTGTTTGAAGTGGAGTCCCACAAGGATCAGTGTTGGGACCACTGCTGTTCCTCATTTATATCAATGACCTCAACAGGGACATAGAAAGTACATTAGTCAAACTTGCAGATGATACAAAACTGGGAGGCCCAGCTAATAGTCTGGAAGCTACTAAAGTAATCCAAGAAGATTTAAATAAAATCCAGAAGTGGGCGAAAACCTGGAAAATGAAATTTAATATAGCCAAATGTAAAGTTCTGCATGTGAGAAATACAAATATTAGGCAGGATTACTTTATGGGAGGAACAAAATTGGAGTGTGCTCAGTTTGAAAAAGACTTGGGAGTAATGGTTGATCAAAGCCTTTCTGGTTCTAGTCACTGTGCTGTCGCAGTAAAAAAGGCCAAGAGGATGCAGGGATATATAGCCAAAAGTATTGAGTATAAATCCAAGGAAGTTATACTTATCTTATCTAATACATTTGTTAGACCACACTTAGAGTATTGTTAGCAGTTCTGGGGACATTACTACAAGAAAGATATAGAGGCTCTGGAAAAAATTCAAAGAAGAGCAACCAAATTGATTCCTGGTATGAAAGGTAAAAGCTATGAGGAAAGACTTAAGATGCCTTGTCAAGCTTAATAAGAGGCTTAGGGGTTATTTGATTGATGCTTTTAAATTCATAAAAGGGATCAACAAAGTGAACTACGAGAGATTCTTCAGGTTGAGCTCTGTTAGTAGAACAAGGGGACAAAAATGGAAATTAACAAAAGGTAGATTCCATACAGACATTAGGAAGATTTTTTTCATACATAGAGTTGTCAATGTGTGGAATAGCCTGCCAGGTCATGTAGTAGAGGCAGAAACTGTGGATTTTCAAGACTAGGCTTGATACAGTGTTAGACACTATCTAGTCTGTAGGTAATCAGAGCACTAATTTAGATAGGAAAATGGCAAGCATCATTGGGCTGAATGGCCTGTTCTTGTCATTATATCATGTTATGTTATGTTATAAATGTCTTTTTGATACAGTGTGTAATGCCCTTATTTTTCTTCAAAAATGTGTAGCTGCAGGAAACCACTAGGAGGATAAAATGGGAAGCTCTTGCTCCTCCCTCAGCCTAGTACTCTCGAGCAACCCATCAACTGAGTTGCTCGCTGTGTGAACGCAGGGTAATGCTAGCTTGCTAGCTAGCTAGTTTGGGAGTACAAAAGATTTTCTAACATTGCATTGCAACTGCCTGGTGCTATACATGGTCAGCCGGGAACTACTTTCTTGTAGATTTTTCTTGTAATGAAATTGTTAATAAATTGTTAGAATGGTTTTAATTGTGTTTTGTTTACACTGTCTATATTATCATATTTGGTAGCCATTTTATTAAAACAGTAACTCACTCTAGGCCGTAGTATATTGTGATTATATCACAGCTAAGACCTCTGTACTTTCATATAGCCTCCCCACCTCCAGATCAGGCACCACTATTTTCATCACCACAATTTTATTCCTGTTTCTTGGATTTCTCAGTCTTTATCACAATTAAGGTTTGTTTGATTGAGTCTGAAAAGACTGAAGTCTAGCTTGGCTGAATATCATATACCCTTGAATTGGATAAGAGTGTTGGTTGATTTGATTTATTGTTCTGTGGTAGTTCGCAATATAATGGTACAAAATAAAGTGTGTCCTCATCCTAGACTATAAATTTGAGTCAACAGAAGATGTCTCTCTCCCTGTCTCTCTGTTATCCAGTTTATGGAGTGGAGATGCTTTTGAAAATTACAGGCTTGGGACCATTAGCTTACTTCAGCTCAGGATGGAACCTGTGAGTTTCTTCTAAAATCTACAATAACAATTTTTTTCTGCTGTGTTGGGAAAGTTGACAGTTATCTAACGTGTTCCAAATTCCAATACCTGATACTTCGTTGAAATACAGTAATATGAAAATCTCTGAATGTGACTAGCTTTTTTTTTTAAAGTGGATAAATTGCTTGGGCTAGAGCCCTGTAATAATTAATCTACAGTAATACCAGTGGACCTCTCCTCTTCTTGTCCAGGTTTGATTTCTCCGTCACTTTCTCTGCCTTTTTGGGTCTGATTGCCTTGGCCTTCAACATGGAGCCCTTCTACTTTATTGTAGTGCTACGTCCCCTTCAGCTGCTGCGGTAAATCTGAGCGCCACCTGGCCTGACCACGACAAACAGCTCTCGGGCTATTTTCAGACTGGTCACATTTGAAGATCTGTTTGGAAACTGAGTTTACAAATATACTTTGTTTTGTTTCACATTGATAGTGCTGTCAGACAAACTCATTATGCTTTATGACACACAATTCTCCTGAGATTCTGACTGTAGTTGCTATAATGGATGTAGTTGCACTTTTCTGGTTTGGTGTTCCCTGCAAAGTTTATTTTAACAGTGGAAACCAGCCCTTCCCTACTGGGGGTTACAACTGTCCTGTGCTGATTGTCATTTTTACTTTAGAAAACTATGACAAGTTTACCATCTCATTCTGCTTTGAGTAGCCAAACCTACTCCCGCAAAATAGTCTGCATGCAATAATTGATCATTATTATCGGAAGGTTTTAACCAGGGTAATAAACAAATGTGTCATTCCTAGGTTTATTTCTTGGTCTAAAAATAGTTGTTTTCATACTGGTTAAATCTGGGATGCTTTTTTTTTTTTCATTTTCTCCCCAATTTTTTAGTCATTATACCAATTCCCCATGTGTATCATAGTCCTGGTCGATGTGCTATCCTCTGTCGGTCTGGGGAGGGTGTAGACTACCACATGCCTCCTCTGATACATGTGGAGTCGCTAGCCGCTTCTTTTCACCTGACAGCGAGGAGTTTCACTGGGAGAGCATAACGAGCGTGGAGGTTCACGCTATTAAATCTGGGATGCTTTTTACTTGTATGAAAAGGTGACAAGCAAGAGCCTCCAGACATCTCCAGTTGCAAAATACCCTCAGTCTTCAGAAGGAAGCATCACAGTGTAAACAGCTTCTCAGGACAGTGTTACCTATGCCAACAGCCTAATTGCTTCTTTTCTTCTTTCCTAGGCTTTTCAAAATCAAGCAGAGATACCGCAATGTCCTGGACACCATGTTTGAGTTGTTCCCCAGGATGGCCAGGTAAAAGGACCTGATGTGTGCAGAAAGCCTGGGACTAGAGGCCTGCGTGGGGCTTTTTACATAAAAAAAAAAAATCCCATTCCCACCCACATCAAAAACATTTCTTACTATTCCCACCCGCTCCCGCGGAGGTTCTGTTCTTTTCCTGCCAACTCCGGCAGAGTTTAGGGACTTTAACCCATTAATGCCCAGATTTTTCTCAGAGATTTCTTACATATAATAATTTGCACAAAAAAAAATCACAGATAGAAAAAGAGTGGTAGAGACTTTGCCAACTTTAGTTGCCCGCAGGCTTAAATGGGTTAAGCATCAACGGCTCTGAGGACAGCTGTGGTGACCGGAAATAAATTGGTGTTAATGCTGTAGCCACAGATATAAAAGTCACTAAGCGATTCCTTAGGACTAACAACCGGAATATTCGACAATCTCATCTTGAGGAACAGATGGTTTTGAAAAAATGGGAAAATTAATTAAATTAGCTAGTGTCTTTGAAAAATGTGCTCTGAAAAAGTTGAGAGTATAGTGTCATCGTCTATTGTAAAACAATATTTATTTCAAAACTCAAAAAAAGAAGGAAAATACACTTAAACCACATGTTGTACAGACAATGTGAAAGTAGTGTTTTTCCCATAGTAGATCAGCAGGCTATGGCGGCAGAAGGATCACGTTCACGCATGCGCAAAAGAGCACAGATTTTTTGGTCACCGTCGCTGTCCCCACAGCCGTCAAAGCTTTAAAATCGTTTTTGTCAACCACCCGCACCACTATTTTCTGTTGATTGATCTATCATTTTGCTTATTCCCATTCCACGAACTTAAAGGAGATGCATATTTAGTCATTTTAATGAAAATATAAAAATGTGTACTGAGCAGAAATAGGCCGAATAGGCACAGAGGCCGAATACGAGAATGAGAGTGCGTTGTTTCTCTTTATTTTAAAAAAATAGATACAAACACAAAAAGCATGGCAACAATGAGCCAATAAGGCTGACCAAAACAATGTGCAGCCCCTAAACATTGTTTAGATCTAATGTTTAAATCAGCAGTAAACCTAAACAAACGCATTTTTAAAATGCATTTAAAGGACCATACCAATGTTACTACCATTGTCCGTCGTCAACATCGGCCACATAGTTTACATAAACCTCAACCATTTTTCCCAAAATTGCTTTATTTTTGAGGTATCTATGTGGCCGATGTTGACAATGGACAATGACATGTAGTAACACTGGTATGGTCCTTTAAAACTGAACTGGCAGCCTCACTCATGACATCATGACTCATTGCGATTCAAACAGGCAAATATGATTTAACAAAGTCCTTAGATTAAATGAATTATGTACATGATACTTAGTGGTTGGAAATTGAACTAACTGGGTTTTTGATCAGATTTAATGATGAATGCTATTTGAAAACTAGATGATTGCATCTTACATGCCTGATTAAGCTTGTTTTTATAGCTAATTTATAGCTTTTAAAATAATGTATTAACACACTTAACATAACACAACATAATGACGAGAACAGGCCATTCAGCCCAACACAGCATCGAGTAGCCAAGTGTCAAGTGATGAGGTTCCTTGATAGATTTATAAATTGTATTTAGTTATTTAGTCTGTAAAACTATAGATCATAGCTTTCAAGTAAGGTAGCGATTATGATTGTTAATGGTTCCGCATTGTTGTAGCATTTTATTGCTAACGTGCATGGTAAATCATGATGCGTCACAATAACTATTACACTATTAACTAATGCTTAGCCTACATTAGTGTGAAATATCCTCATTATAAAATACCACTAACCTATTTAAAGACACTCAATTTCAAAAATAACGTATATAACCAAAATATTTTGAGCAGTAATACTTACATAGCAATGATGAAATCTTATCTGTTTTCAATAGATAGAGACAGAGACAGTAAATCAATGATACATTTCTATCCGCTTCTGTCTTACACCAGAAAACGATGTCAGCTAGGTATATCAGCAAACATATGGCTTAGCTATGACCAGAAGTCCTCAATAATACCAGTATTTTCCAAGAAATTACGAAAAATCATTGACAACGTTTTGTTAGGTGCAGCATCTTTTACTGCTACCGCAGAGTGAATGCGATAACAAAACTTTTGATTACGCTGACCAATAAAATGCTATTCCAAAAGCAAAATTAGACATGTTATACATCGTTAGAAAGCTTATACTCTCACCTACTGAATAAATGGATTGTCAATCAAGCCAGACTGTACTAAAAAGGGCGACAATGCCGTAAACAACACGTGTGGTATTACGCACAGCTATTTTGGAAGGTACCCAGGCATCACAAATGCGCGTATATTTCACAAACGGATTGTCCAAGACAATATATGACCACTCAGTCCCTTCTTTCTTCTTCTTCGTCTTCCAACCGGTGCATTTGTGCCACCAACCAAAATTAAAAATGCAAAAAAAAAAAAGAACGCAAAAGGCCCTCTCTAGAGCCGTTTGTCCGTTCTGGGCTACTGTAGAAACATGGCGGTGCAACATGGCGGCCTCCGTGGAAGAGAACCCGCTCCCTATGTAGATATAAAGGGCTCATTCTCAGATAACGATAACACAACGATTCTTATTTTCATGGGATTATACACTAATTAATACATACTTATGAATATTATATTCCATTTCTCCCAAGTCCGCTAGATGCCACTAAATTCGACACACTGCACCTTTAAGGCATCAGCAATATCTTTATTTTTAGAAAGCAATGCTCCTTTATTCCTGTGCGCCTGATATCCTTTTTGACTTTCCTTTTTCTACTATAGAATTGAAAGAAACGCCTTTCAAAGAGCCACTTGATTTCCCGTAGTTCTTTTTTAACGTTAGCACGCATATTACAGTAATCAGCCTTATTACTCTGTGCTGTCATTTTTATGTATCTTATACAGTTTTTTTCTCCTCTCAAACTCTCCCGTATGGCTTAGTTCATCTACAGAGGAGACACTTCTTCAACTTACTTTTCCTTACCTTCGGAATACATTTTCATTGGGCCTGAGGACCAAACCTTTTGAACCTGTCCCACTTTTCATTCACAGTCTTGCAGTTAATAAGTTACACCCTATCAGTATTACTTAAATTTTTTTGCATCCTGTTGAAATTGGCTCATCTAAAATAAAACAAATCTGGCCATCGAGGAGGCTTTGTTAATATGCCTTAATACATCATATATAATTGCAGAATGATCATTGGTCCCAAATGAATCAATTACCTCTATGCTACAAATTCTGTCCAGATCATTACATAGCACCAGATCAGAATTTCCCTCTTGTAGGCTGATAGACGTACTGTGCCAAAAAGGTCATTTATAACATCTAAAAAATTCTTTCTTACCTTTTCCTTGTCTTGTCAACAATTTCCAATCAATAGCAGGGTCATTGAAGTCACCCATATTAATTGTCTCAAATTCCTGACAAGCTTGTTTTATGTTTTGAAAGAACATTGAGTTCACACTACTGTCTGAAGCTGAGCTGGTGGCTGGTAACATACACCTACTGTAAGGCCCTTTTCATCTTTCCCTATGAGCTTTATCCAAATATCCCCCCTAGGCAGGAGTCAATTTCGGGAATTTTCAGTACATTAAAAAAAATTTTTAATGTACTACACTGGCACTTCTCTTAATGGACCTATTGAAAACCTAATGAGTTTGTATCCCTCTATTTTATATTCATCCCCATTCTACTCCCCAAGCCATGTCTCTGTAATCCTAACTATGTCATAGCCCCCACTATTCATAGCAGCCTCAAGTTCCAAAAATGTACTGTTTATACTTCTAACATTTAAACATAGACATTTCAGATTATTACTTCTACACTTCCTCCTCCGTTCCCTCACCCCCCGTTGTCCTAAGCCACCCTTACTACAACCTTGCTTTAAAAAGACTTAATTAGTGTTTACACTATTATAGGAAGCCCTGACAGCTTCCATCCTGGCAGTCTGCACTTCCCTACCCTTTTTTGACCTCCCTGCCCCCCAAGTCCCTAGTTTATATAATCCTGTGCTAATTTAAGCATATGCAGGCCCAGTGCATCAGTTCCCCTCCAGTTCAGGTGCAGCCTGTCGCGCTTGCACAGGTCACCCCGTCCCAGAAGTAGTCCCAGTGCCCCTGTACCCCTCTTTCCTACACCATGTTTGTAGCCACGTGTTAAACCTCCAAATGAAATGTTGCTTTCCTCTACTTGCACATGGTACCGGTAGCATTTTAGAAAAAAACTACTGTGGATGTTCTGCTCCTAATCTTTTCTGCTAGCTCCACAAATTTGTCCCACAGAACCTGAAACCTACCCTTACCTATGTCATTGGTTCCTACGGATCCCTCCCCGCTCTGGTCAAGAGCTTGTCTGCACACTCCAGGAGATCTCCTCCCTGGGCACGAGGAAGACAACACACCCTAGGGGATTCCTTTTCATACGAACAGACTATGCAGTCTACTCCCTAATAATTGAGTCCCCCACTAATACCAACTCCCTTTTTCCTGGATGTGGTGGCCACCTGGGTGCCCAGTGGCTCATCAGTCTTCCCACTCAGTGTCAAGAGCCAGATCCAATTCCTGCAAAGGCTGGAATCGGTTGGACACCACAACCTCTGGAGATGTCGCCCTTGTGTGGTGGGCACACCCTTTTCTGCGGCTGCCACCCCACTGTCACCTAACTGTCTCTCCCCCCTCCCCAGCTGTGGCATACACACCAATTCCTTAAAGGACATGCTACTCAGTTCCCAAAACTCTGTTAAGCTGGCCCTCAAGATCAAGAATCTTGCTCTCAAGGTGCTCAACCAGTCGGCAACGGTGGCGGATGAACTCGCCCTGGAAATTGCTTTCCAGAAGCGTGATCATCCAGCAACCCTCACACAGCTTTGGCCACATTTTTACCCCCTAACTATCACCCTCTCTCTCCCTGTGTCTAGAGTAAGTTACTGCTGAGACAGAGGCACCCAGACACAAGTTAAAAATGTGCAGGTGGCTTCGGAAATCTAGCAACCGGTTGAAACCGGAGATGAAAAAAAAAACAAGTAAATTAGGCTCTTTTCACTATCTAACATTAAGCGTTGAATAAATAACACAATTAAAAAAACTACCCAGTGCGGAATCCCTCTGGTTATAATCAACTACAGTAACTTGGCTAGCTTTTTACAAAATAGCAATGACTGAAGGAACCCCTGTAGTAGGGAATTTTTTATCTCAGCAGAATACAACCAGAATTTACCCAGAATCGATTATAATAAACTACAATCCCATAAACTTGTTTCTGACTGCCTGCCCTCGCCCAGATCAGAGTAAATGTCCCGCGACCACAACAGTTATGTTGGGTCCTGTGGGTCCCGAGGAATCCCAGTCCTGTTGCAGGGCTCTAACTGGGACAGTATTACTACTTATGTTGTGTGCTTGCAAGCAATGGGTGAGTGCAATTCTGAGTGTATTTTCCTTTTTAGTTTGGGACTGACTCTTATCATCTTCTACTACTCCTTTGCCATTGTGGGGATGGAGTTTTTCGCTGACGTCGTCTACCCCAACTGTTGCAAGTAAACTGTCTGATTTTCTGTCTTCAGAGACATATTCTGTTCTTCTGTCCTAACGGGTTCCCCAAAAGCAATCTTCCTTCATTTTGTTGTTTTTTTGTCTGATTAACAAAATCCTGGCAAAGGAAGAAGTATTTGAATCTATGAATAGATTTTGTAGTATAGTATCCTGGTAATGGAATTTGTTATGATAGAAGATTATAACTTGGAGGCTGCAGGTATGATTTCCAGCTGGGGGTGAACACTTTAGTAAATATCAAGATGCATCTATAGCTTGTATGTTTAAAAAGTAAGCTATATGTCACTCTTGAAATAGAGTCTCAGCTAAATGTCTAAAATGTAAATGTAAACCAAATAAGGGGTATATGATGTAATAGGGTTCATTACTGCAGACTACTATGTTCTATTTGCACTGCACCATGGATATCAGTTTTCCAATATAGTCAGTAGAGGACGATACCATGAACTGTGTTGTGAATGCCATGGATTTTGTTGATCAGTGAGCATTAAATGAAGGCAATGTATTTTAGCCCCATCCCCTCTTTAATATTCATAGACATGTGAGCTTCAGGACAGCACTCATTGGACAATACCCTTTTGGAACAAGGCTGTATTTACAAACCCCAAAAACACTTGCACATATATACTTTATAAGGCAAGGAAGGTAATGGCTAAGTGAATTCAGACAAGATGAAAATGTGCAAAAATGACTGAAAAAATGACCTGGAAAAAAACACATGAAAATACAAGGCTAATTTTTACTTAAATTACTGAGTTTTAAATTTCTGGGTGGTCAGGAAAACTAGTCTGTACTCATTCAAGTACCCTACTTAACTGTGTCACATGCTGTTTATGTTCAGAAGATTGTCCTTACAAAAAATGGCACTTGATTAATCTTCTGAAATACTTCAGATTAGAATATTCCATGGAAATACAAGATTCCATTATCAGATTTTCCTGAAATGTTGTGCAGGAATTTTCTATACAGGAAGGGATATGTGATGCATATTTAAGATTTGGGTCACAGATACTATTTGAGAAAAGTGCCAATTCTTAAGCATTTTTATTTAATAATGTGTATGCCTTTTTTGTACAACAGTATATTCATTTTATGTACCTAATTGAACTAACTTAAATGCCACTGCTTATAAAGGGTTCAGTATGAATCCTAATCCTAGTCGCTGCCCAGTACCGTGGTCCTGAAAGATTGCAAAGCATATTATTTGCATGAGTAGTGCTAACATAATGATGACAGGCCATTCAGCCCAGCAATACTTGCCATTTTCTTAACTAAATTGTACCTAGTGCTCTGATTACCTACAGGCTAGATAGTATTTAGCACTGTATTTAAACTTCTTAATTATTCAAACTTCCTAATTATTACTCACATTTTTCATACAGTGATGTTTTTGATGTTCATAATTTGCATGAAGAACTTAATGAGCTTATCCTAAACACTGACTGACTCAGTTTATCTTTTTTATTTATTGTGAAATTATTGATTAGAAAGGGTTTAGATGTCCCTGGATCAGTTTGTGGGGACATTTTTTACAAAGCGTGTAAATGTAAGTTATTGTCTCTGTTTCAAATTTATGGATGTATCTATTTATGTGGTCCATCCTAGTTTATTCTTAACCTACTCTAGCACCAGCACAGTGGCCGATTCCTACAGACAGATCAACATCACCGTGGGCAACCGCACCTTTTTGGATGAGGGCTACTACTATCTCAACAACTTCAACAACATCCTTAGTAGTTTTGGTAAAACTCTCTCAAAATCACATATAGAGCTTAAGAAAATATCTGATGCACTATTTATTTCTGTCTAATTCAAGCATTTTTTTAAACTATGAATGCAGTTATAAACACAGGCATAAACTGTTAACCAAGCTTTCTTAGCATTATTATAGTGCTTCAGATTCTGTAAGTTCTTGTACTTTGATTCCAATCAATATTTAGGTTGATTTCTCATTCATTTTAGACTTTCTGAAAGCCATCTGTATTTCTTTATAAGAATCCCAATCTCTTTTATTTCAGTTACGTTGTTTGAGCTGACGGTTGTCAATAACTGGTATATCACAATGGTAAGTAGTATAATGGTTTTTGTTCCCTGTTCATTTCCTAAATTCTGGTGCTTCCTAATTTTGTAGCGTTTTCAGGCTCGTCACATTTAGTAAGCTTGTTTCAGAAATGTATTCGTTTACCTTCTTGTCACAGGTCATTTTGACAAATATGAAAGAGGGAATTTCCCTATTAACTGATAATTACTGTCCATTTTGAGGAGGTGGTCTTGGCAAGGTTGCTATTGATGGGTCTGACCAGTGTGAAAGCAATAGCTCCGAGACCAGAAAACGAACCAAAAACTGACAAGCTTAGTGTTTTCGCGTGATTGCCATCACATTTACACAGTTACATTTTGGATAGTTTGCAGGCAAAAATGATTTCACAGGGATTAACGTTTCAAAGCGGAGAGACATGGGGCATGCATTGCTATTAGGTAACGCCAGCAATCATCAGGGGCCCTGCTGTATATGAAGCACAGTTATCCCAGTGCAGCTGTGAAACAAACAAATTAAGGCAATTTCTGAAATTAACTTCTTTCAAAAATCATCATGCACAAACAACAAGAAAAAAAATTAAGTATTGCCCTTGAGGCAGAGTAACTTAAAGTTACAATCTCGAAGATTTCCGTTTCGTTCTCTTTGGCGGTACCAATGGCGAGAAGCGGTAATTGCAGGTGTGTTTTTGGACCTCACTTCCCATAGATCCAACTGGATCCAACCAGTGTCGCCTGTGTGACGTCAGTCAGTTGGCACGCCAACTATAACACTTACTATTTACTGAATAAAAAACGGTTGTTATAAAAGTAAGGTTATGTACATACTCATTCATTGTCTAACATTAGGCTATCTTAAGATGTCTTTACATGCCGAGCCGGGTTAAAATGCCGTAGCAAACCTAGGGTAGAATTAGTGATGATCAATTTCTGCAAACGTTCTTTATCCACCTTTTGCCCGGTATGAACATCTTTACACTGCGGAGAAGGATTCGCTGTGGCTCGTGCAATTATGTATCTCGTGCACAATAAGCAGTCTTTTTCGTGAATGATTGTTGTGTGGTATTTTTGAAACAACTGCCTTGTTTCTGGTTTTGCTAGCTAAACTGTTCGAGAATAAAGCTGAGCTGGGTGTTAAATTAGCAATCAGAACAAGAAGAATAAAACAAAAACAAAGGAGATTTCATCAAAAAGGGCATCAAGGCTGAAGGAACATATGAGGAAGCGTAATAAAATAATAACAATGCTAATCCATACTGGCGTATTCTTTTATTTAGTTTTCTCCTGCGTGACGTCTTCAGAAATCAGACCCGGCTCTGCTCCACATACCCCGGCTTTATTCCGATCATTATAATATATTGATGAACTCGATGGCAATGTAAATAACGGGAACGTTAAGGCCAGTTCAGATCAATGATTCGCAACGAGGCAAAATGGTTTTAGAATGTTGCAGAGAAAATTGCAGCGGTGTGAACTGGCTAGTAGCAGAGCCGTTGCCTGCCCTGAGGTTTTAAAAGACTGACCTTGTCAAATCGCCAAGTGCAGTTTTAGAACGTTTACAATCAGACATCTTGGACAAGATGTTGCATCCAGTCTCGTTGCGAATCATTGATCTGAACTGGCCTTTAGTTAGCTACACTGCAACATTGCAACAAGGTAGCATTGCATTCGAGAGACGGTTTGCGAGGTCGGTACCGGTCGGTAGCGTTAGCTAGCGTTTTTTCTAATTGTTAGCTGACATTAGATTGTGTTAATTACATTAGCTAGCTAGCTAACGCAACGTTACCTGATATGAGAGATGTATACTGTGCGCAACGTTGTCTAAACTAATGTTGTCTTTCTTGACATGGTCCGGTAGCTAGCGTTAGCTGTGCAAATAGCTATGTAATTTAGTAAAGTTACATTGCCATTAAATGTAATACGAAATCAACATCAACAAATAATATGATCTCTCATGTTACACAAAAACTTTTTAGGGTTCCATAACTCCCCCCACCCCCCCTTTCTCTGTTATTGTAACGCATGCAGACACTGGAAAAAACAGTACTCACACAAGTGAGTTGAAGAGCGAGCCTGTTGCGTTAGTTCCGCCTACCCTCTCAGGCGGACCAACCACTGATGGGTGATGGAAAACGCGTCACTAACTATGCGCCGCTTGTGATTTTTTCCCGGGGATGTCGCCACAGACACTTTAGTTAGCTAGCTAGCTAATGTAATTAACACAATCTAATGTCAGCTAACAATTAGAAAAAACATTAGCTAATGCTACCGACCGGTACCGACCTCGCAAACCGTCTCTCGAATGCAATGCTACCTTGTTGCAGCGTTGCAATGCAGCTAACTAAAGGCCAGTTCAGATCAATGATTCACAACGAGACTGGATGCAACTTGCAAAATTCCAAGACGTCTGATTGTAAACGTTCTAAAACTGCACTTGGCAATATGACAAGGTGGGTCTTTTGAGACCCTAGACAACGGCTTCAGAGGCTCTGCAACTAACCAGTTCACACCGCTGCAATTTTCTCTGCAACATTCTAAAACCGTTTTGTCTCGTTGCGAATCATTGATCTTAACTGGCCTTAACGTTCCCGTTATTTACATTGCCATCAAGTTCATCAATATATAAGCCGGGGTATAGGTGGAGCAGACCCGGGTCTGATTTCTTCATACTTGATGAGGTGGAAGGATACATATGAAGGAATGAGAGACCATTCCTCTATACAAAATCTCTCCAGATCATTCAGAATGTTTGGTATTTCCTTGTGGACTCACCCCACAGGTTTTCAATGGGGTTTAGGTCCATTGAAAAGCTGTGGTCAGTTGTGAGTATTTCAGTATCATTGGATCATTGTCTTGCTGGAAATACAACTACAAATCAGTTTAGATTTTTCAGATTTCAGATTTTTTTCAGATTTTTATATATTTGATATTTGATGGAGTCCTTGTTGTCATGTATCCTAACAAGGTTCCCCGGGGCTTAACGACCCCACAACATCACAGATACACCACCAACAGTTTGGATTAGATTCTATTCTGCAAGACCATGCCTCTGGTGTTTGTTGCCAAAAAGCTCTATTTTTGACTAATCTGACCACAGAATCCTGTTCCAGTCAAACTTCCAGTGACGTTTATCAAACTCCAGACGCTTACATTTGTGGTTTGATGACAGCAAAGGCAATTTTTCCAAATAGCTTGTTGGCATGGAGGTGGCATCTAATTGTAGTCTTTGAGACTTGGTGACTACAAGATGCATGGAACTTCTGCAATTCTCTAGCCGTGACCATATAAGATTTTACCTCTTATAAACTGCTCATTGTGTGTGGGGGTAAAATACACTTGTATCCTCTTCAAGGCAGGTTAATCACTGCTCCAGTTGTTTGAAACTTAATTATTGCCCTAATAGTGGAGATATTTTCAGACATTTAACCATTTTTACAACCATTTTCTGATTTCTGAATGTCAAGAACTTTTTGTCTCATTTAATTTCTGGATTCTCTGCTCATTCGTGTAAGAGTGTTTGACCGACATGTCACCTCATATTTAGACCCCAGTGAAACAGGAAGTCATGGACGACCACTTAAGAGTTCTTAAAGATTCAAGTGTGCTTAAAAAAGTAAAATATGAATGGAAATATATTTAGATTTTGTTCCTAAGAATTTCTAGGAGTGCCAATAGTTGTGACATGTTTTTGAGAACATGATGTTTATTTTCTTAGAAAGAATTTTAACTCAGTTGAAGGTTATATTATTCTCATATTTTGAATGTAAGATTAAGCTAATAAACAACTAAGACATTTTTTTCATAGTATTTTTTGCTCATCTTCACCTAGGGGTGCTCATCTTTACCAAGTCACTTCCCCTGTTAGCTAGTTCAATGCAAGACATGTGATGTTTAATTACTTACAAACTCTGAAATTGCGGTACATTAGCAGTGAATACAGTTGCAACTGCAATATTCTAGGAAGATAAAAAAGACATTTACCATTTAAAAAAGGAAAGCATATAATGAATAATTTCATAAGTAGCTAGCTAGCGGGTGACTGACCATTATATATTTTACAATAACCACAAAGCATGTATCATTTGCCAAATCCACAGTTATGCAAGTTATACAACTACTCCGTAATCTAAAGCATGTGGCTTTTGACTACTGCCAATGGCAGGTAACAAAATGACATCCCAGAGACGTCCCTTGAGCGTTCTCAAATGACGCTGAGATGTTGCAAACAAACAGGCTCTTGACATCCCCAGGGAATTTTTGTTTGGATTTCATTATGTTACTCAAGACCAGTGGCGATTTAAGAGTGAATATAATTTGAAAGATTATAGTGGGGCAAACATTGGGATGGCAGGTATGCCATCCCGTGAAGTTACGCCTTGGCGGGGCAGCATGCCCCATACCTATACAGCACTGAGAGTTTGCCACTTTTCCTACAGAAATAACCACACTTATCACAGACTCTCAGACCTTAAAAACATTCATTTCTGTGCCTTCTGACCACATTTCAACAGACAGAATTCACAAACAACTTCACATGTCCACACAATAAAGCCCCAAACCTGGGGGATTTTGTGTTGTTTCTTCTTCTTGTCCTTCTCCTTCTCCTCCTCCTTTTCCTTTTTCTCCTCCTCCTCCTCTCCCCCCTGCCCGATTACATCATTACAATTCTGCAAGCCCACAAACAATGTCTCCCCATTGGACATTTACCTGCACCAGTCAGTCATTTATCTACACCAGCCAATCAAAATGTCACATACTGTACACACACAAAATGTACTTTTATCTTTTTACACAAGAAAATTTCCTGTCAACATAGCTCATTTATTGATTTTCTTAAAAAGTTGCAACAGCTGACCACTTTGGCATTTCTACTGACTACCTCTTTACTTGGCTACTGTAGAAAACATTATTATCAGCAAATGCAACATTTCTACATTCATGTTACCTTGTCCTGTTCTCTACCCACATACAAACAATCCCTACGTCTGTTGTGTCTGCAACACCCCATTAAAAACATTCCATTTAAAAACATGACTCATCCATAATTATAACTACTAGTAGTCTAAGTGAAAAAAGTACATTTGTACAACAGTTTTTCTATGCAATTTCACGTGTTCCTTGAATACCTGTATATACAGTCACTCACTAATACCATCTGTTTTATATTCCTCATGTCGCTCTAGGTCAGTGTAATTTATTTGTACTAAAGTCTGTGATCATGTCAAACTTCACCTAAATTCCCATTCTGCAGAAAACATTTTTTTTAACTACTCAGTTAAATAATTTGTGGTAATTTCTTTGGTAATACTGTTCTTTTCTGATTTATATATATTTGTGTTATCACTTTCTCATAATAGACACATTGCAAAAAGAAATGACATCTGAAGAAAAACACATTTTCAACATAAAAAATGCCAAGTTACTCACACATACAAAGCACTATACGTTATTGACACTTATGAACTTGACAAGCAACCATAAGCATATCTTTTCTGGTGTGCAAGTGTTCATCAGCTGTTGAAAACATTCATTTAAATGAAGTGTTTTTCCATGGGCCAATTTGTGATACTTCGATGTGACGCTGAAAAGTTGGAATGACCACAATGTGTTCCGAAGATAAGAAGAGAGAACACAGGGCCAAGTTACCTGAAAGAATTTAGGAAGCATTGGGTAGCAGCATTGCTTTGGAATACAGCATGTTTAATTTGTGTTAGGTAAGATAGCCAATATTGTTTATTGTAACGTAAAAAAAATTATTTATTATTTATTTTAGCCAATTTCTGTGCTAACCTCACTATACACTTGATCCCTCCGTTCTGCTACCTCAGGACGCCTAGCACCTCCCCCTCTTCGCACCTGCACTTCCAGAACACGTCTCCTGTCTGTTCTGGCCCCACGATGGTGGAATGACCTCCCTGTGGAGGTCAGAACAGCTGAGACACTGACCCATTTCAAACGACGACTGAAGACTCACCTCTTCAGGCTGCACCTCTCCTCATCCCTCCCTTCCCCCCTGTAAATGACTAAACTTAGGGTTGTAACTAGGCAGCTGTTTCGTAGGTGACTTAGGTGCATTAACTGTCTTAACTTGTATTTTTTCCATAGATTGCGTTGTTGCCGTTCTCGTTGTTAGTGTTAATCAGTTTAACCATCAGGGTCCAAGTTGAACTATGCAGTTGTTCCCTGCACTTGGACCGGTACTTCTCTCTAGGGGTTTCGTCATACTTGTTCCTGGTTATGGTTATACACTTTGTTGTACGTCACTCTGGATAAGAGCGTCTGCCAAATGCCTGTAATGTAATGTAATGTAATGTAATTTAGGACATGACCAAGGACACAACTGAGCATGTCTGTTGAGCGAAAAAATTGTACTTCCTGATGTGCTCCCCATAGGTTTATGTTGGCGTCACTGTCTCTACATTTTATATACTCTAAGCTGGCACATGGCATGTGGAAGGCTGTCACACTTGGAAAGTGGCATTATCGTCATGGATTTTGATGCTCCTGAGCCCATTTGGTAATTTGGTGACTCGGTGCACCGAAGTGGGAAGAGAAGCACTTGTAATCGGTTCTGTTGTTCCTCTCCCCACAAACCACACAATTCTGTTTCAGACGCACATGGGCTTTATTGTGCATACAAATAAAGGTACAAACAAATAACCCATACACGATAGGAGAAGGGAACACAATATGTAGTTCCCGTGTGCGTCTCATTCCAGCCCCCTGTCTCGCAGCCGACAGAAGCAGATAAAGTTGCCAATTACTGTAATTGTCAACAGCTGTGGTAGCAGGCCAGCTACCACTCCATCTCCGCCTGCAGTTGGTGCCCTAACCACACCACCCCTCCACAGCACTGTTGGGGGTGTGTTAGTGAAGAAGAATCAGCCCACTGCAATTTTTTGGTATCAGTGTCTGCGATTTGCGCCTGCACTGTCCACCTGCTCAGACCTAATTCTAGGAGGCAATTCTCTGCCCTGCATATGGGGAGTTGCTCATTTCAGGGCTTTCCTAAGCAAGGCACACATGTTCATAACCTAATCAAAAGCCCATTTTTGTGGATCATATGCTGTCCAATTTCATTATATCTATATGACTTTATGATATAAATCCCCCAACCAGGGAAAATGCACTCTTTGCATTTATTGTTCATTGTCTTTTTTATAATTTTAATTCCCATGTTTATTTATAATTGTATGTATTTTAATTGGTTATGCCTGTTCTTCTACTGCACTGTGGTCCCAGGGGGTATTGTATTCTGTTGTCTTTTTTTACACTTGTATGAGAAGAATGACAGTAAATGCAACTTGAACAGTCTTTTCATTTTCATTTTGTGACTAGTTTAAATGATAGCTACATGCAAGTTACATGCATTAATTGTGTTAGTGATCTTCTCCCAAGCTTATTTAACATTATCTGCTCTTGGCAGTCAGCTTAAGGTGCCATAGATTCTTCCACAATAGCCTCGTTTCCACCGCAGGGACCAAGGTCTAAATTAAGTTCCGGGGACTTTATTTTACCCCAAAAAAACTTTCCAAAACTACCGGAACTTTTGGCGTGGGGCGCAAGCGCTGAATATTTCTGATTGGTCGACTACTCGCAGTATTTTATTTCAACCGCCATTTTTTTAAAAATCTGCAGTCGCAAACTTTATTATTTTCATAATAATAACTTGAATTCAAACTTGTATGTTATGGGGCGCAGTAGCCTATTTTTGGTTATAGCCTGCCAGCGTCTTGGAACACATGAGAAATTAAGATCGAGGATTATAACGTGTGCTCTTCTGTTCTTTTCTTGCTTTAGTATTCGTTTTATAAAATGTAAAGCATTTGTGATGGGACAGCATATTACCTACCAACACATTCAAACGGTTTAAAACCTTGCTGAATATTTTCTTCCGGATTTTCTTTGTTAGCCCGTTATAATTGACTCAAAACAGTTATATGAGGTATGCGGTATTCCTGCGTAATTTACATTGGTGATACAGTTAAAGCAAACTGGAAATCACCTTCGCAATTTTTGTCAGGGTAAAATAACGGGTTAATTCTAGTAATCGTCCCTTTTGCTTTTTCAGACTGCCATAATTTTACTCTGCGATTCTTCAATTCCACAAAAAGACCAGGAAGATTATGGACTAATTTATGGTGCATGGTTCGCATCTGGAGGGCACACTTCGCTGCTCCGCTAGCAGTAACTTTGAAGGAAAGCAAAAGGTGGCTGTACCACTGCAATATTTAATTTAAATTTTCACGCAAGTCCGAGTTTTCATTCTATTTATTCTTGTCATTTTGCAATTAACCTATATGGAATTGACGATGAGAGTCAAAATAATCAATTCAACAGCAAATTGTTTACGACATGTGCATGTTTTCTGCTGTTGTTACCAGTTATTTGTGGGATGTGAATGCATTCTGTCACCTCGGATGTCAAGACATGAAAGTGAATGTTTGCATGAAAACATAATGAATGTGTTTGAGAGGATATATAAAACAGTTACAATCTGACTATTGGCCTGTTATATCCTATATGTTGCATAACAACGGTCCAAGTCGAACTACCAACGAGAGTTTTGCTTGACAACGGTAAAATATGCCCAAACGGCCGCGGAAGAATATTTCAATTTCAGGTGATTAAGTTGAGAAAAATCAATAAATACTGAAGTAACCATATGTAGTCATTGTTGGTAACTCGTTGTATAAGTGGAATAAACCCCTCTCCGGGCTGTCCCGGTTATTAGAAAATAATGTAGGCTACTACGGTGGTAGTATGGGGTTACAGAAGAAATCATAGGACAGATGGACCGACGACGACGTCGCTTTTTCAAACGTCAGTGGACTAATTTGCCTAATCTTCGTGGGTCTTTAGACCGCGGTGGAAACGCAGACAACAATGGACTGAAGGAACCTTTTAGTTCCTTGAAAAGTAGTTCCTGGGACTAAAAGTTCTGGGTACTTTGGGTGGAAACACGGCTAATGACTCCGCACTAGGGCTGTCACTTTAGATTGATAATCAAACTTCATCCAAAATCGTTCTAACCTTGGAAAAATTTTAAATGTCAAATGTGTAACGAAATGTTCTAAGTTGCAATCCTAGGTTGACTAGGTGAAATAAGTAGCCCAGCTGCACTGTGCACTCATCTGTGTTGCACTTCATGCTAGCATTCAATATTAATCATTTCGCGCACATGACAAATTTACCCAATCCTTCCCCATTTAGGCTGTAATCTATTTAAAGCTTTATAACTCCAGATGTGAGCATTACATAGACTTCTATTTTTCTTCTTACTAGAAAAATGGCTTAAATGAAGCAAGGCATTTGTACCATTTGCAATACTAACTTAGATTAGTTTATATTCATAATTTAGGAAGAAATAGTGTCACAAATGCAATTGTCTAGGCAAGAAATCAGAAATGAATTTGCTCTTTTTTAGTTTGCATTGAAATACTGAGAGATCTGATATATAAAACAGGTTAAACTGTACATGCCCTGGATCAAAAACTCCTTGACCACAAGTGTGTAAAATCTAAGGGTGGATACGCAGAAACACTAAAGATCTATGAAGCAAAAAGTAAACCTATGTACCCAGTGACTCCAAATCTATCCAAAATATATAAATTATGCATTGCTGTAAATCACAACACAATCATGTATTTATCTATAAATCAACTGTTTTTACTAAAGAAACTCATTTTAACATCATTTTCAAGTAGGAATTACAAGCCTTCCATCAGTACAGTGGTCTAAAATATCTAGGGGTCCAGAGACATATCGAAAATCTCTCCAAAAATGAATTAAATGCTTTTTGTCTGTATAAAGCATATGTGCCCTTTATGAAGCTTTAAAATGAAACATTGATATCAATTATAAAATAATGCAAAAACATTGTGACACAATGTGGTACAGTACCTAAATGTGTAATCAATGACTCTCGTATGTTTTTCTGTATATAATGTTTTCTTGTATGGGGATGGGACGACATTAAAACAATATTAAACCATCCACCACGTTTTGGAAATGTTCCAGCTTCACGTCATATCCGGTGCATGAAACACAAACGCTACTGAGCTAATGACTTGGCTACCAACAAAGGCTTACGTGACAGTGTAAAATATCCTCATTATAAAATACCACTAACCTATTTAAATACACTTAAGTTCAAAAACAACATATTACCGAAATATTTTGAGCAGTAACACTTGCATATCGAGGAAAAAAATCTTATCTGTGTTCAGTAGATAGAGACAGAGATAGAGAATCAATGTTGTCACTCTCCTCTTCTGACTTTGTCCAGAAAAGTGTATCAGCTCGGTCTATCAGCTATGAGTGGTCTATCAAGATAGAACACATAGTTTCTGTTTTTAACACATAGTTTGGTTGCAGGAGCAAAATCTCATCTAAATTTTTTGCTCTTGCTTGTTCTCTTCTCTACTGGTTGGTTCTGCTGTGAAGAAGAGTTTAAGTTGAGTCCTTTCAGAAGCTGTAAGTGTTAAGGATTCTTCTGACTGTTGGTCCTGTTGCCTCCTCAGGAAGGTGTTACATCACAGACTACCCACTGGAGCCGCCTGTACTTTATGACCTTCTACATTGTCACCATGGTGAGGCTATCCAGAGTCCTTATTTGTGAGCAGCAATCTTGTTCTGTTTGTGTAGGTATCTGACAGCCAGCTGGTATTATTTCCCACTCAGGTTGTGATGACCATCATCGTGGCCTTCATTTTGGATGCCTTTGTCTTTCGGATGAACTACAGTCGCAAGAACAAAGAACCAGTGGGCGACCCAGAGGGTGTGTGTGTGTGTGTGTGTGCATGAGTGCACAAAGTGTGGTCTATGACTAAAAGCTAGGGTCCTCCTTTCAATCATTATCTTACAGGGGTCCCCATAGACACTTCAACCGCACAGTCCAGTGACTAATCATAAAATTGAGTTTCTAATTGAGACATTTATAAAAATGATTAGTTCATCTACAGGTAATATGGGGAGAGTCAGAGGATGGACAGTGAACAAGGATGGATGTTTAAATACTATGAAAAGCACGTCAGGAAAAGCATGAAATAAAGTCTGAGATCAACACTTAGGGAGGATCATCTATCAGCAGTGGAAAAGACTGCCTTGAGCCATGACAATGTCATTCAAGATTTAACAGATGTGTTCTTAAGTGCAAATATTCCATTGGGAAATGTGAACAATACCAAATTGTGTGCATTTTTAAACAAGCATGTAATTATTGGGGGTGGGGGATAGAGGCATTTCTGTCTGCTCGACAGCAGACCACTCCTTTGCATAGAAGAGATATTCAAGAACTGATTGAAACAATAGACAGCATATTTGTGGTTACGGACAAAACAACAGAAGGCAAAGACAATTATGTTTTATCTATTTTATTGGAGTATAATAGAAGCAAGGTCTGCTTTATTATGAACCATGTAAAACCAAATGGAGAAGTTGGCATTCTGCTGTTGAAGTACCATTTGAAGTACGTCCGTTTGTATACCAGATTTGTGGAAATGGAGTTACATATCACACCAAACACCATTGTGCTGACAGAGCTCATTGAGAAATAAGGGTTTGGAAACACAGCTCTTGGTAATCGCTGAAAATAGCAAAATTCTCATTGACATGATTGGGGGGCTTGAACGTTATGACATCATCTTGCCACAGGTTGAGGGTTTTGCCTCCACCGGGAGTTTTTTTTTTTACCTTGTGCTTGCTAATTGGGGGTTCAGGCCTGGTGTTTGCTCTGTTTGCGCTTTTTGCTCTGCCTCTTGCCTTGCTTCTCTGTAAAGCGTCTTTGTGACCGTTCTCCGTAAAAAGCGCTATACAAATACAATTGAATTGAATTGAACATCAGAATCCATGAAACCTATAACAAAATTGAACAACTTAAAAATGAATATTGTGCTCTTGCTCAGCAGATGCACAGCACAGACAAACCAACCCTGACTGCAAACTATTTTATTATTACTAATATGACATATAACTGCTCTCCTTTTTAATGTGAGCATTTCCCACTGCTTTTAGCAAAAGCTAACATGCCCCTGCCTGTACAGCATTTAAAAATACTTCAGCATGTCCATGGTAGTAAGGAATCAAACTGAATTTTACGCGAATGTCACTTGTGAACCTCGCCAACTATTGTCATCTGTGCTTAATGTGTATCAATTACTTTATCAACTTAGATGATTGAGGTGGTGCAAATGGGATAATTGTTTGAGAAGTGACCTCTAGATGCCAGTTGACTTAAATACCATGCAAGAATACAAGGGGAGGTGGCCCTACTAATATATTATACCATATAGAATGGGGGATTTGTATATTACATACTGGTGTTTCTACGACAAGTGGATGACAATATCTGATTTCACAGATGAAAATGGCATAGTGTTTGAGGCTGAAGTATCCCGAGACGAAGCTTTGGCCACATTGGAGCTGTACAAACAGACCTGTCCTGGTGGCACCAATCTCAACTCTCTGCAGGGGGTGTTACTGAGCATGGAGCAAAGTGGGGTAGGTACAATCAACCTGTATTCAATCAACATCATAAAAAATGAACATTTTTTCTACAATTTTGAAAATTTATTTTTGTGCATCACTGAAACTAGATAAACTGCCTATATAAATTTTAATTGTGAGGTAAACCCCAGAGTCTAATGGGCCTCTTCTAAATATCAAACCATACCTTCTCAAAAACACCTGTCCTATATGTCATCAGCCAGTCTGATGCACAGTGAATGACCCAATTGTGTTTTGCATAGCATTGGAAGTGTTAATGCATTGGCTGTCCAGGACCAAAGTTGAGCATTCCTAATCAATGCTCTGGCAGTTGGGTGGTCAAGGGATTATTTCCTTTGATTTGCAACTCACTTTATTCATCTTTGGCACTCTGCAGCATTCCACGCTTGTGTTCCTAGGCAGACGATCACGTACAAAAAGTGATCTAAGTATGAAGATGTATGAAGAGGAAATCCAGGTGAGCACTGTGATCCAACTGGAATGGCTGCCATTCTTCAGGGAGGGAACTTGACAGGAACAAGTGTAAAATGTTTAATTGCCATAGTACAGTCAAATGTGATGGATAACAGCATGAGAAAGTTGTGCATGTTAACAACCACGTTTACATGCACACTATATTCTGAATAATGGTTCTAATACTGATTTGGGTCATATTCAGAATATGGCATTTACATGCAACATGAGAGAATAACCCAATCTGTTTTCTGCATACACGGTTAGGTGAACATTCTGTTTAGGTCTTTTAGTCAGTGCTAAAGAACGACATCCTAGTAACTCCTCCATGTGCATGAAGTATTTATAATTTGCTGGATGTGAACCTCTGGTACTGTTTTATTTCTTCACCTGAAAATTAAGGTTGTCAAGGCTGCTGGATGTCTCGCTTGGATCGAATCCGGACCGTAGGGCGATGCGCATTTGGGGATCGTGTCGACCGGGGTATGGGAGGGTTCAGTCAAATAGGGGTCCACGTTCATTGCTATCTAGCGATTCCCCACTGGTTGATTGGACATGGACTTCATGCTAAAGCCGCATATGAAAGATCTTCCTCCAACTCCACTCTATGTGAATTTAACTTTAGTCTCTGATGTGAAAAGAAGCAGCTGATGAAATGATGTTTCAGAAGAAAACTGTGGATGTCTGCACTCTTAAATCGGCAGTGACGTTCACACGTATGCAGCTGCAACTGTGATGATGGCAAATACAGACTGGGGTGGGAATTTGATGTGCTTATGCCCACATTGAGCACCAAATAAAAAATTTAAAAAATTGGGCTATCAACATTAATGCATTAAGTCATTCAATGAATTTAAAATGATTCATGCATGAAACTTTTTTTATGCAATTAATCAAATTTTCTTATTTTATTGATTTTCTTAGTGACAACGGTCAATTTGACCGCTGTGGCGTTTCTACTGTATCTACTTAACCCCTTTGCACATATGCCAAATCTGGCCAATCCTTGCCCATTTAGGGGGGTACCCTATTTATAGCTTTATAACTCCAGGTATGAGCATCACAGAGACTTGAAAAATGGCTTAAATGAAGCAAGACATTTGTACCATTACAGATTAACTTAGATTAGTTTATATTCGTAAATTATGAAGAAATAAAGTGCCACAAATGCAATTGTGTAGGCAAAGAAAGCAAAAATGAATTTGCTTTTTTAGTTTACAATGAAATACTGAGACCAGGTTAAACCATACATGTTCTGGATCAAAAACCCCTTGATACTAGTGCGTAAAATCTAATGGTGGATATGTAGAACTGCTAAAGCAAAAAGTAAGCAGTGTACCCAGTGTATGCATTGCTGTAAATCACAACATAATCATGTATTTCACTACAAATCAACTATTTTGACTTAAGAAACTCACTGTTGCATCATTTTCAAGTGGGAATTACAAGCTTTCCGTCAGTACAGTGGTCTATAATAGGTAGGGGTCCAGAATCGTATCCAAAATCTCTCCAAAAATGAATAAAATTTATAAAGCATATAAATATACCTCGGAAAGAGCAGCCAAAGCATTTCTAAAGGTGTGTTTATGGCAGAAAGTTTAGAGAACGTGTATAGCTAATGTGCTATCGAGATGAAAAATGAGCTGCTAGTTGCTAGAATTTTAGTTAAAACTGTTTAGTTAAACAGCTATTTATTGAACTGTTTAGTTAGCAGGAGTGCTGTGAAATATTATTCACTTCAAAGCATTTGAAATTTTTATTATTATGCACAACGTGAAAACACAAAGGTAATCATCCTTAGCTAGCGAACCTCACAACTGTTAGCTAACAACTAGCAAGCAAGCTATTTAGCTGTACCCACAGTTTTGTGTCTGTGGTTCTGGAGAAAAAAATGAAACAAGTGAAGTTTTACCTTGAAAAAATCTTTCCAATATAATGCATGGGGTTAATATCAGTATTTGAGTGGAAGTATTTTATTTTTGTTGTCAAAAATCAAATGGGGAAACTGACGTTTTGAGCGAAAATCATTGATAACACTTGAGAGCAACATTACATCTGGTGCTGAGGTTGAGAACCGAAAGCTGACCCCTGGATTCCTATGGGAGCCGCTGATTTGCGCATGAAGACTGCCATGTTTGACTGTGGGGCTTTTGGCACCACAGCATGCACACTGATTACCTAAACGTGAATGATGACTGTAAACCGATAAACACTGAGCAATGACGTTAACCCACGGGGGTTCGCTCTGAGAAAGCTTTCAAATTGACTGACGTTTGTGTGACTTTGTGTGTTCGTGTGCTGCATAGCTACAGGATTTTTTGGAAGAAAACAAGTGACTCATTATGACAAGGCCATTTCTCGTGGTTTCTAACATTTCTGTAAGATAACGTAATAAATAAGGCAGTCAGTATTTTTATAGAAGATTTCGGCGACACTTGACTATACATTACATTAGTTAGGTATGTGCGTACTTATGGAGCTAGCAAGACTGAAATGCAGTGAGAAGTTGTGGTTTGCTAGCTAACTAAATAACTATCATCAAAAGTTCCCCATGTTAGCTATCAAGCTTTCTTACTAGCCCCAGCCAGCTAGCTAGATGGTAGAACAGTAGTACTGTAGCTAGCTAACTTTTCTGAACAATACAAACATTCAGTAGCACTCGACTGTAACATAAGTAATTATAGAGTAATTACTCTAGAGTATGTAATTTTCTTGTATGGGGATGAGACGACATGAAAACAATATTCAACCGTCCACCACATTTTGGCAGTGTTCCAACTTTCACGCCATATCTGGTGCATGAAACACAAAAATTACTGAGCTACTAACGAACACTTACATTACAGTGTGAAATATCCTAATTATAAAATATCACTAACCTATTTAAAGACACTCAATTAAAAAAAATAATGTATATAACCGAAATATTTTGAGCAGTAATACTTACATAACGATGGGGAAATGTTATCTGTGTTCAGTAGATAGACAGAGACAGTAAATCAATCCTGCCGTTCTCTCCTGTTCTGTCTTACTTCAGAAAACGATGTCAGCTAGGTCTATCAGCAAACATATGGCTTAGCTATGCTCAGAGAAGTCCTCAATAATAATAATATTTTCCAATAAATTATGAAAATCATTGATGACATTTTGTTGGGTGCAGTGTCTTTTATTGCCACAGAGTGAATGCGTAAGTGAATGGAATTATGAGAAAACTTTTGGTTATGTTGAGCTATAAAATACTATTCCAAAAGCAAAATTAGACGTTATATATCGTTAGAAAGCTTATTCTGTCACCTATTGGATTGATTAATTGTTGATCAAGCCAGACTGTAGTAAAAAGGGTGACAACACTGTAAACAACATGTGTGGTATTACGCACAGCTATTTTGGAAGGTATCACAAATGCACGTATATTTCCCAAACTGATTATCCAAGACAATATATGACCAGTCAGTCTCAAAAGGGACATCTATACGCGTAAAACCAATGGTATGGTTGTATATTTATTAAAAATTTAGTCCCAGCGCAAGCGAGTCTTTGCAAAGGTCAGTTTGGAAAAGAACTGCTCATAGCAGCAAGTCGTCCCGAACACAGATGCAAACTTCAATGCATGTCTCCTCAGCAAGGGAAAATCATTGGCGCTCACATAAAGTTTATAGAACTCAAGCAGGGGGAGGTTGTAGTACCTAGCTTTGAGCTCATCGTTGCTTTACAGCTTGATAATTTTGTGCTGTAAGCTGTCGGGCACATGAGCTGGTTCGACGTTAAAGGGTGTAGCAAAGATGTTTAACTCCTGTTGTTTACTTGTTTGAAACCGCTCGCCAAATTTCAAAAATTGAGTTTTGCACACTCACCCCCATATTCAGATGTCGTCGCAGGCTTTTGTCACTGCAGAGTCGGGAAATGCACAGTGTTCCCCTTTTCCAGTTGCACTTGCCACAGCTTCAATTTCGCCTCAAATGATTTCACGTTTGATATCAGAAAACTGAGAAGCTAGTTGGGGCCTTGCAGTTTCACGTTAAGTTCAGATAGATAGCGCGTAATGTCAACCATGAAGGCTAAATCACACAGCTATGTGCTATCGCTGAGTTCCGTGACAGGTTTCCCCTTCGTCTCCATGAATTTTTTGGCCTCATCCCGCAATTCATAAAACCTCTTGAGCATGTTCCCTCGGCTCAGCCATCGAACTTCGCAATAGTACACCAGATCCCCGTACTCTGATTCAAGTTTCTTCAGTAGCTCCTTAAACTGGCGGCTGTTTAGCTCTCTCTCGATAAAGTTAATGCATGGCACTACTGTTGACATCACGTTGTTGAATCGCAGGGACTGCGCACACAGATCCTCCTGATGAATAATGCAATGGCATATAATTAAATCAGTTGGATCAAGACTGAGACGATTAATTTCTTTTTTGATAAATGCAATTAACCCTTCTTGCAAGCCAACCATAGCTAGGGCTCCATCTGTCGGCCACTTGTCAAATGGTAGCTCAAGCTTGTTCATTGCCGAAACAACTTTCTCAAACACATCCTCACCTTGTGTCATACATGACCTCTAAAGACAGAAGTTCCTCTCACACTTCAAAGTCGGTGGTAATCCCACAAACGAAAATGGCCAGTTGGGCGGTGCTGGTGATGTCCGTTGTTTCATCACAAGCCAGAGAGAAAAATTCGAAGTCACTTGCTGAGCTTTTCAGCGTTTTTTCAATATCTTGTGCAATGTCAGTAATTCGATCTGACATGGTTCTTTGAGACAAACTAACACTCTGAAACAATTTAACTTTGTCTGGAACTAGTAACTCTGCAGTATCAACGATACACTCTTTTACGAACTCTCCCTCTGCATGAGGCCTCAGCTTTTTGGCTATTAGCTCACTCACCACATAACTTGCCCTAGTTGCATTGTATTCCTCACGACGAGGTCTCGTGAAAGCGGGTTATTGTGCATCCAAACCCCGCCGGAGAGCTTTGATTTCATCCAGTCGCATTTGTCCTCGCAACTCATTGAGTTTTGCATGTTTCGTGCTGTAATGACGCTTCAAATTGGCCTTCTTCATTACAGCTATCGCATCCCCACAAACCAAGCACACAGGCTTCTACTTCAACAAAAAAATAATCGTTTGTCCATTTTTCTTGGAAAGCTCAACATTCCCCATCAATTTTTCTCCTTTGCAGTAGCCATTTTAAAGAAGGGGACGAAATGTAATGTAGCAACCTTCGTGCTCGCAAAACACAACCAATCACAATTAAATTCAAACTTTACATTTAGTGTTGATAGCCCAATCAGGACTGTCCGTTCCACTGGCTGGCTGCAGTTTATACGGTCTATGTTAGAAAATAAAAGTAGCCTGAACGGCGTCGGCAATATTTTTTTGTTTTTTGTCTAACCTATTGATGAAATTGCATTCATGAAATCACCTCACGGGCCTGATCCAATGGCTCAGAGGCCTGAGGTTCCCCACCCCAGTCTTAGGGCTATTGTTGGGTTTATCTTGTTGCTATGATGGAATACGATTTTTCATTTTTCTCCCATTCCCCGTGTGAATCACGGTCCTGGTTGATGCGCTATCCTTCTGTTGGTCTGGGGAGGGTGTAGACTACCACATGCCTCCTCCGATACATGTGGAGTCGCCAACCGCTTCTTTTCACCTGACAGCGAGGAGTTTCACTGGGAGAGCGTAACGCGTGCGGAGGTTCACGCTATCTCCCCCAGATCCCCTCCCTGCTCAACAGGCGCCCGACCAACCAGTAGGAGTCGCTAATGCAATGATCAGGACTCATACCCTCACCGGCTTCCCACCCGCGAACACTGTCAATTGTGTTCGTAGGAACGTCTGACCAAGCTGGCTGGAAGTACCACTACCGGGGATGGAACCCAGGTCTCTGCGGTGGTAGGCTGGTGCTTACACCTCTACACTACCCAGACGGCCTCGGAATACGATTTTTGAGTGGTGAAAGAATATTTTTATGAATGCCCAGATAGACAATATTGAAACAAAAGTATTTCTGTTTTCAACTCATACTTTAGTTGCAAGAGCAATGAATGTCTGAGTTGAACAATCTAGGCATGCCGGCGTGCCAACCACTAGGGGGTTTGTGCTAAGTGGTTAAAACGATTATGATTAAGCTGAAGATCGTGGAATATTTCAGTGATCCTTGATAATTAAGATTAAAATTAGGCAGAAAGGAAAAACTGCATTAGCCACATTGCCTACACTGTTTGCAGTCATAATTACAGTGCTGCCATAAGTCACCTGTGACAAATGAATTAATTCATTCTTAAATTAATCTGGCCTGCTAGCATCCCCTACACAACAGGATTATAAAACCAAGAGCCTAAGGCTGAAACGCATAGGTTCCCTTCATGTTTCCCCATGGCATGCTGCAATATTAATAAAAGGTATTTTAAAACATAAGAAGAACTTCTGAAGAAGAGTGCCTTGGAATAATAGCCTGTTAAGTATTTATTGTCCTGTTCTTTTAAATGCAATATTATTCAATATGCTGATTGGTTAAGAATGCTGCAACATGTCAGCTAAACTTAATCAGAGTTATTCCATAAACATTGTTCAGTGTTGGTACATTTGTGATATGCAAGCCATTTTGTCAAAATGCTTGTTTATGCTGCTTACAACTGTACCCATTGTTCAGGCTCGAACTCGGGATACACCTTTTTAGGTAGCTAACTCCGGGACAGCGTGTGAAGCTGGTATTTCTACAGAAATCACTTAATAGCTGAGCTTAATTTATTCATAAAATGGCAGGCCTATAGTAATGTTTCCCATAGTAGCTAGTCCTGTTTCCTTGTACCGTACACATTTAATTAGGGCCTTTTATTGTTTTGGCCGATTCCATCATAGCCTACATGAACAACATTCAGTAGAATGTGCTTTGCTATCTCTGTACATAGGCACTCTAATAAGCTGTTGGTGCACATCGACATGAAATCTCAATAGTTAGGTTTTGTATGATTATCGTTTTCATCTGCGAAGATAAGATTTGGTTGGCTGTGTAGCTCATTTTTCCTGTCTGATGATGCTGAAAAGTTAGGAGCTCGTTGATGTCAGGTTTAATGACATAAATTGTTTGATGTGGTCCAAAAATAGTTTTCTCAATATTGTAGCATTGTTTGCAATCTGTGAATGCAGGTGCTTTTTTCAGATACATAAGTGCATTGTTGTCAATCTTGCCGAAATGAAAACGTTTAATTATCATCCATGGAGAACGGGGATGGGCTTCCCATGATTGGGCATGTGATCAAGGATACAACTGAGCATGTCTACTGATCGATGGTTCTGATGTGCTCCCCATAGGTTTCTTTTGGCATTGCTGTCTCTGCACATATTATATACTCTAAGAAATGAACAACGACGCGGTATGTTTGTGGCCGTGTTCAAAACTGTATACTTGTTCTGTGTTCTCATGTTCCTGCAGGGACATGCCTCCAGGTATACTTGCAAGACTACACTGTGCTAGAACATGTAATTCCGTTCGATTTGGAAAGTACGTCACCACTACTGACCCCTAACCTTAGCAGGAAAGACATCAACTCTACAAAAATCTGTAAATAAACTGTACTTACAATTGTACAAGAAATCCTCCTTCTGTCATCCATTTTCTTGGTTTAATAAAAAAAAAAGTCTTGTTCGCCCTCAAATACAGAGGAAAAAGCAATGGCTACAGGGAAGGGAAAGCATGGAAAAGTTTGCATTGAGTAAACCGGAAGTTTAAGAGGGTCTTTGTTTGATGTGTATGCACAGCAGCATTTGTTATTGTTGTCAGTTTGAAACAGTCTATAAAAAATATCTCAAAAAATCTATATATTTTTAAAACTACATCTGAGGAACTATGCCTTGAACAGTATGAGCCACGCAGCAGCCTTTGCTATTCTTAAGTGGTTGAAATAAATATAAACTCTAAAGTCTCAACTGAAGTAGCACATTTGCACATATCACAGTGGATCTAATTTTGTGGGAATACGTGGTAACACAGTGTGTCATTTACATTCTTCTAGGAGTGGTATGAGGAGTACGCACGAGAGCTCGCTACAGCCTTACCAGCAACCAGAGGCACTGATGAACTGCCCTGCCCAGGAGTCAGCCTACCAGGATGTACAGCATAGCACCATGAACTAACCCCCCCAACACCCACCACCACCACCATCTTAATACTTTGCAAACAGTTCTGCAAACATGATTTGCAGTTGTGGTCTGCGCCGAAATCCATAATCAGCGAGTCCTGTCAGTATACATGTTAGAGGATGATTGAGTGTTCAAGCCTGCTGGGGAGTTGAGGTAACAATATGGCCATGCATTCCTGCTAGTTGAGTAACACTGCTTGGATATTTTCTGTTTTTACTTCTTGCTATGTAGGCTGATTTTTTACCCTCATGAAAAGCAGAGGCAGGGGAGGGTGGAAGCCATGATTTGCCTGTGTCAGGACATTGTGCTTAAGGACTTTCAGGTAATGCTTGAAGACAAATCATGGGTTTGCTCTAGGTCAATAACTTTCAAAGCACAGCCAGGGTGAGCTGCAAAGTGGTTCGTCTTTGTAAAGACTACATGCTGCAGAAACAGGCTAACTTACAAATTGTAATTTGATGCATTTCAAACTTTCATTGTCTCTTATTTCCACTTTGGCTGGGGAGTATTGGGAAAGTATTTCAGTTTGCATTCCATCTCAATTCTACAATAATACTCCTTTACCTGAGGTATATGTGTAGTAGTGGAACAGATTGTTGTACCCCAGCTTCTCATTAACTTGACTACCGAAGGTGGTACATCTGTTGGAAATACTGCAGGTCCATTGACTCTCCTCTACTTTCTGCATCCATCTTGTTTCTTATTAATGGACTTCAAAAACATGCACAACACCTACAACTGATATTTATTCATCTTTGGTGCTGATTTTACAGCAGGTAGCACCAAGGTCTCAGCCAACAAAATCCACAAGAACATGATAATGAAACAATGTACTGGTTTTAAGAATAATCAATTTTTTTAACTTTTCACTTGTTATTCTGTAAGTGTATGCTGTATTTGTTTATTAAATATTAAGAATACATTTTAACACCAAGTGCGGCTTGAGTTCTTTTGTCACATTTTCTGAATGGAAAACCAAGTAGATATCGACATGGGGGGGATAACTTTATTTAAAAGTCTTCCATTAAGAAAAGATATGCAAATAGATGCACAAATATACCAAAACGAATACACTAATACACACACATGAATAAGAAAAGTATCAGTGAAAACTGACCATTATTTTGACCAGGGTGATTTTGGAGTAACAGTGCCATTTTGTTTTCAACAATTTAACCATGGTTGTGAGCTCTTAACTGTTATGGAGCTAATTTAACATGAACAAAATCATTGGCTTTCCCTTGAGTTTTTATCAATATGTTATATTATGTAAAATCTTAATGCTACATCTCCATTAAGCTAATAAACTGAGGCGTCTACACCCATGAAAATCAATTGCTTTCCCTTTGAATAAACAATGCAACTGTAAATGTACATGTACCAATCACTTGCTAGCGCACAATTCCTAGAACAGTGATGACCCAAAATGGTTGCTGAAGAACTTCACTTGTGTAATATACACATATTTATTGAAACCTATAAACATACTGGAATTAATAGTGAATGCTCATTTTCCATGATGGAACAGTTTAAAGGAGCTTCATGAGTTGCGTACATTCACTCCGACCAATAATGTATGAGGAGTCAATATTTGTTTTTGTTTTTGCAAAACTGAAAAGACAGGCTTTACTGCAAGTTCTGTCTCCATGGTACATCTCATGCCTATAATAAATGTTTTTTCATGTTTTTTCCTTCGTGTGGTGTGCACAAAAGTTTGAAGACCATACCTCTGGTTGCACCTGACTATGATTCACTCCTCAGAAAATGCATAAGTACACAGGGAATGACTGGCTCTTATGTAGTGTTTTGTGTTTCAATGAGAAAAATTCACCTGTGCACTAGGAGCTGTTCATTGGCAGGTTATATCCGTAAAATCAACCTACAGGCTGATCTTTTGAAAGGAATAGAAAATAAGTGGGTACACACAATCCCCCTCCCCTCCCTCAACAGCAGACAAATGCAAATTACTTCAATATACAGTCTCATCATAGTGTACTATAGTGATAACTTTTATTTAATGGCACAACAGAAAGGAGCTTGCTTCTGTTTTATAGAGATGAAATCAAGCCCAATATGAACTGTGAACCATCGGCAAAGATCAGTCCTACATGACTACTTAAAGATTTGCCAGCCAAAAGGCATTGAAAGGAATCTCATCAACCCTTTATTGAATTGGAATAGCATGCACGTATGATCCACAACTCTTCTAAACCAGCAGAACCCTCAACCCCATGTTTTTGTAATTTACCTGAATAACTTTTCAGCCGAGAGAGCCTGTATTCTTGGAGCTACTCCAGTCAAGGGCACTTTTGGCTATGAACTGATTACAAGCTCCTTTTCAATTAAGAGACATGGCTTGAGCTGGTGTTTCTGTGATAGTGGGTGCCTTTTGGCCCCCTCTGATTTGTCACACCCCTCTGATGTGGAGCTTTCCAAACTCAGTAAGCAGTGCTACCACAAGGAAAAAAATATAGAAGAGCAGGAGGAAGACACCATAGGCCCGTCCCAGGTGGAAGCGCTGTAGGGGGACCAGCACGAAGGAGAGTACCAGGCTGAGGCCCAGCGCCCCAGCCAACACCCACCCCAGCAGCCCCTCTAATTCCAGCTGTCAAGGCAAGCAAAGGAGGGCACAATTCAACAGCCTCACATCCTCTACATCTCTTAATCATGTCCAAATACTATACACACAATAATCTTTAGATCCACTTGAATTCTTTGTCATTTTTCTATAGCATTCATTAATATTTTGTATACACTTAGATGTTGCTCTTGGGCACTGTGTTTTAGAGTAATATCATTGTCATCAAAAACAACAACTTTAATTTGTATGCATGTTCAGTTGTGTTTGTGGATGTTGGGGTCTTACCATGAGGACCGGATGGTGGTTAAATAACTGCAGCAGGCACCCCAGCCCAACACCAAAGAGCATGTCTGAGAACGACCAGTCAAGTGGACTTATATTTGTTCAAACGTTTTAAAAATACATTTTTCTTCAAAGTGATTGAAATCCTTCATAAAGATGAGCAAAAAAGGCTGCATAAAATAAGCAATAGATTTAAGCCATGCACACTGAACCTCTTTCAGAATAACCTTCCATTAGTAGATATTTAGTCTATGTCAAGGGGTATACAAAGGATACTGAAGATTATGCCACCAAAACAGGCAGAGATGGCCATCCGGGGATACCCCTGCCGTGCAATGGTGATGTCAGAGAAACAATCTGCAGAAAAAGTCAAATACCTTCAAGAACAGCAGTTACTAAAAACTATGATGAATTCAGATTGCAATAAAATATGTATAACGGTTGCAATAAAAATATACAGTGCCATGGTTCCTTGAGCATACCATGCCAGAGAATATCGATCATTATTATCCCTAGACTACAGAGTATTACCAGCACAATTCCCTAACCATGATGAATAGAATGTATTCTAATAATATGAATCAAATATTAATTTATTTTATTTTATTTTATTTAACCATCATCTAACCAGGAAAACCCCACTGAGATTGAAATCTCTTTTGCAAGGGGGACCTGACGTGAAACACAAAGTTACCCAACAAGACTTACACCTAACAAAATGTACAAACAGCAAATGTGGAATGAGACAGAGGTGTAACAATAATAAAAAAGAGAAGAGGTTAAAAGAGGTTAAAAGCAGGAGCATACTTTGGTCACAGAGTCATGAATTGCATGTTTAAAGTCCACAATTGAAATTAATTTGTCAAGTTTAAAATTATTTTGCAGATTGTTCCAGCTGTAAGGTGCAAAATATCTGAAACCCATCTTACTGAATTCAGTAGAGGGACGAGGGACTTTAAAGAGTATCACGTCCCTAGAGCGGAGGTGATAACTATGTGAATTTCTAATTAGCAGACAGCTGAGGTAGGAAGGGAGTAGACCAATTATTGTTTTGTAGATGAATATGTACAAAACAATAATTGGTCTAGGCTGAATCGTGTTTCTGTTCATCAATACTTCTGGTTTCTATCATTAACAGTGGTGCTACAATTTTGGAACAATGCAACTAATGAAACAACTGAAATCCCTTTTTTGTTGTTTTTTTTTTTTTTACTATGAAAGGGGTGCAAGATTAAGCCATTTAGGAATAATTTAGAAATATTGCTGAGTATACCTATTACGCCCATTACCCGTGTTGGATCCAAATGAGGAAGAATGAGGAATTACCATTTGTCCTGTTTCATGTCTTCGCCAATTCCTCAATTTGTTATGCAGATTTTATTCAAAGTAGATAAGATTTATTGTTACTGAATAATGGCAGGCCATGTGCATACACATTTGTTTTCTTTGGTAAGTGCAGGTTTTTAATGTAAAATTGAGATTGTTATAATATTTGTAAAATACATAACATTAAGCAGAATAATTGCATAACAGTAGATTATGCATAAGAAAGTTGTCTTTTATCTGAAAAAATATGGCTATCCCCTTACCGGTACAAATATATGTAAAAAGATGTGCTGAAAAGATTAAGAACCAGATAACATTAAAATTTAAAAAGTGGTGGAGCACTGTGTTACAGACAGCTCAAACACCAACTTCTATTCAACAGTCTATTCATCTAATCATTTAAGGTAAATGGTGCACTACAGATGGCTCTGATGCTCTCTCTATACAACATAACCACTGGCTCTACACATTGAATGCATAGCCAGTGTTGTCCACCTTTACAGCCTGTTTTCTTATTAACCAGTGTGTATAAACACCAGGAATTTTCCTTTTCTTTTTTAACCCCTTCGTGCAATCTCCCTAGGGGTTGGCACGCCAGCGTTCCAAGATTGCTCAACTCAGACATAGAGTACAGACACACTGTGTTACCAAGTAATCTCACATAGAGATGTCCCTTACGAGACAGTCTTGAGAGTCTTGGAGAATCCGTTTGTGAAATATACGCTTATTTGTGATGCCTGGGTACCTTCCAAAATAGCTGCGTGTAATACCACACATTCTGTTTACGGTGTTGCCGCCCTTTGTAGTACAATCTGGCTTGATTGACAATTAATCTATCCAATAGGTGACAGTATAACATTAAGCACTAACTATGTATAACATGTCTAATTTTACTTCTGGAATAGCGTTTTATAAACCTGCGCAATCGAAAAGTGTGAAGCATCAACACCACTTCATGCATTCACTCTATAGTAGCAGTAACAGACACTGCACCCGGCAAAATGTTATCAATCAGTTTCGTATTTTTTTGTAAATTATTATTATTATTGACTACTTCTGAGCTTAGCTAAGCCATATGTTTGCTGATAGACCAAGCTGATACAGTTTTCTTGACTAAATCAGAACAGGAGAACTATAGCATTGATCCTCTGTCTCTGTCTCTGTCTCTATCTACTGAACACAAATACCATTTCATCATCGCTATATAAGTATTACTGCCCAAAATATTTTGGTTAAATACGTTATTTTTTAAATTGAGTGACTTTAAACAAGTTAGTGGTATTTTATAATGAGGATATTTCATACTGTAACGTAAGAGTTCTTTGGTAGCTTAGTAGTTTTTGTGTTTCATGCACCGGATGTGATGCGAGCTAGAACATTGCCAAAACAATATTGTTTTAATGTCATCCCATCCCCATACAAGAAAACATTACATACTGTTTGTATGTATTGTATGTGCAGAAAAACATACAAGAGTGAACGATTACACATTTAGGTACTTTACCACATTGTGTGATAATGTTTTTACGTTATTTTAAAATCTGATATCAATGTTTCATCTTAAACCTTCATAAGGGGCTCATGTATATGCTTATAATGAACAAGCATTTTTTTCATTTTTGGAGAGATTTTTATATGTTTATGGACCCCTAAATATTTTAGACCACTGTATGGATGGAAAGCTTGTAATTCCCACTTGACAATGATGCAAAAGTGAGTTTCTTGAGTCAAAACAGTTGATTTGTAGTATGTGATTATGTTGTAATTTACAGCAATAGATCTTTAGTACTTTTGCATAGATTTTACACACTTGTGGTCAAGGAGTTTTTGATCCAGGACATGTATAGTTTAACCTGTTTTATATATGGGATCTCTCAGTATTTCATTGCAAACTTAAAAAGAGCAAATTCATTTTTGATTTTTTGCCTAGACAACTGCATTTGTGGCACTATTTCTATAAATAAATAATAACTATTATTATTATTGTTATTATTATTATTATTATAATAAATAACATCAACCTAAACACCACAAAGGTTTGCTTTTATGTCATGGAGGTTCATAGGTTCGCGCACATGCAAAATCTGGCCAATCCTTGTCCATTTAGGGGGTACCCTATTTAAAGCTTTATAACTCCAGATGTGAGCATCACAGAGACTTGAAAAATGGTTTAAATGAAGCAATATGTTTGTACCATTTACAATACTACATTAGATTAGTTTATATTCATAATTTAGGAAGAAATAAAGTGCAACAAATGCAATTGTTCAGGCAAAAAATATAAAATGAATTTGCAAATGAGTTTACAAAGAAATACTGAGAGATCCCATATCAGCAGGTTAAACTATACATATCCTGGATAAAAAAACTCCTTGACCACAAGTTCATAAAATCTAAGGGTGGATATGTAGAATTACTGAAGATTTATGAAGCAAAAACTAAGTAGTGTACCCAGGATCACCAAATCTATCCAAAATGTCTAAATTATGCATTGTCGTAAATAACAACATATTCACGTATTTCAATACAAATCAACTGTTTTGATTCAAGAAACTCACTGTTGCATCATTTTCAATAGGGAATTACAAGCTTTCCATCAGTACAGTGGTCTAAAATATCTAGGGGTCCAGAAACAAATGATGAAAATTCTTTGTCCATTATAAAGCATATACATGAGCCCCTTATGAAGGTTTAAGATGAAACATTCATATCAGATTAAAAAATAATGCAGAAACATTGTCACACAATGCCATACAGTACCTAACTGAGTAATAATTAACCCTTGTGTTGTATGTATTTCTGTACTCTACAGTATGTAATGATTTTTTGTATGGGGATGGGACGACATGAAAACAATATTCAACTGTCCATGTTTTGGCAATGTTCCAACTGTCACGCCATCACTGTTGCATGCATCACAAACACTACTAAGCTACCAACGAACACTTACATTACAGTATGAAATATCCTCTTTATAAAACACCACTAACCTATTTAAAGACACTCAATTTAAAAAATAACATATATAACCAAAATATTTTGACCAGTAATACTTACATAGCGATGATGAAATGTTATCTGTGTTCAGTAGATAGAGACAGTAAATCAATGTTGTAGTTGTCTCCTCTTCTGTCTTACTCCAGAAAACGATGTCAGCTAGGTCTATCAGCAAACATATGGCTTAGCTATACACAGAAGTCCTCAATAATAATAATATTTTCCAAGAAATTATGAAAATCATTGATAACGTTTTGTCGGGTGCAGTTTTCTTTTACTGCTACTACACATGCTTAAGTGAATGCGATGATGAGAAAATGTTTGGTTAGGCTGACCTATAAAACGCTATTCCAAAAGAAAAATTAGACACGTTATACATCGTTAGTAGTTTATACTGTCACCTACTGAATAAATGAATTGTCAATCAAGCCAGACTGTACTAAAAAAAGCGACAACACCATAAATAACACATGTGGGATTACGCACAGCTATCTTTTTACTGTTTTAGTAAATGCTTTCAGTTGGTACAGACCATTTTCTTCTGTGTGACTAAGGATATTTAGAAACAGTATTTGCAGAAATTTATGAGGACCTGCCAGCTTTACAATTTTATCAGGCACTTCCTGTTGTAAAGGAAGAAAATGTGTGTTAAATCTCCAAAAAACTGTCTGTAGCACTGTCAGTTTTTAAATTCCAAAACATCCTTATATAAGTTCACATAAATAAAGAAAATGTTTTGATAACTGAACATTTTGGAGTATACATAAGTGCATAAAAACAAATGAATAAAGAACCGAATGTCAAACCAAAAGTGCGATTATACTAGTAGTTGTGCAACACACCTTGGGGCAGCCCTTTAAATGAGGGGTTTTAATCCTCTGAAAAACATTTGAGCTAAAGACCTGACCACTACAAAATAGTTAACTGTCTTTTACCTTTATCTAAGGCTCATTACAGGCTGGAAAGCAGTGTCTATTTAACAATACTAATCACTAATTGGTAGCATGTCTCTAAAAGGACATCATACATTCAGTCCAATTCAATTTTATTTGTATACAGCCTTTTACAGAGACATTATCACAAAGACGCTTTACAGAGGAAACAAAAAGGAAAACTGAGAAAGAAAAAACAGGCCATGTAAGTATAGTGTAAAATATGGCATTTATGAAATTTGTTAAATATTCTTAAAAAGAAAGCTTTTTAAACTTCACTGAACCCCCTGAGGTTCCCTTCAAGTCATTAGACCCCTTTTTCTGCAAAGCCCTGCTCCACACTTCAATAGTTCATATTAAAATTTCTATCTGGATCTGGATATTCATTTTCTGGGAAAAAGTTCAATCAACAGAGTACAATGCACACAAATATATTATTTAGAAATAATTCTCCAAGCAAAGCATGCCCTGTGGCCAAAAAAGTGTGACGGAATAGAATTACCCCCAATACTGTTGCCCCAGGCCAGCAGGGTGAGGCCCAGAACGGTGTTACTAAGGCTGAAAATCACTCCAACTGTGTGCAGCAGGCTGACCACCTCTGATGCCGCCATGCTGATCCATGTAGCACTAACTAAGAATCCCAACAGGGAGAAAATCTGCAGGATGAGATTGGGGACATTATGATGTGACAACATTGGCGCACACATTTACTGACCACTGTATCTCAATGGAATAAACATACTGTAGTTTAACATTGTGCCAACAAGAGTCACAACTAATGCCGCGTTTCCACCAAAAGTGCCTGGAACTTTTAGTCCCAGGAACTACTTTTCAAGGAACTAAAAGGTTCCTTCAGCCCATTGTTGTCTGCGTTTCCACCGTGGTCTAAAGTCCCGTGAAGATTAGGCAAATTAGCCCACTGACGTATGAAAAAGCGACGTTGTCGTCGGTCCATCTGTCCTATGCTTTCTTCTGTAACCCCATACTACCACTGAAGTAGCCTACATTATTTTCTAATAACCGGGACAGCCCGGAGGGGTTTATTCCACTTATATACAACGGGTTACCAACAATGACTATATATGGTTACTTTTGTATTTATTGATTTTTATCGATTTAATCACCTGGAACTGAAATATTCTTCTGCAGCCGTTTGGGCATATTTTACCGTTGTCAAGCAAAACTGTCGTTGGTAGTTGAACTTGGACCGTTGTTATGCAACAAATAGGATATAACAGGCCAATAGTCAGATTGTAACTGTTTTATATATCCTCAAACACATTCATTATGTTTTAATGCGAACATTCACCTTCATGTCTTGACATCCGAGGCGACAGAATGCATTCACATTTCCAATATAACTGGCAACAACAGCAGAAAACATGCACACGTTGTAAACAATTTGCTGTTTGATTACTTTCTCATCGTCAATTCCATATAGGCTAATCGCAAAATGACAAGAATAGAACGAAAACTCGGACTTGCGTGAAAATTTAAATTAGCAGTGGTACAGCCACCGTTTGCTTTCCTTCAAAGTTACTGCTAGCCGAGCAGCGAAGTGTGCCCTCCAGATGCGAACCATGCACCATAAATTAGTCCATAGTCTTCCTGGTCTTTTTGTGGAATTTTGTGGAATGGCAGAGTAAAATTACGGCAGTCTGAAAAAGCTAAAGGGACGATTACTAGAATTAACCTGTTATTTTACCCTGACAAAAAGTGCGGAAGGTGATTTCCAATTTGCTTTTACTGTATCACCAATGTGAATTACTAACCCTAACTACCGCATACCTCACATAACTGTATCAAACATTTTGAGTCAATTACAACGGGCTAACAAAGAAAATCCGGAAGAAAATATTCAGCAACTGAATTAATCCGTTTGAATGTTTTGGTACGTAATATGCTGTCCCAGCATGAATGCTTGGCATTTTATAAAACGAATACTAAAGCAAGAAAAGAACAGAAGAGCACACGTTATAATTCCAAGACGTTGGCAGGCTATAACCAAAACTAGGCTACTGCGCCGCATAACATACAAGTTAGATTTGAAGTTATTATGAAAATAAATCGGTTTGCGGCTGCAGATTTTTAAACATGGCGGTTGAAATAAAACACTGCAAGTAGTCGACCAATCAGAAATTTTCAGCGCTTCCCACCCCAAAGGTTCCGGTACTTTTGGAAAGTACTGAGTTCCTCAAAAGGTTCCTAGTTCTGGGGTAAAGTTCCTGCGGTGGAAACGCGGCTTAAGTGTCCAATAGTCCTCTGAATAGAATGGGCATATTTGTAAACAAGTGCAGAGTACGTAAGCTCAGTTCTGTGAAGTTGGCACCTCCATATGTAACAGACGTCAAGTTGTCAATCATTTCTGCTGTGTCTGTACCATTTTGTGCATCATTTCAACAAGAAACCACATTAAAGAAAGCAAAATTAACAAGGTGACACCGAGGTGACCAGGAGTTGGAGACAAGGAGGCTGAAAGCAAAGAGGTTTCACACATCTTCAAGGGTATCACAATTCACTTTGTCAAACAAGGAGGGAAGACTGAGAACACCTTGCAGAGATGACCACAGTGAGCCCTTATTCCTGGAAAAGAATGGAGTATTCAAGCTGACCACAACTGTCGGCTCCTGGTGTGCTACAGCCAGGACTGTACTCATTGAGCTTACCTTCCCGTGGGAGGGGGGGATGGAGGCAGCACATGACAGGAAGAGAGGTAAATTCTCAGACCTGGCTGCTGAATGCAGAGAGTCAGGGTGAAGGCCTATCATCTATCTAGTATAGGTGGGAGTGAACACTGTGAACACATCATCTAATCAGGGACATGGTAATGGTCATAACAAAGCAAGAAATTAAATGAAAGAAACTGGCTGAGGAGGCAGAGATCAATTTTGGGTTGTGGCTGAGGAGGAAGGACAGGAGTTGGGAAAGCAAGTAACTCCCACATATCCTAAAGCCAGCTCAAGGGGGTGGCAGGGAGACATCCCTGGTGGTTTCCAGATGATGACCCCGCAGCAGACCAGTGGGCACTGTTGGTGGTGCAAAAGGCAGCAATGGACATCTGTAAATCTACTATCCTTATAGCCCAAATGTAGCTAACAGTGTGACAAATGGGGCACCAACATCATGGGGTTCTTAAGGTTCCACAACAGGCAATTTAGATAAAGATTCTAACTAAAGTTTAGTTAAATATTACGCCCAGGAAACCTCCTGGTAGCACACCAGTTGATTCCAGTTCACTGGGGCTGCTGGGTAGCTCATCCAATTAAGGCACTGTTCTAATGCATAGATGGGCTCCATGGTCTGAAATATGCCAGTGTTGGCTGTGGCCAGTAACCCCACAGGGTGACACACAACTGGCCATAATATCGGCAAGGGATGACAACCAGGATGACAGTGTCCCATCTCTCACCAGCGACCCCTACTGCCTACTAAGCTATACTGAAATTGTTTTTTCCCCAACTCATGTCTGTGCAAGCCCAGCTTATGAACGGCGGTGTGATAAGAACTCCAATGTGCTTTGAAGAACTCCAAACATGCTAATCTGCACTCTTTCAAATTGACAACAGAAATCAGTAGATCAATGATGGCCAATGATGAAAAATACGACTGGGAATTCCAAATTGGTGAGAAAACCAGGGCAAAAAATGTTAAAAAAATAGCCTGGATTTTTTAAATTTTAATTTGTATGGAGAAAGTAGTTCTTGGACATTGGAGCCTTGAGACTAAAATTATGCACCTTAGATTTTACAGATTTTATAATATGGAGAAACCAAGATTTCAGATTATGACCCGTTTTTCAGAACTCATAGAATAGTATTCTGTTTTATGAAATGTATCACACACTGATTTTTTTAACACATCAGTGATCATATTATTATAGCTGCACTTCTAGAGTAAACGCTTGTTCCACTTGAATAATACTGAAAAGTCATAAACACAAGAAAATACAATTACATATTCAGAAACCGCAAGCCAGAAGTGGGAAAATGACTGCACACTCTAATCATCGGGTTTCACATAAAACCTGGTGTTATATTTTGGCACCAATCACATGCAAAATGACAGTTGTAGGGAAAATATTATTCATAATTTATTCCATGCATGAAACAAAGTACCCTGAGACCAAAATGGTGCAGTATATGATGCAGAATTTGTAGATTATTTGCTGCTTCCAATAGAAAAGAAATCTAGTGAAAATGCTATTAACAGGGTTAAAACTGACTACAACCACTTACTTCAGTAAACTACTCATGTACTTTAGGAATTATTGTTAGATCCATGCATCATATGCATGTAGGCGGAGCCTTGAGGGGGAAAACATATCCGCATCTACCATTGTTTTGAATAGGAACCCATCATAGATAATTAATATTTTATTATTTTAATAAATAATGTCAGCACATTACATTCAATCATTATTTCCTAAAGACCAGCGATAAAACTAAACTGAACACAACTCTAGTGCTATTCTTATGCAGTTACGGAGGGGGAAAATGATCCAACTCAGTGGCCTGAGGTATCATTCCTTGACATCATCTTCCATCTTATTTAATCCCCTGGTAAGGAACTACGTCAATTACATTATGAGCCATAACCATGAAAAGTACCAAAAACTCAACTAACTAACTAGACTAGCTAGTTTACCATAATCTATCAATTTCACTTTTCCTGATTTCCTCAATTATTGCATATTTGTCACAGTGAATGGTTTCAGATCTTTCTGGTACAGAGCAGAATTCATGGTTCCTGCAATAATGCAAATCATCTAGGTCCTGAGGCCAGAAAGACATCTCCACACCATCCCACTAGCACCACGTTTGACTGTTTATAACTGATAATTGTTCTGCAGCATTTGCTTTACACCAGACATTATGGGACCCTTGTCATCCAAAAAGTTCCACTTTTGACTCATCTGTACATCGAACATTATCCCCAAAGGCTTGAGGATCATCCAGGTGTTAATTTTTTCTAATGTGAGGCACTGATGTTTCTCTTGGTTAGCAGTGATTTTGACTTGCTACTCTCCCATGAATCCCATTTTCATCCAGTCTGTTTATTTTTGTGGAGTCATGAACACTGACCATAGCTTTTGTGACTTCTTGGATGAGTTGTTGCTGCACCCTTGGAGAAATGTTTTCCAAGTGTTCTCCCTTTGGAGATAATGGTACTCTCTATGGTCCCAGAGTCCCACAGCCTTAGAAATGGCCTTGTAACCTTTGCAAGACTAATATATTTCAACACCTTTTTTCTCATCTCTTGTGGAATTTCTTTTCATCGTGTGCTCATAGAAACTTTATGGTGACTACTTCCCTCTGACAGTATGTTTCAATATGAGTGAGGTTTAGACTGCTGGCTGTCATCAAGTCTGGCAGTGTTCCGAATCTAATTATCAATTAAATTTGGTTGATTGATTGAGTAACTAAGGGGGGAATTACTTTTCACACAGGCAATATGGGTGTTTGATAACTTTTTTCATTAAATAAATAAAATAATAATTTAAAAAATGTGTTTTGTGCTTACATAGTTTCCCTTTGTCTAATATTACATTTTGTCTAAAGATCTGATAAGCATTCAGTGTGACAAATATATGACAGAGAATCAGGAAGGGGCAAATACTTTTTCATGACTACTTCATTGATTTCCAAATTTCGGAACAAATTTTCCCCCTCAGGGTTTGGGCCTGGACAGTTTATGACGTTTTTGTGGGAGTGCTCTCACTTGCCGACTGACTCTATCAGTCCATGTTAACCATAATTTCATAACCAATCCTGCAACATATAAACCCGCTTAATTCTTCATGCTCATACTACACAAAACACACAGTGGTAAAGTGGGCCCTTACAAAGTGATACCGCGGTGGCTGCTCATTGGTGGTAGTGCAGAAGACGATGGCAGAGAGGAAGAGACCAGTAATCAGAGTCAGCGCCCACACTGGAAACTCCCCCTCTATGTAGAGCAGCCCATCTGCAAGGATACAGTAACTGTTACCAAATGTCTGCTGTGGCACGTCATTTCAGATTGGCATTAATGCTTCTCCCCATAAAGGACTGGCCACCAGGCATTCTAGTATGGCAGTCCGACACACAAACACACAGGTTTCAAAGTCTCAAAATGCTTCTTACATTTCCCAGAGAGAAAGGTCAGCACACACACTAATGGCCCAGTGACAAGGTGCAAGCAATTCAGTGGGCGTTTCCAGTTGCGGTCATCCTTGTCAGGGTCAACCACTGGTACAGTGAGCAGCATGAGCACCTCCAGTGGGAGCTGATGGATGAAGGACAGAATTTCTGGACATTTACTCAGCATTAGGCCCACAGAAGGCCCACAAACAATCGATCAGTGAACTGGAAAACATTTACCCTGTATTTCTTATTATCCCTTATCCTCAAGGTGTCAGCACTCTAACAACAGTAATCCGTGAACACTGATAAGAAGTCAAAAGAACAAGACCAATAATACAATTAATTATTATTTGAAGAGCTTGCTGGTACCGACCAATCTTATCCACACCAGTGTGGGGATTTTTTTTCTAGCCAAACACTAAAACACCCGATTCAAGTAATCAAAGTCTTAATTGAAGACAGTGGGCTCTATTTTCCGACTGGTGCATGGTGTGTTTGTGAGCTGTCGCACTAGCATAATGCTATTTTGATGCACCTCATTTTGGAATCGAAGTGGGAGGGGGGCAGTCAATATCGCATGACACAGTGCAAGTTTGGCAGCGTATCAGAATTTCAACGTGGCACTGTCATAGGATGCCTCCTTTCCAACAAGTCAGTTCTTCAAATTTCTGCCCTGCTAGAGCTGCCCTGGTCAACTGGAAGTGCTGTTATTGTGAAGTAAAAAAATTCTAGGGGCAACAACATCTCAGCTACGAAGCAGTAGGCCGCACAAGCTCACAGAACAGGACTGCCTAGTGCTGAAGCACACAGCATGTAAAAATCGTCTGTCCTCAGTTGGAACACTCACTAACGAGTTCCAGACTGCCTCTGGAAGCAATGTCAGCACAAGAACTGTTCTTCGAGAGCCTATGATCACCATTGTCAAATAGCAGCTGGAGTGGTGTAAAGCACAGTGCCATTGGACTCTGAAGCTGTGGAAATGTCTTCTCTGAAGTGATGAATCATGCTTCATCAACTGGCAGTCTGATGGACGAATCTGGGATTTTTTTTTTCAAATGCCAAGAGAACGTTGCCTTCCTGCTAAATGCATAGTGCCAACTGAAAAGTTTGGTGGAAGAGGAATAATGGACAGGCCCATTTTTCATGGTTTGGGCTAGGCCCAACTTTGTGGCATCAGTTTGGGGAAGGCTCTTTCCTTTTTCAGCATGACAATGCCCCTGTGCACAAAGCAAAGTCCATAAAAAAGGGTTTGCCGGTGTGGGCAGAACTTGACTGGCCCGCACACCTTTGGGAAGAATTGGAATGCCAACTGAGAGCAAGGCTTTGCCGCCCAACATTAGTGCCCAGACCTTACTAATGCTCTTGTGGCAGAATGGAAGCGAATCCCTGCAGCCATGTTCCAAAATCTAGTGGAAAGCCTTCCCAGAAGAGTGGAGACTGTTATGGCAGTAAAGTTGGGATCAACTCCATATTAATGCCCATGGTTTTGGAATGAGATGTTCAACAACATAAGGGTGAAAACTTTAAAATCAGATTGAACATGGCATTTGAACATTGATTTATCAAAAGAAAAGTTATTTTTGGCGTTTATACTTTATTTCATATTACTGATGGTCATAGAACGTTATTACCACTCATAGTCAAAATGATATTTAGGCGAGAACCCCAAGAATTGTAATAATTTTAACTTTTTACTGAAATATTGGCAAATTGGCAAAAGTGATAAGCCCAACTCTGCACCTCCCACAAAAGAACATCTTGGGAGAAGCATCTAATTAGTACATCATTATCCTTGTCTTCAATTGCAGAGGAAATTGGCAGCATGCCCTGTACAATGCACATGGCTCTTAAAGGGTTCCAGACTGCCTCTGGAAGCAATGTCAGCACAAGAACTGTTCTTCGAGAGCCTATGATCACCATTGTCAAATAGCAGCTGGAGTGGTGTAAAGCACAGTGCCATTGGACTCTGAAGCTGTGGAAATGTCTTCTCTGAAGTGATGAATCATGCTTCATCAACTGGCAGTCTGATGGACGAATCTGGGATTTTTTTTTTCAAATGCCAAGAGAACGTTGCTAAATGCATAGTGCCAACTGAAAAGTTTGGTGGAAGAGGAATAATGGACAGGCCCATTTTTCATGGTTTGGGCTAGGCCCAACTTTGTGGCATCAGTTTGGGGAAGGCTCTTTCCTTTTTCAGCATGACAATGCCCCTGTGCACAAAGCAAAGTCCATAAAAAAGGGTTTGCCGGTGTGGGCAGAACTTGACTGGCCCGCACACCTTTGGGAAGAATTGGAATGCCAACTGAGAGCAAGGCTTTGCCGCCCAACATTAGTGCCCAGACCTTACTAATGCTCTTGTGGCAGAATGGAAGCGAATCCCTGCAGCCATGTTCCAAAATCTAGTGGAAAGCCTTCCCAGAAGAGTGGAGACTGTTATGGCAGTAAAGTTGGGATCAACTCCATATTAATGCCCATGGTTTTGGAATGAGATGTTCAACAACATAAGGGTGAAAACTTTAAAATCAGATTGAACATGGCATTTGAACATTGATTTATCAAAAGAAAAGTTATTTTTGGCGTTTATACTTTATTTCATATTACTGATGGTCATAGAACGTTATTACCACTCATAGTCAAAATGATATTTAGGCGAGAACCCCAAGAATTGTAATAATTTTAACTTTTTACTGAAATACCTAGAATTAATGTCATTAAAAGCTGTGAAATTGCACTACAAAGAGCATACACTTGTCTGACACAACAAATCACATTGTTTGATGTGATAAAAAACGGTTTGTGTACAACTTAAACAAATGTTGAAATAGATGTTACGAATGTGAACTCTGTGCGGGACAGTTTTAACAGAAGTAACGAAAAATAACTGCACTTTATATATCTGCAGTATTTATGGGACAAAACTCTATTGGTTCTAAAGAGCATACTGTGTATGGATCTTTAAACCAGCATCCAAGGTCATGTTTTTTCCCGTTTATTGCCAAAAATGGTACGCATGTGGGCGTCGATGAGTTGTAGTTTCGTCATGTTTTAAATATAATTATTTTGTCAAGTAGCCAGGTCAATAGGTAAGAGTAAAGAAAACTTTTTCAGCCAATCTTTATTTTCAGTATGCTTTACATCATTTGTAGGCCAGTTACTAATCATGCGTGAGGGTTTCTTCTTCTGTACTCTTCTGTATGTATGCTCTATTTACACAACTCATCCAATCCTGCTTAGTTCAGCTAAGCCATACCATTATAATTTTTCTTTCTTTCAGCAACAGCAAGTCAATCCTTTGAGAACACCTAGTCACTCCCTTGGTTTTATCTTGTTTAATAAAACTTCCAAGACACTGCTGTCATTATTTCTTAGTTACAGAACATTTAAGCAATTTCAAAACAGGTTTAATGGGAAATTAAAACTAACCCATAATAAATGTTCTAATGCTGAAGGAAAAAAATTCTAACTTGTTTATGAAATTCGTTTGAACTCAGTTTTTTATAAGAAAAGTGATAAGCCCAACTCTGCACCTCCCACAAAAGAACATCTTGGGAGAAACATCTAATTAGTACATCATTATCCTTGTCTTCAATTGCAGAGGAAATTGGCAGCATGCCCTGTACAATGCACATGGCTCTTAAAGGGAGTAAAAAGAGGTCATTTGATTGGCTATGAACAAATGCAGCTGCACCACACCCACTGATAATATATGCAGTATAACCCCACCTTGTTTTCAGATGGACCATGCGCTACACCTATGCACTGCTCACCTTTGGTCCCAAAAATTGCAACAATCACAATCCAGTGCATCAAACGCAGCACCACTGATTACACCCATGCACCGTGCGACATTGATTCTGGAAAATAGAGCCCTATGACTACTCATTAAGTTGAATCAGGTACCATAGTACTAGGCAAGAAGGAAAGCTCACACTAAAATGTGCCGTTGGATAATATTAGCCAACCCTGTAAGTGATCGAATAATTGACAAAGCACCACAGTACAGATAGCTCAACTAGTGGCTTCCGTATTGACTGGTTGGTGTTCAAGGACAGAACTAAAAAAGAAGTCAAAGCCCAAATTATATCAGATGAAAGGTTGACCAATTCAAATTAAGAGATTATCACATAGTTTGTACCAAGAAATAACTTTGTTCTACAGAAAGTAATGAGGATGTCCAATAATCAATAAAAGCATTTACTGGCTACCATATCTGTCACAGTCCCACAAAGTTTCAATTATTCGAAATAAAGCATATGGGCATGGGCAAACAACTCAAAATGAGATTTTCTAAAAAATGTATGGAAATATGCTTTTTAACCTTTATCATCTTAACGGCTTTCCAAAATCTGGGCATTCTCCTCCACTTTCTACTGTCAATGGGGTTGAGGGAGCTGAGGAAGATCTGAGTAGTAGTCATTGTGTAGGGAAGCAAGGGCTGGTACTCACTCTCTGAAACACAGAAACGTATGCATGAACGAGTAAGTATCAGCTCACTGCAACTAATAAATTACTGGATTAAGAAGCAGATGCAAGTACCTTAACTTTCAGTGTCACTGCCTATAGCTTGATATAACTGATAGCTTGACCACAGAGGAAACCTTTGCCCAGGAGTAGTATATAAACTCAAGTATAAACTCAAAATTTTTATTATGAAGTACTCACCTAATTCTTAATTTATTACTGAAAGTACATGTCATTGTCATGATTATGTCTTTATTTGATGACTTTTTGTTTTGCTTTATCTTTTGGTATACAAAGGGAAACGTGCAATGGTTCAGAGAGACTCGTCAACAGTTTTAAGATGCTAAAAATACACAAAGAACTCAGGATATCTGCACCCTGTAGTCACTCGCCTACACACTAGTGTCGCAGCAGGATACAGAATTGTATTTATGCAGGCTACACAAGCCAGAGGCATGTCTGCATCCACAAAGATAGATAGTGATCCGTATAGAGCCACACAACTGGCAGAAGCAGTCTCCTGCTTCCATGCATAATTGTTAGGACAGAGGAAAGGTTAAAACATTATTTTAGAGTCAGATAATCGAGATATCATTTAGTTAATCCGATTCCAGTAGCACCGGGTAAGACTACACATTCTTTCGCCACTCTGCTGCTTGGTGTCAAAGGGGGTTCCTACAGTTGGCAACCTCAACGTGATAAGTTCTGGCTTCTTACAGCTGGTGACCTCAATGCTGTTTGAAGTAGCTGAGGAGTTTTGTACAGTTGATGACCTTGACGTGATAAGTTTTGGCCACTTACAGTTGGTAACCTTGACACTGTTGGCTGTATTTCATGGGTTTCTTACATAAAGGTAAACTTATATCAGTGATGGCAGAGTAGACAGGAGTAACGATATAGGTTGTTATATCCATAGTTATCTATGGAGGGTACCGTAGTCTTGGATGCTCCCACTGGGGTAACTGGGGTTCTCATCATCCGAGTCGGACCTAAAGTCTGTCGACAGAAATTGTATCCTTAATATCAGTTTTGCAATAGTCAGTCTTAACCAGAATAATACATAGTCTCATGTACAAGATCCAACCATTCGACTGGGGTATTCATTATAGTGAGTCATTCCAGTCGACAGGAAGAGTGCTTTCAGGTTTGATCAGGAACTGTATTTGTGCATCTTTAGAAATACAAACATGTTTGTAAAATGAACAGCTCAAATAGCAGTTTTTGACATCAGCCCAGACCAAATAAGGTAATCATGTGCATGCTTACAAAATGCTGTATTGTCACCAAAATACACCATTACAGCTGAATTGAAAAATAATGAAATGATCAGAGGCCAAATCTACAGTCATACTTCCTAAATGTTCACTCTGGCTGTGTCCCAAAACAAAGTCAGCTGCCTTAGAAGGCAGCATTTGAAGGATGCATTTTCACTATTTTTCACACTTGTCCTTCGTAGGCATGTCCCAAACCGAAGTCACCAAAAAATGCGTCTTTTTAAGGTGCCTTATTTAGATTAAATTTAAAGGCAGTGTCTGATGCATCCTTCAGCTGGAAGGCTATCCCATAGGTCTTTGCGATTTCCTCAGACTTCTCACTTCCGTTAAATTAATGGCGGCTCAAGACAACGAAGCGGTGGTGGGGGAGTGTGTTTACAAATGTGAGTATACAGTGAACTCGATTATTTGTTGTAGTTATAAAAGAACATTTAATTATTTATTGCACTGGAATAATGTATTTGATGTTTTTAAGCATCTGTGAGCTCTCCCTGAAGTAGCCAGCTAACTTGTTAGCAATTACATTACTTACTGTCCAATAGAACAAGACAGATGAACATAACAGTAACTTGGTTATCTATCGAACAAAGGTTAAGTTTTTTTACAGCAAACATGTTAATTTGGTTAGAAAGGAAAAAAGTAACTGAACTAATGGATAGTTATGTAGTTGGTTGAACGTTAAACTAATTTTGTTTTACCTTCAGGGACAAAGGAGGCTACAACAGCCTTTATAAAGGCTCGCGAGGATTGCAAGAAGTTGTTCACTGGCCAAAAAAATAGCGTGCAAACTGGTTGGCTGTAAGTCAACTTCAACTAATAAGCAGTGCATTTTGCGGTGGTACTACACTCGCTTGCTCTTCATCCTTATTTACATTTTTGCAGGACTCTGTTGGAAAACCAGGAAGCTCTAAAAAAAGCAATTAAAAAAAAAACAAGGTAATGATTTTTCATTTAGTTTATAGAAAATGTTGCCACATTAATAAAACTTAACACTTGATGAATATTTTTACATCTTTAAAGAGAGCTGGCAGATTAGAATTCTAATGTTATGATTGTATTTGACAATCAGCCATATAAAAAGGTACTAGGATGATAGAAACATTATTTGCGTAATGAAACTGGTACTTAATTGTAGATGCTGTACATTTTAGGAATTGAAATATCCTCAGTCGGTGAGTGGGACCGATAATGGAGAGGTCACTGCAGGTAGCTGGCCTCGGTTCATCCTAATGAATGAGGTATTAGGACAGAGACATTCCATCGCTCCTCCTGTCCTAATTTCCTCCATTCCTGAGGAGAAGCCAGTGCCATCTTCTGTGGTGACCTCTCCGGTCTCAAACAGACCAAGCAGAAAGAGGCGGGGGGACATCCTTCAGTGACTGAAGGATGATGCAGAGAGGGAGCAAGAGAGAGAAGAAAGGAGGGTGAGAGTAGTGGAAGAAAGGAGCCAGAGATTGTTCTCTCTTTTAGAAAAACTAATTTATAAAATATAATAAATTAAATTGTATTAACTCTTCAATTGACTCCTCATTTATTTATATTGCTATAGTTGCTATAGACATTTTAAATTACTGACAGCAGTTGTAATTTGATACAATTCATAGTTACTGTAGTGATGCAGCAGATTTCTAAGTTGTGTGTAAATAACTGCAATAGAAGTAGTTGCATAAATTATATTTATTTGCAAATATAATCTAACACCAATTCTAATCTAATCAAATATAGTCCAGCATTAATTATTTACATACTTTAAAAACATGTTGATACTGTGATGACATTTTTGATTAAAAAATTAGTCAAAATATTATTTTCTTAGTTTAATTAACCTTTTAATAAGCTTATTCATACATTTTCCGAGTATTAAAACAGAATTAATAATTAGAAAGTGAACACATTTAAAAAAGGAGCTGCAATAAAAGGGCTTTGAAATATTTAAACATTTTAAATTGTAAATCTATAACTTTACATTAAACTGATTAGACTACAAATTTTTAGAAATGGTCATTTACTTGTAAACAAATATGATCTATAAGAACATTTCCATTGACCGCCCCATGTGCCACTTCAACCTCAACATCCCTCTCTTCCCTTTCTTCTTGGTCTGACTCTTCTTGTCTTTCTTCAGCTGGGAAGATGTCCCCCACACCCAGGTAGATGTTATGAAGGGTTGCACATGCAGCAATCACTTCCAGGGCAAAGGTCGGATGGATTTCAAGGGCTTTGAGGAAGATGTCTCTCCACCTTGTCTTCATGATTCCAAAAGCTCGCTCAATGACACAGTGAGCTTTGGAATGCAGCCGATTAAACTTTGCTTGATCGTTGCTCCTCACCGGCTTTTTGTAAGGGGTGATGAGAACAATTGGGTTGTCCAGGCATGGGTACCCTCCATCTCCTAGCAAGAATCAACCACAGCTTGCTATGTCGCAAAACCCGTGCGTCATGCAGAGCCGGGGAAACCAACATGAATGTCCACATAATTACCTTCATGGTCACACACTGCTTGCATTTGTATTAATGCACATTTCTATTTTTATAGCATTGGGCTTCAGGCTCTCCAGGGGCTTTGCTTCACACGTGGCAACCATCCACGGCACCTACAGCATTGCGGAAAGCTGGTGGTTGCCAAGGTGAGCAAACCGCACTCTGATTGTTTCCAGCTCTTCCTCCGTACTTGGAAGCCTTACAACACTCTAGAGTACTGCCTTCAGCTCACCGGCCGCTTTGTGGATTACCCTGTGGACTGTTGAGCGGGGCATATCAAAAGCCCTTGACAGCACCTGGAAGGAGGTCCCACAAGCCAACCAAAAAGTGAATGCTAGTGTCTCCAGCCATGATGTTCTTCCTGGTCCAGGAGGAGGAGCAACACCTCAAGTGATTTTATGCTAAGCCTGAAGTCACGTCTGGTGTCTTGCGCTACATCCAGAAACACCTGGAGTAGGGGTACAGACCTGTTGAGGCAGCAGTAAGTCCTCAGGCCATCCTCCTGTTGAGATGGTAAAATTGAATTGAAGGACTATAACTACTGTTAGCTTGTAAACTGTATTATAAAAAATAAATTCGTATTTATTGCAGCTGTTTTACTTGTTAATTTAATTTAGAAATGTATTATAAATAGTTTGTATTGACCAATTGTAACTGTTTAACTGTAATATACCTTTAAAAATGTAATATAATGTAAATGTAAATAAATGTAATTCTGTAGTCAAAAAGTGATACTGATGCAATTAATACTTTCTCAATTCAGTCTGGTCTTATTGCAGAGTGCAGTTGATAATTCCAGGTACTAAGATGTTATTTTGCCGATAGTTTACTATATAAAAAAATATCTGTATTACGGAAAAAATAGTAAATACAGTGGGCTCCAGAATTATTGGCACCCTTGATAAATATGCACAAACAATGCTAAAAAAAATGCTAAACAAAAAAATATAGTTATTGACATCAGCTTTATTTTCCAAAATGTGTAAACTAGTGTGCTTGATTAATGATTCATTAGAATCAACCAAAGTCTTAAATTTTTTAAATAAAAAAAATATTTCCCCAAAAACCAAGTTCCACAATTATTGGCACCCCTGGTTTAATACTTTGTGAAAACACCCCTGGCAAATACGACAGCCATGAGTCTTTTCCTATAATTTGTGAAAAGGTCAGAGAACACATTTGGAGGGATTTTTGACCATTGCTCCATGTAGAACTTTTCAGAATCATTAATATCTTTGGGTTTGCGCTTATGGACCCCCCCTCAGTTCAGACCACAGGTTTTTGATGTAATTTAAGTCTGGAGTCTGAGATGGTCATTGGAAAACATGGATGTTGATTTCACTTAAGCATTTCTGTTTAGATTTTGATGTATGCTTGGAGTCATTGTCCTGCCGGACAATCTACCTATGACTAAGTCCTAGCTTCTTAGCAGAGACAACTAAATTTTCTGCCAGAATGTCCTGGTACTTTGTTGAATTCATTGTGCCATCGATCTAAAATAGTGCCCCAGGACCACTGCCAGCAAAACATCTCCAAAATATCAATGAGCCACCTCCATATTTGACCGTAGGTATGAGGTGCTTCTCCTGTATGCATTCCTCTTTTGCCACCAAACATGTTGATGGTGTGTATGGCCAAAACGGGCAATTTTGGTCTCATCTGACAATAGCACTCTCTTCCAGTCATAATTCCAATGAGGTTTGGCAAGCTCCAGATTCTTGGTTTTGTTATTGTGCTCAGTAAGGGCTGTCTTCGTGCCACCCTTCCAAAGAGTTAGTTGGTATGGAGGTGCCATTTTATGTTTTTTTTAGACTTGTTGACCGCAAGAAACAAACCAATCTCTGCAATTCTTAAACAGTGATCCTTGGGAAATTAATGGCCTCTCTCACTAGCTTCCTCACTGTCCGTGGGGACACCATGCACTTACTTTCTCTTCCTGGCAAATTTGCAACCATTCCACATGTTTTACATTTTTTTATTATTGCCCTTACAGTGCTAAGTGGTATGTTTAACCGTTTATGTCTTTTTTTGCACCCATTACCAAACTTGACAGTAAATTACCATCGGTCTCTTCTGAATTGACAGTTACTTGGCTTTTCCTATGCTGATGGATGACAAAGGGGATTTTCTATGCTTGTTACCTCATTTTTGTTCTCTAGTGAAACTGGAAGTGATGGAATGACACAATATAGTTCCTTTAGACTGAGATTAACTAAATTAAGTAAAAATGTATTGCCAATTTCATTTTGTTTGATTTTACTTACAATAATTATTAAGGGTGCCAATAAATATGGCACCTATGGTTTTCAGAAAAAATTAGATTACTTAAAAAAACACTGAAGCATGAGAGTAAATGTACTGAAATAAAAGTATATAGTTCTCCCATATGTTTGAACATAACATATAGATTATTATTTGTGTCATTTATCATATGCAACCTTTTTTCTTCATTTTTATTAAGGGTGCCAATAATTCTGGAGCCCACTGTAGATAACCATGAACAGAAAAAATTGACAATCTTTTTTTCCCAGTTTAATTAATTCAGAGTAAAACCAGCCAGCTAGCTAACGTTATAGCTAACTGTTGCTGGAAGTAACAACATACCTGCTCGTATTTGGCAACTAGCATTTTAAGTCGCCGGATCCTCCTTCTCGTCCTCAGTAGTCGTCAGTGCTCGGCATTATAATATTCCTCATTAATTAAATTGAGAATTATACAAATCACAGTTATAATGACTAAATCAAAGCTTGTGGATGGGTCTCTCAGTTGGAAAGTGAACGCCCTCAACTGTAATCGCGGTAATTACAACAACAGTAAACGCTGATCTCATGAACTCTCTGTGACGTCATCCTGCAAAGTGCGTCCCAAATTCCTTGCCTTTCGAGATTGCTTTACCGTTAATGCCTGCAGAGGGAGCTGCCTTCTAAGGCTGCAGGCACCGAGGCAGCTGACTTCGTACTGGGACACAGTCTATGTGTTGCAAGTACTGTACGATGAGAGTAGTGAAGAAGTGAAATACACAAACACAACACTGCTGATCACTTTGAAGCTTCAACTTGCTTGTATCAGAGTAATATTAACAGCTACCAAAAATCAGTGTCAAATTTTAATCCTATTCAACTGGTTTACTACTAACAAAATTCCAGCGCAACTAACTGAGTATCCATGTCTCTTGATTCCATGGGGTCTTACCAGGGGTTTGGGTCGAACCACTCTGCAAAGACCCATGCAAGGAATGTTTCTGCCGACTGTAAATGTAGGCACTGATGATGACCGTTAAGACATATACCACATACAAGCCAATGTATCCTGTAGGCAAAACCAAAGTCAGTATTAATTATTTTGTTAATGAGCATTTAGTTGGTACATACAGGTCATATAAAGCTGTACTCTTAACATCTCATTCCTCATTTATATTTTCTCCCTAGGAGAACTGGCGCATCTGGTGCATGTTGACAGCAAATGTTAAAATGATCAGAGGTGCGGTGCGGTGGGGAAAACCATGTAGTGCAATGGGAATAACCTGACAACCAAATAGCTCCTAATGGGATGCTACTGTATGTCACCTCTTCTTGGAAGAATGGAAAATTCTGAATTGATCTGCTATTATTTAACAATTGCTGTTTCAAAGGTCTCCTAGCCACAGACACTAGCACAGTGAGGATTCAATACTATAGACATTGGTGCAAATCACTTCACTAATCTGAAGTGCATCGGCTGATTGTGCCACACACACACAAAAAAAACTAAAGCTGTAATTTTTGATGGGGAAATTCAAATTGATATTTTCCTCTTAGGAACAGTGTCCATCTCACCAATGAATTAAATGAATAATATATGGTAACCTTGATATACCACAGGAGGATCTTAGGAGGAGGCTGAAAGGTATAAATAGAGGCCCTTAAGCTTACCCAGAGCCTCCAGTAGTGTTATCTGATGCTTGTAGAGGATGACAAAGGTCCAAAAGACAGCAGCCATGTAGAATATGACATCTCGCAGAAAGGGGCGGGAGGCCACTGTGAATGGCTTCACCAGAGCGACACATCCTGCTACTACAGTGGTGACAAAGATTCCTGCTCCTGGATGACAAGAACAACAAGAATACATCATCAGTGTCAAAGAAGCTGAAAAGCTGTACCCAAAATGGCGCTTCAGAAAACAGGAAAGAAGCAATTACAGAAGTACAAGACAAGCCATTCAAAGTGGTACATCATTATAATGTCCTTCCTTTTTCTGAGGGCTCTCTGCCAGGCACATTCCTGTTTCTGTCGCTTAAAAACAATTTCTTCAGTAGATGAGAGTATAAGCTTTCTAATGATGCATAACATGTCTAATTTTGCTTTTGGAATGGCGTTTTTTAGGTTAGCGTAACCAAAATTTGTTTTGTCATCGCATTCACTTACGCATTCACTTTGTGGTAGCAGTGAAAGATGCTGCACCTAACGACACTTTGTCAACGGTTTTTCGTAATTTCTCGGAAAATGCTATTATTATAGAGTTCTGAGCATAGCTAAGCCATATGTTTGCTGATAGACCTAGCTGACATCGTTTTCTAGAGGAAGACAGAAGCGGATAGAACCATATCACTGATTTACTGTCTCTGTCTATCTAATGAAAACAGATAAGATTTCATCATTGCTATGTAAGTATTACTGCTCAAAATATTTTGGTTATATATATTATTTTTGAAATTGAGTGTCTTTAAATAGGTTAGTGGTATTTTATTATGAGGATATTTCATTTTTTGCTTCATAGATCTTTAGTAGTTCTACATATCCACCCTTAGATTTTATGAACTTGTGGTCAAGAAGTTTTTCATCCAGCACATGTATACTTCAACCTGCTGTATATATGCAATCTCTTAATTTTGGATTTTTTGCCAAGACAATTGCATTTGTGGCACTTTATTTCTTCCAAATTTATGAATATAAACTAATCTAATAAGGTAAATGGTACAAATGTCGTGCTTCATTTAAGCCATTTTTAAAGTCTCTGTGGTGTCCATATCTGGAGTTATAAAGCTTTAAACAGGGTACCTGCTAAATGGGCAAGGATTGGCCAGATTTGGTATGTGTGATAAGGGGTTAATACATGTCAGTTGCTTCATTCACAATTGCTAAAAATGCTCTCTGTACCAGCTAACAACATCAAGCCAGCGTTTGCTACAGCACACAACTCTGCTTGCCTGCACTGATGCACCCCACATTATAACAGAGGCTAGTACTGGCTACGAGCCAATTCTTATTCACAGCGGCTATATTTAAAATGAGTTAGAATACAGCTATTTCTCACCTCATTTTCATTATTAGAAGATTTTAGTAACATTTATTGGTGAAATGAGAAAACAAAAAAATTAATTGTGAGCTTGTCCCGTCTCGTCTGCCATCGCGCAATGAATGGTGGGATATTAGGTTTGTTCTTGTTGGGCAAGGATGCATCGGATGCAGACTTGATATTTGAGGGGAATCAAGACCACTTCCGAGATTATTAACCGTTCTAACTTCTATGTGTTCTTGCTTTTGGAACAGGACTTGGGCCGTTAAATATGATGTCACACGAGTTCACAAGACTGCAAGAATGTACAAGCACAGACATTGAGAAACACCCTTTATCTACTGTGTTTTTACTCAGCTCTAACCTCATCATAAATAATCCTTTGTAAACTAATACCATGGTTACCACTATAAAACCTCTCTGTGATCAAATTTCAAAAAGAAATAAAACAAGCATGTATCAACACAAGACAGAAAGGAGGCAATATACAGGACTGCTGAAATTATGGCAAACCAATTCAGCCATTTTTCCAAGGAAATATGACAAGGCATTTAACAAGGGCTGTGTCCAAGTCCGATCTACTGCATTTTTGTCCTGTGTACTACCATCATACATCATAATTATGGGAACAAAATGTTTGTTTACTTCCTAAAATGTATGGTCCTGAAAATACTTGGCAAAAACCCAGAAATAAGTATATCACCAGGGGATTTTAAGTACAATACATTTAGAGAAAACTTTGCCTAATGAACAACTTTCTCATCCAGGGTACTCAACAAGCATGCTCAATAGAATGGAAGGTTACTGATTCGTACATAGCCAAGGACCTCTATTCAGAAAGAATAGACACTCAGAACATATAAAAACCTCACCGAAAAGAGCTCCTACAGCCAAGCCTGCAGTATGGGGCCGTGAGAATGCCACCATTGCACTGAATACATCTGGTGCCCCATTCCCAAGAGCAAGGAATGTCACCCCCTAAATCAGGAGTCAAAGAAAGCAGGAGAGGCATGTTGGGGAAATGATGTGTGTGCTCATAATGTGAATGAACAGTGTTAATATTATAACTAATATTCATAAATGATGGTTCATGGTACACACATTGGCATGCAAAAGTTAGGCACCCTGAGTGAAATTCCATGTTTTGTTTATTATCTAAGTGAAACAACCTCTAAAGATAAGAACCTCTGCAGAGAACTTAAATATGACATATTTCTGTAAATTTTGTATGCACGATTCAGCACTTTTTTCTTGAATTTAAAAGACTGAAAAAATTAAAACGGCAAATGTGGCATGTGCAAAAGCTTGGGCATGCAGTCAGTCAGAACTTAGTAACATCTTCTCTGGCATAAAGCTTAGCTTCCAAACATAGTCACATGATACACCGTTTGAAAGTCCTAAAACTCATGGTTCTATCTCTATAAACTATTTTACAATGCCAATGTTTCAGTGACAATGAAATGTAATTTGTAATGTGGGGTGGCAGTACAAGCTTGGGCAGTCCTGAACTTCTTTGCACTTTAGAAATCCACAGACGAAACGAATCACGACAAAGTCAGTATGTTTGTCTCAAAAAGAATCCAGTAAACAAAATCCAAAGTCATTTTTAGTCCCAATAAACATTCTAACTTGGAGAAACCTTGATAGAATGTCCGTTGTTTAATTAGAAATTTTCCATAGGAAATATCATTGTTGTCCGCTTCACCATTGCAAGCACACTGAAAGGATTGTGTACAAAATAATGTTATCTTCGGTTTGTATAGATTCTGATTCTCTGGAACAAATCTAGCCCACCAATAAGCTTCTCTGACCAGCACTGGTCAAGTAGTCCCTCAGCATAGTCAATGGGACCCACGATGACTCAACATGGACAATACAACTTCTGCCCAGTACACTGCCAGCCAGTGGAACACTATTATAGTGATGACAGAAGCATTTTAGATTATGAAATTACGTTTCTAACGGTATATCAGTTGTTAGGCATGCATGAAAAGACACACAGTGTTTCTCAAGTGTAAACAAGCCATACTTTCTTCAGTGTGCATGCTGAAAATGTTATGCATGAGTCTCAACATGAGACCTTACATGCCTACAAAGGTTGTTTTAGAACAAAAATTTATTTTTCAATGTTTAAGCCTAAACAGAAGATTTTGTATTTAGAGGCCCTGAAAGAAATACGTCTTGAGTGTATAGTTCTGAGGAGGATGGTGAAAACAGCTTTGACTCCGCAACAGAAAGCATTTCCAATGAAGGACTTTATCCGATTTTATATCAGCGAGCATCTAAATACATTCTCAAAATATTTTCATTATTATTCAGTCCTCTTATAAATAAGGATTAGGCACACTGAATAATCATAAAAATATTTTGAGAATATTGAGAATAGAGAATATTTTGAGAATATGTTGACAGGGTGAAGTATTTGTCAGACCTTAATCAATGGACCTCAATCAATGGATTAGTAAAATAATGCAATGTATTTATTTTCTACAATTTTCCAGACCTGCTGCTGCCAGAGGTTGCAAGGGAGAGGGAGGTGGGGGGGAAGGAGAGGAAGTGGGAGGAACATACTCTTTCCATGAGCATACAGCATACAATATATTGAATTTTACACCTCTAAAGGCCCATAATGCAATTTGGTTAGTGTCCCTTTGGAGTCTCCTGCCCAGACATAGCTCAGAAAAAGCAATGTAGAACGCTCATTTTGGTGGTATTGTCATGCACATTGAACCAGGATTTGTCCAGCATTGTGGCTGCATTGTGTTTTCAAGCTCACCAGGAACATCTGTACCCGCTCAAAAAAAATAAAAATAAATCAATTTAAAAAATCATTTTAGGTGAGAAAAAATCTTCCACTTCTGTTACTTTGTTTCAGCAAAATTTAGAATTGTGACTCTTGGAAAACAAAATTACAAGGCTTGCGGTTCAGAAGATACCAGGATTATGTGTGTAGCCAAAAGGGTTAGTAACCATTTTATTAACCATTTTATTTTTGGAATTTCATTTTCAGGCATGTGTTTAAGAAATGGTGTGATACAAAATTGGTTAAGTAAGTAGCTCATGGTTGATCTTTTGATATGTTTCGTATCACTGTCTAAATATACAACCATTTTACAGCTTCAATTTCTTCACTGACTCTGGGACATTAGCTTCACGAATTTGGAGATATTTCGTTGAATCCATTCTTTCTTCCAGCCGCACCTTTTTCCTCTGCCACTGGCTGCCACATATTTACAAAGTATAATAGGTCCACTCTCATGCTTAATAGTTGGCAAGGTGTTCTTTTCTTCAAATGCTTTCCCTGATTTTCTCCAAATGCATCTTTGGCGGTTGTGGGCAAAGAGTTCAATTTTTGTTCATGAGTCCACAGCACTTCCAAAAAGTTCCCAAATTCTCTGGCTTATCAAATTGTTGTGCTGCATACTTCAGACATGAGATGAGTTCACAGGAAAGGTTTCCTTCAGATAACTCTGCCATGCAGATAATTTTTGTGTAAGCAATACTGCACCGTGGACTGGGGCACCACTACTCTGCTGTCAGCTGAAACTTTCAGTAGGACATTTGCAGTGATATGTCATTTTTGTGTTGAATACCTGACCAATCTATGAGCAGTTCTATCCGAGATTTTTCTCACTTCTTCAGATTTTGCCTTGATTTCAGCAGTTCCCTTTAACTTCCTTTTCTTAATGATGTTTCTGACAGTGGAAAATCCAAGCTGAAAGCTAGTTATGTAAGTTGCTCTGGATAAGAGCGTCGGCTAAATGCCTGTAATATAATGTAATGCAATGAAAGTGTTTAGAAACCTTATAACCTTCCCCTGCTTTGTCAATTATCTTTATTTTCAAATCTTCAGTCAGCTGCTCTGAGAGGTTAGAGGAGCACTCTGAGAGGTTGGAAGCGTCAGAGTATTTAATAAGCTCTAGAATTTTCTGCTTTGCTCTGGTTTCATTTAAGGTCTAACAAGTTAATCAAGTTTTAAGACCTTAAAAACATTAAATGATCATCTGGAAGGGTGCCAAAATGTTTGCACATGCCACATTCACTGTTTCATTTATTGTTTTAGCAAATAAGGAGTAATCACGCATTCAAATTTGCAGAAACATGAGTTTGTACCCTGTAGAGGTTGTGTCAACTTATTTTCACTCAGAGTTTCAAAAAAAATTTGCAATATGACCAGAGGACAAAACATTTGTATAGCACTGTACGCTAGATGACAGTACAGTTGTTCTATAAAATGAAGAGCTTTGTTCCTTTACAGACAAGCTGGTCTGTTTTGTATGCTGTAAAACTGAATAAGCACACTTTGCTACATTTTCCAGATGGCCAAATGTCTTATTAGTTTAGTGGGTTTAAAAGCATATATATGGTCAATAATTGTTGGGGTATTTCTGTGAAGGATACAGCCACATTGTGGGTCAAGCGCAGTGTGGTGGAGATGGCAGACAAATTTGGACAAAAGCTGTGGAAAAAGAACAGAGACAGGACCAGTTAACTGCAAAAATAACTACAACAATAAATATAGCTGCAAAGCAGCAATTCCGGGGTCCAAGCAGCTGGGCCAACATTACGCTGGAATCAGCCAACTGCGAACCAGGCTTAATTGCCCGATCGGTGCCCGACCTCGCTAATGATCTTCTGACTGAATGGAAGCAAATCCCTGCTCCAACATGTAATGTAAAACCTTCCCAGAGGAGTGGAGGTTGTTATAGCAGCAAAGGCTGGACCAACTCCATATTAATGGCCATAATTTTGGATGAGATGTTGGATGCCAGATGTCCACATACTTTCGGCCATGAAGTGTCAAAACATGTTTCAAGGCCAAAGACTAAGTCTGGAATGCATCAGATTAAGAATTAGTGCAGTCACCTAGCATCATATGCATATTTACATATACTGAAATATGATTGCTGTCCTTCTGCCATCTTTGAACATTGAAACTTTGATAGACCGGTGCAGATTTAATCACTTTGGTCCATCACGAAGAGAGCATGCTTTGCGGGATTTAAGAATGTGACAGACGCATTAGGCCTACTAAATAATAAAACAGGGTTGGGGTACTGTGTGTCTGTTTTTATTTCATCACAGTTTATTTTGGTACAACATGGAAATCGTAAATATTATAATTTTTTTAAACGGGAAAAGCAAAAGAACTGCCAAAAATGACAATAATCAATGGCAATTGTAAACTGTATTCCTGATGCTAGAGCGACATAATGGCAAATCTGAAATTGCTGGCTAAGGGAAAACATAAACAAATTTTCTCAAATTGTTATTCATGCCGGTACTAAAAACATCCGTATGAGGCAATCAGAGGTCACGAAAAGTAATTTTGAATCTGAGTGTTTGATGGCAAAAACGATGTGCCAGTCAGTAACTTGCTCCGCGCCCTACCCTATTCAGTGCAGTGATGAAATATATAGCAAATTACTGTTGTTAAATCACTGGTTAGCCAAGTGGTGTGCATCAAACTTTAATTGGCAAAGTTTTTGGGGAAGAGATGGTGTTCATCCATCCTGTGAAGGCACCGCCCTTATATCTAGAAGGATAGCCTCTAGTTTCAATTCTTGAAATTGACTATTCAGAGTCAAGGCCTGGTCACACACAATCTGCCCTACACAGATGATCCTCTTAAATCAGCATTTGTGAATCCATCAGCTTCACTCAAAATGTTGTCTGTCCCACACATTATTGGGGTCATACTTTAGATATGGTCTTAAGTTTTGGTGTTGATGTCAGTGATGTTGTAATCCACCCACACAACCCTATTTTGTCTGACCATTTCCTTATAACACTACACCTACAGTTGGCACACCCCATAACATCTGAACCTAAGATGTACTTAGGTCACACTATTGCTACCACTGCTACAAACTTCATTGATACAATTCCCGAATACTTTGACTTTGATTTTTCAGCTTCCTCCCTGTCTATTGATAATCTATTAGAGCGATTGGCTATTGCACTACGTAAAACCCTTGATGTAGTTGCTCCATTAAAAAGTAAAAACGTTATTGAGAAAAGTTTTTGACCCTAAATTATACATGTCCTGGATATGAAACTCCTTGACCTGGACATTAAAGCATTTTATTCATTTCTGGAGAGATTTTGGATATGTTTCTGGACCCCTAGATTTTTTAGACCACTGTACTGACGGAGAGTTTGTAATTCTCACTTGAAAATGATGCAACAGTGAGTTTCTTGAGTCAAAACAGTGTATTTGTAGTGAAATACGTGAATATGTTGTGATTTACAGCAATGCATAATTTAGACATTTTGGATAGATTTGGAGACACTGCTTAGTTTTTGCTGCATAAATCTATAGTAGTTCTACATATCCAGCCTTAGATTTTATGAACTTGTGGTCAAAACGTTTTTAACCCAGCACATGTATAGTTTAGCCTGCTGTGTATATGCAATCTCTCAGTATTTCATTGCAAACTAAAAAAGTGCAAATTTATTTTTGATTTTTTGTCTAGACAATTGCATTTGTGGCACCTTATTTCTTCCAAAATTATGAATATAAACGAATCTGTGTTATTATTGTAAATTTCAAGTCTCTGTTGTATTCACATCTGGAGCTTTAAATAGGGTACCCCCTAAATGGGCAAGGATTGGCAAGATTTGGCATGTGCACTAAGGGGTTAAATGCTTTTTGTCCATTATAAAGCATATACATGTGCATCTTATGAATGTTTGAGATGAAACATTGATATCAGATTACAAAATAATGCAAAAACATTGTCACACAATATGGTACAGTACCTAAATGTGTAAGCATTAACTCTTGTATGTTTTTCAGTACTCTACAGTATTTAATGTTTTCTTGTATGGGGATGGGATGACATTAAAACAATATTCAACCGTCCACAATTTTTTGGCAATGTTCCAGCTCACGTCACATCTGGTGTTTCAAACACAAACCCTACTAAGCTACCAACTGAACTACTTATGTTACAGTGTGAAACGTGCTCATTATAAAATACCACTAACCTATTTAAAGACACTCAATTTCAAAAATAACGTATATAACTGAAATATTTTGAGCAGCAACACTTACAGAGACAGAAAATCAAAGCTGTCATTCTCCTCTCCACAAACGGATTGTCCAAGACAATATATGACCACTCAGCCTCGAAAGGGACATCTCTACACGTAAAACCAATGGTAAGGTTGTACATTTATTCCATATTTAGTCCCATATATTGACAGTAGAATGACATAGTATTATTGTATAAAAATTCCTTGTTTATTTCAGTGTTCAGTGAGCAGCGTTTTTCACAGCTGTACTGGCATACCTTTGGCTATTGTTGGCTTTATCTTGCTGCTATGACCGAATACAAATATTTAGTGGTGAAAGAATGTTTTTATAAATGCACAGATAGACACTACCGTCCAATGTGTTGTGGGTGGGGGGTGTAGTTGCAGATGAGACTGCAGGGAGGGGGTGTTTGGTTAATGGACGACGGGTACAACGGTGGCGATTGGAAACTCTGTCTTACTTGTCCTGAATCATCTACTAATATAGCTAGAACACAGAGTTTGTGTTTTCAACTCAAAGTTTGGTTGCAGGAGAACTGAATGTCAACAATCTAGGCACGTCGGCGTGCAGACCACTAGGGGGCTTGCGCAAAGAGGTTAACATAGAATTCACGTTACCTACCTCCCATTACGACTTCCTTGCAAAATTTGCACAATTTGAATGATTTTTAAAGACTGATATTGTAGCCTACCTATTCAGTCATCTGATTGCAACCTACTGAGTCTACTGGTTAGTAGGTACCCACTGAATGATTTGAATAGGTTGATTTATTAAAGACAGGGCATCATTAAAAGGAATGATATTTTCTGTATCAGGTGGACTTGTTGACTGTGCTAAATAGACTTTCTAAATGAAAGTACATGGCGAAGGTTATTGTTTTGGTACAATTGTGTGGGGGGAGGGGGAGGGGAGGGGAGTTTAACGGTTTCCAATATTTGGGGGGTTATAGAAACATTATAGGTTATAGATTATAAGTAACAAAACACAACATAACATAATATAATGGGAATAATGGGACAGGCCATTCAGCCCAATGATGCTTGCCATTTTCCTAACTAAATTAGTGCTCTGATTACCTACAGACTAGATAGTATCTAACACTGTATAAAGCCTAGTCTTGAAAATCCCCAGTTTCTACCTCTATCACGTGACCTGGCAGGCTATTCCACACATTGACTATTCTGCCTGAAAAAATGGAATCTACCTTTTGTTAATTTCCATTTATGTCCCCTCGTTCTACTAACAGAACTCAACCTGAAGAATCTCTTATAGTTCACTTTGTTGATCCCCTTTATGAATTTAAAAACCCCAATGAAATCACCCCTGAGTCTCCTTTTACGAAGCATGAAGATGTTAAGCATCTTAAGTCTTTCCTTTTATATAGCTTTTATCTATCATCCCAGGAATTAATTTTGTTGCTCTTCTTTGAACTTTTTCCAGAGTCTCTATATCTTTCGTGTAGTAAGGTACCCTACAGAACAGAGCCTAGAACATGAAAGACTTTTATCAACCATTATTCCCAAGTTTTTTTCAAACTGAGCATGTTCCAATTTTGTTCCTTTCATAAAGTAATCCTGCCTAATGTTTTTTATTTCCCACATGCAGAACTTTACATTTGGCTATACTAAATTTCATTTGCAGAGTTTCAGCCCACTTCTGGATTTCCCTTAGGATGTTGCCATTTCCAAGGAAAACTTCCAACTTGTCTCTAATATTAGATGGGACAGACAACATATTTTACATATGATGCAAGTCAAACTTACAGGCTTGTATTTTCCTGGATCAGTACGTCCCCTTTCTTATATATTAGTATTATATTACCTCGCTTCCAGTCCACAGGAATTGCTCCAGTTTCTAAGGACTGTTTAAAAATACCTGCCAGTGGTTTAAAAATGCTCTCAGCTAACTCTTTGAGTACTCTTGGGTATATGCCATCAGGACCTGCTTTCTTGTTTGTGTTTAGTTGAAGTAATTTATGCAGTACTTCTTTATCCTCTATTTTTCAATATCTGATAAGACATATACTGAATATGTCTTCCAGTCTATTAGTAACCTCTTCTCTAGAAAATCTCTCAACAAAATGACTATTTAAGGCATCAGCAATATCTTTACTCTTAGAAAGCAATGCTCCTCCTTCATTCCTGATGCACCTGATATCCTCTCTGATTTTCCATTTCCTACTACAGTATTGAAAGAAACATTTATGATTACTTTTTTCATCATGGTCAATTTGCCTTTCAAACAGCCTCTTGCCTTCCCGTAGTTCTTTTTTAACCTTATCACACATATTACAATATTCAGCCTTATTAATATTTGTGCTGTCATAGTTATATGTCTAATACAGTTTTGTTTTTTCTCAAACTCTCCCATATGGCTTTGTTCATCCACTGGGGGGAGAGCTTCTTCAACTTACTTTTCCTTACCTTTGGAATTAATTTATGATGCGCCTCAAGAATAACCCTTTTGAACCTACGCCACTTTTCATTCACAGTCTTGCAGATAAGAAGTTTTACCAAGTCAATATTACATAAATGTTTTCACATCTTGTTGAAATTGGCTCATCTAAAATTAAAAATTCTGTCCATAGAGGAGGCCTTGTTAATTTGCCATAATACATCAAATCTAACTGCAGAATGATCGCTAGTCCCAAGTGGCTCAATTACCTCTATGCTACAAATTCTGTCTGGATCATTACATCGCACCAAATCCTGAAATGATTTCCCTCTTGTGGGCTGATAGACATATTGTGCCAAAAAAGGTCACTTATAACATCTAAAAATTCTTCCTCATTTTTTCCTTGTCCTATCATCATTTCCCAATTAATAGGAGGGTAATTGAAGTCACCCATAATAGTCTCACAATCCTGACAAGCTTGTTTTATTTTTCCAAAGAGCGTTGAGTTCACACTACTGTCTAAAGCCGGCAACCAGTAACACACTCCAACCATAAGGCCCTTTTCATGTTCCCCTATGAGCTTTATCCAAATACCCTCATTAGGCATGACCTGGTCGATTTCTGGAATTTTCTGCACATTAACATATTCTTTTACATAGAGAGCTACACCACCACCTCTCTTACTGGATCTATCCTTCCTAATGAGTTTGTACCCTTCTATATTATATTCATCCCCATCCTCATCTCCAAACCATGTCTTTGTAATCCCAACTGTCATAACCTCCCCTATATATAGCAGCCTCAAGTTCCAAAATTTAAAAAAAATACTTCTAGCATTTAAGACATTTCAGATGATTACTTCTATACATCCTCTCCCGTTCCCTCACCCCTCCCGTCCCAATACACCCTTACTACAACTTTGCTTTAACAAAACTTCATTAATGTTCACACTATTATAGGCCTCCTAGTGTCGCCCAAACCCACTGCCAGCACTACACCGGCCGCTCCATTGGCCGGCAGTGCACAGAGCCTCCAAGCACCATTAGCTGCCTGCAATGCACAGAGCTCTCTGCGCCCTCTGCGCCCTCCGCCCCCTGTTTCTCCACGTTTTCTCTCCTCACAGACTCTGAAGTTTCCCAGCTCCTGCTCGCCCACTGCCCTACCACCTGTGCCCTCGACCCTATCCCCTCATCTCTCCTCCAGGCAATCACACCAGACATCCTCCCATTTGTCACCTCCCTCGTGAACTCCTCCCTATTTTCTGGATGTTTCCCCTCATCCTTCAAGAGGGCCCACATCACCCCGCTGCTGAAGAAGCCCACACTAGATCCTTCAGTCGTACAGAACTACCGCCCGGTATCTCTCCTCCCTTTTCTATCCAAAACACTTGAACGTGCTGCATCTAACCAACTCTCTGCTTTCTTCTCTCAGAATAACCTGATTGACCCCCACCAGTCTGGCTTCAGGCCTGGCCACTCGACAGGAGACTGCACTCCTCTCGGTCAGTGAGTCACTCCATGCCGCACGAGCAGCCTCCCTCTCCTCTGTCCTGATTCTTCTAGACCTCTCCGCTGCATTCGACACTGTGGAGCACTCCATCCTCCTGTCCTCCCTGGCAGCAACAGGGATCTGCGGCACAGTCCTTGACTGGATTGAGTCTTACCTCTCCGACCGTTCCTTCCAGGTTGCCTGGGCGGGAAAGGTATCGCCACCCCGTCCCCTCGCCACTGGAGTTCCCCAGGGCTCAGTCCTCGGTCCCTTTCTCTTCTCCTTATACACCAAATCCCTTGGCCCTGTAATCTCTGCCCATGGCTTGTCCTATCACTGCTATGCCGACAACACACAACTCTTTCTCTCCTTCTCCCCATCGGACACACAGGTCCCTGCCCGCATCTCCGCTTGCCTGAGGGACATCCAGAGCTGGATGGACAATCACCACCTGAAGCTCAACCCGGGAAAGACGGAGCTAATCTTTATTCCTGCTCTAACCTCTCCCCTCCTTGATTTTTCCATTTCCCTAGGGGACACCTTAGTGACATCATCACCCTGTGCCAAGAATCTCGGAGAAGTGATGGACAACAGGTTGTCCCTCTCCAAGAACATCGCAGCAGTAAGCCGGGCGTGCAGATTTTTCCTGTATAACATCCGGAGAATCCGCCCCTTTCTCACCACCTACTCAACCCAGCTCCTGGTCCAAGCAATGGTACCATCCCGCCTGGACTACTGCAACTCTCTTCTGCCTGGACTACCGGCATCTGCCATCAGACCCCTGCAACTCATTCAGAATGCTGCAGCTCGTCTGGTCTTCAACCTCCCCAGACACTCCCACGTCACTCCCCTGCTCACTACCTTCCACTGGCTGCCTGTTATAGCTCGCATCAAATTTAAAACATTGATCCTAGCATACCAGGCAGTCAAGGGATCAGCCCCAGCATACCTCCACAAGATATTCAAACCCTACATGCCAGCCAGACCCCTCTGTTCTGCTACCTCAGGACGCCTGGCACCTCCCCCTCTTCGCACCTGCGCTTCCTGAACACATCTCCTGTCTGTTCTGGCCCCACGATGGTGGAATGACCTCCCCGTGGAGGTCAGAACAGCTGAGACACTGACCCGCTTCAAGCGACGACTGAAGACTCACCTCTTCAGGCTGCACCTCTCCCCATCCCTCCCTACCTCCCTGTAAATGACTGTAAACTTAGGGTTGTAACTAGGTAGCTGTTTTGTAGGTGACTTAGTTAATGCACCTGTTTTAACTACTGCTTGTATTTTGCATAGGCTGCGTTGTTGCTGTTCTCGTTTGTGTTAGTGTTAAACAGTTTAACTTTCAGGGTCCAAGTTGAACTCTGCGGTTGTTCCCTGCACTTGGACTGGTACTTCTCTCTAGGGTTTTCGTCATACTTGTTCCTGGTTATGGTTATACACTTTGTTGTACGTCGCTCTGGATAAGAGCGTCTGCCAAATGCCTGTATTGTAATGCAATGTAATGTAATGAGCCTCCAGAGCCACCAAGCTTCATCCACATCAGCTGTCTGTGCTCCACTGGCCCAACCAAGGATCCAATGGCCCCAATCCACAAAGAAAGCTGAGTGGCAGCAGGTTGATGAGGACGTAGACCGGATCTTGGAAGGGACTACCAATGGGGACGTGGACCGCCGGCTGAAAACTATGGCCACCATCATAGTGAACATCGCAGCTGAGCGATTTGGGACAGAGGCAGCTAAGCCCGCACCATTGGCCTATGCTCCAAATGACCGAGCAAGGAAAATCCAGCGTCTCAGGGAAGAACTCAAGTCGCTCAAGAGGCAGTACAAGACGGCAGGAGAAGTCGAGAAGGCCGGCCTAGCAGATCTTCGGGCAATCCTCAGGAAGGAGTTCCTGACCCTGCGGAGAGCGAAGAGCCACAGAAGGAGGCAGAGAGAGGGCAAGAAAGAGAGCGGCATTCCTGGCCAACCCTTTCAAGTTGACTAAGCAGCTCCTTAGCCAGAAGAGGATCGGCCGCTTGACCTGATCCAGAGATGCCATCAAGGACCACCTCAAGGGCACCTACAGCGACACCAGGAGAGACCAACCACTGGGTCCATGTAATGTGCTGATAACACCTCCAGAACCAACAGCAGACTTCAATCTGAAAGAGCCCTGTCTGAGTGAAGTGGAGGAAGTGGTGAGGAGGGCGAGATCTAGCTCGGCACCAGGCCCAAGTGGATTGCCCTGCAAGGTCTATAAGAACTGCCCAAAGCTACTCCATTGGCTTTGGAGGGCCCTAAAGGTGATCTGGAAGAGAGGGAAGGTCGCCCAGTCATGGAGATATGCAGAAGGGGTATACATACTGAAAGAGGAGAGATCCAAGAACATCGACCAATTTCGGATCATCTCCTTGCTCAACGTGGAGAGTAAGATCTTCTTCAGTGTTGTGGCCAAGGGACTCTCCAACTTCCTGCAGAGTAACAACTACATCGACACGTCGGTACAGAAGGGAGGCATACTGGGGGTCCCTGGTTGCCTTGAACACACAGGCATGGTGACCCAGCTCATCAGGGGGGCAAGAGAGGGCAAAGGGGACCTGGCTGTACTGTGGCTAGATCTTACCAATGCCTATGTCTCAATACCCCGCAAGCTGGTCGAGGTTGCACTGGAGAGGCACTACGTACCCCAGAAGGTGAAAGACCTAATCCTGGACTATTACAGCATGTTCAGCTTGAGGGTCTCCTCTGGCCTGCTGACATCTGACTGGTACCAGCTGGAAGTGGGGATAATCACCGGGTGCACCATCTCGGTGACCCTCTTTGCGCTGGCAATGAACATGCTGGTCAAGTCAGCAGAAACAGAGTGCCGGGGCCCCCTCAGCAAGTCTGGAGTGAGGCAACCACCCATCAGAGCCTTCATGGACGACCTCACGGTGACATCAACAGCAGTGCCAGGAGCCAGGTGGATCCTCCAGGGGTTAGAGAAGCTCATGTCGTGGACACGCATGAGTTTCAAACTGGCAAAGTCCCGGTCTTTGGTTCTGAAGAGAGGGAAGGTCACTGACAAGTTTGTCAGGTTGGGAGAAGACCAGATCATCTCAGATCGGCCATCACAGAGAAACCAGTGCAGAGTCTTGGGAAGATCTTCAACTGCAGCCTGAAGGACACAGACTCCATCAAGGCTACCAGTGCAGACCTGGAGGCCTGGTTGAGAGCTGTGGACAAGTCTGGGCTCCCCGGAAGATTCAAGACCTAGGTCTACCAGCACGGAATCCCCCCAAGAATCCTCTGGCCCCTGCTCATCTATGAAGTCCCCATGACTGTAGTGAAAGGCTTTGAGCGCAAGGTGAGCAGCTATCTCCACAGATGGCTGGGATTGCCACGAAGCCTGAGCAGCATTGGGCTGTTGTGATAGAAAAATTATGCTTAGCCACAGCAATAAGAAACAGTAAATGGAAAATTACAAATGTACCTTACCCCTCCCTTAAAAGATGTGTTGTGCTGAACCGAAGGATGTAAGGGAGGGGGAGAAGATTATACTTCATGCGAGATACGCCTATGAAGTGTAAGCTTATAAAAGAGAAGGCTCTCAAGTGTTCAGAGAGCCTTCATGCAGAAACTGTTTTTTTCTCTGTGTGAACTCTCCTATTTGGCCAAATAAATGTTTGAACTGAATATTGTGTGAAAGTCTATTTGACCCTTCCACCACAGTAATTTGGTGTAGTCGGCAGGATCGCTAACTTGATTTACTCTTCCAGACGCTTGGACAGGGGAAACTGTGCACAGCCGGGATTTTGGGAATCCCGAGGTTCGACTCTCCGTGGAGTTGTAAGTGAAAGGACCGGAGCAGAACAAACACCTGAACCCGAGGTATGTCTGGTGGAGGTGATCAATACACAATCCGAACAAAAGAAAAAGGTGAGAACATAATATTCATTCTTAGGTTGTGGACCTTGGGGTTGGAGTCCCCTAAACTTAGGTTGCGAACCTTGGGTTTGGAGTCCCCGAAACTTAGGTTGCGAACCTGGGGTTGGAGTCCCCTAAACTTAGGTTGCGGACCTTGGGGTTGGAGTCCCCTAAACTTAGGTTGCGGACCTTAGGGGGTTGGAGTCTCCTAAATTTAGGTTGCAGACCTTAGAGTTGGAGTCCCCTAAGCCTTAAGGTTTAAGGTACTGATGGGTTTTGCTAAATATTTTCGAAGAGAAACTATTAGTAGTATCAACCACTAGCTGGGGAGTTTGAGGAATTCCAGAAACTAGTTACAAAGTCACGGACTTTGGAAAAGTACTTTCGAGAGATAAAAATAAAAGAAAAGTCATACAGTGGGCTCCAGAATTATTGGCACCCTTAAGAAAAATGAAGAAAAAAGGCTGCATATAATAAATGACACAGATAATAATCTATATGTTATATTCAAACATATGGGAAAACTATATACTTTTAATTCAGTAGATTTACTCTCATGCTTCTGTGTTTTTTTATTAAGTGATCAATTTTTTTCTGAAAACCATAGGTGCCATAATTATTGGCACCCCTAACAATTATTGTAAGTAAAATCAAACAAAATTAAATTGGCAATACAATTTTACTTAATTTAGTTAATCTCAGTCTAAAGGAACTATATTGTGTCATTCCATCACTTCTAGTTTCACTAGAGAACAAAAATGAGGTAACAAGCATACAAAATCCCTTTGTCATCTGTCATTCCATCACTTCTAGTTTCACTAGAGAACAAAAATGAGGTAACAAAAATGAGGTTACAAAATCCCTTTGTAATCCATCAGCATGGGAAAAGCCAAATAACTGTCAATTCAGAAGAGACCGATGGTAATTTACCGTCACAAGTCTGGTAATGGGTAAAAAAAAGACATAAAAGGATAAACATACTGTGGTGTGGGGATGGCTGGTTTAAGCAGCCACACCTGCCCTGGGTCAAGCTAATTAGACCTGGCCAATTGGACCCAGGAACAGGAGTGGCTGCACCTGTGCGTAGTGAGGTAATCACTGCGCACAGGTTAAATCTGCCATCCCCACCCACACCAGGGAGCTTCGGTCATGACTGGGTTACATCTGCTCACTTTGGCTGTTACCATCTTGCCAAACCCTCGTGAAATAAATCTGGACTGTTTGAACATCTTCTCCCTGTGTCTCTGTGCTGGAGGGCCCCAAGGAAAGCCACTTCGGTGGCCTGTGGCAGGCGTGTTTGCCACACATACCACTTAGCACTGTAAAGGCAATAATAAAAAGGTGTAAAACATATGAAATGGTTGCATATTTGCCAGGAAGAGGAAGCAAGTGCATGGTGTCCCCACGGACGGTGAGGTAGATGCTGAGGGAGGCCATTAATTACATTAATTAATCACTGTTTAAGAATTTCAGAGATTGGTTTGTTTCTTGCGATCAACAAGTCTAAAAAAAACATAAAATGGCACCTCCATACCAACTAACTCTTTGGAAGGGTGGCAAGAAGACAGCCCCTGCTGAGCACAATAACAAAACCAAGAATCTGGAGCTTGCCAAAACTCATTGGAATTGTGACTGAAAGAGAGTACTATTGTCAGATAAGACCAAAATTGTTTTGGCCATACACGCCATCAACATGTTTGGCGGCAAAAGAGGAATGCATACAGGAGAAGCACCTCATACCTACGGTCAAATATGGAGGTGGGTCATTGATATTTTAGAGATGTTTTGCTGGCCATGGTCCCAGGGCACTATTTTAGATCAATGGCACAATGAATTCAACAAAGTACCAGGAAATTCTGGCAGAAAATTTGGTTGTCTCTGCTAAGAAGCTAGGACTTGGTCATAGGTAGACTGTCCAGTAGGACAATGACTCCAAGCATACATCAAAATCTAAACAGAAATGCTTAAGTGAAATCAACATCCATGTTTTCCAATGGCCATCTCAGTCTCCAGACTTAAATTCTATCAAAAACCTGTGGTCTGAACTGAGGGGGGGTCCATAAGCGCATACCCAAAGATATCAATGTTCTGAAAAGTTCTACATGGAGCAATGGTCAAAAATCCCTCCAAATGTGTTCTCTAACCTTATCACAAATTATAGGAAAAGACTCATGGCTGTCATCTTTGCCAGGCGTGTTTTCACAAAGTATTAAACCAGGGGTGCCAATAATCGTGGAACCTGTTTTTTTGGGGAAATATTTTTTTATTACAAAAAATGTAAGACTTTGGTTGATTCCAATGAATCATTAATCAAGCACACTAGTTTACACATGTTGGAAAATAAAGCTTATGTCAATAGCTGTATTATTTTTTAGTTTAGAATTTTTTAAAGCATTTTTTTTAGCATTTTTTGTGCATATTTATCAAGGGTGCCAATAATTCTGGAGCCCACTGTATGTATAATTTTATAATTATTGTATGCGTAATAATCAGAGTAATATATACAATAATTGAAACGTGTGATAAAACATTGAACAACAGATTGAAAGAGCGTCCTGAAAGAGTTTGTGTAACATGGGTTCGTACACATTTAAGCATGAGTCGGGTGCAAATCCGTTCTTGGAAGGACCGGTAAAAATAATGTACGATAAACTTGGACCAGGGGCTGTGTCTCAAATGCCTGAATGGGTGTCTTTGGGTTTTCTTGAGAAAGGAAGTTCCTCAAGTTCACAGAGCCTATAGATCCAACTATGTTGAAAGAAGTGAAGGAGTTCATAGCTAATAGTGTGAATAAATGCTTAAATGAAAAGAGTGACCGAAAAGCGATTGCCACGGGTATTCAAAGCTTGTGGTTTGATCATTAGGAGTGGAATGTTAGGCGACTAGTGGGTTGAGCAAAATAATTCTATGAGGAAGCGAAGCTGAGTGACACCAGGAGAGATGTGTGGCAACGTGATGCAGAAAGGCTGCAGCATAGTGTAAATGAGGAAGTTAAAAATGGAGATGAGATGTGGGAGTGAGTAACATGTTTGAAGAAGGAAATGGCAAGTTTAAAAATGGAAATGGCAAGTTTAGAGAAAATAATACATGACCAACAGCGAGAGTTGGATGAAAGGCAACGCGTAGTATTAGATGTAAGAAAACACCTAAAGTTATTCGTACAGAAAACGGGTGATGGGGTGTGAGTAGCAGCCGTGTATGTATCCTTGGCTGATTTGCAATCTTGTCAGTATCGCAGTAGAAATAACCACAACACACAGAGTTGCCGGCGCGAACGCAACAACAGTTGAAAATACAAAAAGATTGATGTATTATGTGAAAAAGGATTTGGCCATTGGGCCAGACAGTGTCCAAATCGATTCATATAGCCTGGTGGAACAGTTGAAACCAGAAATCTATGAGAACCAAAAATAAGAACATTTTAGCCAGCAAATAGCGAGCATTTGTGGGGCGCACACGAAAATAGAAAATAAACACCCTAGATACAATAGAAAAACTAAATACAAATTACAGGAACAATTAAGAAAGAGTAATAACAGTTGAAATTAGATAAACAACATTAAGCAGTTCTTTTTACAGTGGTGTAAGCAGCGGTTCCCAAATAAAAATAAGGCGCCATCATATGTTTCCCTTTACTCAAATAAAGAAAATACATCTGCATTAATTGAGATTATAAAATAGATTATGTTAATGAACTGCTGTCAAAAATTATTCAGCATCTTAATATATTTGCATTTTATGGAAACAAAATAACTTTTGTACATTGTGGGAAGAGTGTCAGTGTCTTAGAGAATAGCATTGTGTACATATGAGTGGTGTGGACTGCATGGGTGAGTCTGATGCTAGAAGTGTTCGAACACGCGCACCTGCATCTGTAAACTGTTTTAGCCTGATTGTAACTGAATCTCTAATTATACACTCCTGGGCAAAAAAATGGGCCAAGCCCAAAATGGCAAAATATTAAGCTTTTAACAGTCTTAACAACAAATCATCGGTCAGAAAACGAGCAAGAATTAAACAAATGTAGTCCTGAGACCTCCTGTGCCACCACTTGCTCATTTACTTTTGCTGCAGTGAACTGTTTGCATTGTTTCTCCTGAATATTTTTTCCATTGAGTTCAACAGGAAAACTAATCAGGAGAAACATTTTTGTCATTACATTATTTAAGAAAACTACATGAAACCATAACTCAATAAAATTAATCTCCCTATTTCGGTCTTACTTTTTAAAATGGTGCGGCCACGCAGTGTAGACATAGTGTTTTTCCAAGACCCTCTGAAGCCAGGTTTGAATGCCAGCTAGCTTTATGATAAATTCGCCGTCACTTGTCACCTAGCCAATATTAAAATTTAGCTGGGTTTTAGGTCAAAATGGTCTCACGGCATGCTTATTATCCTGACTAGCTAGCTAGAAAACAACTGAATTATTTTCAAAACAGTGGTTACTATAATCGCAATGGTTAACAAACATACAGAAGAAAATGCTTCCCGTAGCCATGAGTTAAATACGGAACACCTATTCTACTATCCAAATAACAGACCATTCAGTATTTTGCGGGATGGCTGGCAACCCTAAATGAAGCCAGTAACTAAAACCGTGATTCAACGTTGCCATCAATTGCGAAATTGGACATTGAAAAGGGGAGGGGACATAACAACAATTCAAAATCGAAAGAACAATGTTGCTGTTTTAACTGCTTTAGAATACTGGATTATGTAGTACATTGATTTTATAACTGTTAAAAGGCCGAGGTGTCCCTTTACTGAGAATTAATGCCCACCCTTGGACCAATCAGAATCGAGTATTCAGCCAAGCCATTGTATAAATAAAAATAAGGCACTTTTAACTATCAAACATTAAGCGTTGAATAAATAACACTGAAAAGAAGTGGAATCAACTATCCTAGCTAGCTTTTTACTAAATAGCAACGACTGGAGGAACCCCTGTACTAGGAAATGTTTTGTTTATCTCAGAACAAACTACAATCAAAATTTACCCAGAATCAGATTGTAATATTATAATAAACTACAGCTAATGTTAGCATGTAACAATATGGGCAAACTATCTCACTACAATAATATTTTGCTCCTGAAGGGTTCAGAAACAACACAAATAAAAACATGCGTTCAGCAAGAAGGAGGCCAAATTATCTAACTGGCTAGATTGCTAGCTGAGTGCTTAACAGAGGAGGAAAAGTGGAAAAGCCCCCCCATCCCCTAACGCCAACAAGATTTTCACCTTAGGAGCAAAACCGTCTTACTTTACTTGTAATATGGGGGTTTTGTTTAAAAAAAAAAGCCCAAACTAATATAAAATACACACAATACAATCCTGTAACAAACTTTTTCAAACACCCCTCACTCTTTCCACCACAAATAGGAAGTGCGTGTCAGACACAAGCAATCGAGCAGGAGACCATCAAAGTGTGTCCAAATCTATGCAAAATGTCTAAATTGTGACCTGCTGTAAATCAAAACAATGATATTTCACTACAAATTAATTGTTTTGACTAACAAAACTAACCTTTGCATAATTTTCCAGTGAGAATTACCATCTTTTAAAATATCTCAGGTTCCAGAAACCTATCATAAACCACTCCAAAATGAATAAAATACTTTTTGCTTTACGAAGAAAAAAATTTGCCCCTAATGATGGCTTTAGTTGCATCAGGATGGGATATATGAGCACTACAAGGGAAATTTTACATTCATCAGGCACATATCAGCACACAGTAAATTTGAAAGAGTATTTGAAAGAGCCCCAAGTGAAAAGTATAGCCCATGGAGATACTAATACACCACACCATTTACAATAAGATTACAATTAAATAATATTCCACTATCAGAAAAATGTTGGCAATGTTCTAGCTTCACAGTAAGCCGGTGCATCAAACACATGACTGAGCCACCTATGAATGTTTATACCACAGTATGTGAAATGACTGCATTAGAAAATAGTGCAGACCTCTTGAAAGACACTCAATTTCATTGTGAGTTGTATGAATTCCAATAAAGCAATCCACAACAAGCCACTATGCTAACTTTGCCCAGGGTATGCTAACAGTGTCCCTGTACTATCATTCATTAGTTAGCCCCCAAAACAGATATGCTGAGCTTTATTAGCAAAGGCTAACAGTTGCACATTTTCGCAAAGTATCTTTGTTAGACTTAATGCTTCCTCCTCGTCTGAAGACCCACTTTCCAAATGCATGTTAGCATGGTGAGAATTTTATTTAGCCATGCTGATGAGTTCGCAAAATGAGTAAAATCTGCCAACTGAAGGAAAACGATAATTACACCTCAATGAGTGCTTGTATATGACTGCGTAACACAACTGATGACTGAGCAATGAGCAACCATTCACACGCCTGGCTCTCAATTGTTGTTATAAATTCCAAAGGAGATGCCATACACTGGGGAAAAAAAGCTTTTACTGTCTTTTACTGGAAAAAAGCGTTATCAACTAAACCAGAATAAACTGAAAAGTTACGATGGCATAGAAAGCAGGTGAGGTTTTGCGTGCAGCTGATGTAAATACCTACACCCTCATAAATAATATGAAATAAATTTTTCATGAACTCCCTGATGCTATTGTCCAGTGTGTCATGGTTGGGGGGTATAGTTGCAGATGAGACTGCCGGGAGGGGGTGCTTGGTAAATTAATGACTTATGCGACAATGGTGGCACTTAGAAACATATTTGGCATAACTGTCCTGTATCATAATAATGTTAGATATAATACTAATAATGTTAGAATACAGAGTTTATTGTTTCCACTCATAGTTTTTGCAGCAGTACTGAAAGTCTGAGCTAAGCAATCTCAGGATGTCAACATCGTAGCCACTGGAGGGCTTGCGTGACGGGGTTAACAGAAATAATATCAATAACAATGACAATAAAATACGAAAATGCAAAATCAGAAAAAGAAGAAAAGACTACAGAGTGCCTTGCAACTTCTGTTTGCCTCCAGATGATAATAATTGTATCAATCACATATTAATATCTTTAGCACCCTATATGCCAAATTACCATGGAGCAGAAAATTATGCCATAATTATGTATTGGAGTTTAATGAACTGGCACCCCTTCTAAACCTGAATTTCTGCATCCAACCTTTCTAAACCTGAATTTCTGCATCTGTTCCCTTCTAAACTGAGGCCAACTAACTGCTAGGGGTGTACAAATAGTTGGAAAATTCAACTATTGAGATTAATTTGGACACTTTTATAATTACAACTACCATATGATTATTGAATTCAAAATAAAATAGAAAACTGCCATGACTCATCCTGTTAAGGCACCGTTTCAGTGCGTGGATGAGTTCCACAGGCTGGTATCAATTCCACTTAAAAAGAAAGAAGGGTCGCACACTCTGTTTACTCCAATGCAGATTTTTATCGCCAACGTTTCGGCAGCAAGCTGCCTGCCTGACGAAGGCAGCTTGCTGCCGAAACGTTTGCGATAAAAATCTGCATTGGAGTAAACAGAGTGTGCGACCCTTCTTTCTTTTTAAGTTTTACTTCCATGTCCTTCTGGTCTGCACCTCGCTAAAACAAGGTGTGCGTTTTCTTTTTCACTTTTGGTATCAATTCCACACCATGCCAGTGCTGAATGTGCCTAGGAACCATGCATAACAACAGTTTGCTCTAGTGTTGCCCAGGGATAGAAGGATTTCAGTTAGCTGGAATAAGTATCACATTATACACCACTGATCCTTGCTGGTCACTTCGGCACAAATAGCAAGTCCACGTTATTTTGCACATTAACCATATTCCTCCGACATGCAAGCTTGCTATTTAAAAAGTGGCAGCTGATATCACATGCTTCAGAGGAGAGCACATGCTTGTCTGTGCTTTTATAAACTACAGAGGTAGACATAGTGAATGCTGATAAATACAATTGGATATTTGAAATTTGGGAGAAAAGGGGATTTAAAAAAAAACATTTTTAAATATAAAACCAGCAAGCATTTGTAATCCAATTTAACTCTTTCATGTATGGTATCCACTACATAGGGCACAGCTTCCAAAGTCTATTTTCACCTAGTCAAAACATTTCTGATCTCCAAACTGCTTGATGGAAAGTTACTTTGCCTAAAATTTGATATGCTTCATATTGTTACATCTGAGTTTTGATACATTGAAGGTAAAACATGTTGGGTGGAGGTGGAAGCAGTCAAAGTACCGAAGCACCTGGCATAACTGTGAGCACTATAAGTTATGTTTTAAACAAAATATGACTTTAGTTCTTATACTGTATATGAAAAATCTGCTGTAGACTTTAGAGGACATCCTGCATTAAGAATTGTAATCTGCATGTCTGGCCTATTTTTTCAGGGTGCTAACAATTTATTTATTTGTCCTTAAAATAAAAAATAAAAAACTATGTAAAATTGGATAGCAATGCTGATAATTAATATATGAATAGTGTGACTTTTATATATGCCTCCTCTGTACTGTGTAGGCCATTGAACTCCCAGGTAAACACATAGGCCTACTTAAATGATACATGAGTCAGCTGATTATCTCACCATCTCTCACCCATCTTATGAAGCAAACAAAAATACATTGCAGATTCCAGACTATTTTCCTATGCATCTTTCCATATTGAATCAATCTTTAGACAATATATAACATAATGATGAGAACAAGCCATTCAGCCCAACAGTGCTCGCCATTTTCCTGCCTAAATGATCAACATTATAGACAAATTATAGACAAACAACCTGTCTGTCTCATCGGCTTGTGGTTTCTCCTCGGGATGTGAAAGCAGTATTATGCGGAAGAGCTACAATCTCACTGAGAGAACAAAGAGCAAATTGTAGTCAGGTGACTGTCAGAATCATATGGCCACTGTCCCTTAAAAGATGCCCAAGAAAAGCTGGGGAGCCTGTCATTGTTCATGCAAGTATACTTTTGGAATAAAGTAATAAAACTGGTAGTCAGTAACATAAAAGCAACAAAAAAATGTACGCCATTTAACAACAGGCTCAACATGATGACAGTCAGCAAGAGCATCTTGTTTGTGTGGGAACTTCTTCTCCAGTAACAACCATATGAACAAAGTCCTCTCGGTATAAGAAAGGAGACCTATGTACTTGGTGTGTTTGTGCTGCTCAGGCTTTTCCTGCAATGCAGGTGAACTCCGGTGATCAGGTTACATGATAAGAAAGGTAGCTAAAAGTAAATTTATGGCTTCCAGAGCCAGCTGCCTTTATAAAATAGGTTTGAATAGCCTACCATTAAGAAGAATGATGTAAACTTAGGGATATGTATCACAGGATTTCTGAATTGTAATCAAAACTAATAACCACAAACACCAGACTAAGACACAAAATCAATAGACAGTGTATTAGGGTTGGGTCGGTTTCCGGTTTTACCAGTCCGGTCCGGTGTACGAGCTTAAACCGGTTTTATTTTATGCTAACCGACTGAACCGGCATTTGTCATTATGAGACGTAGCCTACATCAGCAACCTGTGCCGACGGCGCTAAATCAAACTTGTATTGCATTAGTAATAAACAATATGACAATGTGATTAACATAATATTATGTTTGTTTATAAACGGAGCCACTAGTGTCTGAGTGCAAAAAAAAAAAAAAACTGACAGGCCAAAGTGCTCCTACACAATTAGCGGTGGTCAAAGAAGAACTAGGAGAGCCACGCACGACGGACGCATCCTGCAGAGCAAGTCACACGAGGCAAGCGGCAAGAGCCACGCACGACAGTTAGCTTTTTGAACCTTAGTAAGGTTACTTCACTGCTCACACTTTATGGATATGACGTGAGCTGGAACATCGCCAAGAGTTAATGATTGCAGATGATTTAGGTACTGCACCACATTGCGTGGACAATGTTCTTGCATTATTTATAATCTGATAACAATGTTTCATTTTAAACCTTCATAAGAGGCACATTTATATGCTTTATAATGGACAAAAAGCATGTCATTCATTTTTGGAGAGATTTTGGATATGTTTCTGGACCTCTAAATATTTTAGACCACTGTAATGACAGAAAGCTTGTAATTCCACCTTGAAAATGATGCAACAGTCGGTTTCTTCAGTCAAATAGTTGACTTACAGTGAAATACATGATTATGATGTGATTTAGAGCAATGCATAATTTAGACATTTTGGATAGATTTGGAGACATCACTGCTTACTTTTTGATTCATAAATCTTTAGTAGTTCTGCGTATCCACCCTTTGATTTGACGCACTTGAGGTCAAGGAGTTTTTTATCCTGGACACGTATAGTTTAACCTGCTGCACATTTGAAATCTCTCAGTATTTCATTGCAAACTATAAAATAGCAAATAGATTTTTGATTTTTTGTCTAGACAATTGCATTTGTGGCACTTTAGTTTATATTCATAATTTAGGAAGAAATAATCTAATAATGTAAATGGTACAAATGTCTTGCTTAATTTAAGCAATTTTTCAAGTCTCTGTAATGCTCCCAACTGGAGTTATAAAGCTTTAAATAAGGTATCGCCTAAATGGGCAAGGATTGGGCAGATTTGGCATGTGCGCAAAGGAGTTAAGCCATCCACCGTGCTGCGTTAGTTTTAATATACGTATATCACGCACAGAACAGATCTTGCATGTGATGAACTTTAAATGCTAACTGGTCCTAACATGACATGTTGACCTCTAAAAAAGGCATACCGATAGCCATTCAGCCAATATCCTTTATCTGTTTGGCACGCTCCATGCGCCATTGGTTAATCACTACCTCCAGCTAGCTTCAAACCCCGCTCCATCTTAGTTCGTTTGTTCTCCTTGAACACATGTCTGCGGTGCGCAACCCCACACGCAGGAGAACATACAAGTCTCTTCACATAACATACCCAAGCTAACACACACATACGCACATGCACACACAACACCCACACGCACGTGCACTCACATAGTTTGTTGCACATTACAGCAGTAAATTCTGCTTTGCCCCTCTTGGTACTTTGTGTTCAATAAACTATATTATATTTACAAGGTTGTCTGTATTGATATTACTCGTGTTGAATTGAGCCAGCCTCTGCTAATCAAAGAACTTCCTAGAATGCCTTCACCTCTTAGCTGAGTCATTTATATGAATTTGGTATTAGCTGAATATAATATTTTTTAGTTAAGATGAACTAATAATGTATTATTTTAATAATAATTAATTTAATTTTTAATTGAAATTGCCAGTTTATAGTTTGTATATTCCCTTTATGAGACTGATTGCATGCTGGTGCCACCTGTGAGTATATAGATGTACATCTTCTACATTTTGGAGCTCCCCTACAGTCACATACAGTAACTACAAAGTAGTGATCCCTATGAACACATTGACCATCTTGTGAAAAAGGGCACAAGCAGTTAACGTGTATGCATCAGAGAATCCCTGTAGACACGGACAGCTTACAACTTAGATGCAGTGAGTCCCAAGGCCATGAATAGGAAGAGAAGCCACAGGATCTATAGGAGAAAGCAAGGAGATGTCACAAAATTTTGGAGGAGTTTCCAAGTTGACATTTTGTCACTTTGCAACACGGATTAAATCACTGCTTCTCTTTATGCATTCATTTTCTTAGCAAGTGTCAGGATGGCATACGTTGCATACATTTCACATCGACTCCTTTGCACAGCAAAATGTATGGTGAATTCATTTAGACAAGTCCCATACAACCCACTAGCAAGGATTTATAAGAAATACTTTGACTATTACATTGCTGTTAAATACTATCATCTGCCATCAAGATCACCATGGGCTACGGAGGGAGATCTTGTCGCAATAGTGTCCAGTATGGTTTCAAACACAGAATTACTTATTTATGAACTATGCATCCACATACAGTCACAGTAAAAGGGAAAGACCACATCTCTCCAAACTTACAAAGAGAAAAACAGCGATGGGCAAGAGATGGAAGGGGAATAGACAAAAAGCAATGCGCAAGTAGTCAACAAATCCATCTTCCTGTGCGCAGTCAGGCGTGGTCTTGACAAAAATGCAGCGCTGGTCTGCACTCAGGTTCATAACCAGATGGCACTACAGGTAAAGAGAAAAGAATAGTCTCTTAGAAGAAACCAAGTGAAGACTGTGGGCATGAACTGATTGATTGTTTTGTAGAAGAGTGGGATCAAGAAACCTCTAAGCACTGGTAGATTACATACCATGGCAAACTGCCCATTAATTGTGGTCCGACATCATATTCAAGACCCTGTGTAATTCCTTAAAAAAAACTTTTAATTGTTCAGAGAGCCATAAGAAAATTGTGTATGCTTATGTTTTACAAATTTAAAAATGGAAAAAAAAATGTAATTCCTTCAATGTACAGAAAAATATTTCTGATCCAGAGAGCTGGAGAATTGAGGGGACGTGTTCCTTCAGTAACAAATCTTGATAAGTTCACTTTTGATAGACAGCCCACTGAACAGACTCAGGCTAGCATTTAGTTAGCTAACTAGCAGAATATGAAGAACTAGCCTATTTGGAACACAACACTAAATCTGACATCGATAACACCAAAGCAAACAGAATCCGCAGTAGTATCTGAGCAATTCGGCTGTACATGTACAACCCAATATTAGTCAATCACATAGGAACATCTCTGGCTTCGGACTGGGATCTGAAGCGGTATGTCAGATGAGTCAGCATTTGTCAGAATAGAGAATAAAGTTAGCTGTCTGCGCAACTAGTCCGTTATCTAACAAGTTATCTAAATAACTAGCTTGAAAGCTATTTATAGGCCTGTCTGGCAACTGATTTTGTAATTTTTAATTTTAAATGCCAATCAACAAGTTAGGAAGCTTGGTAGTTAGCTAATTTATTTCTGATAAAGCCTTAGGCTAACATACTAGCTTTTTAAACCTTAGTAAGGTTACTTCACTCCTCATACTTTGGTACAGCATAGTGTTAACTAGTTAGCTAGTTCAGACAACAATGTGTTCTACCCTGCACAGCTATGTCTTACTTTTTTATGTTACTCTTAATTTTTGGCATGCCCCACAGACACTTAAAGAACAAGCCATGACAGAACAGTCCCTATGGCACATATATATTACATAGCCAATAGTATGTGGACGCCTGACATACAACATCTCATCCAAAATTTGCGTTGTCGCAGTTTCCTTTCCAACTGAGGTCAGGGCTCTGTGCAGGCCAGTCAAGTTTGTCCACACCATTCTCGACAAAACTATTTCTATATGGACCTCACTGTGTGCCCGGAGACACTGCCATGCTGAAACAGGAAAGGGGAATTGTCTAGAATGTGATTGAAAGCTGTAGCATTAAGATTTGCCTTCACTGGAACTAAGGGGCCAAGCACAAACCGTGAAAAACAGCCCCAGACCAAGGGTTGTCCAGATACATTTGGTCATATAGTGTATTTAAATAATGACCTTGTTTTCAGTCACCACTGATTGGTGACATTTTTGTATGTAAATCACCTTGTTAAGGAAGTCATAATTAAAGTCTTCAAAAAGTACTTCCAAACCCACCATTACTGGACAGGTTAAGGATTTTGCTTTCAGAAGAAAAATACTATTAAACTTTCAACAAAAATCACATTGATGATATCACAGTACCGTATTCATTTCAACCATTTTAATTATCTTTGGTTCTTTATTCATAATATAACCATATAAAATGACTGTTCTGATTTCACAGGGTCATTCAATGACTTCAAATTTGTTTCAATTATTTTGTTCACTACCTGTATGCAGCATTTTCCTGTCAAAAATTCCATCTTAAATCAGCCTAAACTGGTACGAACTGTGATTTCAACACTTTTAGCTGGTCCATTATTTGTTCACCAGCTGACCAGCCCATATAGTCAGCTTGTCCACCAGTTTGATCACCAGCTTACTCTATGAACTTAACCAACTTTGTCCTGCTACAGACCAGCCACAGATCAGCTATTACAACCTATAGCTAAGTGTTGAAAACCATCTTAGAATTAATAGACCTATACTGAGCTGTTCATATTAAAATGCTCCTCCTTTACAATGCAAACAATGCATGCAATGTCCAACTGTGACTCGGAATAATGGTTTCTGTAATAGTTTCAGTCCACTTTACTGTGTGTGTGTGTGTGTGCGCGCATACTAGCATATAGCCCAAAACTGCTTTAAAGAAACAGCTGCAATCATACAACTTACTTCGTCAGCAGTCCCCTTCAGTAGCATCCCTGGAAGTTTTCTTCAAAGAACCTCAATGTTATTCCTGAAACCAGTGTAAATTATTAAAGAAGCAGCTTTGAACGCTATTATTTATCCCATGATTCGACTCCAGATACGCAAAATGCATGGTCCTGCAGATCATTGAGGCAGAACTAAAACTTATATTAAAATATTAAATAAATGCCGTTATTCAGAAGGAGGTTAGCGTTTTGTGGCAAAACTAGAAAACCTATATTAACTGCTGATTGCAATATTACTGGCGAAACAACTGTAAACTAGATCACAGGACTTCGTATTTGGTACTAAGACTTACTAGTTCGTATCGAATTGATAGCAACAAAGAGTGTTAAATGGGTCTTTCTTATACGAAGATCGACTCAAGTATTAAATTAGATGACACCGTCATAAACGAGGTGTAAAATTCTCAGAAATATAGGTTAAGTGTAAGCTACCTGTAGACCTGAAGCACAGTGAAATCATGTCATCACGCGTCACGGTTGTAGTCACACTCTTTCTCTAAAGTATCCAGGTAGTTATGAAACATAGATTTGTGCTCACATCCAACAATGCGTTATTATATTCCCCATTAAAAATATATCTCAGTAAATGTTTAAAGCATAACATAAAAAAACGACCATTGGGAATTTCAATACCTATAACAGCGTAACTCTCCTGGCCAAGCTTCCTTGTTCCATATCTGCTGACATGAAGACAGTTAGAGCACGCCCTCAGCCAAAGCTGCGAAGCACCCGGAAGTACGCCTGTACTGCGCATGTCCATAGTCGCCGGAACGTAGACTCATGATGTTCTATGATCAGAAGAAAGTAAGTGTTTGGATTTTACTCAGAAAATATTAGGCCTACCACCACGAAATCTTATTTCAAACAGCTTCGATATGTCAGAGGTCATGTCAGAGGTCATTAGACTTGAATTTCGTTCATAACTTAATCGACTCGGCTTCAAAACCGAAGTACACGGAGTCCGATGTTACATTCATACTATGGAGGACCACATGTGCCAAAATGAAATAAATAAATAAATAAATAACCAAATAATTAAATTGGTCAATAATTAAATAAATACTTCATTTTATTTCTAAATAAGAAAGTATTTATTTAATTATTGACCTATTTTATTATTTATTTATATATTTCTATATTTATTGAATTATTTATTTCGTTCCAAATGGCGTTTTTATTTCCGAACGCCCTTTTTCATTTCCTAATGACACTTTTCAAAATGTTAAGACTTCCAGTTAATCAAAACCAGCGGGGCTGGACCTGCCCACTAAATGGGTAATATTTTGCGATTGATTACTTGGTCTTGTCCTGAGCAGCGTCTGGGTGAATGGGTGGAATCTGGGGTCGTTTCAATGTTATAGCATAATATTCAGATAAAAGGCAGTGTTGCCATATTGGGCGGGTTTCCGCCCAATTGGGCTGCTTTTGATTACGTTGGGCGGGGTAAAATAGCGTTGGGCTGGTAGATAAAATTTGGGCTACTTTTGTCAACATTTGGCAGGGTTTAGAAACTATTGTGAAAACAAGCTGGAAAAAGTAGCACTGACAATACCAGTACCGTTTCTCTAATGCAGTTTACTGCCAGTTGATTTAATTATCGGTATTAATGTGACGAGAAGCGCTTTGTCATTTGAATGCATAACACGCAATTCCTCGCGCCCACACATGCCAGCCCCTAGCCAGCCCCGTCCCCGTCCCCATCGACATCATCGGCTGGCTTCATGTTCTCCGACAACATAAACATAGATGACATTAAGCTGACAACAGAAGAAGAGAAATATAGAGAACGATATGATCCCAAAATACTTTTTATAAAGACAATGTACGCAAAGAAGATATGGAATCAGATTGCCAGGTGATTGTAATCAAATAGCAGGTGATTATCATTAAATGACAATCGTGGCCAACGAGCTATGGAATTGCGCCATATTGTATGGCAAAACACGTCATGATAATAGCCTACTATGAATAGATTAGCCTATCTGGGATTATTCACTTTATGAACAACAAACAAACCACCGCAGTGCTTGTATTGCTTCCTAAACTAACGTTAATGCTATATGAAACATCCCTTTTCCAATAGTCTAGCACAACATATTTGGTAGCTATCTACCAATTCATTGGGATGTCTACGTTACTTTCAAATGGTATCTCAGTTTAGACTCTACATTAATTTTAAAAAAATAGACGTGAAAGTCGGTAATGATGGCAGGGTTTGCTGAACATTCGTTACTTGGGTGGGATAACGAGTAGAATCTATTGTTGTTCCTGGTTGCTCACTAGCGCCACTACGGTTGGCTCCAGTATAGGTGTTTTCATATCCGGTTTCCATGTAAGTCTACGGTACAAATGCGGTCAAAATACAAAGTCAGTAATTTTTTCTCATGAGAACAAATAGTCACAATATGTGTATTTTATTCGTCTTATGGCTGTCTGGGTCGATTTCATGATTTATTGTGTCATTTGGGCACTGTTATAATATTTGTTGTGGACCAATGAGGTACAGTTTGCGTCACTTCCTGATTACTGCAGAGGACTATGCTACAGTAGGGGCTACAGTCTATGGTCACTGGGGTGGGAGGTGGCGACATTGCGGCTCCGACCACGGTCCACCTGTGCGAAGTCAGAAAATGCAGGCATCCCATTTTGTAGTGGTTTCATTATAGCGTGTGCTATTTACAGCTGCACTAGACGACCATAAAATAATCCTCCTCTGTTGTTTTTCGGTAGCTGAGTCATTTTTACTATTTCTTTAGCCTACTTAACCAAATAATTAGTTGGCAGAAAGCGTAATCAGCTTGCTATATTTGGTAGTCCAATAGCCTGTGCTAAAACAGTTCGCAACTTCGGCTACCAAGCTAACCCTAAACTGCAAATATTCAATCTGTCAAACGTGTTTGACGGCTTGTCAGTCGTGTACATTCCGGGCCATGCTTCACGCATGTGACAAAGCTACTATAATCCCGATTTTGGGATAAACACTGCAACATTTTCAGTTTCACGAAGCGAATTAAGAGTCTTAAGGTTTATTTGCTGAATAGCATACAGCACACGATGAAATCACACACACAGAATTTAACGAAATTAACCATCTTTGTAAGACTGGCATTTAGAAAGGAACATGTTTTTAGCATTTAAGAGACCGACAAGAGCATTTAAGACAGTGGTTCTCAGAATCGGTCCTGGGGGCTCCTTGCGTATATTGGCTTTTCTCCATTGGTTTTGATAATAAAAATAAAAGTCTAATAATAATGAGAAATTCAATGTAGGCTACATTATTTTTGTCTTCATGCACCAGGTGGAAAACTTGCTGTACAAAGTGCGTTGTCATATTTACACGCCTGCAGATCAGTTATTAAAATACTTGGTAGATTTGTTAATCACCGCTGACAGTGTTAATTTTTATTCGGTAGAAAGTGACTTGCGAACAATCGGTCAGCTAGCGTCACCCAGCAAGTGAACACCACAAACGACGATGGAGTAGCTAGTAGCAGTTACTGGCTCATTAACTGACTGTGGCGAAAACCTACGACGATAACTTGCTCGGTTAACAGCAGGTCTACCAGACAGTTATACGAAAATGAGCCTATCGATGTTCTTCCCCTGTGGTTCATATTGCTAATGCGTGAGCTAACCACGGATAGCCTACCTAGCTCACTGGCAAGCTGATATGCTAGCTAAGCATATTTGTTTTGCTGAGAAACATAAATTGAAGATAACTGAACATAATTGTATTATTAAGACCATACATACAACGTGATTACATGACACAGTACAGTCACGGATGGAAATTAAACTCCGTAAACATTTGATAATATATTTCAAAACATAACGGCAGACAGTCAGCTAGCCTCAAATTCGTTCTGCAATCGTTCGTTCAGGTTGATGGGCTTTTCCGCACCGGACTGTCAATCAAATTGTAAACATCACAAGACCGCATAACTATGGTTTTGGCTCAGAGACTGTAAAAAATATGGACAAAACTACTGTGACGTCACCCATTGCCTCTCCGTGGGTCTGTAAAACCAGAGACTGTAAAAAATATGGACAAAGCTACTGTGACGTCACCCATTGCCTCTCCGTGGGTCTGTAAAACACGTTTTGAAGCTCAATGGCGGGCGCGGCCATGTTCTCGATTTGGAGCCAAAACCATAGAGTTAAGCGGTCTTGTGATTTTTACAATGTGATTGACAGTCCGGTGCGGAAAAGCCCATCAACCTGAACCAACGATTGCAGAACGACTTGAGACTAGCTGACTGTCTGCCGTTATGTTTTAAAATATATGATCAAATGTTTACGGAGTTTAATTTCCATCCGTGACTGTACTGTGTCATGTAATAACGTTATATGTATGACATTAATCATACAATTATGTTCAGTTATCTTCAATTTATGTTTCTCGGCAAAACGAATATGCTTAGCTAGCATTAGCAATATGAACTACAGGGGAAGAACATCGACTGCACTGATGGTCAATCAATCAGAGATGTGTAGACTACTGGTGATTTGACTAGGTTAATTTTCATATAACTGTCTGGTAGACCTGCTGTTAACCAAGCAAGTTATCGTCGTAGGTTTTCGCCACAGTCAAGTTAATGAGCCATTAACTGCTACTACTCCATCGCCGTTTGTGGTGTTCACTTGCTGGGTGACGCTAGCTGACCGATCGTTCGCAAGTCACTTTTTACCGAATAAAAATTAACACTGTCAGCGGTGATCAACAAATCTACCAAGTATTTTAATAACTGATTAACAGGCGTGTAAATATGACAACGTTTTCCACCTGTTGCATAAAGACAAAAATAATGTACATTGAATTTCTAATAATTATTATTTTCTTGCTAGCTTCTAGCTTTGTCACATTTGTGCAGCATAGCCCAGGTAGACATTTACGGAATGTACACGACTGACAAGCCGTCAAACACGTTCGACAGATGGAATATTTGCCGGTTAGGGTTAGCTAGCTAGTAAAATGGCTTGGTAGCCGAAGTTGCGAACTGTTTTAGCATAGGCTACTGGATTACCACATATAGTAAATAAGCGTTAGCTGATTACGCTTTCTGCCAACTAATTATCTGGTTAAGTGGGCTAAAGGAAATAGTAAAAATGACTCGGCTACCGCAAAACTTCAGAGGAGGATTATTTTATGGTCGTCTAGTGCAGCTGTAAATAGCACACGCTATAATGAAACCACTACAAAATGGGATGCCTGCATTTTCTGACTTCGCACAGGTGGACCGTGGTCGGAGCCGCAATGTCAAGGCCAAGAGACGCCACCTCCCACCCCAGTGACCACAGATGGTAGCCCCTACTGTAGCTCAGTCCTCTGCAGTAATCCGGAAGTGACGCAAGCTGTACCTCATTGGTCCAGAACAAATATTGGCACTGTGCCCAAATGACGTAATAAATCATGAAATCGACCCATGGACAGTCATAAGACGAATAAAATACACCTATTATGACTATTTGTTCTTGTGAGAAAAAATTATTGACTTTGTATTTTGATCGCATTTGTACCGTAGACTTACATGGAAACCGGATATGAAAACACCTATACTGAAGCCATCCGTAGTGGCGCTAGTGAGCAACCAGGAACTACAACACCAGGAAATGAGTTTCGAAAACGAAGTCTGGTTTTGGCTGCTTGTTTTGGCTCCAAATCGAAAACATGGCCGCGCCCGCCATTGAGCTTCAAAACGTGTTTTAGAGACCCACGGAGAGTCAATGGGTGACGTCACAGTAGCTTTGTCCATATTTTTTACAGTCTCTGGAATAGACTCATTCATTAACATGGGTGCGGATGTGAAGCAGATCCTCTCCGCTTCCGCTCTGCCTCAGATCCGTGTCCGGTGGGAAACAGGCGTAAGGCTGCATTCACACCAGATCAGGCAATGCGGCAAAAACGGCAGTCTTCCCATTCATTTGAATGGGGGTAGTGCGTTTAGGCTGCGGCAGTGGGGACCACATGGGGTGCCCAAAAAAAAAATGCAGCGGGGACATCACGCTGCAGTGGCCAATCCACATAAGCATTCACACCAGATCAGGCAATGCGGCACCTTGCCGCAGGGTTGTGCGGCGGTGTGGGCGTGTCACTACATGGCCCATTTGTGTGACGTCATGTTGTGAACTTTAACCCCCCCATTTCCTGTTCGCTAACTCAAAAAAAAAAAAAAAAATGGACACAAACGCAAACCGAAGGAAGCTTCTTGCTATCGTCATTTTGCAGTGTAAACTGCAACCCAGACACAGACGTCGAAGCTGGGTACACTAAATAAACCAAGCAAGGACACAACTGGGAGAGTATCATCGTTTGGTCCATGAACTCCAAGTGCTAGGTACAATAAACTAGAATGCAAGAACTGCTAAATAGCAAATCTTTTTTATAGGCTACAGCTTAATTCCGACGTTCGGAATTGATATTTAGCTAGTAACTATTGTTTCGGTACTCGTCTCATTACCCGGCACAGTCAAATCACATTGACGATTATAAAATGAAATCTTAGGAAATGAATCACGTCAGTAGCCTAATTCATCTGACAGTTGCTCGGTAAACAGTGGAATGGTACATGGTAATTTAAAGTAATAATATTGAAGATTTTCATTTAAAAAATGCCTGTTAAGTCACTACCTATCGCCGAATTATGTAACACAATGGTGATTGAGCATATTATAATATTAATTTATATTATTATTATTATTATTATTTATGATTAAAGAACTGGGTGTGTGTAGCGACATTCCCAGGAAAAAATCACAAGCAGCGCATAGTTAGTGACGCGTTTGCCATCACCCATCATGGTTGGTCCGCCAGAGAGGGTAGGCGTAGCTAACGCAACAGGCTGCTCTTCAACTGACTTGTGTGTGAGCGGCGTACTGTTTTTTCCGGTGTCTGCTCGCGTTATGCTGAAACCACACTATACGCGGCCCCGCCGCGCGGCGGAGCCGCCTCCATTCATTTTGAATGAGGGGTGGCGGCCAGAGACTGTAAAAAATATGGACAAAGCTACTGTGACGTCACCCATTGCCTCTCCGTGGGTCTGTAAAACACGTTTTGAAGCTCAATGGCGGGCGCGGCCATGTTCTCGATTTGGAGCCAAAACCATAGAGTTAAGCGGTCTTGTGATTTTTACAATGTGATTGACAGTCCGGTGCGGAAAAGCCCATCAACCTGAACGAACGACTGCAGAACGAACTTGAGGCTAGCTGACTGTCTGCCGTTATGTTTTAAAATATATGATCAAATGTTTACGGAGTTTAATTTCCATCCGTGACTGTACTGTGTCAGGTAATCACGTTATATGTATGACATTAATAATACAATTATGTTCAGTTATCTTCAATTTATGTTTCTCGGCAAAACGAAAATGCTTAGCTAACATATCAGCTTGCCAGTGAGCTAGGTAAGCTATCCGTGGTTAGCTCACGCATTAGCAATATGAACTACAGGGGAAGAACATCGACTGCACTGATGGTCAATCAATCAGAGATGTGTAGACTACTGGTCATTTGACTAGGCTAACTTTCATATAAATGTCTGGTAAACCTGCTGTCAACCAAGCAAGTTATCGTCGTAGGTTTTCACCACAGTCAGTTAATGAGCCATTAACTGCTACTACTCCATCGCCGTTTGTGGTGTTTACTTGCTGGGTGACGCTAGCTGACCGATCGTTCGCAAGTCACTTTTTACCGAATAAAAATTAACACTGCCAGCGGTGATTAACAAATCTACCAAGTATTTTAATAACTGATCTACAGGTGTGTAAATATGACAACGCACTTTGAAGAGCAAGTTTTACACCTGTTGCATAAAGACAAAAATAATGTACATTGACTTTCTAATTATTATTATTTTCTTGCTAGCTTCTAGCTTTGTCACATTCGTGCAGCATAGCCCAGGCAGACATTTACGGAATGTACACGACTGACAAGCCGTCAAACACGTTTGACAGATGGAATATTTGCCGGTTAGGGTTAGCTAGCTAGTCAAATGGCTTGGTAGCCGAAGTTGCGAGCTATTTTAGCATAGGCTACTGGACTACCACATATAGCAAATAAGCGTTAGCTGATTACGCTTTCTGCCAACTAATTATTTGGTTAAGTGGGCTAAAGGAAATAGTAAAAATGGCTCGGCTACCGCAAAACTTCAGAGGAGGATTATTTTATGGTCGTCTAGTGCAGCTGTAAATAGCACACGCTATAATGAAACCACTACAAAATGGGATGCCTGCATTTTCTGACTTCGCACAGGTGGACCGTGGTCGGAGCCGCAATGTCAAGGCCAAGAAACGCCACCTCCCACCCCAGTGACCACAGATTGTAGCCCCTACTGTAGCTCAGTCCACCGCAGTAATCCGGAAGTGACGCAAGCTGTACCTCATTGGTCCAGAACAAATATTGGCACTCTGGCCAAATAACGCAATAAATCATGAAATCGACCCATGGACAGTCATAAGACGAATAAAATACACCTATTATGACTATTTGTTCTTGTGAGAAAAAATTATTGACTTTGTATTTTGACCGCATTTGTACCGTAGACTTACATGGAAACCGGATATGAAAACACCTATACTGGAGCCATCCGTAGTGGCGCTAGTGAGCAACCAGGAACTACAACACCAGGAAATGAGCTTCAAAAACGAAGTCTGGTTTTGGCCGCTTGGTGGCTTGGGATTGCCGGCGGCGCGGCGGGAGCGGCTAGGCCGCAGTGGAGATGGCAAAAATTCAACTTTGACCCCCTCGTCGCGTCGCGGTAACCAATCTGATGTGATATAATGATCCGTCAAGTAAATTGTCCCTATTTTTTTCTAATTTTAGTTCCACATTTTATCGTTCCACAATGGAGGACCTAACTCGTAATTTCCACATCGGGTTTCCCGACTTAATAAAATCTCCTACAGAGACACTGATAAGAGGAAATAGCGTGGAGAAAAGTCTCTTAAATTGTCGGTGCCTCTGCAATCTAGTTATGCCGTTAGCTACTATCACTGTCCAATCTGAATAAAAATCATTTTTGCAGTAATCTAGCTCTGAAAATGTTAATAAGCTGCCTAGCTAGGCTAACTAATAGTGAGTAACAACAAACAATAACAAACAAAAAAAATCTTCCTAATGTATTAGTTGCTAGTTGTTCGTTTCTACCAGCCACCTAGCTAGCTAATCAGATACAACTTTGAAGGCATTATCTGGCTAATTAGCCAGACAGTGTTTTTGTTGTTGGTTGTTACTCACTAGCTAGACTTTAAACAGCCTAGTTAGGCAGCTGACTAACATCTTTCAGATCTAGGTTACTGCAAAAATGATTTTTATTCAGACAGGACAATGAATATGAAACACGATATTAAACCCGGTCAACATTTAACGAACACAACTGTCTGTCAAAAATAGGTGACACGCCCACAAACAGCCGACTGTGGGGACGCGGCGCGGCCACAGGCGGCCGTCGCCGCGTATAGTGTGGCTTCAGCCTTACAGTAACAGAGAAGGGAGGGGTTATGGAACCCTATAAAGCCGGGGTATAGATGGAGCAGGGCTGGGTCTGATTTCTGTGTAAAGATGTCAAGCTGGAGAAAACTTAATAAAAGAATACGGCAGTATGGATTAGCGTTGTTATTATTTTATTACGCTTCCTCATATGATATGTTTCTTCAGCCTTGATGCCCTTTTTTGATGAAATCTCCTTTGTTTTTGTTTTATTCTTCTTGTTCTGGTTGCTAATTTAGCACCTAGCTCAGCTTTAACATCCAACAGTTTAGCTAGCAAAACCAGAAACACCAGGGGTAACATTTTGCAAGGTAGTTGTTTCAAAAATATCACACAATCATTCACGAAAAAGACTGTTTATTGTGCACGAGATACATAATTGCACGAGCCACAGCGAATCTCGCAAATTCTTCTCTGCAGTGTAAAGATGTTCATACCGGGCAAAAGGTGGATAAAGAACGTTTGTGGAAATTGATCATCACTAATTCTACCCCAGGTCTGCTACAGCATTTTAACCCGGCTCGGCAGTGTAAAGACAGCTTAAGTTAGCCTAATGTTAGACAATGAATGAGTATGTACATAACGTAACTTTTATAACAACCATTTGTTATTCAATAAATAATAAGTGTTATAGTTGGCGTGGCCCAGGTGCCAACTGACTGACGTCACACAGGCGACACTGGTTGGATCCGGTTGGATCTATGGGAAGTGAGGTCCAAAAACACACCTGCAATTGGTACCGCCAAAGAGAACGAAACTGAAATCTTCAAGATTGTAACTTTAAACAAAGTACGTGATTGGCCACCGCAGCGTGACTCGGGTTGCGTTACGGCAAAAGTTGATTCTGGTTCTGCTTTCTTATCGCAGGCCGCTGCGTTTTTTTTCGGCACCCCATGCGGTCCCCACTGCCGCAGCCTAAACGCACTACCCCCATTCAAATGAATGGGAAGACTGCCGTTTTTGCCGAATTGCCTGATCTGGTGTGAATCCAGCCTAAGCGGCGCACAGTGGCACGGCGCTGCGCGTGTCTGCACAGGTTCTATTTGTGTCGCGCAAAGGCTTAGTTAAAGCTCTATATTCCTAGTAGCTCTCGCAGTCTGCAGTGGAATTACATTGTGTATTTCACGTTTGTTCACGACTGTTGATTATGGGTAGGTGAATACTTGGTGAGAGATCGTTTTCAGTTTGTTAATTTTGTAATATTTTGTTAACTCATGTAAATACGTGAGAAAGTTTGTGCTGAAGCAACCGGGACGATTTGCTACCTTAATGCTGTGTGTAGATTGAATGAAAGGAGCCACACTCGCTCATTGGAAAATACATGTTTACTTTAGGCCTAGTCTACTATTAAAAACATGACCTTATGTTCTTAATAATAAAGTTTTGTTGCGTACTCGTGTGTTATCAATATAGACCCCTGCACCCAAACCTGATGAAACTGGATAGGGAAAAAGATTGCTTACTTCAAATCCAAAAATATGTAAATGCTTAAAAGAATTACCATAAGCTTAAATCGCAACGTAGCCTACATAATAATCAATCACAAACTGTATTAATTTATTTGCTTGGTTAACAAGCGTGCCAACTTTATGAAGAATATGTCATGATCATAATAATAATAATAACAATAATAATAATAATAATAATAATTTGTAATCAACCATTGGGAATTCCCGTGTCGTCTTGTTATTCACGTCAAAACATTTAAATGATCAGATAAAATCAGTATAATCATCAAAAAGATAGCGTAACAGTTTAAACTTGAAGGGAGCGCCACAACGCCATGAACACCGGAAGCTCTGAAGTACAAGAGAAATATGCTTGCTTACAACTTCATTTATAAAATAGGTGCATTTTCATCGGCAAGACCACTAAATAATCCGCTCTTTTTAAACTCTGTGGATTATCTTATTTTTATTAACAAGCCCTTTTTGAAAGCACAGCGAATGAAGAAGTCAAGTAGGCTGAGCAATGGTTGGTTAAAAACTACCTTCCAACACTTCAAGCTAACAAATCGCTGCTCAGTGCATTCACTTCTACATCATTCAATACGTCTGTGGTGTATTTTCAAATTTACCCCACCCCCTCCGCAAAACAAGATAGCGAAACTAAGTTTGCCTTTTTCCCAGGTTCCAGTTTAAATTTTTTTTTCTGCCAGGACAATACAAAAACGAAAAGGCTTGTATTTTTTAGCTGCTTATAAAATATCTGGTTTTATCTTGTTCTTCACTACTGCAGGAGGGAACTATGGACACACCCCCAGTAATATAAGGATGAAATATAAATCAGAGCATGTATACCTAGCATTTTAGAGCATATTTCTGTGTATAAACAGGTCATCCTGCCGCGCGGCAAGCCGAAAAACTGAACTGAACTGAACAGAAGTGGAAAAACTACGCATCAGTTTGCTTGTGTCACACAAGTTTCGCACCCGGGTCGCGCCATGTTTGCAGCTGGTGTAGAGGACGTTGCCTGCAGCTGGATTCACACCAGATCAGCTTGCCGCAGGGTTGTGCGGCAAAAACGGCAGTCTTCCCATTCATTTGAATGGGGGTAGTGCGTTTAGGCTGCGGCAGTGGGGGACCGCATAGGGTGCCGAAAAAAAACGCAGCGGCCTGGGGCAAGAAAGTTGAACCAGAATCAACTTTTTCCGGAATGCAACCTGACGTCACGCTGCAGTGGCGAATCACGTAAGTTGTTTAAATTACCATGTAGCAGTCCGCTGTTTACCGAGCAACTGTGAGATGAATTACTGACGCGATTCATTTCCTAAGATTTAATTTTATAATCGTCATCGTGATTTGACAGTACCGGGTAATGGGACGAGTATCGAAACAATAATTACTAGCTAAATATCAATTCCGAACCTCGGAATTAAGCTGTATAAAAGATTCGCTATTTAGAAGTTCTTGCATGTTAGTTTATTGGACCTAGCACTATGGAGTTCATGAACCAAACGATGATACTCTCCCAGTTGTGTCCTCGCTTGGTTTATTTTGTGTACCCAGCTTCGACGTTGCGTCTGGCTGGCAGTCTACGCTGCAAAATAACGATAGCAAGAAGCTTCCTTCAGTTTGCGTTTGTGTCCATTTTTTTTAGCGGACGGGAGTGGGTGTAACTTAAAGTTCACAACATGACGTCACACAAATGGGCCATGTAGTGACATGCCCACACAGCCGCACAACCCTGCGGCAAGGTGCTGCATTGCTTGATCTGGTGTGAATCCAGCCTTACGCACATAGTTCGCGCATCGTGGGCTCGCGGCCGCTACGCGTGCGGTGGGTGACCGGCTTACAGCAGGCTAACGGTGAAGCCACACTATACGCGGCGGCGCTGCCTCCGTTCATTTTGAATGATAGGTGGCGGCAGACCCCCACAAGGCATGTGGGCTTGCCAGCGGTGCAGCGAGGCCGGGGGGGAGATGGGCAAAGTTCAACTTTGACCCCCACACCGCATTGCGATAACCAATCAGATTTAATCTAATGATCCGTCAAGTAAATTGTCCCCATTGTTTTCTAATTTTAGTTCCACGTTCTATCATTCCACATTCTTAAAAAAATGGAAGACTCACTCATAATTGCCGTGTCTGGTTACCTGTCTCTGTATGATCCTGCGCTGCCCTCCTACAGACACCAACAAGAAGAACGCAGCGTGGAGGAAAGTCGGAAAATTGTCGGTGTCTCTGGTATGTCGATATCCATTACCGTATAAATTTGACAGAAGATGCACTGCTGTCGATGAGCTTGTGGCTAGTAGCTAGTCGATGTCAGACAAGCTAATGAACGTTCGCCTGCATGAATGCCCATGAATGTGTATTTTGCTATATTGCAAACAATTATATAAAAAGAGGTAACAATAAATAAATGATAACAGCACATACGTTTTACCCAAGATAATTGTCATTCTGAATAATGTTTATCGGATCCAGAGACCGATCTAGTTGTGTCATGGTTCTGTATTTTCTGTGTCTGTTTTTCCTTTTTGGGCCGCCAGATGGCTGCACTGCAGATTTGTGTTTCTGTTAGTTCTCCCTCATTGGTTTCCCCTTTGTTTAATTGTATTATTGTTTTCTATTATTAAATCATTGTTTCTGTTTGTGCCTCGTTATCCTATTCCCTTCTGATCTGATTGTGAATTGTGCCCTCCTGTGTCTTGTTAGCTTTGTTTCTATTTAAGTTCTTTGCTTCCCTGACTCGGGTGCTGGTTCCTTGTGTTTCCACATGTTTTTCTGCCTCTGTGTTTCCGCCCGTGAGTTCCTGCCCTGCCTGAGTTCTGTTCTGCATGTTTTTCTTTTTGGATTTTTGGTTTCTGTTGTCAAGGATTTCTGTGTGTTTTTTGAGAGTTGCCCTGCGAGGCCCTTTGTTCCCTGCCTTTGTTCCTGTCTGATTAAAGTCTTTGTTTGGATTTGCCTTTTGGAGTTTTGTGTTTTTCACTCTGCGTTTGGGTCCTACCTACCCGACCGTTACAAGTTGTGAGAGAAACTTAGGTTAAGTGAAGTCAAAGTGACCATAAAACTAATAATTTATTAGTTACTAGCTGTTTGTGATAGTTACTACCAGCCTCTTAGCTAGCTAACCAGATCTAACTTTGATTAAATTACGTGGCTAATTAGCAATAAAATGTTAGTGTTGTTATAGTTGGTTGTCTAGCTAGACGTTAAAAGGCAATCTAGCTAGGCAACTGATTTGAATGTGACATAATGTGACTGTATATACAGGTCCATCTTATTTTGTTCAGTTGTTGGGCTGATGTTGCCTGCTATAGTAGGCTACCCCAGTGTGATTATTGATTAGAACAATTGCATGACAATTATTAATTATTTTCATTGTTTTACTTTCATCAGAGGAGGTTTGCAGACGCAGGTGGAAAAACCTGCACGATACTTGTATGAAGGAAAAAAGAAAAGAAAAGGAATTGATCAGGAGTGGGGCTGTGGGAGTCCATCGACAGCCATGGAGGTACATGGCTGTCATGGGCTTCCTGGCCCCATTCATAGAGTGCAGGGCAGGGAGCTCTAATATTGAGCCCCCAAGCCAGCCAGCCCCCTCAGCAGCCAGCCAGCCAGCCCCAGCAGCAGCCAACCAGCCACCCCCATCAGCAGCCAGCCAGACAGCTACCCCCAGCAGCAGCCAGCCAGTCAGACAGCCAGCCACCCCCAGCTGCAGCCAGCCAGCCAGGCACTCCTGTCAGCAGCCAGCCAAGCAGCAGGCCCTTTATTAGTGCTGCAGCCATCCCCGCCAACTCGACCTTCCATAGGGAAAAGAAAAAGGCACAACATGTGGAAATGATTCCAGGAACATCACTGAAGATGTGTCCAGATCAGAGACTGTAAAAAATATGGACAAAGCTACTGTGACGTCACCCATTGACTCTCCGTGGGTCTCTAAAACACGTTTTGAAGCTCAATGGCGGGCGCAGCCATGTTGTCGATTTGGAGCCAAAACCATAGAGTTAAGCGGTCTTGTGATTTTACAATGTGATTGACAGTCCGGTGCGGAAAAGCCCATCAACCTGAACAAACAATTGCAGAATGAACTTGAGGCTAGCGGACTGTCTGCCGTTATGTTTTAAAATATATTATCAGATGTTTACGGAGTTTAATTTCCATCCGTGACTGTACTGTGTCATGTAATCACGTTATATGTATGACATTAAAAATACAATTATGTTCAGTTATCTTCAATTTATGTTTCTCAGCAAAACGAATATGCTTAGCTAGCATATCAGCTTGCCAGTGAGCTAGGTAGGCTATCCGTGGTTAGCTCACGCATTAGCAATATGAACCACAGGGGAAGAACATTGACTACACTGATGGTCAATCAATCAGAGATGTGTAGGCTACTGGTGATTTGACTAGGCTAATTTTCGTATAACTGTCTGGTAGACCTGCTGTTAACTGAGCAAGTTATCGTCGTAGGTTTTCGCCACAGTCAGTTAATGAGCCAGTAACTGCACCTAGCTACTCCATCACTGTTTGTGGTGTTCACTTGCTGGGTGACGCTAGCTGACCGATCGTTCGCAAATCACTTTCTACCGAATAAAAATTAACACTGTCAGCGGTGATTAACAAATCTACCAAGTATTTTAATAACTGATCTGCAGGCGTGTAAATATGACAACGCACTTTGTACAGCAAGTTTTCCAACTGGTGCACGAAGACAAAAATAATGTAGCCTACACTGAATTTCTAATTATTATTAGGCTTTTATTTTTTTCTTGTAAATCATCAAAACCAATGGAGAAAAGCCAATATACGTAAGGAGCCCCCAGGACCGATTCTGAGAACCACTGTCTTAAATGCCTAGCTTGTCGGTCTCTTAAATGCTAAAAACATGTTCCTTTCTAAATGCCAAGATGGTTAATTTCGTTAAATTCTGTGTGTGTGATTTCATCGTGTGTTGTATGTTATTCAGCAAATGAACCTTGAGACTCTTAATTCGCTTCGTGAAACTGAAAAAATGTTTATCCCAAAATCGGGATTATAGTAGCTTTGTCACATGCGTCAAGCATGGCCCAGGTAGACATTCACAGAATGTACACGACTGACAAGCCGTCAAACACGTCTGACAGATTGAATGTCTGCCGGTTAAGGTTAGCTAGCTAGTCAAATGGCTTGGTAGCCGAGGTTGCGAACTGTTTTAGCATAGGCTACTGGACTACCAAATATAGCAAGCCGATTACGCTTTCTGCCAACTAATTATTTGGTTAAGTAGGCTAAAGGAAATAGTAAAAATGACTCGGCTACCGAAAAACTTAAGAGGAGGATTATTTTATGGTCGTCTAGTGCAGCTGTAAATAGCACACACCATTATGAAATCACTACGAAATGGGATGCCTGCATTTTCTGACTTCACACAGGTGGACCGTGGCCGGAGCCGCAATGTCAAGGCCAAGAGGCGCCACCGCCCACCCCAGTGACCATAGACTGTAGCCCCTACTGTAGCCTAGTCCTCCGCAGTAATCCGGAAGTGACGCAAGCTGTACCTCATTGGTCCAGAACAAATATTGGCACTGTGCCCAAATGACGCAATAAATCATGAAATCGACCCATGGACAGTCATAAGACGAATAAAATACACCTATTATGACTATTTGTTCTTGTGAGAAAAAATTATTGACTTTGTATTTTGATCGCATTTGTACCGTAGACTTGCATGGAAACCGGATATGAAAACACCTATACTGGAGCCATCCGTAGTGGCGCTAGTGAGCAACCAGGAACTACAACACCAGGAAATGAGCTTCAAAAACGAAGTCTGGTTTTGGCCGCTTGGTCCAGATGCATCAGCAGATGTATGTACACAGTTGTGCGTGCTCTAGAAGAGCCCACCCCCATCCCAAGACCTTCGGATGAAGATGAGCTCTTCTTTCAGGGTATCCTACCTGAATTCTGGAACCTCCCTCCCTCCAAGAAGCCACAGCTGAAATTTTTAATTCACAAACTTATATTTAAGGCAGGAGGGGGAGAAAAGGAATAATTTACCTGATAATTGTGTTTATATGAAAAGAGCCATTCCACACTGTTTTTGGTAACTTCTTTAATAAAAAAACAATTCTTTGTTCAAATCTGTGTCATCTGATTGAGTATACATTTCATAAAATTATTAAAGCAAGACTTTTAATTAATTACTTAAAATAATGGTGTGGGGGGAGGGGTTATACTTAACCGCTTTCTGGAATACATTCTGATGTGCATTTATTTTGCAGCCTTTGCATAAGAGTGCATTAAAATAAGTGATGTGGTGCAACTGGACATAGGGTAACTGTAGTGTAAGTGGGGAAATACTTTTTATTTATTTATTTCTTTGCTTTTTAAAGAGAAATGAGTGGCTCTTAAAAGAGCCATTGGTTAGTAGACTGGGCCAGACCGGAGGCTACACCACTTGGTGCTGCCAAGCAACAGCACCCTCCTCACTGAAGTATGCACAGAAGGCTTCCCTTGCTTGGATGGCTTCCCTGGGTGCATTGTTGCTCCCCATCCTCCCCATACGTCTGAGAGCATCAGAGACGGTGTCGGGGCTGAGTGCTGATGCTGTGTCTCTCCTCGGGCCTCTCATAGTTTTCACCCGCAGGAAGTTGTGGAGGATGCAGGAGGCCTTCACACAGAGCTCCACCTTCTCAGGTTCCAGCGTGATGACACGGCGATACATCCACCACTGAGCAGACAGGATCCCAAAACTGCACTCGACTGTCAGCCTGGCTCGGCTCAGCTGATAATCGAAGACCCTCTGCTCACTGCGAATGTTGGAGCCTGGGAAGGGGCGCATGAGGTACCTGTGGAGGGGGAAAGCCTCATCTCCTACCAGGACATAGGGGAGGTTGCCACGCTGCTCTGCTCCCAGGATGATGGAGTCTTCAGGGAAGTCCAGTGTTCCCTCCAGGAGGCTCTTGCCAAAGTTGGAATTGGCTAAGGTGCCACCGTCACTGTTCCTCTCAATAACCTCCAACATCCACAACCATGAACCAGTAATCTGAATCAGCCAATAGGACAATGGAAAATGTCCCCCTGTAGTTCTGGAACCAAGAGCCAGAGTTGGGTGGAGCCTGGATGACCACATGCTTCCCATCGATGGATCCTAGACAGTTTGGAAAATTCCAACGCTGACGGAAGCCTCCTGCAATGGACCTCCATTCCTCCATGGTGGGTTGGGGCATGAACTCCTCCACCAAGCACTCAAAAATTGCTCCAGCCACATCAGGGACCATGTCAGCCACAGTGCTCCTCCCCACTCGGTAGCTGAACGCGATTGTTCGGAAGGAGTCCCCAGTAGCAAGGAATCTTTAGATACATAATATAATTAACAATGATTTATTTGTGTGTGTATATATATATACACACACATATACAGTGAGCACCATAATTCATTGGACAGTGACACATTTTTTGTTATTTTGGTTCTGTACTCTAGCACTTTGAGTTTGAAAGGATACAATGACAATGAGGTTGATGTACAGACTCTCAGCTTTAATTTGAGGGTATTTTCATGCATATTGGATGAACTGTTTAGAAATTATAGAACCTTTTGTACATAGCCCCATTTTCGGGCATCAAAAAATATTGGACAGTTTAACATAATGTAGAATAAAGTAATCATTTTTAATATTTGGTCGCATATCCAGACGCTGGGTATCTTCCCTGGTGATGCTCTGCCAGGCCTGTACTGCAGCCATCTTCAGTTCCTGCTTGTTTCGGGGACTTTTTGCCTTCAGTCTCCTCTTCAGCATGTAAAATACATGTTCAATTGGATTCAGATCTGGTGATTGACTCGGCCAGTCAAGGATTCTCCACTTTTTGGCCGTCAAAAACCCCTTCGTTGCTATGTATGTTTCAGGTAATGTTTCAGGTAATTGTCTTGTTGCATGATGGAGTGCCGTCCAATGAGTTTGGAGGCATTTGGTTTTATCTGAGCAGACAAAATATTTCTGTAGACTTCAGAATTCATTGTTCTAATTCTGTCTGCAGTCACATCATTGATGAAGACAAGTGAGCCCGTTCCACTGGCAGCCATACAGGCCCATGCCATAACACCCCCTCCACCATGTTTCACGGATGAGACTTTCCTCTTTCCATCACTCTGGTACATGTTAATCTTTGTCTCATCTGTCCGCAAGACTTTGTTCCAGAACTCTTGGGGCTCTTTTAGGTGCTTTTTAGCAAACTGTAATCTCGCCTTTCTGTTCTTCAGGCTTATCAGTGGATCGCATCTTGTAGTGTACCCTCTGTAGTCTTGCTGGTGTAGTCTTCTACGTATGGTAGACTTTGACACATCTACACCTGCATCCAGGAGAGTGTTTTTGATCTGTTGGGCTGTTGTCAGGGGGGTTTTCTCCACCATAGAGAGTACTCTCCGGTCATCCACTACAGTGGTCTTCCTCGGTCTACCGGGTCTTTTGACATAATTGAGTTCACCAGTTGTTTTTTCTTGTTAATGATGAACCAAACTGTTGACTTGGGCATGCCCAGAGTTTTTGCAATGTTCCTGATTGATTGATTTTCATTTCTGAGCCTTATGACGGCCAGCTTAATTTGCATCGACACTGGTGTCTTCCTCATGTTGTTACACCCCAACAACAATCTCCAAAGGGAATTGCAAAGACTAGAATCAAGACTAGACATCAACAGCTCTCTTCTGCATATAATGACACAAATGAATACACCTGCCTAACGAAACACATCTGTGAAGCCAATTCAACAAATACTTGTAGTACCTTAAAATGGGTGGACCATGTACAAAAGGTGCTGTCATTTCTAAACGGTTAATCCGATATGGATGAAAATACCCTCAAATTAAAGCTGACAGTCTGCACTTCATTGTCATCGTATCCTTTCAAACTCAGTGCTAGAGTACAGAACCAAAATAACATAAAATGTGTCACTGTCCAATGAATTATGGTGATCATTGTATATATATATATACAATGATATATATATATATACAAGTATATATATATATATATACTGTGTGTGTGTTGTATAGGATATTATTTATTTGGCCAATACAATACGGGACTGAAAAGTTTAACGTAGTTATTCTTAACATCATTATGTAATACCTTATAAGCATACCCAATTTTGTCAAGACAACATTCTATAGCTGGTCATAAGTGAATACATACCGTAGGCAAATGGCAAGGCGTTCAGTTGGGCCAATTGCCTCTCTGAAGGTGGTGTTCTTCTTTCCAATTCGGGGCCCCACTCAAGAAAGCAGCTCGTCAAACTGGGCTGTGTCCAGTCGAAAATACTGCTGGAACAGCACCTCATTCAGACGCAGCTCCTGCGCCAATCGATGGAACTACCCGTGCTTCTTCCGTTTCAGCAGAATAGGGTGAACCCAAACGCGGCAACGATGGCGGCATTTTCGCACAGATTGCTGCAGCGATCGCAATTAGCTTCCTCCAGTCCATTTCAGATAATGATAAAAACCAAAACGGCGACTTCTATTTATACAGTGTTCTCCTTCCAAATATTCGAAAAAAGCGGGAATGACATTAACATTTAAATTACAAAACTAAATAGGCAGCCTAGTTTATCATAATAATTCAAATACAAAATGCAATCTTACGTTTTCATATTTTTTAAATTTTTATTCAAACTGGATAATGTTAACATGAAACACGACATTAAACCCGGTCAACATTTAACAAACACAACTAATGTTGTGTCGTTCGCGAACGATTTGTTCAAAAGAACAAATCTTTTGGGTGAACAAACTGAACTGAATCACTTCCTGAAGCGATTCATTCGCGAACGTGAACTGGTCGTTCACTGACTGACTATCGTTTGCAGACTATCAGTTCAGTGATTCGTTCACTGAACGTACTAGGGATGTGACGGTACACTGAACTGACGTATGCCCGAATCGTTTGCGAACGACACAACACTAGCCCGAATTGTTTGCGAACGACACAACACTAGCCTGAATCGTTCGCGAACGACACAACACTAGTTCGTTCCTCTTACTGTAGCGAATGCAAGGATCGAGGAGTCTCTGGGGAGGAGAGTGGGTACGGAATGGAATAATGGATAATATATGGATAATAATCGAACATCACTGTCAAGCGTGCTGTTTCAATGAAATAACAAGACCTTTTTTTAAACATACCTCAAAGTAGGCTAGCCAAGGCTACTATTTTATCGACTACATTTTCTGAGAAAACGATCTATTTACTTAGCCAACGTATATCTGCACTTTCTCTTTCAAGCAGCCGTTGGAACAAGTCATGGTATAGAAATCAGCATCTTGGGCTAAAATAACCCTTTTTGGGAAATTTTGTAAAATGAAATAGCCATATCAAACACATTGTTTGAAACTAAATTGTTTAGAATAAAATCAAAACTAAAACATTTTTATTAAGAATCGGAAAAGAAAGTGGTTGGTTCTTTGGCTATTAAATATTCTGTAGGGGCGACATAGCTCAGGAGGTAAGACCGATTGTCTGGCAGTCGGAGGGTTGCCGGTTCAAACCCCGCTCTGGGCGTGTCGAAGTGTCCTTGAGCAAGACACCTAACCCCTAACTGCTCTGGCGAATGAGAGGCATCAATTGTAAAGCGCTTTGGATAAAAGCGCTATATAAATGGAGTCCATTTACCATTTACCATCTGTAGAAAAATGCTATAGAGGCACTGTCACGTGCTAAGTAGCTAGTTGAAACTGGCTTTCTAGCTTGGGTTAGTGCGGAGATAGTCTTGCTGGCTGGAACTGCGAATAAGCTATAGTGGCATTTGCTCCACTGGCTTGCTAGCTAGGTAGTAAGCAATATAGGTTCTTCATTGGAGGTGTTCTTAACTAGCTAATGCCAGCTGAATAATAAATAAAGAGTGGTTAAGGAAACGTTTAAATGCTGAATGAAAATAACTGCATTGGCATATAGCTAGTTAAAACTAGCTTTATAGCTTCTGTCAGCATTCGAAGAGACAGTAATAAGGGAGATAGTCTAGCCCCGCTGGCCGGGAACTGTGAGTTGGGTGGCTAGCGGCATTAGGCTGGATTCACACCAGATCAGCTTGCTACAGGGTTGTGCGGCAAAAACGGCAGTCTTCCCATTCATTTGAATGGGGGGGCGTTTAGGCTGCGGCAGTGGGAGACCGCATGGGGTGCCGAAAAAAAAACGCAGCAGCCTGCGGCAAGAAAGCTGAACCAGAATCAACTTTTGCCGGAACGCAACCTGACGTCATGCTGCAGTGGCCAATCACGTAATTTGTTTAAATTACCATGTAACAGTCCGCTGTTTACCGAGCAACTGTCAGATGAATTACTGACACGATTAATTTCCTAAGATTTAATTTATAATCGTCATCATGATTTGACAGTACCGGGTAATGGGACGAGTACCGAAACAATAATTACTAGCTAAATATCAAATCCGAACGTTGGAATTAAGCTGTATAAAAGATTAGCTATTTAGCAGTTCTTGCATGTTAGTTTATTGTGCCTAGCACTATGGAGTTCATGGACCAAACAATGATACTCTCCCAGTTGGGTCCTCGCTTGGTTTATTTCGTGTACCCAGCTTTGACGTCTGCCAGAGCCGTAGATAGAAATCTATCTACAGTTCTGAGCCCTGCTAGCTGGCTAGCTACCAAACAGTACCCAGCTTCTGTTTGTGTTCTGGGAGACAGACATGAAGGCACTTCACCAACACTGCTAAGCAAAAACTACGAGTGGGACAGCTAGCCGCATTAGCCTCGCTAGCCACCTAGCAAGCGAGCAATGATCTTAATCACAGGACTGTTAGAATTGGAATTGGTCCTGTGAGGCCCTTGGGCACATGTCTTTTGGAGGCCCCCCACCCCGCCCCCAACACCAATATTAAATGATAACCACTAAACAGTGTGCTAGTGTGTAACAACACCACAATGTGCATTTAGCATACTTGTTCATTTGGGCTAGCTAATAAGCTCTCAATGAGGTTTTTATTCCCACGGCCACAGCATCCCATGTTTTGAACAAATAATAGTTTTGAACTAATAATTAGCTAGCTAGTAGCTTTGATTTTAGCATCATGAGTGGCATGCTGTTTTGATTTTTTTATTCAACCCACTGTAGCTAGCTACCCCTTTATCTTATACCCCTTTCACACAGATGATCCAAGAACAAATGCCACCTAACTAACTAGTTAAGTTGTGTGCCACCTAACTAGTTAGACAGCTAAGTTTTAGGCTGATAGTTAGTGAACTAGCTGGCTTTTTAGTGCAGCTAATTTGGTTGTAAGGGCAGCTAGCTGGCAAAAATGGCAGCTAGCTAACTCAGTGGCATAGGTTTTGTTTGAATATTGGGGGGGGGACACATTATGTGAGGGGTCTGGGGGTCCTCCCATTCTGGTGAATTTTTATGCACCAATTTGTGCCTTTTCTGCATCAATTTACAGTGGAAATGCTTCTTTCATGTTTTTATTGTGGGGGACAAATGCACGTGTTCTAAATATTGAGGGGGACATATCCCCTGCGTCCCCCCCGAAATCTACGCCTATGAGCTAACTAATTTCTGTTAACAAGCTGAATCATATGGGCAGCTAGCTAGGGAAAATGGGCAGCTAGCTAAAATAAAGGGATAGCTAGTTACGGTAAGTCAAATAACGAACGGCTTGCCATAATATGACGCCCTTCAAACTGTCCTGTTATGCAGAATTAATTGACTTGTTGGTGAATATTGTATCATGCCACAGCATATTGTAGTGTGCCAACCAGTGGCTCAGTTGTACAGCACTGTACTCTCCGAGAGGCTCTCGTTTTAAGCATGCACTGTATGTACCAAGGGGTCCAGGTGTTGCGCTCGATGTATGCACCGAGGGCCCTGGCTAGCTCAACTCCCAGCCAAGCGATGCCCTGGTCCGTGGTCTCTGGGGGAAAGCATAGTGGTAAGCGCCTGTCTCACCCATCTTCACCAAAACTCATTCCGCTGGCGAACAGATTTAACATCTTGGACTTGCAGGATTTCCCCTCTTTGGCTGGCCAGACCCAACGTTCCTTTCCTTCCGCTCCTGGGGCTAATCTGTCTGTAGCCAGGCTATCTCCACTGTCCACAGTTCATCGCACCGAGCTGTCAAAAGGCACCCGGCCCCTAGCCCGGCGTCGCCCACCGCCCATGGTCCATCGCTCCGAGCCGCTAGCTTGACACCCTGGCCACAAAGCTAGGGCTATGGATAGCTCGAACCCTCGGTTGCTTCCACCCGTCAGCAGTCCCGGTCCTCGGGCTGATCCTACAACGGTCATCATCGGGGACTCCATTATTAGGAATGTAAAAACACAATCCTCCACAACTCTCTGTTGCCCCGGCGCCACTGTAAACGATATCTCTGCTAAAATCTGTGACGTACTGAAAGTAAAACCATTCGTGAACACACTAGTAGTTCATGCGGGTACGACTGATATTCCGCGGAAACAGTCAGAAATTTTAAAACGTGATTTTATCCAGCTCTTCGACATTTTAAAAGAGTTTAGAGTGAGAACCTTCATCTCCGGACCTGTCCCTACCCTCGGCCACGGGATGGGGCGTTTTTCCAGGCTTCTGAGCCTCCACACATGGCTTTCCATTGTCTGCCGTCCATTGTCCATCTCAGATCTCTATGCACACATAAACCACCAGCTGCTAATCCACCCCTGAAGATAACTTTTCCAGTGTCCACTTTTGAACGTTAGATCTCTTTTAAACAAGACATTTCTTATTAATGACCTGATTTTAGATAATAATATTGATTGCATGTTTTTAACTGTGACATGGTTTAGTACAGATGGATCAGCAACTTCTATTGAAGCCTCACCATCTAACTACAAATTTTCATACTCCTCCAGGAAAGGTAAAAAAAAGGTGGGGGTACAGCAACCATCCTCTCAGCATCACTTGGTTTAAAAGACATTACATTTGATGAATACACATCTTTTGAATATCATTCCATTATTTTTAGCAGCCCTCCTATACTGTGTATGATAGTTTACAGGCCACTCAAATGATGCTCTTCTTTTATTTCAGATTTTTCAGAAGTACTCTCAATTATATACACCAATTATGACAGAATTATTATTTTAGGTGATTTTAACTTGCACGTAGACAATCAATCAGACTCTTTTGCTTTGGAATTTTTAAATTTGTTAATCAGCCTACTCATAACAAAGGCCACATGTTAGATCTTGTAATAACCCACAGCCTGTCTGCTAATATCTCTTCAGTTGTGGATGTAGGCATCTCTGATCATTTCTGTGTCTTTTTTACTGTCAATGGTTTCAATGGGATATTCCAGAACGAACTGTTAGGAAGCGCTATCTTACTACTGAAGTGGCTGCAACTTTTATTGATCTTTTACGTGACACTGCTGCATACATTTTACCCTCTTCTTGTGAGTTTTAACAGTAAATTAAGGTCACAGTGGCCCCACTAAAAATGAAAAAGATTACTTCTAATCCGGCACCTCCCTGGAGAAATGAGGAAACTAAACAATTAAAGAGAAACTGTCGAACAGCAGAAAGAAGATGGAGAAAGAATAAATTAATGGTCAACTATCAAATTTTCCGTGAACAGCTGACTATTTATAATAAGGCAATTAAACATGCAAGACAAGCACACTTCTCAAAATTGATAACCGACAACCAGAATAACCCCAAAATCCTCTTTTCAACCATTGACCGTTTAATTAACCCTGTTTTAGGAAGTCTAGCAGTATGTTTACCAACTCCAAATGTGAAGAATTTTCAGTCCACTTCAGAGATAAAATAGACACTATTAGATCAAACCTGTCAATCTCAGCCTATGAATCTTAATACCCCAGAACCCTTGTTTTTACCTGAGGAAACGCAGGAGAGATTTGTCCTGGTTAATGCTGAGATGCTTGGTAAAGTTATTTCCCAATTAAAACCCACAACCTGCTTTTTAGACCCCATTCCCACATCCTTTTTTAAAACAGTTTATAGCTTTTTTGATGAAGATTTACTTAACGTTGTAAACTATTCTCTTCAGATGGGCGTCTTCCCTACTGCTCTAAAGACCGCCATTGTTAAACCTCTCCTGAAGCGAAACAATTTCAATCCTTAATAACTACAGACCAGTATCAAATCTTTCATTTTTAAGTAAAATTTTAGAGAAGCTTGTTTTATAAGCTCATTATAATGATCGGGATAAAGCCGTCTTTACACAGAGCGTTAACCCCGGGGTAGGCCTATAGGTGGAGCAGAGCCGGGTCTGATTTCTGTGTAGATGTCAAGCCGGAGAAAACTAAATAAAAAATACGGCAGCATGGATTAGCGTTGTTATTATTTTATTACGCTTCCTCATATGTTCCTTCAGCCTTGATGCCCTTTTTTGATGAAATCTCCTTTGTTTTTGTTTTATTCTTCTTGTTCTGATTGCTAATTTAACTCGGCTTTATTCTCGAACAGTTTAGCTAGCAAAACCATAAACACCAGGGGTAACATTTTGCAAGGCAGTTTTTTCAAAAATATCACACAAGATTCACGAGAAAGACAATGTTTATTGTGCACGAGATACATAATTGCACGAGCCACAGCGAATCCCGCGGATTCTTCTCGGCAGTGTAAAGATGGTCATACCGGGCAAAAGGTGGAAGAGCGTCTGTGGAAATTGATCATCACTACTTCTACTCCAGGTCTGCTACAGCATTTTAACACGGCTTGGCAATGTAAAGACGGTTTAAGTTAGCCTAATGTTAGACAATGAACGAGTATGTACATAACGTTACTTTTATAACAACCATTTTTTATTCAATAAATTGTAAGTGTTATAGTTACCGTCTCAGAAGACATCATTCCGTTTTCGCTTTCATGTGTAATGTAATTCATCATGTAATGGTGACCTCGAATTGTTATGGAGGCGTAACAAAGTGAGGTCCAAAAACACACCAGCAATTACCGCTTATCGCCATAGATGCCGCCAATTACAACGAAACGGAGATCTTCAAGGTTGTTACTTTAAAGAAGCTTCAAAACGGCTTACAAGACTTTATGAGAATCAACTGAAACCCCGAAATGGTCAAAAATTATCTGAAAACGTCTCAAATGTAGGCTATTAACCGAAAGAACTGGAGAGAAGAATCCTTAGAATAGCGGTTACTACAGTTCAACGCAGCACACAACATTTTTGGACCTTGGATAAGACCTTAAAATGGTGAGATTGTATGTAGCTAGCTAATCAGAATAAAACGACACAGCATCACACCTGCCACTGAAGCACTCTGCCTGGCTGCGAGGATGGGTAATTTTCTTTTATGGTCATACGGTAGTAAGGCAAGCTACATTGCATGCACTGAAATTAACCCAGATTTGGGAATTCTTTCAGAATTATTTTTAAAAAATCAGACCCAAGGGAGACATTACAAGGGATGGGATTAACTAGTTAAACCACCATTTCTTATGTAAAAAATGTATTTACTTTATATTTCCTCAGAGAAAATTGGTCTCTTTTCAGGCTTTCCCCATTGACTTAACATTGGGTGGGCAGAGTTTCAGGTTCTACAAGAACTCGTAGAGAATACACACACACACACACACACACTTATATATATATATAAACCTTATCAAAATAAATGAAGAAAAAAACAAAATAAAATATGGGGGATTTATATAAAAAAATATATAGAAATATATAAATAAACAGTAATTTCTTAATCACTAGACATATATAAGAACAAAAAACACAAAACAAAGAGGAGCCAAGACTTCAAAAATAAGGGGCATCATTCAAAACAACAAGAAACAAGATATATCCCCAGAAATCTTTCTTGCTATGTTACTGGAGTACATTTTTTTAAGTGATGAGGAAAACTGTTTGAAATCATTAATAAACCAAACAAAGGAGGGCTTACTATTTCTCCACTTGCTACAATGAATATGATAATTTACCCAAGAGAATGATCATATTAATCATGTCAGAAATAGATGAGTTTAAATTATCCATATAAAAAAATATGAGAAATGTCAAAAGTTGGAATATCATTTACCTTAAGTGATATCCAATTTTTTATATCTAACCAAAATGTTTTGGACACAGGACATAAGAAAAACGTGTTCTAGTGTGTCATCTGTTACATTACAAAAGGTACAAGGGTCCACTTCAAATTTAAACCTTTATTTTAAGAAATTCTGAAACCGGGTAAACCTATTATGAAATTATTTTAAAATGAGTTTCTTTGACCTTTGGGGAAATAGGCCATTTAATAAATTTAGAATGTGCTTTATCCATAAAAGTTTCCATATCAGGAACTTGTACATACAACCCTCTATTATAATCATGAAACACTTTGGATTTCAGAACAGCACCAATAAATTTATAACATTTGTTATCATTTAAGTTACAATCATTAATCACTAAATTTGGCAATACTGATTCAACATTTGAATACATTAAAGTATTTTGGATTAACTGACTTGGATTTGGATTAACTGGGGATTGCTTTACAAATCTTACTATACTCTCTATGAGTACTATTTAAATTATATTTATCTAAAAAGGCCATATAGTCCAAAAGGTTACCATTGCAATCCAATAAATCATTTACAAACAAAATACCTTCCTCACACCAGTCACTCTTAAATATTGATTTTCTATTAATTGTAATCACTCTTTTTTTCCATAAAGTTGATCCATGAGGAGAAAAATTATGAGTAAATATCATTTTTCAATACTGAAGAATCTGTCTGTGGAAATTATACAACTTAATAGGAATCTTGCTTACCTCAAAATCACATTTAAAAATAAACTCAATCCCTCCTATTTTTTTTTTTAAACAATGACCTTGGTATATGAAACCACATAGAATTTGGCTGTGACAAATATGCTTTTAACCATTTAATCTTAAGAGTTCCAACCATTGATTCGAATTCTAAAGCTTTGATATCACCCTTACCATACTCTTTAGCTAGCTGTGATCTTTTAATATAATGGGTTTTATTTTTCCATAAGAATTAGAAAATAACTGAGATGGCTTTTTAAATAATATTGGAAGAGACATACAAGGAGTGACATGGATAAATTAATTTGGAGATACTTTCTGCTTTAACTAAAATAACTCTACCAAAAATAGTAAGGTCCCTGGTTAATGACTGAGAGATTTCTTCATATCTATTAAGCGGTTAGAAATATTGATGTCTTCTCTTCTAATAACATTTTTAGACATCATTATTCCTAGATATTTCACTTTGGATTCAAGCAATAGTGGAATCTGCGTATGTATGAATGGGAAGTAATTCACCTTTTTTAATATTAAGGGGTAATCCTGATGCTTTGGAGAACATATAAATTGTGTTAAGGGCTTTATCTACCATGGATTTATTTTTTAAGAAAATGGATGTGTCTTCTGCGAATTGACTCATTTTAAATTACTTGTCAAAAATTTTAACACTTTGTATTTCGGGATTGTTACTAATAAGCATTTCTAGTAATTGGGTGGTCAAAATAAATAATTTTGGAGTGATTGGGCACCCTTGCCGAATACCGTGTAACACCTTGTACCTAGGGGTCATTCCAGGGTTCAGGGATAAAGAACTATACACGGATCAGCCACAACATTAAAACCACCTGCATTTTTCTGATTTAATATTTTATTTTCTGTTTGTAATCAAACAATTCACACATCGTCAAAGCGCAGACTCGGAGCTTTTATTAAAGGGTATTCTTATACATTTTGGTTTCACCATGCAGTATTTACAGCACTTTTTATAGTAGTCCCCCATTTCAGTGTTTTAGACAAATTAACATATTGTCAAATAAAAAAGTAATGTTTTGTATTTGGTTGCATATCCTTTGCATGCCATGACTTCCTGATGTCTGTGACCTATCAACATCATCAGAGTCTGGATATCTTATTGTCAGGTTGTCTGACAAGCAATACAAAAACTCTTTGCATTTCAATGGATCTCTATGGGAATTGGGAGGTGGGACTAGATTCAGCTGTAAATTATGCTGATACAATATGGAACACATTTGTTGGTTAAATGGCTTTAAGTCATCAAGGGTCCAAGGTATCAAATGAGCCTCAAACCACCATGCTACTGCCAGATATGCAGTAGATACTACAAGCATTGTTTCTCCTGAATATTTTTTCCATTGAGTTCAACAGGAAAACTAATCAGGAGAAATAATGCTTGTAGTATCTACTGCATATCTGGCAGCAGCACGGTTTTTGTTTATATTGTGTTCTTAACTTCTATTGTTGCTGGAACAACAGGTGTTGCCTGTGGGTGTTGACACCGGGGAATCGATTCTTAGTAAAGCGGAGTTGTCCCCTTTTAAGACCGAGTGTCCCGTTACTACGACTGAACTGAATATTGAGTTAGAAATGAAGCGCTTAGAGTTGGAGGCTCAAACAACGCTGGCCGTGAGAGAGAGGGAACTGGAGGCTCAGGTGCGCCTGAAGGAGATGGAGATGAAATTGCGTTTTAGAGAGATGGAGTTGGAAACCATTCGGGTTAGCGGCGGCTGCAAAACGCAGCAGGCCGAATTTGATGTTACCAGGCACATTAGGGTGGTTCCCCCATTTCGTGAGGCAGAAGTGGAAAAGTATTTTTCCATGTTTGAGCGGGTTGCTATCACGCTTAAGTGGCCCAAAGACACCTGGTCGCTGCTGTTACAGTGTGTGCTCGTGGGTAAAGCTCAGGATGCTTACTCAGCATTGTCCTTGGTGAAAAGCCTTGACTACGAGGAAGCGAAGGCTGCTGTGCTCAGGGCATACGAGTTGGTGCCAGAGGCTTACCGTCAGAAGTTTAGGCGTTTTCGGAAGACCGACAGCCAGACTTTTGTCGAGTTTGCTCGCGAGAAGGAAAGTTTGTTTGATCACTGGTGCGCTGCACAGGGGGTTAAAACTTTTGAGCCACTCTGTGATTTAGTGATCATGGAGGAGTTTAAAAATTGTTTGCCTGAACGTGTCGCCACCTATTTGAATGAGCAGAGGGTGACTCAGGTCGCGCAGGCTGCTGTTTTAGTGGACGAGTTTACACTCACGCATATAAGCCCGTCTGCTGGGAAACCTCCGCCACGTCATAACGACGTCACTCCTCGGAGGGAGTTTCCCAATGGCTCTGTCGGTCCGTCAAAACCCAGTTCTCCTGTTTCTGGTAGAAGGCTGCATGATTCGGACGCGAAATCGGAGATTGTGTGTCACTTTTGCAAAAAACCTGGCCATATTATGATTAACTGTTTTGCCTTTAAAAGGAAGAATAACTCCTCAAAAGGGGTCTCCCTTGTGAAAACGTCGTCGCCTATAATTGGGCTCGGTGAGACTTCACCATATGGGAAGGGTAGTGCCCTTCGGGACTATGCCCCATTCATTATGGATGGTTCTGTGTGTCTAACTGGTGAACCTGATTCTCAGAGGCCGGTTAAGATATTGACGGATACTGGTGCGGCGCAGTCTTTTATCTTGGAGGATATCTTGCCCCTGTCTGAAGAATCCTCCTTAGGCACCAGTGTCCTTGTGCAGGGTTTTGAAATGGGTTTTACCAACGTGCCACTGCATGCTGTTTGCTTGAAGTCCGACCTAGTGACGGGTCGCGTCGTAGTGGGCGTGCGACCTAGTCTACCAGTGGACGGAGTATCTTTCATTCTGGGGAATGATCTAGCTGGTGGGCGTGTGTTGGTAAACCCTGAGGTGACGCCTGTCCCTATTGTTGATCGCCCTGACGAACTTACACAGAAATACCCTTACGTATTTCCTACATGTGCTGTCACTCGTGCCATGTCTAAACGACTGACAGGTAGTCCCGACTCCGCTACGGCTAGCGGTGAGTCGGAGATAGATTGGTTAGCTGGCGATCTCGGGCTAAGCGATTTGTTCACTGTGAAGCCAGAACCCGATGTGCAAACTCCCCTTTTCGCTGCGTCGGGGGAGGAACGGGCTGAATGTGTTGCGGAATTTGGCAAGTTGTCTCTAGCCCGGGAGCAGCTTGTTGAGGAGCAGAAGAAAGACACAGAGCTTTCTTCTCTCTTTGAAAAGGCAATTCCCGAAGAGGAAGTTGCTTTAGTGCCGACGGCGTACTTTTTAAAGGACGACGTACTTATGCGTAAGTGGAGACCTGTAGACGCTTCAGTTCAAGATGATTGGCGTGTTATTCACCAGATTGTGGTCCCAACTGCATATCGCGGGGAGATACTTTGTCTTGCTCATGATAGCTGCCTCGCTGGACACCTGGGCGTCAATAAAACACATGACCGTGTCTTAAAGCACTTCTTTTGGCCGGGTTTGAAAAGAGACGTCGCTAAGTACTGCGAAACATGCCATGTGTGTCAGGTTACTGGGAAGCCGAATTTAAAGATACCGCCGGCTCCACTGTACCCCATTCCAGTGGTTGGGGGGGCGTTTGAAAGGGTTCTTGTTGATATTGTGGGCCCGTTGCCACGGACTAAGTCTGGTAATCAGTACCTGCTCACCATAATGTGCGTGGCTACTCGTTTTCCCGAGGCGATACCTTTGCGGAAGATAACCGCTCCGGTCGTTGTTAAGGCGCTCGTTAAATTATTTTCTCTGTTTGGTCTCCCTAAGGCTATTCAGTCTGACCAGGAGACCAACTTCATGTCCAATATTTTCGCTCAGGTACTCGACCAGTGCTTACCATCCGGAATCGCAGGGGGTGCTTGAGCAATTCCATCAGACTCTCAAGTCTATGCTACGCGCATACTGCCTTGAGTTTGAAAAGGACTGGGATGAGGGTGTACATTTAATGCTTTTTGCTGTGCGGGAGGTTGTACAAGAATCGCTAGGGTTCAGTCCTGCTGAATTAGTTTTTGGTCACACTGTACCCGGCCCTCTGAAGCTGCTCAAGGAGAAGTGGCTGACAGAGGACAGTCACATGAACCTGCTTGATTTTGTATGCAATTTCCGTTTAAAATTGCATCGAGCAGGCGAGTTAGCGAGGGAAAATCTAGAGTCCTCGCAAAAGAGGATGAAATGCTGGTTCGATCGTGGTGCAGAGATGCGAACTTTTTCGCCTGGCGATAAAGTTATGGTGCTCCTGCCCATCCCGGGGTCTGCTTTGCAGGCGCGCTACAGCGGCCCGTACCTGATTGAATGTCGGGTGGGTGATCGTGATTACCTGATAGCCACTCCTGACCGCAGGAAAAGGAGTCGCCTGTGTCACGTTAACATGATCAGGCCCTACTGGGATCGTCAGCCTGGAGAGGAAGGTGAGGTAAAAGGTGTGGCCTTGTCGGGCATTACCTTTACTCCTCCCGAACAGGAGGGGGGGGATGTGCTTATACCCCCGAAGAGTGTGACAGAAGGCAGGCTGCAGAATTCTGAATTTCTGCGCAGCCTTGAGGTGCAGCTGTCTCATTTGTCTAGTGATGAAAGTGCAGAGATTGCGAGACTCATTCGTTCGCACCTGACCCTGTTTTCTGATGTGCCTACCCGTACTCACCTATTAGAGCATGACATCGACGTGGGTGGGTTTTCTCCAATAAAACAGCACCCATATCGCGTTAATCCAGAAAAACATTCACAGTTAAAGAAAAAGGTGGATTATATGTTAAAGAATGGCATCGCTGAGCCCAGCTCGAGCGATTGGAGTTCTCCCTGTCTGCTCGTTAACAAACCTGACGGCACTTTTTGTTTTTGCACCGACTACAGGAAGGTGAATACAGTCACTAAACCTGACTGTTACCCTCTCCCTAGGATGGATGACTGTGTAGACCGGGTGGGTTCGGCTGCTTATGTAAGCAAATTTGATTTGCTTAAGGGTTACTGGCAAGTCCCCCTGTCAAAACGCGCGAAGTAGATTTCCGCTTTTGTTACACCAGACACTTTCTTGCAATATACGGTGATGCCTTTCGGGATGCGAAACGCTCCGGCTACTTTTCAGAGGTTGGTTAACCTCGTTGTGTCCGACCTGCCAGGTTGCGAGGCGTATTTGGATGACCTGGTAATTTACAGTGCGACTTGGGCCGAACACATTAATCAGATGGGAGAACTCTTTGATCGTTTGTCTGCTGCTAATTTAACCGTGAATCTGGCAAAGTGCAAGTTTGGCCAAGCAACTGTCATGTACTTGGGCAAAGTTGTGGGTCGGGGACAGGTACATCCAGTTGACTCGAAGGTGGAGTCCGTGTTGGAATTTCCGGCTCCCAAAACCCGCCGTGAGCTGCGGAGATTCTTAGGAATGGTGGGTTACTACCGCAGTTTTTGCAAAAACTTCTCTGCGGTTGTTTCGCCGTTAACGGACCTCCTCAGCCCTAAGACTTATTTTACGTGGACTGATAAATGTCAACGGTCATTTGAGAACGTGAAAGCCTTGTTGGTCAGCACACCTGTTCTCTCCGCACCCGATTTTATACGCCCTTTTAAATTGCTGTGGATGCAAGTGACTGTGGTGCTGGAGCCCTTCTCATGCAGGAGGACACTCACAGTGTTGATCATCCCGTGTGCTACTTTTCGAGGAAGTTTAACTGACATCAGCGGTTATACTCCACGATAGAGAAGGAGGCTTTGGCTCTGGTTCTTGCATTACAGCACTTTGACATTTATGTAGGCTCCTCTTCACGCCCCGTCGTGGTGCAGACGGATCACAACCCACTTGTCTTCCTTCACCGCATGCATAACAATAACCAGCGCCTCATGTGGTGGAGCTTATTTTTGCAGTGTTATGATTTAGACATTCGGCACATCCAAGGGCGTGATAACGTTGTTGCCGACGCATTGTCCCGTATGCACGAATGTGACAATAAATAGAGAATTATTTATTGTCTTAAGGGTGGGGGTGTTACATCCCTGTGTATTATTTAGAACATTATTATTATTAAGGGATGTTACTTTTCTGTGTTTTTGGCTGGGTATTGCTGGTTGTTTGTGTTCCCCTATACAGGTGGTGATAAACATGTATCCTGTTGCCGGGTGACCTGACTAGGAGGATGCGCGGTGACGAGGATGCCGGTGTCGTCGCTCGGAGACAGGACCAGATGCGGCCGTAGCTAAGAACAACGGTTAGAAGATGCGGGTCTATATAACAGCTGGACGCCGTCATCACAAGAGAGCCATCTTTTCGTCTGCTACTGGAAGCCATGCTTGACTTCGCTCTGCTCCGAGAGTTCTATTCCAACATTAACAGTTTTTAATAGTAGCCCAGTATTAGATTAGTCGCGCTGTATCCGGCAGTACAGTACTTGACCAGCAGAGGACGCTAACATCACGTAATCCCTGCGATTGGACCTGGTGGAGAGGACCGGCCTCACGGAGGACTTGGACCGCTGTACTGGCTGCCCGGTGAGGCTCAATTAAATAGCCTTTGTGTCACGGACATTTTAGCTAGGTTGACACTTTTAGTTTATAGGAAATCATTAAGTTGTATATAATAAATAATCATTTTCTCTCTTTAAACATCTGCGCGTTGGTTGGTATTGTGTAGATTGGTTGTGGTGGTTTAATGTTACGAACCGTTCCACCCTCTTTGTTATTGCAACACTGAAGGGTATTTCCATTCGTAACAGGTAGTCACGAGTAATCACATCCTAATGTAATGCTTTATGACTTTCAGATACCACAGAATCAGGCAGCAAGCACGACGAGAGGTGAATATCAACAACTGACAGCATATCATAATGTTCAATGTGTTGTCATTGGAAATCCACTTGCAAATAAGCGTTTCAATGTTCTGTCTATGTAGCTCCCTCCAGTAATCATGAGCACAAGGGTTCTTTAATTCAACTGGCAGTTTATTACGATTGCACCAATCATGGATTCATCCAGAATCACCATCCCGTGAGAACTTAAAGAAAATAAAACACAAAATACATAAACATCTTGCAATGCACTTTGTATTCTTAGTTCTTTCTTACAGATTACTCTTGACTTCAAATGAAATTCGCCATAGACCCTTTCATATAAACAGTATACATGAAATGTGCAGTATTTAGCTTAAGAATGAAATATGAAATGCTTCACATAAATATTACAACATGAAAATGCCAAGTAAATCACATACACATTCGTTGTGTCTTAGCAAACAATTAAGCTACCTTGCAAGTGAACACGTGGAAACATGTTTCATGCTCTCATACATCGCAAGCTAATTCTCCCAAACTTCGCCAACGTTACTGTTTACCTGAACACATAATACACCTTGTAAAAACGATAGAAACACTTCAAAACATACCTCATTGGCTGCTAATACAGAAGGGAGGATGGTGTGGCTTGAAATCTTCGTGTTTTCCCCGAAATTACAACTTAATTCTCTTGATTCACTTGTGTTGGAGTTATACATGTTTCTGCCGGGAAGTGCACAGCTTAACTTTACCGCGACGAGGGAAAAAACTAAAGAGGACAGCATGCACGAATCAAAGCCACAGCCCCTCACGTCCTATTTTCGATGACGTTAACTCAATATTATTAATTTAAACATCACAAATACGAACATATATACAAAATGACAGAATATTTAAATAAAAGGTACTGCACATTACATAAATTAAGATGACCAAATACAATTAAAGGGTTAATGAATTGTGTTTCTTCCTGTGAGTGTGATTGTGTCAATTAAAGGAATAATTCACATATTATTTATGCCAGTACATATGAGAATTAAACATCCTTGAACCTTAACAGAAATATTCAATCCTAGAAGACAATTTGTACAGTGAAAATCACATACACCTGATCAATAACAATACACCATCCTGTAAACATTGTTTTACATTACATGGTGCACAATATTCCACTCATTTGGAGTGGATATTGTGTTTTGTTTGTTTGTATATATATTAGAGCCCGACCGATGCCAGATTTTTCGGTCCGATGCCGATCCCGATTTCGAGAGTCCTAGCCCACCGATTGCCGATGTTTTGACCGATATTTCGTCAAAAAGTGCCACATTTTCAAATCAATTTGAAAAACTTATATTTTATTAAAGTTTCTATATTTAAGAACATTTAACTTATAAGCAAACAAAAATAAAAATAAACGCACAGAACTTTTTAGATAAAAAGTAAAATATGATATTAACTTAAATATATTAACACCATCTTTAAGTGTGTGAAATCAAAATAACTCCACACCTTACTTTTACTCCTTTCTTTGCCAGCCATCTATAAAAAAATAAATTAAAAAAAAATCAGTTTTCCAGTTTCAAACATGTATTTTTATGAATATTATTATTATTGTTGTTATTATTAATTTATTATTTCTTAGTATCTATTCTCAGTACATTAATTATATTTTCTTATTTTATTCCTACTACATGATCTCAAAGAGTAAGACTATCTAGCGAGCTTCCCTGTCCATAAGAATTAGGCGGTGAAAATAACTACAATGCGCTCTGACGCGTGACTAGATGACACACTCGCTCGCAATAACGCATTAGCTATTGACACAGCCTCATTATTTCTTATTATATATTCTCAGTAAGCTAAATGAATTATATTTTCTAATTTTATTTCTACTACATGAGACATTATCTAGCGGAGCTAAAGAGTGAATCAAGTGTAACGTTAAAATTAAATTGACTGGATGAAATACGTGAAAAAAATTACAATGCGCTTTCGTGCAGGTTACCCGCTAGCTTGCTAAAGTGAACCAAATATGTTAGCTAGCTCGCTCGCTTGATAATGAGGATTGATAAACATAGTGGTCGTATAAACGCATTTAATTAAAAAAACTTTCACTAAATATGCATACCTTTTCTGCGGCAATCGAACCTGTGCAGACAAGTTTTGCAGTGGAGAATATTGGATGAGGCACGAGTGACAAACGTCTCAGAGAAGTAGCGCGTCAGCTGCTGCAGTTCACACTTGTATTAGAGCTCCCTCTACTGGATAATTATAGTAAATAGCAACTACAACGTTCGAACAGACAAGTACAGATAAATAATCATTGTTTTTTTTGTTTATTATACTTATTAAAATATCGGGACACATCGGCGGCATAACTGCCGATCCCGATGTCGTCAAAAAAGTCGAATAATGGCCGATATAGCGGTCGGGCTCTAGTTAAATTTGAGCCAGGTGTGGATTGGATTGGATTGACAGAGCTGGAAAGGTAGTGTGTGCTGACCCTGGACAAGATGGCCATCACACCAAGCGTGGAGCTGCACATGGGGACAGGCAAATTATATGGTGAAGTGACCTGGTGCAACACATGCTTGTGTGTTTATGTTGGTGGGAAACACAACACGGTGGAAGCAAGTAGTGGCTTACCACTACAGTGGTAATTCTGCTAATGGAGCAGAGTACAGACCAATCATTCTGGAAATAATAGAGAGAGCAGCATCCATACGGCTACATGTGCTTGATGTCACCACCGACACGGGAAGTCTTTGGGGTGGACCACAATAAAACATCGGTGCCACATCCAGTAACGCCAGACAGGCAGCTCTATTTCATGCCTGACGTCCCCCATCTGGTCAAAAACCTAGAGAGTGTCCTCGTCCGTGAACAGGCGTTCATAATTCCTGCGGATATTGTAGAAAAAGAGAATCTCCCCTCTAACGAGGTTTCAGTAGCCCCTATTAAGGATCTACTGGACTTTCAAGAAGGGATGGCACTGAAAATAGCTCCCAATTTGTCAACTAAAGCCATCGAGCCCAGTCATTTTAAAAAAAAATGAATGTTATGCCCTGCTATGAATGTATTCAGTAAGGCAACAAGTGCCGGGCAGAAATACATGGTGCAGCAAGAACAACACCCCCTATCCTACCTGACTACAGCGTGGCTCCTGGAGCAAGTTGATCATTGGTTTCCTCTCGCCATCCGATAACAGCACTGATCAGGCTCAAGATGGAGGAGTATCAATAGGCCATCAACTTCCTCCAGGACATGGTCCATCCGTTCCATGGGATGAAGATTGGTCCACAGGGAGGTTGGAAGCCTGTACAAACAGGGGTGGTGTAAGGCCCACGGGAACAGGCATAGAGTGGAATTTCCTCTCTGACTGTCGTAAAGCAATTCGCCAGGTGCAGAGTCTGATATTGTCGGGACAGAGTGACCCGTAAGACCTTGGCATCTGGTTTTGCGACAGTTAACAGGTGACACCTCTTTTCTATGGGAAAGCAATTCTAAAATTATCCCAACGTCCTGGAGGTTTCAGATGGCAAGTAATAAAATCACATGATGGAAATGGGGCAAATTGCTCAGGACAGTCACAGTGCTCTCACCTGGTGTCACTGGGTAACTTGTCTCCCAACCTTCATAAGGAGAGAAATTTACTCACGCACACTTTTTGTTAGGAAATAAATCCCGATTTGGGTCGAATACATTGATACACTACACTATGCATATTCATATTTGGTATGGTTTTTATGGTCTCTGTGCGAGTGATGCTCTGGTTTAGGTTTTAAAACCAGCAAACCTAGAGAAAATCTATTTTAATAAATGTGGAAGTCAACTGTATTTTTTGGACACTCCTCCTGGTAAATCCATCTGTCTGATCCTGTCTGAACCAAATTCCAATCTTCCCCCCTCCAAGTAAATTTATGGTTTTATGACCCTTTTGTGGCGACATCCACCTGCCTGCGCTGGGTTCTTATAGGAGAGGAACAGGGCCCTCTGGGAGTCTGCAATCAGACTTCCCACACAAGACTCTTTCTGTGTGTAGACTGCTGTCAGGTATGCTCATCTTTATCTTTGATTGTTAGACTATTTTCTAAATTCTGTAACTACAAATTGACTATTTTAAGTGTATAACCTACCTGACATTAAAACTGTTAATGACTTGATTTGTGTGGTCTTGGTCAATGTTTTGTTCTTGTAACAGCCCTCTAAGTCGGTTTCCCCCAATTATGACTAGGGAACTGCCCGTTGGACTTGTTTGATCACCAAGTTTTCAGTTAAGGCGGGACCGTCAGCAGAACCAAGTTGATCCTGGGATGACCAATATTGGCCCTTTCGGAGTCCCTGAACCTTAATTAGGTTATACTCCCCATGAGGGAAATCTCACAATCGCTGTGTCGTCTGCAAACAGCTAGTTAAATTGTCGTTACGGGCGCATCCGCGGTGCGTACCGGGTGAAACTGCGTTGACCCTCGGTGTAGAACTTCAGACGAACCGAGTTCCATTCTAAATCAAGCCTAAATTCTAATTTGGAACATAACTTATTAATTAATATGGAGTCAGATTATCACGAGGGTAAAACCTAGTAACTGTTACGCTTTCTTGCTGTGGTCATGGATATATTTGATGTGTTGTTCCGCGCATTTGTGAATATTCTGATGCTCCCATTGGGATATTGACAGTCCGGCGACAGATCGGATATATCTCTGATGACAGCATAGCCCCGTTTGCGAACGGAGAGTAACCTGAATGCTACTGATCCGTTTCGGGCCAGTTTTAAGCGGGATATGAAGCAGCGCCTTCATATCTAACCCGTGGCAACGGAACCAGTGCATTCTTAATTATAAGTGTGCCCTGTTCTTACGAACAGAGGAAAAATAACTAACATCTCCGGTTTTGAATCACACCAGCCAAGGGAGAACACGCGGTGCCTTCCCCTCCAGCTACAAACCCTCATTGGTCTAGCTGTGAGGTGTTTACAAGTGGTGACCCCGACGTGATATGGAGTATCGGGAGTGTTCCCTGAAATGTCTGCTGGTGTTTTTCATCCCGGCGTGATACCCTTCACTGTGGGTATCTCGCATTTTCTTCTCTGGGTTTCCTGATCCTTGGTGTGGTGAGTGACACAATTCTCATATATTAGCCTGTGCTAGGGAGAGTTTTTTAGTCACTGTGCAGGGGATCGACATATCCCAGACAGGCCTGGGACCGTAGAAACCAGGCATTTTCCATATTACTACCCTTTGGGGAATTCCTGAACAGGGAAAGAGAGAAGTTTAGGCTTGCATGTTTTTAGGAAATGTGTTGTGCTAATACGGCAAAATGCGTTTTAGAAAAAACTAGCCTATAGCAGTAGATGGTTGCGTATGTGTACAAAAATGTAAACGTTTGTAGAAAGGAAGGGAGTTTTGATGCAAGGCTTACTACTGTTTCTGCGTAGAGGCGCAGAAAACCTTGCTCAAACTCAGGAGAAATGAGGCACTGGTGAAAGGCCAGTGAATTTTGAAGGTGAACAGAGTGGTATACTGTTATGAAAGACTAAAAAGCAATAGAAAGTGAACAGTAAGAAAGTTTATAGCTGCCAGTAAGTGTGTGCAATCACAGAATGCACATGCGAAGAAGTTTGAACTTTGCTAGGGGGCTAACCCAGGAAAAGTGGCAAGCTTCTTATTATAATTAAATTAAATAATATTAGAATACTGCTGAATGCTGAATCAGGTGCATAACCTCGGCTTCGAAGTTTCAGCCCTGAAAGCAGAGTCTGTGCTGATCTTTAAACCCAGGTATGGCCCTGTGGCAGTACACGCATCTCAAGACCTCTGACAGTGCAGACTGCAGCTGCACCAAGTTTTGAAACTGTTCGTATCTGTCCGGAGAAAACCATACTTTAAGTCTCAGAGATCGAGGCCGGTACCAGTGTAGTCACTGAACCTCTGAGTACCGTGCCCGATGTAATGTCACAGGACCGCTGAGTGCCACGGCAAATGCAAGTCTCCATCCCTCTGAAAGTGTAGCCGCAGGCTACAACAAGGGTGGCGACCGTCTGGAATTTGCCACATGTGGGACTCATGTCTAAAGACCTCTGAGACTGGTGAAAAGGCATCAGGACACAGAACTTCTGAATTTCTGAGGAGCTGGAACCAAGGTCCTTGGCCTGTGTTATCTGTCTCAGTAACCAGTGGTATACTATTAATTAAATAAATAGGTTAGGGTTTATAAAACAGTTGAGATAAGCCAGTGTAGAAGGTAAAATTCCAACATGGCTTATAACCAACCAAAAAATAGACTTTGGCCTATTATAAATAAAATAACCATTAGCCTAGAGCTAAATTAAGCTATATAGGCATAGGTGTACCACCATTCACCTTTCGTTAGAAAGCTCATTTTCAAAAAAGTGTAGTGAATTCTGGTGTACCCTATTGTTTTCATCTGAGTTTTTGTTCTGTGTCTTAGCAGCACAAGGATGAAACCAGAGGATTTTAATTAATAATATTAACTAATAATATATTAATTATTAACGCATGCCTGTGCACGCCATTTAGAAACTGTTAGAATTCACTAACCGACTTATTTGGGTGCCAATTAAATTAGCTAAGGCATGTTAGATACTAGAGATCTAATGGTATTTTTGTGTGAATTTCACCATAGCACAACATATACATATTAGAATCTTTGTCAAACCATTGATAAGCCAGTCAATGCCATAAATGAATATAATGTCATCAAACTTTAACTCAACTAATAAGGGTCAGTATCATCTGTGCCTGCAATGAAAATTATTTAAGGAAGAAGTCTTCCAAACTACATATCTCAAATAAATAAATAAATAAATAAGGAGAAGAAGCAATTACTCCTAAGTTTACATAAAGTTTGTCTTTTAGCATTAAAATGTTGAAAGAGGGGTCATCTTTTGGCAAGGACTGGCTTACTGGTCTCTCTTTTATTCTAGTTTTTCACAGTTTCCTCTCCTTAAATTCCCTCCTTCCTTTTCATTTACTGTTCCTCCTCCTCCTTTCTCCCTTCTCCCCATCTGTCTGTCTTGTTCTGTTTCCCCCCCTTCTCTGTCAGTTGTTGAATATTTAAGGAGCAATAAACCTACACTCCCAAGAGAGTGTCTGATTTTCTTTTTGTTTTTTCATCTTTTTATTTTTTGTCAGTTATGGTTTAACCCCCAAATTATGCAGACAGTAACCCTACATAGATTTTCTCTTCTTTGCACAAATACAGGCAAGAAGTTAGCACCTCAAGCATCGGTGACAGACCAGTTGGGTGGAAATCTCTGAAGGGGTCATAAACATGTCAGCAGCTCATTTAGCCAACTTTAAACAGGCCCCCTGGTGTAGCACCAGAGCAAATTTTACAACACCCAATTTGTTACATTAGGGGATCCACCCATCCCATTAAGAACTTCACAGTCATCTAATCTAACAAGAGCACACAAACCAGCACACATCCAATCCCAAATAGCGCACATATAGGACACAATAGAAACACTATCCTATGTGATTCTATGAATTTCTTGGTGCAATAATGAATTTCTCTTATACCATTAACACATAGTATTAGACAACATTTCTTCAGTCTGCTTCAATTAAACTATTTTACAGTAATTACCATTCCAGTAATTTTCAACTTTTTAAATAAATGTATGTAGGCATTGTATGTTTCTGAACACTACTTGTCTTATGTCTTAATTTATGATTTTGGTGTTTTTCTTTATTTTTTGTTCTTTATTTTTATACTATCATTTTCAATAACCATCCACACAAAATGTATTGGGTTCTTTGTTTCTTTTCCTTTAATTCACCCAGAACAGGTGTACCCAAATTCCACTACCATACGCTCTATCGGCGTAGTAGTGAAGAATCAGATTCTAAAATTAGATCACCTTATCGGGTATATCACTATGAGGGGCACAGAGACCATATTCACCACTCGCATGTGTTGTCATGAAACCTCCAGCTATATCATCTGTACCTGTAACACCTTACAACCTTTTTCTCCCAATGATACCAAATTCATTAGTGTGCAGTCTTTGCATGGCCACGCTGACGCTATCCAGGTTTCCCACACACAATGGTGCGTCATCAGCGAGATGAACTCTTTCTCGTATGGAGGTCTGACCTGTCCAGCAAACCACACTTTCTGCTTGGAAGTGACGGAAGATTTGGCCATGGGTCAGATCAACATTCTAGGCCGAGTTCCACTGGAGGTGGACGTCTCCCCGTGGTGGGAGGACACATTCTACGAACAAGGAACGCGGGCCCTGACTGACCTAATGAGTTTGGTAGAACAGATCATCCGTGACACCAATTACCACATCAACCAGGCTTAGGTGGAGGTGAATCTGGCCAAAAGAACGGCGGAGATCCTGGCCAGCTCCTCTATCCGGTCCGCCCAGGACACGTACACCTGGTGGGATTGGGTGTTCCGAGGGTGCGTCATCCCTAGCGCAGTCATCTTTACTATCACCCTGGTTCAATGCTGTTATTTTCGACACCTGATACACTCTCTGCGCACCTCCACTCATGCTGCATTGGTTCTCAGCCCCCTCCAGTTGCCAGCGAGGCCGGGCTTGAGACCATAAACACCGGACCTGGACTGCTGTCAAAGTTGGGCATTTTCAGTGACCCCTGGGACAGCGTTCTGTTTGTCCCACGGGGCCAGAGAGGGGAACTGTAAGGCCCACGGGAACAGGCATAGAGTGGAATTTCCTCTCTGACTGTCGTAAAGCAATTCGCCAGGTGCAGAGTCTGATATTGTCGCGACAGAGTGACCCGTAAGACCTTGGCATCTGGTTTTGCGACAGTTAACAGGTGACACCTCTTTTCTATGGGAAAGCAATTCTAAAATTATCCCAACGTCCTGGAGGTTTCAGATGGCAAGTAATAAAATCACATGATGGAAATGGGGCAAATTGCTCAGGACAGTTGAGGGACAGTCACAGTGCTCTCACCTGGTGTCACTGGGTAACTTGTCTCCCAACCTTCATAAGGAGAGAAATTTACTCACGCACACTTTTTGTTAGGAAATAAATCCCGATTTGGGTCGAATACATTGATACACTACACTATGCAATCTTGATACACTGTGGAAAGACATTGAGAGTTGACAGTTGGTTCATGTAAAAGATTGTACAGTTATTTCATGTTTTTCAGAGTTTTCATGACAATCACGAGAACAAATATTCATATTTGGTATGGTTTTTATGGTCTCTGTGCGAGTGATGCTCTGGTTTAGGTTTTAAAACCAGCAAACCTAGAGAAAATCTATTTTAATAAATTTGGAAGTCAACTGTATTTTTTGGACACTCCTCCTGGTAAATCCATCTGTCTGATCCTGTCTGAACCAAATTCCAATCTTCCCCCCTCCAAGTAAATTTATGGTTTTATGACCCTTTTGTGGCGACATCCACCTGCCTGCGCTGGGTTCTTATAGGAGAGGAACAGAGCCCTCTGGGAGTCTGCAATCAGACTTCCCACACAAGACTCTTTCTGTGTGTAGACTGCTGTCAGGTATGCTCATCTTTATCTTTGATTGTTAGACTATTTTCTAAATTCTGTAACTACAAATTGACTATTTTAAGTGTATAACCTACCTGACATTAAAACTGTTAATGACTTGATTTGTGTGGTCTTGGTCAATGTTTCGTTCTTGTAACAGCCCTCTAAGTCGGTTTCCCCAATTATGACTAGGGAACTGCCCGTTGGACTTGTTTGATCACCAAGTTTTCAGTTAAGGCGGACCGTCAGCAGAACCAAGTTGATCCTGGGATGACCAATATTGGCCCTTTCGGAGTCCCTGAACCTTAATTAGGTTATACTCCCCATGAGGGAAATCTCACAACCGCTGTGTCGTCTGCAAACAGCTAGTTAAATTGTCGTTACGGGCGCATCCGCGGTGCGTACCGGGTGAAACTGCGTTGACCCTCGGTGTAGAACTTCAGACGAACTGAGTTCCATTCTAAATCAAGCCTAAATTCTAATTTGGAACATAACTTATTAATTAATATGGAGTCAGATTATCACGAGGGTAAAACCTAGTAACTGTTACGCTTTCTTGCTGTGGTCATGGATATATTTGATGTGTTGTTCCGCGCATTTGTGAATATTCTGATGCTCCCATTGGGATATTGACAGTCCGGCGACAGATCGGATATATCTCTGATGACAGCATAGCCCCGTTTGCGAACGGAGAGTAACCTGAATGCTACTGATCCGTTTCGGGCCAGTTTTAAGCGGGATATGAAGCAGCGCCTTCATATCTAACCCGTGGCAATGGAACCAGTGCATTCTTAATTATAATTGTGCCCTGTTCTTACGAACAGAGGAAAAATAACTAACATCTCCGGTTTTGAATCACACCAGCCAAGGGAGAACACGCGGTGCCTTCCCCTCCAGCTACAAACCCTCATTGGTCTAGCTGTGAGGTGTTTACAGTGGTAATGGCAGCAACATCTATTCTGGAAATACAGGAAGATATGCTGACACAAGGACACAAGTTTGTGTTGACTGCAAGGTTCACACAAGACTGTCTGGAAAATACCTTCAGTTGTGTCAGATATAAGAATCCTGTCCCAACTCCAGTGGAATTCCATCAGGCGCTGAGAATAATATCAGTTGGGCAGTTACTTGCCACCATCAAGTCTGGAAGCTTCCAGGAAGACGACAACAGCTTTTTGGTAGACTTCCTGGACACAGTGGAACCAAATATCAGTCCTGGACTCAGAGTGGAGGACCTGATGGAGGAGAACAGAGCAGCACCTGACCTCACAAAAACAGAGAAATGTGTTCTCTTCCACCTTGTGGGCTACATTGTCCACAAATTCATCAAATATGCCTACGTTTGTGACAAATGCCAAATTGCGATAAAGCACAATGATGACAGTCCCGCTGGAGAAAACAGCATTTTACTGAACCTAAAGGAGTTCAAGGCAGGTGTTCTTTGTCGGCCATCCCAAGAGGCCTTTGATTTAGTCCACCAAGTTGAAGAGCTATTCAGGACCAAGACTGGTTCCTCCCTCATGGAGCTACCCAACGCTGTCCAGTAGGCTTCCATCATGCCACGGAGTACAGGAGAAAATCACCAAAAGATTCATCAAGCTGAGGTTGAGAATTGAGGCCAAAAAGATTTGTGATGAAAGAAAAAAACAAAATCAGACGATGGACATCTTGGGAGCAAGAGCCAAACAAAAAAGGTGCTGAGGAACAACAGCAGCCAAGCTTCTACAACAGCTTCTACATCCAGCAACCCGCCAACAACACCAAGGCTGTCAAACATATTGATCATTGCCATTGAAGTATTCGGTCTGACCATTGCTCCTCCTACAAGCATTCCACCACCTGGCGCTCCAGCAGCATCACTCCAACTTCCCTCTCTCTCTGCCACCAACCCCGACATCAGAGCTTCAGTGAGGCTGCAAAATAATACAGACAGGTAATAGCTAGTAGAATCACTAGGCCTACAACAAACACACTCACCACATATGCAACCATTCTGTTTTTACTAACTATGTTTAAAAGTCTCACATCTTCAAACAGGATGTAAAATTAACATTTGTGAGGTTCACACGCCACAGTGGCGGATGCCCAAACTTTGTCTGTACTGTGTTATCGTGTTATTTAGGGGTTTCGTCATACTTGTTCCTGGTTACGGTTATACACTTTGTTGTACGTCACTCTGGATAAGAGGATAACAGCGTCTGCCAAATGCCTGTAATGTAATGTAATTTATATGGCAGTAACCTGGCAACCCATCTCGCATCATGGCCCAGAGACGATATTTCAAGAGCTCAACAGTGAGGTTCCGGAAATGAAAATCCCATTCATATTCTGACAAACGTCTCAGAGAAGTAGCGCGTCAGCTGCTGCAGTTCACACTTGTATTAGAGCTCCCTCTACTGGATAATTCTAGTAAATAGCAACTACAACGTTCGAACAGACAAGTACAGATAAATAATCATTGTTTTTTTGTTTATTATACTTACTAAAATATCGGACACATCGCGGCATAACTGCCGATCCCGATGTCGTCAAAAAGTCGAATAATGGCCGATATAGCGGTCGGGCTCTAGTTAAATTTGAGCCAGGTGTGGATTGGATTGGATTGACAGAGCTGGAAAGGTAGTGTGTGCTGACCCTGGACAAGATGGCCATCACACCAAGCGTGGAGCTGCACATGGGGACAGGCAAAGTATATGGTGAAGTGACCTGGTGCAACACATGCTTGTGTGTTTATGTTGGTGGGAAACACAACACGGTGGAAGCAAGTAGTGGCTTACCACTACAGTGGTAATTCTGCTAATGGAGCAGAGTACAGACCAATCATTCTGGAAATAATAGAGAGAGCAGCATCCATAGGGCTACATGTGCTTGATGTCACCACCGACATGGGAAGTCTTTGGGGTGGACCACAATAAAACATCGGTGCCACATCCAGTAACGCCAGACAGGCAGCTCTATTTCATGCCTGACGTCCCCCATCTGGTCAAAAACCTAGAGAGTGTCCTCGTCCGTGAACAGGCGTTCAAAATTCCTGCGGATATTGTAGAAAAAGAGAATCTCCCCTCTAATGAGGTTTCAGTAGCCCCTATTAAGGATCTACTGGACTTTCAAGAAGGGATGGCACTGAAAATAGCTCCCAATTTGTCAACTAAAGCCATCGAGCCCAGTCATTTTTAAAAAATGAAGGTTGGCCCTGCTATGAATGTATTCAGTAAGGCAACAAGTGCCGGGCAGAAATACATGGTGCAGCAAGAACAACGCCCCCTATCCTACCTGACTACAGCGTGGCTCCTGGAGCAAGTTGATCATTGGTTTGATCTCACGTCCTCTCGCCATCCGATAACAGCACTGATCAGGCTCAAGATGGAGGAGTATCAATAGGCCATCAACTTCCTCCAGGACATGGTCCATCCGTTCCATGGGATGAAGATTGGTCCACAGGGAGGTTGGAAGCCTGTACAAACAGGGGTGGTAATGGCAGCAACATCTATTCTGGCAATACAGGAAGATATGCTGACACAAGGACACAAGTTTGTGTTGACTGCAAGGTTCACACAAGATATTCTGAATTGAGGATTTGATTATTAGCCATAATCTCGTAACCATCCAAGGTAGACTTACCACGAGCTATCATATTGTGAAACGATGGTATTTGCTCCTGTAGAAGCCACAAATCCGTATGACATCAATCTTGTTTCAAGAAAAACATGTTTTATTCGCGATGTCATGCAGAAGTACTACACTACCCACAATCCTAAAGTGTAACAGCGACGTCTCTGATTGGTGGAGCTCGCTGTTCCAACGGAGATGTTCGCATAGCAGCCATTGAACTATGAACTTTTTATGAAACGCGCAAAATAGTCTCCATCGGTTAGAAACCTGTGGCGCCTTCAGCCCCGACAAAACGTAGCAAAACGTTTATTTAAACGGAATATATTGCAACACTATTATTAACAATAAAAACACTATATTAATGACACTATAATAATTCAAGAATAAGCGCGCTAAACTATCGTTAGGTTGGAAGGTATCATTCGCGATGGTTTGTGGGATGAGTAGTTCATCAGTTAAAATAACTCTTATGTACACAGTCTTGTACCTTTGCCTTTTTTTCCGTTTTCCAATTTTTTTTTTTTTTTGCTTCGAATCAAATATTTTATGGTCACGATTCATCTGGTAGTTGGTTGGCTTGGTTCCAGGCTTACAACACTTTACATAAGGCTTTTCTGAAACGTCAATTGAGTAACGGAATGGGAGATTCACTTCCGGAACCGGAGCCGTTCAAAAAGTGGGCGGTCACTGTTGAGCTCTATGAGAAGTGGCGGCATGATCAGGTGTTCGAGCCGTCTATTAAAAAGTAGGCTGTTGGTCCCAGTGCCACTGTCGTATTTAGCCTTTAGCAGCGACTGAGCTGAAAATTGTTGGGGCGCAAAACCTTCCTTAACTAAACATTGATCTCAAACTGTTATAATTAATTTTCAGTGATTAACAAGCATGCAAACGATCTTACTAATCAATGGAAAAGTGACACACAGCTTCTTCGCATTGTGTTAGGGAAATGATAAATGCGATTTAGAAAAATCAGTTTTAATCACTAAGCAGTGGCGGAAACTTCCCCTGATTCTCCTTGAGTATCAATACAATTAATCCACAAAATATGCTACTCAATACTATCATACATAGCCTGCTCTCCCCAAATAGGCAGTTCTAGCGAGTAGCCGCATAGCCTACATTTATTTTCATTTGCAGCACGAAATTGTGCACATTTTTAATCAACATTATTTGCGGATACATGCACTTCTTTCTCCGCATTCGTATTCATGGCAAACATTTGCAATGCGCAGATTGTAAACAATCTTGAAGTGCAGGTTTTGTTTTGCTGGTTATTCTGTAACCTAACACGGTAGATAACAGACTGGTGTATCTTGTTTAAGTGTAGACTACTTGGTGATTAAAACTGATTTTTAACGGATAGATTGAATTTATGATTTCATCCCCCTAACACGGTATGAAGACGTTGCGTGTTAGGCTACTTGTCATTTGATTAGTCCGATCGTTGGCACGCTTGATAATAAAGGAAAATTAATGAAAACAGGTTGAGATCAATGATTAGTTTAAAGCTGTGGCCCTCAATCTTATCCAGAGAGGGCCGGTGTGGGTGCAGGCTTTCATTCCAACCAAGCAGTTACACACCTGATTCTACAGATCAACCACTAGGGTCATTGCCAAGGACCTTGATTAGTGGAATCAGGTGTGTAACTGCTTGGTTGGAACGAAAGCCTGCACCCACACCGGCCCTTTCTGGATAAGATTAAGGACCCCTGGTTTAAAGGAAAGTTGTGCGCCACCCATTTTCAGCTCAGTCGCCGCTGCTTTAATACTGATTTTGAAAATGTGGCTGGTAAAAAAGTTGAGTGGCTGGTAGAAGTTGAGAATCTACCAGACACAGTGGCTAGTGCATAAAAAAAAGTTAATTTTACACCCTGTCTTCAAGCCTGCACTCTCCCACCCATATGAACAGTCATGCATCACAAAAGTAGTCTAAACAGCTTTATCCATTCCTTGTTATTCTATTCTATTTCAGATAACGCGTCGTCCAAATCCTTGGATATCCTCATTTCACCATCACCACCCACCAGACTACTAGCACACGCTCCAATGTTACATTTAACTAATAAATACAATTCCCCCCGCCCCCCCCCCCCCAAAAGACATGTTTACAAGCCTTTGTCTCTAATTTTGTAACGTTATGAGTGAAATGGGATTAAGAGAACGTAATTTACGATTAATATAGATTGTTATGTTGCTAACTTTATCCATTTTCCTAAGCTAACGTTATCTGTTAACGTTAGCTAAATCTACTACTTTGGTGGAAAATAATGAGCTAACATGCTTTCACTCGGTTAATTCGGTTTGACAACGTAATACAATGACCTTACCCCGACGTTGTGATTACGTCGCCAGGCAGTCATCCGTCGTAACGTTATAGATTAAAGTCGCTGACACGTTGTTTAAACTTCTTTATTACGTTATTTACCTTTCCACAACGTTGCGGAGTGGTCACTTACTAAACCCTGACCATACATTTTGATTTTGTGTGTTAAAAAAAGGTATATCATGGTGTTGTAATTTTGATCTCCATTCTATCCTACCAATGAAATGCCATTGCTTCTGTAATTAATATCTTCAAAATTTAAGATACTTTAAGTGCAGCAATAAAAAATGTACACATATCAAGCCCAAATAGAATAGAAAGCCTTTATTGTCATTGTATAGAATACCATTGAGATCGGGTTCAAGTTACATTTCTAGGTAGGCAATATTTGCAAGCATAATTATGGTACAGAAGATGAGACAGACATACAAAACTAGATACAAAAACATAAAAAGGGCAAAGGGTCGTTTCAGGACAGTAATAACCATAGACCAATGATTTCAACATTAATAGTGTTGAGTATTTTTGTCTTTTTCAAGAACTACATTTAAGTTAGGATCACCTTGGATCAACTTGGAATACAGTCACTCTTGTCTCAGGCATGTCTTGAGTGGGGAAGGCTGGACCTCGGGTTCTTCACCGGGGCAACAGTCATAAGGCCATGTGTGGGAGCTGAAAGGATATGAAATTGGACCAAGTAAGAAAAATACATTGAGTAACACACGCAGCAGGCTAAAATCGTAATTGTGTTTTGACAATGAGAAAAGAGCGGTTTCCATATAATATCCATAACTACCTTCATTCTGATCTTGTGCTCTAGTTTCCATTTGAGCTGTTGGGCCAAATGTAGAGAACTCTGCAAAAGAAAATCAATTTAAGTCAGTATTTGGTGAAAATAGAGAAATACTCTTGATTAATATTGATTACACAATGTACTGGCGCGAAGCCAAAGCCAATTTTTTTTTTTTTTTTTTTTAAGGCCACGATTACACCAGGTATAGAGTAATAGTGCTAGAGGATTTTGACGAAAAAAAGTTGAGTTTTTGTATTTCTAATGGAAATAATGTTTAGCTAAATGCTTTCAAAAGAGCGCAAAAATAGCTTTCAAAAAAGGCGCCAACAATGCTAGCTTGAAAAGGCTTGCTAGCTCCAGTTTGTCAAACACCAAAAACCAAATGAAGACCACACAACTATTTTATATCATATTTATGATGCATATTTTAACCAACATGTTGATATCTCATTAGGACGTGGACAAGGTGAATTACAGCTTTCAAAAGAGCGCCACATACGTTAGCTTTAAAAAGAGGCGCTGGCAACAATGCTAGCTAAAAGGACATGAACAAAGGTGCTTTACGGACAGCCGTTTATACATGTCGAATTAGCTCAATTGTTAGCTAACTAAACAGGCCATCGCCGAGATCAGCTAGGTAATGTTAGCTGGTCTTACATTACATTTGCACTGGGCTATTAGCGTTAAATACTCAAAGTAGCAAATATGATATCTAACAGAACACTAACTCAACTTAGTCCCAAACAGACGCCATTTCACCTACTAACTTAAAGCATTAGCAACATTCAGCTAGAACTGCAAACATGCATGTTGAAAGTAGGACTCCATCATTACATTGCAAATACTACTAACTGAACAGGTCTCCAATGCATTCAGTTCTTTTTGTTAGCTTTTACGGCGGTTGGCATCCAGTATTGCTGCATTAATACATTCAGTTAAAAATATAAAGGCATAATGAAACGCTTACCTGCTCTTGAACGCCCTCAAACCCAGATTTTCCCACGGAGAATTAGAAATGACAACGACCTTCTTCCAAGAGCACGTCACAGCAACATGCGCATGTGATTGGATATACCGTCTTCTTGTTTTACAGCGGGTGTGCACAGCTTATTGGCGAATTACCGCCACCTTCTGCTCCGGAGTGTGTATCAGACAATAGATTTACACTCAAAAATCCCTTCACCCTAAGCTATTTTTTATCCTCCATGCTTTACACCGAGCCCTACTATAAAATCCCTATCCATGTCAGCCACCCTAGAACACTATACCTGCATATCCATCATATCCTATATTAAAATAAATAATAATAATAATAATAATAATAATAATAATAAACCCTGCATTGGATATAACGTGTTAACGGTCCAAGCGATAGATGTTTTACTGTAAACCAATACGTCATTTACAAACGTTCTGACAACCTACCAGTAACGTTTCGAATTAAGTAAGGATGAGGACTGTGATATAACGTAATTGTTACGTTATTAAATTACATCGTATTTACGTAATTCCATAACGTTACTGCAACGTTGCAGAACAGTCTCCATGAGGTCTGGTTATTTTGCGACCATAGAGCAATGCTGTCACAACGTCACCTGTTGGTAATGTTGCGACTTACCAAATTACGACCAAAGTGTAACGTTGGTCATTACGTAGCGTGTTCTCTCCGAAGGTAGCTAATAAAGCATCTCCTCCCCTGCCCACTAGCACCACACTCCAGTACATTCTCCAATGCTGCTCCTGTTATCCCCAATCTTCCCATCTCCTCCATCATGTCCTTCCTTTCCGACCTATATTTATTGCAGTTAATGATAACGTGTTCTACAATTTCTGGTACCTGACAGATTTCACAAAGACCGGTTGGATGTTTACCTATAACATGAAGTGTGCTGCGTAAATCGCTGTGTCCTATTCTTAATCTTGTTATTACGACCTCTTCTCTTCCGTTTCCTCCCCTCTTTCTTACACTGCCTACTCTATTTTGTATCAGATGTAAATGTCTCCCCCATCTCTCCTGATCCCAGTGCTGCGGCCATTTTATTGATATTTCCCTCTGATTTTGATAACTTAATATTGATTTCAACAACTCCCTTTTTGACTGCTTCTTTTGCCAACGCATCTGCTCTCTCGTTTCCGGGGATATCTGAATGTGCTGGGACCCACATGACTGTAACACTTTCCCCTTGCCTAACCACTCTTGAATTGGCAAACAAGATTTCATACAGCAGATCCTGGTGATTTCTGGCTGTACCTGTCTTAATACTTGCAAAGGCCGACACAGAATCACTACATATTACAATTTTTCTAAACTTACCCTGTTCAGCCCATTCTAATTCCATCAATATGGCAAACAATTCAACAGCATACACACTTAAACAGTCCGATGTTCTCTTGCTAATTTCCACTTGGTAACTAGGCACAGCACAGCAACTGCAGCCCCTGTCGCATTTGTCTGCGGATCCTTTGATCCATCTGTAAAAATCTGAACACTGCCTTTATACTTACCTATAATAGCTTATAGTATTCGCTAACTAAATCAGCATTCTTATTACTGTGCTTAATCTTAAATAATTCCAGATCAACACCCACACTTTCTTATTCCCAGACAGGTCTAACAGGCCACACCACAGTTTCGCCAAAATCTTTATCATAGACTCCCATGTCTCTTGCCACTTGATCTCCTGCCCATCCAAAACTTAATTTTTCCATCCTCCCCTTCTAGTGGACGGAGTTGACGCGACTCTCTCTTCCTATGGCTCTGGATCCGTCCCAATTTTACGGCGCAACGTAACCCGGAAGAGAATAGGGGGGATGAAATGTGGAACGGTCGTAACCATAGACATGTGGTAGTAATTCGCAAAGACATATGTCTATGGTAATTCGCCATTTTAAAAAAAGAAGGCGGCGAATTAGGAGGTAGTTATTCCGGGTTATTCAGTTGTGCCAGTCGCATGGTCAGTGTGATATCAAACCTGTAGCCAGTGTTACCTCCAAAAAAAAAAAATAAGCAAAGTAAAATGAGTAAAGCACACCCTCCAGAGCTAAAGAAGTGAGTATTTGTTTTTCATTGCAGCAAGATAGTCCATTCTATATTTTTCAACTTAACCTAGTGTTAACTAGGACAACGTGCTTGTTCCGTAGCCTTGATAACGTTCGTGAGATTCATATTGATTTTGGCCATGTTTAGCTATAGTCTAGGTAGCAACCAACTAAATAATTACTGATCGCTGGCATATTATAAGACACTATTAGCTACTTAAATCACTAATGAGTTCAGGGTATTGTGTTGTGGTGGGCTAGCTGGCATATTTTGATGTTTTCAATGTTCTGAATTCATACGTTTTCTTTTTAGATTCATGGATAAGAAGCTTTCGCGTAAGTACCTGAATAACATATCGATAGCTACCACACACCCGTTCAATGTGTCCAACAACGTTAGCTTCTGTAATATAACCCACGCGGCAAAATGAGTACATTTTCTCTCATTTCTCCTCAAATGTTGATTACTTGTAATGCTTTCCTGGTCTTTAGGACAACTTATAATACCGGGCTCACAATGGACGACTTTCAAAATCATGAAGTCGCTGTACTACTCAGATTACAAAGCCCACAAATTAAGCCGCGTTTCCACAGCAGGAACTTTACCCCGGAACTAGGAACCTTTTGAGGAACTCAGTGCATTTCGACCGCAGGAACTAGGGTCTAAATTTAGTTCCGGGACTTTATTTTACTGTACCCCCTGCTCGGGGGGTAGTACTTTCCAAAAGTACCGGAACCTTTGGGGTGGGGCGCAAGCGCTGAAAATTTCTGATTGGTCGACTACTTTCAGTGTTTTATTTCAACCGCCATGTTTAAAAATCAGCCGCAAACCAATTTATTTTCATAATAACTTCAAATCAAACTTGAGCCGCGTTTCCACCGCAGGAACTATACCCCGGAACTAGGAACCTTTTGAGGAACTCACTGCGTTTCCACCGCAGGAACTAGGGTCTAAATGTAGTTCCTGGGGCTTTATTTTACCCCCCAAAAGATTCCTGCTCGGGGGGTAGTACTTTCCGAAAGTACAGGAACCTTTTGGGTGGAGCTTGCAGCGCTGAACATTTCTGATTGGTCGAGTACTGGCAGCATTTGTGTTGTATTTATTTTCCGCCATTACCCGCCATGTTTGAAAATATGAAGCGGCAAACCAATTTATTTTCATAATAACTTCAAATCAAACTTGTATTATGCGGCGCAGTAGCCTAGTTTTGAGCCGCGTTGTTGGTAGCCTGTTGTATATAAGTGGAATATACCCCACCGGACTGTCCCGGTTATTAGAAAATAATGTAGGCTACTTTGGTGGTAGTATGGGGTTACAGAAGAAATCATAGGACAGATGGACCGAGGACAACGTCGCTTTTTCATACGTCAGTGGGCTAATTTGTCTAATCTTTGCGGGACTTTAGACCGCGGTGGAAACGCAGACAACCAAGGGCTGAAGGAACCTTTTAGTTCCTTGAAAAGTAGTTCCTGGGACTAAAAGTTCCGGGTAATTTTGGTGGAAACGCGGCTTTAGATTGTGCAAAGCGGATGAGCGCACACCAGGCTCACTGCCACTGTCCTTCCCTTGTAATATATGCTGTGGCTCACAAACGGAGGTTCCTCCATCCTCATTGGATTTCTTGCAGAGTTTCGTACTCTTTTTGGTTGTTGGGACTACATGCGATGCTCGCTTTCTGGCACTGTGAAAACTGCTGAGTTTACTTGAAACAGAAAGGGTCTGTCTTCGGTGGGGGGAAACGGATGAAGTCTGTCATTTCTTTGTTTTACTTTGGAACCCTGAAATCACGATTCATTAAAGTTATCAGCGTTTTTGGATTTATTGTTGGTGCAACCAACTACACAGCAACTCTTCGGCATAGCATTATTAATTTAAAGCGGTTTGTTTAAAGTAGAAGTTTTTAGACATGTTTCAACTTCCTCTTTCTACGCTGTTGCCGTATATGTGGGACGCGGTATTGTTTTCCCCCAAAAGGGGCGTGGTGATGAGAGCCTACTCTGGATGACGTATTGCCGGTCTGATGTATTGCATGAATCGGGCAGCGATTGACGGCACTCTGATCCAATGGCGTTGGGCGTTATCAGATTGACAGTACTCTAGCCCAATTGCGTTGGGGGGGCACCAGGGGGGCCAATCATATTTTGGGGGGGGGTTCCACCCCTTTACCTTAAATCGGTTGCGTTATATGATTGGATGGTTTCGCGGTCTTCCTTGTTTGCAAAGGCTATAATTTGCTTCTAAAAGTGAGATATGGCTCAAGAGAAATTTAACAAAGGTGGTGATGTGAAATTATTATTTTTGAATTATTTTTTATTTTGTTAATTTCACATGTCTTTTAAGACTAATATGGGAAGATCAGATCACGCATTTTATTTTCTCCTCAAAATTTAATCGTCTCAACATTGCGTGTGTATGAGAGGAAATAATGTACATCTGAAATGGTGTGGATGAAATATCACTGTACCATATGCAAATAAAACTCCAAACTGTCTATGAACAAAAAATCCTATTGAAAAATGGACATATTAGATAGCAATTTCTCCTCAAAATTTAAAGGTCTCAAAATTTGACATTTAATTATGAGAGAAGGGGTCCTGAAGTAGGACTGACCAGATTTAGGTTAAATATTCCTGAAGCGTTTTCAAATAATCCCACCCCAAATATGTAATCCAATGCAGGCTGAGTGGGAAAAAAAGCTACAATTTGGATTGGAATATCTCCTGAAATTTAGAAGGTCTGAAAAGAATTTCTCTCAAAATGTAAAAGTTCAGAAACTTCTGACACTTGTTCCTGGCAGAAGGGGTCCTGGTCTACATCCTACCCCATTTCTGTGAAATTTTACTGTAGCATTTTTTAATAATCTTTAACTTTCCATGTGATCCAATAGATGCCAATTGAAAAATATGAAAATTTGGATAGGAATCTCCCCCAAAATTTAAAAGGTCTCAAAGTTTTGACACTTGTTCATGACAGATGCGGTCCTGTTATGTTATACCCCATTTCTGTGGAATTATACTGTAGCATTTGTGAATAATCCCATTTAAAACTGGGGTGTAAGAAAGTATCGATACACTTGAGAATTACGATATTAAGTTGTGATACTGTATCGATTCTCAAAAACACTATTAACCTTGTCTGAAAATGACCATTTGAAAAGTTAATGCAGGATTTCATACTTTTTACAAGACATAAGGGCACAAATTCAGAGGAAATAGTGGCCGTTTTGAGCAAAGCTCCTAAAAACTCCTTTTTCTCCAACATCACGTCTTATTACGTAATAAAAGGGAGTCTGCCTGCCTTAGCCCAATGTGCAGTAGTAGGTGGTAGTGAGTCTGAGCAGTCGCGATATAGTGAGTTGGTCTTTTTTCAGTAGTTTTATATTGCATTTCACCGTGTATCATCATGGTAAATTATTGTGTTTGTATAGGTTGCACAAACTCCAGCCTGTCAGGACATCGAGCACACAATTTTCCTAACAGGAAAAGGAACAGTGCTTGCTTTTGTGCCTGGGCTCGTTTTGTGCTGGTGAAGAGACGGGACTTCAGTGCTGTATCTGTTACAAAAAATGCGGTTGTGTGTGGCGCTCATTTTAGACTGGAGGATTATCTTCCCAGCGATATGATGGAGTTCAGGATGGGAGGTTGAAGCCAGGACCGGGTGAGACTGACAGCTGGTGCGGTTTCTTCAGTGCGCACAGTGGCTTCGTCAGGCCCACCATCAGCAGCAGATTCTGGTTCTGTCTTACTCCAGAAAACAATGTCAGCTAGGTCTATCAACAAACATATCGCTTAGCCATACCCAGTCCTCAATAATAATAGTATTTTCCAAGAAATTACGAAAAATCTTTGACAACGTTTTGTCAGGTGCAGTGTCTTTTACTGCTACCACAGAGTGAAACGCTATTCCAAAAGCAAAATTAGACATGTTATACATTGTTAGAAAGCTTATACTCTCTCCTACTGAATAAATGAATTGTCAAGCCAGACTGTACTAAAAAGGGCTATTACACACAGCTATTTTAGAAGGTACCCAGGCATCACAAATGCGTGTATATTTCACAAACGGATTGTCCAAGACAATATATGACCACTCAGTCTCGAAAGGGACATCTCTACGCGTAAAACCAACGGTAAGGTTGTATATTTATATTGGCAGATGGAATGACACTATAATTTTTGAAAAATTACTCTTGTTTATTTCAGTGTTCAGTGAGCAACATTTTCACAGCTGTACTGGCATACCTTCGGCTATTGTTAGCTTTATCTTTTTGCTTCGACGGAATACGATTTTTTAGTGGTAAAAGAATGTTTTCATGCATGTCCAGAAACACACTTGTCCATTGTGTCATGCATGGGGGATGTATTTACAGATGAGACTGCAGGGAGTGGGTGCTTGCTGAATGCACCACCAGCGAGACAATGGTGGCGCTGCGAAACTCCATATTTGGCATAGTTGTCCTGAATCATCTATAATAAAGCTCAGGGTTTCCGCCAGTGTATTGCAAGCCCGGCGGCCCACCGGGCCTAAGTTGACCCCCCGCTGGGCCTAAGCATCGGGGAATTAAAAAAAAAAAAGATGTATTTTTAATATTTTTTAAACTTCGGTTACAGTGGGGCGGCTCGGTTGGAAAGCACCCCAGCAACATCTGTTGGTTAAAACGTGAACGCATATTAAATATGTCCGTTCTGTATTTTTGGAGAAATATGCGTTTTAAATTTATCGTCCTATTTTCAGCCGGTTGAGAATGTTATCAACTTAGTGCTTCACAAGTACAGTAACCACTCCCCTTTCCACGCCCCGTAAAGAAATCTGACTGGACACACCGTCCTGCTACAAGTGAAGTTTAGGTAGCAAACAACAAGGCTGAATCCTTCTGACGTAATTTAGGCCTACATAGAAACTATATGCTCAGATCGCCTAGTTTCACTCACTGCCAACCGGAATCGATAACATTTCAGAAAATATGTAACTTTAAAAGGTTTAATTCAATCATCTACTGGGACTTGTGCCCTTTATTGAGGGTGTGAAAGAAAATTTTGGTGCCGCTGAATATAATCAAATGTTTTTCAGATTTACCGTTCGATTGAGCAAGTATCATTCCAAGTACATTTTTATGGGTTAGTGCTGTCCGATTGTGCTAGCTACTTTACATTAACCTTGTATGGCGATCAGTAAAGGCCAACCGTACATGTTACGGCTGGCTCGACTGGCCGCAACAAACAAAGTCCAGATGCATCAAAAACAACAGAAACTGATCTAAAAACAAACCCAGACATTTATTAACCTAAATTACAAACAAAAACCCACAAAGTTGACACAACCAAAGCTCTCCACACAAATCACAAGACCCAAAAGAAAATCTCTCCCCTGCCTCATACTACTGGGCTTATATTGGGCCACAGGCAGGTGGAAGCAATCAGGCAATTAAGTAATTAAGCAACTACCTCCACCTGCACTACCCAGGCAAGCAGAGGCAGGGGACGTAACCGCACAGCACCACTTAATTATTGTCACTTCTATCACCACTGTAATGAACTAAATAAAGGCGACAAACTACCTTTTCTGTGAGAAATGTATTGTCGAGCTCACGCGCATACACTGCTGGCGACATTCTAAAACTACGTTTTGCCATCCCTACAGTCAGTCGGATTGCTGTGATAGCCCATTCTAAATGGATAACTCGTGACCCATAGTTTGTGCCGCTGGCTTACAGACAAGACAATGCAAATATTTGACTACCGTTAGGTTCACTTATTAGAGTGTCTTTTAAGGACCATTAGACTATCTCTGGTTGGTTATATTAATTTATAGCTAGCTAACGTTAGCTAGCTATGTAGTTTGCTTTCATAAAGACATTACAGTTGTGGTTTTATCTTAACTTGGCTAGCTAGCAAAAATTATTGGATATCAGTCAACGTCCTAGCTGTCGATACTTGATATACTAAGTTAGCTAGCTTGTGAAAATTCAGTCTCCCAAGATGAGCGCGTATCATGGAAGTAGCTATGGTAACGGGGCACGGTCTGTCAATCATAGCTAACTGACAGTTCTCATTACCATGCCCAGACAGTTTGGGTGAACTTTTATAGTGGGAAATTTAGGCTTAGAAAAATATGTTTTAAAATACATTTAAATGACTGAATAATAAAAAAAATTATGCACATTTGTTTTGTTGTTGCCTAAAGACAACTGGCAAGTGTCACATTCAACCACCATGTTACTCCTTTAAGCAGTGTTTAGGTAAAGTTAAACTAACAGCATGAATGTGATGTTCGATACATTGTAACATTACATGACTTATTAATCGCCAGATGAGACTGCAGGGAGGCGGTGAGTGTTAAATGAACGACCAGAGCGACAGTGGTGGCGCCGAGAAACACGGTATTCAGCATAGTTGTCGTGTATCGTCTACTAATGAAACTAAAACAATGTGTTTCTGTTTTTAACTCGTACTTTGGTTGCAGTAGCACTGAATATCTGAGTTTAGTAATCTCGGCACGCTGGCGTGTCGACCACTAGGGGCTTTGCGCTAAGAGGTTAAATTAGGGTACATTATCTGCGTCCGTTCCGCTAGAGTAGGCTATCAGATTACATAAAGATTCAAATTAATTAGAACAAATTCCATCTTAATTGGAATTCGTTTGAATGTCATTTTGGGGAAAAAGTGACAGCCCTATTAGCAGTCTCTTCCTCATCGCCATCACCTCCAGTATTTGGCTGTCTGAAAAAACTGTCTAAGGTTTTTTGGCTTTTACTTTTCCTCCTTGACATTATCTCTAAATGTCACAAAGGAAGCAGCCTATTTGTGTTACTGACTGTTTGGCTAGCTAACTAAGTTAGCTAAATGACCACGTTGTCATGCACATCAGTGTCAACAAGCTAACGTTATTAATAAACAAGTGAAGTTGTTATTTCTATGGCGATTAATAAGTCATGTAATGTTACAATGTATCGAACGTTACATTCATGCTACTAGTTTAATGTTACCTACACACTGCTTAAGTTAATATAAAAAGAATGTACTTACCAACGAGTTGAAGTGATAACACAGTTTGTAACTAGGTTAGTTAGCCTAATAAGAAATGGACGCTTGCTAGGTAACTTTAGCTTGTGCTAGTTGGAAGTGTCAAGTGTTGAACGTCACTACGCACAATGAAGGTAAAGAACACTGATCTCAGACCTGCTGTTTTCCTATAGTGCGTTCACTTTTTAACCGACAGATGTCACTGGTGAGCTTTCCAGCCGAGCCGCCCCACTGTAACTGTAGTTTAAAAACATCTTAAAAATACATTAAAAAAAAAAAAGATTCCCCGATGCTTAGGCCCGGCGGGGGGTCAACTTAGGCCCAGTGGGCTGCCGGGCTTGCAATACACTGGCGGAAACCCTGAGGCTCTGGAAAAAGTTCAGAGAAGAGCAACCGAATTCATTCCAGGTATGTAAGATAAAAGCTATGTGGAAAGAATCAAGATGCTTCAAGCTTAGTAAAAGGAGACTCAGGGATGATTTGATTGAGGTTTTTAAATTCATAAAGGGTATCAACAAAAGGAACTACAAGAGATTCTTCAGGTTGAGTTCTGTTGGTAAAACAAGGGAACATAAATGGAAATGAGCAAAAAGTAAATTCCATACAGACATGAGGAAAAAAAATTTCACGCAGTGTAGTCAATGTGTGGAATAGCCTGCCAGGTCATGTAGTAGAGGCAGTAACTCTATGGATTTTTAAGACTAGGTTTGATAGTGTTAGATACTATCTAGTCTGTAGGTAATCAGAGCACTAATTTAGTCTGGAAAATGGCAAGCATTGTTGGGCTGAATGGTCTGTTCTCATCCTTATGTAATGTTATATCAACGATAACAACATTTTCCCATCATTATAAAGTCTTAATGCTTAGTTTGTGTCAGTACACAGTCAGTGTCAGATATGACACATGTTGCACACCCACAATACCAACATACAATGGCTTGGCTGAACACTCTGTTCTGATTGGCTGGAACTTGTGTATTATTTCTCCATATACATTTGACTATGGAGTAGCTCCTGCAAAAGTTCAATCACTGTTCTAAATGAATGTGCATCAGTCTGACTATAAATGAAGTGGAACTTTGTAAGAGCAAGCAAACCAATAGTGGTAATGTCATAGCTTGATGTCCATGAGTAACTGTATAGAGAGTAGCTAGTCTAGTTATAGCTTGACTATAAGTTTATGGTTTTTAGCCACTTTTTAAAATATATTTCAACTGTTGGCTATCTAGCTATCTGTAATAACTGTGCTGTGAGGCCATTTTGACCTAAAACCAAACTGGATATATTGGGTAACCAGGTTGAGGTGAGACGTTTGTTTTCAAGTAGTATAGGGTAGAGTATATGCTGAATTATACTTTAATTTGTCACTTAATAAATGTGCATTTCTTAAGTCAATTCTTCTCTACCTAAGAAAAATCACTGGTAGCCTAATACTTTTGGCCTGCACTGTAACATTTTGTGGGTGCATTATACTATTACACGATTTAAGTTAATAAGTGGGGAACAGGAGACAATTGGCTAGGGATGTGAACAATTTGTCGATTCCTCAATTGTCAGTTGTGAGCATGCATGTTGAATGTTAAATTAAATAATCAATCGTTTTCCCCCCCCATAAAAAAATATGTATAAATCACAAACCATTCAAAATAGAAGATCACCAGTGTTACCAAGGCTACTGACTTTTATTACAAGCTGGCAGAACTGCCACTGGGTTGGAGAACTATAAGTATTGCTTATTAATGCTACATATTAGGCTGTTGCTTAACTTTGTAATGAACAAGTGAACCACTTTATTAGTTTTTTTGTCTTTCTGACAACACTAGCCGCTAACATGTTCTTATAATGAGTAAAAAACAAAAGAACACAATCTCTTCAATAGTGCAATTTGTAATCCATAGTGCAAGTGGTCGGTAGGCTGTTTGTAGCTAGTGGCAAGTTCACAACTTTGTAAAGTAGGTCTCTTGATGTGCAGCACACAAAAAAGGTAAGGCTTAAAATAGAAAATAGAGTACCATGAGACTACCAACAAGAGACCGCTAATAAGCAGTATTCCTGAAGGCTGTAACATATAGCTCTAACATGAACAACATAGGTCATGGAATATAGGCTATCTTAATACCTAAGCATTTTTAAGGAATATGAGCATGTCTATGTGTTCTGGGATAATTCTGGTATGAGGAACCTGCTAATGGTGAGACCAGCAGCTGAGAAGACACTCTTAGATGGCACCTATGTTCTAGGAATGGAAAAATAGCATTTTGCTGCCATTCGAGGGAACCCTGACTTGTTATTGACTTTCCACCAGTCGAGGGGATTTGTGTCTGACGGTGAAATGTCATTCTAATCTATAATCTAATCCCTGGCGTTGGATTATTTATTGAAATAGTATGTTGAAATTTAACTGTTTAAGCTCTGATTTTTATTAATTTTGCTCTCAAAAAGGAAAATATATTGCAATCCCAAACTTTGCTTGAAGTGAAATTGTCTAATAAAAAAATAAAATACACAAGAACACTGTCACAGGCAAACACAAATAGAATAAAGGTTCTCAAAGCTCATCTGTCACTAACGTTCTATAGCCTAATCATTTTCAGGGATGCACAGTAATATTGGTGAGTGTTGGTACCTCAAAGGGATAATTCTCCGCCTGGAGTTTAAGTCTGCATGTTTTTATTGGCCTTGACATTTTTTATGTGCAACAAAGGATATTTGAGGTATTTACAGAGAGTTTCATAAAGCATTGGTCATGGGCCTGTGGTTTAGAGCAAAAAATATATATACTTCATTCTAATAGTTGCATTAAGTGTATGAAAGCGTTTTTGCTATGATGATATGTTTCTTTTAAATCGGCGAAAGGCATTTATCAATATCAGCAATACATTGAATTCCTTTGCCCTTGAGGACTATCAAAGTGCCCTATTTGGGACCGACAGCCACACATTGTTCCAAACAACCATTTTATGAGGGATTGTGTGTGCCAGCATGAACTGTTCGGTGTAATTAGTCTTTACATGTCTTAACCTATTTTCCACCCCCCCCCCCCCCCCCCCTCCCAATTTTGATCCCTCCAGTGAAACTGAATGGTGGTCGCCATGTGCAGGGAATCTTGCGTGGCTTTGACCCTTTCATGAACCTGGTTATGGATGACTGTCTGGAGATGGCCTCTGGAGGGCAACAGAATTCTATCGGCATGGTGGTCAGTATTACTTTTTCTTCTCTTTTTCATTTGACAGCAGAACGAAACTTCTATTGGTCTGCTAAAAACTGGTCACTTTGGTTAACAAAACAAGTGTGCAGAAAACAAAAAAGGCAAGTAAAGGTGTAAAATTCTGAAGTGTATTCTATTGAGAGAGGAAGATAGACGCCTCTGCTGCCCAGCCCTACTTTCAAGTGGTGTATAAGCATTATCACACTTGAAGATCCCTGCTTCATGGTACATTCTTGTCCCAATACTGGTTTAATGGAAGGATCCAAATGGGTGAATGTATAAATAAAGAACCAACTATCTGAACGGACGATGTAGACTTTTGTCAGGAATGATGCGCAACTCGTGCTCGTTGGATTTAATGCCAATTGTTGTAGAGAATGAGGATGCAAAGTTAGCCAAAGTGCATATGGGCATTGACAATTTACACAAAGAAATGGCAGAGATGTCTAATGATCATTTGAAATCCATTGTGGAAGGCTGTGATCAGAAGATCAGTGTTTACAGACTTGAACTGGAACAAAGGAAGATGAATAAATATCAACGTGATACCCGTGATAACTGGGATGATCGGGTGTATCCATGGCTTACGGGCAGTACCAAATCGAACACAGGATGTGTCAGACTGACCTCCTCCAGTGCGTCCACAGAGGCAGGGCTCCAGATTAACTTTTTACATTGGTTGCACTGGTGCGCCTAACATTTTAATTTAGGTGCACCCAAAAGTTTTCACCGCGCCTTTTGGTGCCGCAATAATACATTTTAAGCGTTACCTTTTTTGTCAGTTCCCATACACATTGGTAATTTCTTAACACATTATGTAAATGATTGTAAACAGGAATAAAGATGCAGATAAATGTTTTTTCTTTATTTAAATCACAGCACAAACAATAAATCGCAATAACCTCAATTGTTTAAAAAATAAACTTAAAAAGTGCTGATGTTTAAAGTGCTTGACAAACTCAAATAAATAAATCAAACTCAAATAACTCAAAAAAAAAAAAAAAAAAAAAAAAAGAGGTTTCACACACACACTAGTGATGTGCGGATTGGCTCTGACGTCATCTAAATCGCATCATCCACCCGCCACCCACCTGAATGAATTATTTTCTCCAATTTGGAGACCCGCACCCCTACGATGGAGTATCGGGGCCACATTGAGGGGGGAAAAAATCTGAGATTTTGAGAATAAGGTCGTAATTTAATCAGAATAGTCATAATATTTCAAGAAAGTTGTAATTTTACGAGAAAAAATCATAATGGTACGAGAATAAAATAGTTTTTAGGAAAATATATTACCAGCAACCAACAAAACGGGCAAGAGGACAGTAATGGCAGCCTGAGCCTGCAATTTCCTCCAAGTCCATGTGGTCCCTTTTTCGGAATTGGAAAGTTTCTTGCACAATCTTTCCAAAATCCTGTTACTTATGATAACGTGGTGTTGATGTGCTAAAAGATTGAGTATCTCGTTATTTGTGAAACCTATACTAAAGCATAACTTCACAAGATGCTCCACGTTCCTCATTTTAACGCAGGCGGCAGGCTGCTCTTCTGAAATTTCCCCACATAGCCTAAAATTACGACTTTATTCTCATAATATTACAACGTTATTCTCGTAATATTACGACCTTATTCTCGAAATCTGATTTTTTTTCCCCTCAATGTGGCCCTAATACCTGATCACACTTTACTGTTATTTCACAGCTGTTGCATATGACATACCCAGCACTTGACTCGTCATGGTTAAGTATTTCACTAAATCGCTCCCACATGAACTTTTCTGTTCTTCCTTTTTTTTTTTTTTTTAATTCTAGAAATTCTAAAATTTTTAATTTTCTCTAAGACAAATGGATGCCGCAATTGGCGCAATGAGAGTCTAGTCTGCTAATTTGTGCCTGACGAAAAATGTAGCTTAAAATATGTTCACATTTTAGAGAATGTAATTAATATTTTCCTCATTTGATGTATTATTTCACAACCCATCCACTTTTAATCAGAATGTTAATTCTGTGCCCGGGGGTATAACTGCGATCCCCGCATCACTAATACACACATTCCATTTTTTTCCCCACCCGCATTCAGCGAAAAAGAATATCACAGTCAGAGCCAATCAGAGGCGGAGTAGGGGCGGGTCTTCGCAGAATGCGGGTGGGGAAAAAAAAAACGCTACACACATGCACACAGAGACAAACCTGCTAAATGTCAGGCGCACCGGTGCGACCAATGAAAATATTTAGTCGCATTTGACAGATTTTTGGTCGCATGTGCGACCGAAATGGTCGCACTCTGGAGCCTTGCACAGGGGGCTTGAGCATGGACACAGAATTATCGACCACCCTTTTTTTTTTTTTTTTGTGACCAAAGAACCCTCTCTTGCACCGATCAACAAAAGGAGACAAAAGACAAGGAGGGGGAAGAAAAGGTGCAGCACTAGCAGACCATGGGACACCAACAACGTGATTAATATTTCTTACATTCAATTTAGTCCAGATCAGAATGGTGTGTTGTCACGTGGTCTCTCTTTTGTTTGCTGTAAGAAAGTAGATCCAGTTACTTCCAGGGTGGAACTGTTTTAAGTTTTATAGACTTGTCAAACTTAAAGCTTTTTAGCTGGACCGCAACAGCAAGGCCAGCCCTACAAACGCGAATGTCTGTGACTGAGTGATGCAGTTACACCATTGGTCGACCGGATCACGTGCGTTAGGTCCAGCCATATACTAGGTTTTAACCTGGTCTTGTTATCTGAGGGATTAAGTTAGAAACGCCACCTCCCATGAGACCACGAGTGAGCCACAGCTGCAGTTTTACCTTTAGGTAAAAAAACAATTTGAACCTTAAAGCACCTTTATTCCACAGGTGTAATGCATCGGTGGTCACCTTTTGCTGTCTTGTGGAGCAGGAGGTGATGGATTTATGTACTAAAAATAAGGAGAGATTGTATTCAAATTAGGGTTGGGTCGGTTTCCGGTTTTGCCGGTCCGGTCCGGTCCACGAGCTTAAACCGGTTCGATTTTATGCGAACCGACTGAACCGGCATTTGTCATTATTATGAGACGTTCTGGCAAATTTAAAAGTAGCCTACATCAGAAACCTGTGCCGACGGCGCTAAATCCAACTTGTATTTCATTAGTAATAAGAAATATGACAACATGATCAACAGGGGAGCCACTAGTGTCAGAGTGCAAAAAAAAAAAAAGATTGACATGCCGTGCGCAATTTAGCGCCGAGGCCGGCAACAAGGAGATGAAATTTCAGTAGACCAATCAAATGTGGTTGGGGGGAAGACGATGCGCACGGTGTGTTGTTAACTAGAAAGTTCATGTGTTTTTTGGGGTGACAAGACGAGGCATGGCAGAGTTTTGTGTCAAAGAAAACGAAAACTGCGCCAATATGGCAACATTTTGGATTCGAAGACGAAAGAGGTGCTGCTACACTCATTCATGGGCTCTCATTATGTTCTGTCATGCCTATTTTGATCCGGGCTGCTAAAATGATCCGGGTGATGCAATTGCATTCTAAGACAGTTGTTATACCCATTGTACCGTACTTAGTTTCGTTGCAGCCATAGACTGTAGCGTCCGTTGCTAAGCCGATGCAGCCAGCCTTGCTACATTCTTTGGTGATAAAGATTCTAAGACAACTCAGCAATTTTTCTGGTTTAATGGGTTATTGTCCAGCCTGAAATGCGATTGTATTAGTAAATGGCTACACGTCATCTAACTTGCAAGTAAATGGTAAATGGTAAATGGACTGCATTTATATAGCGCTTTTATCCAAAGCGCTTTACAATTGATGCCACTCAAGTAGCTAGTTGGCTATCTCCCTGGATATGAATGAAATGTTTTAACAGAAAATAATAATAAATGCAATTTTATCCATGGAAATGGCTGAGCAAAAAGGCAAAATAAATGTTGTGGTCGCGATCGCCGTCGTAGACGTCAGAAGAAAATGTCACTGACAAAAAATTTTAAATTTCGCTCTTTTTGTTGGTTTGGGCTGGAAACGAGCTGTAAGAGCGGAATAAGCCCCCGAAGTGAAGCACAACACTGCCTACAGATCATAGATGAGATCGCTGTGAGGTTGATTTCCGGCATTTTAAGTACTGCACAATGGTTTTAGAATGTCATTACCTCACCCGGGTCATTTTTGCAGCCGACAGTTCCACTCTGGAGCGGCTGAGTCACCTAGGGGTAAAATTCGGTATTACCGGTCCGGTCCGGTATTTGGCTTAATATCAAACTGGTTTGAAAATTTTTACATCGGCCCAACCCTAAACCCTGGAATCCAAAAGACAAGCATTATTTAAGCTGTTGAACATGGATGATATAATTTGTCAGGCTGATAAAGGTGGGGCAATCGTGGTTCAGAATAAGGTAAGGAAATTGAGACAATTAAGAGAAAATACGGTTTATGTTCCTCTACATTCAAACCCTACCATATCATTTGGAGCCAAAATTAAAACTGTTCAAATGTGCCTTACAATCTGGCCAATAAATGATAATGAATATAAATAATTTCATAAATTCATGAATCAGCAGCATCCAATTTGCCTTATTTTATATTTCCTTCCCAAAATACATAAGGACTTAATGAATCTGTCTGATTGTCTCTGGAATTGGTTCTCTGAGAAAGGAATTGCATCCTCTGAAATAATTTTTGTTGTCATTGACGAATGATATATTGACCAAGAACTATTTTATTTTTCAAGATAGGTATTCTTTACAATGTCGAAGTACAGCCATGGGATCTCCTGTGGCTCGTTATTACACCAATTTGTTCATGGGTAAAATTTGAGATTTCATTTACTCTAGCAATCCTTTCTCTCCATATATCAAAACATACTGGAGATACATTGATTACTTATTTTTCATTTGGAAAGGGGGTACTTGGTAAGGGAGTTTCATGAGTATTTGAACACCAGAAAAGAGTATCTTAAATTTACTTTGGGTTACGATGAAAAATGTATTTCCTTATTGGATGTTTTAGTTAGGAATGAAGGCAATGGATTGCAAACTATATTGTAAGAAAATGGATCGTAATTTTTACTTCACATTAGCTATCAACCTCCAGCCCTCAAAAATAGTTTAACCCCTCTGAGCACGTGGCAAATCTGGCCAATCCTTGCCCATTTAGGGGGTACCCCATTTAAAACATTATACCTCAGTAGCAGGTGGAAGAACCATACGCAGCCACAACACTAACCCCATTCTCCAAGATGACAATGCTCGCCCCCACAGAGCCAGGGTTATCACCGACTACCTCCAGAATGTGGGAGTAGAGAGAATGGAATGGCCTGCCAACAGCCCAGACCTCAACCCAGTTGAACACTTGTGGGATCAGCTTGGGCGTGCTGTACGTGCTAGAGTGACCAATGCAACCACGTTGGCTGACCTGCGACGAATCCTGGTTGAGGAATGGAATGCCATTCCACAGCAACGCGTGATCAGGCTGGTGACCAGCATGAGGAGGAGGTGCCAGGCTGTTGTGGCTGCGTATGGTTCTTCCACCCGCTACTGAGGCTCCTGACTGTTTGTTCAATGAACAAAGCGTAAAATTACCAATATGTCTTGTTTGTTCCTTGTTACTGATATAGAGTTCAATAATCCAATCCCCAAACAACTCAAAACAATAGTCAATACCAACAGGAGAATGCACTGTTTGACATTGGCAGGGAAATTTGCCACATTTCACTTGGGACCCCACCCACATAAATAGCTATGCTGCTCATCCGACAAATGCATGATCGTTACAAATGGGACATCATTGTAAAGGGAAATTAACAGGCTTTCCAATTATGATACAATGCTAATAATACAGTGACAACAGATCTGATTGACCAAACACAAATTTCAAAACTTTTTTTGTGGAGTTTACTAAAGATCTATTAAGCAAAAACTAAGCAGTGTACCCAGTGTCTCCAAATCTGTCCAAAATGTATAAATTATGCATTGCTGTAAATCATAACATAATCATGTATTTCACAACAAATCAAATGTTTTGACTCAAGAAATTCATTTTTGCATGATTTTCCTTTGGGAATTACAAGCTTTCCATCAGTACAGTGGTCTAAAATATCTAGGGGTCCAGAAACATCCAAAATCTCTCAAATGAATAAAATGCTTTTTGTCTATTATAAAGCATATATATGCGAAGGTTCAAGATGAAACATTGATTATTGTATTTTAAAATAATGCAAGAAAATTATCACACAATATGGTACAGTACCTAAATGTGTAATCATTACCTCTCGTATGTTTTTCTGTACTCTACCGTATGTAATGTATTGTATGGGGATGGGACGACATTAAAACAATATTCAATGGTCCACCACATTTTGGCATTGTTCAAAGCACACATCACATCCAGTACATGAACACAACACGCTACCAACAGAGCTTACCTTACATTGTGAAATATCCTCATCATAAAATTACACTAACCCACTCAATAAAAAAAATTACGTACATAACCAAAATATTTTGAGTAGTAACACTTGCCTATCGACAAATAAATCTTATCTGTGTTCAGTAGATAGACAGAGACAGAGAATCAGTTTGTTGTTTCCTCTCCTGAAAACTGTCAGCTAGGTCTGTCAGCAAACATATGGCTTAGCTATGCTCAGAAGTCCTCAATACTAATAATGTCAAAATTAGACTAAACTGATCAAAATCATTTTGCCTGGTGCAGTGTCATTTACTGCTAACACAGAGTGAATGTGTAAGGCAGCGATGATGATTTACAACTTTCAGTTACGCAGGTTTATAAAATGCTATTCAAAAAGTAAAATTAGACATACATTGTTAGAAAGCTTATACTGTCACCTATTGGATTGATTAATTGTCAATCAAGCCAGATTGTACTAAAAAGGACGACAACAGCGTAAACTGCTTGTGTGGTATTATGCGCAGCTATTTTGGAAGGTGCCCAGATGTCACAAATGAGCGTGTATTTCGCAAACGGATTACCCAAGACTATATATGACCACCCAGTCTCAAAAGGTACATCTCTACATGTAAAACCAATGGTAAGGTTGTATATTTATTCCATATTTAGTCCCAGATATTGACAGAATGACACTATAATTCTAGAAAGTCATTGTTTATTTCCGTGTTCAGTGAGCAGCGTTTTTCACAGCTGTACTGGCATACCTTCAGCTATTGTTGGCTTACTTGTTGCTGTGATGGAACACAACTTTTTAGTGGTAAAAGACTATTTTTATGAACACCCAGATAGACACTATTGTCCAGTGGGTCATGGGTGAGGGGTGTAGTTGCAGATGAGACTGCAGGGAGGGGGTGCTTGTTAAATGAATGACCAGCGTAACAATGGAGGCGCTGCGAAACTCCGTATTTGTCGTGTATCATCTACGAATGAAACTAGAACACAGAGTTTCTCTCTTCAACTCTTAGTTTGGTTGCAGGAGCAATACATGTCTGAGTTGAGCAATCTAGGCATGTAGCACTAAAAGACGCTGCACCTAACGAAACGTTGTCAATTTTTCGTAATTTCTTGGAAAATACTATTATTATTCAGGACTTCTGGGCATAGCTAAGCCATATGTTTGTTGATAGGCCTAGCTGACATCGTTTTCTGGAGCAAAACAGAAGCGAATAGAAGAGTATCATTGATTTACTGTCCCTGTCTCCATCTACTGAACATAGATAAGATTTCATCATTGCTAGGTAAGTATTACTATTCAAAATATTTCGGTTATATACGTTATTTTTGAAATTGAGTGTCTTTAAATAGGTTAGTGGTATTATATAATGTGGATATTTCACACTGTAATGTAAGCGTTAGTAGTGTAATAGTTTTTGTGAAGCATGCAACAGTGATGACGTGAGAGTTGGAACATTAGCCGCTTTTCCACTGTAGGGCCGAACCGTTACCAGGGCCACTCTGTGCCGTTCCGCGCTGCTCTGTACTCGTGGGAACGGTTACCGTTTCTGTTTCCACTGTCGGGCTGCTAAAACCAGGACTAGGAAGTATCTAGTGAGGACAGCAAGTGACGCGATGGATCAGCGACGGCGTCCCGTTGTGAATGTAATATGTGCCAGTTGTCGTCACTCCCCATACTGTTTTGTTTTTATGTTATGTTTCGTTGGCTGATGAAACGGACGAGGATTTCTGTGTATTTTGGTCTGTTTTTGGTTTTTCTTTTTATTGTATCTTCCACTGACCATCACTGTTGGGTGCATTCAAAAAACTACTGACTAACGCTTACATTACAGTGTGAAATATCCACATTATATAATACCACTAACCTATTTAAAGACTCAATCCAAAAATAACATGTATAACTGAAATATTTTGAGCAGTCATACTTGCATAGCAATGATGAAATTTTATTTTATCAGCAAATTATACGTCTTAGCTATGCCCGGAAGTCCTCAATAATAATAGTATTTTCCAAGAAATTATGAAAACTCGTGCAGCGTCTTAATGCGTAAGTGAATGCGATAAGAAAATTTTTGGTTACACTGACCTATAAAACGCTATTCCAAAAGCAAAATTAGACATGTTATACATCGTTATAAAGCTTATACTCTCACCTACTGAATAGATTAATTGTCAATCAAGCCAGACTGTACTAAAAATGGCGACAACGCCGTAAATTATACATGTGGTATTATGCACAGCTATTTTGAATGTACCCAGGCATCACAAATGCACGAAATATATTTCATAAACGGGTTGTCCAAGACAATATATGACCACTCGGTCTCAAAAGGGACATCTGTACGCGTAAAACCAATGGTTAGGTTATGTATTTATTCAATATTTAGTCCTAGATATTGACTGTAGAATGACATGGTATCATTTTTTAAAACTTTGTCCCGTTTATTTTGTTATTCAAAAGCATTTTCACTGCTGTATATCTTATGGCTATTATTGGGTTTATCTTACGATTTTTGATTGGCTTTTTTATTTATATTAGCTTCTCCACCGACCTAGCTTACGAAAGAGGACATGAAGAGACCATATGCGGAGTCACAAAACTGACATAATGTGAAACCAATCAGTGAATACGTCATTAAGCCTGCCCACCCGAACGGTTCTGCTGCACTGAGCACGGTTGTCTAACCGTGCCGAAAATATCGTGCTGGGCACGGTTTGTAATCGTTCCGCGCCAAACCGTTTCCAGGTGTAAACACCATTGGAACCGTTCCTCTCCGTGATCAGAACCGTTCGGCCCTGCAATGGAAAAGGGGCTATTGCCAAACCGTGGTGGACGGTTGAAAATGGTTTTCATGTTGATGGTTTCCCATCCTCATACAAGAAAACATACGAGAGTGCAGAGTATAGAAATACATACAAGAGTTAATTATTACACATTTAGGTACTGTACTGCATTGTGTGACAATATTTAGGGGTCCAAGCAGCGAAGCTGGTGGAACCCTATTGTATCTGTTAGGATTATTATTATTCTTATTTTTCTCTGCTAAAAGTGTCTGAGGCTCAGCAATCATAAGTCCTAGAGCAACCAAATTTGGTTGGTGGGTTCCTATGGCCCCCCACTACTCAGGCACTACAAATCACCTATGTCGGCCAGATGGTGGTGCTATAACAAAGGGTCATACTTTAAAAGGCCATAACTCCACACTTTTTCGGTACTTAAAAAAAGAGAAGAAAAAAAAAGAAACGGTTCGGTATTAGAATTTTCCGACGTTCGGTACTTTTAGGTCAAATGTAAAAGCCGCATTACTGATGAAAGGTTCACTTTGTCAGAATCTTCGCTAGATGGCAGTAGCAACTAAGGTAGCCAAGTCAGGTGACGTGCGCTTGTGTATTCAGCTCGTTGATACAGCGCAAGCTTCGACTTGGTACACTTCAGTAGCAATAGGTGTTCTAATTTGGAAATATTTTATTATAGGAAGATGCTGTATTGTTATTAAAATATGCTGTTTTTAGATATATTTAAAAGTGAAAGACCTGTTTAAAGATGATTTTGTTTACAATTGTTTAATTTTTGAAATATATTTTTCTTTTGTTTGGTGTTGTAACACTATAAGCCTATGCTTATTAATATTTTGAACAGGCTTCAACTTAAAGGTTGTTAATAAACAAGGTTGTCAATAAACCGTGAATTCGAAAATGAGGTCATCCCTTGTGGACATTACGTTTCTGATCTATTAAGGTAATTTCAGTATTGTTAGGTACCGAGTATCGAATCAGTATCTTAAGTTTCAAGTATCATTTCGGTATCGGTATCAAAGTCAAAATTTTGGTATCGTTACAACACTAGTCTGACTCCTTTTTTAGTTGCGTCATGAAAGTGCTGCAGCTCTACATACACGCCGGGCTATCTAAGTATTATGACATGCCATCTAAGTGTTACGACATAGTAAAGACCTTTACAGCAAGCAGCCAGGACACATCCATGGCGACGCAACTAAGTCATCCGACAGCGTCTTTTAGCACAAAATTGGCCATAAGTCATCAATATTTTATACAATCATCATGATATTCAGTAGATATGTTGGGTGAAGGTATATGATCATGAGGACAAAACCATTTTAAAATCTCTCCATAGGGGGCACGATAGTGCCAATGCTTGGACCCCTCCCATCGCCGCATGCGGCTTTGTTTGCATTATTTTTAAATCTGATAGCAATGTTTTATCTTAAACCTTCATAAGGGGCTCATTTATATGCTTTATAGTGAACAAAAAACATTTTATTCATTTTTGGAGAGACTTTGGATATGTTTCTGGACCCCTTGATATTTTAGACCACTGTACTGACAGAAAGCTTGTAATTCCCTCTTGAAAATGATGCAAAAGTGAGTTTATTGAGTTAAAACAGTTGATTTGTAGTGAAATATATGAATATGTTGTGATTTGCTGCAATGCATAATTTAGACATTTTGGATAGATTTGGAGACCCTGGGCACACTGCTTAGTCTTTGCTTCATAATTCTATAGTAGTTCTACATATCCGCCCTTAGATTTTATGAACTTGTGGTCAAGAAGTTTTTGATCCAGCACATGGATAGTTTAACCTGCTGTATGCAATCTCTCAGTATTTCATTGCAAACTAAAAAAGTGCAAATTCATTTTTGATTTTTTGTCTAGACAATTACATTTGTGGCACCTTATTTCTTCCAAAATTATGAATATAAACCAATCTGCGTTAGTATTGTAAATTGTACAAATGTCTTGCTTCATTTAAGCCATTTTTCAAGTCTCTGTGGTGTTCACATCTGGAGTTATAAAGCTTTAAATAGGGTACCCCCTAAATGGGCAAGGATTGGCATGTGCGCTAAGGGGTTAAGTAATTATTTGAAGTCATACTTATTTTATAAAGCCACCAAATTTTTTTGTTACATTCCCAATGGTGATTTTGGTAATTTGCATCAAACCATTTGGGAGTTATTAGCATCTTTGTGATAAGCCACGCCCATATACATTTTAATTGGCTTAAAATGCACATGGCCAACTTTATTTATTAGTGCTTTTTAGAAGACCTTCCGGTATACAAGCTGGTGAAAGATACCTGTTAATACATTTTAAAGGTTTTTCGACAAGTTCAAAATGGTGGACATTATGACTTAGAAAAGCATTTGCGTTGTCCTTGAGGAGAGACATCTTGTCTTGAGTGTTTATGACTTGCAGCCTTTGGAATATAGACAACTTGGTGCATGTGATAGTACGTCACATATTTAAAGTTTTCAAAAATGAATGAAAATCAAATCATGGACTATGTCTTTGAAGCAATTTTGGTATGCTCGGGAAACAGACAAAAAAAAGAATTTTGACAAACCAAATGTTTCAAAATGTCATGGCCCAATAAATGTCAATTTAATTTTCTTCCTTTAACATTAACATTATCATCTTGTCAATATGGGTAAGTTTTCTTCCCTGAGTTGCATGTCGGCCTTGGAATCACATGCCAAATTTTGTTACTGTACAATGTTTGCTTATAGAGCAGAAAAATAAACAATAAAATAAAAATTTTTAATCAAAATCCGAACAATCCCAAATAGGGTTCCAGCATGTGCGGAACCTCAATTTTCTCTTAAACCCCCTCATAGTTAATTTCTTCTTGACCCCACCCACAACCTGCAGTGTTTTTTCCAATATCGGAACAGCAAAACTGCTGAATTTCTTGCAATGCTGCTACATTGTTTTTAAAGTTGTGCTTAGCGGCAGATGGGCCAATTGGGTCAGAATTACTTTGTTGAAGCAAATGAGTAAAGCTGTGGCCTATATTACCTTTCAAAACATTTATCCCTGACACTACTGTCAGCAGAACATTCATCTTTTGCCATATTCTTCACATTCAGGCATGAACCTAGTGTTAATGGTTGCACTCATTTACTTTAACTTAAGTCAGCTTGTCATACACTCCTAGGCAAAAAAATGGGCCAAGCCCAAAATGGCAAAATAATAAGCTTTTAATGGTCTTAACAGCAAATCATTGGTCAGAAAATTAGCAAGAATTAAACATGCACTCCTGAGACCTCCTGTGCCACCATTTGATCGTTTTGCTGCAATGAAGTGTTTGGGGAAAAGCTAGAAACAGGGAAATTCACTTATACAGTAGACAAATTAACATAATATCAAATAAGAGTCATGTTTTTTATTTGGCTCCATATCATTTGCATGCCACGACTTCCTGATGTCTGTGACCTATCAACATCATCAGAGTCTGGATATCTTATTTTCAGGTTGTCCTACAAGCGATACAAAAAGTATTTGCATTTGAATGGATCTCTATGGGAATTGGGGGGTGGGACTAGATTCAGCTGTAAATTATGCTGATACAGTATGGAACGCATTTGTTGGCTAAAGGGCTAAGTCATCAAGGGTCCAAGGTATCAAATGAGCCTCAAACCACCAGATATGCAGTAGATACTACAAGCATTGTTTCTCCTGAATATTTTTTCCAGGAAAATTATTTAGTTAATTTATGGGGGCATTCTGAGTCTTTTTTTCTGTTTGGACATCGATGAATCAGCTGTAGTAAAGTTCCAAGAATCAGCTGTGTCTGCACATGCACCTTGCAAAACAATGAACTGCTTATGGAAGAAAATCCTGGGGGGAACACTGACTTGATTACATACACAGTACAAATTTGAAAACTCCACACTCAGTGCCAAGGGGCCTAGACTGCTACTGGATTCACTAAAAAGTAGTCCAAATGTGGGATGGAATTTGTTTTGCCCTTTTGTTAATAGTTGTAACATCCCAGAGACTATAACAGCTGGTGTGATAAGACATGTTGCATGTCTTCAACGGTTTTCCCAGTGATTATTCCTAACAGTGTAAATTCAGAGTAAGGTTCACTGTATATTTAGGCTCTGATGGGAAATGTATTTGCTGTTGTACATATTTTTTGGCCTTTTATTTTCTGTTGCTGTTTCCTTCTTGTTTGAGAGTGTCAACAGGGAGATTAACTTGGAGACTGAGTTGAGTGAGAGAGGATGAGCAGAATTTGTGCAACTGCTGCTTACCACAGAAAATTGAGTCCATGCAGTAAAGCACTCTGTTTTTCACAATAGATAACATGTACAATAAATGGTAATGTTATACTGTAGAACCCTAAAATATTGTGATATTTAAAAATCAAGTCACTGATTGCAACATTCTGCAAGCTGATATCTCCATTAACCTCATGTACTAATGTTTTTCTTTGTCTCTAGGTAATAAGGGGAAACAGCATCATCATGTTGGAGGCTCTAGAGAGAGTATGAAGGCAGTTTTGGACCCATTGGGATCACTGTCCAAAAGGGGTGAACAGTGATCATACCCTGCTTTTTTCTCAGTTGTATAACTACTTTTTATAACTTGAAACCCATATAGAACACAAACTGTCACCTCTCTTTAATTATTGTTTGTTGCTTCAGAATCTTTTTATGAGCTAGGTACCACGCCTTGTGAATGATCAGTGGACTTTGATCATTTATCATTTTCATATTTGCGAGAAACATGCAAGATGTGTTAAATAGTGGAAAAATGATTGGACAATTCTAATTATTTGCCTGTAATAAACTGGTATCTCTCTGGGGTGTCTTGTTTTTAGTCTTTAAAAATGGTACAAAATGTTAGTATTCTGCAGTATTGAGGTGTGTTTTTGGGATATGTAATTTAATAAGATAGGCCTTCTTGATCAGCTTTGCAGTAATGATATAGAAACTGGTCTTAAGGTAATGCACCATGACAAATCCTACTGATGAGATGGTAGCTTGTCTTAGCTCACTGTAGACAAGGATATCATGGTATTTTGTTGTGGAAAATCAATACAGTTTATTAAACTAAGGAAGAGAGACTGAGACTGCTTCAAGCCTTTTATTATATCTACAGATAGGAGACTGCAGATAGGAGTTCTTGCAGGAGCTCGGGAAGCAAAACTCAAATGTACTTTATGGGAGGAAGAAAATTGGAATGTGCTCAGTTTGAAAAAGACTTTGGTGTAATGGTTGATCAAAGTCTTTCTGGTTCTAGGCCCTGTGCTGTAGGCCAACAGGATGCTGGGATATATAGCCAGAAATATTGAGTATAAATCCAAAGAAGTTTTACTCATCTTATACAATGCATTTGCTAGACCACACTTGGGGTATTATGTGTAACAACTGGTGGCAGCTGTGCCTGGATGGGATCTGCAATATGAAGATGCATCTCATCTTTATATTTGTGCTTACCCTTGATTTTTTAAACATACCTATTCCCCTAATTTCATACTGGCTCTCTCAAATTTCAAACAACCTCTGAATACAGTTAGGAAGCAAATTATTTTGTGCTGGCATGAAGTTTGTCCTTGGAGATGAGGAGTGGGATGTGCTGGGGCTTAACATAAAGTGTTTGCAACAGATCATACATAAAAAATACAAGCAGGCCGTCACATACACAGAGGCACAGTTTAGAACATACACAGTACATGCTAAAAGCACAAGTACAAGCTAAAATTTTTCATTAACACCATTAAATCACAATTTCTATCACAACATTTTGAAGGAGTTAACCTCAATGTGTGGGTCAAATTATCACTAAAACACTAGCCTATACCTAGTCCCTGTACTTGGCTCAATATTCCATATTCCAAATTCCCAGGTTGTTGCTACAAATTAGAAATACATCATTAGTTTACATACACAATAAAATGGTAAAATGCAAATGTAGAAATATGACCGGTGTAACGATGTTTAACTATACACTGGAACTTTGGCTCCCTGACCACAGGACTGACCCTCTGCTGAGTCACGTTTATCATTAACTTTTTTGGTCATCCAAATGCCTGCCCCCTTCCTCTTGTGACCCTACAATAAACTGTGTGATCAATTAAGCATCAACTTGGGGCAAGGAACACCCCATTTTTGGAGGAAAGGGGAGCCCAGTTTAATAAGCTTAAACATTAATGCAGTAATCAATGGTCTGTCTATCCGTGATTCATTGACTGCTCCAATAGCACAAGCCAGTCAGATGTTCATGTGGCCAAAATAATAAACCATAACATTACAGACATCACACATGGGGTTCTGTTGCGTCAGTGACTTTTGAGCATAAAACTCATCCAAGAACCTAACAACTTTGCTCTGAGGTAAGGCATTGCCTAACTGACCAGGCGCATCTCCTTAAGGACATTGCTGGACTTTGCTGTTCTTCCCAACTCACACCTCGCTGGAGACCTGGCTGAGCTGGCTTGCCACCGCTCGTGAAATAAACAAAGCCGGTTTGTTTCCCATCGACAGCTGTTTGTGGAACTCGTATCTACATACAGAGTAAAAGTATCTCCCTTGCGGCCGGGGCCCAAGTGGAAGATTTGTGCACATCCGTCATCTTGACTGGAACCCGTCACGCCCCTGACTTCACAAAGGTTTCTGCACACCTGCCACAGACCCTGGGATGAGCTGACTAAGCATCACCAGAATTAAGGACTGGCCTCCCTTATTGTCACCGTTAAGTATTGAAATGCATTTTAACACTGACATCAGATTATAGTATAGCATAAAATCTGAAATACCTAATTAGGGTATTTTACTGCTGTTTGTTGTTGTGTTTTGTTTATTGTGCATATGTCGATTGAGAATAGCAGATTCCCTGACCTTGTAGTTTACATTGTTAAAACATTATTTTATGAGACTGATTTCACTAATTAACCACATAACAGAGTAGCATGTCACTAACCCATAACAAATTCACCCTTCGTTAAATGGTAGTACTGCCAACCTCTTATGTTTAGCTATTGCAAAATAATAATTTCCTCGTTAGAAGTGTATACTATTCATATTATACAAATTATTGTTTTCAATTAGCCTGTTTACTAATCTATTATCATAACCAATAAATGTATATCCTTTATTTCCAAACCGTTATCGTGTCAAATTCTGATTGGTTGTTGAAGCTCCATTCATCTGAATAAACCTCACTACACCTGATTAGATTAGGATTAGATCCTGTGCTACTATGGTGGGATATCAACTAAATGCTGTTTCAATCAGAATGTCTGAGAAAGAAAGGTTTTTAAGGTCCATATTGAATCCTGACCATGCCTCTGACATCTGTGGCCAAGGGTCCTGCATTTTTATGCATAACTGGACATAGCATGCATTCTGCCTTGAGGGAGGGGTGTTCAGTTGGCTTGGTACAATGTTAGGTGAATTAAAAATGTTATCTGTTCCGGATTACTAATTACAATATAGCAGCAAGCGGCAAGTAGGTGATCCTGTAATTTTAAATGTTATCTGTAATTTTAAATGTTATCATGCATTTAAACTTCAAAAGCTAACACTTCAGCCAACATAACCAAAGTGACCAAAACCAGCAACATCTTGCTATTAATATTCCTACTGACATTTAAAGATGCTATCTCTCAGCTAACATTACTCAGTAGCATGCAATTTCAGCATGTGTTCAAAGTGCAGCTAAACTGTTGTTGCCTAGTAAACTACGATTTTATCAAAGTACAATGCTAACAAAATTCAAGCATTAACCGCAAAGCCCCTAGTGGTCAGCACGCCGGCGTGCCTAGATTGTTCAACTCAGACATTCATTGTTCCTGCAACCGAAGTATGAGTTAAAAACAGAAATGCTTTGTTTTAGTTTGATTAGTAAATGATACGCGACAGCTATGCCGAAAAAGGGGTTTCGCAGCACTACCATAGTCCCTCTGGTCGTGCATTTAACAAGCACCCCAACCCTGCAGTCTCCTCCGCAACTACACCCCCCACCCATGACATAATGGACAATATTGTCTATCAGGGCATTCATAAAAATATTCTTTCACCTCTCAAAAATCGTATTCCGTCATAGCAACAAGATAAACCCAACAATAGCCCTAGGATATGCCAATACAGCAGTGAAAACGTTGCTCACTGAATAATGACATAGTATCATTTTTGAAAACTTTGTCTTATGTCATTCTACAGTCAATATCTGGGAATAAATATTGAATAAATATACAACCTTACCATTGGTTTTATGAGATTTCCCTTTTGAGACTGAGTGGTCATATATCGTCTTGGACAATCCATTTGTGAAATATACGTGCATTTGTGATGCCTGGGTACCTTACAAAATAGCTGGTGGTGTTTACAGCATTGTCGTACTTTTTAGTACAGTCTGGCTTGATTGACAATTCATTTATTCAGTAGGTGACAGTATAAGCTTTCTAATGATGTTTAACATGTCTAATTATGCTTTCGGAATAGCGTTTTATAGCTCAGCGTAACCAAAAGTTTTCTCATCATCCCATTCACTTACGCATTCACTCTGTGGTAGCAGTAAAAGGCCCTGCATCCGTCAAAACATTATCAATGATTTTCTTAATTTATTGGAAAATATTATTACTATCGAGGACTTCTGAGTAGGGCTGTGTATTGGCAAGAATCTGGCGATACGATACGTATCATGATACAGGGGTTACGATTCAATATATTGCGATACTGTAAGCAAGGCAATATATTGTGATATTTAAAATCTAATTTAGAGGAAAACTGTCATAGTATAAAGAACACCACCATATGCATAAAATCTGAGTAAAAAATGTGTACTTTTTTATGCAATCAGAACAGCGGGATCTGCTTTTGCATTTATCACAGTCCCTGTAACATCCAACATCATAGCACTACTTCGTTTTTACCTCCTTGTACAACTTGGGCACAGCGATGTCAGTGATGTGTTGTCGGGAGGGTATGGTGTAACGAGGCTCCATAGTATTCACCATATTACGGAAGCCTTCATTATCTCCAACACTTGAGAGGGCGCATATCTTTGCAAATGAAATTAAGTATTGACTGAGTTATTTTGGTTGCACGAGTTGAGGTTGGTGGTAACTTCGGTGTGTGAACTTGTTGTTCCAGAGTGAGTTCAGAGGGATCCACTCGTTGTTTAACGTTAGCCCCATCAGAATGGTGTCTTGCTAAGTGTGCTCTCAGATTCGTTGTGTTCCCTGAGTATTTGATTTTGGCATAGCACATTTTGCAAACAGCATGGCTCTTGTTGATCTCCTTAGTGCCTTCTTTATTGTGGAAGCCAAAATGAGCCCACACTTCAGCTCTGTGAGCCGCGGGAGCCGGTCTAACTCTTTCCGATTCAGCTATTGGTGGTAACGTTACTAGTCAGCTAGCTTTGCTAATGCTAACGTTAGCGGTGCGCCCTTATGCTACTTCCTGTCTCAGTTTACATTGTTACGTTGGAATGGAAGAGTCAAATGGTTGAAGATAAGTTAAAACACTGCTATCTAGTGGTCGGGGTTTAAACAGAACACAAAATGAACCACTGTCTGCCACAAATCTTTGCATGTAAACTATTAATTAAAAATCTATACAGTGTTTTTGAGAATCGATACAGTATCACAAAACATAACATCGCAATACTCAAGTGTATCAATATTTTCTTACACTTCTACTTCTGAGCATACCATATGCTTGCTGATAGATCAAGCTGACATCGTTTTCTGAAGTAAGACAGAAGAGGAGATAACGACAGGATTGATTTACTGCCTCTGTCTATCTACTGAACACAGATAACATTTCATGATCGCTATGTAAGTATTACTGCTCAAAATATTTCGGTTATATACGTTATTTTTTAAATAGAGTATCTTTAAATAGGTTAGTGGTATTTTATACTAAGGATATTTCACACTGTAATGTAAGCGTCCGTTAGTAGTTTTTGTGTTTTATGCGCCAGACGTGAAATTGGAATTCGGAACAAAACATGGTGGCAGTGTTGCCCACTATGGAAGGCCATTTGAGCAAATAACGTCTTAGAAATTTTGTGTTTACAGGACATTAAAATGTGTGTTAACACTTACAGTTTGGTCGTGTTAACACATAATATTTTTATGTGTTAACACAACAAAAATTGACACGTTAACAAAGGTAGATGTTCTACACCTAAAGACATCTCATTTTGGCGTGTTACACACAAATACGTGTCACAGCTAAGGGGTTGTTCCATTCTTGTCTAATAGGGGTGTTAATCCTATTAATTCCTGTGTTTTCTAAAAATCTGAAAATAGCCCTGTACACTGTAAAAAGTAACTTGTTGTTTCGACTTAAAAATTTGAGTGACCAAGCTGCCTTAAAATGTTATGTTAAGACAACAAAGACGATAAGTTAACAAGTAAATTAAGCTATTTGAGGCAACTCCATTCAACATTACTTGAAATCCTTTGTTTATAATTGTGAATATTGCTGCCTATGTTAACGACTCTATCTTTATACATTAGGCCTCCTAATTTGTATCGGTTTATTTGCCGACCGGTTGAGATATAATTTGTATGAGGACTCAGCTGTTTTCATCTTTATACTTGGGTTAAAGAAACGATTATTATACACTTTGGAGATGCTTACGTTCCAACGTTATTGACTACATGGTCACATCTACTGACCAACAAAACTCTTTAATCTGTTTTAAGTATCGAATGGTTCTTTTTGGGGAAGCCAGCTGCTCCCCAGCATTTTTTTAGTTTTTATGTGTACACAGGGGACATTTTTTGTTTTAATTTCTATTATATAGAGGTGAATTGGGAACCCGCTATTATGATTAGGATTATAAACTATGTCACAGGTGGATAAATCACTCTTGAAACAAGTTGTTGTCATAGCTTGGAATGTGGGCGGGGCTAACGGGTCGGTGAAACGTTCCAGAATATTACGTCATCTCTCAAAACTACACACTGAAATAGCCTTACTAAGCAAAACCCATTTGTCTAATTTGGAAGCCAGTAAACTGAAACAAAAATGGGTTGGCCGGGTATTTTATTCCTCATCTAACAGTCGTAGCAGGGGAGTTGCCATTCTTATACATAAAAAAACGCCATTTATATTACAGAACTCAACGGTGGATACAGAAAGTCATTATGTTCTCATAGAGGGGCTTTTATATAATGAACAGGTGGTCGTTTTGAGTGTGTATGGCCCCAATAATAATCCTACTCCTTTCTTTAATAAGATAAGTTCTGAGCTTGCGCAGTATGCTGGGAAACCAATTATTATGGGGGGAGATTTCAATGCAGTTCCCAATCCTCCTCTTGATAGATCTGGAAAACCGCTTCCATCAGATCGAGCCATTTCAGCCACACTTGTCGATGTTTGCAGTAGTGCAGGACTATCAGACGTTTGGAGGCTACTGAATCCAGATCTTGGAGATTATACCTTTTATTCAAATCCATATAAGTCATACTGCAGAATAGATTCCTTTTGGGTTACTCAAGACATACTGTCCAATGTATGGGATACAAAAATCCATAACATGATTTACAGTGACCACTCTCCAGTTACTTCATTCTCATTCTCTCCCTCCATTAATCATATTAGACCCTCCATGTGGAAAATGAATAACTCCGTCTTAATTAACCCAGAACTGATTGAATATATTGAAAAAGAGACTCAGAGTTTCTTTGAAATTAATAGTGATTCTGTGGACTCCTTTTTAACAGTTTGGGAAGTCTATAAAGTTACTTGTAGAGGCTGGCTTATTAGCTTTACATCAAACCAAAAGAAAAAGAGAATGGACAGATTGAACAACCTCACCATGGAACTGTCTAAATTGGAATGTGCTCACAAAGCAGACCCCAAAAATGTCTGAAGGATATTCAGCTCCAGTTGTCGCCTACCTGCCGGCCCAGTTTGTTTTCATTCAATCGGCAGCTTGTATTCAGCTCCAGTCGAGGTCCACCTGCTGGCCCGGTGTGTATTCGTTCACACCGGGCCAGCAGGCTTGTCTGCGCACCTGGTGTTCGTGCACTCGGCCGTGTGTTCGGGGCCACGCGGGGTCTGCGTGTGCTCATTTGTTTGGTCTGGTTCGCCGGCCTTGGGTGTGTCGCTGCTTATCTGGGGGCCCGATGGGTCATAAATTAGAATAGTTGCTAAGGAGCCTACGGGATGGCAGGTAGAGTAACTGCTAAGGGGCCTAAGGGACGGAATTTAGAAGAAACAGTAATCAAGCAATACACACGCAAAGGCATACAAGTGTTTTTGTTCTCTGGGCTGTCGCGTTTGTAGTGTTGTGGATAGCAGTCCTCAGATGGATGGTAAGTCATAAAAGGGAAATATAAGGTGTGCCTACACTCTTACGTTTAGCCCAAGAAGGGTTAAGTGGGAAACAGATGAGTAGGCGGACATTAAAAGGGTGAAAAGGTCTGATAATTCAGAAACACTGACCTTTGAGCCAGATTCGCACAGAAAATATAAAGCTGGGGTCACAGTTGGATCGATTAAAAGCAGAATTAGAAAAGCAAGAAAATAAAACCAAAAAGAGAGGCAGGATATATGCGTTGTTTGTCAAAGTGTGACGTTTTTAGTCTGGTGGGCCCAGAATAAATATTGTTTTATATTTTAGAGACATAAATATTTTAATTGTGTAATAAGTATTGTTTTATATTATAGAACTATAATTATAATAACTGTGTAGTGATGGCGACAGGTGGCTCTCCGGAGCCGCTGAGTAAAGTAGGAGAGAAGTGGCATGAAGAAAGAAAAATGAGTCTATATATCCAGCTATGTTGAAATAAGTGAAGGAATTCATAGCTAATAGTGTGAATAAATGCTTAAATGAAAAGGACAGGCCCTTCCCCGTGAAAAGAGTGACCGAAAAGCGAGAGCCGCGGGTATTCAAAGCTTGTGGTTTGATCATTAGGAGTGGAATGTTAGGCGACTAGTGGGTCGAGAAAAATAATTCTATGAGGAAGCGAAGCTGAGTGACACCAGGAGATGTGTGGCAACATGATGCAGAAAGGCTACAGCAGAGTGTAAATGAGGAAGTTAAAAATGGAGATGAGATGTGGGAATGAGTAGCATGTTTGAAGATGGAAATGGCAAGTTCAGGGAAAATACATGACCAACAGCAAGAGTTGGATAAAAGGCAACACGTAGTGTTAGATGCAAGAAAACACCTAAAGTTAGTCGTAGAGAAAACGGCTGACGGGGTGGAAGTAGCAGCCGTGTATGTATCCTTGGCTGATTTACAATTGTCAGTATCGCGGTAGAGAACACAGCTGCCGCCGCAAAACCAACAGTTGAAAATACAAAAGGATCAGTGTATTATGTGTAAAGGATTTGAACACTGGGCCAGACAGTGCCTGACTCGATTCATATAGCCTGGTGGAACAGTTGAAACCAGACATCTATGGGAACCAAAACTAATTTTAGCCAGTAATAGCAAGTAAATTTTTATTACTAAAGGGAGGCGTTTTGATATTGCAAAGCATTTGTGGGGCGCACACGGAAATAGAAAATAAACACCCTAGATACAATAGAAAAGCTAAATACAAATTACAGGGACAGTTATGTCAGGAGTCACTTGCACTCCCCCTGCTACCGCTACCCACCACAGGGGCAAGGATCCATCGACCACAAACAACCAGACACAAGGATAAGGTAAGCAGAGTCTTTATTGAATTTATTTTAACAGTTCATGGACAGGCAGCTGGCCCACTCTGACCCCCCCCCCCCCCTGCTTGTACGGTGGCCCCGCCAACGACTGACCCAGTGCCGCGCTAGCCAAGCCCCAGGAGAGGGACTCCCTGTCACCGCACCGCAAGCCGTCACACACACAATGGTAAGTTACCCCGTGCCCCACACTCACTCCACACAGTGCTCGTTCTCTGATCCTCTCGGGTCTGCCCGCGCAGCACAGACCGGACCCCACTTGGCCACCCCAGGGGGGGTCAACACACACGGAGAGGGAGGTCTCACACACGCACAAACTGAACAAAAAAGGTGGGATGTGACTCGGCCCGTGCCAAGAAATGCCGGGCCTCCTCCAAGTCCCAAAATAAAAACACAACACCCAAAGAAAAATAGGCAGAGACTGCTCCTTCTCCCTGGAACCGCTGCGGCCGGACGTCGTAGTTCTCCCGGGCTTCGGAATCTTCCGGACAGGGGAACGGGGCCGTACTGGGGAGGGGAGAAGGCACAGCACCAGTTACCCCACTGTGGACTGGGCAGGACAGAGCACACTCATGCTTCACGGTGTTCCTTGGTGCACGTCCCTCACTCAGCTGGGGCTCCGCCCCCACTCGCCTCCTGCCCAGCCCGGGGCTCACGCTCCACTTCTCCCGCTTGCGTTTTCCCCAAGCCGCCACCACCATTCCTCTCCTCACTCAGCCACCAACACGGTTCCAGGTCCACAGTCCCGCCGCCACACACGCGCTACTCACACCTAAAAGAAATCTCCCCCACGAGATTTCTCCCAGAAGAAAATAATTAAGAAGAATAACGAAAGTAAAAACCAAATCCAAAATCCTCAACAAAAACCGGCCGCAATAACTAAAGGAAAAAAAAAAAACAGAAAAAGAAAATCTAAACACAAAAACAAAGAAAACAAATAAAAAAGAAACCCCAAGTTCAAAAGTTTACAGAGCCTGTTCCTTCCTGGCTGCCTGAACCCAAACTGCCGCAATCCCCGCTCTCTTATCCCCTCCCCTGTGTCCGAGGAAACAAGCGGAAGCTGTGTGAGCTCGTTACCTGGAAAAGTGGAGGAAACCAATTAGCCCTAGTCCACATTCCCACATGTGCTCCCAATTACCAATTAGGTGCTCTTACCAAGCTGGCGGCTTGTCAGGCTCACCTCCTGACACAGTTAAGAAAGAGTAATAACAGTTGAAATTAGATTAACAGCTTTAAATAATTCTTTTTACAGTGGTGTAAGCAGTGGTTTCCAAATAAAAATAAGGCACCATCATATGTTTCTCTTTAATCAAATAAAGAAAATATGTCTACAATAATTGAGATTATAAAATAGATTATGTTAATGAACTGCTGTCAAAAATTAATCAGCATCTTAATATATTTCCATTTTATGGAAACAAAATAACTTTTGTACATTGTGGGAAGAGTGTCAGTGTCTTAGAGAATAGCATTGTGTACATATGAGTCGTGTGGTCTGATGCTAGAAGTGTTCGAACATGCGTGCCTGCGTCTGTAAACTGTTTTAGCCTGATTGAAACTGAATCTCTAATTATACATTATACATGCAATTACCTCTGTACATGTAAAAGTAGTGTAGGGTGACTGTGCAGTGATCAATCAATCTACAGATTAGTTTACGTTGTGTCCACATTAATGCAGTTTAAACATTGTACAGTATGTTAAAAGAGAAATATGCAGTAATGTGTATTGTGATGAGCTATGAGGCTGCAATACAGCAGGTGTCAGGAGAAGGCAGTGCTGAATTGTTTGGTTTTGGATGTGTGCAATGGTTTTTTCTCTGTTCCACTGCACCTGGACAGCCATGTTTGGTTTACCTTCACTATGGGTGAAAAATAATGCAAGACTAAGTCAAGGATTCCATAACTTACACGTTGTTTAATCGAGCAATGGGTGATGTGTTGGCTTGATGCCCAGGGCTAGAATCTGAGGGGATTCAATATGTTGATGATTTCCTTTTCTCATCTCCTGACAAGGAGACTCACATGCAGGATCTTGGGATATTCCTGCAGCATTTGGCTAACAGAGGGGTAAAGTGTAATCCTCACAAAGCACAAATTGCACAGAGGAAGTATATTTGGGATATGTAATTTCACAGGGGAAAAAAAACTGGCTGTTGACCACACTGAGGGGGGTGCATATGAGATTATTTAACTTTTGTTGGTTGCATATTTCAAATTACTTTAGAATTGTATAACCACTGAGTGATTTATTGCGCGGGGCAGGAGGGCCCCATGATGTAATTGAGTGGATGTTGAACTGTGAGGTGGCGTTCACCACTTTGAAGCAAAAACTGTGTGTGGCCGTTCACTTTGTTCACTCATGGTTTGGGGGGGCATATGTCTGCGGTGCTCACACAGAAGCACGTAGACTGGCAGCGGCTGGTTGCCTATTTTTCATCCAGGCTGGATGCTTACAGGCAGTAGATGGGGCTATGGATGCTCTAAGGCAAGTGCTGCCACTGATAGGAACACAAGATTTGGAAATTGTCGTGCCTCACGCTATCCTTGATATTTTGTCAGAAAAATCTTCTGTGGTTCATGTGGTCAGGTGAAATGACTAAAGTAAAACATCCGTAAAAATTGAGCGCACTTTGGAGGAGTTCTGTCATAAGTGGAGAATTTCTTTATTTAAAAATGTGTGAAACCCAATAAGAACCAGGATACGAAATGATTGCAGTTGTCTGATAAATTTTCCTTGGTTAAACATGCATCTAAAACAAATAGTGATTTTCTGTATAATCTTGTGCACCTGTAACCCGTGACTGATCCAGTTATTAATGTACTCAGGCTTAAGCACGCGATATGTATACATGAAATTGTATTCCTTAAAAGGAACATCAGACCACACTGAACCTCGTTGTGAAACAAAGGCCACGGTTTGTCCTGTTGGTGTTATTCAGGAAAATTCAGGCGGCGAAGATATAATCCAACCCATCGCACTCAGAAGGCGACATTCACGTGCGAAAGGGCGGCCACGTGACGCATGTTCGGGGGCATACCTGAGCAGCACTCTGCCTTACTGCTCATGTTCAGCTACAGTTGTGTGGCTGAGTACTGGACGACAACTGCTGGGCAAACTGGTTTGCTAGTGGCAAAATTAAGCAACAGAAAGGCCGTATAGGGAGTCTGTTGAATTGTTTACTTCTCAAGAAGTCAATGTGGGCTGAAAACATTTTAGTTGTAAGAAGAATATGTTATACTGATTGTTATGCAGACTATACTTATTATATTGCTTTGGATCTCTTGGGCCTGTGTGAACGGTGAAATGACAAGAACTGTGAGGGATATGAGCATTGTGTGGCTTTTACCCACTCCCCGCAAAATAGGGAGGGGATGTTTTCCACGCGATGCTCTGCTCTGCTGTTAGGTCTCCCTCCAGGGGAGTCATTTTGATGACTGCTGAGGTCATGAGATAGCGTTTTGCTGTCTGACCGGACAGAATCTGACAACAGATCTTAGGGAAAGGTTGCCAAATGTGATCTATACATGTATTAACATATACCAACATATAATCAACATATACCAAATACATATTAAATGAATGCTAAGAAACGCAAGAGTCCTAGTGCAGGAATATAAAGATGTGTGTTAGGATTAGGCTAGGCATAGGATGTGCCACAAGGGCTACCCACATGGGCTGCCGTGCAGGAGGCGGCACAAAAAGAGTGCTCCGTGGTTTCTGCATTGTTATTAGGGCTATGCACTAGCCATCTCAGTCTGCATATCGGGTTATGTTCCAGCACTATGTCAGTATAATCTGCACAGCTTATTCCAATAGTTAATCATGTTACACATGGAACTTAGAAGTTGCAAAGGGGGGAATGTGGAAGGGAAATGCACATAAGCTTACAGCCATCACCACTATAATGGTTCATATCAGGGCGTTAACATTACTTATTACTTGTAGAGTTTAGAGTGGTCAGACCATGGTCAAATTATAAAACCAGCAGAAACCTTAATATAATGTAAGCACAGTCTCCTATAATGTATACATGGCCTTTCAAACAGACCATGTCATGAGTGTTAGAACCGGCAGGGGAATGAGATGAGCACCTGATACATGAAAGAAATGGGAGGTGAACACTTATTTTTTATATTAGAAAGGAAGGGGGCTTATAACTAATGGTGTAAAATCTAGGCAGAAAATGAGAAACAATGGTGTATGGGAAAGAGTCAAGTAAAATGAGTGTGTTTTTGTGTGTGTCTTGTCTGTGTGTGTGAGTGTGTCTTGGCAGTGTGTGTGTGTCTTGTCTGTGTTTTGAATGTGTTTTGTTTGTCTTCGTGAGTGTCTTGTGGAGTGCTTGTTTGTACTGATATGCGCAGATCAGCCCGGGTTCTTGCATGTAATCTTTGAATCACCTGCAATAAATCCAGTTGCATCAGACTCTGTGAAGTGTATATTTTGAAGAAGTATTCAACAATGTGAGAACACCCAGCACTTCTGGCCCAGGCTGGGGCCTTTTTTTCCCACACTGTTTCCAACCCACAATACTCCTTGAAGCAGGTCCTAGAGACCACTGAATATTTTGGCGCTCTATCAGGGTATAATGTTAATTGGGAAACGTCTGAAGCCTTGCCATTGAATGTACACTGCACCAGAGCCCTTATTGGAAGTTTACCTTTTAGATGGACTTCTGAAGGTATGAGATATCTAGGGGTAATACTCAAAACTGATTTACAAGATATTGCCCCATTTAATATAAAGAATTTATTAACTGATTTCAAAAATTATTTGGAGATGGAAATCCCTCCCCATTTCATTATGGGGTCGGATAGGCACTCTGAAAATGAATGTGTTGCCCAGACTTAATTTTCTCATCTCTGCAATCCCCTGCCCAATAAATAAGAGCTTCTTTAAAGAAGTCAACATAATATTGAGGAAATTTATCTGGAACTATAGGAAACCCAGGGTTAATCGTATAAAGATGCATATAGACAGAGGCCTGGGCCTACCAGATCTTTATAAATATTACATAGCCTTTAATACTAGGTATCCATTAAAGTGGGGTTATGGATCTAAATCCAGAGACACTGCATGGGAAATTATAGCACAGGAGATACTGGATAATCTTGAACACAAGATTTCCCTAGAAGGATCATGGTTTTCATCCATTGGAAAGAAAAAAATACAGAACACCCTGATTAATTTCTCCTGTGAAATTACAAAAATATTTCAAACGCTGGTTAGTTTTAAGTGTGACAACTCGCCGGATATCCCCATGTGGGATAACTATAGGTTTACTCAGGGGGGAAAGCCCTTGAAAAATGATAACTGAAAAACAAAGGGTATTGAAAGATTGGTGGATATGATGGTGCATCAGGGTAGGAAATTATTAACTTTCTCACAAGTCAAGGCCAGATATGGGTTGCAGGACAGAGACTTCTTAAATACATGCAGTTAAGGTCACAGTTATCAAGCTTTTTGGGCCAAGCAGTGACTATACCAAAGCTGTCAAAAATAGAGGCTGATCTGTAATCCACAATTGAGCATAAAGAAAGCATTGCATCCAAGATTTACAAAATGCTGAACAGTTCTGTGGGGGGTAAATGGAGTGCCATCCAAGACAACTGGGAGAGAGACTTGGGAGTGTCCCTAACTGCAGACATTCTTTGTCATTCATATATTGATACATTATTTACTGTTTTTATGTATTTTTATTTTATGTAAATTTTCCTTTAATTGATTTATGTGTATGTCTGTGTGTATGTTCACTCTTTGAAAATAATAAAAAATTCTAATTGAAAAAAAAGAATAAATCTTTTGTTGATTTAACTTAACCTCCAGTCAATATTACTTAAATTAATTCGCTCATTTAACTTCAATATTATTATAAGTAACTTACATTTCTTTGTTGATTTATCTTAACCTCCAGTCAATATTACTTTAATTAGTTCATTTAAATTCAATATCATTATAGTTACTTAAATGTCTTAGTTGATTTAACTGAAATAGTTGTCAGTTGTACTTACATTTACAAGTTGCTTAAATTTCAACTCCTATCAACTTTTACTTACATTTTCTAGTTGATTTGATTTTTATTTTAGTTCCTTAACCTCTAAATCTATTTCAGATTGGCCCAGTAACTATAACAATTAATAACAGAATAAATGATGAGTCTTCCCCCACACATTTAATACAATTAACAACATCACTGCCCAACATTTTAACAGTTTTACTGAAGATGAGCAAATACTTTAAGCACTTGAACACATCAGATTGGCACCTAAACACTTGTTTGTTTTGATGACATTTAAAATAACCGGGTCAATTACACAGAAATGTTCTTTAACAAACGATAACCTTCCGTTGTCAGTTCCCAGGGATAAACGTGTCCAATTCCTTTTGCAACATTTAGAAATACACTATATGGCCAAAAGCCAGTGGACACCCTTTCTAATTAGTGTTTCTAATTACTGCCCTTTTTAAAGGTCAGGGCTCTGTGCAGGCCAGTCAAGTTCTTCCTCACTGATCTCAACAAATCATTTCTGTATGGGGGAGTGTCGGGGGCAGGGGGGGATTGTCATTCTAAAACAGGAAACGGCCTTCCGAAAACTGTTGCCACAAAATTGGAAGCACACAATTGTCTAGAATATGGGGGCATTCTGAGATTGCAAGGGGGCACTGGAAGCACGATGGATGAGAGGGGGGCGTTGTGACCATTAAGCGGGCGTTTGCCCTATATTAGTGTTCAAGCACGTGGGCAAACTGACAGGTAGCCTCTAAGGTCCAAGCGAAAAAAATCACAATGACCACAATTAAGAAATAAAATTCCGGCTTCACAGATGCCTGCGCTCCGCCCATAGTTCTGTGGCTCCGCCGGTAAGAACACAGAGAGGATGTTACGCATACACAACATGGCAGAAAGTTCTGTGCAGGGTTGCCAGACTGGGTATTTACACCTTAATGTAGGGGGATTTAAAAATCTATAGGGTATAGGACTCAACTGGATATGGGGGATTTTGAGGAGTGTTTTAGGGGGAATTAATTCATGTGTCTGGCAATATTGCTAGCTTAGTAACGTAGCTACAGATACATTTGATAGAAATAACCTTACATAAAAGAAAAACTGCCTTGTAATGCCAACCATCAGTGGTTGGCTGAGCTGAACCCGCAGAACTATTCAGCAGCAGCTGTCTTCCAGTCGTCACTGAGGGAAGGAAAGTGTCTTAGTCAGATACAACCATGAACAGTAGCAACTCTATTAGCCAACTGCGAGTGTGGCGGCTAGCGGGATTAGCCTAGCTGGCTAGCTAGCTCACAGGCGATAGGTTCTTAGAGGTGTTCGTAACTAGCTAGTTAACGGTAGTTACATTCGGTAGGGCAGGCTAATGTTGCAGGCCCTGGTTAAATTCAGCAGTCGTTGTTTTCATATATTTTCGCTGTACTTTGAATTTGAACATTGAATTGTCACAATGTAGCTTGTGTTTTTGCAACATGCTTTCATTCCCATTATTTTTCTCCTCTCAACCATTGTTGGCTTTGGTTCTTTATAAATATTTTTAAATAGCCTAATGCCAGTTCAGTGTCATAAGACTCAAATTGTCCTTTTTCACCAGCTAGTAGCTGGCTAGCCGCCTTTCACTTGCATTCTTTCATTGAGTTTATTTTGGAGTGCACCATCATGTCAGAAATCAGACTGTCCGTCACCATAACCAGCACCCTGCCCTCTCTAGTCAGACACAAGGAGCTGTGCTGAAATCCTGAGATTCCAACCCTGAATTAATTTCATGATTTCTGCACAGTCAGCTAGCTGCCACTGCTGGAGCAGGGGTTCAGCAAGTACCGCAGCCATCTGAATTTGACCACCTGAAAAAAACTGAAAAAACTGGTGGTGAAACTCACCTCTCTCCAACCAGCGGTGAAAAAACTGGCGGGGAACCACCAAGCACAGGGCTCACATTAATATTTCAGCCGTCCTCTTACTGTTTCTCTTTCTGTTGTGAAACACGTTTGACTGGTCTGTATCATTTTTCTGTGTCATTGTCTGTAGCGGTAGGCTAATTCATAGGCATATTTATGAGGAAATCATTTCTGGGCTATAGGCTGCTGCTATTGTGGCCAAAACATTTTTTCCTGTACAATCACCTAGGCTTGTTTAATCCATGAAAAACACAGTATATACCCCAAAATAAAAAGAGCCTGCCAAATTGTTACGAGATGGAGGCTACTGAGGTGAACAGAGAAACAAAAGGTACGAACCAGGATAAACAAGGAAGAGTTATTTAATAAACTATAATAAAATAAGCACGATTACAACGAGTAACAAGAAGCACAAGAGACCACAGCCAGCAAATGTAAGGCACTGAATACGAAAGATTAGACAAGACATAAGTCATTTGCATCTGGTGGCAGCCAAGGGTTATGACACATAGCTAAAATGTAGTTCTTGTCTGAAAATTAAACAGCATAGGTAGGCTTGTTTTATTAAAAGAAAAAATGACATAATATCACGAACATCAACAAATAATAACCTACATTTTGGGCAGTAATTCAATTTTTGTTGGTGGGGGGGGGGGGGGGGGCGGTATGGAACTTGAACATTCGACAGGGGGGCGTTGGTCTACAAAAGGTTGAGAACCCCTGGTCTAGAATGTCATTGTAGCTGTAGCATTAAGATTTCCACTGGAACAAAGGGCACTAATTAGAAACACTAATTAGAAAGGGTGTCCACTGACGTTTGGCCATATAATGTATGTGCAGAGAATACATACCGTATTGACTTGAATACAAGGCAAGGTTTTTTCCCTATTTTTTTGGCCTTATTTTCGCGGACTAGTTAAATGGCTCGGAAAAAAGCATTGCGCTTCGTGAGACTAAATAGCACTAGTTGCTAATTAATCGGATCACTATCAGGCAGCGCGAGGTCTGAAAAGAGGGGATCGCCTTATAATCAGGGTCACCGTATATACAGGTTAATTGGGATGGCAGGTATGCCATCCCGCCAAGTTACGCCTTGGCGGGGGCATACCCCATACCTATACAGCACCGAGAGTTTGGCACTTTTCAGGGTTCCCCACAGAAATAACTACAACAGCCACAGACACTCAGCCCTTAAAAACATTCAATTCTGTACATTCTGACCCCATTTCAACAGACAGATTTCATAAACAACTTCACATGTCCACACAATAAAGCCCCAAACTAAGGGGATTTTGCGTTTTCTCCTTCTTCTTCTTCTTCTTCTTCTTCTTCTTCTTCTTCTCTTTCTTCTTCTTCTTCTCATTCTTATTTTTCCTGCCGCCTATCCCACTAATAACATGTCTCCCCATTGGACATTTTACCGACACCAGCCAAATCTTCACCTACACGAGCCAATCAAAAACTCACATACACACGCAAAATACACATACCTTTTTACTCTGAAACATTTTCAGTACAAACACTTAGTCTGCCTGTGGCCTAGTGGGCAAGGTAACAGTCTTGGAAACACAGGGTCGTAGGTTCAAGCCCAACTAGGAGCGTGTTTCTTCAACCTGCTTTTACCCTCACTAATAATTGTCTACTACTTCTCAATTATTGCTTTTGCTACCCGCCGTTCACCGAACGTATACACTGCATTATGACGTACCGTCTGCACGTTCAATTATTAACCGGCTACAATATTGCCAAGCCATATGGTTTCAACGGGAGCTCTTCTGTGCTTACTCGCCTGTGTTCTTCTTTAAAACCACGGACAGGTTTGCTAATGATATTTCACGCATTGCATAGCTATGTCATGGTGCTGCCCTAACAAAGTCACAGACTGGTAAACCTCCGGTTGAAGGCTTGAATCCCGCCTCGCCCTCAGGCAGATCATTTCCTCTTTTACACTAACGTTTTCTTACGCTTATATTTGCTTTACCAAAACTCACTCACGGCCACCCATATGCATTTCATGACGGCAAATGTATTCATTTTATTAAAAAGTTACACCAGTTCAACGCTGTGCCATTTCTACTAACTATATTTCTTCACTTGGCTACCGTACAAAACCTTCTTATCAGCAAACGCCACGTTTCTACATTCAGGTTTCCTCGCCCTGTTCTCCATCTAGCCACATACAAACAATTACTACGTATGTACGTCCTGCAACTCCCCAATCAAACATTACATTTAAAATCATGATTCACTCATAATTGTAACAACTAGTACTGAACATGAGAAAAACACATCAGTGCAATAGATTTCACACGTTACTTAACCATCCACTTCTATAGCTAGCACTTCATAGCAACTGTTATATATACCGTTCGATAAGGAAAATAAGCTCGCTCATGGTCACTCCATTTACTTCGCACTATACTCTGTGATCATGTTAACCTTCACCTACATGCCCATTCTGCTAAAAACATAATGTTTCAACTACGCAATTTCATCATTTCATCCAAATTTCTCTCACACTGTTGTTATTTTCTCATATGCAAAGCCTGCTGGGACATATGCGTCTGCTCCTATGCTCCACTATCAAGTTTTCCGGTTCTAGCTTAGCAAACAGCGAACAGGATTCCCACCTTCAGATAAGCCTATAAAAATGCCTTATAAACCTTACAAATACTAAAAGTGCATCTCCACGAAATAACAGACAACGAAGTAGGACAGCAGGGTACACAAGTTGCGACCTAGGCAGCTCTAATTCTACGGGCTTGCTGATTCTTTTGTCAATCAAGGCTCGTTGGATGGCCGTCAAATCCGTGAGTACATACACTGGCCATATTTCACCTGCGTTTCTCTTGCGTTTACATTTACGCCACCGCACCCTTTGTCACAGCCACTGTTTTACATATATAGCAAACTGAAACTGCTAAACGGTACATGCTCATCAGACTGTACAAATTCACACAAGGATAGCCATAATCCACAACCGTTTCTTACAGGCTCACTTCGCATTTCTCACTCTCATAATAAAACGCTTTGCAAAAAGAAATGATATCTCATAAAAAACATGTTTTCAACGTACAAAAATGCCAAGTTACTCACACTTACAAGACATACACTGTCTATAACTCATGCATTCAGACTGCCAAAATCCAGGCCTGCCATTAAAAGTATTGATATCAAAATGACGCTAAGTTATGGTACTACAAATAATATAGGCTATCTTGCCTCACCAAAATTAAATAAGATGTATTCCAAAGCAATGCTACCCAATATTTCCTCAATTCTTTCAAGTCACTTGGCCCTGTGTTTTGTAATCTTACCATTTTACAATGTCATGCAAACTTTGTGTCAGATCAAAGTGTCAAATATTTCAAATTGCCTCATGGAACACATTGAAATTCATGTAGAAAACTGCTGGTGAGTAACTACAGGAAGCATATTTCTCCAGAAAACATGTTTATACTTGCTTCTGAACTGAATTTGAGTAAATGTACAAGTTATTGTATATTTGCTACGTACAATAAATACTGCATGTAAAATACATATTGTGCAGCGGAGCACTCTGCCCCATCGTTGCTAGGGGAACAACATGAACGTGATCTGCATAAGCAGGGAGACCTCCCGTAATTTATGTTTATTTCAATTATTTCAATTTATGAAATGTTTCTGCCCCTGCGAATTCTGCCTAACAACAGGTGAGCCACCTGAGATGGCGAAAAAATAATAAATGTAACTGTTAATTGGTTGATGTACGTCTATCGCTAATGCTAGAGCGAGAGCACCTATTATCTTCGACAGACAAGAAAACGTAAATAGATTTGAACTATATATGAAATAGGAGAAATATTGGTAACAACCTGTACCTAGTTATGTAGGAAAACATGTCCTTGTTATCCTTCAGTGGTTATTTTTTCAGTAGTTTCGCGATTTTTTTCTGTGCCGGCAAATAAGTCAGAGGTGGTCCAGCGCTAGCTATAGGGACGTGTATCGACTACCCCATATAAATGAATGGAACTTGACATAAATTTGCTAGCATTTTGTATAAGTGTCCTATCTTGCGTATTTGAGTTTAATATGAGAAAAGGTGGTAGCTATCAGCACGTCTAGGAATCTGTACATATTCACTGTTGTAACCCAAGGCGCAGGACGCAAAATAGCCGTTAGGAAAGCAATTTGAAATTATGAAGCAACCTCTGCGCCATTGCATTTAATAGGTCGCGATGAGATAATTCCAAGCGTGTTGATTATCTTATCTTGTAAATAAGGCTGTATTAATATAACTAAATGTATATGTATGAAGTTGGTTTTTTACACATAGACAGTTTATTATGTGTATTTTTACAGGACTTCCATTTTAACAGGTAACAATGTCCAGTTCTCTATAACAAATACGAAGTAAATACACAAGCGGTTAGGGTGGTCAATACACGCCCCCCCCCTCGGGTGGTCGATAATAGGTGTTCTCACTCTAGCTAGCTAAAGTTTTCAATTTCAAGTTGTGTGATTTTATTTAGATTTTTTAAGTTTCTTAAGTTCAAGTTTGAACGAGTCTTTATTTTATTATTCAGTTTGTAAATCTTTCTGCTCCCTGGCACTTACAGCGCAGCCCATATAATAGAATAGGCCTACCGTAGACTAATTGGCTACCTTTATTTTTTGTGATGGTGACGTCATACAAAACTGCCCCACCAGAAATGCCATGCTAAAATCGCCACTGGTTGTTATCATTGCAGGGAAACTCCGCTGCTATTTTGCCTTTTTGTGTTGCCCGTACTCTTGCCTTGCAGCTTGCGCTTAGAGCACGCTAGCTGTTACTGTCTTGAGTGTAGGGACGTGTCTACGGTTTTATGCTCCGCAATTGTTTGCCTTGGACTGCTTTCTATTGTAGTTTGTTCGTATCTGCTATACGCATTCTTGCTGCGCTCCTTAAGACACCCGGTGCGTGATTGGCTGAATTATCTCTGCACCCGCACTGAGCCCTGCACTGGAGCCTGACTGAAGAAATGTTGATTTTCTTTATTTTGTTGTCCATTTGATTTTGATGGTATTTTGTTCCTTTCTGGTTTAGCCAGGTCCAGTGCACCTTTAAGGGATATTGTAATCTTAAAGACAAACCAACTGTAACTGCCTGTTTTTGTTTTTGAATATATTCCCTGTGTTCTAGATCTCCTTTAGAGCAGTGGGTGGCTGTGCTGTGGGGATTGCCAGTTTAGGGTTCCCCTCCTTTTCACATGCATGTGGCTGAGTGTTGCACTACACCTTAAATTCACCATTTCCTTTGCAGTGAGTGTGTGTGGAAGAGCACGAGCATGTGTGCCGGTGTGGTAAGTAGGTACTCCCTGGTTCCCATAGTAACCCCCCTGTCATCTCTCAACCACCAAGAACTGCCATGTTCACTTCCAAAATGGAGAACTATTATGGTCCGGATCTCCAGTTGAAAGACAGGGTAGACTTAGTGCTGCTAATGTCATCAAAATGGTTCCAGGCCCCACCAGATATGCTAGCAGTCATGTACAAGGCATAAAGTGTGCATTTGAACTCTTCATAACACCATCAATGCAAAAGGATATTCTTGAGATGACAAACTTAAAGGGGAGGCATGTGTATGGTGACAATTGGAAAGAGCTGGATGTGACCCACTAGCAATCCTATGTTGGGTTGCTTATTTTGGCAGGAGTGTACAAGTCAAAAGGTGAAGCAACAGCAAGCCTTTGGAATACTGACACTGGTAGGGCAATTTTTCCAGCCACAATGTCTCTGGAGACATTTCATGTTTTCTCCCACATTATACGCTTTGATGACACGGAAACAAGGCAGGGTCGACAGGAGCGTGACAAACTTGCACCTATCTCGTCTGAATGAAGAATTGGTACACACGGGTACCTAGTTGAGCTGTTATGTTCATTTTTTTATCAAAACTCAATTCTGGTGATTCTGGTGGTCACTTTTTATTGGTGTTTCTTCATTATTGAATAACTGTGATATGTTACTTATTGATGTTCTGAAGTGTTTTCTGAACCTAAACATTTGAAATGTTTGACATTTTAAATATTTTTTCCTGGGGTTAAATTGACCCCGAACATAAAATGTTACTACTCTTGATAATAAAAGGTGTGTTTCTTTCCAAATGTTATTTTTCTTTTTTAATGAGCACTTAATACCAACATAAAGCCCTGCAAACACCAAAACATACTTTGTTTTCCATTTTAGGTCAATGAATGAGATTGTACAGTCATTTGCATATTTCGCAATAGTCATATAAAATCAATACTTGATGTATAAGGAGAGGATGGGGGGAGTCATGTTTTATTTACTGGGCTATTAAGATAGTCAGTAGAAAGGCCTAAAGTAGCTGAGAGAGAAACTTTGGTAACACTTTCAGTTACAATTATTTTCTGCAGGTTTATGTTGCTGGGGTCAAATTGACCCCAAACATAAAAGTTGTTAGTTAATTTGAACATAATAGGAGGGTGAAAAATCGCTCCATAGGGGACGCGATAGTGCCATTGCTTGGACCCCTCCCAACGCCGCTTGCGGCTTTAATTTAATTTTTTATTTGTCAGCGCATAGAACTCTCACCATTGTTTTTACATTCATTCTGATGTCGCCTAAATGCCTTTTATGTTCATTTGGTGCAAGTGGCTCATCCGCCACAATCTCTTTTCTCCGTAAAGGGAAGGTTCTGGTCGTCTCTTGAATTTGCTGCCAATCAGCCTTCCTCTTCAATTCGGCAACCATGGCTGTTCTTTCCTCGTCAAGGGATCAGTGTGTTCTTCCTTCAGGAATGTCTGGCAGGAAATTGACTTCTGATTTTCTGGCCCTCTTCAGTTTTCTTGTCCCAGGTGAACTAGATGTACACAAGTTGATCTTGAGCTCTGGGAATCCAGCCACTCGTAGCTTCTGTCTGAAGTCACCCATTTTTAATTTATAATTTAAAATCTTCCAGCAGTACCACCCATTCACAGACTCTGGTTCCTTCAGACATTGATGCTTGTTGATGAGAGCTTGTGCCACTAAGTCATAGTCCTCACTTGTTGGGTATGGGTTGTGGACATAAATGGCTTCTGCCAATTTATCCAAAATGTCTGATTTCATGTCTTTGGATGTGTCAAGAAGGGTTCCATCTTTTATTTCCTTGCTTCAACTTTAGCTCAACATCAAATTAAAAAGTAGGGATGTCAAATGGCCGAGGCAGCTGACGAGGAGGTCTGGTAGTCGGGCTGTCCTTAGGGAATGTGGAGGATAGGCTTGCAGTGTCCAAGGTTGAGTCTATATGATACGATTCAAGAGACTTATTGTACACTTTCAAAGTCACTTTATCTTTACATGCTACTCAAATTGCAAAGCTCGTTGTCGAATTCTGGATCTTGAAATTGCACCACCAAGTCCCCTTCCAATCCAAGCTTGTTCTTCAGGATCAAGTGTAGACCATCAACATTCTCTGGCATGTTGTCAGTGGTGATCCTCCGAATGTCCTCTTGCCCAAGGATAACGCGTAGCAACATGGTAACTCTAACTAAAAAGAAAAAACAAATTTTCAGTTATAAACATGAGATGTCATGATAACATATTATACCACATTGAACCCATCACAGCAGTAACTTCAACAGGTCTAAATCAATTTGCCCAAATTCTTTAACATATTGACTCTTGCATGGAGCAGCATGATATATAGTAGGCAATGATGATCTGTCTCTAACAGCTAAATTCGCAATAGATTGCACATAATTTGTTTCTTTTTTGAGGTGCTTAAAGGGTTACAGACCTCAAAGTCATCAATATACAAGTCCAGAAAAATACTTAGATCTTCACCAGAAAGAAGTGGATTTTCTTTACAGTATGATGCATCAATAAAGGATTTGTACTGGCCAGATTGTGATTTTTGAGTTTCTTCTAAAACTCAATTCAATAACACCTGAAGAACACCTAAGATTGGCACATAAACAAATGTTTGTTTTGATGACAAATCTAAAACATGGATCTAATAAACAAATCTAATTCAACTGGGTTAATTACACAGACATTTTCTTTGAAAAATGATAACCTTCTGTTGTCAGTTCCCAGAGACCCACCTTCTGAACGACAGCTGAAAGCTGTCTAGCACAAAATATCTTGAACTACATTCAGAGTGTTTTCATCAGTGTTACAACCATGCTGCCGCAATACTTTGTCTAGAGTCTTTTTGTTTAGCTCATTCACAAAAACAGGGTTCCCAACCTTTCTTCCCCAGAGCCCCCCTAACTTACACCTGATGGAATTTGTGACCCCCCTCCAAATAGGCTATTAAACAAAAAAATGATACATTTCTGTCTTTTTATGCCTTTAGGCCATAACTCCCACACCATAAATCAGATCAACACAAAACTTCATCGACCGATGCATCTGAATGTGCTCTACAACTTTGCTATTGTTCCTATGTTCGCCATATTGTTTGCCCGCCATTTGGACTTTTTTATTAGTTGCGGCGCGGAAACGCTGCAGCTCTAGATCTAAGTGTTACGACATGCCGTCGGGGTGTTACGACATAGTAAAGGCTTTACGGCAAGCGGCTAGGAGACATCCATGGCGATACAACTAAGTAATCCGACACCGTCAGGTCTAGATTTTATCAGTGAGGGAAGGGTCTGAACTTCATAATGGACAATATTATCAATCTGGGCATTCATAAAAATATGCTTTCACCACTCAAAAATCGTATTCCGTCATAGCAAAAAAGATAAACCCGATAATAGCCCTAAGATATACCAATACAGCAGTGAAAACGCTGCTCACTGAATAACGAAATAAACAAGACAAAGTTTTAAAAAATGATACCATGTCATTGTACAGTCAATATCTGGGACTAAATATTGAATAAATATACAACCTTACCATTGGTTTTATGCATAGAGATGTCCCTTTTGAGGCTGAGTGGTCATATATTGTCTTGGACAATCCGTTTGTGAAATATACACGCATTTTTTTTGAATGTGTAACGATAATGTGGAACTAAAATTTAAAAAAAAATGGAGACAATTTACTTGACGGATCATTAGATCAAATCTGATTGGTTACCGCGACGTGGCGTGGGGGTCAAAGTTAAAATCTCCCCCGCGGCCTCTCCGCCTTTTGCCGCGATGCCTGCAATCCCAACATGCCTTGCGGGGGGCCACCCCCACCTCTCATTCAAAATGAATGGAGGCGGTGTTGCCGCGCAGCGGATCACCCTACTGTTGTTGTCATTGATCAGGGTACACAAACTGATGAGTCTGTGTTTTGTAGTTCAGGGCTTACAATGGACAACAGCACACAAACGGCATACAGTGACACTGTGCTAAAGACTAAAATTGATCTGATGATTGAAAAGAAATGACTGAAGCAGGCTGCCACCACTGTGGTTGATTCCAGCAGTGGACCCAAGAACCTTCTCCTCTCTTGAGTCTGAATGGAATCAAAAACAATGATAACCTGATGAGATATTTTACAGGTTTGACATTTCTACACTTCATGGCTCTGTTTAATTTTCTTGGGCCTGCTGTGAACAAACTTAAGTATTGGCAGAATAAAAAACAAGACTCAGAGGAATCAGACAGTGACAGCCGAAGCCCTTGTGGTACAAAACCTATTGACTGCCTTTTTCTGTGTCTTGTGCGTTTAAAACGTGGATACTGCATTCTGTCCATGAGTTACTTTTTCAAAATATCAGAGAAAACTGTTCGTAACATATTCACAACATGGCTGCAGTTTCTGTACCATCACTTTAATGATTTACATGATCGAATGTTTCCCACTCGAGCTCATCTGAAAAAATGAATGCCCAAGTCAATGTTTGGTTTCAGAAATGTCTGATGTTCTGTGGACTGCACAGCATTCTTTGTTCAGATGCCAAGAGATTTCAAGCAACAGGGAAATCTGTTCTCCAATTATAAACACCATCACACATTTAAGCCTTTAATTGCTGCAGCTCCAAATGGGGCAGGTGTTTTTGTGTCTGATCTCTATGAGGGGGCAATAACAGATAATTACATTTTTGAACAGTGTGGTATTCTGGATCATCTCTGCCCTGGTGATCTCCTCCTTGCAGATAGGGGATTCACTGTTGAGGACTTGCTTCTTAGTCGTCAAGTGAGCCTAAGTATTCCTCCATTTTTGAAAGGGAGGAAGAGATTGAGTGCTGAAGAGGAACTACTTACAAAAAGATTGGCACGGGCAAGAATCCATGTTGAGCGCTATAAAGAATGCATCAAGAAATTCAAGCTTATCTCAGGCGTAATACCTTTGTCAATATCCCACCTTGCATCCCAAGTAGTGTTTGTTGCTTGCTGTCTTGTGAACTTTCAGGACCAATTAACCAAGTAGTGCAAGTAAGAAATGTACAAATGTTTCAATTTTCTGTCTTTATTTTTTGTTTTATCTCTGGTAATGTACCGTTGTGAACTTGGTTTTTAAAGCAATGTTTGTATGTTTTGATTGATGCATGCCTTCTTGGCCAGGTCAGTGTTGTAAATGAGAATTTGTTCTCAATCACTTTTACCTGGTTAAATAAAGGTTAAATCAAATATAACAATAAAACAATATAACAAATATAACAAGGGTGATTGTGAGGAATATGATGAAATGAGGCTGAATGCATGTTGTTTAAAACAAGTAAATAGCAATCTAGCACTGAATCTTTTGATCACACCTCCATCATACCTGACAAGTATATGTACACCAGCAGTATTTTAAATCAAATGTCATATTTCTGTCAAGATTTTTTCCCTCTTTTTACAGGAGGAAAGGCTTAAGATTTCTTGCAGTTTTCATTTCAAAGAACTCTGCTGAGACAACTCTATCCCAGAAGATGCATAGACTATCAGTTCTTCACATTTCACAGGGTTCTTCTGGATTCTCTCCACAGAAATTCCACCTTTCTCTGACCACAGAACAAAGTCACACCACTCACGGCTAGTCACAGCCATTTGAAGCTGGACTTGATGATAATATTGGTGCATTTATTTCTAGTATTTCATAGCTTTAGAGTTCCTTGTTCTGTCAGATTAACACATGACCCTCGCAACTCCTGCCGAGTAACATCACCATTTTGAATGGCAGTGTTCACAGAGTCAGGTCTGAATTTCTGTAGGAATTTAAGGATTTTGATTTCCAGCAGGCCACCAGGAGTGGTCTCGGAGGGGTCATAAACAAGGCCGTCAGGACTACACCCTATTTCGGGAAAATCCCTATTAACCCACATTCCAGTTTTTTCAACAGTGCTACCTGGTACCCTCTTGGAAAGGATGTGCTTGTACTCCTCCCTTGCACAGTCCTCCTTCTCTATTCCAAACAGCATGTCAGACGTTGATACATTGTTCATGTTCCACATGTTTTTGCAAAAAATATTTAATACGATCTGATGGTCCATCTTCGATATCTTTGATGACTCCTTAGTGGTTGAGGCAGTCAGTCGACAATAGCAATTACCATGCCATAAGTCACTGCTGTTTTGACATTCTGTACCTGCAATCATTTGGCACTGCTCATTGACACAGAGGTTCTGTTTCAGAATTTCCCTTAGTCGACCCAGTTCTTGTTTTCGATCATCTGTGAGGGTGTAATCTTCATACACATGCATCAACTGTGTCTGCCATATACTGATGACTCCAGTATTATAGTTAGCTGTTTGCAATTCACCAAGAAAATTGTTCACTTGTTCATTGCTGACTCCTATCTCTTTCTTAGGCCTGGGGTCAAAATTCAGAACACTGACAATTTTTAGCATAACCTTTCCTTTTTACACTTGCAAGGGAGGTCAGTGCATGCTGGTTTATGAAGAGCAGTGAGGAGCAGAGCAGCAACATGACTGCAGTAGCCAAGGGCAGAGGCCTTGCAGTCACAGTTGCCATCTATCACAGAGCCACTTCGTGCAGATAGTGTCACCAATACATTGTGTTGTTCATTATTCATTGACACCTTGCCTTCTCTGTCGTTTTCATAAAGATGCACTTTCCATCATTTTGGAGATAAATCTCATTAACAAAGCCAGAGTTACGATATTGCTCCCCACGTCAAAGGGGTTTCTCAGTAGTCTGGTCATTGTCTGAAGTCTCAATTGATTCCACCAACCAATGGTAGATGTGTCCATAGTTGAATGACTCTGGTCGATCTGCAGTACCAGTCAGAGGTTTCCAATCAGTTATTAGTATGATGGGAGGAGATGGTTGTTGACCTTTCACTGCACACAGTTTGTCCTGGTACCACTTTCCATCATCAATGGCAGGATCTATGAACTTTTCACGTCCATCTTCTATGCAACGTTTGATACTGAAAATATAGGTAATTATTTTATGGGCTATCCTTTTGCTGAAAAATGGTCAAAATCATAATGCTCTTTTAATTAAACATTGGGCTGAATTATGCTGTATACAGCTTTCATACTTCTTTTAATTACGGCATTAACTATGAATTAAGTCAACCCGCTTTTTTACTGACTGCTGTTATGAAGTTGTTTTTTTTTCATGAAGATGCAACTTTATTTAACTTTAACAATGTATGCCTCTGGATACTTAACACTCTGGTGGACTAAACGAGGAGTGCAACCTTACAGTAAGAAAATGGCAAAGACTATGCTTGGGCAAAGGCATTTGTTTTTTTCCTTGAAAGCAGATTCAGTCAAGGTTCAAGGTGTTTATTTGTCACATACATACAATACAGCTTTTGTAACACTGAAGCAGTGAAATTCTTGTGCTACAAGCTTTTTCAACAGTGTGCAATGACAACAATAATAATAATAATAATAATAGTAATAATTTATAAAGGTTAAAAAAGTAATAGTATAAGAAAAAGAAGGATAATGATAAAATAGAAACATAAGAACAATACAATAGCCAGCCAGCGAGGAAATGGGCTAGCATTTCCTTCCTATCCTGTACTACTTAACAAAAGATCTGCAACATCCTACAGAAGTAGCCTCTACACACCGTTAATTTGTGAGGCTGTAATAATGTACAGCCTATATACATATATTTGTGATAAATAACATATACACATATTTATATATGTGATAAAATAGAGCATTCATATACAGTCTACAGTATATACATACAGTGAGCACCGTAATTCATTGAACAATGACACATTTTTTGTTATTTTGGTTCTGTACTCTAGCACTTTTTAGTTTGAAAGGATACAATGACAATGAGGTTGAAGTGCAGACTGCCAGCTTTAATTTGAGGGTATTTTCATCCATATCAGATGAACTGTTTCAAACTCAAAGTGCTAGAGTACAGTACCAAAATAACAAAAAATGTGTCACTGTCCAATGAATTATGGTGCTGACTGTATATATGTGTATCTATATACAATAAATAGGTAGTGCAATAACAAGTGAAGGTAAAGTGAGCAGTGCAGTGATATAAATAAATGCTGAATACTGTGGGTGCGCACATGGAGTGCCAGTGTGTGCAACGATGAATGGGGGGGGGGGGGGGGGGGGGGGAGGTCACAGTCTGTACAGCCTACGTCAGTGTTTTGCAATGACAATTGCATTTGTGGCGCTTTATTTCTTCCAGAATTATGAATAAAAATATTCTAAGCTAGTATTGTAAATGGTACAAATGTCTTGCTTCATTTAAGCCAGCTTTCAAGTCTCTGTGGCGTTCACATCTGGAGTTGTAAAGCTTTAGATAGGGTACCCCCTAAATGGGCAAGGATTGGCCAGATTTGACATGTGGGCTAAGGGGTTAATGCCTTAGCGCACAAAACTTTGAGGTCTTTGTCGCTGTAAAAAACATTGACTGCTCACGGTGTCAACACAGTCATACCCCTCCACATTTTAATTTATTTCTGATGCTATAGTCTACTTTACTGCATAAAAGCATAAAAGACAGGAGATGCAGCAGAACCATTTCTATGAGTGTATAACTCGTCCAGGTGCGTAGAACTGCCGAAATCCATCCCGCTAGAGTTCGCTAAGTATCTGCGTTCATTTGCTAATTGCATACCGCGTTAGATTTAAACTTTTTCCCTGTGTGGTAACTGTTCTTTGTGTTAGGTTTCTATCTGCCGCTTTTTGATTCTTAGAATTGATAGATTGGCTACTTGGGCTTAGCGATTGTGATTATTGTATTATTACTGACTGTGAACCCATGTAATCAGCGCGTTATTCGATTCAGGTTTTCAATTGCTAATTAGGTACACTCGGAGCGACGCTAGCGTTGCTCCCTCCTAGTTTATGTGTCAGCTCCCCATTCCAGTCTGCTCTCTCCCCCTCAGAACGCGCTTCCAGCGACGTGGCCCCCTTCGACAACGGAACCTCTCTAACCTCTGCTACCCCCCGCTGACCCCCTGTGAGAACTTCACGGTCACAGGGGGGCTATGAAACTGCCAGTCTGCTACACACAAGGCGGACTTCATTTCTGCCTATGCCTCCCTCCTATCCCTGCAGTTCCTTGCCCTCACAGAGACCTGGATCACACCAGACAACTCTGCCACTCCTGCTGCCCTCTCGTCCGCCTACTCCTTCTCCCACACCCCCCGGCGATCTGGCCGTGGTGGTGGTACTGGTTTACTGATCTCCCCCACTTGGAAATTCTCTGTTCTCCCCCTCCCTGACCTGTCTATATCCACTTTTGAATTCCATCCTGTCTCTATCACCTACCCTACTAACCTCTATATTGTTGTTATTTATCGTCCCCCGGGGCCCCTGGGAAGCTTCCTGGATGAGCTAGACACCCTGCTCAGCTCCTTCCCTGAGGACGGCACCCCGCTGATCCTCCTGGGAGATTTTAACATCCACCTAGAGGCCTCCCAGTCTGCTGCCTTCCTACCACTGCTGCACTCCTTCGACCTCTCCCTACAACACTCTCCCCCAACCCACAAGGCAGGCAACCTCCTAGACCAGATCTTCCTGAGGAACTGCTCCAGCTCCAATCTCACGGTTACCCCCCTGCATACGTCTGACTATCACTTCATCTCCTTCTCCCTCCCTCTCGCTCCCCATCCTCTCCTCCTCCCACTCCCACTGTCACTGTCCGCCGTAACCTCCGCTCCCTCTCACCCTCTCCTCTCACTCCCAGAGTGACTGCTTCCCTCCCCCCTCTTCAATCATTCTCTAAGCTCTCCACTAACTCTGCATCCTCCACTCTAACTTCATCTCTCTCCTCAGCACTCGACTCCCTATGTCCTCTTGTCCCTAGGCCAGCACGTTCATCCCCTCCCAGTCCATGGATGTCTGACATCCTACGCACCTCCAGGGCCAGCCTCCGCGCTGCTGTGAGGAAGTGGGGCAAATCCAGGGACCCATCTAACCTTTCAGCCTATCAGTCTCTCCTGACAGCGTTTTCTTCTGCTGTCACTGCCGCTAAGGCAAACTTCTATCAAACTAAAATTCATAACTCCATTTCTAACCCTCATCAGCTGTTCTCTATTTTCTCCTCTCTCCTCAGCGTGCCACCTCCCCCACCCCAGTCTTCCTTCACTGCAGATGAATTTGCAGCATTCTTTGACGAAAAGATCGCAGACATCCGCAGCTCCTTTGCGCCCTCCGCCCCGTTTCTCCACATTTTCTCTCCTCACAGACTCTGAAGTTTCCCAGCTCTTGCTCTCCCACCGCCCTACCACCTGCACCCTCGACCCTATCCCCTCATCTCTCCTCCAGGCAATCACACCAGACATCCTCCCATTTGTCACCTCCCTCGTGAACTCCTCCCTATCTTCTGGATGTTTCCCCTCATCCTTCAAGAGGGCCCACATCACCCCGCTGCTGAAGAAGCCCACACCTGAGGTACATCCAGAGCTGGATGGACAGTCACCACCTGAAGCTCAACCCGGGAAAGACAGAGCTAATCTTTATTCCTGCTCTAACCTCTCCCCTCCTCGATTTTTCCATTTCCCTAGGGGACACCTTAGTGACATCATCACCCTGTGCCAAGAATCTCGGAGTGGTGATGGACAACAGGTTGTCCCTCTCCAAGAACATCGCAGCAGTAAGCCGGGCGTGCAGATTTTTCCTGTATAACATCCAGAGAATCCGCCCCTTTCTCACCACCTACTCAACCCAGCTCCTGGTCCAAGCAATGGTACTATCCTGCTTGGACTACTGCAACTCTCTTCTGGCTGGACTACCTGCATCTGCTATCAAACCCCTGCAACTCATTCAGAATGCTGCAGCTCGTCTGGTCTTCAACCTCCCCAGACACTCCCACGTCACTCCCCTGCTCACTACCCTCCACTGGCTGCCTGTTATAGCTCGCATCAAATTTAAAACATTGGTCCTGGCATACCAGGCAGTCAAGGGATCAGCCCCAGCATACCTCCACAAGATATGCAAACCCTACATGCCAGCCAGACCCCTCCGTTCTGCTACCGCAGGACGCCTGGCACCTCCCCCTCTTCGCATCTGCGCTTCCTGAACACGTCTCCTGTCTGTTCTGGCCCCACGATGGTGGAATGACCTCCTCGTGGAGGTCAGAACAGCTGAGACACTGACCCATTTCAAGCGACGACTGAAGACTCACCTCTTCAGGCTGCACCTCTCCCCATCCCTCCCTACCTCCCCGTAATCTATTAAATGACTGTAAGCTTAGGACCGGTACTTCTCTCTAGGGTTTTCGACATACTTGTTCCTCGTTATGGTTATACACTTTGTTGTACGTCGCTCTGGATAAGAGCGCCTGCCAAATGCCTGTTATGTAATGTAATGATGTCACCAAAACAGGTCAAAGAATGTAGCTTTGAGAGCCAGTTCAACTTTTGGCAATTATTTTACTAGGACTTCCACTTTCACTGCTACTCCTCAAATACTTGGAGAACTGTAATAACTGGTAGTACAACACACGACTTTACCCTTGCATAAAAATCAATAAGGAAGTGTGATAGCTAATATGTAACAGAATTATAACGCAATACAGTCAATACTAAACAGAATGTTTGAACTGAAAGGCGCATCAACAAACATGCTTGTTGGAACAGTTGAATTAAAAAAATAATTGAAACTCAGTAGTATTGAAACTCAGGTTCAAATCCTAGTTGGAACCATTTAATTTTTACACATTTTAAACAAGGGGCATTTGAAACATCTGAAATTGTACCAATCAAAAACGAGGCAGAACCATGAAGCTCTGCACGTGGTGATCCCTCTCTGCCTACCAATGGACAAAGTGATGTCTCATACCTGTCAAAGTTTTTTCTGCCAAGACTTTTTTTGAGGTATGAAAGTAATTCTTTTAATCTACAGTATTTTCCTTATACTGTCTAAACCTTTAATGTCTATGAATTTAAATCTGTCTAGTTTTGATGACCATTCTGTTGGCTAACATTTGATGTCTTTGTCAAATATTAGCTAGCTTTGTTGTTTGTAGCTAGCAGGGTAGCTTGTGTCATGGGTGGTACGGTTGGGGGCAAGTTACAATTGCCCGTGACACCATCAAAATGGTGTCTGGCTTAGTAATGACATAAAAATAGATTATTGTTTTTTCTAATGATGTCAGAAAAGTGTTTTGTGTTCTGTTTAAATATTTAGTCCTTATACCAATTCCCCATGTGTATCACAGTCCTGGTCGATGCGCTATCCTTCTGTTGGTTTGGGGAGGGTGTAAACTACTACATGCCTCCTCTGATACATGTGGAGTCGCCAGCTGCTTCTTTTCACCCGACAGCGAGGAGTTTCACTGGGAGAGCGTACAGCGCGGAGGTTCAGGCTATCTCCCCCAGATCCCCTCCCTGCTGAACACGTGCCCTGACCAACCAGTAGGAGTCGCTAGTACAACAATCAGGGCTCATACCCTCACCGGCTTCCCACCCGCGAACACTGCCAATTATGTTCATAGGAACGTCTGACCAAGCCGGAAGTACCGCTGCCGGGGATTGAACCCAGGTCTCTGCGATAGTAGGCGAGTGCTTAGAGGCCCAAGAGGTTAAAGTTTTTTCCTCTCAAACTGGTGACTAGGGTTCAATTCCCGCCAAGAGCCAATTTCTCATGCTTTCAAAATCTTAAATGTCTATGAATCAGAAGTTGTCTTAACTTTAAATACTGCCATATTGGATAAAAATTAGCATTTTTCAACTATTATTTTTGGTTTGTAGTAGTAGTATTGGCACTCAGATTCAAAACCTGGTTGGAACCATTTAATTTTTACACATTTTACAGAGTACATTTTACTCTCTGTTCACAGCATGCCTAGGTTCAGACCAAGGAAAACAGCAAGGGGAGTGCCACTGTCCATATTGGAGGTTGCGTCCAATGATGTGTCCAGGGGTAACTCAGTGATGGCTGTGGCAAAGTCCTATGACACCTGTCATGTGACCTTGTACCGCTTCATAAAAAAGGTGAAGTTTCAGGCAGGAGAAAGACAGGGAACAGCAGCCCCAACTGCAGGCTACAACCCAGCTAGTAAGGTTTTCTCAGTGGAGCAGGAGATCAAGTTGGTGGAGTACCTGAAGAGGCATCAGAACTGTATTATTGGTTGTCTCCTAAAGAGGTGAAGTAGAATAGGTCTACAGTAGAGTTGGAGGCCACACAATGTATTTTATAAGCTATTTATTATTTTGCTCTGTGTGTGTGTGTGTGTGTGTGTGTGCGTGCAAGCGTGCGTGCGGTTGTGTGTGTTGGTGCCAAAACATAACCATGTTTAGGGCTACCATAAGCCTAGGGCCAGCTCTGGGTCTACACAGTGAATGCAAAGAATACAGTAGCAACATAGCAACAGTGGAGTAAGATGCAGTTGTTATAACAAGAACTACCTTTAATAAATATATTAAAAACAGTGTGTATATATATATATATATGTGTGTGTGTGTGTGTGTGTGTTGGAAGTAAATTCATATAGCATTGAATTCATATAATTAATATAACAGTAAATTCATAAACCAAAAACCATGCTTAACATACAACCTTTTTTCCCCCCAGACACGCAAGCTTGCCTACCAATTGGCTGTGGCATATGATCTTAAGTTCTCAGCTTCATGGAGTGCCAATGAGATGGCAGGGCCAGATTGGCTTACTGGCATTCTTCAGAGGCACTCTACACTTTCTATCCGCAGTCCCCAGGCTACAAACCTTGCCAGAGCCACAAGCTTTAACCAAACCAATGTGGGAAGGTTCTTCAGTAATCTGGAAGAGGTCGTGGAGAGATACGGTTTCAGTGCAAAAGACATATGGAATGCAGATGAATCTGGAATAACTACAGTCCAGAACCCCGGCAGGGTACTGGCAAGACGGGGTGCCACACAGGTTGGAGCTGTGACCTTTGGGGAGTGTGGTTCTCTGGTGACCACTATGGTAGCCATCAATGCCTTGGGTAACACCATTCCTCCCCACTATATCTTCCTAAGGAAGAACTTCCATCTTCACTTTGTCAGAGATGGACCCCCTGGGTCTATTGGGATGGTCTTCCTGCACCACTTTCAAGCTCACACATGATCCAGCCCTCAAGCCAAAGTCTTGCTAATTCTAGACAACCATGCCTCCCATCTGTCAGTGGAGGGGATTGATTTTTGTAAGAGACATGGCATTTTGCTCTTATCTTCCCCCCCTCATCTGGAACACAGTGTTCATGGCCCGATGAAGAAATACGTCAACCATTTCCAGGACAAATGGATGAAGACACACCCTGGGCACACCATAAGCATCTATGACCTCCCCAGGAATAGTGAAGGATGCCTTGCCACTGGCTGCCAGCACCACAAATGCCCAGGCATGCATCTGGCCTTTAAACAGGGATATTTAACCCAACCAGGAATATGCCCCCTCACGTGTCGCTGACCATCCATGCCCACCATTGCCCTCAACCTCTGCCTCAGAGTCTGCACCTCTGCCTCAGGCTCCTTCCCCTCTGCCTCAGGCAACTCCATCTCAGGCTCCTCTGCCCCAGGCTCCTCCATCTCAGGCTCCTCTGCCCCGGACTCCTCCATCTCAGGCTCATCTGCCTCGGGCTCCTCCATCTCAGGCTCCTCTACCCCGGGCACCTCCATCTCAGGCTCCTCTGACCCAGGCTCCTCTGATCCAGGCACCTCCATCTCAGGCTCCTCTGCCCCAGGCTCCCCTGCTTCTGCTTATTGAACTTACCTTTTCATCTCAAGGCCTTTGTGCTCCTTCCACTTCAGCACCAGGGCAATCATCTGAGGTTGTCTTCTCACCTGTCACAATCAGACCTCATCCAAAAGCTTCTCCACGAGTATCAAGAAAAGGAGAACCACAGCAGTCCTAACTGATGCATCTGTCCGAAACTCTCTGCAGCTGGAGAGGGATAGAGCCATTGGATCAATGTAGAAGTATCAAAGAAGATGAAAGTAAATAACAGAAGAGAAGATGATGAGGAAAGTGAAGAGGAGGTATTCTGCATTGTCTGCCTGGAGAGCTACTCCAGATCAAGGGAGGTTTGGATTTCTTATGTATCATGCCACTCCTGGGCCCATGAAGAATGCACAGATGTGAGCAAATACTATTTGTGCCACAACTGTGTGCCCTGCCAACCTCACTTCAGAAAATGATAAGAATAAGAGAATAAGAGTTCCTCCATTTGTTTTAACTCCCATGCGATTGTGTCCCAATTTTCTCATTACATTACATTAAATTACAGGCATTTAGAGGTAGGACTCGATCCAGTCTAGTGCTGTGCCACAGATCCCCATAGCTGCCAGGGAGGACAGGAGGATGGGGTGGTTGACTGTGTCGAAGGCAGCAGAAAGGTCTAGGAGGATCAGGACAGATGAATGGGAGGCTGCTTGTGCGGCGTGAAGCGACTCACTGACTGAGAGGAGTGCGGTCTCTGTCAAGTGGCCAGGTCTGAAGCCGGACTGGTGGGGGTCTAGGAGGTTGTTCAGTAAGAGAAAAGAGGAGAGTTGGTTAGAAGCAGCTCGTTCAATTGTTTTGGATAAGAAAGGGAGAAGGGAAACAGGACGGTAGTTCTGGATGACGGAGGGATCCAGAGTGGGCTTTTTCAGCAGTGGGGTGATGTGAGGCAGCTAGAAGGAATAGGGGAAACATCCAGAGGACAAGGAGGAGTTCACAAGGGAGGTGACAAATGGGAGGATGTCAGGTGTGATAGTCTGGAGGAGAGAGGAAGGGATGGGGTCAAGAGCACAGGTGGTAGGGCGGTGGGAGAGTAGGAGCTGGGAAACATCAGAGTCAGTGAGGGGAGGGAAAGTGGAGAAAAAGGGGAGGGAACAGAGACGGGGGAGTGGGGAAGGGTGGCGGTGGACGTGAAGGAGCTGCGGATGTCTGCAATCTTCTCATCGAAGAAAACTGCGAAGTCATCTCCAGCGAGGGAGGACTGAGGTGGGGAAGGAGGAGTGCTGAGGAGAGAAGAGAAAATGGATAACAGTTGATGAGGGTTAGAGGCAGATTTATGAATTTTTGTTTGATAATTAATTTTAGCAGAGGTTACAGCAGTAGAAAATGTAGCTAGCATAGACTGGTAGGCAGACAGGTCGGATTGAGCCATGGATTTCCTCCACTTCCTCTCCGCTGCACGTAGGCTGGCCCGGTTGGTTCGGAGGGGGTCAGACATCCACGGACTGGGAGGGGACGAGCGTGCCGGCCTGGAGACTAGAGGACAGAGAGAGTCAAGTGCTGAGGAAAGCGAGGAAGACAGAGCGGAGGATGCAGAGTCAGTGGGAAGGTTGGAGAAGGATTCAAGAGTGGGGAGTGAAGCAGTGACACTAGAAGCGAGAGAGGAGGGAGAGAGGGAGCGGAGGTTACAGCGGACCATGACAGTAGGAGTGGATGGAGGGGAGGGAGGGAGAGGAGCAAGAGGGAGGGAGAAGGAAATGAAGTGGTGGTCAGACTGGTGCAGAGGGGTCACTGTGGGATCGGAGGAGGAGCAATTCCTCAGGATGACCAGGTCTAGGAGGTTGCCAGCTTTGTGTGTTGGTGGGGAGTGCATCAGGGAGAGATCGAATGAGTGGAGTAGGGGCAGGAAGGCTGCGGAGTGGGAGGCATCAAGGTAAATGGACTGCATTTATATAGCGCTTTTATCCAAAGCACTCTCATTCGCCAGAGCAGTTAGTGGTTAGGGGTTAGGTGTCTTGCTCAAGGACACTTCGACACGCCCAGGGCGGGGTTTGAACCGGCAACCCTCCGACTGCCAGACAATCGTTCTTACCTCCTGAGCTATGTCGCCCCTGTCGTGGATGTTGAAGTCTCCCAGGAGGATCAGTGGGGTGGCATCCTCTGGGAAGGAGCTCAGCAGGGTGTCGAGCTCATCGAGGAAGCTTCCCAGGGGCCCTGGAGGGCGATAGATAACCACAATATACAAGTTAACAGGATAGGTGATTGAGACAGAGTGGTATTCAAAGGTAGAGATGGAGAGGTGAGAGAGGGGGAGAACAGAGAATTTCCAAGAGGGTGAGATCAGCAAACCTGTGCCCCCACCACGGCCAGATGGGCAGGGGGTGTGAAAGAAGGAGAAGGAGGAGGAGAGGGCTGCAGTGTTGCCTGGTGTGATCCAGGTCTCAGTGAGGGCAAGGAAATGTAAAGAGAGGAGGGCGAAATGAAGTCAGCCTTCCGCGTAGCAGACTAGCAGTTCCATAGCCCTCCTGCGACTGTGAAGTTGTCACAGGGGGTCAATGAGGGATAGCGAAGGTTGGAGAGGTTCCGTTGCTGCGGGAGGCCTCGCCTGCGGAAGCGAGTTCTGTAGGGGAGAGAACAGGTTGGGATGGGGTTGACACATAGCATAGCACCAAACACCAAAACTAATGCTGGGCAAACTACAAAACAGGTAGAAGTCTAATCTAGCTACACTATTGGCAAAAAACAGATACTTAGCCCGCTCTAGGAGAACTTCTGCGGGTCCTGCACAGCTGAGTCCAATTGCACTTTAACTAACTCCAAACAGTTCTAATATAGCGTCGCTCCAAGCCACACTACAAGCCCTAATTATCAAATGAATAGCAGCTGATGACTGAGCAATTACCCCACAAGCCAAGCGGCTAACTAGCTCCACACAATACCTGCCTAATGCAGTCAGAGCAAATGAGACTAATAAGATACTACACAAACAAACACCAAAACTAATGCTGGGCAAACTACAAAACAGGTAGAAGTCTAATCTAGCTACACTATTGGCAAAAAACAGATACTTAGCCCGCTCTAGGAGAACTTCTGCGGGTCCTGAACAGCTGAATCCAATTGCACTTTCTAACTAACTAACTCCAAACAGTTCTAATATAGCGTCGCTCCAAGCCAGACTACAAGCCCTAATTACCAAATGAATAGCAGCTGATGACTGAGCAATTACCCCACAAGCCAAGCGGCTAACTAGCTCCACACAATACCTGCCTAATGCAGTCAGAGCAAATGAGACTAATAAGATACTACACAAACAAACACCAAAACTAATGCTGGGCAAACTACAAAACAGGTAGAAGTCTAATCTAGCTACACTATTGGCAAAAAACAGATACTTAGCCCGCTCTAGGAGAACTTCTGCGGGTCCTGCACAGCTGAGTCCAATTGCACTTTCTAACTAACTAACTCCAAACAGTTCTAATATAGCGTCGCTCCAAGCCAGACTACAAGCCCTAATTACCAAATGAATAGCAGCTGATGACTGAGCAATTACCCCACAAGCCAAGCAGCTAACTAGAGTCCAATTGCATTTTCTCAGTTGTCCGTTTTCCAGTAGTTATTTTTTTTAATAACTGTTGGTTATAGTTTTTTTCTGCGTTGTTTTCTAGAGATAAATTTAGCAGGTTGGGAGCATTGGCAATTCTATGGATTATCAAGTTGAGATGTTTTTAGTCAAATGGTTTGTGACTCACTTCATTTTGTTGTCAGCTACACTGACTTTTTAATGTTGATGATGGGGAAACCCTTTTTTGTGCGATGCTGTTTCTGTTGCTTATTAATTATAAATTGTTTTTTATATTTGTATAATTATATGATTAATTATACTGTTTTAATTAAACTGGAATTAATTGTTCAATGGATATTAAATTGTTTAATCTATATCTATATTCTTGGGAGTTTATTGTGGCCCTTGGTATTTATATGAATGTATTATGTGTGTTGTTACAATTGCCCCCATGTGCTGTTACAATCGACACTGCCTCCATTAATTTTGAATGAGAAGTGGCGGCACACACATGCAAGACATCTTGGGATTGCAGGTGGCGGGGGAGATGGCCGAAGTTCAACTTTGATCCCTAGGCGGGACAACGATGCATCGCGGTAACCAATCGGATTTAATCTAATGATCCATCAAGTAAATTGCTATTAGTTATCATTGTCCAGTCTGAATAAAAATCATTTTTGCAGTAACCTAGCTCTGAAAAATGTTAGTCAGCTGCCTAGCTAGGCTGTCTAATGTTTAGCTAGTGAGTAAGAACCAACAATAACAACAAAAACGTATTACTTGCTAGTTGTTTGTGATCGTTTCTACCAGCCACCATTGGTGTGACCAATGAACTGTATAAGAACTAGAAGGTAGTCATGTGGTTGCATTCAATTAAATTCTATTCAATACATCCACATGTGGCACCACCACACGATAGCTGCCTCGGCCCAGAAATACAATTATTGGGGAGTCTGTCATGTATTTCCTATGAATATTGTGGAAATTTATCAAACCAATTATGTGCCAAGGCTCACATTGTGGTAATAAATAGAAGAAGGCAATAACATGTAACATTTTTCCTGGATCAAAACATTTTCTGGGCTGAACAGAATAGAAAAAATATGACCAAATATCACTATTCCGATTGCATTGACTGGGCGCACTGATCCCTGATTGATTAAGAGCAAAACCGATGATATTTGTAACAGGATCACGAGATAACCTTGTAACCTAACATAGTAGCTTCACAGCTTCATCATGTGATGGGGCCTGTCTACACAGTTGCTTCATTTTCTTCTCAGACCACATTTACAGAACTGTGGGTACAGCTAAATATCTTGCTAGCTATTTGTTATTTAACACTAATGAATTTCGCTAGCTTAGCTAGCTCGCAACTGTTGCCTTGTGCACTAGGGGTGTGCAGAGACGTCATTATTTGTCTCTGTATCTGTATCAAAATGATTCGAATATTAGAATCTCTTTGTATTCGGATAGAAGACCGGAAGTGGGCGTGGTTTATACCGGAAGTCATGTGTTGTATTTTCTAACCTAATATTCATTTGGCAATGCAATTGTTGTGCCTTTAATGTATCAAATAGATTTAATATTGGCATATAATTATGAAATATATTTCCACATCCTCATACTGTACTTTTCATCTGTCTCTCTTTTTATTTTTAACTAAAGTAAGTTTTATGAACTGTCTGAACCCCCCCCCCCCCCTCCCCACCCCCCCTTTAACTGGGGGACACTGAACAATCAGAAACTGAAAAAATGTTTTATAAATCAAAAGATTCTGTTTTGCATTGGAAATAGAAACTACAGTAAAGGTATATAGAAAAATATCCTTCAATTGAAGGGAATAATCTTAAATTCCAATGGTGCTGCGTTCACGTTTCTTGATGTGTTAACGTTACTGCAGTTCGCTAGGGAAACTTGAATTACTGCTTTACAACAGTAATTACATAACAGTAATACATGAACTTTTTTGGACTAAGTTTTGATAGACTGCAAACCATCTGAACCCCACCACCATCCCTAAGCTTCATTTTGATGTATAGGTTGCAGGGGTTTGAAAGAAATCCAGCTACCACACCAGGCTTTTGTCTTGCTAGCTCTCGCATCTGACGTCTCCTCCTCCTCGATGCGAGAGTTTCTCTGAGTGATAGCCGGGAACGGTCAGCTCTCAGCTCGCTGCCTGCTGTGCGCTGACTCGGTGGGGGGGCGACTACAGAATATAGCGATCGCTTTTCAATAATGTGTTGTAGGCTAAATGAAACGACTAGTTAGTGAAATCAAAGTCCTATGTTGTAAACAGAACGGGCATTTTTATCTTGTGGCCATCCACAATGATATGAATCGATTTGAAGAAACATAATGGCTGACGCACAGACCTTATTTATTAAACGTTTTGCAACGCAGTGGCTCAAAGTTTGTTTGTGTGTGTGTGTGTGTGTGTGTGTGTTAGTGAGAGAGAGAGATAAACTTAATAGCCTGGCTATAACAAACTATGCTTGTAAAAAATAATGACCACTGATTGGTCAGGCACCCCTTCTCCGCTGCAGGAGTCTCATGCACACACAAGAAGCGCACTCATTCAACTTTCAGCTTGAGCCACGTTTCCACCGCAGGAACTTTACCCCGGAACTAGGAACCTTTTGAGGAACTCAGTGCGTTTTGACCGCAGGAACTAGGGTCTAAATTTAGTTCCGGGGGGTAGTACTTTCCAAAAGTACCAGAACCTTTGGGGTGGGGTGCAAGCGCTAAAAATTTCTGATTGGTCGACTACTGCAGTGTTTTATTTCAACCGCCATGTTTAAAAATCTGCAGCCGCAAACCGATTTATTTTCATAATAACTTCAAATCAAACTTGTATGTTATGCGGCACAGTAGCCTAGTTTTGGTTATAGCCTTGCAACGTCTTGGAATTATAACGTGTGCTCTTCTGTTCTTTTCTTGCTTTAGTATTCGTTTTATAAAATGCTAAGCATTCGTGCTGGGACAGCATATTACATACCAAAACATTCAAATGGATTAATTCGGTTGCTGAATATTTTCTTCCGGATTTTCTTTGTTAGCCCGTTGTAATTGACTCAAAACGTTTGATACAGTTATGTGAGGTATGCGGTAGTTCTGTGTAATTCACATTGGTGATACAGTAAAAGCAAACTGGAAATCACCTTCCGCACTTTTTGTCAGGGTAAAATAACAGGTTAATTCTAGTAATCGTCCCTTTAGCTTTTTCAGACTGCTGTAATTTTACTCTGCCATTCTTCAATTCCACAAAAAGACCAGGAAGACTATGGACTAATTTATGGTGCATGGTTCGCTAGCAGTAACTTTGAAGGAAAGCAAACGGTGGCTGTACCACTGCTAATTTAAATTTTCACGCAAGTCCGAGTTTTCGTTCTATTCTTGTCATTTTGCGATTAGCCTATATGGAATTGACGATGAGAAAGTAATCAAACAGCAAATTGTTTACAACGTGTGCATGTTTTCTGCTGTTGTTGCCAGTTATAGTGGAAATGTGAATGCATTCTGTCGCCTCGGATGTCAAGACATGAAAGTGAATGTTCGCATTAAAACATAATGAATGTGTTTGAGGATATATAAAACAGTTACAATCTGACTATTGGCCTGTTATATCCTATTTGTTGCATAACAACGGTCCAAGTTCAACTGCCAATGACAGTTTTGCTTGACAACGGTAAAATATGCCCAAACGGCTGCAGAAGAATATTTCAATTCCAGGTGATTAAATCGATAAAAATCAATAAATACAAAAGTAACCATATATATAATCATTGTTGGTAACCCGTTGTATATAAGTGGAATAAACCCCTCCGGGCTGTCCCGGTTATTAGAAAATAATGTAGGCTACTTCGGTGGTAGTATGGGGTTACAGAAGAAATCATAGGACAGATGGATCGACGACAACGTCGCTTTTTCATACGTCAGTGGGCTAATTTGCCTAATCTTCGCGGGACTAAGATATTTGTATCACAAATTATATGAATGATTGTTTGTGTCGTTAAACCTACGTATTCTTTAACATTCAACTCGCAATGAGTAACATTCACGCTACGTTAGTCTCAATGCAGGAGACCTTCCAAAACCTCCAGTCAAGAGTAGGCTAATGTCAATAAGTTAAATTAGCAATATATCCTCAAAAACATTAAGTTACAGTTTGTTTTTATAATTATGATTTATTTTGGTGGGGTGTTTGTGATTATAATCAGTCCTGTTAGCGGTTATGTAAATGAATCTGATCTCTTTAGCTAGCTAACTTTGTGCACATAGCAGCTGCAGTAGGCTAGTAATAATGGTATAATATAGCCTACTGCAGCTGCTATGTGCCGGAGTTCCAGATACAGCTAGCAGCCGTGCGTAACTGGTGCCGCTGCCCGTGTGACGTTAGATAAAGGCTATGAGAACTCAACGTGGAGCTGACTTTTTCCCACGGCGCATAGGCAGGACTGCCGCTGTGGGCTATGCATGGCAAATTGTGGTCACTTGGACGCATGCGCAGGTGGTGCCAGCTAAAACGTGTCTGCAGAAGTGAGTCCTCGAATCTCTTTGAGTGAGTTGCGCCGTGGGTCTGGACCATATACATCTGTCTATGGTCTGGACGATTCCGTGCTTGTTTTTTTCCCCCCCGAATCCGAATAATAATGAGCAACTTCGGGTAGAAGAAATATGTATCCATCGCATTACGCATTAGTCGTATGGTGAAGAGTGCATGACTGGCAACCGTGAAAATGTGTTAACACACCGGCTAAATTAGGCTATATCTAGAAATACCACCTTTGGGGGAAAAATGCTACGGTAAAGGGTCAGGCACTCTTCACGATAAGAAGAAATTTAAGGATTTTTTCGATATTGCTTGTGTCTAAAGTGCTGCGACGGAAACAACGATTGATTTACTATGTAGCCATATCTGTCCAAAATGTAAACAAGTCAGGCAGTTTTCACAGTCGGGAAAAATTTTCTGACAACGTTGTCGTTCACATCAATGTCATCAAGCTAACGTTATTAATAAAATATTCTGACAACATGGTCATGTAGCTAACTTAGCTAGCTAGCCAAACAGTCAGTAACACAGATACTTACTTTGTGCCATTTAGGGATAATGTCAAGGAGGAAAGGTAGCCTACTGTAAAAGCCAAAAAACCTTTTTTTAAATGTTTAAATGTGCCCAGCATTCCAAGGCTTGTTGTAAGCTTCAGTAGCCAATCAGGACTTGAATACAAGTTTTTTTTAGAGTGCAAATACCTTGATATTATTTATTTTAATTTAAGTTCTTTTGTTGTTCTTGAAACCACAGCATTCCAAGACTGTACATTGTTGACAGATTCTTTGTAAGACTCTGCTATGCTGTAAATAGTTGTTGATTTTTTAAAATGTGTGTTCAATAAATGACTTATTTATAACAACATTCACATTACGTAGTCATATTTTCAAATCTCCAGTCAGCTTTTAGCACTGACTTAATGTAGGGCCCTATGGAATCTGTTATAGCTTTTTTAAATTCTCAATTCTGTGATTTTGTTACCATAGAAACTATAGGGCCCTACCTTAATGCTGCCATCAGTCTGTCGCTGGGCTGCGGTGGGCCCCCATCAAAAACGACACTTGGCTGCCGGCCCGCTGGGCCCTGTCAAAAGATACTTGCCACCGGGCCTAACAACTTTTCTGGGGGAAACCTTGTGTTGTAATGAAATAGTCAGAAGACCCCAGTGCAGAGATCTGGTACTTTAATCATGCAGTCCAACAAATCCAAAATCAGAATCTCCAGGAATAGTCAAAAACACAGGCCAGGGTCAAAACAGCACAGAGAGCAAAACAGGTATCCGTACAAACAATCCAAATTGTAGAACAAAGAACAGGGTCAAAAAGCCAGGCAAACAGGTCAAGAATCAGGGACATAGTGACTAGTAGCACACCACAGAAACGGTTCAGTAGAGCACGCTCAATACCTCACAAAAAGGTGCCTGAACTGCAGTCCTTATATTCCCCAGTGGTGATTTGGGGAATTAGCTGCAGGTGTGGTTAATACTCAGGTGAATCAGAGCGGGGTGTGGCTGAACAGGGATTTGGCTGGAGGCAGGTCTCACAGTACCCCCCCCCCCCTCTACAGGCGGCACCCGATGCCCCAGACAGCCTCCTGGGTGGGCGTCCACGAGGTCGAGGAGCTGGACGATCTGGGCGGGTACGGTGGAATTCCTCAATGAGTGTAGGGTCAAGGATGTCACATGCTGGGATCCAAGACTGCTCCTCAGGGCCGTATCCTTCCCAGTCCACCAGGTATTGTAGTTGTCCTCCACGGCGTCTGGAGTCCCGGAGTGCATGGACTGAGTAGGCTGGTTCGCCGGCGACATCAAGAGGCGGGGGAGGATGGATGGGACTAGCTGGTGGATTTATGGAACTGAAGAAAACAGGCTTTAGTAAAGAGACATGGAAGGTAGGGGTGATCCGGTACTTGGGGGGTAGCTGTAGGCGATACGTCACAGGATTCACACGTTTAACAATCTTGAAAGGACCTATATACTTGGGGCTAAGCTTCTTGGAGGGGAGACGGAGCAAACCGTTGACCAGGGTGGAATATGGGAGTGGGAGGACGGCGGCGATCTGCAAAACCTTTCTGGTTCCGGATAGCTTTCTGGAGTTGCACATGGGCCGTCTCCCACACCTGACCACTCCGACGAAACTACTCATCAATGGCAGAAATGTCACTGGACTCTGCTTCCCATGGGAACAATGGTGGTTGGTAGCCTAGAACACACTGGAAGGGGGTTAGCTTTAGAGAGGTATCCGTGCAATACAAAGTTTTGGCGCGAGTTAGCTTGCGAACCACTGGCTATTATCCTCTTAGCGCAAAGCCCCTAGTGGTCGGCACGCCGGCGTGCCGAGATTACTAAACTCAGACATTCGGTGCTACTGCAACCAAAGTATGAGTTAAAAACAGAAACGCATTGTTTTAGTTTCATTAGTAGACGATAAACCACAACTATGCCGAATACGGAGTTTCGCAGTGCCACCATTGTCGCTCTGGTCGTTCATTTAACACGCACCCCCTCCATGCAGTCTCATCTAGAAAACACCCCCCACCCTTGACATAATGGACAATATTGTCTATCTCGGCATTCATAAAAATATTCTTTCACCACTAAAAAATCGTATTCCGTCATAGCAAAAAGATAAACCCGACAATAGCCCTAAGATATGCATATACAGCAGTGAAAACGCTGCTCACTGAATAACGAAATAAACGAGAAAAAGTTTTTTTAAATGATACCATGTCATTCTACAGTCAATATCTGGGACTAAATATTGAATAAATATACAACCTTACTATTGGTTTTACGCATAGAGATGTCCCTTTTGAGACTGAGTGGTCATATATTGTCTTGGACAATCCGTTTGGGAAATATACGCGCATGTGTGATGCCTGGGTACCTTCCAAAATAGCTGTGGGTAATACCACACCTGTTATTTACGGCAGTATCGTCGCCCTTTTTAGTACAGTCTGGCTTGATTGACAATTAATTCATTCAGTAGGTGAGAGTATAAGCTTTCTAACGATGTATAACATGTCTAATTTTGCTTTTGGAATAGCGTTTTATAGGTCAGCGTAACCGGAAATTTTCTTACAAAGACGCTGCTAACGAAACCTTGTCAATGATTTTTCGAAATTTTTTGGAAAATACTATTATTATTGAGGACTTCTGAGCATAGCTAAGACATATGGTTGCTGATAGACCTAGCTGACATAGTTTTCTGGTGTAAGACAGGAGCGGATAGAACTATATCATTGATTTCCTGTCTGTCTCCATCTACTGAAAACAGATAAGATTTCATCATTGCTATGTAAGTATTACAGCTCAAAATACTTCAGTTATATACGTTATTTTTTTTAATTGAGTGTCTTTAAATAGGTTAGTGGTATTATATAATGTGGATATTTCACACTGTAATGTAAACGTTAGTTAGTAGTGTAATACTTTTTGTGAAGCATGCAACAGTGATGACCTGAGAGTTGGAGCATTGCCAAAAATTGTTTTCATGTCGTCCTCCCATCCCCATACAAGAAAACATACCAGAGTACAAAGTATAGAAATACATAAGAGTTAATTACACGTTTAGGTACTGTACCGCATTGTGTGACAATTTTTTTTTTATTCAATTTTTTCAATTTTTGCATTATTTTTTTTAACCTGATAGCAATGTTCAATCTTAAAACTTCATAAGGGGCTCATTTATATGCTTTATAATGGACAAAAAGCATTTTATTTAATTTTGGAGAGATTTTGGATATGTTTCTGGACCCCTAGATATTTTAGACCACTGTACTGACTGAAAGCTTATAATTCTGACTTGAAAATGATGCAACAGTGATTTTCTTGAGTCAAAACAGTTGCTTTGTAGTGAAAGACGTGAATATGTTGTGATTCACAGCAATGCATAATTTAGACATTTTGGATAGATTTGGAGTCGCTGGGTACACTGCTTAGTTTTTGCTTCATACATCTATAGTAGTTTTACATATCCACCCTTAGATTTTATGAACTTGTGGTCAAGAAGTTTTTGATCCAGCACATGTATAGTTTAACCTGCTGTATATATGCAATCTCTCAGTATTTCATTGCAAACTAAAAAAGTGCAAATTCATTTTTGATTTTTTGTCTAGGCAATTACATTTGTGGCACTTTATTTCTTTATTATGAATATAAACTAATCTGAGTTAGTATTGTAAATGGTACAAATGTCTCGCTTCATTTAAGCCATTTTTCAAGTCTCTGTGGTGTTCACATTGTAATGTGCGTTCCATACATAGTATGCATGCAACAAAAAATGAAGCTAATTGTGTATAATTATATAATTGTAACAATAAACTAAGCTGATTTCTCGTAGTTAGCTAAAATGTGCTACATTAGTAAATGTGTATGACTACAAAGGTTTTGCCTGTGCCTTTAATAATGTTAGGAAGGGCGTGGCTGAGCAGACTGTGCCCCGCCCAGACTTCCATTTTAAAAAAAGGTCTAGTAGGTTAGTAGAGGAGAGAAAAATGGAACATGGCTGTTGTGTTTTTTTGAGGGTGTTTGTACCAGGCCTCAAATGTCAGCTTTCTCAAAGAATCTTTAAAAGGAGATAATTTGTAGCCAATACAGATTTTTATATTCATTGGAACTTTGGAATTTTTGGGAATATCTTTTGTTCATATTTTTTCTTTTTCCCTTGGATTACTCAATTGATGCAAGTTTGTGATTGTGGGAAACTTCCAAACAGGCCTACGTCAAGAAAAATGGACTAGCAGGAAAACGGACATGGTTTCCTGATTTTTACAATCTATGATTTTTGTTTATGTGGACATTTAAAAGAAAAACCTGGCTCGTACAAGATTATTTCCACTGGATGCTGTATGTATATATATATATATAATGTGTTTGATAGGGTTGACGTGGTTACTGGTGTTACACGGTGTTCAGGCATACACTGATTACATTACTTGCCCACTGCCCCCACTGTGGTTTTGCTTTTTTTTAAATGGAAATAAAACCCATTTAGTTCATTTTCGCGTATCAGCGCCAAGCGGCCAAAACCAGACTTCGTTTTTGAAGCTCATTTCCTGGTCTCGTTGTTCCTGGTTGCTCACTAGCGCCACTACAGTTGGCTCCAGTATAGGTGTTTTCATATCCGGTTTCCATGTAAGTCTACGGTACAAATGAGGTCAAAATACAAAGTCAATCATTTTTTCTCATGAGAACAACTAGTCACAATATGTGTATTTTATTCGTCTTGTGACTGTCCATGGGTCGATTTCATGATTTATTGTGTCATTTGGACACTGTTATAATATTTGTTGTGGACCAATGAGGTACAGTTTGCGTCACTTCCTGATTACTGCGGAGGACTAAGCTACAGTAGGGGCTACAGTCTATGATCACTGGGGTGGGAGGTGGCGCCTCTTGCCCTTGACATTGCGGCTCCGTCCATAAGTCCACCTGTGCGAAGTCAGAAAACGCAGGCATCCCATTTCGCAGTGATTTCATTATGGCGTGTGCTATTTACAGCTGCACTAGACGACCATAAAATAATCCTCCTCTGTTGTTTTTTGGTAGCTGAGTCATTTTTACTATTTCCTTTAGCCTACTTAACCAAATAATTAGTTGGCAGAAAGCCTAATCAGCTTGCTATATTTGGTAGTCCAATAGCCTGTGCTAAAACAGTTCGCAACTTCGGCTACCAAGCTAACCCTAAGCTGCAAATATTCAATCTGGCAAACGTGTTTGACGGCTTGTCAGTCGTGTACATTCCGTAAATGTCTACCTGGGCCATGCTTCACACATGTGACAAAGCTACTATAATCCCGATTTTGGGATAAACACTGCAAAATGTTCAGTTTCACGAAGCGAATTAAGTGTCTTAAGGTTTATTTGCTGAATAACATGCAACACACGATGAAATCACACACACAGAATTAAACTAAATTAACCATCTTTGTAAGACTGGCATTTAGAAAGGAACATATTTTTAGCATTTAAGAGACCGACAAGAGCATTTAAGACAGTGGTTCTCAGAATCGGTCCCGGGGGCTCCTTGCGTATATTGGCTTTTTTCCATTGGTTTTGATGATTTACAAGAAAATAATAATAATTAGAAAGTCTATGTACATTATTTTTGTCTTCATGCACCAGGAGGAAAACTTGCTGTTCAAAGTCCGTTGTCATATTTACACGCCTGCAGATCAGTTATTAAAATACTTGGTAGATTTGTTAATCACCGCTGACAGTGTTAATTTTTATTCGTAGAAAGTGACTTGGGAACGATCGGTCAGCTAGCGTCACTCAGCAAGTGAACACCACAAACGGCGATGGAGTAGCTAGTAGCAGTTGCTGGCTCATTAACTGACTGTGGCGAAAACCTACGACGATAACTTGCTCAGTTAAGCAGGTCTACCAGACAGTTACACGAAAATTAGCCTAGTCAAATCACCAGTAGCTTACACATCTCTGATTGATTGACCATCAGTGTAGTCGTTGTTCTTCCCCTGTGGTTCATATTGCTAATGCGTGAGCTAACCATGGATAGCCTACCTAGCTCACTGGCAAGCTGATATGCTAGCTAAGCATATTCGTTTTGCTGAGAAACATAAATTGAAGATAACTGAACATAATTATAATATTAATGTCATACATATAACGTGATTACATGACACAGTACAGTCATGGATAGAAATTAAACTCCGTTAACCTTTGATAATATATTTTAAAACATAACGGCAGACAGTCAGCTAGCCTCAAGTTCGTTCTGCAATCGTTCGTACAGGTTGATGGGCTTTTCCGCACCGGACTGTCAATCACATTGTAAAAATCACAAGACCGCTTAACTCTATGGTTTTGGCTCCAAATCGACAACATGGCCGTGCCCGCCATTGAGCTTCAAAACGTGTTTTAGAGACCCACGGAGAGTCAATGGGTGACGTCACAGTAGCTCTGTCCATATTTTTTACAGTCTCTGATCAGCACCCACATTCATAAAATAAAAAAACTATGTATTTTACAATAATTTGTGTAAGGAAAAAAGGACGTCTCTCAAACGTGATGAAAATGTACAAAGTTTATTTCCAATATCAGCAGTGACAAAGCGCACGAATGACACTTTGGATTCAGCAGAGTCCGACTGAACCACGAACCTTTCCAGAGGCTGCTTCTTATTTGTTTTCAAAGCTTTGATCAGGAGTGTTGAATACACATACTAAGAAGGATATAGTCAGTTTTGTAACACCTGTCAATTAGGCCGTAGTGTATTGGCCGTCCTGTTGTGATTGAATTAGCACGTCTGTTGACTTGGATGGTTCCCAATCTCTCACTCCCGATCGCTATTCTACCATTGTACCAACAGTATTGTGATAATGATAAGATCAAGGGAATGTGTGGCCAGCAGAAATATTGGCATCAGAGACAGATTTCTTACATTTGTAAAATACTAAGCGTGTTATCAAAACTTAGAGTGAGAGCACCTATTATCGACCACCTTCGTTCGACAGACAAGAACAACCTGTACCTAGTTATGTAGGAAAAAATGTCCTTGTTATCCTCCAGTGGTTATTTTTTCAGTACTTTCGCGATTTTTTTCTGTGCCGGCATATAAGTCAGAGGTGGTCCAGCGCTAGCTTTTGGTTACTAAGGGGACTTTATCAATCACCCCATATACATGAATGGAACTAGACATAAATTTGTTAGCATAATGAGTGTCCTATCTTGCGTATTTGAGATTAATATGAGAAAGGGTGGTCGCTATCAGCACGTCTAGGAATCCGTACATGTAGTTGTAACCCAAGTCGCAGGATGCAAAATAGCCGTTAGGAAAGCAGTTTGAAATTATGAAGCAACGTCTGCGCCATTGATTTTAATGGGTCGCGAGGAGATAATTCCGAGCATGTTGCTTGTCTTAAAGTTGATATTGTAAATAAGGCTGTATTAATATAACTAAATGTATATGTATGAAGTTAGTTTTTCACATTTAGACAGTTTATTATGTGTATTTTTACAGGACTTTTAATAGGTAACGATGTCCAGTTCTCACTCATAAATACGAAGTAAATACACTAGTGGTTCAAGTGGTCGATACAGGCCCCCCACCCCGCCACCCCCGAGTGGTCGATAATAGGTGCTCTCACTCTAGTCGGACGACGGATGCTGCAATTATAAGCTGAAAACCTACGGTCACACAGGGGCGACACAGGAGGGAGATAAACCGTTGTTGCTTGTGGGCGTTCCTGGCTTGTGGTTACCAGGTTACAGAACTAAAGAAGTAGGCTAGACATGATTGCACATTTGTTTCAGCAACTGTCTGCCTTCACTCCCATTGGTAGTCGCCGTGTCGCATTGCTCAGTATTTGCATAAAATAGACCTCTAGTCTATTTTCTCCCCGCCTACTTCACTTTGCAATGGCCATTTGTCTCTTGTCGCTGTAAATCGCCAACTTTCACCCGACAGTCACACGGGGCGACACAGGAGGGAGATAAACCGTTGTTGCTTGTTGCTTATGGGCGTTCCTGGCTTGTGGTTACCAGGTTACAGAACTAAAGAAGTAGGCTAGACACAATTGCACATTTGTTTCAGCAACGTCTGTCACGCTGCCTTCACCTCTAGTCTATTTTAGCCCCGCCTACTTCCCTTTCCAACAGCCACTTGTCTCTTGTTGCTGTAAATTGCCAACTCTCATTGAAAATGAACGGTTGCCGGTTGCTTGTCTCTCTCCTGTGTTGCCCCGTGTGACCACGGCGAAAGTGTCTGCTCTGTCCGCGCGCGCAGCAGAGTCGCAACACAGAGTAGCGTAGTAGTCAGATTCATGTTGGTTTTCCTGGCAAAGAACATGTAAAGCACTGTCGCCAATTGCCAATTTAGTTTTAAAAAAAATGTTTTCATTTCGAATAGCCTGTTGACTTTTGCCGTTTATCTTACATTACGCTACAATGTGGAAGGCTTTGTTTTTTTCAAATTCGTTTCTTATTTATTTGGTTCCTTTTTGAATTAGTTTCTTATTTATTTGGTTCCATAGTGTTTGCTAATTGCACTTTTTTTTACTATGTATATTATTTAAAACTTTGTGTAATTTATTTGTGTTATTTTATATTACAGCACGGGTATGCCTAGGTCAAGCAGTCATCCGTCTTATTCGTTTTGTTAATAAAAGTTCTATGTTTAATATAAGAGAGTTTGTCATTGCACTTTGTTTTATTGTTGTGTTTTTAATTTAAAAAATAATAATGAACCAACCTTTTAAGCATTCATGTTGTTCAAAGTAAGGGGAAGATCTAAAGATCTAATGTTAAAGATCAAAGTAAAGCGCTCTTGATATATTAAGCGTCATCAACAAATATCTTATAAAATGTCTTACCGGTAACACCGGTGTTGTCATGAGTTTATTAACCGTTGGGAAATTTTCCTTACCGTGGCATCCCTAGTGTTTGATGTGTGTGAAGACAATACACTTATTGATTTCTCGCTTGCAAGTTCATATTGGTATTGTGTGATGTTGGTTTTCGATTGTTTTATTACTTAGGGTATGCTTACAAAAAAAAACATACTAAATAAGAAGGAAAAGATACTTATGTTAATTCAGTCCGAATGTAGATATATATTTCTGTCGGTTTGTCCAATTAGGGTAAAGTTTGTTACAACACCTGAAGTTATAAAGCTTTAAATAGGGTACCCCCTAAATGGGCAAGAATTGGCCATATTTGGCATGTGCACTAAGGGGTTAATTAAAAATATACTTATTTTCTGAATCCAGCTGTTCCAACAGTCAGTGCCCTTGTTAAAATGTTTTGCACTCTGAAAATTGAACACAAGCTATATTGCATATAACATTCTGTACATATAAAATATATTTTTTGGGATTTAATTTAATAATTATTCTTTAAAATGAGAATTATCAATTAAATCGCCAAATTCATTTATAGGTCAGTCTACAGCGAACTGGTGGAATCAACAAACAAGCTCTATATCATGTTTTAAGATTAAATAATTGAATTAAATATGAAGCAGTCAATTAGATTAATGAATTTAAATCGTTCATTGCTTTATTTAATGCAGGCTCACTCCTTCTAAATGACAAAACAGAAGACATTATACAAAACATTAAACAATTGATTAGGAAATACCAGAAAAGACAGAGAGAGATGGATAAGCCAGACCTTGCCAAAGTGTTACCCACCACAAGGTGCAAGGAAACTAGCCAAAAACACACAACCAAGGAACCACCACCAAAATAAAAAGAGAAAAACTCTTCTTCTCCAAGGCTTCGAAACCAACCGTAACACAACACAACTTTTTCCTGTGGCCATCTTAAATACTTTACCCAGCATGGCTTGAGGATGTTTTGCCCTGATTGGGTGATGCCGAGTTAAGGTGTAGGAGAGAAGGGAAGGGGGGTCAAACTCATTTAGGACTGACCTACCTAAAGATTGCATTCAAGCTTAAAGGGAAATGTCAGGCATGTAGACATGCAGGGTCTCCGACCCCCGATATGGTGTCCGGCGTCTTCTGGTTTGTCTCTTTTGATATATGAACAATAATACTAATACATTCACGTCTGGTACATGACTACATGTTACCTTATATCTACAGTGTTAATTTGTACTATACCAGCATTTATTCTCATTAAAGCTCATATTTTTGTGTATGCATGATTGCTGGCATGATCCGCCAACTAATTCAAATGGAGACATCTGAATTTGTAAGTGCAGAAGGTGAATTCCCTATAAATAATTTGAAGTGTTGAGGTTGATAAAGGGTGATCTCCAGTTATTCTGGGTTCAGTATTCAGAGTACTGTGCCACTAACAGGGTAACTGAAAGTGACCTCTAAACAGTGATTCTGACACTGATCTGCAATTAAATTTGAAATAATCCAATACATTTATTTAAATTTAATAACTCAATAAAATATTATCAACCTTATGACACAGCCCTTGCCCAAGTATTGAATTATTTCTCTCCCTTGAGTGTGGCTGTATCTCTCTTCTTGTCCTGCTTAGCCTAAATGCTGCCTTTGATACCATAGCCCACTATATTCTCCTCTATTGGCAAGAGAAATCAGTGGGTGTCACTGGGCAAGCCCTTATGTGGTAGTGTTGTGTTGTTTGTGAACGATTCATTCAAAATAACAAATCTTTTGGGTGAACGAACTGTACTGAATCACTTTGTGAAACGACTCGTTCACAAACGTGAACTGGTAGTTCACTGACTGATTCGTTCACTGAACGTACTACGCCCGAGTCGTTTGCGAATGACACAACAGTACACTTGCCCGAATCGTTCACGAATTACACAACAGTACACTTTCCCGAATCGTTCGCAAACGACACAACAGTACACTTTCCCGAATTGTTCGTAAACGACACAACAGCTTGCCCGAATCGTTCGCAAACAACACAACAGTAGTTCGTTCTTTCGTCTTGCTGTAGCGAATGCAAGGAGCGAGGAGTCTCTGGGGAGGGGAGTGGGTACGGTATGGAATAATGGATAATATAATCGAACATCAAGTGTGCTGTTTATTTTCAATGAAATAAGACTTTTTTAACATGTCTCAAAGTAGGCTAGCCAGGGTTACTATTTTATCGACAGCATTTTATGAAAAAACGTGATCTACTTAGCCAACGTATATCAGCACTTTCTATTTCAAGCAGCCGTTAGAAGAAGTCACAGTCCAGAAATTTGCATCTAGGGCTAAAACAACCAATTTTGGGAAATGTACTGAAATGAAATGGCCACCTGAAACACATTGTTTCAAACTAAATTGTGCGGAATAAAATCGAAACGAAAACATTTTATGAAAAATAGGGAAAGAAAGTGTTTGGTTCTTTGGCTATTACATGTTCCGTAGGGAAATTCTATATTTGCCCCCCATACCCCAGGTTGCCAACATCCAACAGCACCCCCCCCCCACCCCCCCGTCGACCAACACCAACCCTACTGACGCCACTGATTCGGTGAACTAATCTTTTGAACGAATCTTTTTGGTGAACTGATTCTACTTATTCAGTACAGTGAAAAGAACTGGGCTGCGTTTCCGAGTTTTGATGTACCTTAACATTTTACGAAGGCTCCTAAGGTATACCTTTCAAAGGGAAACCGCTTTTTTACGAGTGTTTCCCAAACTATACCTTAACAGTTGCCTTAAGGGACACCTCAAAGGTACATCGTAAGTTGGAGCTGGCCTTCACTGTGGTGCTGACAAGTTTATCAATCGATGTTAAGCGAATCGATTGTCTTACTTGTAAAGGCTTGTGAATGACGTTTTAATATAACAAGTGTTGTCATAATCATTTTACATCAATCTAATATTGCAGAAGAGGAAGCTATGCCTAATAGAGATCATCTGCTAATCTCTTTAAGAGTCAGTTAAGACGAGACCTTGTGATAGTTTCAATAAATACGTACATATAGACTACAAAGGATAAAATAAAAAGCATCAATCGGGACATATAAGCCATAGTCTGGGACTTTGTGGAAGCCCAGGGAAAAGGATATAAGCTACATATGGGTGAATTATTTTGTTCTTATTGAAACAAAGGTCTAATGTTAATTTGTTTTTGTCACACAATATATAGGCAACTGTAGCAGCATATCCACTGATTCCCACAAACTTTTCTCTGCAATGCAAAAATGATCGTAGATGAAAGACAAAAGCGCGTCTGTGGAAATTGGTCATGATGAATTCTATACCGGGTGCCTTATGAATAGGTCTACCTGTTAGAGTGATTTGCTCATCCACCTTAATTTGCTGTTGGATAATCTTAATTTTAACCAAGAATATCATTATTGGGTTGTTCACCGAAAATCTTAAAAAAACATGGTAAGAAAAATGTTCCGTAATGTTGATATTTACCCAGTGCTATTTTGTTTTATATAGGAGGTGTGAGCTAAAGGAAGGGGATGTAGATCATTTGGCTACGTTTGTTCATTATGAGCCACCGTACCTGTATGTGTGTTTATGGCTAGGCCAATCAACGTGCTCTAGATCGGTCATGCAAGTAGACTCACTCAACGTTGGCTTTGCACACACAGGTTTATATTCTTAATAAACGGGCGGTTTGTTCCAAGTCAGTGTGTCATTGTTGACTCACACACAAACGAACTAATGTCTACAGGGTATGCAGTCAGAAAAGCCATATCCTCAGTTAGCTCCACTACGTATAAATAAAAAAAATAAAAAAAACTTTTTTTTTCTTTTCACAAATTGGATTAGTATCATGGATAGGCCCTATACTTAATTACCAACATGATGGGGATAGACAGGTAAAACGACAACATTCTCATGACGTGCTATGCACAGAAACGTTAATATTAAACTATGTCATTTTCGCATGCCGATGTATAAGGTATACCTTAGCTAAGAAGACACTGTGAAACAGCTCGAGATCTAAAGGAAGACCTTAAGGTATACCTTACTACGCACGTAGCGCTAAGGAGACTCTGGGAAACGCAGCCCTGTTTTGCCCATCATTATTATTGTCATGGTTCTGTGTTTTCCTGTCTGTGTTTCCCTTGTTGGGCCGCCAGATGGCGGCACTTCTGTTTTGTGTCCTGCTTCCCCCTGTTAATTGTATTATTGTTTGTCTCGTTATTCCATCATTGTTCCCACCTGTGTCTTGTTATCCCCTCCTTCTGGTTTGATTGTTTTTTGAGTTCACCTGTGTCTTGTTATCCCCTGTCTATTTAAGTTCTTTGTGCCCTTGACTCGGGTGCTGGTTCCTTGTGTTTGTTTCCTACACCGTATGTACCTGCCTGTATTTTGTTTGACCTGCCCTTGTGCTCTGCCTGCCCGTGTTCTGTCCTGCCCGTGTTTGTGAGTTCCTCTTGTTTTCTGTTTTATTTAGATATTTTTTGAGTTTGTGTTTTTGCTCATTGTGCCCTTGTCTGTTCCCTGTTTGTGTTTGCCTTTTTTTGTTGTAGTAAAATCTTTGTTAATTTTCCCTTTTTGAGTTTGTCTTTTGTTACTCCTGGGTCCCACCCCCCGTACCGTGACAATTATGTGGTTTAAATCCTATATCGCTGACAGATCTCTGACTGTTAGTGTAAACAATAAATCCTCTGAGTATTCCAGGGTAAATTTTGGAGTACCTCAAGGATCCTGTGGTGGAAATTACCTTGAGTGCTAACTCTAGCTGTGACATGCAGATCTCCCTCATGTATTATATCCCCATCTGAATCCTCCCATTTGTCTTATGCAAAATCAACCAACTCTTTGTTGTATTTTTCATTGTCAAATTCCCATGTATAAATAATTTTTCCTTGATCAGTGAATGAATCAGTAAAATGTTCAGCACGCGAAACTCCCTCATTAATACAATCGATTTGAATCCCCAATCTACACATTAAATCTCTCCCCAACAGATTTACAGGACAGCACTCAGAAAACAGGAACAAATGTTTGAGATTCATTTCTCCCATATCGTCATTAATTCTAACTGCTAAGGGAACAGTAAATTTTTCTTTTGTTCGTCCACCACCCGCATCTTGTGTAGTTATGCTTCTACCACTAAGTTTAGGAGGAGGGCCCCTCCATTTTCTTTTAGAGCAATCACTGAGCAGACAGCCCCTGAGTCCACTAAAAAAATCATATGGGACATCTTTGATTTCTAATGTAATCATGGGGGATGCGCACAGCGGCGTAAACAAGAGAAATAAATCAGTATCCAAATTACACTCACGTGACCTTTGATCAGATGATTCGATTGCCTGGGCCCCCTCCTCCTTTTCTAGTCATTGTTGAGGCCGCCTGCCAAAAAGTTGAGTGACAGTCACATTGTCCGCAGCGGCGGAATCCCATTCATCTTGCTCGTTGTGGCAATCACTGGCCCAATGTCCGTATTTGCCACACTTCTTGCACTCGCTCTCGGGCCAGTCTTCCGCGTCTCCGTCCTCTGTTCTGGCCTCGTCCTCATTCTCGTCCTCCTCCCCGGCCCCCTTGGCTGGTCTGTTGGTAGGTCTGGAGTTGGATCTGTAGTTGGGAGGCTAGCTGTTTGGACTGATCTTCTGTCATGCGTTTCTGTTCTGCTCTTTTCTTTTGTTACGCGCTCCCCCCTGTTCTGCTCTTACTCCCCTTTGTCTGTCTCTCCCTCTCTCATCTCTCAGGTGCCTATGATTAGGGGCTGATTGCACCTGCAGTGCCCCTCCTTTCAGACTGCTCAGTGGAGAGTGGAGAGTCAGACTGCTGGCTGGCAGCATTCCTTTTTGTTTGGTCCCTCTTCCCCTTTAGTGTTTTAGTCTATGTTCCCTATTTTTTCCTTTTTCTTTCGGGGAGGGAGGTCTAGTAGTCTGGTTCTCGTGGCTTTATTTTTGTCGTTTTAGGGAAGTCCTGGGTCCGACGGCCCACTGCGTGGTTGGCCCAGGCTTCTCCATCCTTTTGTTCTTTTTGGCCAGACCTCCCTGCTCTTATTTTTTATTAATCCTTTATTTACACTTGAGATTGGAATCTGTTTTTCAAGTGAGATCTATATACATAGGTAAGAAACACATACAGACATAGAATCAGACAGATACAGTTCAGGCACACGTTACAATTAACAAACAGACAGCATACAATCAATCAAAACATTTATAAAACTCACTTATTTGTGAGTATATTTTGTGTTTTGTTAAATAAATAAATTTTCTTGTTTATTCTAACTTGGTGTGGCGTCCTTTTAATATGTTTCTGCCTCATGGTAGAGCCAATTGTGTTTGAGGCCGTAACATTTTGTACATGCTCCCTCTTGGGGATATCATAAGCAGACATGGTCTTAACTATGTCTGCTATGTAGATGACACACAATCTTTTAAACCAGGTAAAGTTGATCTGCTAGCCAAGTTAGAGGCCGGTCTTAAAGATGTAAACGCTTGGATGATCCAAAATTTCCTCATGCTGAATTCTGTTAAGACTGAGATGCTGGTAGTAGCTCCCAAATCTATTAGAGATGAATTCCTGCAATTTTCCGTAAATATAAATGGCTTTTCTGTCTCAGCCAAAGCAGTTGTTAAAAACCTTGGTGTAACTTTGAATTCAGATCGCATCTTTCAGGCCCGCATATCATCATAAGAGTGGAATTCTTCGACCTAAAAAACTTTTCCAAATAAGGAAGATTTTGTCTCTCCAAAAATGGTTCATGCATTTGTATCCACATGGGTTGATAACTGTAATGTTTTATTGTTCGGCTACACCAATTCAGCACTGAAACTGACTGCATGCCAAATTTAGAATTGATTATAAATTTTTGCTGTTAATTTATAAAGCGTTAAATGGTTTGGTCCCATAATATTTTTGTGAGTTAATTATTCAGTACCCTCCTCCATGATTCACAAGATGCTGGTTATGTGAACATTCCATGTATATCTAAAATTACAATGTGCGGTGGAGCCTTCTCTTATGGAGCTCATGCCTTATGTGACAATCTCCCTATGTATGTGCAGGCTTCAGACACACACTCTCTGTCTTTATGTCTTGGTTTAAAACATACCTCAATCCTCAGTCATTCCTACCGTCCAATATCCTGTTAAATGGTCAAGTATAATCATGGAGTTTATTCAATTAAATGCAGGTGTCTGGGCTGGGTAGGTAGTCAAGCTGGCCTTAACCAAACTGGCACATTAGCTCAGCATCACGTGTTAATCTCGGCTTGAGTTCACAGACCGCTCCAGCCCTATCCCTTCCCCCGTGGTTGTGGACTGCTTCAGCCCTGTTCCTCCACTGTCCATGCATGGATGCAGCCTGGAACTCCAGATGTATTACCCGGCCCCTCTAAATTGTACTACACTGAACTTATATAATTTGGCCCTCCTTACCTCAAACTGTAACCTGCTTATCTCGTTTTATTTGCGGTGAAGGATCCCTCATTGCATTTCTGCTTCATTCAATTCTACCACTGCTTTACACCAGGCCAGCCAGTGGAAGATGGGTTCCGCCTCTATAGCCAGGTTCCATACACCTCAGGTCTGGTGTTTACTGTTTGCTCTTTTTCTTGCCCCCTTTTTTTCTACTCTGCGAAGTGTCTTTGTGACAGTTCTCTATAAAATGTACTGCACAAGTAAAATGTAATTGAACTGAATTGAAATTGGCCATTATTTTCACACAATCCTCAGTTGATTATGACAAATGTCTGACCCCAGGAGGTCTCTTCACTGGGTTGACAGTAAGTGTCATGCCCATCCTCCAACCATGTGGAGGACCAATTTACTGTTGTTAGTCAGGCCCCTCACCTAAGATCTGTCCTGCATGGTTAGACCTGTGAGCACCTGCACTTGACGCCATAGCTCTCAGGATCATGGGGGCACGCAAGCCTTTGCACAACTACAAGGGCCCAGCAAAAAGAAGAGGGTGATGAATTGATTCTATTACATGTTTTTTTTTTTAATTGCAGTACTGTTGTTAAATGGAATTTATTTGTTTTTTTCTTGTCTTTTTTCTTTAATTATTTTCTGAATTTGCTATAAATTGAAAAAATATTCATTTTGCATTATGCAAAATTAACTTTAGAATCATTTTCACCATGAACGATATACAAATAAACTCAATGATTATTTATGAGAATTAAGATTACCTGATTAATTGGAAGGTGAACAGTCGTAGGACTTTTGTTTATTCCTCTAACGGCAACAAAGAGTTACAAGTTACTCACTTGCTTGTAATATTGGTTTTCAAAAGTTTAATTAATACAATCTGCCTACAAGCAAACTTTTCCTAAGAAACTCCTTCACTTTCCTCTCTGGTACCAAACACAAAGTGTGTATTAGGCAAGGGCAGTTGAGCAAGATCAATAACCAAACCAGCAAAAACAATGTAACAATATGGAATTTCCTATACCACGGTGGCAGAGGGAGATTTCACCATGGTTAGTGGTGATATTGTGATATTGTGAGATGGGGGTGGGGTTGGGGCTTTTAAACGTGAAATATGCTTAACCCAAACAAAATCTTGATGATTTACAGCTGCATTTGATTAGGAATTTTCTTAGTCAAAGTGGATTTGGCAGTTCATGCAATGATTCGACTATTCTTTTTTTCATAGTCTTTCATGTATCTTCTTTTTATTGTACTCACATACAGGTTTTCCTCTGTACTATTTATATAATTTACAAATTCTGTCAATTTCTCTTCAGTGTTTGACCATATAACCAGGATATCATCTATAAAACGTTTCCATAAAACAATGGAGAAAGGTATGATTACCTTCGTTGTAACTTTATTTTTGTTCCCAATGGCCAAGAAGCAGGTCGGCATGGTGCAAAGGCTGCTTCCATTGCTGTTCCAGTCAACTGTTGATAGTATTTGCCTTCAAAAGTGAAATAACAACCTTCTCACTTATTCTGAGAGGAGAAAAGCAGAGTTAAATAAATGCATGTCTCTTCATTATTTTGCTACATTTTCAGCTGCTTTGCCTCACCTCCAGCAGCTGTGTATGAGCATCCTGCTGGTAGCTTCTCGGCCCCGCCTACAGTGGCTGTGTGGATGGACGGCTTACTGTTGGCAATTCTTTCCTAGGTGTTGAACAAAAGATTTTTTAAATATATATACCAAATAACAGAAACAAATAACCAATGTTTTGGAAGGAGGAAGTAAAACTTACCTTTAAACTAATTCCTTAAACTTACTTAGATTAGGGTTGTGTCGGTTTCCGCTTTTGCCGGTCCAGTCCAGTGTACGAGCTAATACCGATTTGATTTTATGTGAACCAACTGAACCGCCATTTGTCATTATGAGACGTTCTGGCAAATTAAAAAGTAGCCTACATCAGCAACCTGTGCCAACGGCGCTAAATCCAACTTGTATTGCATTAGTAATAAGAAATATGACAACGTGATTAACATAATATTATGTTTGTTTATAAACGGAACCATTAGTGTCTGAGAGCAAAAAAAAAAAGGATTGACAGGCCGTGTACAATTTAGTGCCGAGGCCAGCAACAAGGAGATCAGATTTCAGCAGACCAATCAAAGGTGGGTGGCTTGAAGACGATGTGCACAGTGTGTTGTTTACTAGAAACTTAATGTGTTCTTTGGGGTGAAGAGACGAGACATGGCAGAGATAGTGTCAAAGAAAACGAAAACTGCGCCAATATGGCAACATTTTGGATCTGAAGCTGACGAAATAGGTGCTGCTACACTCTCATTCATGGGCTCTCATTATGTTCTGTCACGCCAATTTTGATCCGAGCTGCAAAAATGATCCGGGTGAGGTAATGACATTCTAAAACCCGGGAGCGGCTGAGTCACGTGCGACACCTAGTGGTCCGGTTTTACACCGGCCCAACCCTAATTTAGATATATATAAAATAATTCATTTAGTGTGATCTCTCAAGTAAATAGAATACCACTGGCCCAATACAGGTTCTTAATACATTAGAGGGTAAATACTTACCAATGAAGTCGTTCAAGTTTTTATTTCTAATATGTTTATGAAGACATGTAAACACTTTATTTTATGTTGACATTACAGGGTTTCCCCCAGAAAAGTTGTTAGGCCCGGTGGCAAGTATCTTTTGACAGGGCCCAGCGGCCCGGCGCGGCCCGGCAGCCAAGTGTCGTTTGTGATGGGGGCCCGGCGCGGGCCAGCGACAGACTGATGGCAGCATTAAGGTAGGGCCCTATAGTTTCTATGGTAACAAAATCGCGGAATTGAGAATTTAAAAAAGCTATAACACAGATTCCATAGGGCCCTACATTAAGTCAGTGCTAAAAGCTGACTGGAGATTAGAAAATATGACTACGTAATGTGAATGTTGTTATAAATAAGTCATTTATTCAACACACATTTAAAAAAATCTACAACTATTTACAGCATAGCAGAGCCTTACAAAGAATCTGACAATGTACAGTCTTGGAATGCTGTGGTTTCAAGAACAACAAAAGAACTTAAATTCAATTTAAATAAATAATATCAAAGTTTTTGCACTCTACAAAAAACTTGAAAGAAGTCCTGATTGGCTACTGATTTTTACAGCCTGGGAATGATGGGCACATTTCAACAACAACAAAAGAAATTAAATAAAAACAATTAATATCAATGTTTTTGCACTCTAAAAAAAACTTGTATTCAAGTCCTGATTGGCTACTGAATCTTACAACAAGCCTTGGAATGCTGGGCACATTTTTTAAATGTTTAAACGTTTTTTTGGCTTTTACAGTAGGCTACCTTTCCTCCTTGACATTATCCCTAATTGGCACAAAGTAAGTATCTGTGTTACTGACTGTTTGGCTAGCTAGCTAAGTTAGCTACATGACCACGTTGTCAGAAAATTGTAATTAATAACGTTATTTTATTAATAACGTTAGCTTGATGACATTGATGTGAACGACAACGTTGTCAGAAAATTTTTCCCGACTGTGAAAACTGCCTGACTTGTTTACATTTTGGACAGATATGGCTACATAGTAAATCAATTGTTGTTTCCGTCGCAGCGCTTTAGACACAAGCAATATCGAAAAAATCCTTAAATTTCTTCTTATCGTGAAGAGTGCCTGACCCTTTACCGTAGCGTTTTTCCCCCAAAGGTGGTATTTCTAGATATAGCCTAATTTTGCCGGTGTGTTAACACATTTTCACGGTTGCCAGTCATGCACTCTTCACCATAAGAAGAAATTTTAGGATTTTTACGATATTACTTGTGTCGAAAGTGCTGCAATGGAAACAACGATTGATTTACTATGTAGCCACATCTGTCCAAAATGTAAACAAGTCAGGCAGTTTTCACGGTCGGGAAAAATTTTATGACAACGTTGTCGTGCACATCAATGTCATCAAGCTAACGTTATTAATAAACTAGTGAAGTTGTTATTTCGATGGCAATGAATAAGTCATGTAATGTTACAATATATCGAACATTACATTCATGCTACTATTTTAACGTTACCTACACACTGCTTAAGTTAATATAAAAAGAATGTACTTACTGACGAGATGAAGTGATAACGCAGTTTGTAACAAGGTTAGTTAGCCTACTAAATAAGAAATGGTGGCTTGCTAGGTAACGTTAGCTTGTGTTAGTTGGAAGCGTCAAGTGTTGAACGTCACTCTATGCACAATGAGGGTAAAGAACACTGATCTCAGACCTGCTTTCCTACATTGCGTTCACGTTTTAACCAACAAATGTCGCTAGTGAGCTTTTCAACCGAGCCGCCCCATTGTAATTATAGTTTAAAAAACATCTTAAAAATACATTTAAAAAAAATAAATAAAAATAAATAAATAAAATTCCCAGATGCTTAGGCCCAGCGGGGGGTCAACTTAGGCCCGGCGGGCCGCCGGGCTTGCAATACACTGGCGGAAACCCTGCATTACAGAGAGTTACTTACATAGGAGTAGAAAATATCCCATTTCAATATATTTAAATTTTACATTTTATAGGTGTGATAGAAAACAAGCTTGCTTACTGTGTTTAACTATCTCATAAAAAAACATGTTTTCAACATACAAAAATGCCAAGTTACTCACACATACAAAGCACTGTCTATAACTCATTAATTCAAACTAAATCTAGGCCTGCCATTAAAATATTGATATCAAAATGATGCCAAGTTATTGTATTAAAAACAATATAGGCTATCTTGCCTTACCAAAATTAAAGAAGCTGTATTCCAAAGCAATGCTACCCAATTGTTTCAAGTCACTTGTCCCTGTGTGTATAAGCATATAGTACATGAACAGGCCAAACATATGTGTGGATGGGTTTGTAAGAGCGATTGCAAGATTGATTGAATAGGCCTGAATATGTCAAATGTGTTTTGATATGTATGTATTTAGCTGCACAGCCTTTTTGTTGCATGAATGATTGTATGTTTCTTGGTATAAATGTCTGTTTGTAAATGTGAATGTTACATTCTGTGAGGGAAATGTCCCCATGGGGATAATGAAGTATTGTATGTATGCATGTACAATATTTATTTTACATGCAGTATTTATTGTAAGTAGCATATATACAACTTGTACATTTAGTAAAATGAACTTGACAACCAAGTATAATTATATATTTTCTGGAGGAATATGCATTCTGTAGGTAGTATTCACCAGCAGTTTTGTACATTCCTTTAAATGTCTTGCATGAGGCAATTTGAGGTATTTGACACTTTGATGTGACACAAAGTTTGAATGACATTGTAAGATCGTAAGATTAAAAAACACAGGGTGAAGTGACTTGAAACAATTTAGAAAACATAACATTGCTTTGGAATACAGCTTCTTTAATTTCGGTGAGGCAAGATAGTCTATATTGTTTGGAGTACAGTCATTTTGATATCAATACTTTTAATGGCAGGCCTAGATTTATCCAGTTTGAATGAATGAGTGAGTAACTTTTTGAGTGAGGAATTTTTGTACGTTGAAAACGTGTTTCTTATGAGATATCATTTCTTTTTGCAAAGTGTTTGTTATAAGAAAGTGATAACAGTAATACATATAAATGTAGACAATGAGAAGTATGCGTACACATACATACATACATACAAACACAGATACAGTGTAGGAAGTACCGGGTGTAGACTGGCTTAATTGGGAGGCAGAGTGAGATTTTGGGGGGGCCAAGTGGAGGACATGATTCGTGATGAACAACGGAGCAGACCTGGGTGTAAAAATGCAAAGTAATCCCTTTAAGAAACGGTTCTGGATTATGGCTATCTTTGTGTGAATTTGTACAGTCTAATCAATGTGTACCGTTTAGCACTTTCGCTTTGATATATGTGTAAAACAATGGCTGTGACAGAGGGTGCAGCGCCGTAAGTATAAAAGAAGCTTGCATCATCAGAAATGCAACATAAATGTCCCCAGTGTATGTACTCACTCATCTGACAGCCATCCAACGAGCCTTCATTTTTTTTTTTTGCTATTTTTTCCCGTTTTCTCCCCAATTTAGCCTTTATACCAATTCCCTGTGTGTATCACAGTCCTGGTTGATGCGCTATCCTCTGTCAGTCTGGGGAGGGTGTAGACTACCACGTGCCTCCTCCAATACATGTGGAGTCACCAGCCACTTTTTTTCACCTGACAGAAAGGAGTTTCACTGGGAGAGCGTAAAGCGTGCGGAGGTTCACGCTATCTCCCCCAGATCCCCTCCCTGCTGAACAGGCACCTCGACCAACCAGTTGGAGTTGCTAATGCAAGGATCAGGATTCATACCCTCACCAGCTTTCCACCCGCAGACACTGCCAATTGTGTTCGTAGGAACAACTGACCAAGCCTGCTGCTGCCAGGCATTGAACCCGGTTCTCTGAGGTGGTAGGCGAGTGCTTATACCTCTACACTACCCAGACGGCCCCCAACGAGACTTCGTTGACAAAATTATCAGCAAGCTTGTAGAATTTAGGCTTCCTAGGTCGCAACTTGTGTAACCTTATGTCCTGCTCCGTTTTCTGTTATTTCGTTGAGTTTTTCAGTGTTTCTAAGTTTACAAGGCATTTTAGTTAGCTGTTGGTAGGACTCTTCGCTGTTTTGCTTAGCTAGAACACTGACCTTACATGAGGATTGGAAGTAGTAGAACAGGAAGGAACAGTTGACATTGGAGGCAAGCAGCACACGCATATGTCCCAGCAATTTTGCATATTAGAAAATAACAGTAGTACGAGAGAAATGAGGACAAATATGGCCTGGTGATATTGTAGGCAGTTAACTGAACGTGTAGATGGTATGTCATAATGCAGTCTATACGTTTGGTGAACGGTAGGTAGATGTGGTGAAAAAGCAATAGTTGAGAAATAAATGGCAATTATTAGTGAGCAAATAAGCATGTATAAGAAATTTGCTTCAGGTGGGGTTTGAACCTGTAACTCAATGATCCGTAGGCGGTGACATTACCACTGAGCCATGAACTGACAAGCTGTAAAGAATGGCAATTTTCTTGGGTAAAAAGAGGTGTCCATTTTGCGTGTATATGTGACATTTTGATTGGCTGGTGTTGGTGAAGGATTGGCTGGTGGATGTAAAATCGCCAATGGGGAGTCATTCTTCGTGGGGAAAAATAAGAAGAAGCAGAAAATGCAAAATCCCCTTAGTTTGGAGCTTTATTGTGTGGACATGTGAAGTTGTTAATGAATTCTGTCTGTTGAAATGGGGTCAGAATGTACCAAAATTCATGTTCTTCAGGGCTGAGAGTCTGTGGCTGTTGTGGTTATTTCTGTGGGGAACCCTGAAAAGTGCCAAACTCTCGGTGCTGTATAGGTATGGGGCATGCCCCACCAAGGCATAACTTGGCTGGATGGCATACCTGCCATCCCAATATGAAATGTATTTTCATGTGTTTATAACAAAAATATGTATGTAAATAAATGTGCAAAATGGAAAGGTAACGGGAAGGAATTACCTTTGAGGAGGAAGAAACAATGTGGATGAGCTGAGGGACCCAGCTGCAACAATTTTTGTAACAAGAGGAAGACAAGAAGCTTGCCACAGATTTATTATTTATTTTTATTTAACCTTTATTTACCCAGGGTAGGTTTGCTAATCACGGATGCTCTTTTTCAGGAACGCCCTGCTTCACACTCATACACATTCACACCTGGGAACTGCCCAGTACAACCACAATCCTCTATTGTTGGCCACTGAGCAGCTCCACTGGAGGGAGAGAACTTTTTTTAGCCAATTAAATCAGGGGATGATAAGCCAGATCTGGGATTTTAGCCAGGACACCGGGAAACCCCCTACTCTTTGCGAAGAGTGTCATGGGATCTTTAATGACCACGGTGAGTCAGGACCTCGGTTTAATGTCTCATCCGAAAGACGGCATCTCCTATAGCGCAGTGTCCCCCTCACTGCACTGGGGCATTGGGGTTTAGATATCTGAGAATGTCACGAATATGTAAACGTGACTTGAGGGATATACTTTATAAATGGAGTAAAATTCATAGTTAAAAGTAGGTTTGCTATAAGCATATAATCATGTGGTATATGTATGACCATTGCTTGCAATAATGTGTTTCTATTGAGAACTGCATATAGGTGCCTCTAGTGGCGCAGCCTGTAGCGCGCTATCCACATGCTCGATGTTAGCCGCGACGTTGGCAGTTCGAATCCGACCGCCAACCTTTGTTGCACGTCTCTCCTTCTCTCTCTTCCTAATTCTTCCTGTCTCTCTACACTGTTCTATCAAATAAAGCTGAAAAAGCCCAAAAAATACGAAAGAAAACTGCATGTACTGTGTATAATGTCAAATGAAGACAAGCTGTACCTAAAGGCTTTACGGAAAGATGTTTGAGGCTCTGTGTACTACTATTTGGCCAAATAAAAGTTGTATTGCTGAAATACTGTGACCTGACTAAAATATTTGCCTCCTTTGAAGGTAAAATCCACGATATAGGTACCATATAATTATCCAATATTTGAGCATAAAATCCATTCGCTGTGCAATTTGAAAGAATCTTTTTCATGGTGGTTTGTGGGATGTTTGTGGTGGCTTCTGGTATACCCCCTTAGCTCAAACTCACCATTAGTTTTCCCTTAGCTAAGTGGTGATTTGAGCTTTGTCACTGTGACTATTTTAAATTGTCTTAGCCCCAAGTACATGCAACTTCAGAATCTATGCACTTGGGGCTTTGATAGCATTGTTACATTTTTTTGTTACGTTTAATGCTCTTCTAAAGCTATTCTAGATTTTGACAAAATTAACTTGAGGCATAAGAAGGCACGATAAGAAGAGTAATAACGTTGTTAATTTCTGTTTTTCAGTTTGGTTCCATGAACCATTTCTAATACCTGGTCACCATCTGTGTTTAAAGATTCCATACAAGAAGCAGCATCATCTACTTCAAATCTTCCAGTCTGGAAAAAAAGACAATATATGTCACAAAAACAAAAGAACAAACAAATTTCAGTTCTGTACAGCAGCTTGCAAACATCCAGTTCTTGTTGCCACCTGTTTGACACAAAGTATATTTTTGCTTTACTTCACAGCTTCCCTATGCAAGCCTTGTACCATCCAGAGACTAATCATTGCGAAGTCTGAACGCTCTTGAAGAAGTGTTATATGCCTTTGCTGGTGTGCAATGAGATGAGGTCATCCTGGCTGAATGAATTAACCCCTCCCTGGGTGACACCAATTTTGTAGCAGGGTATTGTGTTTCAGGGCACAGTAGGTACTGCCACAGTCCTGATTTGATGAAAGACTGTGGTTCCAAATGCATTCATACACTGGAATAGTGCCTTAATAGGGTGAGTTACCCAGCAGCCCTCTAATCTTTTAAAATGGGATTATTCCTCGAAACCTGAATGTGATACCAAAGTAACCCTAGGTAGTTTACCCTAGCTGTAAACTAATCATGGCCCTCCTGGATTAAGTGTAACAAAGGAGACGGAGAAACAAGGAACTGTGCGTGAATATGGATTTTATTTTTTATGTGTCATGCTAGACTGATATTACATAAAGTTGCACATTAAAGTCATAATCATAATGTCAAAAAAAAAATGTATTACTATCTGGCAAAACATCCAATGGCTGCTACAGATTCTCCTGATAAGCTACAGAGAAATTCTTTTTTTACCAGTCTAAAGAAAAAAATTGACTCATAAGATGATTTTCTGTTTTAGACAACTTTGATAGCAGTTGTTGAGCTAGATATACAAATCCATAATTTTGTTATCTTATACAGACAAACATTTAATTAAAATGTGTGTGTAGCAAACTGCGTGCCACCCTCGTGTCAGAGATGAGAGACGAGAGTTTATTTTTGGACGCAAAACGTCTTTTATTTTTACTGCCGTCACGCGGCTTTTTTGTTACACTTGTCGTTTTAGACAAACACACAATTTCCCGGCTGACCGTCCGTCAGCCCTTCATCCGTCTCCAGTCAGCCCTTCCCGTCTGTGTAGACCGGCTTTTTAAGCGTCCAGGCTCACTGTCGAGGTAATCAGCACATTGTTCATTAATCAAACAATTAACCATCAGTGCTGATTAATAGCTGTGGCCGCCCCGCCCACTCTCTCTCTCTCTGCAGCCAACGCAAAACCACGCCCACCCTACCACATACCCCCACCGCCCGACTTAGGCCGGGGAGCCATCCGGCCGATGACCGACCCCCCCCTCACCCCCTTCGGGGCGAGAGAGGAAGTCCGCCACCACCATCTGCGACCCCGGCCTATGAACCACTTTGAAATTAAAGGGCTGTAGAGCCAGATACCAACGGGTGATTCGCGGGTTGGTATCCTTCATGCGGTGGAGCCATTGGAGGGGAGCGTGGTCCGAACAGAGGGTGAATGGGCGACCCAGCAGGTAGTAGCGCAGGGACCCAACTGCCCACCGGATGGCGAGGCACTCCTTTTCTACCGTGCTGTACCTCGCCTCTCGCTGGGACAGTTTGCGGCTGAGGTACAGCACCGGGCGGTCGACTCCCTTCATCTGCTGGGTCAAAACAGCCCCCAGCCCTCTGTCCGATGCATCGGTCTGCAGGATAAAAGGAAGAGAGAAATTAGGGGTGAACAAGAGCGGCTCCCCACAGAGGGCTTTTACCCTCTCAAACGCTCGCTGGCACGGCTCCGTCCACTGGACCGGATCTGAGGCACCTTTGCGAGTTAAATCAGTCAAGGGGCTGGTCAGCTGTGAAAACGCCGGAATAAACCGCCTATAGTAGCCGGCCAACCCCAAGAACCTCCTCACTTCTTTTTTCGTCTTGGGTCGTGGACAGGTCACAATCGCCGCGGTTTTATCCACCAGAGGTCGCACCTGTCCACTTCCCAAGTGGTACCCCAAATACCGTATCTCCGCTCGGCCAATCGCACACTTCTTTGGGTTAGCCGTGAGCCCCGCCTGCCTCAAGGACTCGAGCACCGCCCCCACATGCCGCATATGCTGTGCCCAGCTGCTACTGTGGATGATAACGTCATCCAGATAGGCAGCAGCATACGCAGCATGCGGACGCAGCAGCCGATCCATCAGGCGCTGGAAGGTGGCTGGGGCCCCGAACAACCCAAACGGAAGTGTTCGGAATTGGTACAAACCGTCCGGAGCGGAGAAAGCCGATTTCTCTTTGGACTTTGCAGACAAGGGAATCTGCCAATAGCCCTTAGTCAGATCCAGTGTCGAAAAAAAACGAGCCGTGCCCAGCCGATCCAGGAGTTCGTCGACCCTAGGCATAGGATAGGCATCAAAATGTGACACAGCATTCACTTTCCTATAGTCCACACAGAATCAAATAGAGCCATCCGGCTTACTTACCAGCACGATGGGGCTATTCCAGGCACTGTGGGACTCCTCTATTACACCCAACTCCAGCATGGCCTTTATTTCTGCCTGCACCAATTTCTTTTTGTGCTCCGGCAGTCTATAGGGACGGGAACGTACCGTTACTCTCGGGGGGGTGTCGATATGGTGGTGTATGAGGTTCGTGCGTCCTGGTAGGGGAGAAAACACATCCGCAAACCGTTTTTGCAACAGGGCAAGGTCTGCTCTCTGACTTGGCGAGAGGTGGCTATCTGAAAGGGGTGGGGTCTGATTGATTGAATTTGCCACCTCCGGCCCCAGCTCGTCCCTCTCCTGATCCACCGTTACCAGAGAAACAGCCACCACCTCTTTCCATGCTTTTAATAAATTGAGGTGATAAATCTGTTTCGCTCCCTCTCTATCAGCACGCTCCACCTCATAGTCAACCTCCCCCACTTGTCGTGTGACCACGAAGGGCCCTTGCCACTTGGCGAGTAATTTTGTACTGGAGGTTGGAAGTAATACCAGGACTTTATCTCCCGGCGAGAATTGTCGTAGTTTCGTCCCTCTATTGTAGTGCCTCTGCTGACGTTCCTGAGCCTCGAGCAAATTCTCCCATGACAACCGACCCAGTGTATGGAGTTTTGCTCGCAGGTCCATGACGTATTGCGCCTCATTTTTGCTGGGGCTTGGACCGTCTTCCCAGCTTTCTTTAACTAGGTCCAATATTCCCCGAGGTTTTCTACCGAATAACAGTTCAAAGGGAGAAAATCCCGTGGAGGCCTGGGGAACCTCCCGCACTGCAAATAATAGAGGGACTAACCATTTATCCCAATTTCGGCTATCGTCTTGAATAAACTTTCGAATCATGGACTTCAGAGTTCTATTAAACCGCTCCACAAGCCCATCTGTTTGGGGATGGTATGCACTGGTTCTAATAGAGCGGACGCCCAGTAATCCGTATAGCTCATTTAGTGTACGTGACATAAACGAAGTGCCCTGGTCAGTCAGAATCTCTTTCGGGATTCCGACGCAGGAGATAATTTGAAACAGAGCTTGTGCAACACTCTTAGCTGAAATATTGCGCAACGGCACTGCTTCGGGATACCGGGTCGCATAATCCACTAAGACCAACACGAAACGGTATCCCTGGGTGCTCCGATCAAATGGCCCGATGAGGTCCATAGCGATTCTATCAAAGGAAACCTCTATTAAGGGTAGTGGGCGCAAAGGCGCTTTTAGGGTGGCCGGGGCGTTCACTAATTGACATTCAGGACAGGACGCACACCACCGACGTACGTCCGCCCAAATGCCCGGCCAGTAAAACCGAGCCATTATTCGGTGTAGTGACTTATCATACCCTAAGTGTCCCGCCATGGGGTTGTAATGAGCCGCCTGGAAAACCATTTCCCGGCGGTTTTTTGGCACCAACAACTGGGTCGTTTCTTCACCGGTCTGAGCGTCACGACACACTCGATACAACCTGTCTCTAATAACAGAAAAATAAGGGTGCGAGAGTACTGCATCGGGGCGCACCTGCTGACCATCAATACGCATCACTTGGTCATAGGCAAAGCGTAAGGTGTCGTCCCGAGACTGCTCGAGTGGGAAATCCTCCGCGGGTTGGAATACAGGACCCCGGGGAGTCTCAACCGGAGGCTCGCCTGGGTCCCTCCCCGCCCCGGCCGTGTCGGACGGCCCTGCGTCACCACCGTCAACAGCACACACGTCACACTTCCCTATCGGTCGTGATCGCACCCCCAGCATGTTCCTAGAAACCTCCCTAAACCCCGCCCAATCAGTACCCAAGATTAGGGGATGCGCAAGCCGGGAGCTAACCGCAGCCTTCACGATATGCGTTTTTCCCTGGTAACAAATTTCCACGGGTACTACCGGATACTTGTGCACATCTCCATGCACACACCGAATGGAAACCCAGGGTGCCTTTACTAATGCCTCGGTTCGAACCAGGTTGTGCTGGATCAGGGACTGCATAGCCCCCGAATCCAACAGCGCCCGGTGTTCACTCCCTTGCACCCTTACCGGGATGCAGTACGCTCCCTCCTGATCGGGAGTGGAAGTGGGCGGCCCGACCACCCGGACCACCTGCCCCACCTCCATAAGTGGACAATCGCGGCGCAGGTGACCCGGCTGTCCGCACTGCCAACACCCCGGTCCGAGCGTCTGAGGCGCCCTCTGCGAGCCAGAGCCCCCCGCCACTGAGCCTGGACCTGGAGAGGGAATAGGAAAAAAGGGGGGATTAGTTTGAGAGAAGGGAGGGGCCAGAGCCCTGGGGACAGGGGAGGGGCCCGTACGAGGAGGGGGTCTCCTCCTGGGCGCCGGTTCCGGCCGTGCTTGTTGCTGGGAGCTGGGGTATAGCGCCAGGTGGTCCTCCGCCAGGGTGACCGCCCCCTCTCGATTGGTTGGGCGATGGCAGCGCACCCAATTGGCCGTTCCCTCCGGCAATCCTTCCAGGAACTGTTCCAAGATGACCTGCTCCACCACGCCCCCGGCGGACCGGATCTCCGGCTGCATCCAACGCCGGGCCATGTGGGTTGGCCTTTGGGCGTAGGCGAAGGGACGGTCCTCCGCCACCAGGTGCGCCGTCCGGAACCGGCGCCGGTAATCCTCCAGGCTGCAGCCCAGTCGGTCCAAGATCGCCTTCTTCACCGTCTTGTAATCTGCCCGGGCTCCGGGCGGCAGCCCATGCCCCGCCTGTTGGGCTTCCCCAGTTAAGAGGGGCAGGAGGTGTACTACCCACTCGTCGTGGGGCCACTGGCAGGCCTCCGCTGCCACCTCAAAACTCTCCATGAACGCCTGGATGTCATCGTCGGCGGTCATTTTAGGTAGGTGGATCCGGAGAGGGGATCGGGACGGCGGGTCCCGGGAGCTGGTTTCCCCGGGGGCAGCCAGTTGTCGCAGCGCCTGTGTCTGGAGGGAGGCTTGTGCACGCAGAGCCTCCATCTGCTCTGCGTGTACGGCCGCCTGCCACTCCTGCATCTGTGCCATCCCCTCCAGCATCCGCGCCAGCGCTACGAGAGGCTGCGCCGTCTCGCTCCTGTTTGGATCCATTACTGACCTCCTTTCTCTCTCTCTCTGCCATCTTACCCCCCCGCACGGGCCACCACTGTAGCAAACTGCGTGCCACCGCTCGTGTCAGAGATGAGAGACGAGAGTTTATTTTTGGACGCAAAACGTCTTTTATTTTTACTGCCGTCACGCGGCTTTGTTGTTACACTTGTCGTTTTAGACAAACACACAATTTCCCGGCTGACCATCCGTCAGCCCTTCATCCGTCTCCAGTCAGCCCTTCCCGTCTGTGTAGACCGGCTTTTTAAGCATCCAGGCTCACTGTCGAGGTAATCAGCACATTGTTCATTAATCAAACAATTAACCATCAGTGCTGATTAATAATCCCCAACAGCTGTGGCGCAGAGTTCCGAGAGCCGCCCCGCCCACTCTCTCTCTCTCTGCAGCCAACGCAAAACCACGCCCACCCTACCACAGTGTGCTTTCTCTTTTCAGTGGATATGTGGCTAATTTTGAATAGGTCTGAAAAGAATTGGGTTCCATTGTTATCTCACTGTCAAGAATTTCTACCACCTTGTTCTCTATTGTGTCTCAAGAGAAGCAAAATGTGAAAACTACCATTGAAGATACCATCAAAAAAATGCAACCACCAAGTTGGTTTTATAGTTCTTGAGTCAAAGTTGTTTCAAGGAAGTTACAGGGAAGAATTCAGAAAATTCACCCTCTGACATATTTGGAGGATTAGAGTTTTTTTCTCATAAAAAAGATTAACAAAACAAGCTTCATAATCTATGAGACGTATAAATATTTCTCAAATTGATTAGAACTACCTGCAAATTAACAAAATGTAAGTCTGTGTGATTATTCGGAAGCATTTATTCCACACAGACATTTCTCAACAGCTTTATTTGTCAAGTAAGTGGAAACATTGACCCTTAGGGTAGATTCAGTGCTGGATAATCCCTAGTTTGTAGATAAATGATGAATCTAGGTGGACTGAATGGCTTGTCCTTGTCATTACATATTCTCATGTTCTTACTGTATGTACCACCTTGTTGGCTATGTCAAAATATATGGCATTGAAATAATTAGTACTATTAGAACATTTGTATTAGTGGTCTGCTTTGGGGTAGAAATGAGGACCAAGCCTGCCTAAGCCTGTCATCTTCACAGCCTCTCTCGAACCAGCCTGACAAACAATAGCCAAATTTGAAGTCCAATAGAGCCCGAATGGGAGGAGCAGCATTTCCACCAGGCGTTTGACAACAATGGTGAAAAGCTATAGTGTATTATGCTCAACTAGCAAATTAAAACATCACTATATTTGAGTTATCGTGCTTATTTAAAAAAAAAAACATTTTTGTTGTGTTAAATATAACATTTGTCATTTGCACCTTTGCAACAAACAGCCCAGGAGTGACTAACTACTTTTCTCTGTAGGCTATGTGTTGTAAAAATAGAGAAAGAATTTAATTTGATGTTTGTGATGATCAGAGCAGACTACCCAACAAGCTTTAGTGCCATTCCTTCTGTTAACCACGTGCTCTACCTTTGTCATCAAAACACCATCATTTTACCCCTTTGCGTAAGCCCTCTAGTAGCCAGGATGCCAGCATCCTGAGATTACTCAATTTAGACATTTATTGATACTGCAACAATTTTAAGAGTGGGAACAGCAAACTCTGTGTTCTAGCTTTATTAGTACATAATACACTACAATGATGCCAAATACTGAGTTTGTAAGTGCCACCGTTGTTGTGTAGTTTGTCCATTTAACAAGCATCCCAGCCTAATCTCATCTAAAACTATACTGATCAAGGGTCTAATTGGGAATTCAAAAAACATTCACCGCAGAAAATATATATTCCATCACAGCAACAAGATAAAACCAATAAGAGGCCAAAAGTATGATAAACAGCAGTGGTACACTGCTATCTGACAAGCAAAACAAAGTGAAGTGAAATTCTTGTGTAATTATTAGGGTTGCAAAGGGTCGGAATATTTCTGGTAAATTTCCAGAAATTTTTGAAGGGAAGTTAAGCTTGGGAATGTTGGGAATTTTGCACAATTTCAATATAAAAATCTTACCTTTTAATAGTGAACTTATTTGGGGGGGAATACACATAAATAAAGCAATTCTAGGTCTTATGGCATGTTTTGGTTAAAAGGATTCCCATTTAATTGAATTGTAACCATGCACTGCATTCAGCAGCGCACTCTTCCATCACATGTACAGATAATTCCTTTAAAGGTGCAGTGTGTAGAATTTAGTGGCATCTAGCGGAACGGACTTGACAGAAATGGAACATAATATTCATAAGTATGTTTTAATTAGTATATAATCCCATGAAAATAAGAATCGTTGTGTTTTCGTTACCTTAGAATGAGCCCTTTATATCTACATAGGGAGCGGGTCCTCTTCCTCGGAGGCCGCCATGTTGCACCGCCATGTTTCTACAGTAGCCCAGAACGTACAAACGGTTCTAGAAGGGGCGCATTTGCCTGGGTACCTTCCAAAATAGCTGTGCGTAATACCACATGTGATGCTTACGGCGTTGTCACCCTTTTTAGCACAGTCTGGCTTGATTGATAATCCATTTATTCAGTATTCAGTAGGTGAGAGTATAAACTTTCAAACGATGTATAACATGTCTAATTTTGCTTTTGGAATAGCGATTCATTGGTCAGCGTAATCGAAGGTTTGTTATCATCGCATTCACTTACGCATTCACTCTGTGGTAGCAGTAAAATACGCTGCACCTAATCAAATGTTGTTAATGATTTTTCGTAGTTTCTTGGAAAATACTATTATTATTGAGGACTTCTGGGCATAGTTAAGCCATATGTTTGCTGATAGACCTAGCTGACATCGTTTTCTGGTGTAAGACAGAAGCGGATAGAAATATATCATTGATTTACTCTGTCTCTGTCTCTATCTATTGAAAACAGATAAGATTTCATCATTGCTATGTAAGTATTAGTGCTCAAAATATTTTGGTTATATACGTTATTTTTGAAATTGAGTGTCTTTAAATAGGTTAGTGGTATTTTATAATGAGGATATTTCACACTGTAACGCAAGCGTTAGTTAGTAGTGCAATAGTTTTTGTGACGCATCATGTCTTTCTATGATTTACCAAGCAAAGCAGCTAACGTTAGCTAACGTTAGCAATAAAATGTTACCACAATGCGGAACAATTAACAATCATAATCGCTATCTTACTTGTAAGCTATGACCTATAGGGGTGGACGCAAGTGGACAGCGTCCACCCACCTTTGGTAAATAAATAAATAATTTTGACCGGCAGTTTTACAAATAACTATGACAATCCAATCCATTTTTCGTATGCTCCAGTCCATGTGTTCCCTCTAGCCAGTTACTCGCTCAACCAATCAAAAATCTGAAGAAAAAAAACTCAGGAGGAACAGTCGTTTATATAGACAGGCACAGAAAGAAAAATATCGTTGATTGTCTTGATCGTCAGGAAGCGGATGCGGTAAGTAATTTCATTAACATGTAATTTCATCTATGCAACATTTTAAAGAGAGATGAATAAACAGCCCCCACGAACGCCGGCTATTATTAACGGCAACTTTGATTGCTTGAGCAAAATCATCAGGTTGCTGGTCAACAGCTAAGCTAGGATTGAATATTTCCCACATACATAACGTTTTATTCAGCGGCGACTGGTGACTGGTGAGCTGAAAATTGATGGGGCACAAAACTTTCCTTTAAACTAATCATTGATCTCAACCTGTTTTCATTAGTAATTTTCCTTTAATATCAAGCATGCCAACGATCGGACTAATCAAATGGCAAGTAGCCTAACACCCAGTGTCTTCATACCGTGTTAGGGGGATTAAATCATAAATTCAATGTATTCGTTAAAAATCCGTTTTAATCACCAAGTAGTCTACACTTAACAAACAAAATACACCAGTCTGTTATCTACCATGTTAGCGTTCAGAATAACCAGCAAAAACAAAACCTGCACTTCAATTTTGTTTACAATCTATGCACTGCAGATATTTTCCATGAATACGAGTGCAGAGAAAGAAGTGCATTTAACCACAAATAATGTTGATTAAAAATGTGCACAATTTCGTACTGCAAATGAAAATAAATGTAGGCTATAAGGCCTAGGCTACTCGATAAAACTGCCTATTTGGGGAGAGCTGGCTATATATGATAGTATTGAGTATCTTATTTTGTGGATTAATTGTACGGATACTCACTGCTTAGTGATTAAAACGGATCTTTCTAAATCACATTTATCATTTAATCTCCCTAACACAATGCAAAGAAGCTGTGTGTCTCTTTCCAATTGATTAGTCAGATGTTTGCATGCTTGTTAATCACTGAAAATTAATTGAAACAGTTTGAGATCAATCATTAGTTTAAAGGAAAGTTTTGCGCCCCACCAATTTTCAGCTCACCAGTCGTTGCTGGTTTTATTTTGTTTCAATTCGACAGTTCAAGAAAGATGGATAAAGGAGGAAGAAAGGGAGGACAAAAGAGGAGGATGACAGATTATTTTCGTGGGTAAAAAAAATTCTCAGCATTAATGACACTCAATAAACTTGAAATATTTCATGTAAAAGCTTGCATCAATAGTTGTATACATTCTTTTTAAAACATTGTTTTCCTTAATTATGTGCAAAATACATTAAAGGTAAGAACTATTTTGAGCTGTGACATTCATTGGTTTGTACCTTTTTTCACCCACCTCCCACCGGATCTCAGGGACCACCCACCTACCAAATCCCAATTTAACCCCTAGTCGTAACAAATATTTTTTGTTGACGAAATGAACGCCATCTGATAAGTAGGATATTTTTTATCACTGTGAAGCAGCATGGAAACGTTGTATAAATATTGGTAATTTTGGACAAGCAGTTAGCTTCTCATCAAAAATGGGATGTATTTTGTTAATGTTTATTCCACATGTCTGTCATTCCTTGACTTTTTCTAAAAAACTCGCGCTTTAACTATCTATGTAAATAGAATTCTAAAACAACACTCGGAAGACTGTTTTTAGGGGGGTTTTTTTTAGGTGTTAAGAGAAAAGTCTTATTTTTTGGAGGGGAGTCATAGAGAATGTTTGCAATTATGCCTGCTTATGATATGGTAAAAGGTTTGTTTCTATCTGCATATGACATGGTAAATGCAGCCTGAGAAAATAGGGCTATATTTCCATTTTATTCCCGTTATTTCCCGTTAATTCCTATGGAAAGTTTTCATCCTTGAATATTTCCAGAATTTTGCGACCCTAGTAATTATAGCACATCATTCTACTATCGATATCAGCTATTAAATATGGAATAAATAAACGGTCCCACCATTTGTTTTACGCGTAGTGATGTCCCTTTCAAGATTCAGTTGCCGTTTGCTGTCTTGCATAGTTTGTGAAATATACATTCATTATCAATGCCTGTATACCTTCTGAGATACAGATGAGTGACAAATTAAAGGAAAAACCAACATAAACTTTCTTAGGTGTTGGGCCATCATGAGCTGCTAGAACAGCTTCAGTTTGCCTTGGTATATATTCTACAAGTCTCTTGAACTCTACTGGAGGGAGGGGACACTATTCTTTCGAAGGATATTCCTTCATTTGGTGTTTTTATGATGGTGGTGGAAATCTTCATTCAAAATCAAGGTCAGCTGGGCCTGCTCAAAAATTTTATACATGCTACAGAGCATGGATGTTAATTGCCTAATTGTGAAGTACATCTGTATTGAAGTATCTGCATTCGTTATGTTTCTCCACTCATTTATTCAGGTTTTTCCTTTAATGTGTCACTCGTCTTTATGAGTTTTTGAATTATCCTGCATGAAAGAATGAAAATAAAGAATTTAAAGCTTTATTTGGGTACTTATGTTTCCATGTATTTTTTTACATTTAGCTGATGCTATTATCCAGAATGATTTTCAAATTAGTGCACAAAGAAAAGGCCTAGCTTCGTGAATCACTAACATTGAAAGTAGCCATTAATGAGAGTATAATGGTCTGGACATAACATGCAGGTGATAAGTAATCCTTTGTCACTATAATAAATTAGTGGGTAGCACTGTCACCTCACAGCAAGAAGGTTGTAGGTTCAAATCTCGGCTTTGGCCTTTCTGTGTGGAGCTTGCATGTTCTCCCTGTGTCCGTGTGGGTTTCCTCTGTGTACTCCGGTTTCCTCCTCCCACAGTCCAAAGACATGCAATAGGCTATAATTGGAGACTCTAAATTGCCCATAAGTATGAGTGTGTGAGTGAATGGTGTGTGTGCCCTGTGATAGAATTTTTTTAATTATTTTTTTTTAATTTTATCAAATCACCAAGTGCAGTTTTAGAATGTTTACAATCAGACGTCTTGGAATTTTGCAAGTTGCATCCAGTCTTGTTGCGAATCATTGATCTGAACTGGCCTTTAGTTAGCTACATTGCAATGTTGCAACAAGGTAGCATTGCATTCGAGAGACAGTTTGTTAGCTAGCGTTTTTTCTAATTGTTAGCTGACATTACATTGTGTTAATTACATTAGCTAGCTAGCTATTGCAACGTTACCTGATATGAGAGATGGATACTGTGCGCAATGTTGTCTAAACTAATGTTGCCTTTCTTGACATGGTCCGGTAGCTAGCGTTAGCTGTGCAAATAGCTATGTAATTTAGTAGCGTTACCTTGTCATCAAATGTAATATGAAATCTACATTGTGGCAAACACGCCTGCCACAGGCCACCGAAGTGGCTTTCCTTGGGGCCCTCCAGCACAGAGACACACGGAGATGATGTTCAAGCAGTCCAGATTTTATTGTACAAGGGTTTGGCAAGATGGTAACGCCAAATGAGCAGATGTAAAAACCCTGTCATGACAGAGAGCGCTCCTGTGTGGGTGGGGATGGCAGATTTAACCTGTGCGCAGTGATTACCTCACTACGCACAGGTGCAGCCACTCCTGTTCCTGGGTCCAATTAGCCTGGCCAATTATCTACTTCTTAACCAATTATCCAATTGGCCAGGTCTAATTAGCTTGACCCAGGGCAGGTGTGGCTGCTTAAACCAGCCATCCCCACACCACATACCCCCAACGCCAAACTGAGGCCAGGGAGAATCCCTGGCCGAAGCCTACTCCCCCGCCCCCAGCACTCCAACCAACCAACAAAAAAAACCACAAAAAAAAAAAAAAAAAAATCCAAGCGCCCTTAACACTTTAAGGGCCCCGGAACAGTCCAGTACAGTCTTGACCCTCCCCCGGACGATGAGGCAGCCCTCCCCCCTCCTCCCTCTCTGAGCGCGGGGAGTCCTGGGCTGCTCGGCTGGCTGGTGGGGGTGTCACCGGCTTGGGCTGTTCCAGGGGCTGTGGTGGGGTGGCTGGGCTGGTGGGCTGGTGGGCTGGCCTTCTTGTGGCGCTGGGGACCAGGAACCCTCGTGGCTGTGGTGGCCACCAGTCGGCTCTGCTGGAAGGCTGGTGCAGGTTTTCCCCCTCACGGGCTCCGGGCAATCCAACCAGGCCAAAACAACGAACTAAAATAACCAACAGATAAGAAAGGAAGCAATACGGCGCGGCCACTGCTTGTGCGCCACCCGTAGCTGACCCGCCTTCCCGGCTAAGTCCAGCTCACGGCGCGACCACCTCTCGTGCACCGCCCGTAGCTGACCTGCCTTCACCTGCTGGTCCAGCTCCCCAGCGTCCCAGCTGAGGATCGCTTCCTTCCCCTCCGTGGTCATCTCCCGCTCCCCGTTTTTGGCCTGGAGGATCCGCCCGAAGCCCTGTCAGGAACACCTCAGTTGTCGCTCCTCCAGTGTGCTTCCTGGTTGGCCCTCCTGTGCCTCTTTCTTGTGCCGGAGGAGCCCCACGTTGGGCGCCACTGTGGCAAACACGCCTGCCACAGGCCACCGAAGTGGCTTTCCTTGGGGCCCTCCAGCACAGAGACACAGGGAGATGATGTTCAAGCAGTCCAGATTTTATTGTACAAGGGTTTGGCAAGATGGTAATGCCAAATGAGCAGATGTAAAAACCCTGTCATGACAGAGAGCTCTCCTGTGTGGGTGGGGATGGCAGATTTAACCTGTGCGCAGTGATTACCTCACTACGCACAGGTGCAGCCACTCCTGTTCCTGGGTCCAATTAGCCTGGCCAATTATCTACTTCTTAACCAATTATCCAATTGGCCAGGTCTAATTAGCTTGACCCAGGGCAGGTGTGGCTGCTTAAACCAGCCATCCCCACACCACATACATCAACAAATAATATGACCCCTCATGTTACACAAAAACTTATTAGGGTTCCATAACCAAACAGACCTAGCCTACTTCGGATTGAGGCATTGTTATTGATGAGTTGCGTGTAGTTGAGCTGGAATATCAATGTTTATTTAGTTTAGCTAATGTTGTTTCGTTGATAGCTTGCATTATTTGTAAATGTGTGCTGTATTACATTCTCTGTGTGTTTGTAGGAATATTCACTAATATGCGCGCTTGTAAATTCCCACACTACGAACGATTCTAACCATTGCTTCTCAAAATTATAGGCTACCTTTCTGCGTCTGGTTGTGTTTGTTTGGTTCTTTGTTTGTATATTTCCTAAGTTTTGTTTTCATTAGTTAGTGGTTTGCCCCTTTTTTGTAAAGCACATTTAATTTTCACCTGTTGAAGGAAATGTGCTATATAAATAAAGTTTGATTTGATGTCACATTTCCTAACAATTTTGTTTTTATCATATTTACAGAGATGCTGATCAGGAAACACGGCCTAGTTCACCACTAGCTAAGAGGCCACGCAAGCGTTGCAAGAGTACATCAGTCTCATCTCATCTTCCATGAGTATAGTTTGCTTCAATAAATGTTCTGAAAATTAAAAGATGTCTTTGTTTCTGTCTTCTAAATGGCTCACTGAGTCTTTGTCTTAGCTGTGGGGAGGCATGCGGCCAGGATGAATAGCCTACTTAGCTGGCAGGTCGTCCTACCCAATGCATATTCATTACAGAAAGGCCATTCTCACCTGGTGTTGAAAAATAGTAGTCACAACACTAACCTTTAGCAATTTATTTTATATTTCTCATTGGATTTGCTAAAATATTTTGTCATCTTTTGATACCCAAGACCTTGATGAACACATTTCAGTGACCAAAAATCTTAGTCACAATTGTTTAGTGCAATTTGCAATCCACATATGATTATGACCTACTTACTGCTGCTACAATATTATTGTAGCTGAGTTTGTGCTGAAAACAGAGATATGAAACACTTTGGAATCACTGCATATAAAGTTGATGAAATTTACACAAATGTCAGAGCATGGCACAATCACCAGTGTGCCTCATTTTACCCTTAGACCCCAGATGGTTAATCATAAATAATAATAATAATAATAATATAAATTAATATTATAATAGGCTCAATCACCATTGTGTTACCTAATTCGGCGATAGATAGTGACTTAACAGAAATTTATTTTAATGAAAATCTTCGATGTTATTACTTTAATGTTTTGCTGTATGTCTTCTGTTGTGTAATTTAGAAGTAGTGTGTCTGCATTCAATAAAGAATGTATGTTTTCAATTCATTATAATTGACTTTGTTACGTTCGCGTGTGAGATGCTGGCGTGCGTTTTTTTTGCCGCCTTTCGTTATTCCCATTGGTCATCCCCACTGTCAATCATCAGAATTCTCCCACTCATCCCCCCCAACCCGCCAATCAGCTCCCTCCTGCAATCATGTCTTCTCCAATCACGCCTCAGCTCTCAATTTAAAATATCCCCATTTCGTTCCTGTAGGAGCCTTCCGTTTCCTCATTTGTGCTGTGTGTTTGGGCAAATGCTAGATTGTGTGTGTTATTTGAGAGAGTTGTGTGTTGTCTAAATTTTCGTCCTCCCTGGTTCACTTCAGAGACCAGTGTTAGGTAAGTTCCGGGGGCCCCTATACACGTGTTGACACGTAGGGTAAGGTCTCTGTCTAAGCACATTAGTTTAGTGGTGGTGTCGCCCCCTGTATTTATGACTGCTGGTTGCAGTTAGGTTAGTTAGACAGGTTTTGTTTTCTGTATTGTTATTTGGTTAGTTATATTACAAATTCGTAGTTAGGGTATTGTGTTTGTTATTTTCGGCACCACTCCTTTTTTTTTACTGGTCTCGGTTGTGTGTCTTGGCGTATTTTATGTTTGGAAATGTGTGTAAATACTTGTAAATAACCCTACCACCATCACAGTAAAATCCCTTTCACCGTAGTCCGCCTTGTGTGTCTCTCATTGTTCTCACAATAAGGCTTATATATTTAGTTACATCTCCTGGTGCCAAACATCATTTTAAATATTGCACCCTTAACCCCTAGAAGGGTGGTAACAGACTGCTACTTATTGAATTCAGTTATTTAATCTTAAAACCTGGTATAGAGCTTGTTTTGACTTGTCGGTTGATTCCACCAGTGCACTTTTGACTGACCTATCAATGAATTCGGCGATTTAATTGATAATTCTCATTTTAAATAATAATAATTAAATTAAATCACATAAAATATATTTTACATGTAGGTTAAGTGAGGGGTTCTAGCACGTAATATCACTTGGTTCAGTATTCAGAGTGCTGAACATCTTAACAAGGAAATTGATTGTTGGAACCACTGGATTCAGAAGATAAACATATTTTTAATTAATCCTTGCTTGTCTGACACCACCAAGCTGTCAGAGTGGTTGAAATGGTGTTGGCTTTGAAGCAGCTGTGACGTTTGATGGTGAAGTTGATGAATGGCAGGTCTGATATAGAGATCTCTCGGCCTTGTGCCTGTTCAATTTCAATCCAGGGGTTGCTTTGTTCAGTGGGGTGGATCTAGTTGATGATGAACTGTAGTTGGGTGGCGAAATAATTACGTAAATTAGGTGCTTAAAGGCCTCCTTCATTCTTATGTTTCTGTAGAGTGGATAGTTTGATTCTTGGTTTCTTGTTTTTCCAATAGAATTTTGTTATTATTGAATTTAATGAGTTGAACCAGGCAAGGGGTGGTTGGGTAGGGATAACTGAAAATAGGTAGTTTATTTTAGGTAAAATTATCATCTTGATTGTTGCTATTCTGCCAATGAGTGAAATTGGTAAATTTGTCCATCTATTCAAGTTGTCTTCTACTGTTTTGAGGAGTGGATTGGAATTTAGATGAGTTAGGTCTGACAGCTTGGAGGAAACATTGATGCCTAGGTATTTAAAAGTGTCAGTGGATGGGTGTTTGGGCTGCCAAGTTCCAACTTTCATTGCGGTAGTGGTAGAATTGTGGATTTGGACCAATTGATAGTCTGATAGTTTAGAGAATGCATTTATTACTTTAATTGTTTCCTGTAGTGAAGTTTGTGGATTCTGTAAATAAATTAGAATATCATCAGCATATAAACTGATTTTGTGGTGTGTATTTAGAGTTTGTATTCCTTGGATATTATTATTTTGTCGTATTGCAGCAGCAAGGGGTTTGATAAAATGGCAAATAAAGAGGGAGAGAGTGGGCATCCTTGCCCTGGTCCCCCTTTATAATATAAAACTTGGTGATGTTAGTCCATTAGTTGTGACAGTAGCCATTGGTGAGTTGTACAGTGTCCTTATCCAGTTGACAAATGTCTCTCCGAACCCAAATGTTTTCAATGTATTGAATAAAAATGTCCAATTTACCTTGTCAAATGCTGTGTGGACTGTGTCCATTTTATTCTGGGTTGCATGATGTATAAGTTTAATAGCCTGCATGTATTATTATAGGAGTGCCTACCTTTGAATCCAGTTTGGTCGGAGTGGATAATACATGGTGTGACAGTTTCTATTCTTATAGCTAAGGCTTTACTGATGATTTTAATGTCGGTGTTGATTAATGATAGTGGCCGGTGGCTGGAGGGGAGGGTGTTTATCAGGTTTTAAGAGGACTGAAATGATAGCAGTGTTCATGTGAGGGGGAATTTTGGAGTTAAGTTGAATAGTTTGTGCCATTCTGCAAAAAAGAGGTGAAATATTTTGCCAAAAATGTTTTAAAAATTCAGTAGGGAAACCATCGGGACCTGGGGCTTTGTTATTAGGTATTTGAAGAAGTGCTGTATGGAATTCATCTGATGTAATTGGTGAGTCGAATGATCTTTTGTTAATTTTGGAAGTATTATACTGTTTAGAAAGGAATTTGTGTTCAGTGGGTCGGGTTTAATGTCTGTGGAATATAATCGGCTGTAAAATGTCTGAAATGTGCAGTTTATTTCTTGAAGTGATTGTACAGTCTATCCTGCTGAATTTTTTATGGCTGGGATAATGGATTTATCTTTTTTCTGCTGCAGCTGCTTTGCAAGGTATTTGCTTGATTTGTTACTATATTCAAAGTTGTTATATCTGAGCCTTTGTATTAAAAATGGTGTTTTCATATTTATTAAACAATTTAGGCTAGTTGAAAATTATGTTTTCTAAGTTCATTAAAATTGTCTTGTGTTGGATTTCTAGCACATGCATTTTTCTTCCAGATATTTTTCACATTCTCTTTTTTTCTTTTTCTTATGAGATAAGTATGAGATAATTTTGCCCCTTATAACTGTTGTGGTTTCCCAGAGTAGTGCGAGTGAGGTGTCCGGAGAGTAATTTATTTCCATGAAGGATGCCCACTCTCTCTTAAGGAAACTGTCAAAAAATCATAATATTCATATTTCTCATCATAAAAAACAAACAAAAGGCCACGAGGGGAAATTCCAAAAACTCAAAATGCTTGTAACAATTAAACAAGCAAAGAAACTCAAAACATTCAAAAGACTCGAAACGCAAGGAACTATAATACTCAAAATTCAGGGAACACACAGCGAGGTAAACACAACAGTAGGAACCAGTGATGAGAAGCAGGGAAACAAGACTTAAGTACAAGAAGGTTAAACGAGACAACAGGTGAGAACTGATAGAATCAACACAGGAGAGGGATAACAAGACCCAGGAGAATACAATGCACAATTTACCCAGAGATGGGAAGGATAACGAGACACAGGCAAAAACAATGATTGAATAATAAATTAACACAATAATAGAATCAGACACAGGAGAAAGCAATGAGGCAAACGAACCGAAGTACGAAGATGAGAAATGCCGCCAAAAAAAAGGAATAACCGGAACAAAAAAGGGTAGAATCCCCCCCCCCCCAAGGGACGGCTCCTGATGTCCCAGAAGTCCGACCTGGGGAGGGGGTGAAACAGAGGGTGGGAGCTCGAGACAAACAGAACGCAGAAGGGGTAGGACTCGGGAACAGGACTAGAGGGAGTACGGGACTGGACTCAGGGGAAAGGGGACTCGGGGCTGGACAGGACTCAGGAGGACGGGACGGGACTCAGACACGGAACAGGGAGATCTGACAAATAGGCAGACAGACCGACAGGCAGGCAGGGAGACACACAACAAGACAGACAGACAAGCAGCAAGAGGGGCGAACCCAAAGACAGACACAGAAGCTGACAGACAGACAGACAGGACAACAAGCAGACTGACTGACATGCAGACAGACAGACAAATGGATAGGCAGACCGGCCAACAGACCGACGGCCTGGGGGGCAGACAAACACAGAAACAAGCTGGTGGATAAACAGGCAGGTAGACAGACAGACAATGGGGCAGGTGGACCAGCTGTCAAACAGTCCGGGGGACGAACCAGCCCCATCCCCATGAGGGAATGCCCTCCAGGACTTGACCGCCGAGATGCCCCAGGGTGCTGGAACACGGGATAGCTGCCATGCTGACTCGCCAAGGCCACGAACGGAACCGCCAAACGCTAGGGTGGCAGACTCCGGGGTCGCTGGACGGCTGGGGTTTCTGGACCCTGGGCCGGGGAAGCTCCTGGACACTGGGCAAGGGAAGCTCCCGGGGCAGCGGACACTCCTGGACGCAGAGCACTGAAAGCTCCTGAATGCGGGGCACTGAAGGCTCGGGGACACTAGAGGGCCCGGGGACACTGGGCAGTGAGAGCTCGGGGACACTGAACAGGGCAGGCAACTCCTGCTGGACACTGGACAGGACAGGCCGCCCCTGCTGGACACTGGGCAGCAACCGCTCTGCGACACGGGACAGGGCAGGCAGCTCCTGCTGTACACGGGACAGGGCAGGCAGCTCCTGCTGGACATGGGACAGGGCAGGCAGCTCCTGCTAGACACGGGGCAGGGCAGGCAGCTCCTGCTGGGCACAGGACAGGTTCAGACCGCTCCTGCTGGACACGGGGCAGGGCAGGCAGCTCCTGCTGGACACTGGACAGGACAGGCCGCCCCTGCTGAACACTGGGCAGCGACCGCTCTGCGACACGTGACAGGGCAGGCAGCTCCTGCTGGACACAGGACAGGGCAGGCAGCTCCTGCTGGACATGGGACAGGGCAGGCAGCTCCTGCTAGACACGGGGCAGGGCAGGCAGCTCCTGCTGGGCACGGGACAGGTTCAGACCGCTCCTGCTGGACACGGGGCAGGGCAGGCAGCTCCTGCTGGACACGGGGCAGGGCAGACAGCTCTTGCTGGACACGGGGCAGGGCAGACAGCTCTTGCTGGACACGGGGCAGGGCAGACAGCTCCTGCTGGACACGGGGCAGGGCAGGCAGCTCCTGCTGGACACGGGGCAGGGCAGGCAGCTCCTGCTGGACACGGGGCAGGGCAGGCAGCTCCTGCTGGACACGGGGCAGGGCAGGCAGCTCCTGCTGGACACGGGGCAGGGCAGGCAGCTCCTGCTGGACACGGGGCAGGGCAGGCAGCTCCTGCTGGACACGGGGCAGGGCAGGCAGCTCCTGCTAGACACGGGGCAGGGCAGGCAGCTCCTGCTGGACACGAGGCAGGGCAGGCAGCTGCTGCTGGACACTGGGTAGTGCAATCTTCTGGACACTGGGCAGTGAAGGCTCCTGGACCCTGGGCAACAGGAACACAGATCCCAGCCGGCAGCCAGATGGGACCAGCGGGACCCCCTCCAGGCCGGGCCCCCGGCAGGCCGGGCCCCGGAAAAATGGCCAGCCGAGAACCCTTGAAAGAAGTAGGTCAGGGATCAACTGGCTGACTGGCTGGAGGTCTGGCTGACTGGGAGGCCGCTCGACCACCACACTTCTGGGACCGCCTGCCCCGGGCTCTGGGAAGACCAGAGGTGAGTGCTGGCTCGGGCTCCGGATCATTGGGTGGCGAGTCCTCCGCGTCGCTGAACCACACTGGTGGCCTAAAAAAACACACCCGAGGAAAAAAAAAAAGAAAAAAAAACTGCTGGGTCCGAGGTGACTGGTTCCTTCTGTCAGGGTTTGGTTGAGTAGGACCCAAGTGCAGAGTAAGACACGCAAAGCTCAAAAAGTTGGTTTCAAACAAAGACTTTACTTTAAAAACACAAACAGAGAACAAACAAAAGGCCACAAGGGGCAATTCCCAAAAACTCAAAAAATACTTGTAACAATTAAACAAGCAAAGAAACTCAAAACATTCAAAAGACTCGAAACAGAAAGACACGCAGATGACTCAAAATACACAAAATGCCGGAACTCGAAAATACTCGAAATGGAGGGAACTATAATACTCAAAATGCAGGGAACACACAGCGAGGGAACACAACAGTTGGAACCAGTGTGTAACAACGTTGCCCTAATTGGACAAACCGGCAGAGAAATATGTGACGGGTGCTGGAGAAAAGGTCCGCAAGTCACAAATCTTGAAATCGCGCTAGGAGGCAAGAAAGGTTTTTAAAAATTTTTTTTACAGTTTTCCTTTTTTTCATATTACGAAAGTTAAAGTGTTGAAGAAGTCACTCAATAGAATAAACAACATTTTTAGGGTCACTAAATACTTATAATTTGTCAGCAAAGTCGGCTTGTTTTAAATGGTAAATGGACTGCATTTATATAGCGCTTTTATCCAAAGCGCTTTACAATTGATGCCTCTCATTCGCCAGAGCAGTTAGGGGTTAGGGGTTACGTGTCTTGCTCAAGGACACTTCGACATGCCCAGGGCGGGGTTTGAACCAGCAACCCTCCGACTGCCAGACAATCGGTCTTACCTGCTGAGCTATGTCGCCCCTTGGAAATTCCTTGGAAAATACCATTATTATGAGACTCTGGCTAGCTAGCATATTTGCTGTAGATATCTGACATCGTTTTCGGAGCAAACAGAGCGGATAGAACTGTCATTGATTACTGTCTCTGTCTCCATCTACTGAACAAGATTTCATCATTGCTATGTAAGTATTACTCTCAAATATTTCGGTTATATCGTTATTTTAGAATTGAGTGTCTTTAAATAGGTAGTGGGATTATGTAATGTGGATATTTCACACTGTAATGTAGCGTTAGTTAGTAGTGTATAGTTTTTGTGACACATACAACAGTGATGAGGAGAGTGTTGAAACATTGCCAAAACGTGGTGAACGGCTGAAAATTGTTTTCATATCGTTTCATTCCCATACAAGAAAACATAGGAGTGTACAGAGTATAGAAATACCAAAAATTCCAAAGTTCCAATGAATAAAAAAAAAAAAAGCCAAATCCGTATTGGCTCCAAATTATCTCCTTTTCAATATTCTTTGAGAAAGCTGACATTTGAGGCCTGGTACAAACACCCTCAAAAAAACACAACAGCCATTTTCCATTGCTTTTTTTTTTCTCCTACCTGTTAGACCTTTTTTAAAAAAATGGAAGCCTGGGGCGGGGCACAGTCTGCTCAGCCACGCCCTTCCTAACATTATTAAAGGCACAGGCAACCAAAACCTTTGTAGTCATACCAATTTACTAATGTAGCATATTTTAGCTTACTAAAAAAAATCAGCTTAGTTTATTGTTACAATTATACAATTATACACAATTAGCTTCATTTTCTGTTGCATGCATACTATGTATAGAATGCATGTTAGACGCAGGGAAACAAGACTTAAACACAAGAAGGTTAAACGAGACAACAGGTGAGAACACTGACAGAATCAACACAGGTGGAGAGGGATAACAAGACCCAGGAGAACACAATGCACAATTAACCCAGAGAGGGGAGGGATAACGAGACACAGGCAAAAACAATGATTGTATAAATGAACACAATAATAGAATCAAACACAGGAGAAAGCAATGAGGCAAACGAACCAAAGTACGAAGATTTGAAATGCTGCCAACACCCCCTGCGACCTTGCCCAGGATAAGCAGGTATAGATAACTGATGGATAGATGGATAAGTACAAAGGGTTCTTTGTGTCATGCCCCCGTGTTTCGGTTGTCATATGGTTTTCCTTGTGTTCCGGTTATTTCTGTTTCGTGTGCTTTGTTCCTCACCATGTCTTTGCTTTTCCCCACAGGGTGGGCGTGATCTTTCCCCATGCACTCCCTAATGACTTCCAGCCCTCAGCCATTTTCACACTCGTTCAGATCGCATTCCTCACACCCTCCCTGATTAATTCCAATTAGCACCAGACTATAAAGCCACACTTTTTGTTTCTGTCTTTGCCAGATCGTTGATTTGTTGCCCAGCGTCACACCTTGCAATCGCGTTTAAAACCTAGCCTAGCACTATTTTCTATACCCCGTTTTCTCTGCACCTTCCTCGGGTTCCTCACCTTGCACTGTTCCCTTGGCCACTGATTGTTTGTTCATGCACCTTGTTCAGTGTTCCCCTGTCTGTCGTACCTATGTGTTGTCTGCGTTGCGTCTTGTTCCGTGTTTCCCTGTTCTCCCCAGTTACCTCCCCAGCTCCAACCTCCCGATCCAGCCCGTCCTTCGCCGGCCTCCCAGTCTCCAGCCCAGCTCCGCCACCGACACCGGAGGTATTCCGTTCAGCGCCACGCCAAGCCGGATCCCGGATCTCCTCACAAAACCTCACAGCCCCTGCTCCAAGCCTGCCTGGGTTCCTACCACAGCCTGTTCAGCGCCACGCCAAGCCGGATCTCGGACCTCCGCACCTACCCTCACGGTCCCTGTCCCAAGTCTGCCCTGGTTCCTACCGCCCTCTGTCTGTACTCAAATAAACCCCTTTTTGAATTCCATCTACTGCTGCATTTGGGTCCAGTCCGAGCCCGGCTCCTAACACTTTGGTAGGAAAAGATGTGGAAGACGGAAATGGGAATCAGGGTGGACAAGGAGAAGAATGGTATTTCCTGATCAGCTACGGCTTCAGGTTATGTCATAAAGTAGGGAGGGACTCTGCAGTCATGGCTGAGGTGGGCAGGTCATTCCAACATTGTGGAGACAGTATAGAGAAAGTCTAGACTGGGAGGAGTAATGACCAGGTCATTGCAGGGAGGAGAAAGCTAGGCCCAGTGGCAGCAAAGTGTAGAGCATGTGTTGGGATGTAGGGCTGGACCATAGCCTGAAGGCATGGGGGTGCAGCTCCTTCAGCAACCTTGTACGCCAACACTAGCATTTTGAATTCAGTGTGGGCAGCTACTGCGAGCCAGTGATGGGAAAGCAGGAGAGGGGTTACATGAGAATTTGGATAGGTTGAAAACCAGGTGGACTGAAGGGGCTAGAGAGTACTGTAAAAGCCCGGCCAGGAGCGAGTTGCACTAGTCTAGCTGGGAGATAACCAGAGCATCAACCATCCTTCGTGAGGACAGGTCTGATTCGGCGGATCTTGCAAAGTGCAAACTTGCAGGATTGCTCTATGGCAGCGTTGTCAGGCATGTTAGAAATTTGATTGTCTGGGCCCAGGAGTTCAAAAGTGATTTGATCAGATTTTGACTGTCGGATTGGATTAAATCCTCCAAATGGGTAGTTCAAAACCAAAAAACAGGATTGGGATCACTTTGGAATCCGATCAGATCAGGTAATCGAATCCTAGCTTTAATCTGGATCAAATCTTCAAAATGCGTAGTTCAAAACTTTAACATATGATTGGGATCATTTCGATCCAAAAAATCAGGATTACCTTGATCCCAGTAGAATGGTGGATTTAGAGTGGATTACCAGAAAAAAAAAATAGTATGCAATTCATTCAAAATACATTTCAATTTTAAAAAGATGGTAGAGTTTGTAAATTAAAATAATACATTGTTTGTAGGCTCAATGGTTGCAAAATTTTTATTTACTTTTTTCTGTCACATTTACAGTGGCCTCTAGCCTACCTCTCAGAACAGTGCATTCAACCAAATAATAAGTTCATCAAAATACAAGCCTGTTTTGCTTTAATGTTTACAAACAAACCTTTTATGGCTTTTAAATCAAATACAAAAATGTTAGCACTTGCAAACTGCTATTCCTTGTATCAAGAGCTGTCAGAGCTAAAAGATTAGAAGTTTTAGATGTAAAAAAAAGAAAAGGTTGTTTACATTTGTAGGGCCATAAAAATTGACACTCAAAAAGTTACATATTGCACCTTGAAAGCCCCCCGAATATTATATATAATTTGAAGGTTATAAAATCGTAATCTTTCTCAGTAATGTTCCAGTGCTTTGAACCACTGATAATCAGGATCTGGTAATCTTGAACAGTCTGAATCTGGATCAGGGTGATCCTATCCTGAATTGCTTTGAAATACCGGGACAAAATCTGGCTGAGCTGCCTGATCCTGGATCACAAAATATGGGATTTCAAAATCTGATCGGATCTGATTGAGATAAAAAGTTTTGAACTCCTGGGCCCTGGAGTCACACTATCCCAGAATTATCCCAGTCATTAGTGCCTGACATTTTAGATACACTAATTTACATTAATTTAGAGTGGGATCATGAATGATATCTGAGGACTGTTCTTGTGTCCTGTGGTACTGAAATATGTAATTTAACTTGTATTAGTGTGTACAGCTGTTTAGCTAATTAAGCCAAGGTACAGTCATTGGTGGAAAAAAGCTGTATTCTGTAGTCCACTGCTTCTCATCTGTTTTATTGTGTACATTACTTACCAAGGATCTAGCAGAGAATGATTGTTGTGGGCATTGTAGTAGTAACTGTCTATTGATTTCTTAACAAAATACATCCTAGAATTTAGATACATTATGCCGAAGTGAGGCAACTAGTACAAGGTTACAAGGTAGGTATTGATTGTTCACTTGCAAATACAGAAAACTGCCCAAATAAAGAAAGCACTTGCTATAAATGAAAGAAACAAAGTATATTGAAAGCAGATGCTCACACAAATGTGTGGTTCCTGAATTAATAAAGTAAGTAATGTTCCATCATGGTTAGGGTCATGTATAAAAATGCTGGGTAGGCTTAGCTGCCCATTATTTTGTCTACCGTGGCTAGAAGAGATAGTTATTTTGAAAGAATGGTATTATACCTAAAAATGTACACTTGTGGGTAAAGTGATGCAAAAAAAACTGCCATTGGTTTACTGAGCGGGTGAAAAAGTCATGGTCAGATGAATCATCCTTCAACCTGTTCTTAACAAGGGGATGAGTGCAGGTGTGCTGCACCTGAAAAGCTGCTCGAGCATTTGTTTTCCACAACCAAGGGTTCTGTATTATGGTGTGGTGTGTATTATCCTGGTATGGTTTAGGTTCACGCATTCCCTTGCAGGGCAAGATAAACACTAATAAATACGAAGCCATTTTGAGTGATCACCTTCATATTTATGGTGAAGCATTTCTATTCTAATGGGAGTAGTTCAAAATGCCTTCATGCATAGGCTATGAGGACCACTGAATGGTTTGACGAGCATGAAAATGATGTCAACCATATGCCATGGCCATCTCAGTCACCAGATGTCAACTCATTTAGACACTCTGGAGTAGCACCTAAGACAGCGTTTAAATTCCACCACAAAACACCAAATGAATTTTCCATGGAAGAATGAGAGCATATTCCTCCAAGACAGTTTCAGACACTTCTCTGCCAAGATGCAGCGTATGGTGGCCCAATCATTTAAGACATATTACACTGGTGTTTTCTTTATTTTGGCAGTGACCTGTATCTTTCATAATTTCCCCAACAGATTAACACAATTAAGCTGCATTTTAAGTAAGTACTTTTTATAGTCAGAGTCATGCCACTTTGAAACAAATTATTATAACTTACAAAAACACTACAATATTTTTTCATTTCCTTTTCCCATTTCACTTCTCAGCTTAAATTACAATTACATAATATTAGAGGAAAATATGTTCAGGATTTATTGTTTGTCATAAAAACAAATACATTTTTTCAAGTTTGGGTTGAAGAAGAAATCATAACCCTAAAGCAAATATATTCAAAAGGCACAAAGCAGACACAAATACACTCAACACAGGCATGAGGATCTAATAGACTGTATTTATGCTTTAGGCAGAAAAAAGAAGTTTATTCACAGATGTCTTCTCTCTTGTCTCATTTCTTCTTTATTCTTCCCCCATGTATTCCTCTCCTTATCTCCTGTATTGGTCCTTCATCAATGTAATGTGTTTATTTACAAACACGTGCTCTGCACTACAATTAAGATTAAAAAGAGAACAACAGGAAAATGTATTTCTAAAGTGTTGGGCTTATTCATTTATTGGAACATTTATTAGTGTTATGGAAGTGTCCAACCTGAAACTCACCATAAAGCAGCTTGGGAGCTGTCTGGCTCTGAGCCAACTGAGAGCCGCCACTGAGCTCAGGAGCAGTGGAAGTAAAAGGGGAAGAAGCTGAGTGAGGTGGATAGTAGTGCACATCCACAGACACAGTAGTGACCCCCAAGGAAACGCAGTGAGAAAGCAGTAGAGGTGTAGAGCTATGGGAGATACTGACACTGTGGTGAATGGGCGTGCCACATGGTTCAGCTGTCTGCAGTGTCAGGAATGTGTTTATCCCTTCTTCCTGGCTGGCCCGTATGCTGTGGGGTGGGGGGTTGTAGGCATCTTGGCATTGTCCACACTCCCCATCCACACAATAATCTATGTCCTGGACATTGGGATGGGCCAAAGTAGGAGTCATTTCTCATTTCCAATAAAGACACAATTAGTCTATGAGCCAGGATGGCTAATTTTGGCCATCAGTTTTATCTGTGGGGACAAAGGCTTATAGTGATTTTGGTTTGGCCTATGCCTCTAAGGATGGAAAATGGGTGATAACCTTGTAGCACTGTGGTACCCTTTGTTCCCATCTTATGTTCTTGTGTACAATTAAACCTTTATTCACAGTTCTAAATATATCACAGAAAATGCTTCATGTGTTGCAACTGAGATATTTGCCAGATAAAAATATGTTTTTTCTTAGCTATTTAATTGTGTTGACCTATAGTGTATGTTCTGCCTATTTGTAGGCAGCTGGATCCCTCTTGTTGTTAACTTTAGTATATTTTTTAATTAAAGTTAATGTGAGGCAACATTATGCTAACAAAGAATTTCTCATTATATCATAAAATGACTATATTGCGGATACATGTATGGTGAAACACTACTATCTATTTGTAGCTGCCTTTAAAAAAATATGCCCTCCAGTCTATATCGATCTAATGTTTTGGATAGAGGTTACACTTTACAGTTAATCTGTATACCACAAAGTGAGTACTTTGTGCCTTAAAAGCAATTTAATCTTAGTTTTATCGCTTTTCCAGTCAGCTAATACAGTATAATACAAGACAGAGCTAACCAGTCCGATAACAATAGTATTCTGTTACATAGAATTACCAACAGGATGAGCAGTTTTCCATGTTCTTCCTCCCCTATTAATCTTTGCAATAGGCCTAACAAATGTATAAAACCCAACCGCTAACAACAACAACAACAACAACAACAATACCTTCACCTGATTTATCCTACTTTCCCATAACTTGCCAACAAAATGAACAAATTAACTCCTACAATAATGGACATAAGGTTATACTGGTAAAATTTAAGATGCTAAGCAACTTTTTCATCAGGTTTTTCAACAGCTAAACTGAGTGCTGTGCGGAAGTGCTGAAGCAACCACACAAAAATGTATACATGAATGTTACATTCTAGTTATGTTTGTGCTATATTGTACCCCCCTGTGTCATAAATTAAAACTTTTTAAAATCTACTTTGGAAAGAACTTTGTGCTCTATGCTTGAAAGGTGCTATATTAATTAAATGTATTATTATTATTATTATTATTATTAATTATTATTATTATTATTATTATTATTATTATATTGCAAACAATTACATAAAAAGAGGTAGTCTTTTTAACTGAACAAATTAAAGACCAAGATGAATCAATGGACTCCTAATTAAATTGTTGAACACTTGTGTAAGTTCTCTCACCATTTTTCCTTTAACCTATTAACACAATGCAGGTTTGGCTCATTTGTCATTTGCTATGTCCTTGAATTTTTCATCAAGTTTCGTTTTAGAAGCCATGTGTCCACACTTTCATCAATTATGAGTCTACTGATTCACTTCAGTCTTTAATGATCAGTTACAATTTTTTTTACCCTTTTTATGTAATTGTTTGCATTATAGAATAACAAGCACAATGTGAACATGGGACTAATATATTGACTTGGAATTCTTAACACAGCTTTGTTTTTCATTGCATAGCATGGCTTCGTTTGTATGATTCATATGATTCATTTCTATACTATTGAGGACGATCTTCAGGAACTTGTACGACACAAAGATAAATCCTTTTAGTTCTTATGGTAATATTGTTTGGGCTAATATCAGACCATCTTGAAAGATATGTTCCTGCAAATGATTTTTAAACCACTGGCAGGTATTTTTAGACAGTCCTTAGAAACTGGAGAAATATCTGAGGACTGGAAGTGAGGTAATATAATACCAATATATAAGAAAGGAGACCGTACTGATTCAGGAAACTACAGGCCTGTAAGTTAAACTTGCATCACATGTTGGAAGTATTTCTTGAAAATAGCAACATCCTAAGGGATAGCCAGCATGGTTTTCATCAGGGAAGGTCATGTCTGACAAACCTTCTGATACTTTTTGAAAAAGCTACCAAGTGTTTTGATTATAATAAGGCATATGATATTATCTACTTAGATTTCCAAAAGGTATTTGTTAAGGTACCACACGAGAGACTTGTTAGTAAAATGAAGACAGTAGGAATTAGAGGACGTATTTCAGAGTGGATTCAGAACTGCCTACAGGGTATAACACAAAGAGTAGTAGCAGGAGGGATATTATCTGAGCAGGGAGCTGTTAGAAGTGGAGTCCCACAAGGATGCTGTGCTGGGAACACTGCTCTTCCTCATTTATATCAATGACCTTGACAGGGACATAGAAAGTACATTAGTCAAATTTGCAGATGATACAAAACTGGGAGGCCCAGATAATAGTTTGGAAGCTACTAAAGTAATCCAAGAAGATTTAAATAAAATACATAAGTGGGCGGACATCTGGCAAATTAAATTTTATATATTCAAATGTAAAGTTCTGCATGTGGGAAATAAAAACATTAGGCAGGATTACTTTATGGGAGGAAAAAAATTGGAATGTGCTCAGTTTGAAAAAGACTTGGGAATAATGGTTGATCAAAGCCTTTCTGGTTCTAGGCACTATTCTGTAGCAGTAAAAACGGCCAACAAGATGCTGGGATATATAGCCAAAAGTATTGAGAATAAATCCAAGGAAGCTTTACTTATCTTATACAATACATATGTTAGGCCACACTTAGAGTATTGTGTGCAGTTCTGGGGACTGTGTTACAAGAAAGATATAGAGGCTCTGGAAAAAGTTTATAGAAGAGCTACAAAATTTATTCCTGGTATGAAAGATAAAAACTATGCGGAAAGACTTAAGACTCTTAACCTCTTCAAGCTTAGTAAAAGTAGATGGTGATTTGATTGAGGCTTTCTTCAAGAGGATCAACAAAGTGAACAAGAGATTCAGGTTCTTCAGGTTGAGTTCTGTTAGTAGAATGAGAGGGCATAAATGGAAATTAACAAAAGGTAAATTCCATACAGAGAAGAGGAAGAATTTTGTTCATGCAGAGAGTAGTCAATGTGTGGAATAGCCTGCCAGGTCACCTTGTAGAGGCAGAAACTCGGGGGATTTTGAAGACTAGGTTTGATACAGTGTTAGATACTATCTAGTCTGTAAGTAATCAGAGTACTAATTTAGTAAGGAAAATAGCTAGCATTGCTAGGCTGAATGGCCTGTTCTCGTCATTATTATGTTATGCTATGTTAAGTTTTGCGAAGAAGAAGAAGAAAAGAAGGAAGTGTGAAAAATAATTGTTATTGTGAAACAAATCGGGAGTGTTAAAGCAGTATAACAGAAGTTTTTAAGAAAGCTAAGTAGTTAGAAAAGGTACACATGTGTTAGTTACTTACCCAATTTTCTGCTCCGAACACAGGGGAGGGGTTGCCCTGCGTCTCCTGGTAAATGTTCCAAGCAGGGCTGTAAAAATCAAAATGGCCAGAACATGGTCCCTGTAAGCAGGGTGTAATTAGGGAGGAGATGCCATTATATTAGAGAAGTGCCCCCAAAGTTTTGAAAAGACACGTCAATATCCAGTGACATTTAGTATTTCGAGATAACTGGAGTAACACATTGTGTAACGTGACAGAACAGCTGATGGTTTTACGGTAGGATACATCTGCTAAACGCATTTACAGCGGGAGAGCACATTAGGATTGTTATTTTTTTTCTGAATACAGATATGATCCTAAACTAAGTTTGACTGTTTTTCAACACCCCATGTAGAAAAGAAAAAATGGCACATTCATTGGAGTCTAAAAAAAAGGTTTTTTATAATATTACTTAAAACCCTTTTAAAGGATTAAAAATGTAAGTGAAAATTGCACACGTTAGGCACCACATATGCGTGTTTGATATCTATCGACAGCAAAAAAAATGTTATTGGTTTTTAAAGTTGTATTGAACAATTACACAGATCTTAGTAAAATGGTCTATTTAAAAGCAATAGTTTTGGCCAGCAAAACTTGTGCTTTTGATTCATTGTGGTGATGGGTCGGAGTGACTGCTGAGGTTAATGGTAGGCTAACCCCCTCTCAAATTTCCCACTGGGGAGAATGCATTTGTAAGAGGGAAGACAAACTGGGACCCAGAAAAGGCTGGCATTTGAACGAGCCTGCAGGCTGGGACTCATCCTGTACTTCAAAGAACCCGAGAGCCGCGTGATAAAACAATAAGTTACTTGGACTTCCTATGGATGAGCAGGCCATTTGGCTCTCTGGATTGTTGCCATCTGGACAGACTAAGATAAGGGGAACTAGTCTCTTTGTTTATGGTTGTGGGGGTGTGTGTGTTGGGACCATTAAAGGTAAAAAGATCATCAGGCCTCTGGCAAAATAGTGGGGCAACTGCGCTTGACAATACCACAGTGCCCTTATGTGGTCCCCTCTGTCATTACACTTTTTATTTCTTTTCTGGATCTGGACTCTAAACCATCTGTTTATCATACTTACAAACCCCGGAAAACCTTACAAACCATGCACATGTTTTAATTATAGTACTGTATTATGTAATAATAACATGGATTGCATGTAAAATGGTTCAACAAAAGGCCTGAGGGACATTCAGACCTGGATGGACAATCACCACCTGAAGCTCAACCCGGGAAAGACGGAGCTAATCTTTATTCCTGCTCTATCCTCTCCCCTCCTCGACTTTTCCATTTCCTTAGGGTACACCGTAGTGACATCATCACCCTGCGCCAAGAATCTCGGAGTGATGATGGACAACAGGCTGTCCCACTCCAACAACATTGCAGCAGTAACCCGGGCATGCAGATTTTTCCTATACAACATCCGCAGAATCCGCCCCTTTCTCACCACCTACTCAACCCAGCTCCTGGTCCAAGCAATGGTTCTATCCTGCCTGGACTACTGCAACTCTCTTCTGGCTGGACTACCGGCATCTGCCACCAGACCCCTGCAGCTCATTCAGAATGCTGCGGCTCGTCTGGTCTTCAACCTCCCCAGACACTCCCACGTAACTCCCCTGCTCACTACCCTCCACTGGCTGCCTGTTATAGCTCGCATCAAATTTAAAACATTGGTCCTAGCATACCAGGCAGTCAAGGGATCAGCCCCAGCATACCTCCACAAGATATTCAAACCCTACATGCCAGCCAGATCCCTCTGTTCTGCTACCTCAGGACGCCTAGCACCTCCCCCTCTCCGCACCTGCACTTCCAGAACACGTCTCCTGTCTGTTCTGGCCCCACGATGGTGGAATGACCTCCCTGTGGAGGTCAGAACAGCTGAGACTGTGACCCATTTCAAACAACGACTGAAGACCCACCTCTTCAGGCTGCACCTCTCCCCATCCCTCCCTTCCCCCCTGTAAATGACTAAACTTAGGGTTGTAACTAGGCAGCTGTTTCATAGGTGACTTAGGCGCATCAACTGTCTTAACGACTACTTGTATTTTTATTTATTTTTATTTTTCCATAGATTGCGTTGTTGCCGTTCTCGTTGTTAGTGTTAATCAGTTTAACCATCAGGGTCCAAGTTGAACTATGCGGTTGTTCCCTGTACTTGGACCGGTACTTCTCTCTAGGGGTTTCGTCATACTTGTTCCTGGTTATGGTTATACACTTTGTTCTTCAGAAGAGAGTTGCAGTAGTCCAGGCGGGATAGAACCATTGCTTGGACCAGGAGCTGGGTTTTTCATTTGCTAATTAGGGCTTGTAGTCTGGCTTGGAGCGACGCTAGCGTCGCTCCCTCCCAGTTTGTGTCATTGCATCCCTATCCTTCTACCATCACCCTTCCTCTCTCTACTCCCTGTCCTCACTGCTATGCTATGTGCCCATCCCATCCCAACCTGTTCTCTCCCCTTCAGAACTCGCTTCTGCAGGCGAGGCCCCCCGCGGCGACGGAACCCCTCCAACCTTCGCTATCCCTCATTGACCCCCTGTGACAACTTCACGGTCGCAGGAGGGCTATGGAACTGCCAGTCTGCTACGCGGAAGGCTGACTTCATTTCAGCCTACGCGTCCCTCCTCTCTTTACATTTCCTTGCCCTCACTGAGACCTGGATCACACCAGGCAACACTGCAACCCCTGCAGCCCTCTCCTCCTCCTTCTCCTTCTCTCACACCCCCCGCCCATCTGGCCGTGGTGGGGGCACAGGTTTGCTGATCTCTCCCTCCTGGAAATTCTCTGTTCTCCCCCTCTCTCACCTCTCCATCTCTACCTTTGAATACCACTCTGTCTCAATCACCTATCCTGTTAACTTGTATATTGTAGTTATCTATCGCCCTCCAGGGCCCCTGGGAAGCTTCCTTGATGAGCTCGACACCCTGCTGAGCTCCTTCCCAGAGGATGGCACCCCACTGATCCTCCTGGGAGACTTCAACATCCACCTTGATGCCTCCCACTCCGCAGCCTTCCTGCCTCTACTTCACTCATTCGATCTCTCCCTAATGCACTCCCCACCAACACACAAAGCTGGCAATCTCCTAGACCTGGTTATCCTGAGGAATTGCTCCTCTTCCAATCCCACAGTGACCCCTCTGCACCAGTCTGACCACCACTTCATTTCCTTCTCCCTCCCTCTTACTCCCCTCCCTCCCTCCCCTCCATCCACTCCTACTGTCATGGTCCGCCGTAATCTCCGCTCCCTCTCTCCCTCCTCTCTCGCTTCCAGTGTCACTGCTTCACTCCCCACTCTTGAATCCTTCTCCAACCTTCCCACTGACTCTGCATCCTCCACTCTGTCTTCCTCGCTCTCCTCAGCACTTGACTCTCTCTGTCCTCTAGTCTCCAGGCAGGCACGCTCGTCCCCTCCCAGTCCGTGGATGTCTGACCCCCTCCGAACCAACCGGGCCAGCCTACGTGCAGCGGAGAGGAAGTGGAGGAAATCCATGGCTCAATCCGACCTGTCTGCCTACCAGTCTATGCTAGCTACATTTTCTACCGCTGTAACCTCTGCCAAAATTAATTATTATCAAACAAAAATTCATAAATCTGCCTCTAACCCCCATCAGCTGTTCTCCATTTTCTCCTCTCTCCTCAGCACACCTTCCCCACCTCAGTCCTCCCTCGCTGCAGATGACTTTGCAGTTTTCTTCGATGAGAAAATTGCAGACATCCGCAGCTCCTTCACGCCCACCACCACCCTTCCCCACTCCCCCAGCTCTGTTCCCTCCCCTTGTTTCTCCACTTTCTCTCCCCTCACTGACTCTGATGTTTCCCAGCTCCTACTCTCCCTACCACCTGTGCTCTTGACCCCATCCCTTCCTCTCTCCTCCAGACCATCACACCTGACATCCTCCCATATGTCACCTCCCTCGTGAACTCCTCCTTGTCTTCTGGATGTTTCCCCTCTTCCTTCAAGCTGGCCCACATCACCCCACTGCTAAAAAAGCCCACTCTGGATCCCTCTGTCATCCAGAACTACCGTCCTGTCTCCCTTCTCCCTTTCCTATCCAAAACAATTGAACGAGCTGCTTCTAATCAACTCTCCTCTTTTCTCTCCCTGAACAACCTCCTAGACCCCTACCAGTCTGGCTTCAGACCTGGCCACTCGACAGAGACCGCACTCCTCTCAGTCAATGAGTCGCTTCACGCCGCACAAGCAGCCTCCCATTCATCTGTCCTGATCCTCCTAGACCTTTCTGCTGCCTTTGACACCGTCAACCATCCCATCCTCCTGTCCTCCCTGGCAGCTATGGGGATCTGTGGCACAGCACTAGACTGGATTGAGTCCTACCTCTCCGGTCGCTCCTTCCAAGTCGCCTGGGCTGGTGCAGTATCAGCACCGCGCCCCCTTGCCACAGGAGTTCCCCAGGGCTCTGTCCTTGGTCCCCTCCTATTCTCCCTGTACACCCAATCTCTTGGTCCTGTAATCTCTGCCCATGGGTTGTCCTATCATTGTTATGCCGATGACACCCAACTGTTTCTCTCCTTCCAGCCCTCTGACACTCAGGTCTCTGCTCGCATCTCTGCTTGCCTGAGGGACATCCAGAGCTGGATGGATAACCACCATCTTAACTGAACCCAGGCAAGACGGAGATGATCTTCATCCCTGCTCCATCCTCTAACCTTCTCGACTTTTCTATTTCCCTGGGGGACACTGTGGTGTCATCATCACCCACCGCAAAAAACCTTGGAGTGGTGATGGACAACAGACTGTCCCTCTCCCAGAACATCACGGCGGTGAGTCGAACGTGCAGGTTCTTCCTGTACAACATCCGGAGAATCCGCCCCTTCCTCACCACCTACGCAACCCAGCTCCTGGTTCAAGCGATGGTCCTGTCCCGCTTGGACTACTGCAACTCGCTACTGGCTGGTCTGCCAGCATCCGCCATCAGACCCCTGCAGCTCATCCAGAATGCTGCAGCGCGTCTGGTCTACAACCTCCCCAGACATTCCCATGTCACCCCCCTGCTCACTGACCTCCACTGGCTGCCTGTTATGGCTCGCATCAAATTTAAGTCCTTGGTGCTTGCATACCAGGCAGCTAAGGGTCAGCACCAGGGTACATTCAGAGGATCATCAGACCCTACACACCAGCCAGACCTCTCCGTTCTGCCACCTCTGGACGCTTGGCACCTCCCCCTCTTCGCGTCTGCACTTCCCGCTCCCGTCTGCTGTCTGTCCTGGCCCCTCGCTGGTGGAATGACCTCCCCGTGACGGTCAGAACAGCAGAGAGTCTCACCACTTTCAAACGCAGACTGAAGACTCATCTCTTCAGGCTGCACCTCTCCCCACCCCTCCCTAGCCTATAGTTCAGCTCACTGTACCTAGCTAGGATAATTTGATTATGTTAGTGTATCTGGCAGGATTGTTTTTGTATGATTAGGTGTGATTCCAGTGCTAGTTTGTACTTGGTAGGATTCTTGCTTGCTGAACAAACTTACTCTACAGGGTTGGAGTCCTGATCGATGTGGTCACTTCTGGCACTACGATCCTTACTTCACTCTAGTGTTTCTTTTGCGCCTCTACATCATGAAACCTATGCACTTGTTGTACGTCGCTCTGGATAAGAGCGTCTGCTAAATGCCTATAATGTAATGTAATGTAATGTTGTACGTCGCTCTGGATAAGAGCGTCTGCCAAATGCCTGTAATGTAATGTAATGTAATGTATTTTCATGACAACTGTACCATAATATTACATCCCCTGGACATGGTATGGGCGTATTCAGGGAAATTAAAAAAATTGAATGAAATATGTTTCATACCAAATAACATTTAATAAAACATAGTTTTTCCCTGAGTTTCTGAAACTATCACAATGGAATGTCCTCTCTGGTAATCATCTCCTTTTCCCAATTTCCCCACTAATTGTTTTAACAGCAGCCTCCAAATGGTGGGGGCCGAAATTCCAGATTTGATTCGGCCAGGTTAATTTATGGAAATGCCGCCTAGACCAAACGCGGGATTTGGCTTAAAAGGAAGGGAGACAATGCAATCGGGGAAGATCGTAATCGACTTCCCACATTGCACATACTCTGTGCTCTGTGTGTAGCTAGACAAGGAAGATCGTAACCGACGTCCCACACTGCACTGTGTTCTGTGCGTAGCTGAACAGGGAAGATCGCAATCAACTTCCCACACTGCGCAGACTCTGTGATTTTGTGTGTAGCTAAACAGGCTGGGTAAGAACTTTTTACTCTGTTTTAAAACCTTCCATATTTTAAATTGATTGTGAATTTGAAGCTAATGACCTACCTGCCTGTTAAATAAATTCTTCTTATTTTTAACTTGCGTGGTCTTCATGACTCTGATCCATTTTATCTTCTTTTCAGCTGAAATTCCGATTAAATACTCAGGGGGACAATTATGACTAGGATCTACTGATCAGGGGTCTAGTACAGCGAACGTCTTTAGTGAGGTCCTCAAGTTGGATAGGCGACCACGATCTGCTTGCTAACGGGATTGGTGTTGTATTGGTTCTGATGTTTTGGCTTAAGAGGACCCATGGGCGTTATACGCCGGTTCTTGTCAAATTCACCTTAAGGAGCCCGATAGATACACACTGTCCTGGGCTCATAACTATCTATGCACAAAGGAAGGCATGTATTATGGTGGTCAGCCTCCTACCCTCTGGGGCCTTCACCGAACTGAGATTTAACAATAGTGCTAAACCCGGGAGCATATATTGAGGAATGATGGCACAAGATAGAGTCGAGTGTAACCACTCCAAATTCCACGTATAGTTAAAACCAAATTTTAAATTCTAATTTCATTTGTAGTCAGATTATTACGAGAGTAAACCATAGTGACTGTTACGCTTACTTGCTGTGGTCATGGATATATTTAATGTGTTGTTCCGCGCATTTGTGAGTATTCTGATGCTCCCATTAGAATATTGACAGTCCGGCGACAAGTCAGATACATCTCTGATGACAACATAGCCCCGTTTACGAACGGAGAGTAACAAGAATGTTACTGGTCCGTTTCAGGCCAGTTTTAAGCGGGATATGAAGCAACGCCTTCCTATCTGACCTGTGGCAACGGAACCAGTGCATTCTTAAGTATAATTGTGCCCTGTTCTTACGAACAGAGGAAAAATAACTAACATCTCCGGTTTTGAATCACACCAGCCAAGGGAAAACACGCGGTGCCTTCCCCTCCAGCTACAAACCCTCATTGGTCTAGCTGTGAGGTGTTTACACATTGAAATGTTTTTAACTAAAGACAGATTATTGACCTAAACTAAATTTTTCAGTACTCCATGTTGGAAAGAAAACATTCATTAGTCTAAAAAAAGGTTTTTATAAGATTACTAACATTTTAAAGTTTTTAAAAAGAGTTTTAAGTGAAAATTGTTACGCGCCACATGTTTGATACAGCAAAATGCTTGAATGGTTTAAAAAATGGATTGGTGAATTTCACAGATTATTGTAAAATGGTGTATTTAAAAATATTTTTTAGCTATCACCTGCACTGACCCCTCGTGTAGGAACAACTGGATGCTTCATGGTATGTTAGCCTCTGTGAATAACATGCTTTCAAATACTTAATAAATGTTTACACAACAACAAGGGACCACAGAAATAGTTGGAGACAATGAAAGTGATTATATGTATGGTTTCTTCAGGAAACAAGAAGTTGCAATATGCAGTAATTAAAACACAGCATATAATCTCTGTTGAATAACTCTCTTATTTCTGAACGTAGGAGTGTTTTTGCTCATGTAGTAAAATACAAACTATTTATATATTGACTATTGGAATAAAACCAGGGTTTTACATGCAATGCAAAACCTACAGCTATTCTCAACCAATGTTTGATACATGGCACTTTTTAGACCATTTGTCACTTGCATCAATAGCATGTAACCAAAGCAATCAGGTCGTGGAAAAACATGTATATATATTACAAAGTGCTTTACAGAAAGAGAAGACTAAATAAAATGATAACACAAGATAAAACAGGGATACACCATACATATATTCTTATAAAACTTCTCCCCACTCCCTTCCATCCCAGGAATACAATAAAACAATAAAAACAGTAAAATAATAATTTTTAAAAAATAATAAAATAAAACAGACAGGGAATAAAGGAAATAAAACGAAGCTCAATAAAAGGCCTTTTTAAAAAAGTATGTTTTAAGTCGTGATTTAAAGGCTGGAACTGAGGGAGAGTCTCTGATATCCTGTGGGAGTGTGTTCCACACTTTTGGGGCATAAAAACTAAAAGCAACCTGGCCTCCAGTTTTAAAGCAAACTTTTGGGACATAGAGTAGGCCAGCAGAAGATGCAGCATTGCAAAAACCCTGGGCATGCCCAAGTCAACAGTTTGGTTCATCATTAACAAGAAAAAAACAACTGGTGAACTAAATTATGTCAAAAGACCCGGTAGACTGAGGAAGACCACTGTAGTGGATGAGCAGAGAATACTCTCTTTGGTGAAGAAAACCCCCTTGACAACAGCCCGACATATCAAAAACACTCTCCTGGATGCAGGTGTAGATGTGTCAAAGTCATACGTAGAAGACTACACCAGCAGGACTACAGATAAGCCTGAAGAACTGAAAGGCGAGATTACAGTTTGCTAAAAAGCACCTAAAAGGGCCCCAAGAGTTCTGGAACGAAGTCTTGTGGACAGATGAGACAAATATTAACATGTACCATAGTGATGGAAAGAGGAAAGTGTGGAGAAAAAAAGGAAATTCCCATGATCCAAAGCATACCACCTCATTCGTGAAACATGGTGGAGGGGGTGTTATGGCATGGGCCTGTATGGCTGCCAGTGGAACGGGCTCACTTGTCTTCATCGATGATGTGACTGCAGACAGAAGTAGAACAATTAATTCTGAAGTCTACTGAAATATTTTATCTGCTCAGATAAAACCAAATGCCTCCAAACTCATTGGACAGCACTTCATCATGCAACAAGACAATGACCCGAAACATACTGCTAGAGCAACAAAGGGGTTTTTGACGGCCAAAAAGTGGAAAATCCTTGACTGGCCGAGTCAATCACCGGATCTGAATGCAATTGAACATGCATTTTACAAGCTGAAGAGGAGACTGGCAAGGCAAAAAGTCCCGGAAACAAGCAGGAACTGAAGATGGCTGCAGTACAGGCCTGGCAGAGCAGGGAAGATACCCAGCGTCTGGTGATGTCTATGCGTCGCAGACTTCTAGCAGTCATTGCATGCAAAGGATATGCGAACAAATATTAAAAATGATTACTTTATTCTACAATATGTTAAACTGTCGAATGTTTTTTGATGCCCGAAAATGGGGGTGATTATGTACAAAAGGTTCTATAATTTCTAAACGGTTCATCCGATATGTATGAAAATACCCTCAAATTAAAGCTGACAGTCTGCACTTCAACAATTGTCATTGTATCCTTTCAATCTCAAAGTGCTAGAGTACAGAACCAAAATAACAAAAAATGTGTCACTGTCCAATGAATTATGGTGCTCACTGTATATATATATATATATATATATATAGAGTTGAGGCCAAATGTTTACATACACCTAGGCTAGAGATACTCAAACTCATATTCAACTCCGCACATTTCATGTTACCATACATTTCTTTTGGCAAGTCAATTAGGGCATCTACTTTGTTCACGTCAGAGGTAATTTTAAAACAATCGATTAGATAGATTGATTTCAGCGTAAATTCTCTATATCAGAATTCCAGTGGGTCAAAAGTTTACATTGACCAAGTTGACAGTCCCTTTAAACAGTCTGATGTAATGACATTTTAGAAGCTTCTGATTGGCCAATTGTCATAATCAGGAGTTAATTGGGAGTTTGTGGCACCTGTGGCTGTATTTAAGGGCCTACCTTTAGAGCCACAGCCTGTTTGCCCTTGATACCATGGGAAAATCCAAGCAACTCAGCCTAGACCTCATTAAAAAAAATTGTGTACCTCCACAAGTCCGGTTTCTCCTTAGCAGCAATTTCCAAACAACTGAAGGTACCACGAGCATCTGTATGCAAACAATTGTATGCAAATATAAAAATCTTGGGACCACACAGACACTGCATCGTTCAGGGCTGAACAAACTTTGGTCTGATAGGTTCAACTGAACTCCAAGACAATAACAAAGGAACTGGTGAAGGAGATGGAGGCATCAGGTGCCAAAGTATCTACATTCACCATTAAGAGAATCCTACATGGCCAGAGTCTAAAAGGCTGTCATGCAAGGAAGAAGCCCCTACTCCAAGACCGGCATAGAAAACTCAGAATGAAGTGTGCAGGTGATCACCAGGACGATGACCTAGCCTTTTGGAGGAGTGTTCTCTGGTCAGATGAAACCAAAATTTAACTGTTTGGCCATAATGATCAGTGCTATGTACGAAGGAAAAGGGATAAGGCTTTAAATCCGAAGAATGCCATCCCAACTGGGAAGCATGGGGGTGTCAGCATCATGTTGTGGGGGTGTTTTGCTGGAAAAGGGGCTGGTGCACTTCAGAAAATAGATGGCATTATGTGGAAGGAGGATTATCTAGAAATACAGAAACAACGCCTGAAGACATACCTCCAAAGTTGTAACAAAATGGCTTAAAGACAACAAATTGAAAGTACTGGAGTGGCCATCACAAAGCCCTGACCTGAATCCCATAGCAAATTTGTGGACTGAACTGAAAAAGTGTGTCCGAGCAAGGAGGCCCACAAACCTGACTGAGTTACACCAGTTCTGTCAGGAGGAATGGGCAAAAGTTCCGGCAAAGTATTGTGAGAAGCTTGTGGAAGGCTACCCCAAGCGTTTGATTCAAGTTAAGCAATTCAAAGGCAATGCCACGAAATACTAACAAAGAGTATGTAAACGTTTGACCCACTGAAAATCAGATATAGTACATAAAAGCTTAAATAAATCTGTCTCTTAGCTATTATTTAGCAAATTATGCAAATTAAGATACCCTAATTGACTTAACACAGGAAATGTATGGTAACATGAAATGTGTGAAGTTGTGAAAAAATTGATTTTGAATGTCTTTAGCCTAGGTGTTTGTAAACTTTTAGCCTCAACTGTACATATATATTAGTAGTCACATTTATAAAGGCATTTCTTTTTGTGTCATCTTATATAACGTTAATTTATTTTACTATTTATTATTATTATTATTATTATTATTATTAAACATATTTGTTTGTTGTTTGAATTGGTAGCAGAACTATTAAGATAAAAGAAAAATAGTTTTATTGAACCATTCCATTTCTCTGAGCATATTTCCAACAGGCACTCTCACTAATATATTTGTGCTTCATAAAACAATGGTATGAGCTATTGATATGGCTCAGTGATGTGGTTAATCTCTAAAAGCTAGAGCATAATGTAAGATAGTATACTCAAATTAACACATTTTTTGTAAGCGAAAATTATTTTTAACTCCCTATAAGGGTCTAATAACTAAGGCATAAAATATCCAGCCTTGAATCTTGACATTTCCCTATAGGGCCAAATCTTCTGAACAAAATGAGTGGTTGCATATGTGGTATCTATTGGATAAACCTGTTTAATCTGTTAAAATGGAGGGTAGTGAAGACGACAATCAACTTTGGGTCCAAAGAGTTAATTTCACAGTTAATATAAAAAGCGAAAATTGTAAACACTGTGTGGCCTATGGCATCCTAGATATAGGCAGCAATGCTATCATGAATTTTATTTAAACTACACAATTTTTATATAGCATGCAACCAACCATACTATTTATTGATTATAGTTTAATCTTTAAATCAAGTAGGACCAAAGGTTGTACAAACACCCAGGGAGAGGATGTTATTTCTGTCATAAACATTTGGAGCCTTTTAAAAAAAAAAAAAAGTATGTGGGGGTGTGGAGTGAGATTTTCAAATAAAAGACACACATTTTCAGCTCCAAGAACACGTTTTTTCAGTGACAAAAAGCACACAAGCGCAATGGTTACAGACTCAAGCTGCAAACAAAGACCTGAAACAATGGTGGTTACGGAAGCCGTGAGTTACCGGAACAAAACAGAAATAATTGTAACTACAATCAGTTGTATACAAGCACTTATGTTTGCTCTGGAAGCGCCAACAGTAAAAGTTAAGCCTTAAGGTTTAAGTTTGTGAAACACAATTTTTGATTATTTGATTTGAAAGACTCTTTATAGGTGTGGAGCATGCATGGCTACACAAATGCATTTAGGCTTTTTTTGAATTGTTAGTTGTTAGTTGATTCGGTATTGTTTGGATGGTGTTTTATGTGTGGCTTTGTGGTGAAGTGACAATGCTTTGTATATGTGTGTGTGTATAAAAGGACTTAATTCATAAATATGACTGGCAATATTGTGTGTTTGTTTGTACAATTTTTGATTATTTTGCTGTCTATACATATCAAACATGACTATATGGCATATAACGTGTGCAATTTGCAAAACCCTTTACGTAAAAATGTAAGTAATCTTATAAAAAAAAACTTTTTTTTTTTTTAGAGTCTAATGAATGTGCTTGCAACCCAAGCACATTCATTACATTTCTTTCCTACATAGGGTACTGAAAAATTTAGTTTAGGTCAATAATCTGTCTTTAGTTAAAAACATTTCAATGCAGTCTCCCCAGCGGGAAATTTGAATGGATGGTCCCATATGGTCCCGCTTTACAGGGGGTTAGCCTGCCATTAACCTCAGCAGCCGCTCCGACCCATCACCACAATTAATCAAAAGCACAAGTATTGCTGGGCAAAACTATTGCTTTTAAATACACCATTTTCCTAAGATCTGTGTAATTGTTCAATACAATTTTAAAACCATTCAAAAATTTTGTTGTCTATAAATATTAAACACTCCTATATGTCACCTAATGTGTGCAATTTTCCCTTACATTTTTAATCCTTTAAAAGGGTCTTAAGTAATATTATAAAAACATTATATATTTTTTTATACTCTAATGAATAGGCCATGTTTTTTTTCCTACATGGGGTGTTGAAAAAACATTCAAACTTAGTTGAGATTTGTATCTGTATTCAGAAAAAAATAACAATCCTAATGCACTCTCCAGGCAAAAATGCACTTACCAAATCCTACCATAGAACTATTGGCTGTTCCATCACGTTACACAATATGTCACTACAGCCATCTCAAAATACTAAATGTCACTGGCTTGACATGTCTCTTCGAAACATTGGGGGCGCTGCTCTAACATAATGGTGTCTCCTCCCTAACTCCACCCTGCTTACTGGGACACTCTGGCCATTTAGATTCTTACAACCCTGTTAGAAACATCGACCGGAAGACGCAGGACAATAACCTCCCCCGTGTTCGGAGCAGAAAATCGGCTAAGTAACTAACACACGTGTATCTTTTCTAACTACTTTAGCTTTCTTAAAAACTTCTGTTATACTGCTTTAACACTCCCGATTCGTTTCACAATAATGCTTTTTTTGCACACGTCCTTGCTTTTTCTTTGCAAAACTAGATAAAGTTTTCCCAGTTTTCAGCTTGTTTGTGAATCCTTGCTTTTAAAACTCATTGCTATTATACGTTTACGTAGTTTCATTGCAAGTTTCCTTGCTTGCTTTTTCATTCATTTTTCTTCACAAATTTAACAACTATTCCCTGTTTTCAGCTCTTTTGTAAATCATTGCTTTTAAAACTCATCGCTGTTATAACAGTTTAGGTAGTTTCATTGCATGCTTCCTTGCTAGCTTTTTTCATACATTTTTCTTCACCAATTTAACGACTTTTCCTTGTTTTCAGCTCTTTTGCAAATCCTTGTTTTTATTACCCATTGCTATTATAACAGTTTTCATAGTTTCATTGCACACTTCCTTGCTTGCTTGCTTTCCTGAGTTTTGAAGCTTTACTTTGTGTTTTTTGAGAGTTGCCCTGCAAGGCCTTTTGTTTCCTTCTTTAGTTCCGGATTTGTTAAGTAAAGACTTTGTTTCAATTACCGTTTGGAGTTTTAAGTTTTTTCCCCTCACTCTGCGTTTGGGTCCTAACCCCCCACTCCCGTGACATACATATTCTCTCATATTGCTTAATTTACTGCTAAAAAATAAACGTTTCAAGTTGCACATGTACTTTTCCCCACAAGGAGTTTAGTTACACCAGGCATTCTGGACATTTTGTCGATCAATCTTTTTTTTTGACAGAATGTGTCATAGAAAATCAATCAATCAATTTTTGACAGAAAGGACATATTTCATATACTTAAGACATTTGGATTTTGATGTTTTACCATTTTACAGAAACAGCAGTTTTCGTGTTGAGTCTCCCCAATTTTCAGCTGTGCAAAAGTAAGTTAATGGATGAATGATTGTCATCAACTGTTGTTCACGTGTTTCCTTTTGCATGGATTATTCCCATTAAAAGGAGTGAGTGAGTGTCTAGTCTTGGTTTTAGCCTTTGTTTTCATTTCTGGAGACTGAAAGTGGAGACAGGCATGCACCATCATGAAACACCAGAGGAATAACTATGGCTGAAACAAATAATGTAAGCTGAGAGGACAGGGGGTACCCTATTTAGGGGGTACCCTATTTAAAGCTTTATAACTCCAGATGTGAACACCACAAAGACTTTAAAAATGGCTTAAAAGAAGCAAGACATTTGTACAATTTACAATACTAACGCAGATTAGTTTATATTCATAATTTTGGAAGAAATAAAGTGCCACAAATGCAATTGTGACAAAAAAACAAAAATAAATTTGCACTTTTTAAGTTTGCAATGAAATACTGAGAGATTGCATATATACAGGAGGTTAAACTATACATGTGCTAGGTCAAAAACTTCTTGACCACAAGTTCATAAAATCTAAGGGTGGATATGTAGAACTACTATAGATGTATGAAGCAAAAACTAAGCAGTGTACCCAGCATCACCAAATCTATCCAAAATGTCTAAATTATGCATTGCTGTAAATCATAACATATTCACGTATTTCACTACAAATCAACTGTTTTGACTCAAGAAAATCACTGTTGCATAATTTTCAAATGGGAATTACAAGCTTTCAGTCAGTACAGTGGTCTAAAATAGCTAGATGTCCAGAAACATATCCAAAATCTCTCCAAAATTGAATAAAATGCTTTTTGTCCATTATAAAGCATATAAATGAGCCCCTTATGAGGGTTTAAGATGAAACATTGCTATCAGATTAAAAAAATAATGAAAAAATATTGTCACACAATGCGGTACAGTACCTAAATGTGTAATAATTAACTTGTGTGTATTTCTATACTCTGTACTCTCGTATGTTTTCTTGTATGGGGATGAGACAACATGAAAACAATTTTCACCCGTCCACCACGTTTTGGCAATGTTCCAGCTCTGACGTCATCACTGTTGCATGCTTCACAAAAACTATTACACTTCCATCTAACGCTTACATTACAGTGTGAAATATTTACATTATATAACACCACTAACCTATTTAAAGATACTCAATTTAAAAAATAATGTATATAACCGAAATATTTTGAGCGGTAATACTTACATAGCAATGATGAAATCTCCTCTATGTTCAGTAGATGGAGACAGAGACAGTATCAATGATATTGTTCTATTCGCTTCTGTTTTGCTCCAGAAAACGATGTCAGCTAGGTCTATCAGCAAACATATGGCTTAGCTATGTTCAGAAGTCCTCAATAATAATAGTATTTTCCAAGAAATTACGAAATATCCTTGAACTCGTTTCGTTAGGTGCATCGTATTTGTCTGCTAACAGAGTGAATGCGTAAGTGAATGCGATGCTAAGAATATTTTCTGTTACGCTGACCTATAAAACGCTATTCCAAAAGCAGAATTAGACATGTTATACATCGTTAGAAAGCTTATACTCTCGCCTACTGAATAAATGAATTGTCAATCAAGTCAGACTGTACTAAAAAGGGCGACGACGCCGTAAACAACAGGTGTGGTGTTACGCACAGCTATTCTGGAAGATACTCAGGCGTCACAGATGCGCGTATATTTCCCAAACGGATTGTCCAAGACAATATATGACCACGCAGTCTCAAAAGGGACATCTCTACACGTAAAACCAACAGTACGGTTTTATATTTATTCAATATTTAGTCCCAGATATTGACTGTAGAATGACATGGTATCATTTTAAAAAACTTTTTCTCGTTTATTTCGTTATTCAGTGAGCAGCGTTTTCACTGCTGTATAGGCATATCTTAGGGATATTGTCGGGTTTATCTTGTTGCTATGACGGAATACGATTTTTTAGTGGTGGAAGAATATTTTTATGAATGCCAAGATAGACAATATTGTCCATTATGTCAAGGGTGGGGGGTGTTTTTTAGATGAGACTGCAGGGAGGGGGTGCGTGTTAAATGAACGACCGGAGCGACAATGGTGGGGCTGCGAAACTCCGTTTTCGGCATAGTTGTCATGTATCGTCTACTAATGAAACTGAAACAACGCGTTTCTGTTTTCATCTCACACTTTGGTTGCAGTAGCACCGAATGTTTGAGTTTAGTAATCTAGGCACGCCGGCCTGCCCACCACTAGGGGTTGTGCGCTAAGAGGTTAACTATGGTTGCAACTTCCATTGGAAGAACCGTTTTTAGATGATTTGGTGTTCTAAAAACCATAACTCATACAAAAGTTTGCAAACACCCTCACAAAGTTGTTGGAACTACTGCCCTCAACCTAGAAGCACAGGGCCTGATTTACCAAGACCTTGCTAAACTTAACCCAACCAATGATTGGTGCAAAAAAAAAATACACATGAAGGTGGTGTCCATGGGCTGTGGTGTAGCAGAAGGTCCAGAGCACTCTCTGATGAAGTATGCAGTGTTGTCCCTGGTGGGGGGTGGTTTCTGGGTTGTGGTGAGACCAGAGTCGTCCACTGGGCCTTCCTGAATCAGCTGTACTGCTATGGAGCTGGCTCATTTGGCAGTAGCTTGTGACCTATGGTGATATTTTTCCCAAGATGTCTCCACATCTGTTTTACCTCAAACCATGCCTGTTTTGAGCAACAAAGATAAAGGAAATATTGTCTTTTTCCAAGGTACTATCCTTTGAATCACCAAGTGCTCAGTTCAATCATCATTTGGGAATGCTAAATAATCCAAATGCCTAGTGTGTCGATCGTGGACTGCCTCCTTATCCAGCTTGTCCATGACATTAAGCTTCCCAGCAAGTTCTGGCCTCTGTCATCAAGCAGTGCCGTTTCCTGCAATTGACTTGCCCAGGTATTAGGGATTGAGGGAGATGCCACTATTTGTATTTGTATCTGTAGTTGTATTTGTTCAACCAACAAAATTATTTGTCTTTGTATTCAGATAAAAAAACCAGATGTGGGTGGCGTAAACAGGAAGTGGGTTGGGTTTAACACAGAAACTGTATTAATTGCCAAAAATCCCAGATTTTTACCATTATCATTACTGGCAATGCTATTGTTGAGATATTAAAGCACATATAAAGCATATATATATAAGCATTATAAATCAAAACTGTCTAACTTGATGCATACATACTCACCTTTCATGTTCACTACAGTTTAACCTTCTCTTTTTTACTTTATTTTTCCCTGGCCCAATTACCCATATAAGCTCACAACAAATTCCGACTTTCTCTTGTCATGCGATCCGAGTTCTTTCTACATATTCCTACATATTCAATCCTACATATGACACACACACATACATACACACAAGTCCGCATACACCACACACTCCAGAATCCCTCCATACAACTTTACTTCTCAATTCCATCCCATTTTTCTACTTTTCTTTAAATGATAAATGATCTTTTTTTCTTGCTCTCAATCCCTGTTGTTGTTGGTTTTTTTAATTTTTAAAAAATTTTTAAAGTAGCAATGCTGGCATTATTTTATTTTTCTGTTTTCTTTTCCGTTTGCTCGGTTTTTTTTTCTTTTTTTTCTTCATTTTTGAACATGATTTTTACTTCTCTTTAGTGTGGATTTGCTGCATCTATGTGTTATTATTCTATCTGTCTCTGAGGCACTCTGAAATGTTCATTCTCTGCTAAGCTGAGCAATGGATTGGAATATGTGTCTGACGTAGTGTTGCACGGTATACCAAAACTTCAGCACTTTCTCGGTACTTAAAAAAAAAAGAAAAAGAAACGGTTCGGTATTAGAATATTCCGACGTTCGGTAGTTTTGAGTCAAATGTAAAAGCCAGGGAAATTTGTCTCCCATATTACTGATCGAGAGGATGAAAAGTGTAATTTGTCAGAATCGTCGCTAGATGGCAGTAGCAACTAAGGTTGCCAAGTGAGGTGACGTGCGCTTGTGCATTCACTTCACTGATACAGCGCAAGCTTCGACTCAGTTGACTTCAGTAGCAATAGGTGTTCTAATTTGTAAATATTTTATTATAGGAAGATGCTGTATTGTTATTAAAATATGCTGTTTTTAGATCTATTTAAAAGTGAAAGACCTGTTTAAAGATTATTTAGTTTACAATTGTTACATTTTTGAAATATATTTAATATATTTTTCTATTGTTTAGTGTTGTAACACTATAGGCCTATGCTTATTAATATGTTGAACAGGCTTCAACTTAAAGGTTGTTAATAAACCAGGTTTTTAATAAACTGTGAATTCGAAAATGAGGTCAACCCTTGTGGACATTACGTTTCTGATCTATTACGGTAATTTCAGTATCGTTAGGTACCGAGTATTGAATCAGTATTGCTTCAGTATCAAGTATCGTGATACTAAACCTGGTATTGGTATCAAAGTCAAAATTTTGGTATCATGACAATACTAGTGTGACACTTTTCTTAGTTGCGGCATGGAAGCACTGCAGCTGTACATACACGCTTGGCCATCTAAGTGTTACGACATAGTAAAGGCCTTTACAGGAAGCGGCCAGGACACATCCATGGCGACGCAACTAAGTCATCCGACAGTGTCTCTTAGCACAAAATTTTTATAAATTTAAATTTTTTTAATAAGTCATCAATTTTTTATACAATCATCATGATATTCAGTAGATATGTTGGGTGAAGGTATATGATCATGAGGACAAAGCCATTTTAAAATTGCTCCATAGGGGGCGCGATGGTGCCAATGCTTGGACCCCTCTCAACGCCACTTGCGGCTTTAATTATATTTTTCCTTTCCTATTCTTTTTCTACTTCTTTTTTATTATTTTTTGTTATTTTTCTTTCTTTATTTTCTCTTTTCTGTATCAACACACACTCCTCCCTATAACCCTACTTAGTTCCCCTCCAACTCCAATCACTTAACCCCAAACTGAACGAACTGTTTGTCTTCATATTTCTGTCAACTGCAAAATATCTGTAATGTATGTTTTTCATAATGTCTTAAAGTGTATGTTCCTCAAATGACTGTAATGTTCATATTTATGTTAATGTCTGTTTGTTTGTCTGTTAAGCAAATTAAAAAAAGGAAAAAAAATACCTAAAAAAATAAATCAAAACATAATTACTCATTCTTACTCTGAACTGCATAGTACTGCATGAACCCCACCACCACCCCTACCTGAGGGACACTGAAGTCAATTATGGTAAATGGTAAATCGACTGCATTTATATAGCGCTTTTATCCAAAGTGCTTTACAATTGATGCCTCTCATTCGCCAGAGCAGTTAGGGGTTAGGTGTCTTGCTCAAGGACACTTTTACACGCCCAGGGTTGGGTTTGAACCGGCAACCCTCCGACTGCCAGACAATCGGTCGTACCTCCTGAGCTATGTCGCCCCCGCCCCAATTATAAACTGAAAAATGCTTTCAAAATTTAAAAAAATAGTTCCTCGTCTTCATTATGAACTACTGTATGTCATGAATCCCTAATGAAATTTAAAAAAAACTACAGAGTGTAAGGCTAAAATGTTTTGTTGTTTTTTGTTTGTTAATACTTTTTTCCCTCTTTTTTGAAGCCCCACTTTACCTGTATGTTTGATTTGCATACGCTTCAGTAAATTAAAGAAAAAAAAATCTAACATCTTCAGCTATTACGTTTCACTCAAACTTCCCCAAGTTGTAATTTGAAAAGACAAGGTCCTGCACATGAGCTGGGCGCAGTCTACAATGGGGAGACACAACATCCCTTACTATACTGAAAAGTTGCTTGAAACACTTGTTGGGGGGCAGGTCAGACATTTTAGAGCCTCATGAGCCAGTGCTGGGTGTACCATTAGCCAACAACCTGTCTCTGTAATGTTTTAACTCTAGAAAGGCCACGTTTTATACAATGTACTACTGCTACACTGATAGCCAGCCATGTAAGATGTTTCATAGAGATTACGAGACCGTATATTGCAACACTATTTTCTTGAAATAAAGGACACAACTGAATCATTTTCAACATTTGTATTTCTAAATTATAGCAGTTTTTTTATAAAGGCTTAGGGAAAATGTATCGAGGCATATTACAGGAACACTGTGAAAAGCACTAAAATGTGCATGACAAAACACAACTGGAAAAGTGCAATATATTTGGTCATTCAGCACATTTCTCCCTCCCTTCTCCTGGGAGTGCACTTTTATATAGCCTATGCACCATCGCCCTCCTCTTATCAGTTACACAAAGAATGCACAGTTTTGTTGCTTTGCTGGAACCGCACGCACACACATTGGTTAGTTCCAAGCCCCCCACCCTAAAGGCTTTATCAACTTCATCAAAATTGTATACGCATAATTAGTTTCAATGGTGCTTTATTAGGAAATTCTTATCAAAGCACTGGTCATTCAATTGTTGAATAGCGTGCTGGAGTAGACAGCAACAAGTTCGCACCTGTGTAAAAGCACCTGTTGTCTATTGTCTGGCAGGAGATTTGTGAGGAAAACAACACAAACTGTATTTCTTTACTGAGTTTTTTTTTTTCTAATATTAAAAATGCAGTTATTCAAAGCCTAAATATTTAGAAAATATTTGTGTGCTAGAACCTACATATAAAATATATTTTACGTGATTTAATTTAATAATAATTGTTGATGATTTTAGACAAGGACTGGCCTATCTAAAAGCTCAACATGTACTTATGAATTTATGTTGGTGAAATGTTCCATGATCTTATTATCAAACGATTCATTAATTAAATCTCTTTATGAGATGAAACATGAATGAGGTAATTCAGTTCAGCTATTGAATACCTTTAAAAAGCAAAGAAGTTTTAACTTTATGTCTAACAAGAGAGGTGTAGGTTTCAACTGTCAGGCCTCGATAACCATTATCTATAGAGATATTAAGCGATTTCAATCAGTAATTTTCAATCAGTGATTTCAATGAAATGTCACATAATGCATTCCAACTTAAACTCCATAGAAAAACAGACCCTCAGTGATTTTAATTGTCCAAAGGCATTCCTTTTCCTGTCTGGGAGGGGAGGGGCAGAGAAAGAATGAAGAGATAGAACAGAGCAAGTTTTCCAGATCAAATCATAAAGGCGATAAACTGAAAACTAGATACGTATCCGATAGTCAAAAGAGGATAACGACAGCTTTGATTCTCTGGAGAAGGTGGATGCCTATGAACACAGATAAGATTTCCCCCTGATATGAAAGTATTACTGTGCAAAATATTTTGGTTATATACATTATTTTTAAAACTGAGTGTCTTTAAATGGGTTAGCACTATTTTCTAATGAGAACATTTCACATTGTAGTGCAAGTGTTCATTGGAAGCTCAGTCAGATTGTTTCATGCTCATTCATGTTTCATTCATTTGATATGAATATCCACAACTTTTCTGACAGTGAAATATTATTTTATTATTTAATAGTTTATGTCCTCCCATCACAGATGCAACAAAACATTACATACTGTACAGTATAGAGTATAGTATATAAAAACATATGAGAATGAATGATTACACATTTAGGTATCTTTACCACAGTGTGTCACAATGTTTTTGCATTATTTTTCAATGTGATATCAATGTTTCATCTTAAACATCATAAGGGGCAAATTAACATGATTTATAATAGACAAAACACACTTCATTGATTTTTGGAGAGGTTTTGGGCCCCTGCATTGATGCATAGATGGTAATTCCCACTTGAAAGCTATGCAGAAGTGAGTATCTTGGTTTAGAACAGTTGATTTGTCAAATACATGATGATGTTGTGATTTACAGCAATGCACAATTGCCATTTTGGATATATTTGGAGACACTAAGGGACACCAGGGTACACCACTTACTTTTTGCTTCATATGTCTTTATTATTTCTGCATACCACCCTTTTGCACACTTGTAGGCAAGGAGTTTATGATCCAGGACGTGTACAGTCTTATTTGTTTAATAAATGGGGTATTTATTACAAACTAAAAAAGAACAACTTCATTTTTGCATTTCGCCAAGATAATTGCATTTGTGGCACTTTGTTTCTACCTAAATTATGAATATAAACTAATCTAAGTAAGTATTGTAAATGGAAAAAATAGTAAAAAAAACAGAGTCTAGCCAGAACTCCATCTCCAGGATGAAAAGAATAATAGGCTTTCTCCACTCTCTTAGGAGTACACCAATTTGTCACCCTCCTGTTCGGGTTGCATGGGGCACCCGCTACCTTCCAGCGGCTAATGGACCGGCTTTTAAGACCGCACGCTGCATATGCCGCTGCTTATTTAGATGACATAATTATTCATTGTAACGATTGGCCGAGGCATATGCAGCATTTGCGAGATGTCCTGAAGATGCTGCGAATGGTGGGACTAACTGCATACCCGGGGAAGTGTCCAATGGAGGTATGGTATCTGGGGTTCCTCTTGGGGCGGGGACGAGTCAACCCATTAGTGGATAAAACTGCTGCTATAGCTGCTTTTCCCCAACCCAAGTCTAAAAAAACAAGTGAGATCATTCTTGGGATTTGCAAATTATTACCGAAGATTTATTCCAGATTTTTCAAGTCTTGCGGGTCCCTTGACCACTCAAAAAGGAGCTCCTGATCTAGCCCAACGGACGGAGCAGTGCCAGGCGGTGTTTTTGAGAATAAAAGGGTGTTTGTGTTGCAGTCTTCTGTTGATTAGCCCTGACTTTGATAAATCTTTCCTCCTGCAGACTGATGTATCGGATAGAGGACTGGGGGCAGTGTTATCCCAGGAGGTGGATGGGGAGGAGTGACCGGTGCTCTACATCAGCCACAAGCTCAGCCCCAGGGAGAGTTGGTACAATACCATCTCGCTATAAAGTGGGCTGTGCTGACTCTCCAGTACTACCTCCTGGGTAGATCCTTTGTCCTCTATTCAGATCATGTCCCTCTTCAATGGCTGCATAAAATGTAAAAAAAAAAAGTATTTAAAGTGTGCTCTTTTCCCAGTAGGCAACTGTGACCTAGGAACTCGTAGTTCGAGTGAGAGAGAAAGAGAGAGAGAGAGCTGCACCAATGGAGAAGCTGCTGTGGGACTGTTTGTTTGTTTTGTCTTTGTTATTTTAGTTTGTTATTTTTACCTGGATCCTGTGAGGGTGAAGGGCAAGGACGTTTTGTTTTGTTTGTAAAGAATCGCACTCTCGCCCTAATAAACCTTTCTATAAAGTTCCAGAATTCCCATATCTCCCTGTGTCCAACTCTTCTGTCAACGAAAGGGGTGTGTCGCAGTGCGTGACAATGATGTAATGGAGGTGGAAGATGGTAGCATTCCTCCACCCACATTGGGCAGCGCTTCATCCTGCAGCAAGACAGTGACCTCAAACATACTGCCAAAGTAACAAAACTATTCATCAATGGGAAAAAGTGGAAAGTTTTGTACTGGCCAAGTCAGTCACCAGTTTTTAAACCAATTGAGCATGCATTTCACTTGCTGAAGAGGAAATTTAAGACAGGAACCCCTCGAAACAAAGATCAAGTGAAGGCCTGGAAAGGTTTTATGAGATTTTTGTGCATTTTTGATGCAGTTATTGCATTTTAGTGTTTGCCATCATGGTTGTAGGGGACATGCCGCTACTTGTCATAGTGAGCCACCAAAATGTAGAAGATATAGGCCTACATCAATATCCTCACATGTGGTGCCAACATATAATAATCAGTCTCATAAATTAAGTATACAAACTATAAATTGGCAATTTAAATTAATAATTAAATTAATTATTACAATTACACATTAACAGTCAATCTTAACCAAATCATAATATCATACATTCAGCTAATACTAAATTAATATGAATGATTTAGCAAAGAGGCAAAGGTATTCTATTAGCCTAAGTTCTTTTGATTAGCAGCACCTGAATCAATTCAGCACAAGATTAATATCAATACAGACAACTGTGTAAATATAATAAAATTTATTAAACACAAAGTACCAAAAAGGGCAAAGCACAATTTACTACAATGATATAATAAACTGTGAGTGCACGTGTGTGGGTGTTGTGTGTGCGAGGAGTGTTGTATGTGGTGGGTGAGTGCATGTGTGCATATGTTTTCCTGTGTGGGGGCTGTGTACCGTGGACACGTGTTCACGGAGAACAAAGGAACAAAATGGAATGTGTGAATGGAGGGTTTTTTGAAACTAGACGAAGCTAGTGAAAAAACAATGGCGCATGATGCGTACCAAACAAATACAGGGTAACTGAATAGCTATCTATGTGTGTTTTTCAACATCCTGCTGTGTTATGACCAGTTGTTAGTAAATCACATGTGGGAGCTGTTCCATGCGTGATATATGAAAACTAACAGTGCGTTGGATGGCTTAGAGCCAACCGAGCATACAGAACGTTCACATTTATCATTAAAACACAATAACAGTTAGCATCATCATGTACATTTAGTCATAAATTACTATAATCAGTCTCTTGCTAATAAATGCTATGCCCAGAGTTACCGCCTTACTTTAGTCCTTTGGTTCCGTTGCCGGAAATGATTCCTGGTTTTCAGTGCAAAGGCTGTAGGAGTTGTGAGAAAGGGGAAGCCAGTCACCCTTTTCTGGTTCCAAAACACGTAGCCTGGTCCTTGTCGCAGGTCACTTTCCTTGTGGGACTTACTCAGGATGCGTCGGTCATGCCTGACTTTCCTGGTTGTTCGATTGCCGCTAATCAGAGGAGCGCTTCAAGGCGGTTTGTTCCTCCCGCTGCTGGTAGCCAAGGGTATACGTGCCTTGCTCCATTGCAGGGCTTGCAAACTCTTCCTGGCATGTGGACATGTGGACACGAGAGGGAGACGGGAGAAGGGTGGCGAGTCCAGGGAGAGGAAAATGGAACAGAGAACGTGAAACAACGGCAACCTCCATTTTATTGAAGGTTGCGCGTTTCAAATTTACAGTAAGCCAATATTGTAACAGAAAAGCTGTGGTAGGAGGCGTGGTTAAATGAGTCCCTTGGAGGTGGACATATGGGATTTGTAGTTCTATGTGTTTTGTAGTCCATGGTACCTACATGGTCTTGCTGCAAGATGAAGCGCCGGTTCGTAGATTTGATGCTATTATGGAATTTTAGGGCTACACAACCAAATATTACACTTTATTGCTAAAATTTACTTTTAGGTTCATCCATTAACTGACATTTGGACAGCTGAAAATGTGAGGACTCAACACAAAAACAGCTGTTTCTGTAAAATGCTAAAACATATACAGTATGCATGTGTATGCATTGTATCTTTTGATCTCAAATCCAAATATATAGCAAAATACTTTAAACTGTTCTTTGTTCTTTCGTTAGCAAATTAGTTTGTTCCCCATTGTTACGTTCAAATGTAACAGCCAATAGTGTTTTCTTTACTTTTTTCCACTTAAAATAAAAAACAAACAAAATCTATATTATTTACATTGTTCTTCACCATACAGCAACACTTTAAAAAAAGCTTTGCCTGTTTATGTTCAGTCCTGTGGATATACATTTCTTTGTCTTGTTTGCGTTTGTTTGAACACATTTATGGTTGCACAAATAAACTAGACTAAACCACAAATAATAATATACATTCACCTCATTAAAAAAACTTGCTTTTAGCACTTCTAATGGTCCAATTTGGAACCTTAAAAACAAAATAAATAAAAAATTTGTGGAGTTCCAGAGGGTACAATAGAATTAGCTTCAGAATTAGCTTCTGGGAGTGGAATATGGCAGGGAAAATAGATAATGCACAGTGAGCCTCTGTGTGTAAAACTGTGTGTAAATTTATGCAAACTAACAAATTCTGCTGGATTTGTCACATGCTCATAGACACATAGGTTGATAAATACCGATCGATCATAACTGAAAAGCATGGTCACAGAACTTAATTGCATAAATTGAAGCCCCTAAAATACCATATAAGGAGCTTGGAATTCCATTGAAGGCAATTTAAAGAGATGGCCGAGAAAAGATAAATAATTCTCTGAAGCGGATACTGAAGTGCTGTTAATGGAAGTACAAGCCAAAAACATATTTTATTCAGTAGTGTAAGCAGTGGAGTGTCAGAGCTGGGAAAGGCTAGTTGCCTCCGAGTTGCTGCCTCTAAGTTGCAAAAACAAACAACATGCTTTTTTTTTGTTGCTGTTTATGCTTACAGAATGCCGGGAAAAAAACCCCAGAGGGTTTGTACCTAGGGAGGACATGGAGAGGGTTCCATATTTGGCGATTAGTATTTTTAATCAAAATAAAAGACAAATTAATGGAATAATAAAAGCACAATGCACAAAACCACAAAAAAACGTGTTTTTTTTTTTTTAAATTCACACAATGCAAACAGAGCACTCCTGAAATCTGGCTTTGTCCAGTGTCAGAAGTATGTACATGTAATCACTACAGAATAAAGAAAAAATTAAGATTCTTGGATTTATTTCTTGTTTTTCAGAATAAATATGTCTACATGTTTACTGAGCGAAATTCATGTAAGATCAGGGGATTTGGACATTTTGGTACAAATGTGCTCTTTATTTCAAGCTTTGAACCATGTCTGTATTGCATATAGTTTGGAGAAAATGGGTTTATTTAAAATGAGGGGGGGGGGGGTATTCTTACTAAAACCCCTGGGTTTTAAGTGAGTATTAAGGGCAGATTTGCTTTCAAAAATAGTAAATGTGCTCTATTGTGCATCAGCTTGTTCCTACATTCATTCCGAACGTGCAAGGATGTGCATATAGTGGAGTCCTTCTCAGTCTTGCGACAAAGAGGGAAATAACACTTTGTTGTACTGTTTATATGTCATAAGTCAGGAAAAAAAAGGCTATGAGTCTTTGTCCCCTAAAATGATTCCCCAATAACACACCTGGCTCATGGAATAAATTGTATTCTCCCAAAAATCAATGACTATACTGTTACTAATTTGATGACATAGTAATGATAATTCAAATGAACATTGGCTCCAATAAAGTGACAGTAACATAACATATTACAAATAATGAATATGTTCTGAAAAAACAAAAAGCAAAAACAAATCCAGGTGTCAGGAGAGACAAAAATTATTCTCTCCAGACCAAAACTGTTTACCTGAGGATGACCTGTCTCTGGTTCAGGATCCGGCTCAGCTGTGGTAATTTGGCCCTGGGTCAACTGGACTCGCTTGGTTGAAGTGTCAGAGGCAGGCTCCATCACCATGGTTACGGAGTTGGTAGATGGTAAGAGGACTGTAGTTCTTGTATTGGGGTTTTGCTCAGTTACATCGACCACATCATTTTCAAATGCCCTGGACAAGAATTTATGCATACAGTGATTTGAAAAATAAAGTACACCATCTTTCAATTCTATGGTTGTACATCAGGTCATGTATAACCCCCATCTAGTCCTCATAAAGTCCGTAGAACAGTAGAAAAATGTCACCTCATGTATTTAATAAAGAACATTAATTGCATTATAGATCATATTCCTGCTGCCACGTGTTGAATCCAATTCTGGTAAATGGCTCCCTAAAATTGAGTGGGACTTAAACGAGAAGGCACCACATAACACAAAAAACATATCAGACCAATTAATTATAGGTTTTTCATTAAAATGAGCTGACATTGTTGTTAGTACAGCTTCAAATTTACAAATTGATCACTCCTGACAGAAACACACAAAGTCACGTTATAAAATGTGATGTGTGACGCAATAGATTGAAGACATCCAACTCTGCTATTATACCTTCAGATTGAAAAGATGACAGAAATGGACAGCATTTGATTGAAAAACGGCAGAAATGGGCAGCACTGAAATATTTGATTCTGAATCAAAGGACATTATCAGTACCTTAGATGACTCTGATTCTGATGAGTTAGTAGAAAACATAATCACTGATTCTGGTACCGCAATACAGCCATTCAGGTTTGAGCCAGAGGTGATTGGAGTTGGAGGATTCTTCCCAAAGCCAAGAAGCAGATCTCGTTCTGGAAAATTAGCTTTTTAGCTATCTTGCCCAGATTCATACAAGAAGACTGATACCAATTGTGTGCATCCCTGTGCATCCAGTTCAAGGATATTAGACAATACAGGCTGCATGCTAACAGTGTTAGTTCTATAAATATCATCAGATGGGTAGCATTAGCTAGCTTACCTCCTACTAGAGGTCTGCATTGGGGCAGGATTCCCACGGCTCTCGCGGGACTCATAGTAATTTGTGCCTATTTAGCCTACTGTGGGTGAGAGCGGGAGATCAGTAAAAAAAAAAAAAAAGCTGCGGGTCACAGCGTCCAAAAATTATTATATAAATTAGTATAATAATCGGACCATATAAAATAGCATAGTTGTTAAAGGATATTCACTTATGGTATCCCCAGAACAATGCATTTACTTTTCAGCCAATGAATAAACATTCAAGTCCCTGACGGCCAATTATCAATCGGATACATGTCACTCAATTCACTAGCTTTGGTTTAATCAAATTCATCAGTTGTCAATGGCTGAATTAAGCAACTTAGTGCAATTTCAAATGTGAAAATTGCACTAAAGTGTGGTGAGAACACAGTCACCAAATATCGCGACTGTGTCCGACGACCCTTTTTGGCTCATTGTTTGTTTGTCAAAGTTTCCCCCAATTATTTACCGATTAAACTTAACATACATAAAGTTAAAGATGCAGGTTAAATATGTGCTAATTCTTTGGGCAATCGGCATCCTGGTGGACTCAATATTCGCAATCATCACGAAGCCAACTTCCCCGCACAATAATGGCCTGGGTACTCAGTTCAGGTACACCTGGTGCGATCCGCTGAGTCTGCGGTACCTACCGGCGTGCATACAGAATAGGCAGAGCCCTACATCTAAGCAGGACAATCGCAAGAAAAAGCAAGGATAAAGAGGAGGAATACGCAACAGATTAAGTAGGAGAGGCAGAAGACTACCGCTACCACACATTCGAATGTACGCTCTCTTCATAACAAGATGAACAGACTTTTGGAGCTGACAAAGTACGATGGGGATTATGGGCGCACCAGTCTCTTCTGTTTCACGGAGACGTGGTTAACAAGTGAAATATCGAATGTGAGCTTGGATGGTTATACGATCGTATTTTTTGACAGAGACCCAGTGAAAACGAGGAAATCAATCGGTGGAGGACTGTGCATGGCGATTAAGGACAGGTGGGTGACAAACTTTTCTATACGTGGGACTGTAAGCACCAGACACTATGAATTAATGACCGTATCCTTCCAACCACATTATCTACCCCGGGAGTTTGGGCAAATCACAGTTATTCTGGTTTACATTCCAGGTCCTGAAATAAAGCACTTAACAGAGCAGCTGATAAACCAGTATTTCTACTCGGTGACTTTAATAACTGTGACGTTACATCTCTACTGCCTAACCTCGAGCAGTACGTGACCTGCCCAACTACGCTGAACAGAACACTGGATCTATGCTTTGGTAATGTACCGAATGCATTCATCGCAAGGTGCCGCCCAACAATGGGCCGTTCTGATCACAATGTTGTGTATCTGCAGCCTAGATATAGGCAGAGACTTAAAACATTCCTCACACAGACCAAGGTGATTCCTACTTGGACGAATGATGCAGTTGAAGACTTGCAAGGCTGCCTAGAGTGCACTGACTGGGATGTTTTCTTTAACCCTCTGGGGTCGAGAGCTCCGCCGGCGGAGCTCGACAAGATGAAATTAACTTTCGTTTCTATTTGGATGATTAACTTCACGTGCTGTTATCATACAGATGCAACAAAAACATTGACAGAAACCTTAGAATCGCAACTTTCCAATGCGCCCATTGGCAAATAATATTAATTGTTTTAAATGTTCTAAATTTGATTAATTAGATCATGTATGCTTCACTAAACTTTACTCATTACTATGTGAATTTCGCTCAGCAGGAAGTCCGCCCAAATCGCATTCACATGTTAACAACATTATAATTACTCTCCATAGAAGGAGACTAAAGGAGAGGCGATGCGAGATCCATGTGAGAAATGCCAAGTCTGCGAAAGCGGGATAGAATGTCACAGAGTGTCGCCTAATTCACTTCTTTTGAGGTGAACATTTCGTTTAATTTCGGAAAATGGTCCGTCCGGAAGCCGACACTGATGAAGAGCGGTGTCATTTCGAACAGTGAACTGATCCAGCTGAGGATCAACTTCATGCGTAAGTATATTTCTTATGATCATATTGGTAAATATGTGTACTGTATTGCAACGTATCTGTGTGTTTGTAGGAATATCCAGCAATGTGCGCGTTTGTAAATTCCCACACTACGAACGATTTGAACTATTGCATCTCAAAATTATAGGCTAGGCTCTCTGCGTCTGGTTGTGTTAGAAGTATCAGGCAGACTGTATGTTTTTCGATCATATTCGTAATAAATAGCTCATGCCTGGCGTGTCGTGGCGTGGCTAGGATTCTAAAACTGATGTCCTTGCACAATCGATATTAGCATACTCTAAGTAAGTTCGGGAAATAGCAATAAAATAACCACTTAGCTAAACAGACCTAGCCTAGTTCAGATTGAGGCATTGTTATTGATGAGTTGCGTGTAGTTTAGTTGGAATATCAGTGTTTATTTAGTTAAGCTAATGTTTTTTCGTTGATAGCTTGCATTATTTGTAAATGTGTGCTGTATTACATTCTCTGTGTGTTTGTAGGAATATTCACTAATATGCGCGCTTGTAAATTCCCACACTAAGAATGATTCTAACCATTGCTTCTCAAAATTATAGGATACCTCTCTGCGTCTGGTTGTGTTTGTTTGGTTCTTTGTTTGTATATGATGTCACATTTCATTAATTTTGTTTTCATTAGTTAGTGGTGTGTCCCTTTTTTTTTAAAGCACATTTAATTTTCACCTGTTGAAGGAAATGTGCTATATAAATAAAGTTTGATTTGATTTCAAATTTCCTAACAATTTTGTTTTTATTATATTTGCAGAGATGTTGATCAGGAAACACGGCCTAGTTCACCACTAGCTAAGAGGCCAGGCAGACGTTGCAAGAGTACACCAGTCTCATCTCATCTTCCATGCAGTTTACTTCAATAAATGTTCTAAAATCAAAAGTTGTCTTTGTTTCTGTCTTCTAAATGGCTCACTGAGTCTTTGTCTTAGTGGTGGGGAGGCATGCGGCCAGGTGTGAATAGCCTACTTAGCTGGCAGGTATTCCTACCCAATGCATATTCATTACAGAAAGGCCATTTGCCCTCCCATTCTCACCTGGTGTTGAAAAATAGTAGTCACAACACTAACTTTTAGTAATTTATTTTATATTTCTCATTGGATTTGCTAAAATATTTTGTCATCTTTTGATACCCAAGACCTTGAAGAACACATTTCAGTGACCAAAAGTCTTATTCACAATTGTTTAGTGTGTTTTATTACAACATTCCTGTGCATGTTCAAAACTACTGTTTACAGTTTGTGTGTTTTTAGAGCAGTTTACAATCCACACATTATTATGACCTACTTACTGCTGCCATATTGTTGTAGATGAGTTTGTGCTGAAAACAAAGATATGAAACACTTTGGAATCACTGTATATAAAGTTGATGAAATTTACACAAATGTCAGAGCATCGCACAATCACCAGTGTGCCTCATTTTACCCTTAGACCCCAGAGAGTTAATAGTAATGATGATTGCAATATGCTCACTGACTCCATTACTAATTATATACAATTTTGCCATTATGAGTCCATTATTCCCAAAAAATCCATTAAAGTTTATCCCGACAACAACCCCTGGATCACTAAAGACATAAAACAAAGTCTGATCCAGAAAAAGTATGCATTCATACAGGGTGACAGAGAGAGAATTAACACCTTAAATAAGGAAATTCAAAACAAATTGAGGAAGGCTAAACTGGACTACAAAAACAAGGTTGAGAACAAGCTTATTTCTGGTAATGCAAGAGATGCATGGCAAGGTCTCAACATTATGATGGGTAGGCCACAGACAAAACAAACCATCTAATGCCTTGACCCCACACAGTTTGCAAATGAACTGAATATATTTTACGCACAATTTGACAAGTCCAATGACCCCATTGAGGAGTTGCTCCTGCCACAGACTGACAGCACCATATCAGTGTCAGAGAAGGAGGTTGTAGTTGTATTTCGCAAACTTAACCCACGCAAGGCTGCTGGGCCAGATGGCCTTAGAGCAAAGATCCTAAAGGACTGTGCTGATCAACTAGGTGCTGTGTTTGCCAGACTTTTCCAGTTGTTCCTTGACACTAGCTCAGTCCCACTCACCTGGAAAATATCTACGACCATCCCTGTTGCCAAGAAGCCCAGGGCCAAAGACATGAACGACTTTCGGCCTATAGCCCTTACCCCCCATTCTCAGTAAATGCATGGAAAAGGTTATATGCAAACAGCACACAGCATCACTGAGTGACCAAATGGACCCGTTGCAGTTTGCATACAAGGCTAAAAGAGGAGTAGAGGATGCAAGCTTGACACTCCTTCATGCTGTATCACAACATCTAGTCAAGGCAGGGGCATATGCATATAAGTTTTATACATGGACTTTCCATCAGCTTTTAACACTGTGCACCCAAATACACTTATCAAGCGTCTCTGTGATCTGCAAGTTCACCCCACCTTGATTTTATGGATCAGAGAGTCGACCCCAACGTCTGAACAGATGAGCTGATTTTAAATACAGGGGTTCTGAAGGGCTGTACCCTGTCCCCTGTTTTGTTCTCTATTTATACCAACAAGATCATGTGCAATAACAACTGCCTCACCTTAGTGAAGTACGCAGATGATATGGCTCTGGTAGCTCGCCTGACCGATGTCAGTCTTTGAACACATATGTGGACTATGTTGCCGAACTGACCAAGCGGTTTGAGAAGAGCAATCTTAAACTCAACATGTGAATAAGACTAAGAAGATGTGCCTGGGAGGCAACAACACCATCATGCCCCACCCACTGTCAAAGCCACTGCAGATTAATGACCAAGAAGTGGAGCAAGTGCCCTGTTTTAAATACCTTGGCACTGAAATAGACTAGACCCTCTCTTTCTCAGGGCATGGGGAGGCTGTATATAAGAAGGCCCAGCAGCGACTTTTTCTGATGCGGAAACGTAGAGGGTTCGATGTCAAAAAAGAGATCCTGAGCAGTGTCTACCAAGCTCTGACTGAAAGTGTACTAACCTTCAACATTGTGTCCTGGTTTGGTCACTTGTCTGTGAGCAGCAAAGCCAAACTCTCCAGAGTGGTCAACCAGGGAACCAAAATCACAGGCTGCACACAGATCCAGCTCCCAGAACATCATGCAAAACCAGTAAACAGAATGGCCAACAAAATCCTCAATGACGCATCCCACCCCCTTCATACCTCTTCTGAGATGATGCCGTCGGGATGGAGGTTCAGAGACCCCTGTGCACGGATGTGCTGTTTAAAAAAATCCTTTATCCCCACTGCCATTGCACAGCTCAACAGCAACTAAGGAGGAACCTATGGACTTAAGGCCAATTCATCCTTTCCGTGTCTGTGTGTCCGTGAGGGTCCGCTTTGGTCCGCATGACGTAAATGTCGTCATCCGCCCATGTCCGCAAGGGTCCGTGTGGACCCCTATGCGGACGTCCGCGCGCAGCCAAAAATTTGTGACTGCGCGGACTGTACGCATAGCAAGAGCGCCGACTGTGCATGCTCCAGATAACAATATGGATGCTTGTTTTGAAGAGAGGTTGTGCGAGGAGATCCGGCGTTATCCTTATTTATTTAATCAGTCATTGAAGGAATATGAAGACAGCCAAATGGCGTTGAACTCCTGGCGAGAAATCGCACAAACGCTTGGGAGGGACGAAAACGTCTGCCGGCAAAAATGGAAATATCTGCGAGACATATGTAAAGGCCAAAAGAAATCTGAAAGGCAGGAGCGGTGATGCAGGCGGGATTGCCTACATACATCATATTATTTCCTTGTTAGATTGGCTGTCTGGCCTCATAAAGCATCGTGCCACGGAGCCGAACTTCACAGGAGAGGTAAACAATGAAAGACGAGTGGCCACAATCAATACAAGCTAGCCACTAATTAGCAAGGTAGCTACCAGCCATGGCGTGGCTAGCAGTTAGCAACATAGCTACAGTCTATTGTTTTGAGTTTGGCTTGCGAGTGTACACATGATTACTATGGCATGAATCGGAGTCGAACTTCCCAGGAGAGGTAATATGAACTATTAAATCATTAAACTATGAAAGACGAGTGGCCACAATCAATACAAGCTAGCCACTAATTAGCAAGGTAGCTACCGGCCATGGCGTGGCTAGCAGTTAGCAACATAGCTACAGTCTATTGTTTTGAGTGTGGCTGGCGAGTGTACACACATGATTAGTGTGGCATGAAATAATCCTGCATTTGAGAGTTGCTACTTCATATGTATTGCTAATGTTATCAATGCTGACTAATTGTTCTTCACCTAATTAAAATATATTACTATTATGTGTTTCAGTGTGAAGGATCTGGTGAAACTGCGGTGTTGCAGGTGGACTGCATAGCTGCTGGTCCCCCTGCTGAAGAAGTCCCTCTCTGTTCAGCAGGGAACATTCCTCTGCCTGGTCTGGGAGAACCACTGCTGCCCTCGTCATCCCCAGAAACTGCACCATCCTCTTCCTCGTCAGAGCTCTGGGTCTCTATAGCACCATCATCCTCGTCACCAAGCTCATTGGTGACTCCTACAAGGTCGAGAAAGAGGAGTTTCTTTCAAAGAGTTAAGTGTGCTCTCTGGAAAGGTCTGCTCATACAACTGAAATTTAGAAAAGTCCAATAGCCCAAGAAACTCCATCTTCTCCAGAGATGAAAGCTTCTGCATTTGGAAATCAATAGTGTCCAACACTTTGAAATAAAGATCTCGATAAGCAGCCTTTTTGTCAGCAGAATCTCCTCTGCTCCTCTTAGCTGGGTTCTCCTGTTCCTCTACCTGTGCAAAAACACGGTCAAACTCTTCTCGCTGTCTTTGCAATTGCTCTGCTGTTCTCTTCATTTGACTCACACAATACCCAATGTCTAAACCCTTTGTTTGTAGGATATTGAAAAGTATGTCGTTGTGAGAAAAAACATCAGAAAAAAGCTCCAGGAGAAAGTGGAATTTGGGATCTCGGAAATATTGCAAAAAAAACCCCTGCTGAAAGAATGGACGTTTTCGTCCAAGTCCAACGGGTTGTTTTTTATGTAATTGAATAGTTCAATTAATGAATTGAGGTTCTCTTTTGCTGTGTTCACTAATCGAGGCGTATAATTCCACCTTGTTGGAGCAGCTCTGGGGAATCGTCTCCAAACAATGTCATCCAGAGCCTTGGTGCGCTTTGCAGAAGTGGCTGCAGGCAGCCTTGGTGCACTTTGCAGAAGTGGCAAAGAACGAGCCAAGGCCACTTTAAGTCTTTGATAGCGCTGCACACTTGTGACAGCACTAAGTTAAGAACGTGCGCACAGCATGCACAAAACTGGCACAAGGGTATCGTTCCGTACCCTTGGCCTGCAAGCCATTTAGACATGACTGCGGCTCCTTCATATGTTTGACCGACAAGCTTGTGGCCGCATTCCATTTCAACTACAGTGGCAAAAACATGCTCCGCTAAGGCAGCGGCTGTTCGGTCAGCGCTGACATCTGGAAAAACCCGCAAATCTCTCTTCCACCACTCCTTCTTTGGTAACATACCTCCAGACTGTAGAAAGCTGGGCGAAGTTGGACACATTGGTGGTTTCATCAGTTAGTATCACAACAAAGCTTGCATCTTTGATTTCAGATTTTATTTCATTCAGCAGCACTTTCCCCACAGCTTCAATCAGATCATTTGGGATGTGGCTTGACATGCCAGAGAAGACACTGCAAGTCTCCAAATGATGGGCTAGCCTCTCATCATATTTCCGGAGTAGGTTGACGAGCTCAACATAATTACCATGATTGTCCGATCCTTCCCCCTCTGAGTGTCCCCAGGAATGCCTGCTCCTGGGTTCCGAGGTACACAACGATGTCCACGAGTCTCTTTAACACGTCCATGTTTTTTTACGCGCTCGTTATGTTGCTCTGTGGCTATTCGCATGCCCTCGTTTAACTGATGATCGATTCATGTGTTGCCAAATGTCTGAAGTTTTACTAGACAAAGTATGTGTGGAGGTACACTTTCATGTTTTGTCATTGCTGTATGGAGATTGTTTAAATTGCCATAACCTGCCGTGGTACAGACTGTGTTCTGTAGAAAAAAGGAGACATGGCCAACAGAATAGTTTGCTAACCTTTGGGCAGCCAGCTAGCCATGTATGTTTTTCATATGTGCTAGCTTGAAAGTGATGGACAAAATTTTTTGTTGTTTTTACGATGCCAAGTTCGGGAGTTGGACGTCCTCTAGCAATTATATTCCTTTTCTCTTCAAAAGCCCTCTGAGAAAACGGCACAGAACGTAACGACGCTATAGAAAAATATGAATTGTCGCTCATATTGACAAGTTGTGTGGCGGTGAGCTAACTGAACAAGACAATCACCAACTTACAGTAACTAGCTTAGCTAGCTAGATGGCAGTGTTGCGCATGTGTGTTTCCGGATAAGCTGGTTCACAGCCAGCTTTTCTGCCCACCAACTCAGGCTCAGACGATACTTTCAAATACAACTGAGAATCACAGAGCACATGCGTGAAGTAAGCTGAGCGCTTGGCAGCTTTGCTGTTAGCAGGATCGATATGTGGCAGCGGTAATGCTAATCAGAAAACCAGACCGCAGTTGCCGTTTGAAAAGAAAATAATCAACGACATCAAGAAACAAACATTTAAATTACGTTTTAATGTAAATAATGCTCCTGTTACTTATAATAATGAATTGAAATTTTAATATATAAATTCTCTCGTCATTTTCAAATGCCTTTGGCATGTGTCGCATTTATAGCTGCTTATGACCGTTCACCAATGGTGAGAACTAGATTTGGGTTAGTCATGTCCTAATCTGTAAAACAATAGAATTAAAAGAGGGTTTACTTTCTTTTTCACATCACTGTATGTCACACAGATGACAGTACTTTCTAATAAAAGCAGAACAGCTGCTTGACTGGGGCCAACCTAAAAAAAGGTGTATATCTGGTTTCCTCTACGGGGTTGTTACGACCTGGTCTAGGGTCAGAATGTAACAGGATATAGGTTAAGGTAAATAATCCAACAAATTGACCAGAAACTCTGGTCCCTATCTGCCTATCCAAAACTGGCTAGTCTTTGAAGGGTAGTGAGCCCAGTGCGGCTTTAAACGTTGAACTTTTGACAATTAGTTGTTAATTGGAAACATTATAATTGGTCCAAATAGCATTCCCTCAACAGAAATCTACAACACCACCAAGAGTATTTTCAAAAAATAAAGAAAAAATAACAACGCAAAACAACTAAGTTGTGTTGGAAGTATTGGTAGTCCAGCTGAGAACACACTAACCAACCAAAGTCACTACATGGCAGAGGGCGAAATGAGAGTCAAGGTCGAGAATGAGCTCCAATCAGCAAACAAAGCAGAGGAGCTAGACGAGAACTGGAATCGAATACAATGAGTGAAGGGTCAAACACAAAATCATAGGGCAAACAAAATATAAAGGCTAAGGCAAGAATTGGAGTTGAAGGGGCGAAGGGAACGAGTCAGTGCTCAAACACACGTTCTAATCAGCATACAACCCAGAAGGGCTAGACAGGAATTGGAATCAAACAAAATGTGCAAAATTCATATTAATTCATTAAATGTAATTTTGTAATCTGTCAATGCAATCATACCAAGACCCTGAGTAAAATAACGCATTCACAGCAACCAGTGCAACCATGCTGTACCTTCCTATACCTTCCTGAAGGGAGGAGAGTTCTCTCTAGCGTAAACTAGAAGTCTGTACAACACTAAATTCCTAGGCCTTGCAGCAGGGCCTGTCTCCAGGCACCGAACCTCCCAAGGTTATATTATTGCATGTACAGTGGTCACTGGTTTCAGATGATGCTTCTGCCGCGAGAGATCTTCCCTGCAGCAGCAAATTTGCATACATTTTCTTTGTATTTCTGCAGGAACTACTTTTGTTCACAAAACTACCACCAGGTGGCAAATGTAAGCACTCAAAACCATATCTGACAGTTAACACTTCAACTGCGGCACTCACAAGCAAAGTAGAACAGTGTTATCGCCGCTCTTATTTTAACAGGAAAAGAGAGGAAAATACATTTTAAAGATAAGCTGAAAATAGGGACATGCTTGTTACCCATAACATTTTTGTGTGTATTTGAGTGACATTTACTTTTATAAACGGTTATTCAATGAACTTTGTGGTCAGACTGTGAAACTTAGTAATAGTCAGATAATTTTGAGCACAGTCTAAAGTCTTCCATGTTAGTTTCACTTAGGATATAGGGTAGGTTGACCAGACGTCCCCCGTTTTCCGGGGACAGCCCCCATTTTTGGTGGCCTGTCCCCGGCTGGAAATGTCCCCATTTTTAACTGTGCATTAAAAACAGACCACAAAGTGAAATAATATTTTACATGGCAAGAAAGACCGAGGTGGACTAACTGGAATGTAGCCTTTGTAATTTAATTGGAGCAAATTTCATCCCACTATCTGTGGTCTGGTGTTGCTGTTTCAATATAATTAAAATCCTTCTTCCTCAAATATATTGGCTTGTGCAAATTTATCGTCAATTTATCCTCGGTAGCATCCTACAGTAGCCTAAAGTGTGAACATAGTTTATTCCACTGATAATGTTTGATCGTTCAGTTGCTAGTCTGCCAGGGGAGAGACAGACACATTCGCACATCCGCATCAACACCTGGCTATTGTCAGGCAGTGGGGGTGTGAAGACAAGCCAAACTCCAGTAAACTGCCCTAAAATTGGGGGCGACATAGCTCAGGAGGTAAGACTGATTGTCTGGCAGTCGGAGGGTTGCCGGTTCAAACCCCGCCCTGGGCATGTCGAAGTGTCCTTGAGCAAGACACCTAACCCCTAACTGCTCTGGCGAATGAGAGGCACCAATTGTAAAGCGCTTTGGATAAAAGCGCTATATAAATGCAGTCCATTTACCATTTACCATTTAAAATTTAAATTCATCCTGTCAGACTTTGGCTATATTATTGAGTTTGTTTGTTTAACACCCATACGTTCACCCAACCAAAAAATTACAAATGTTTTAATTGGTACATCTTCTTTGGCTCATGACCAACCTTTCCACAAAATCTTGTGCAAATCTGTGAATCCATTTGGGAGTTATGTGCCTTTTTGTGATAGGCCACGCCCATCGCCACGCCCCCTCACACACCCTCACACAAACACGTGACCCATTTTTTGGCTCATGACCAACCTTTCCACAAAATCTTGTGCAAATCTGTGAATCCATTCGGGAGTTATGCGCCTTTTTGTGATAGGCCACGCCCATCACCACTCCCCCTCACACAGCCTCACACAAACACGTGACCCATTCTTTGGCTCATGACCAGCCCATCGCCATGCCCCCTCTTGGTCAATTGGCCTGAAAGTTACTCAGCTGTACCTTCCCGCCATGACCAAATTTCAGCCTCCTAGGGCGAAAACTGTGGCCACTGCGGGTTGGGACACTTTTTGATGACCAACCGACCGACTGACAGACAGAGCTTATATTTATTTCAAGAAAATGGTTTTGCAACATAGACTATTGTTTTATAATATGCATGAACTTGTTGTGGGAAGTAACAGAAGTAATAAAAACACAGCCTTTTAAATGTTTAACAACCACATAACCTATTTGTGTAAAAACCTATAGAAACATTTTTGATGTTCTATTTGCTCGAAGATTTGTAAGAAAGCAAGTTCCTTCTGTTTCGCAAATAAGTAATTAGAGGCATAAATCGGACAGTCTGTCATAAAAGAAATTGATGATTGATTGTTACATTAGGCCATCTATCGGTCATGGTCATTACGTAGGCTCCACCAAGATCATGTCTGCAGTGTGGTATAAAGCATTTTAGTTTTACAAATGGGTGTTTTTTATTTTTATTCTTTCATTTTCGATTCCCAGTTACCAACCTGCTGCCAGTGTGCAATGATGCATATTCCTAGGGAGGTTTTTCAGAAAACAGTTTGACAGTTTATTTTTAATCCATAATAGCATAAATGCTACAGTATAATCAAATAATAATATATGAATTATATATGATAATATAATTATATGACTTTCCAGAACATAAGAACATAGTTTTTTCCTTTAATACGATGTTAAAAAATTGCTTACCTCAGCAAGTAATACATATCATTGGGGAGAAAGGATCTGTGTACTTTTTGGTCAATCGTTTTCTGTTTCAGGAACAGAAATTAAAAAGCAAGAAATTAATGGGTGTTCGATATTCATTTTAAAACATATCGAAAAACGAAAATCAATTGGTTATTCGTGTTGCTGACTGATATTAAACATACAATTACATAAACTGAACTAGCTCTCGATTTTAAAGTTTATGGTATTATGTTCGGTTTTTATTATAACAAAAAGGTTCGATTTTTTTATAATTACCCAACTGACTTTGGTTCGTATTAAAAGAAGTTTGCTTCTCAAAAAATTCTTTATGGGTTCTATGAGCAAATTTGGGATGGCATGGTGGTGCAGCGGGTAGCACTGTCACCTCACAGCAAGAAAATCCTGGGATTTCTGTGTGGAGTTCGCATGTTCTCCCCATGTCTGCATGGGTTACCCTCGGGTAATTCGGTATCCTCGGTATCCTCCACTCCAAAGACATGCAAGTCGGCTAACTGGAGACTCTAAATTGCCTGTAGGTATGAGTGTGTGAGTGAATGGTGTGTGTGGCGGCTTGTCCAGGGTGTATTCCTACTTCTCGCCCAATGCATGCTGGGATAGGCTCCAGCACACCCCATGACCCTGCCCAGGATAAGCGTGTAATGAAATTTGGAACGGATAAATTTTCAGGAGAGTGTCTGTGAAGTAATTTATATTACAGGACATCTGTAATGTTAATGACCAATTCAGACAGGATAAAGTATCTCTGTAATCAATATATGACTAGACACAGCCAATCATTTACTTTGATAAATCTTACTTTATGATTATGTATTAATCATGTACCAATCAGACAGAATTATGTATGTTATTCTTAAAATACATTTTGCTAATAAAAGCAGGGACTGCCCCTGTTTTCTTCAGTTTGGGCTTGTTCATCTTGTGTGTAAGTGCTGTGTGTAAGTCTTTCTGCAGAAACAATACAATTTGGGCTTATGGAGCCATTGCAAGTTAGCTTTTCCCCAAAAGCACCTCCTATAGGCTATATTGCAATATCAGAGTGTGTGTCCGGACATGTCTACCAAATGTTGTTAGTTTTTGAGCATGGGAAAGGGTGAAAATTTATCAAGAGACAGAAGAAAAATAGAAGCAGAATAATAATCCTAGCAAAAACAATAGAGGTCCTGCGTACTCTTGATGCTAAGCCCCATAATAATAATAAAATAATAATAATAATAATAACCTGTTCTCATATGTCCTTCTTGTCTCTGGATGGCCACTGTGTCCACGAAAGTTCCTCTGTGCTGTATAAGGAAAGGAAATATTCAGATTCATCTGAAGTGCTGCCATACTTATATCTACCCATTAAAATGAAACAGAAGAGATTATGATGTTTGATAAAATAAAGTTTTGCTCACTCACCTGCTCGTCCAATGGGTGCTGGTTCATTCTTTTGAACTAGAGAGTAGAATGCCATGGTAATGAAAATGAAGATGAGGGACACGCCCACTCCCACCACAATTGGAATGTCGTGTTTCTCCAGTGCTGGTAACCATGGATATGACTCCGGCATTACACTGCAAGAAAAAATGGTAACTATTTCTTTGAGGGAATTTTTCCGTTCACTCCCAGGTTGCTCATTAAGACTTCCACTTGTTGGCATCAAGATCAACGATTGCACACTTTTTAAGTTAAATCATTGCAACAGATAAAAACGGATAAACTGACTTATTGGCCTTTATTTTCTAGAATCAATGTCACACAGCACATGGGCGCAGTCAATGACGCAGTGCTGTGTGCTGTAGGGTCCAAGTTGGGTCCAAGTTGAACTATGCGGTTGTTCCCTGCACTTGGACCGGGATTTCTCTCTAGGGGTTTTGTCATACTTGTTCCTGGTTATGGTTATACACTTTGTTGTACGTCGCTCTGGATAAGAGCGTCTGCCAAATGCCTGTAATGTAATGTAATGTAATGTAATGTAGGGCGGTTGTAATTTGTTACTCTGCAGTTCTCTCTCTGAGGGCACAAATTGCTTTATTTCTACATAAGCTCCCAAATGAACCTTTGTCCGTTACTTTCAACATTCCAACACTTCCACTTCCCTGTAGGATCTCCAGACCCCTCATGCCAGACACCCATAATTCTAAGATCAAAGCTAAGATGACGCTGGGGGGATTAACAACCTCTTGTAGTGGAGGCATAGTAACAAATGTTCATTCATTGTTAACCAAGTGTGAACTTCCCGCTTGTTGTGAACCTCCCGGTTGTTGCACCAACTTCTAGTTAGGCTAGAGAGAAATATCCTCCCTTCAATATGTAAACACCTCACAGCTAGACAAATGAGGGTTTGTAGCTGGAGGGGAAGGTATCGTGTGTTCTCCCTTGGCTGGTGTGATTCAAAACCGGAGATGTTAGTTATTTTTCCTCTGTTCGTAAGAACAGGGCACAATTATAATTAAGAATGCACTGGTTCCGTTGCCACGGGTTAGATATGAAGGCGCTGCTTCATATCCCGCTTAAACTGGCCTGAAACGGATCAGTAGCATTCAGGTTACTCTCCGTTCGTAAACGGGGCTATGCTGTCATCAGAGATATATCCGATCTGTCGCCGGACTGTCAATATTCCAATGGGAGCATCAGAATATTCACAAATGCGCGGAACAACACATCAAATATATCAATGACCACAGCAAGAAAGCGTAACAGTTACTATGTTTTACCCTCGTGATAATCTGACTCCATTTTACATGATAATTTAAAATTTGGGTTTAACTATATGTGGAACTTGGGAGTGGTTACACTTGACTCTATCTTGTGCCATCATTCCTCAATATATGCTCCCGGGCTTTAGCATTATTGTTAAATTTCAGTTCGGTGAAGAATCCAGAGGGTAGGAGGCTGACCACCATAATACGTGCCTTCCATGCCTGGCTTACATGGATAGTGCATAGACAGTTATGAGCCCAGGACGGTGCGTATCTATCGGGCTCCTTCAGGCGAATTTGACAAGAACCGGCGTACTACGCCCATGGGTTCTCTTAAGCCAAAACACCAGAACCAATACCACCAATCCCTTAACAGGCAGATCGTGGTCACCTATCTAACTTGAAGACCCCACTAAAGACGTTTACTGTACTAGACCCCTGATCAGTAGGTCCTAGTCAGAATTGCCCCCCTGAGTATTTAAACGGAATTTCGGCTGAAAAGAAGATAAAATGGATTAGAGTCATGAAGACCACGCAAGTTAAAAATAAGAATTTATTGAACAGGCAGGTAGGTTATTATCTTCAATTCCAAAATCAATTATAAAGGTTAAAAACAGAAATACAGAGTAAAAGAGTTCTTATCAGCCTGTTTAGCTACACACAGAACATTGAGTATGCGCAGTGCGGGAAGTCGATTGCGATCTTCCATGGCTATCGCTACACAGAACACATAGCCTAGTATGTGCACTGAGGGAAGTCGATTACGATCTTCCTTGTGAATCTACACACACCACACAGATTATGTGTAACGTGGGGAAGTCGTTTACGATCTTCCACGATTGCTTTGTCTCCCTTCCTTTTAAGCCAAATCCCGCGTTTGGTCTAGGCGGCATTGCCATAAATTAACCTGTCCGAATCATAAATCTCTAATTCCGGCCCCCACCATTTGGAGGAGGTTGTTAAAACAATTGGTGGGGAAAGGGGGAAAAGGAGATGATTACCAGAGAGGACATTCCATTGTGTTAGGGTTTTCCTGAGTTATTGAAACTATGTTTTTTCAAATTCTATTTGGTATCTATCAAATTCTTGCTTGTCCGACAGGAGGATATTTTTCTCTAGCATAACTAGAAGTTGGTGCAACACTAAATTCCTAGGCCTTAGTGCAGGGCCCCTCCATCTCCAGGCACCAAACCTCCCAAGGACAACAAGAAGTATCTGTCTGTTATACATTTCTAGAAGTTCAAACTGGTGAGCTTGGCCTCCCTCCTTATCCTCCCCCCTACCATCATGCCAGGGCTATGACACTGGCTATGACACCATGTTGCCCAGGACTCTGGGCAGCATGGCATTTTGCCAGACACCCTTTTGTCTGATAAATTTATCTGATAAAATATCTGGAATTTTGCCAGATAAATTTGCTAGCATACAGTTTAAGTGTCCTGTCTTGCGACGTGGTGGCTACCAGTACGTCTAGGAATCTGATATTCACTGTTGTAACCCAAGTCGCAGGACGCAAAATAGCCGTTAGGAAATCAGTTTGAAGTTATGAAGCAACGTCTGTGCCATTGGATTTTGCGATGAGAATTCCGAGCGTGTTGCTTGTTAGGGGTCCAAGCAGCGAAGCTGGTGGAACCCTATCTAAATAATTGTATTTGTTAGGATTATTAGGGGTCCAAGCAGCGAAGCTGGTGAAACCCTATTGTATCTGTTAGGATTATTATTATTCTTCTTATTATTTTTTTCCGGTAAAAGTGTCTGAGGCTCAGCAACCATAAGTCCTGGAGCAACCAAATTTGGCAGGTGGGTTCCTATGGGCCCCCACTACTCAGGCACTAAAAACCATGTACGTCGGCCAGATGGTGGCGCTATAACAAAGGGTTTTGCGTAAAAGGCCATAACTCCCACACCATAAGTCAGATCAACACAAAACTTCATCGACCTATGCATCTGAATGTGCTCTACAACTTTCCCATTGGGAGCACCTATGTCCGCCATATGGTTTGCACACCATTTGGACTTTTTCATTAGGTGGGGTGCGGAAAAGCTGGAGCTCCAAATCCAAACGATTACGACATCGAGTAAACTTCTTTACGGCAAGCGACAACCATGGCGACGCAAGTAATTCGACACCGTAGGGTCTAGTTTTTATCAGTGAAAGGACGGTCTGACACTGCCACCTAGCGTGCATGCTAGGATAGGCGACCAAAAGTTTTTCAGTAAAAGCTTTCTGAGAGGATGAATAATTACTTTTCTTTGGTATGGATCCATTTCAAGACAGTATCGGGTGAGTTCGTTTAGTCTTTGAATCTGTCATTATGCTGAGAAATAGTTAAACCATTTTATTGATAGGTTCTGAGTTTCTGTGCACACGCGCGAAAACACGCTGGTATAATGACACAATGACGGTAGTCCAATACATATATAGTCCGCTTCGTTCCGTTGCTACCATAACATAACGACCTACAGCTGCAGTTTCTCGCTGCAATTACTAATATTGAATATAAACAAAAGACGCAATTTATGCTGTAGTTTGCCAGTGTCTAAATAAATAGTTTAGTCCATTTGAAGACAATATCAGGTGAGTTAGTTTAGTCTTTAAATCCGTCATTGTGCTGAGAGAAATCGTATTCTCAATTTAATGTCTACATTGACTGTAAGCTTGGGGTTGTAACTAGGTAGTTGTTCCGTAGGTGACTTAGTCTTAACTCGTCTTAACTATTGCTTGAATGTTTTCATAGACTGCGTTGTTGCTGTTCTTGTTTGTGTTAGCGTTAATCAGTTTTACCTACTAAGTTGAACTATGCGGTTGTTCCCTGCACTTGGAACGGTAGGCTACTGCCCTCAGGGTTTTCGACACACTTGTTCCTGGTTATGGTTATACACTTTGTTGTATGTCGCTCTGGATATGAGTGTCTGCCACATGCCTGTAATGTAATGTAATATTCCGTAGCAACAATATAAGACAGGCTAAACCCCACATTAGCCCTAAAATATGCCAATACAGCAGTGAAAACGCTGCTCACTGAATAACGAAATAAACGAGACAAAGTTTAAAAATAATTATACCACGTCATTCTACAGTCAATATCTGGGACTAAACATTGAATAAATATACAATCTTACCATTGGTTTTACGCGTAGAGATGTCCCTTTTGCGACTGAGTGGTCATATATTGTCTTGGATAATCCGTTTGTGAAATGTCGGCTATTTTCAAAAATAGCTGTGTATAATACCACACCTGTTGCTTACGGCGTTGTCGCCCTTTTTAGTTCAATTTAGCCAGATTGACAATTCATTTATTAAGTATGTGAAAGTATAAGCTTTCTAATGATGTATAACATGTATGATTTTGCTTTTGGGATAGCGTTTTATAGGTCAGCGTAACCAAATTTTTCTTATCTACCAATGTCTAAATAAATAAAACGGTTGGCTACTTTGCGCGAAGCACGCAGATGGCGAGTTGATATTAGGTCTTTTATTTCCGTTTTTTCTCAATGTCGTATTTATTATTTGAAATGTGCATTCATGTGTTATTATTCTATCTGTCTCTGTGGCGCTCTGAAATGTGCATTCTCTGCTAAACTGAGCAATGGATTGGAATATGTGTCTGACGTAGTGTTGCACGGTATACCAAAACTTCAGCACTTTCTCGGTACTTAAAAAAAAAAAAACGGTTTCGTATTTGAATTTTCCGACGTTCGGTAGTTCTGCGTCAAAAAAGCCAGGGAAATGTGTCTCCCGCATTACTGATTTAGAGGATGAAAAGTGTAGTTTGTCAGAATCTTTGCTAGATGGCAGTAGCAACTAAGGTTGCCAAGTGAGGTGACCTGCGCTTGTGCATTCACTTCCCTGATACAGCGCAAGCTTTGACTCAGTTCACTTCAGTAGCAATAGGTGTTCCAATTTGGAAATATTTTATTATAGATAGATGCTGTATTGTTATTACAATATGCTGTTTTTAAATCTATTTAAAGGTGAAAGACCTGTTTTAAAGATTATTTAGTTTACAACTGTTTAATTTCTGAAATATATTTAACATATTTCTCCATTGTTCAGTGTTGTAACACTATAGGCCTATGCATATTCATATGTTGCAGAGGCTTCAACTTAAAGGTTGTTAATGAACCAGGTTGTTCATAAACCATGAATTTGAAAATGAGGTCAACCCTTGTGGACATTACGTTTCTGATCTATTAAGGTAATTTCAGTATCGTTAGGTACCGAGTATTGAATCAGTATCGAGTATCGTGATACTAAACCTGGTATCAGTATCATAGTCAAAATTTTGGTATCGTGACAACACTAGTGTGGCGCTTTTAGTTGCGGCATGGAAGCGCTGCAGCTGTACATACACGCTCGGCCATCTAAGTGTTACCACATGCCATCTAAATGTTACGACATAGTAAAGGCCTTGACGGGAAGCTGTCAGGACACATCCATGGCGACGCAACTAAGTCATCAGCCAGCTTCTCTTAGCACAAAATTGGCCACAAGTCATCTATTTTTTATACGATCATCACAATATTCAGTACATATGTTGGGTGAAGGTGTATGACCATGAGGACACAGCCATTTTAAAATCGCTCCATAGGCGATGGTGCCAATGCTTGGACCCCTCCCAACGCCGCTTGCGGCTTTAATTATTATTATTCTTATTTTCTTCTGCTAAAAGTGTCTGAGGCTCAGCAGCCATAAGTCCTAGAGCAATGAAATTTGGCAGGTGGGTTCCTATGGCCCCCCACTACTCAGGCACTAAAATCACCTATGTCGGCCAGATGGTGGCGCTATAACAAAGGGTTATGCGTAAAAGGCCATAACGCCCACACCATACGTTAGATCAACACAAAACCTCATCGACCTGTGCATCTGAACGTGCTCTACAACTTTGCCATTGGCCCCACCTATGTCCGCCATATTGTTTGCCCGCCATTTTGACCTTTTTGTTGGGGTGTGGCAGCTTTCTCCGCTAAAATGTCTGAGGCTCAGCAACCATAAGTTGTACACCAACCAAATTTGGTGGGTGGGTTCCTATGGCCCCCCACTACTCAGGCACTACAAAACACCTATGTCGGCCAGATGGTGGCAAAAGGGTCCTGTTTAAAAGGTCATAGCTCCCACAGCGTAGGGCAGATCAACACAAAACTTCATTGACCGATGCATCTGAATGTGCTCTACAACTTTGCTTTTGGGACCACCTATGTCCGCCATATGGTTTGCCCGCCATTTGGACCTTTTTATTAGGTGGGGTGCGGAAGAGCTGGAGCTCCAAATCTAAGCGTTACAACATCTAATAAACCTCTTTACGGCAAGCGACATCCATGGCGACGCAAGTAATCTGACACCGTAGGGTCTAGTTTTTATCAGCGAGGGGAGGGTCTGAACGTCGGGGAAGCAATAGAAGACAGTGCCAGCCAGAGTGCATGCTAGGCTACCAAGAGTTTGTTAGTAAAAGCTTTTTGAGAGGATGAATAATTACTTTTCTTGAGCCTGCATCCATTTCAAGACAGTATCGGGTGAGTTCGTTTAATCTTTGAATCTGTCATTATGCTGATAAATAGCTAAACCATTTTATTGATAGGTTCTGAGTTTCTGTGCAAACGCGCGAAAACACGCTGATATAATGAAACAATGACAGTAGCCTAATACATATAGTCCGCTTCGTTCCGTTGCTACCATAACATAACAGACTATCTTGTGTCTACAGCTGCAGTTTCTCGCTGCAATTTCTAATATTGAATATAAACAAAAGACGCAATTTATGCTGTACTCTGCCAATGTCTAAATAAATAATACGCTACGGTAAAGCTTTGAGAAGATGAATCATTACTTTTCTTTGGCATGGATCCATTTGAAGACAATATCGGGTGAGTTTGTTTACTCTTTAAATCCGTCATTATGCTGAGAGAAACCATATTCTCAATTTAATCTCTAAATTGACTGTAAAGTTAGGGTTGTAACTAGTTAGCTGTTTCGTATGTGACTTAGTTAATGCACTCGTCTTAACTATTGCTTGTATTTTTGCATAGACTGCGTTGTTGCTGTTCTTGTTTGTGTTAGTGTTAATCAGTTTAACCTACAGGGTCCAAGTTGAACTATGCGGTTGTTCTCTGCACTTGGAACGGTAGGCTACTGCCCTCTAGGGTTTTCGACACACTTGTTCCTGGTTATGGTTATACACTTTGTTGTACGTCGCTCTGGATAAGAGCGTCTGCCAAATGCCTGTAATGTAATGTAATGCAATATTCCGTAGCAACAAGATAAACCCGACATTAGCCCTAAAATATGCCAATACAGCAGTGAAAACGCTGCTCACTGAATAACGAAATAAACGAGACAAGTTTTTTTTTAATTATACCATGTCATTATACAGTCAATATCTGGGATTACGCATTTAATAAATATACAATCTTACCATCGGGTTTACGCGTAGAGATGTCCCTTTTGCGAATGAGTGGTCATATATTGTCTTGGACAATCCGTTTGTGAAATATAGGCGCATGTGTGACGCCTGGGTATCTTCCAAAATAGCTGTGCATAATACCACATCTGTTGTTTACGGCGTTGTCGCCCTTTTTAGTACAGTCTGGCTTGATTGACAATTAATTTATTCAGTAGGTGAGAGTATAAGCTTTCTAACGATGTATAACATGTCTGATATTGCTTTTGGAATAGCGTTTTATAGGTCAGTGTAACAGTGTAATTTTCTTATCATCGCATTCACTTGCGCATCTGGGGCAGCATTAAAAGACGCTGCACCTAACGAAACGTTGTCAACGATTTTCATAATTTCTTGGAGAGTACTATTATTATTGAGGACTTCGGGGCATCGCAAAGCCATATCTTTGCTTATAGACCTATCTGACATCGTTTTCTGACGGAAAACAGAAGCGGATAGGACTTTGTCATTGATTTACTGTCTCTGTCTCTATACTACTGAACACAGATAAAATGTCATATTGCTATGTAAGTATTACTGCTCAAAATATTATGGTTATACGTTATTTTTGAAATTGAGTGTCTTTAAATAGGTTAGTGGTATTATATAATGGGGATATTGTACACTAGTGTTTTTGTGATGCAGCAGTGATGAGGAGAGTGACGGTTGAAAATTGTTTTCATATAGGCTAGTCCCTTCCCCATCCGCCATTATGCTGAGATGCAGCTAAACCATTTTAATTGATAGTATTTGAGTTTCTCGACAAACGCGCGAGAACACGCTGGTATAATAAAACAATGACGGTCAATATAGCCTATATATATATAGTCCGCTTCGTTCCGTTGCTACCATAATATAACAAACTTTCTTGTGTAGCTGCAATTTCTCGCGGCAATTACTAATATTGAATATAAACAAAAGACGCAATTTATGCTGTAGTCCGCCAAATAAATGATAAGGTAGGCTACTGTGCGGGCAGCTCGCAGGGATGGCAAGTTGATATTTCGTTTAGTTTTTTTTTCAATGTCGTATTTATTATTTGAAATATGTATTATTATTCTATCTGTCTCTGAGGCGCTCTGAAGTGTGCATTCTCTGCTAAGCTGAGCAATGGATTGGAATATGTGTCTGACATAGTGTTGCACGGTATACCAAAACTTCAGCACTTTTTTGGTATTTAAAAAAATTAAAAGAAGCGGTTCGGTATTACAATATTCCGACGTTCGGTAGTTTTGTGTCAAATGTAAAAGCCAGGGAACTGTGTCTCCCGCATTACTGATTGAGAGGATGAAATGTGTAATTTGTCAGAATCTTCGGTGGATGGCAGTAGCAACTAAGGCTGGCAAGTGAGGTGACGTGCGCTTGTGTATTCTTCGTGGTTGATACAGCGCAAGCTTAGACTCAATTCACTTCAGTAGCAATAGCTGTTCTAAATTGTAAATATTTTATTATAGGAAGATGCTGTACTGTTATTGACATATGCTGTTTTTAGATATATTTTAAAGTGAAAGACCTGTTTAAAGATAATTTACTTTACCATTGTTTAATTTTTGAAATATATTTAATATAGTTTTCTATTGTTTAGTGTTGTAACACTATAGTCCTATGCTTATTGATATGTTGAACAGGCTTCAACTTAAAGGTTGTTAATAAACCAGGTTTTTAATAAACCGTGAATTCGAAAATGAGGTCATCCCTTGTGGACATTACATTTCTGATCTATTAAGGTAATTTCAGTATCGTTAGGTACCGAGTATTGAATCAGTATCGTTTCAGTATCTATTATCGTGATACTAAACCTGGTATTGGTATCAAAGTCAAAATTTTGGTATCGTGACAACACTGTGACGCTTTTTTTAGTTGCGGCGCAGAAACACTGCAGCTGTACATACACGCTGGGTCATCTATGTGTTACGACATAGTAAAGGCCTTTACGGGAAGCGGCCAGGACACATCCATGGCGACCCTCTAAGTCATCCGACAGTGTCTCTTAGCACACAATTGGCCATAAGTCATCAATTTTTATACAATCATCATGATATTCAATCGATATGTTGTGTGAAGGTATATGATCATGGGACAAAGACATTTTAAAATCGCTCCATAGGGGGCGCGATGGTGCCAATGCTTGGACCCCTCCCAACGCCGCTTGCGGCTTTAATTTTAAAGTTGATATAGTAAATAAGAGGTGGGTCCCTCCAATTTTTTGCGATTCAGAATTTTTGGAATTCAACACAACTTACAAAATCCCGCATTTTTCCCGACGCTGCATAATTCGTAAAACGGCAAATTATTTTTACGAATTATGCAGCGTTGGGGAAAATGCAGCATTTTAATGTTGTGTTGAATTCCGAAAATTCCGAAAATTAATTATAAAAATAGACAGTTTATTATGTGTATTTTTACAGGACATACATTTTAATAGGTAACGATGTTGCTGGGAAAGTGGAGACGTATACAGTGATGTAATGACATGGCTCTCTAACCCGTGGAAAAGCAAACCGGTTCTTAGAAGGTTCGCAAGTTGAACCAACTGCGAACCGGCACTAGCACCAGCCCAGAACCAGAACTAAGTTCGCGTTGGTGGAATGAGTTACACCAGTTCTGTCAGGAGGAATGGGCAAAAATTCCGGCAAAGTATTGTGAGAAGCTTGTGGAAGGCTACCCCAAGAGTTTGGAATCAAGTTAAGCAATTAAAAGGCAATTCTACAAAATACTAATAAAGTGTATGTAAACTTTTGACCCACTGAAATCTGATATAGGACATAAAAGTTGAAATAAATCTGTCTTAGCCATTACTTTGAAATTACCTCTAATGGAAATAAAGTAGATACCCTAATTGACCTAACACATGAAACTGTATGGTAACATGAAATGTGCACAGTTGTGAAAAATTGAGTTTGAATGTCTTTAGTCTAGGTCTACGTAAACTTTTGGAGAACACTCCTTCTGGTGATCACCTGCACACTTCATTCTGGCTTTTTTATGCTGGTCTTGGAGTAGGGGCTTCTTCCTTGCACGACAGCCTTTCAAGCCATGGCCATGTAGGATTCTCTAAATGGTGGATGTAGATACTTTGGTACCCGATGCCTCCAACTCCTTCACCGGTTCCTTTGTTGTCTTGCAGTTCAGTTGAACCTATTAGACCAAAGTTCGTTCAGCCCTGGGAGTTAATTTGTGCCTCCTTCCTGAACAATGCAGTGTCTGTGTGGTCCCAAGATTTTTATATTTGCAAACAATTGTTTGCATACAGATGCTTGTGGTACCTGCAGTTGTTTGGAAATTGCTCCTAAGGAGGAACCGGACTTACGGAGGTCCACAATTTGTTTTTGAGGTCTTGGTTGAGTTGCTTGGATTTTCCCATGGTATCAAGGGCAAAAAGGCAGTAGCTCTTAAGGTAGGCCCTAAATACAGCCACAGGTGCCAATTAACTCTGAATTAACTCTTAATTATGACAATTGGCCAATCAGAAGCTTCTAAAAATTCACTCCATCAATTTCTGAAATTTTTCAGACTATTTAAAGAGACAGTCAACTTGGTGTACAGAAACTTTTGACCTACTGGAATTTATTGAGAATTTAAACTGGAATAAATCTGTCTCTAATCGATTGTTTTAAAATGATCTCTGACATGAACAAAGTAGATTCCCTAATTGACTTGCCAAAAGAAATGTATGGTAACATGAAATGTGCGGTGTTGTGAAAAACTGAGTTTGAATATCTTTAGCCTAGGTGTATGTACACTCAACTGTATCTAGTGTTAAGGGAAACTGTCACTCACTGTCTCTCTGCAGGTGTGTATGTCTAATTGATAAAGTTGGTGCTGACGTCTGAGCAAATGGCATGAAAGAGGTGGCCAAGAAAATGTTAGCCAAATTCAGGAGGAGATAACATTTGGAGAGAACTCATTATTCGAGTGTTGTCGAATATGGTATTTGTATTTGGCACCGTCCCCAATATGCATTGTAGGCTTATAACATAACATAACGTAAGACGAGAACAGGCCATTCAGCCCAACAATGCTCATCTATTCCTACTATTAAACTGTACTTAATGCTTAGTTACCTAAAAGCTAGATAATGTCTAACACTGTATCAATCTGTGTTTCTGCCTCCACTACATGTCCAGGCAAGCTATTCCACACATTGACCACTCTCTGTGTGAAAAAATATTTCCTAATGTCTGTGTGAAATTTACCCTTTGCCAGTTTCAATTTATGCCCCCTCGTTCTGCTACCCAAACTCAACTTGAATAATTTCCTGTAGTTCACTTTGTTAATCCCTTTAAATATGTTAGTGGTGTTATATAATGTAAATATTTCACACTGTAATGTAAGCGTTAGATGGAAGTGTAATAGTTTTTGTGAAGCATGCAACAGTGATGACGTCAGAGCTGGAACATTGCCAAAACGTGGTGGACGGGTGAAAATTGTTTTCATGTTGTCTCATCCCCATACAAGAAAACATACGAGAGTACAGAGTATAGAAATACACACGAGTTAATTATTACACATTTAGGTACTGTACCGCATTGTGTGACAATATTTTTGCATTATTTTTTTAATCTGATGATCTGATCTAATCTGAGCAATGTTTCATCTTAAACCCTCATAAGGGGCTCATTTATATGCTTTATAATGGACAAAAAGCATTTTATTCAATTTTGGAGAGATTTTGGATATGTTTCTGGACACCTAGCTATTTTAGACCACTGTACTGACTGAAAGCTTGTAATTCCCATTTGAAAATTATGCAACAGTGATTTCCTTGAGTCAAAACAGTTGATTTGTAGTGAAATACGTGAATATGTTGTGATTTACAGCAATGCATAATTTAGACATTTTGGATAGATTTGGAGACGTTGGGTACACTGCTTAGTTTTTGCTTCATACATCTATAGTAGTTCTACATATCCACCCTTAGATTTTATGAACTTGGGTCAAGAAGTTTTTGATCTAGCACATGTATAGTTTAACCTCCTGTATATATGCAATCTCTCAGTATTTCATTGCAAACTTTAAAAGTGCAAATTTATTTTTGATTTTTTGTCAAAACAATTGCATTTGTGGCACTTTATTTCTTCCAAAATTATGAATATAAACTAATCTGCGTTAGTATTGTAAATTGTACAAATGTCTTGCTTCATTTAAGCCATTTTTCAAGTCTCTGTGGTACCCCCTAAATGGGCAAGGATTGGCAAGATTTGGCTTGTGCGCTAAGGGGTTAAGCTCTTTTATTGAATTGTTCACGTCATCGAACCTTTGTTGGAAGGAGTCTTTTATGCTGGCAACCTGTATCAAAAGTTCTTGTGCCCAGGCAGGTGGTTCCTCCTCAGCCATGCTTTGTTTAGTGGTGTGCAACTCGGCTTCTCGCTTTCTCGCCGTTTGTCTCGTACTCGTCTTGACATACAACCATCTTTGTGTGGAAAATGAATTTCCTAGTTTTACTTTTGAAACATCAAGCAATTAGAGGTATTTATTTATTGAATATCTCCGGCCTGTGGACGCCAAACGACTTAATCCGCCATACTCTCTTGTCACGTCTGAGACTGCTTTTTCAACTTACTTTTCCGCACCTTTGGAATGAATCTACACTGTGCATCAAGTATAACCCTTTTTTATTTTTTGCCATTTTCTCCCCAATTTTATCGTTATACCAATTCCCCGTGTGTATCACAGCCCCTGGTCGATGTGGTGGTAGGCGAGTGCTTATACCTCTACACTACCCAGATGGCCCCAAGTATAACCCTTTTGAACCTGTCCCACTTTTCATTCACAGTCCTGTAATAAAGAAGTTGCACCCAGTCTACCTTACTTAATTCTGATCGCATCTTTTTAAAGTTGGCACGCCTAAAATTTAAAATCCTGGAGTTAGATGGGCCCCTCTTAGTTTGCTAAAATACATAAAACTTAATTGTGGAATGATCACTTGTCCCAAGTGGTTCCATCTATACTACAAATTCTGTCAGAGTCATTACATAACACCAGATCTAGAATTGATTTCCCTCTTATAGGCTGTCTGACATACTGTGCTAAAAAAAGGTCATTTATAACATCTAAAAATTCATCCTCCCTTTTTTCTTGTCCTGCCACCAATTCCCAATTAATACTGGGGTAATTGAAGTCACCCATGATAATAATCTCTGCAAGCTTGTTTTATATTTTCAGAGAGCATTGTATTCATACTACTGTCTGAAGCTGGTGATCGATAACACACTCCTATGTTAAGCCCCTCCTCATGTTCCCCTATGAGCTTAATCCAAATACCCTCATTAGGCATGAGGTCAATTTCTGGAATTTCTTGCACATTAAGATTATCTTTTACATATACACCCTCACCTCTCTTACTGGATATATCCTTCCTAATAAGTTTATGCCCTTCTATATTATATTCATCCCCATCCTCTTCCCCCAGCCATGTCTCTGTAATCCATACTGTGTCATAGCCCTTACTATTAATATCAGCCTCAATTTCCAAATATTTGTTTTTTATACTTCTAGTATTTAAACAAAGACATTTCAGACTATTGCTTCTACACAATCTCTCCTGTTCCCTCACTCCCCGCTGTCCCAAGCCACCCTTACTAAAATTTTGCTGTAAAAAGACTTCATTAATGTTTTCACTATTATAGGTAGCCTTGACAGCTTCCATCTGGGCAGTCTGCACCTCCCTACCCATTTCAATCTCTATCCTCCCTGCCTCCGAGGTCTCTAGTTTAAATAATCCTGTGCTACCCTGAGCATACACTGGCCCAGTGCAAAGGTACCCCTCCGGTTCAGGTGCAGCTCATCATGTTTGTACAGCTCACTCCTGTCCCAAAAGGAATCCCAGTGCCCCATAAACCTGCACCCCTCTTTTCTGCAAAATGATTGGATCCACGTGTTAAACCTCCAGACAAAGTTCTGCTTTGCTCTGCTTACACGTGGTACAGGTAGAATTCTAGAGAAGACTACCGTGGAGGTTTTGCTCCTAATCTTCTCTGCTAATTCCACAAAATTGTCCTGCAGGACCTCAAACCTGCCCTTACCTATGTCATTGGCCCCTACGTGGACCATGACAACTGGACCCCTTTCTTCTGTGGCCAGGAGCTTGTCCACGCGCTCAAGGAGATCTCCTACCTGGGCACCAAGCAGGCAACACACCGTGTGAAACTCCTTGTCACATGAACAGACTATGCTGTCTACCCCTCTAATAATTGAGTCCCCCACTCTGAATAACTCCCTTTTCCTGGAGGATGTAGCCATCTGGGTGCCCTGAGGCTCATCAGTCCCCCCCTAGAGAGCCAGGTCCAATTTCTGCAAGGGCTGGAATCGGTTGGACACCACAACCTCTGGAGATGCCGCCCCTATGTGGTGTGCAAGCCCTTTCCTGTGCTTACGCCCTACTGTCACCCAACTGTCTCTCCCTGCCTGCTCTGAAGACTTCCCCCCTCTCGGCCTAGGCGTGCACACAAGGTCTTTAAAGGACATACTATTTAGTTCTGGGAACTCTTCCAATTGTGAACTACGTGATGGTTCAGCCAGTTGGCCCTCAAGAACACAAATCTTGCTCTCAAGATGCTCAATAAGCTGACAACAGTGACAGACGAACAGCCTAAAGAAATCGCTTTCCAGCAGAGCGATCATTCCACACCCCTCACATAGTTTTGGCCACATTTTAACCCCTAACTATCTCCCTATCTCTCCCTAAGTTAAGATAAAGTTACTGCCGAGACGGAGTCAGCAACACCACACTTAAAAACACGCTAGGTGGCTCCGGACAGCAAGCAGTAGAAACTAGAGGAAAAAAGCCTCTTTTAGCTAACTTCCCAGGGAATGTTAGCGAAGCGTTTAGTTTATACACAAAAGAACGACCAGGAGTGGAATCAATCTGATTTATAATCAGCTAACGTAGCTTTTGCTAAATGCCAGTAACTCAAAGAAAAGAAACCCTTGTACTTAGCTAGCTAGGTAATATTTTGTCACAGGCCAAAATACACCCAGAATTTATCTGCAATCCGTTTATAATACTAGACTAACTATTATATTGAACGTTAGTACTTAACAACGGAGGCAAACTATTTAGCTAACAATAGTTATATGAGATAAACAGAGCAGAGCCAAAAACAACAATTCACTTTAACCCTAACCCTAACTTAGAAACACACAAGATGGCTCTGGACAGCTAATGGTAGAAACCGGCAAGGAGAAAAGCCTCTTTTAACTTAAACATAAAACGCTTAGTTTATAATAGACTACAGTTAACGTTAGCACTTAGACAACCCCCCCAAAAAAACCTTGTTAGCTCGAGTGTGCAAAATGTACTAACCGGCTTGCTAGCCGAGTGCTAACGAAGGAAAAAAAGCGGGGTAAAAGTCCCTCTCTGTTCCTTTAACGGCAACAAAGGTTTTCACCTTAGGAGCAAATCTCAATTATAATAATGCGTTTTAAAAAAGGTGAACTAATATCAGAACTCCAAACTCCACAGAACTCCAATCCCAATCCAAACAAACACCCAAAAACAAATAAATCAAACACCCAGCACCCAACACCCAACAAACAATTTGCTAGCACCACTCTCGGTCCCACAACAGGAAGTGCGTATCCGGTTCGTAATCAGTAGAGCACAGTACAGAAACGCCAACCAGCAGAGAAAGGTTCCTATACACAGCCTAGCCTACTACAAATGAGCTGCTGTGCCCAATTATGCTTCTTATTTGGGCTTTTCAGCTGATGTGTTGTGTAGGCCTAGGCAAGCTACCAGCCTAGCTAGTTATGATGTTTGTTTCAGTGACAGTTTGTTAACGTTATGACCAGCTGAGCACTGTTCACGGTTCTGATGTCTGCCATGACCTACTTTCCCAATCATATTGTTTCACCTTAATCATATTGTAATATAACCCAACATATTGTCTACTGTAAAATATCTAGGCCTAATGGTGTAGTGTGTGCACGTGTTTGTGTGCACACAGTAACTTTTTTTGATGTTCCAGCATTTTAATTGGCCACAGTATGGATGACATGCATGGAAAACAAATCAAATGCATTATCTTCAAAAAAGCTAGCTAGATACCATGACATCGACATGTCGTCTTCTTCTTCTCATTCAAATTAAGCACTTTCTTTTTGAACCTACCAAAGCTACCAACTGCGTAAATATTATAACCAATAAACAACACAAATATCAGACCAGGCAGAATCTTAAGTTAAGATTTTTAAAAATCACAAAGCAATGCAGGCCTGTAAACTGTATGACACCGCAAAATCTCTGTCTGCCCCCCCAGTCACAGCAATCTAGATCCAGGAAATGCCTAAACCTGAAAACAGCTTATCACCTCTTACCATGTATCATTAGTGCTCTTTATTGATACATTATTCTGCTAGTGAGTTGTGGTTTGAAATAATAAATTTTGTGGAAGTCCCAAAAATGAATGGAGCCAGAAAACTGGGACAAACAGCGATGCTATTAGCGGTAAACACGGACAGCTGATTTTGGTAGTATTCACAAAATGCAAATACAATGGGGTAAGCTCCACAAAATGTGTTACACTGAGGTGAAAAATCCCTTTGTGGTGATACTACATGATACTACAACTCCCACACTGATTGCTCATCGTGTGCTCATCCCATTGGCCATCCACTTCACCCTCTTGCTCTCGCTTCCTCAGGGAGAGAGAAGCCAAAATCAAACAAAAGCTAAACACGCGGCCAAAGGTGTACATACCTATCTGAAGAAAAACACGTTTTTAATGTACAAAAATGCCAAGTTACTCACACATTGAAAGCACTGTCTATAAATCATTAATTTAAACTTGCAAAATCTAGGCCAGCTATTAAAAGTATTCATATCAAAATTAAGTGAAGCTACAAGAAACAATATTGGCTATTTTAGCTGACACAAATGGAATAAGCTGCATTCCAAAGCAATACTACCCAATGTTTCCTAAATTATGCCCAGTTAAAGTGAATGCAGTTTATTAAGCAGTATGTTAATAATGTATGGCAATATGTATATGTTGCACAGGAGACTGTGTTGAGTCTCCCTGAACCATTTCATATACTCAAATATGAAAGACACAATCATATATCAATGTGTATGTATATACCAATGATCCTGCTTGCAATCTCTGTACGCATATCATTTCATTCCTGCAACTTTAGACCGTGGGAGAAAACTGGAGTACCCGAAGGAAACCCACGTGGACACAGGGAGAACATGCAAAATCCACACAGAAAGGCCCTGGCCAGGATTCGAACCAAGGATCTTCTTGATTTGAGGCAGTGCTACCCACTGCCCCACTGTGCCACCCTTCTACCTAATTTATGAATATATAATAATCTAAATGGTTGAGGACTGGCCAGATTTGGCATCTGTGCAACGGTGACAATAAAAAGTATGCATTTGGTGTGCTTGGCATCTTGACGCAAGTATCATTTGTGATCTATATTAATTGTGCAAATTGTATTTTGATGTGTGCTTTGAACCATTTCCTACGCTTACTTATAAATTTTCATGTGGTATCTACACCCCAGACTGCTTAAATAGTCGGCATCAATAAGTCCGCTTCTGACTAGTTAGATTTTTTTATTCTGGCAAAACTAATAGCTTTCCAGCCTTTTGTGAAAAATAAAACTTAAATTATTTTGAACAGTTGTGCCTTTCATTTTTTTGATGATTGCACAAACCTCCCTATAAATTCAGAGACACACCTGGGATCAGGTGTGTGTGTGTGGGGGGGGGGTATAAATAACAATATATAAAACATTTTGGTACACAGACCAGAAAAATGAAAGATGCTGGCTATGTACTTCAAGAACAGGGCCACAACAGTAGCATACCAGATCAGTGTATTAAGGTATCTGTTACACTTTGTGACAAATCTTTTATCGATGTAGGCTTTTTGTTTTAACTGTAAAACCCAGAAATAAACCTTTGTTGAAAAAGCATCTCTATAATTTTTCTTTATATTTACTTTTGTCAGCCTGCATTGTGACTCACCTGTTGATGCCCTCACTGTTCCTCATGGGAGGCTGTGACGTGTTCCTCTTGGGGCAGTCCGTTAGATGTATTTCATGGTTTTCAGCTGGTGAAGTGGGTTGGTTCCCATTCTGCTCCTCGGCAGTTGAGGTAGGGATCCTGTCTTCCTCTGACAGGGAAGGACTGTGGGGTGGAGGCTCATGACCAGGAGGTTGGGAGTGGAGATCGGGAGGCTGTGACTGAGGTTCAGGAGACAGTGCTTGAGATTGACAGGGGAAAGTGTCTGTGTCAACAGACAGTGAGTAAGGTATATGAGGGAGGAATTTATTGTCATCAGGGGGTGAAAAGTAGAAATTAGATGGTGAGGAGTGATGGTCAGGGGACAGAAAATGAGACCCAATGAGCAGTTGTGTTGTAGATATTGTAGATGGTTCTGTGTTAGCCCCTGGCATTACTTCATCCAAGCTGCTTTGAGGTGCCATGTTTCGTGTATAGAGTGGAACATAAAATGCCTCGGTACCAGCAAGCCTTTCTGTCTTGAGCACTAGTCCTTCTAAATTCTTCAAACTGTCACCCAGTCCAGATGAGGTCCAATCAGCATTAAGAGAGGGGAACAGGAAAGGCCTGGACTCCATCACAAGCAGCAGGTTCTGGGCTGCAGGGGGTGCTACAGGAAGCATTATCAAACAACTGTTTTACTTTCTTTTTATATTTAGGTTTTGGTATTTTAATACTTAAAGGTGCAGTATGTAGAATTTAGTGGCATCTAGCGGAATGGACTTGGCAGAAATGGAATATAATATTCATAAGTATGTTTTAATTAGTGTATAATCCCATGAAAATAAGAATCGTTGTGTTTTCGTTACCTTACAATGAGCCCTTTATATCTACATAGGGAGCGGGTCCTCTTCCACGGAGGCCGCCATGTTGCACCGCCATGTTTCTACAGTAGCCCAGAAGGGACAAACGGCTCTAGAGTGGGCCTTTCGCGTTTATTTTTCTCGCGTTTTTAATTTTGGTGGGTGGCGTGAATGCACCAGTTGGAAGACGAAGAAGAAGAAACAAGAGACTAAGTGGTCATATATTGTCTTGGACAATCCGTTTGTGAAATATATGCGCATTTGTGATGCCTGGGTACCTTCCAAAATAGCTGTGCATAATACCACACGTGTTGTTTACGGTGTTTTCGCCCTTTTCAGTACAGTCTGGCTTGATTGACAATCCATGTATTCGGTAGGTGAGAGTAGAAGCTTTCTAACGATGTATAACGTATAATTTTGCTTTTGGAATAGCCTAGCGTTTTATTGGTCAGAGTAATCGAAAGTTTTGTTATCATCGCATTCACTCTGTGGTAGCAGTAAAAGATGCTGCACCTAACGAAATGTCAACGATTTTTCATAATTTCTTGGATAATACTATTATTATTGAGGACTTCTGGGCATAGCTAAGCCATATGTTTGCTGACAGACCTTTCTTGTGTAAGACAGAAGCGGATAGAAGTATATCATTGATTTACTCTGTCTCTATCTATTGAAAACAGATAAGATTTCATCATTGCTATGTAAGTATTACTGCTCAAAATATTTTGGTTTTATACGTTATTTTTGAAATTGAGTGTCTTTAAATAGGTTAGTGGTATTTTATAATGAGGATATGTCACACTAATGTAAGCGTTAGTTAGAAGTGTAATAATTTGTGACGCATCATGTCTTTCTATGATTTACCATGCAAAGCAGCTAACGTTAGCAATAAAACACTACCACAATGCGGAATAATCGCTATCATACTTGTAAGCTATAACCTATAGTTTTACAGACTAAATAACTAAATACAATTCATAAATCTATCCAGGAGCCTCATCACTTGACATTTGGCTACTCGATGCTGTCGTAGACAATGACATCATTTTTGGAACTTACAGGTCGCCGTAGCTTCTCCTACGTCGTTGGAAAGGGAGGGGTGAGGGGAGGTATTCAGTTGGTTGCAATCTGCAACCTCACCGCTAGATGTCACTAAATCCTACACACTGCACCTTTAAATTCTGTTTTCATTAAGATTACACATCATCTTGTGTACAGATGAATGTAACCCTAAGAAAACAGACAATAATAACAACAACAACAACAATAATAACAACAATAATAATAACAATAATAATAATAAACAGTTAAAGGTAGTAGAATACAAATACAATGAATAAAAAAGGTAAAATGCAAACAAAATCAAATAAGTCAATAAAAATAATAAAAAACAGACAATGAAGGCAAATGCAACAACAAACATGTGGGTTTAAATGTGCATTTAAAGCTGAAACTTACTAAATTATCCACATATAAAGCCTCTCATTTTTGTGATAAGCTGTTCATTGTTTTTGTGGCCACACTTAGGAAAAAGGATACAATTTTGGGGCACACAAGTACATTGCTTTATCAATTCTCAGAGTTCTAATTGGCTAACAATGAACTAATTAAATCAAAATAAATATATAGGCTGCGTCCGAAATTGCATACTATGTACTACATACTGTATATCATTTTTAGCATGTCCAAAACAATAGCATGAATGAAATATTATGAAAAAAATACCAGGATGTCATACTGCATTCGATGAAATATTGTAGCATGCAAACACTGTGCACTGTGTTGCATGACCATCCCACAATGCACTTTTATAGTTTATGACACAAGCCACCAGACATAAATCAATAATGGCATAGGGTGGAGTCAAGCAAAATATTGCACACCTGTCTCCCACCATCATCAACGTACAAAGTGCTGAAAGGAAGTGGAGCATTCCAAAAAGCCATTGTACTCTTTATTCACATACTAAATGCCCTGAATGATAGTATACATACTACATAGTATGCAATTTCGGATGCAGCCATACAGTACAGGTGCTGTCATGTGTCACAGGCTGAAAATCTGATACACACCTTATTACTAGCTGGTTAGACTGTAATACTTTTTTCTCAAGACTTCCAAGGATGTAACCGCATTAGGCATTGTACAGTATAAATTGTTATTTAGGTTTGTTAAAGTGTAGTCAAATATTACAACCAAAATCATTTATATGATTAAATTAAAATTAATTAAATTACATTTAATCTTGCAATTCATCTTGCATGCAATGAAGGGTTTAATACATTGAATGTGGTTTCATACAACATGTAAAGTTTTACCTTATTGCCATCTTGCTACTGGCAACAGTTTCTACTGCTCTGTAAACTTTGAATAGAAATTGTGTTTCTGTTTACACAGCTACAATACCCTCCAAAATTATGAGAACAGTAGAATGAAATTTATTTTTGCTGTATAATCAAGGCATTTGTATCAAAAGAAGGTCAAAAGAGGTCAAAAGAAGAATGTGAGACGATGGTACAGACACTCAGCTTTTATATTTCATGGTATTTACAGTTGAGGCCAAAAGTTTACATACACCTAGGCTAAATACATTAAAACTAAATTCTTCACAACTCCACACATTTCATGTTACCCTAATTGACTTAACACAGGAAATGTATTGTATCTACTTTATTTCCATAAGAGGTCATTTCAAAATAATAGCTAAGAGACTTCTATGTACTATATCAGATTTTCAGCGGGTCAAAAGTTTACATACACATTGTTAGTATTCGGTGGCATTGCCTTTTAATTGCTTAACTTCAATCAAATGCTTGGGGTAGCCTTCCACAAGATTCTCACAATACTTTGTCGGAGTTTTTGCCCATTCCTTCTGACAGAACTGGTGTAACTCAGTCAGGTTTGCGGGCCTCCTTGCTCAGACACGCCTTTTCAGTTCAGTCCACAAATTTTCTATGGGATTCAAGTCAAGGCTTTATGATGGCCACTCCAATACTTTCACTTTGTTTTCCTTAAGCCATTTTGTTACAACTTTGGAGGTATGCTTACGATCATTGTCCTGCTGGAAGACCCAGTTGCGACTAAGTTTTGACTTTCTAGCTGATGTCTTGAGGTGTTGCTTCAGTATTTTTAGGTAATCCTCCTTCCTCATGATGCCATCTATTTTCTGAAGTGCACCAGTCCCTTTTCTAGCAAAACATCCCCACAACATGATGCTACCACCCCAATGATTCACAGCTGGGATGGTGTTCTTCGAATTAAAAGCCTCACCCTTTTTTCTCCATACATAGCGCTGATCATTATGACCAAACAATTCAATTTGAATTCAATTTATCTGACCAGAGAACACTACTCCAACAGGCTAGGTCATCGTGTGATCACCTGCACACTTCATTCTGGCTTTTTTATGATTTTATGTCTTGGAGTAGGGGCTTCTTCCTTGCATGACAGCCTTTCAGGCCAAGGCGATGTAGGATTGTCTTAATGGTGGATGTAGATAATTTGGTACCTAATGCCTCCAACTCCTTCACCTGTTCCTTTGTTGTTGTCTTTGGGTTCAGTTGAACCTTTTGGACCAAAGTTCGTTCAGCCCTGGGAGTTCATTTTTGCCTCCTTCCTGAACGATGCAGTATCTGTGTGGTCCCAAGATTTTTATTTTTGCATACAATTGTTTGTACAGATCCTTGGGGTACCTTCAGTTGTTTGGAAATTGCTCCTAAGGAGGAACTGGACTTGTGGAGGTCCACAATTATTTTTCTGAGGTCTTGGCAGAGTTGCTTGGATTTTCCCATGGTATCAAGGGCAGAAAGGTAGTTGCTCTAAAGGTAGGCCCTTAAATACAGCCACAGGTGCCAATTAACTCCTAATTATAACCATTGGCCAATCAGAAGCTTCTAAAAAGTCATTACATCAAATTTCTGGAATCATCCAGACTGTTTAAAGAGACAGTCTCGACTTAGTGTAAGTACTGGAACCAACTGGAATTCTGATATAGTGAATTAAAGCTGAAATAAATCTGTCTCTAATTGATTGTTTTAAAATTAAATCTGATGTGAACAAAGTAGATGCCCTAATTGACTTTTCAAAATAAATGTATGGTAACATGAAATGTGCGGAGTTTGAATATCCTTAGCCAAGGTGTACTAGCCTCAACTGTACAGAAACACCTGTTGAGTCCCCAAATTTTCAGCTGTGCTAAAGTTAACGGAAAAGTAAATAAAAGTAAAGTTTGGTTGTATAGTCCTTAAATGCAATAACTGCATCCAATCTATGAGCCATTGGCATCACCAATTGTTTGGTATCTGGAAATGCCTTTCAAGGCTTTCACTGCAGCCACTTTCAGTCTCTCTTTATTAGTGGGGGGAGGGGTGTCCGTCTTCAGTCTCCTCTTCCACAACTGAAATGCATGCTCGATTGCATTTAAATCAGGTGACTTGGCCAGTCCAAAATTTTCCACTTTTCCCCCCCATTTATGAATATTTTGGTTGTGTAGGGAGTGTGTTTTAGGGCATTGTCTTGCTGCAAGATGAAGTTCCAGCCAATGAGATTAGGAGAATTTCACTGAGCTTTTGGTAAAGGTTTATTTTGGTCTCAGCCATCCAAAAAAAAAATAAATAAATAAACTTTGCTCAGCTCTGTAATTTTTTAATTTTACTCTGGCCTGCTGATGAGAAGTTTGCATCTAGCAGTGTAGCCTCTATAGTTTTGCTCTCAAAGTCTTTTGTGTATGGTGACTTCTGCCAGATCCCTGCCCTCTGGAGACTGCTGGTGATGTCACTGATCATTGTTTTAGGGTATGTCTTCACAACTATTGAATTCTCAACAGACAGTCTTATCCAGAGTGATTTCATATAGCATTTGCATCCATTTATACATCTGGATACATACTGAATCAATGCAGGTTAAGAACCTTGCTCAAGGGTACAACGGCAGTGTCCTACCTAACAATCAAACCCGCAACCTTTAGGCCAACATCAGTTCCTTACACTGCCTGCCTTCTCACTCCACATGCAGTTTCCACAGATGAAAACAAAGGCTAAAACCAAGACAAGACACTTACAGCTGCTTAAGTGTGAACTATCCATTCAACACCTCAGCAACAGTAAACACCTACCAGTCATACATTAACTTACTTTTACAGAGTTGAAAATGAAGACACAACACAAAAAAACAGTTGTTCCAGTAAAACATATAATCATGTAAATACCATGAAATAAGTGATTTTATGTAGTTTTGACTCATATTCATCTCAAATCCAAATGTCTTAAATATATAGCAAAAATAACAAATCTCCTTTTACAATTCTCATGGTTTTAGAGGGAATGGTATAGTTCAATCTATTTTATTGTGAGCCCGCCTCAGTTACTGTTTGTATCTACTATACGCCAATGCAAGATCATTAGGGATTGCTTTCAGAAGAGCATGTTAGTACATGCTTCAAGTGAACCCATTTAATAGATATTACTGAAATAAAATGCCACAATTCAGCAGCTGCATACGAGTAGTAAATGTACTTTGTTGTTTATTGTCGCTAACATACCTGAGTTTTCTTTGCCCAGTGAACTCTGCAGATCTAGGGTCACACTGCTTGCCACAGAGAATTTTCTTGGGAGTGCTGGGTGTACAAAGTAAACAGCAGAAAGTACATTGTTTAATTTCATGTAATAAAACAAACACTAGGTTTAGAAAATTGTCACCTACATGTGGTCTCTGGAAATTTTAAGCTCTTGATTGCTGATTCCATCCTCTCCAGCAAGTCCTGCTGATGTCGTGGATTACTTTTTTGCTCAGCACTGTTGTTTATGGCCTGTAATGCATAGAAAAAAACAACACAGCCAAAAAAACTATAATTTCCATGATTATTTAAATTCTTATAACCATACAGATTTTACATTTTAAATTATTTTTAAAAGAGAGCAGTGAGAAGTGGCCTGATTTAAATTGTTTTACACTGGTTGATGCAAATATTCTCACAGAAAAAGTGGATCACCACCGGTAAGCTTGGTAAAACATTGTCTTAGAGGGAAAATAAGGAAGATTTTGTCCCCTAGCATGTGTAATACACGTTTATAGAAATACTTACAGATTTCTGTATAAAGGGACAATACAGAATACAGACAAACTGTTTATTTACAGATATCATACAGATCATTTGTTAAGCAGTGTTACGGCCGGCTCGAAGGCCCGCAACAAACAAATCCAAATGTATCAAAAACAATCCAAAAACTGATCTAAAAACAAATCCAGACATTTATTAATCTAAATTACAAACTAAGGCACAAACTAAATCAAACGAAAACACACAAACACCAAAAACACAAAGCAAACCATACATGAAAGAAACCCACAAGAAGATCTCAAAGAAAGACTTTACGCAAACCACCCGGCTCGAAAAGCCGCAACAACAAGTCCAATGTACCCAAAACAACAATCCAAAAACTGATTTAAAAACACAAACTAAAACAAACAAAAACCCACAAAGTTCACAAAATAAAAGGATCTTCACAAAAATCTACCAAACACAAACCACACACAAGAAACCCAAGAGAAGATCTCAAAGAAAGAATCTCTACACAAAAGCCCCAAAAGAAAATCTCTCCTGCCTCATACTACTGGGTGAATATTGGGCCACAGGCAGGTGGAGGCAATCAGGCAATTAGGTAATTAAGCAACTACCTCCACCTGCACTACCCAGGCAAGCAGAGGCAGGGGACGTAACAAGCACTATTTCAATGTTTACACAATGGCTACCTATTTCCTTTTTTAAGTGCTGCTGTGTCTCTGTGCTTTGCCTTCACAATATTTAAAGTGTAAAGTGTGTATATATATATATATATATATATATACAATATTTAAAGTTCTCAGACTCACCATTTTCTATGGGAGGTTTGAACAGTATCCAGTCCTGCAACTATCACCCCCCAACCCCCTTCCTCCTCCCCCCACCTCTACATACAGGAAGAAGAGGTGAGGACCACATTCAGGACACTGAATAAAAGGAAAGCAGCAGGCCCAGACAACATCAGTCCAGCTGTGCTCCACCACAGTGCTGCAGAACTGGCCCCTGTTTTTACCAACATATTCAACTCCTCCCTCCTCCAATGCTCAGTGCCTCACTGCTTTAAACAATCCACCATCACCCCCGTGCCCAAGTCTAACAAGATCTCCTGCCTCAATGACTATAGACCGATTGCCCTTACATCCGTGGCCATGAAGTCATTTGAGCGCGAGTCCTCACTCACCTGAAATCCAGCACCACCCCCCTCATGGATCCACTCCAATTCGCTTACAGAGCAAACAGGTCTGTGGAGGACACCGTCAACCTAGCTCTCCATCACACACTGCAACACCTGGAGACTTCCAACACCTACGCCCACATCCTGTTCATAGACTTCAGCTCTACTTCCAATACAATAAACCCAGTTAAACTCTTCAACAAACTACTGGACATGAACATTGACCCCTGCATTTGCCACTGGATACACAGATTCCTCTGGAACAGGCAACAGAGGGTAAAAATTAATAACATCATATCCTGCCCTCTGTCCCTCAGTACAGGAGCCCCTCAGGGCTGTGTTCTCTCACCCTGGTTATTCTCCCTATACACCAATCACTTTAAATCCCACCACAGCTCTGTCAATATTTATAAATATGCAGATGACACTACCATCACTGGCCTCATCTCTAACGATAAATCACAATACCACGAACAGATAAACCAAGCAGACATCTGGTGCACAAATAACTACCTCGTTCTGAACTCAGCAAAAACACAAGAACTCATTGTAGAAGCCATTTCTGTCAGGGTGCGTGCGTGGGGTTAGGACCCAAATGCAGAGGGGGAAAAACTCAAACTCCAAAGGGGTAAGAACAACAAGAATTTACTTAACAAAAAAGGGAACAAAGGGAACAAAAGGCCTCGCAGGGCAACTCTTCAAACAACAAGGAAAACTTCAAACACAGAACAAAGAAAATCCAAAAATCCAAAAGCGCATGGAAACAGAACATGGCAGGAACACACAGGGCAGGAACATGATCAGACCAAACACAACCAGACAAACTAACAAGGAAAACACAGACAGGAACACAGAACCATGACAATTTCACTATTTGATTATTATTATTGTTTTGTTTTATTGTTTTTGGGCACTAGGGGGCATACCTCACTCAGGCAGTATATGAGAGGCCGGTAATTGAGGTAAGGGAATGCACCTGGCTGGGAGGACACATGGTTTTTTACCAAAACAAGAGAGAGCCACAGGGAGAGAGGTATAGTTGGAACACTGTTTATTTGTTTGTTTGACTAAACCTACCAAAAGCTGAATCCGTTCTGAATCTGAATCTTTCTTTTGCCTGCATACAAAATGTCTTTGGTGCATCAGTGGCTTTTAATGAAGTTGAAATCGGATTATTTTAAAACGCCACTACACTCATCATTGACTTCAGACATAAATCACACCCCAAAACCTCCATACTCATCTCTGGCCAGCCTATATCCATCACTGCCTCATTCAAATTTCTTGGCACTCACATAAGCAATAACCCTAAATGGAACATCAACACAGATATCTTCAAAAAAGTGCAGCAAAGATTATTCTTCCTCCGCCAGCTTAAAAAATTCATCTCCGACCCCACTCATCCAGCACATCACGTCTTTCAGTTGTTGCCCTCAGGAAGGCACCATTGAACATTGCCCACAAAAACAACCTTGTGGTGTGGGGATGGCTGGTTTAAGCAGCCACACCTGCCCTGGGTCAAGCTAATTAGACCTGGCCAATTGGATAATTGGTTAAGAATTAGATAATTGGCCAGGCTAATTGGACCCAGGAACAGGAGTGGCTGCACCTGTGCGTAGTGAGGTAATCACTGCGCACAGGTTAAATCTGCCATCCCCACCCACACCAGGGAGCTCTCTGTCATGACAGGGTTTTTACATCTGCTCATTTGGCGTTACCATCTTGCCAAACCCTCGTTAATAAAATCTGGACTGTTGGAACATCTTCTCCCTGTGTCTCTGTGCTGGAGGGCCCTAAAGAAAGCCACTTCGGTGGCCTGTGGCAGGCGTGTTTGCCACAAACCTGTTTCAAAAACAGTTTCTATCCCACTGCCATAAGAACTCTGAACTCACTCTGCTAATCACCTGTCCCCCTGTCTGGTGTCTGTCATGCTCTGTGTCCATGATATCTCATATTGTACTGTGTTAAATTGTCTGGGATGTTCCATGTTGTACTGTTATAAATAATTGTTATTTTGGTGTTAAATGTCGGGACCCTGCTGTTTTTACTATACGGTACCGCTAACAAATTCCACCAGCCTTGGCTGTGTGGTCATTAAAGAATCTGAATCTGATGTAAAACTGAGGAAGTAACTGAAGTTGCAAGAACAATTGCAGACATCAACAGCGTATATTTCAAGGGTGCAACATACACAACATCTGAGAGACGCATTCACATGGGAAGGTTGTTACATAAGATGGAACATGGAAAACCAGATAGGGAACCTGGTATTCTGCTGCAGAGTACCATCCAAATACATTGGGTTTTATTCAAGATCTGTGCAGATGGATATCACACCCAGTATCACTAAAGGAGATTTATTGAATTATTGTTCAAACAAATACTCAGAGAGTATTCTGGAATGCTTCAAATACATGTATTTTTTAATACATGTATTCTATAATGCATTATTATTATCATTATTATTATTATTATTATTATTATTATTATTATTATTATTAATAACTTCACCAACATTTAACCTAGCGAGCTTGACCAAACTAGTATGAAATCACATTCAGGGCTCCCAGTTTATTCTGTCATCTCTTCTGACTGGGTAACTGCTAAGTAGGCTGCAGCCTTATTGTTATAGTACAACCAAAAAAGCACTTCTAGAGATTTGTGATTACATGGAACATACTTTAATGATTAGTATCTTAAGTGACATGCTGGACTTTACATGACTCACATACAGCACATTGCTGTCTGCCATCAGGGGTAATTCTACATTTCTATAATTGCTGCTGTACTCACTGTAAATATCACAAACATGCTTAAACACATCACACCCAGAAAGATACCCAGGACATGCATAGTCTGTATCACGCATGCAAGAGGAATACATAGGGCATGTTGTGCACCCTACACATTAATCATACACATTACTTCTCCTTTCAGATATTTACTTTCACACCATAGTATCATAGGTTTTAAATGCACAGGCCAGGGCCAGGACATCAGCTGGACCCTAAATGGGTGGGGGAGGGGGGCAAGCCTCCAATGTATCTATGTAGCCTTCACTCCTACTTGTTGCATTTAGATTTGTTGGCAGAACAAATGATAAGGAAACTTCAGTTCAAGAGGACCCCAAAGTTTATTAGAGTAGTGACTTCAGAGTTCTGGTTACACTGCCTTCCAGCTTCTCTGCTGGTGTAAGGTAGAAAATTTTGATTCAAATGTTTGAAGGCTTTTCATGAGGATTCACTCCCCAGTAAACAATCTGTTCAGTGGTCAGTACATGTTGTTTGAAGTACAGCAGACATATACAGGGCTGTAGCAGTAGTCAAAAATCTGTGCTGATACACCTCGATGAACAGCAGAATGTTATCATTAGGACTGATTAATTTAATTTTGGGACCACACAGATACTGCATCATTCAGGAAGGAGGCAAAAATGAACTCCCAGGGCTGAACGAACTTTGGTCCAAAAGGTTCAACTGAACCCAAAGACAACAACAAAGGAACTGGTGAAGGAGTTGGAGGCATCAGGTACCAAAAATTCTACATCTACCATTAAGACAATCCTACATCACCATGGCCTGAAAGGCTGTCATGCAAGGAAGAAGCCCCTACTCCAAGACATAAAATCATAAAAAAGCCAGAATGAAGTGTGCAGGTGATCACCAGGATGATGACCTAGCCTTTTGGAGGAATGTTCTGTGGTCAGATGAAACAAAAATTGAATTGTTTGGTCATAATGATCAGCGCTATGTATGGAGGAAAAAGGGTGAGGATTTTAATCCGAAGAACGCCATCCCAACTGTGAAGCATGGGGGTGGCAGCATCATGTTGTGGGGTTGTTTGGCTGGAAAAGGGACTGGCACACTTCAGAAAATAGATGGCATCATGGGTAAGGAGGATTATCTAAAAATACTGAAGCAACAGCTCAAGACATCAGCTAGAAAGTTAAAACTTGGTCGCAACTGGGTCTTCCAGCAGGACAATGATCATAACCAATGATCATACCTCCAAAGTTGTAACAAAATGGCTTAAGTACAACAAAGTGAAAGTATTGTAGTGGCCATCACAAAGCCCTGACCTGAATCCCATAGAAAATTTGTGGACTGAACTGAAAAGGCATGTCCGAACAAGGAGGCCCACAAACCTGACAGAGTTACACCAGTTCAGTCAGGAGGACTGGGCAAAAATTCCGGCAAAGTATTATGAGTTTGTGGAAGGCCACCCCAAACGTTTGATTCAAGTTAAGCAATTAAACGGCAATGCCACCAAATACTAACAAAGTGTATGTAAACTTTTGACCCACTGAAAATCTGATATAGTACATACAAGTTGAAATAAATCTGTCTTAGCTATTATTTTGAAATTATCTCTTATGGGAAATAAAGTAGATACTAGGGCTGACCCGAATGCCATTTTTTAGGCTTCGGACATTCGTTGGTGTTTCCAAACGAAGGTCCGAACGTTCGTTCTCATAAAAAATGTTTAAAAATTAGGAATACCGTAGGCCTATTAGCATTTGTAATCGAAAGCTGCAGTTCATTATCGATCCAGTGGGGGACATTGTATAGCCTAGCCGTTAATGAAGGGTCTCAAGTTTCATATGCCCGTTTATTGAAAGGATCAAATAACACAACAATTATTTCCAAAATTAAATTTTATTGCACAAAGTCGTTATAAAATCAGCAGATCAGTAGCCTAGTAACAGAAAAATGTAACAGGTGCAATCTCAGCACGATACAATAAAAAAAAAACAATCACTCTCGGACAAAGTGCTCTGGCAAATAAAAATAGCTAGCCGACAAGAAAACATTGTTTATACAACTTTATTAAATAATAAGCAGGCCTAGCTGGGAACATCAAAATGTTTAAATAAATGAATGGCCTCGCTCAGCCAAGGCCATTAATATAGGCTACGTCTGAATAAACCTGACAATATGAGGACATTACAACAAGCATCCAAATAAACTAAATAAATAATATAATCAGAAAACATGAGCACCGTTGCTGACAATGACACGTTGTCCTCCTGGGAAAGCAGTTCTGTGAGCGTCACTAGAGGCCGCAGCACACCTGTTATGTACTCTGCCAGTGTCCACTGTTCCGAAGTGAGGTCCAGTGTATGATCTCCTTTCTTGGTGATCGTGGGATCGGACAACACAGATGTCACTGGCTATCGTTACTCCACTAGACGTTCCAACATTGCCAATGTAGAATTCCAACAAGTGGCAATGTCTGGGATTAGTTTGTGTTCTACGATTTTCTGCTGCTTTTGTCTGTTTTTCAGAGCAGCTGTAGCCTTTGCGCTTTTCCGGAAATGCCCGACTGGTTTCCTGCCAGCGGAAACTGTGCAATTTACTGTGCCTTGTTTTAGGGATGTGTTAATGCACAGCTGGAGTGTGTGTCCCGAGCAGTAGACCCCCTGAACGCTGCCCCACTTTTCCGGCTCTTCTTACAACGTTTCGGTGCACAGCTTCATGTTGCTTGCGTTATCGTGGACAACGGTTACTTGCTTGTAGTTCGGTATGTCGTAAGTATCGGCCACTTCACCAAGTCGTTTTGCTATGTTCACACCACAGTGTTTCACTTCCAATTCTTTTGTTTCCAACACGTATCCCAATAGTTCCCACTCTTCTGAAACAAAGTGGCAGGTGACAATAATGTACGCCTCCATCCCCATCGAGGTCCAAATGTCCCTTGCAAGTATTACTGCGGTGGGAAGTCAGAAAACCTTCTCCCACACTTCCCCGTGCTCCAGGGTCAGGGCATTGGAAATAGTGGACCTTTTGGGCACTGTGTAGCCGGGCACCATTGTCTTCATTAATTTCTTGAACCCCTCACCTTCAACTATATTGATGGGCCTCATGTCCAGAGCAATGAATTCAACAATGTAGTCCAGCAACTTGCTCTTTCTGTTGTCGCTTAGCGGCTTTTGGAACTGAAGCGTCTGCTGGGTTGTTGAGGAGGTTGATGGTGCTGAGGGCTGCGATACCAGGGGATGCACCTATAATAATAAATGGGCTATTATAATAATAATAATAATAATAATAATAATAATAATGATTATTATTATATTATTATTTAATTTATTTGACGCCAATCGCCTATGCCTGTAACAGCAGTTAGCCAATGCAAAGTTAGCTACCTAGTTCGTTAACTAACTGCCTAGTCTAGCCCACTATGCTAGCTACAGGATATCTTTTCACCAACAAATTAATTGTAGACATACTTACAGATTTCAAATGAGCACTTAGATTTGTTGCGCCGCCATGGTATGCCAGTTGCTTGGTGCATATTTGACACTGAGCCTTTTTCTTGTCAGCGATAATTTTAAAGTGTTTCCACACAGCCAATTTTTTCACAGTCGCCATTGTGCTAATGGACACCTGGACTGAAGCGTTTGTAGAGTGAGTGACGCACGTTGCGTGCTCTGTCTTTTAAATTTTTTTTTTTTTTTTAGGTTATCTAACCTATCCTCAAATTACAAACAATAATATAATAATAATAATAATTTAAAAAACGAATCATCCGAATCCTGAATTGAGATTCGAATGCCAATATACCGAACAAATTCCGAACCATTCGAACGTTCGGGGCCAGCCCTAGTAGATACCCAATGATAGGTTCCCAGTTTTATTTACTACCATATATATATGTAGTGTATTGTGTTTCCTTTTCTGCCATTACTGTGTCTGTAGGTTGCATGCCTCTGTGTCTAGCACCTCTGTAGTGTGTCTCAGTATAACACCTCTGTAGTGTCTGCAGCAATGATGTCACATACCTTTGCTAAATGGCTGTGAGGGTTCCCAAGGAGGGACAAGACCATTTGTCTCCGGCCCACCACTTAACTCAATCTGTTGACGTGTATGACCACAAACTGTATATCAAGACACCACACAGCGTGATCGGCAGAGACTTGCTTGGTGCACTGCCCGAATGTTCTGAGTTTGTCTCTCCCTTGCACATTGTAATAAACATCAAATTCTCTGAGGAGACGTCGTCAGTGTGTTCTTCATCGTCCTGCATTTGACTGCACGGAGAAGGGCAAAATAATCCTAATTGATTTAACACAGGAAATGTATGGTAACATGAAATGTGTGGAGTTGTGAAAAATTCAGTTTGAATGTCTTTCACCTAGGTATATGTAAACTTTTGGCCTCAACTGTATTCCCTCATTTGGTGTTCTGATGATGGTGGTGGACAGCGCTGTCCAACGTCGGTCCAAAATGTGGGGTTGAGATTAGGTGACTGCGAAGGCCATAGCATATGATTCACATCATTTTCATACTCATCAAACCATTCAGTGACCCCTCGTGCCCTATGGATTGGGGCGATGTCATCCTGGAAGAGACCACTGCTATCAAGATATAAATGTTTCATCATAGGTGATCTTTAAGAATAACTTTGTATTGATTTAGTGATCCTTCCCTCTAAAATGCCCCCCACATCATAACAGAACCACCAGACCCCCTAACTGTAGGGGTCAAGCATTCAGGCCTCTACCGTTTTCTTGGTGTACGTCTTTGTGACTGAAGCTCCTGCCATCCATGACCCAATTACGAAACTCTCTTTCAAAGTCACTTAGATCTTTTCCTCTTGCCATTTTAATTCAAAATTGAGGTCAACTGGGCCTGCTCAGCATTTTAATACATGCCACAGAGCATGGTAGGATGTTACTTGCTTAATTGTATCATACAATATACCAGCAAGGATGCATCTGCATTTGTTATGTTTCTCCACTCATTTATTCAGCTTTTTCCTGTAATTTGTCACCCCTCTGTATATATTAGTGAATATACAGACTCTATCTCAGCCTACATCTCTAAGTGCATTGATGATGTCGTCCCAAAAGTCAATGTTAAGACTTTCCCCAACCAAAAGCCCTGGGTTAATGGTGATGTCTGTGCTAAGCTGAGAGCACGGTCCTCTGCCTATAGCTGTGGGGACCTGGAGGCCTTGAGGAAGTCCAGATATGACCTATGGAAAACTATCAAAGACGCCAAAAGAGCCTACAGGGACAAGTTGGAGTCTAATGACCACAGTTCCGACCCCAGACGCATGTGGTGTGGACTGCGTTCTATCACAGACTACAAAGGGAGAAATAGCAGTGATGCCCAGCCCGCCGCCTCTCTTCTAGACGAGCTCAACACCTTCTACGCACGGTTTGAGGCGAGCAACACCATCCCTACTGCAAGGCTAGCTGAGGATCAGGACGACTCCACTCTGTCCCTATATATAGCTGACGTGAGGAGAGCTTTTAAAAGAGTAAACCCTCGGAAGTCACCAGGGCCAGATGGCATTCCAGGCCGTGTACTCAGAGCATGCACCGACCAGTTAGCGGAGGTATTCACCTCTATATTCAACCTCTCCCTGAACCAGTCTGCAGTCCCCACCTGCTTCAAACAGACCACCGTTATTCCCGTACTAAAGAAACCTTCCGTCTCCTGCCCGAATGACTACCGCCCTGTAGCACTGACCTCCATCATCTTGAAGTGCTTCAAGCGCCTAGTCAGAACCCACATCTGCTCCTTCCTTCCTGACACCTTGGACCCCCCTTCAATTCGCATACCGCCCCAACAGATCTACGGACGACGCCATCGCCCTGAAAGTGCACACCGCCCTCTCCCACCTGGATAAGGGAAACACATTCTTGAGGATGCTGTTTATAGACTACAGCTCAGCATTCAACACAATTGTGCCCGCTAAGCTCGTTCCCAAGCTCAGGATCCTGGGTCTTGACACCTCCCTCTGCAATTGGATCCTGGACTTCCTGACGGGCAGACCCCAGGTGGTGAGAAGGGGTAACCTCAAGTCCTCTGTACGGACCTTGAGCACCGGAGCCCCTCAGGGCTGCGTACTCAGTCCCCTCCTGTATGCCCTGTTCACGCAAGACTGTGTGGCCACACGCAGCTCCAATGCCACCCTTAAGTTTGCAGATGACACCACCATCCTGGGTCTCATCTCCAAAAATGATGAGACCGCCCACAGAAGGCATCTTGGCAACATAGTGTCAGGACAATAACGGGACAGCCCATCGTGTTTTATTCCTTACATATCATATTCCAACACAAAGGATGAATATAAAAAAGAGGCCAGGTGAACAAGAGGGAAAGACACATCTAATCACTGCGAGCTCTGGATGGGAATGAATGTATCACTAGAATTAGCATTTTATATCATGGTTATCTGTGGAGCTGGTTGTCAGTCTTGAACCTCATCTGCTGCATAATCCAAACTGTGGAATGGCTGTGACAACAAACAATCCACAAGATGTTCTTCCCCATCCCACTCTCTGCGTCTGCGTCCATGCCTCTCTGTGACCCCCTCACTCATGCTGCCGTTAATTGCCTCGTTAGCAATAGCAGCACCACTCTCCTCAAAATCCATTCTCGCCGTTATCTCAGTCCTTCAGGGCTCCTACAACAAGCTAACTGTTGCGTTGGCTAACGCAAGTAGCTAGCTACTGCTCGGTGAAAAAGGGAAACGTAAATCTGAAAAAAGGAAATTTGGACAACCTCTGCCTCTATGGACCAGCCTCCTCTGGTTGAAAAGGCTTAAATAAAATGTCATTTTTTTGTGATGTGGTTTAAAAGTAGTTCACAATTTGCACGTTATAATACAATACAGTGGTAGAGAATTGAAGATGAAATTTGGAAATTATCACTGGACCAACGCGATGTCAATATTGTATTCCGGTTGTTGATTGATTAGGGAGGATGTCCTCCCTTGGAGCATCATTTTACGTGTTTTAGCCAACAGATTAGCATGAAAAATTGATATAAGAGATCCCGCCCTAAGGAAGACAGCAGGAGCCCGTCCTCCGCTGCCCCCCACCACCACTTCACACAGACTGCCCTTTCCCCTCTTGCCTGCCCTGCATGTGTCGCTGTTGAAGCATTTTAATCAGAATTTCAATAATGGATTTTTTCCAAAGAAGAGATAAAAAAATATTTTAGAAATGATACTGAGTAATGGTTTATTTCAACCAATTACTCTTTTTTATATTTTGATCTCCCTCTTGCCTCTCAAAAATAGAGGAGGAGCAACCTCTTCTGCCTCTATGGACCAGCCTCCTCTGCTCAATACACATTACCAAATTTAATGTACATATTCTTCGGCACTATACACTTTATATTTAGTGTGGTTGCCTTAGGCAAACACACTATTATTATTGCACATATTCTTTATTAGTGTGGTTGCCTCAGGCAACTACACTATTATTATCGCACATATTTAGTGTGGTTGCCTTAGGCAAACACACTATTATTATTAGTGTGGTTGCCTTAGGCAAATACACTATTATTATCTCACATATTATTATTAGTGTGGTTGCCTTAGGCAAGCACACTACTATTATTGCACATATTATTATTAGTGTGGTTGCTTTAAGGCAACCACACTACTATTATTGCACATATTATTATTCTTTCCACCAATTTTTTGGACCGCTACTCCTCCCAGAGTTTTCGCACCACATACACGTGCCATATGTCAAAATGACCGGCTTCTTTGGGAATCGTGTGCTATTACTTTGTGGAAAGTTTCGCTGCACGGTTTTTGAGAAATATGACTTTTTATGCCCAATTTTTTCCCATAGAGATGAATGGAGAAGGTGACGTCATTCACATGCGAACGGTGAAGTTACAGCATTGGTCGGCTTTGCACACGTGATGCGGACCGCTGTTCGTCCTCACCAGCCATCACTAAGCATATAGGGGAATGCGGAAGTAAACACAACAAAAAACGGTATTCCAAATGAAAAATTACAAATGAAAACCCTGTCAGCTAGGTATATCAACAAACATATGGCTTAGGCATACCCAGAAGTCCTAAATAATAATAGTATTTCACAAGATATTACGCAAATTCGTTGACGACGTTTCGTCAGGTCCAGCGTCTTTGCATGCTAGTGCTAACAAAGAGCGCATGCATGTATTGCGCTAATGCGAACACTTTCGGTTGACCTAAAAAAACGATGTTAAAAAACCAAAAATAGACGTGCTGTTATACCTGGTTAGAAAGCTTATGCTCTTACCTACTGAATAAACGAGTTCTCAACCAAGCCAGACTACTAAAAAGTGCTACAACGCCGTCAACAACACGTGTGCAGAAGCTTCTGGTCCGGTCTAACTCCAGAAATTTGGGTCGGCTAACATGTAATAGGCTATCCTGTGTCTATGACTTCGTATCTAAGGTAACAGATTAAACTCTGAATTGCAGCACAGTTAAATGTTTTTATTTGAATGGTACAAATGAGCAAAACTTAACGTAAAACCATAAATCAATCGAATTAATCTCCCTAGCCCTGTCTTGCTTTTTAAAATGGTGCGGTTGTGCAGTGTAAATATAAAGGTTTTTCCAAGACCGTCTGAACTGGCCAGCTAGCTTTATGATTCGCCGCCACTCGTCACAGCATACCGTGAGTAAATCGCTGATCTGAAGTATTGATGAAGGGTTAATTTAGCTCTGAATATGTGTGTTGCATGTCAACTCGTTGCCCTGATGTTATGGCATACCATACTCTGTCTCTGCTTATACTACAGAAACTGTTCACTCCGTTCAGCACAAAGTCGACTTTGCGTTGGCGGCAACCACACTTCACAATTTCTGCAGGAACTGTCTAGTTAGTGTGGTTGCCTTAGGCAAGCACACTATTATTATTGCACATATTATTAGTGTGGTTGCCTTAGGCAAACACACTATTATTATTAGTGTCACACTATTATTATTGCACCTATTCTTATTATTATTATTTCTTTCCACCCATTTTTTGGACCGCTACTCCTCCCAGAGTTTCCCAATAAGTTTGAGCAATATGTCAAATCGAGCGGCTTGATCGGGAATAGTGTGCTATTACTTTGTGGAAAGATTGGTTGCACGGTTTTTGAAAAATTCGAATTTTTGTGGGCAATTTTTCCCATAGAGAATGAATGGCGGAATGTTCACCTTTGTGATGTCACAATGCTCTGTCTTCTCACCCTTGTGATGTCACAATGCCCTGTCTTCTGGCAGCAGTACTCTGGTCTCTCTCTAGATTTGAACATTCGGCCATTCATCTCTATGGGGAAAAATTGCCCACAAATTGTGCAATGCCTCATTGGACATGGTAGAGAGTCCTTTGTCCATTGGTGGAGATCAGCCTCGCCCCCCTTCCTGATTGGCCGATGTTTGATATTTCATAACTTTTGAACCGTTTGTCATAGAGAACTATGGGTCGCGTCATTGGACTCAGTAAAAACCTAGCAACCGCCTAGAACTCCATAGCAACCCCCTAGCAACACCCTAGCAACCACCTAGAACACCCTAGCAATGGCCTAGAACTCCATAGCAACCACCTAACAACACACTAGCAACCACCTGGAACACCATAGCAAATGCCTGGCAACACCCTAGCAACCGGCTATAACGCCATAGCAAACACCTAGCAACACCATAGCAACCATCTAGAACACCATAGCAACCACCTAGCAACACCCTAGCAACCACCTGGAAAACCATAGCAACCACCTAGCAACACCCTAGCAACCACCTAGAACTCCATAGCAACCACCTAACAACACACTAGCAACCACCTGGAACACCATAACAAATGCCTGGCAACACCCTAGCAACCACCTAGAACTCCATAGCAACCACCTAGCAACACCATAGCAACCACCTGGAACACCATAGCAACCACCTAACAACACAATAGCAACCACCTGGAACACCATAGCAAATGCCTGGCAACACCCTAGCAACCACCTAGAACTCCATAGCAACCACTTAGCAACACCCTAGCAACCACCTGGAACACCATAACAACTGCCTAGCAACACCCTAGCAACCGCCTATAACTCCATAGCAACCACCTAGCAGCATCCTAGCAACCACCTAGAATACCCTAACAACACCCTAGCAACCACCTGGAACACCATAACAACTGCCTAGCAACACCCTAGCAACCGCCTATAACTCCATAGCAACCACCTAGCACCACCCTAGCGACCGCCTAGAATTCCATGAAACCACCTAGAACTCCATAGAACCACCAAGCAACACCCTAGCAACTGCCTCAGACATCATAGCAACTACCTACCACTGTTCACTCCGTTCAGCACAAAGTCGACTTTGCGTTGGCGGCAACCACATTTCACAATTTCTGCAGGATTTGTCTAGTTATAATTACACTTTATATTTATAATTATTTAATACTATTATTCCTATTGTCAATATTCCCTATCCTTAGAGGCTTTGGTACTGCTGCTAGTGTTTTTGCTCTTTCTATTTTCTGTATATTTTTGATATTTTTGCTATTCTTGTTATCTTTTTGCTTACTACGTAGTTGTTGCTTGCCATGTTCTAAGAATTTCATTGTTCAGAATGACCATGTGTTATACTGTGCACTTGATAAATAAAAACACTTTGACTTTGATATATATATATATATATATATTATATTATACAACGGCTTGGCTGAATACTCAATTCTGATTGGTCCAAGGGTGGCCATTAATTCTCAGTAAAGCGACACCTTCGCTTTTTAACAGTTCTAAAATCAATGTGCTACAAAATCCAGCATTCTAAAGCAATTAAAACAGCAACATAATTATTTCGATTTTGAATTGTTGTTACATCCCCTCCCCTTTTCAATGTGCAATTTCACAATTGATGGCAAGTTACTTTTTTATTTATTTTTATTGCTAGCTTTATTTACGGTTGCCAGCCATCCCGCAAAATATGGAATCGTCCCTTATTTGGACAGTAGAATAGGCGTTCCGTATTTAACTCATGGCTACGGGACGCATTTTCATCCATATCTTTGTAAACGATTGCGTTTGTAGTAACCGCTGTTTTGAGTACAATTCAATAATTAGCTAGCTAGGAAGCCAGGATAACAAGCATGCCGTGAGACCATTCTGACTTAAAACCCAGAATTTTAATATTGGCTAGGTGACAAGTCATGGAAAACCTATTATAAAGCTAGCATTCAAACCCGGTTTCAGAAGGTCTTAGAAAGACGCTATGTCTACACTGCATGACCACACCATTTTAAAAAGCATGTTTTTTTCAGTTTTCTTAAATAATGTAATGACAAATACTGGTGCTAATTGTATGGTATAAAACAAGAAGGAACTATTTTTTCTTGATAGAATCATTGTTTTCATATAATTAACGAGGTTTTTGCTTAACAATGGTGCAAATAGAACTACCAACTAGAGTTTTTGAATAACAAAGGTCCAAATAGAACTACCAACCAGAGTTTTGCTTGACAACGGTAAAATAATATGCCCCAACGGCTGTGGAAGAATATTTAACTTTCAACTGATTAAGTTGATAAAAATCAATACATATAAAAGTCTACCATATATAGTCAATGTTGGTAACCCGTTGTATAAGTGGAATAAACCCCTCCGGGCTATCCCATTATTGGAAAATAATTGTACTTCGGGGGTGGTTAAGTGACCTCGGCTTCGCCTTGGCCGCATCACCACCCCCGTCGTACATTATTTTCCAATAACGGGACAGCCCGCTGTGGTTTATTCCTTGCATACATACATACACACACTACTGGTAAAAAGTTTTAGAACACCTCTATTTTTCCAGTTCACTGAACTTTAAGCAGTTCAAGTCCAGTGAATGACCTGAAATGGAAGAAATGTAAGGGTAAACTGCCAAAGGTAAAAAATAAAAAAGGCTAGGTTACAAAAAATGGAAAAATAATGTAAATTTCAGAGTTATAAAAAAGGCCTTTCTAAGGGAACAAGTAATGGGTTAACAACTTACAGCTTTTCTGCACCAATGAAAGTTAATTAAGCCTTGAAAGTTGATGCAAACAATTCCTACAGGTGTCCCAACTTTTGCTGACCACTTACAAACCCTCTGACTGTATAAAATCAGTGTTGGAACAGTATATATTGCCCTGCAGGTAGTAGTATATGCTAGCATAACGGCAAGAAAAGGCAATTAACAAAGGAAGACAGACAGACCATTATCCTCCACCATCAAAAGACACTTGGAAACTGCTGGAAACTATGACAGGAAGAGGTCAGGCAGACCGAAAGCCACAACAGAATCTGAAGACAAGTTTCTGAGCGTCAACAGCTTGCGTGATAGGCAGATCACAGGACAACAGGTTCAGTGGTCGAAGTAAGCAAGACTCAGTTTTAACTATGAAGAGAAGACTTTGAGCTGCAGGTTTGACAGGTTCAGTGGCAGTACGAAAGCCATTTCTAAAATGGCAAAATAAGAAAAAAAGGCTTGCCTGGGCAATGAAGCACTGGGCAGTGGACTACTGAAGACTGGAAGAAGTTCTTATGGACCGATAAATCAAATCAATTTTAAATGTTCGGTTCATCATGCAGGGTTTTTGTACACCGTCGAGTAGGTGAAAGGTCTTCGATTGTTTGTAGGTACAGCAATAAACCTTAATACGGGAGAGAGATGACACAACTGTTGTCACTCGCGGTCCTAGCCTGTTTCTTTATTTGTCTTCACTCAACCTTTAACACAAAGGTTCCTACCTTTGTATATGACCTAATACTACATCCCCCTTCCTGAGATAAATAATTTTCGCTGGAATGTAGTAAATAAACAGTGTCAACAATAAGTGAACAAACTCAATTTCTGCTTCCTTGGAATAAAGTTATTTCCCGTTATAAAAACACATTATAACACATTATAACAGTAACTTATCCATTTCTTAACTTAACATTTGTGTCTGTTTACAGGCCACCTGGGCCGTATTCTGATTTCTTAAGGGAATTTGCTGAGTTTTTATCACACCTTGCAATTTCAGCAGATAAATTGTTGGTGATTTCAACATACATGTGGATAAAAATGGTGACCCCCTAGGAACAGCTTTTGCCTCTATTATTGATTCCATTGGTTTTGTACAGAATGTTTGTGAGCCTACCGTGGCCATACCTTAGACTTAGTTTTGTCCCATGGTATTAGTGTGGTAAATCTTACCATCGCACCTCATAACCCTATACTATCAGATCATTTCCTTATTACGTTCAATATTAAGGCATCAAATCCTCCTGTATCAGAGCCTAGACATTACTACAGCTGCTCAGTAAACCCTGAGGTTATTCCAAAGTTTTTAAATATGCTTCCGGAGTCATTCCTCTCCACAGAAGAAAAGGCTGATGAAAATGCTGATGAAACCGCTCTGGACCAATTGACTAACCAGCTAACCCTTACCCTCAGGAACACTCTTGATGTTGTTGCCCCCCTTAAAAGAAACCCTAGTCAGAAAAAGCACACTCCATGGTATAACGATACTACCCGGGCCCTGAAGCAGTCTACTAGAAAATTAGAGCGAAAATGGCGGTCAACAAAGCTAGAAGTACTTCATCTTGCATGGAAAAACAGCTTTCTTCAGTATAAGCAAGCTCTTGCTTCTGCTAGATCTGCCTTTTTCTCAAAACTTATTGAACAAAATAGACATAACCCAAAATTTCTATTTAGCACTGTGGATAAATTAACTAAAAAACAATCATCAGAGTTTTCATCTTATCCCTCCAATCTTAGCAGCAATGACTTCATGAACTTCTTCGATCAGAAAATTGAGGCTATTAGAGACCAGATTTCCAAATTGTCGCCATCATGCACTATTTCTGTTCATGTTAATAAACAGCGCCGCACCTGGTTACAACAGGAAGATTTACAGACAGCAGTACTAAGCTGTTTTACGCCCATTAGCATGGTTGAGTTATCTGAATTAGTTATGTCTTCAAAACCGACGACCTGTATACTCGATCCTATTCCTTCAAACTGGATTAAAGAACTATTTCCAGTACTAGGCCAGCATATACTAAAAATCGTTAACACATCCCTAGTCACAGGATACGTACCTGAGTCACTAAAAATGGCAGTCATTAAGCCATTATTGAAGAAACCAAACCTAGAACTCGATAAATTGGAAAATTATAGGCCTATTTCAAACCGTCCATTTCTTTCAAAATTATTGGAGAAAATTGTTGCTAAGCAACTAAGTGCATACCTTAGCTCTAACGGTATCCATGAAGTATTACAATCTGGGTTTAGACCCCACCACAGCACAGAAACCGCACTTATCAAGGTTACAAATGATTTACTACTGTCAGCCGACCGTAACTCTGTGTCGGTTCTTGTGCTCCTCGACCTGAGTGCAGCTTTTGATACAATTGACCATGGAATTCTTCTGGACAGACTCCAGGCCTGTGTTGGACTTCATGGACAGGCACTCGCATGGTTTGGATCATACCTATGTGACAGGAAACAGTTTGTCAAATTAAAAGAAGATGAGTCCAGCTCCTCAATAATGAAATACGGTATTCCACAGGGATAAGTACTAGGACCAGTACTCTTCTCGCTATATATGCTACCACTTGGCAATATTATTCGGGCACATGGTGTAGAGTTCCACTGTTATGCGGACGATACCCAGATTTATATTTCAATGAAACCTGGCGAAGCACTGCCGCTTTCACGGTTAGAGGCCTGTATTGTAGATATCAAGGTTTGGATGCTTTAAAGTTTTCTGCTCCTAAATTCAGACATGACTGAAATGTTGGTTTTAGGTCACAAAATATTAAGGGAGAAATTGTCTACTCTCACCTTAAACTGTGATGGTTGTTTGGCTGAGCCTAATATGGTCGTTAAAGACCTTGGTGTCACCATTGATCCTGATCTATCTTTTGACACCCATATAAAAAACATATCCAGAATTGCCTTCTTTCAGCTGCGCAACATAGCTAAAGTTAGACATTTCCTGTCAGTCGGGGATGCTGAAAAATTGATCCATGCGTTTGTTACGTCTAGGTTAGACTACTGTAACGCCCTGCTTTCTGGCTGCCCTAATAACTCATTAAAGAGTCTCCAGCTTGTGCAGAATGCAGCTGCTCGTATCTTGAGCAGAACTAAGAAGTATGAGCACATTACACCAGTACTAGCGTCGCTTCACTGGCTACCCATTAAGCATAGGATAGACTTCAAGGTTTTGCTCCTGACTTTTAAAGCTCTGCATGGACGTGCACCTGTGTACATATCAAACCTGCTCCTACCTTATAAGCCCACAAGGTCACTCCGATCTCAAGACGCAGGCTACTTGGTAGTCCCAAGAATTTCCAAGAACCTAAAAGGTGGTAGGGCTTTCTCCTACAGGGCCCCACTACTGTGGAACCAGCTTCCAAAATGTATAAAGGAGTCAGACACAGTCTCAATATTTAAATCTAGATTAAAAACGCACCTCTATGCTCAGGCTTACAATCAGTTGTAGTCTGGAGACAGGGTGCGAGAAGCCTGTAGTCATAGAGCTTTGTAGGTGGCAATCCTTTCCTTACTGTCACCTGTCAATCAGCTGTGACCCGACTTTACATGGGCTGGCTCTTGATAGGCGGGTATGGCTGTCTACCCCTCATGACTGCATGGGCTCTCCATCCCTGTCCTAGTAGATATGCAGCCATATTCTACTCCTGGCGGGGTCCCCCCAATACATTTCACTGGCACTTTACTCACTGTCTGCTATATTGCAAATTCCCTAATTGCCGTTTCCACCCTCTTCCCCACGCTGCCGGCGGGGCTCTTGCCCCAACCCTCGAGAGTGCTTCAAGAGTCGTCTGGTCTCCCCCACCTCTGCGGTCTAGCCCCTCCTTCGTCATTGCCTCCACCCTGCCCACATCTGCCGCCACCTGCTGTTCCCCATCACCGCCACCCGGCCCCACCCATCATCTGAGCCACATCACATATCATATCTTGTGCATAAACTGGCTGACATGCTGGTCACCAGTCGGCACCCTGAGCCGACCAGAGGAGGATGGGTTTCCCCCTTGAGCCTGGTTCCTTCCAAGGTTTCTCCCCATCTGCCACAGGGAGTTTTTCCTTGCCACTGTTGCCTTAGGCTTGCTCCTGTGGGGGTTTAGGCTAGGGTTGTCTGTAAAGCGTATTGTGACAACTGTTGTAAAATACGCTATATAAATAAAATTTGATTGATTTGATTGATTTGATTTATCCACATCCTTTTTTTTTTTTTTAAGAAGGGTGGGGTAGACTGCCCAAGCCCTTCTACTGAATGTGGGGATTATCCCATTATTCACTCAGTTTCTTTTTTCAAGGGTACCTTTACCTACGTGTGCACACAAAGTCCCTCAGGTACCCTGGAGGTCCCCTCACTCTGGATGGGTATAGGCTCTCAGTCACTGAGCTCTGCAGCTGCTGATGTTGATTGTAAGCCTCCTTAGTGACATGTGTTCTCACTGTATCCGTTGCGTGCTTTACCTCTGGTAATGTCTCAGGTAAGTTGGTTGCAGTATCAGCAGCCACCGGGGTTGGAGAGAGGTAAAACCTGTTTCTCCGTAGGGTGCCTCCGGGTGTCTCCACGAGGTAAGACCTAGGTGGGCCTGCCTTAGACACCACTGTGCCTCGGTCCTTAGTGTCTCTGATCACACGTTTGCCCGGTTGGATGGAGGGCATGTAATGCATTCTGTGTCTTCGATTGTAGTTATGTTGCTGTTTGTATCTGTATACTTTTTCTGTCTTTTTCAGTTTCTCCGTTTCCACACATCTCGGTTTGAGTTGGGGTGGGATGACAGGAACAAGAGTTCTAATTTTTTTTCCCATGAGAAACTCGGTGGGACTGTATCCGTTCGCCAATGGAGTATCGCAGTAGGCCATGAGAACGAGGTAGGGGTCACTTGACTTTTTGAGCAGATTTTTGATCGTTTTCACTGCTTGCACTGCCTCCCCATTGCTCTGCGGAAAGTGAGGACTGGACGTCACATGGCTGAAGCACCAGTCCTGCGCAAACTTGCGAAAACATTCTTATGCAAACTGTGGGCCATTGTCCAAGCGCACCTCATCTGGAATTCCATGGCGAGCAAATATTGAGTTGAAGTGCTGGATCACTGCCACTGATGTCGTGGATGTCAGTTTGGCAACTTCAAAGTATCTGGAAAAATAGTCAACAATGACTAGGTAGTGTTGGTTTTCATTTTGGGACAGATCTCCTCTGACAGTGGACTATGGTCTCGCTGGAAATTCTGTAGACAGCATCGGTTCTCTGAAGTTTTCTCTCTTGCGCACACGTGTCACAGATCTTTATCACATTTTGCAATTAATTACTTAGGCCCAGCCACTAAATCGACTGTTTAGCCCTCTCCCTGCATTTTGTTATCCTGAAATGTCCTTCATGCAGCTTGTTCAGCATGTCTGCTCGGACTGATACTGGGATCACTATTCTCTCCCCTTTTAGCAGCAGACCATTTTGCACAGTGAACTCTCCTGTGAATAGCAGATAGGGCTGAATCACATGGAGATGGAGAACTTATCTGGCCATCCTTCCACACAGTACCTCTTAAGCTGGCGTACTGTGGGGTCATTGTCTTGGTGTGTTTGGATCTCTCTGAGTCTGTTCTCTGTAGCTGGCAGACTTTCCATGATGGAGGTTATTTCTTGATGGGGGTTATGACCAAACGACATACAGGTTTATTTCTTCCTCCTGTAGCCCATCCACTGTGCTGCTTACAGGAGCTCTGGAGAGCATGTCTGCTGTCGCAATGTTCTTGCCGGCCACGTGTGATATTGTGTAGGAGAACCTCATCAGTCTCATCCTAAGATGTTGTATGCACGGTGGGAGTTCGTCTAGGGTCCTTGAGCCTAGCAGAGGGACTAAAGGTTTGTGGTCTGTCTCAACGTGGAAGTTTTTTCCAATGAGAAACTCTACAAACTTCTTGCAGGCCCATGTGGAGGCCAGTGCCTCTTTTTCTATTTGAGCGTACCTCTGCTTGGTGTTGGTGAGGGCTCGCAAAGCATACGCCACCGATTTCCATGCTTGTTCTGATTGCCTCTGGAGAAGGACAGCACCCAGTCTATATGACGAGGCATTGGTGGAGGCCAAGGTTTCTGCATTTGGATCGTATAGTGCCAATCCAGGGGGTGTTGTCAGTTCCTTTTTAATCTTATCGAAGGCCTCCTGCTGCGGGGACCCCTATGCCCACATGTTTGACTTCTTCAGGAGGTCTCTGAGTGGACGGGTCTTAGCCCGTTTCTTTATTTGTCCTCCCTCAACCGTGAACAACACAAAGGTTCCTACCCTTGTATATGACCTAATACTACAAAAGGATGGTTCCTCAGTGTGTGACACCAACTGTCAAACATGGAAGAAGAAGCATGATGGTCTGGGGGTCTTTTGCTGGATCCAGAGTCAGCCACTTGCACAGAGTGATTGGCACCCTGAACCAAAAGGGCTACCAGCATATTGCAGCGCCATGCCCACTGGTCTATGCCTAGTTAGTCGGGGGTTCATCCTACAGCAAATAATTACCCAAAACATACCTCCAGGCTATGTCAGAACTACTGTAGGATATGTAGTGTTTAGATTTTGGCCTTAGAGAGGAAAACAGTAAATAAGAATGTGGCCTGGCCTCCCCATCACAAGCATCAAAGCAAATGTGATTGGGGCAATTTGAAATTCCACTGATACCCTAACCTAGGCTGACAATCTATGGGTCTCAGCTCCTCAGAAGAAACAAACCAGATGACACAGGACACCATATCGGGGGTTGGAGACCCTACATGCCTAACATTTCCCTTTCTCATTACTTTTAGTTTGAATGCAATCTTTAGGTAGGCCAGTCCTTGCCATAAATTAGTCTGACCCCACTTCCCTTCTCTCCTAAACCTTAACCCGGCATCACCCAATCAAGGCAAACATCCTCAAGTCATGCTAGGTAAGGTATTAAGTTTGTGTGTTGCGTTGGTGTTGGAGCCTTGAAGAAGAAGTTTTACTCTTTTTATTTTGGGTGTGGTTCCTTGGTTGTGGGCTTGTAGCTGGGTACCTTTCATCCTATGGCGATTATACTGGAAGTGGGTGATACTTTGGCAAGGTCTGGCTGATCCGTTTCTCTGTCTCTCTCTCTTATCCGTCTCTCTCTCTATTTTCTGGTATTTCTAGGTTAGTTGTTTAATGTTTTGCTGTATGTCTTCTGTTGTGTAATTTAGAAGTAGTGTGCCTGCATTCAATGAAGAATGTATGTTTTCAATTCATTAATATAATTGACTGCTTCTTATTGAATTCAATTATTTAATCTGAAAACCTGATATACAGCTTGTTTTGACTTGTTGGTTGATTCCACCAGTTTTCTGTAGACTGACCTATCAAAGGATTTGGCGATTTAATTGATAATTCTAATTTAAACATATTTATTAAATTAAATCTAATAAAATATATTTTACATGTAGGTTAAGTTAGGGGTTCTAGCATGCAATATCGCTTGGTTCAGTATTCAGAGTGCTGAACATTTTAACAAGGCATTGACTGTTGGAACCGCTGGATTCAGAAAATAAATATATTCTAAATTAATCCTTGCTTGTCCAACACTACCTTAGGAGAAAAGAACAAGACGGTAGGCTTCAAATCATGGAATGGCTAGCATAGTCTCCAGACTTAAACCCCATCAAGCTGGTTTGGGATGAACTGGACAGAAGGGTGAAAGCAAAGCAACCTACAAGCGCAAAACATTTGTGGGAACTTCTGCAACAGTGTTGGGAAGAACTTTCCAAACAATATTCAGGTTTTCCCCCAGAAAAGTTGTTAGGCCCGGTGGCAAGTATCTTTTGATGGGGGCCAGCGGCCAAGTGACTTTTAAAAAATTTATAAATAAGTCATTTATTCAACACACATTTAAAAAATCAACAACTATTCACAGCATAGCAGAGTCTTACAAAGAATCTGACAATGATGTACAGTCTTGGAATGCTGTGTTTTCAACAACAACAAAAGAAATTAAAATAAATAATATCAAAGTTTAAATCCTGATTGGCTACTGATTCTTACAGCCTTTGTAATTTACAGCCTTACATTATTTATTTTAATTTAATTTAATTTCTTTTGTTGTTGTTGAAATGTGCCCAGCATTCCAAGTTTTTGCACTATACAAAAAACTTGTATTCAAGTCCTGATTGGCTACTGAATCTTACAACAAGCCTTGGAATGCTAAGCACATTTAAACATTTAAAAAACTGTCTTTTTGGCTTTTACCTTTCCTTGACATTATCCCTGAATGTCACAAAGGAAGTATCTGTGTTATTGACTGTTTAGCTAGCTAGCTAAGTTAGCTAAATGACCACGTTGTCATAAAATCTTCCTAAAATTTCTTCTTACGGTGAAGAGTTTGTATTTCTCAGGACTTACCCAAAACACAGCCTGAGGTTTTCCTCATATCTGCTGCTGTCTGTAAACCGAGAGGTGGAAGACTTGGTCTTGCAAATAGAAATGTGTTATCACAGCGGCAAAATTAGGCTATATATAGAAATACCATCTTCAGGGAAAAAAGGCTACGGTTGAGGATCAGGCACTCTTCATAGTAAGAAGAAATTTCAGAATTTTTTCGATATTGCTTGTGTCGAAAATGCTGTGACGGGAACAACGACAGATTTACTCTGGAGCCACATCTGTCCAAAATGTAAACAAGTCAGGCAGTTTTCACGGTCGGGAAAAAATTTATGACAACATTGTCATGCACATCAATGTCATCAAGCTAACCTTATTAATAAACAAGTGAAGTCGTTATTTCGATGGCGATTAATAAGTCACGTATGTTACAATGTATCGAACGTTACATTCATGCTACTAGTTTAACGTTACCTACACCCTGCTTAAGTTAATATAAAAAGAATGTACTTACCGACGAGATGAAGTGACAACACAGTTTGTAACAAGGTTAGTTAGCCTACTAAATAAGAAATGGTGGCTTGCTAGGTAACATTAGCTTGTGATAGTTGGAAGCGTCAAGTGTTGAACGTCACTCTACGCACAATGAGGGTAAAGAACACAGACCTGCTGTTTTCCTATAGTGCATTCACGTTTCAACCAACAGATATCGCTGGTGAGCTTTCCAACCGAGCCACCCCACTGTAATTGCAGTTTAAAAAACTTAAAAATACATTTTTAAAAAAAATTCCCAGATGCTTAGCCCCGGCAGGCCGCCGGGCTTGCAATACACTGGCGGAAACTCTGATATTTGATTTCCATTGTAGAAAGAATGCCACAAGTGTGTTCAGCTGTTATATCTGCAAATGGTGGCTACTTTGATGAGTCATATATATTACTCTGTCTTGGCAGCTTTTGCATGTCTGTTACACCGTGTGATGAGTGGCCACCCCCAGTCCTGCATCACTATATATATATATATATACAACCCCAATTACAAAAAAGTTGGGATGGTAAATGAAATGCAAACAAAAACAGAAATCAGTAATTTGTAAATTAACTTTGACTTCTATTTAAACAAAAACAGTAAGAAGACAAGGTATTTCATGTTTTACCTAATTGTTTTTTGAAGATATACTTTTATTATGAAATTTATGCCTGCAATCCATTCCAAAAAAGTTCGGACAGGGGCAATTTAGGACTAATGACGATGTGACCAGTTGAAATATCACAGTGATGTGATACAGGTAATGTTAAACAGGTGAGGCAATTGTGTTGTAGTATATAAGAAGTCTTCAAGAAAGGCCTAGTCCTTCATAAGCAAGAATGGGTCGAGGCTCGCCAATTTGCCAACAGATGCGTCAGTGAATAATCCAGCACTTACAACGTTACCCAAAGACAAATCTTTAGGATTTTGGGCATTTCACCCTCTACAGTGCACAATATAATTAAAAGATTCAAGGAATCTGGTCAAATCTCAGTGCGTAAAGGGCAAGGCCGAGAGCCACTTCTGAATACGCGTGATCTCTGATCCCTCAGATGTCACTGTCTTAAAAGTCATCATGCATCTGTGATGGATATTATGACATGGGCTCGGGAATACTTCGGTAAACCTTTCTCAGTCAGCACCATTCGCCGCTTCATCTACAGATGCAAGTTAAGGCTTTATTATGCAAAGCAGAAGCCGTACATCAACACTGTCCAGAAGCGCCGCCAACTTCTCTGGGGTCGGTCTCATCTGAGATGGAAAGTAGCACAGTGGAAGCGTGTTTTGTGGCCCAACAAGTCAACATTTCAAATAGTTTTTGGACAAAACAGCCGTTGTGTCCTCCGGGCCAAAGAGGAAAAGGACCATTCAAGCTGTTATCAGCACCAGGTCCAAAAGCCAGCGTATGTCATGGTATGGGGGTGTGTCCTTGCCCATGGCATGGGTAACTTGCACATCTGTGAGGGCACCATTAATGCAGAAAGATATGTACAAATTTTGGAGCAACATATGCTGCCATGCAGATGCCGTCTTCTCCTGGGACGTCCCTGCATTTTCCAGCAAGACAAGGCCAAACCACATTCTGCCCGGATCACAAGTGCTTGGCTGCGTAAGCAGAGATTGCGGGCGCTAGATTGGCCTGCCTGCAGTGCTGACCTGTCTCCGATTGAGAATGTGTGGCGCATTATGAAGTGCAAAAAAAGTCAACGAAGGCCCCATAAAATTGTGCAACTGAAGACCTGCATAATGGAAGAATGGGAAAATTCTGCTTGCTAATCTTAACCAACTGGTGTCTTCAGTGCCCAAATGCTTAATAAGTGTTATTAAAATAGATGGTGATGTTACACAGTGGTAAACACTCGACTGTCCAAATTTTTTGGAGCGTGTTGCAGTCATCAGATTTTAAATGAATGTATATTTTCAAAAAACAATTAAATTCACAAGGTAAAACATCAAATAATGTTCTGTTGTAGTGTTTTCAATATAGTACAGGGTGAATAGAATTTACATGATCACTTTTTGTTTTATTAGCATTTTCCATACTGTCCCAACTTTTTTGGAATTGGGGTTGTATATATATATATATATATATATATATATATATATATAGAGACAAAGAGAATTAACTGTGGATAAACTCCAGTACTCACCTTGCACTGCGTAACCCTCTTCAAACTTCAAGCTTTCCCACTTAACATGAGCGATGGTGACTGTACTGACCAATCATATCTTACGGTGGCTGAACACATTTGACAACAACACACAATAACTTTTGCACCAGTTACATTACTTTTGTTTGCCTGACCCTGAACCAATGAGTGACAGCGACTGTACTAAGCAGTCATATCTTAAAGTGGCTGGATAACATGTGACAGTCCTAAACAACACACATATTTGCACCAATTACATTACTTTTTTGGTTTATTTGACCGACTCTAAACCAATCAGGCTTGCTCGCTCATCAGCGAAAGACCATACTGTTTGTTACATTTTTAGTTCATGTACTCTGTATTTGCCAACTATCTGCATTTGGCTGAACAAGCAAGCAAAAACCTAGCTCATTAGCTAATGATCCCAAGGTTGATAACGATGGTTTATTTCACTAACCTTCTGAGACCATCAAAGTAGGCTCGCTAAATTGATAAAATACCAGCACCAACCTTGTACTCATTAGCTTATGTTAGACCTGTTTAGACCTGAAAATGCATCTTAAGTACACAACAATTGTGCACAAAAAATTACAATGGCAATTGAAGGATGAAACAATCAAAGAATATTTCTGAGGGGGAACTTATTTTTCATGAAAATATCTAATATAATATATATATATTGTGGCGTGGATCGGGGCATGCCCCCGCAGTGCCCCTCCCAGCCTGATGTGCATCAGCTCAAGCCCGCTGTTCAGGACCCAGGACAGCGCCACTCTGTGAAGCCCAGCCACAGGATCCTGGAGAGCGGCAACCTGGAAATTCCTCAACTCCCTTATTGGCACTCAACACACCTGAAGTCAATGAGGCGACACAGCTGCCGCTACTCCAGGGAAATGGGCTGGGAGCTTAAGAGGAGGCCTTTGTCTCCCTTGAGAAGAGGGGTTTTTGGGCTACAGCAGAGCGGCTAAATATCTGTTTCCTACTTTTTACTGTTTTGCAGAAGCCAGCGGAGACGCGGGATCACATCCCTCTTCCTGCTTTAAAGAGGGATCCCCTCAGCTGTCTCCTGGTCATCATTACCTTAATTTCAGTTACTTTACTTTACTTTCATTTAATTTAAATAAGAAACTTTTCTTGTTGAGTACGGCTTTGGTTTGTGTGCTTAATTTTTGTTTAATTAAAGAGCCCTGTTGGACTATTTTTCCCCCAAACCTCCGGTCTGTGTATTTCTGTGCTGCCCCGCCTGCACCGTCACGCCCAGTACGGTGCCACTATATATATATATATATTATATTATATGATATAATATATAATATAATAGCACATAGAAGCCTTATTTTGTCTCTCCCCATGTTAAGTCTATGGACATTTTTGGCATCCAAATTTAGAATTTTGAAGTCATTCAAACTGAATAAAGTCTACAGCCATGGAAATATTGAATATGTCTCAAAATGCCCAATAGAACGAAACATCCTGAGTCAAGATATGTTGGATTTAAATTGACTTATGTTTGCGTAAAAAAAGTCTGAATTCTTAATACAATTATTTGGGGGTATCCACAACACAGTAATGCTATAACATAGCTATACCAAAATCAGTGGTTGGCAAGTCCATGGCGATTGTAGTCCACCTGCGAAATGGCATTGGGATTGGTTATGCTACCGTGCTCAGTGTAATGTGGTCCTGGGGCATTCTTAGTACATAATCAAGCTACCTGATTCTGAGCTTCTTTATTTACATTATATAGATTAAACAAGAGTAATGTGAAAAAGAAAGTACACTCTTTCAATTATATGGTTTTAATATTAGGACATTAATAACTCTCATCTAGTGCTCACCCACTCGTAACAGAAGAAAAATCTAACCTCATAACACACAATTCTTTATTCAATCAAAATTAATCATTAAATATTATACTGAGTTTTCCTAACCATTTCTCAACCCTAGTCCTATTCAAACACGTTATGTATGAAAAATGTATGCACATGAAAATTGATCAATAATAAAATATTTAGCTTGAACATTAATCTTAAATATGTAATTTTGGGATGCCATATTTCAGTTTTTGGCCTATTGTTCAAGAACTCAACAATGGGTGAGAGCATATCTTTAGCAAGGCCGCGTTTACCCAATGGGCTACATGGGCTGCAGTTCCGGGCCTCCGCCACTAGGCCTCAGCGGTGAGGGGAATGTTTTTTTTATTTTTTTTTACAAATTTTAAATTTGTTTTGATATATATACCTACCCGCAGGATTGCTGCACATCTCGCGATATACTGCCGTTAATCTAACCAACGTAAACGTACAAAATATGTTGTCGCGAGAATTCTTGTGTCATCATCAAAATTCCGTCTAAAACAAACATGTCGTCAAGCGGAAAATTCGAGAGTGGGCGCAAAAAAGAGCAAGAAAACAACAACGAAAAGCAAGAAACGAAGAAGTTCTCAGTAAAATACCGAAGCTTACATCTTTCTTCAAAACATCGACGGATACTTAACAGCAACCGATGCAGGCTCCCACATCAACAACGCTCCCTTCCCTGACACATGCCCTGATGCTGACGATGATGCAGATTCTAACCCAAGTCCCGCTACACCAACTCAGTCAACCCGGCTGCCTTCTATACCACAACTATACCGCCATCACCAGGCAGAGATGGCACAGCCACGACATCAACCCTCTTAGCATCGAGTACGGAGTGTGGCACAGTGGGTAAGGAACTGCGCTTGTAACCGAAAGGTGGCAGGTTCGAATCCCGGGTAAGGACACTGCCGTTGTACCCTTGAGCAAGGTACTTAACCTGCATTGCTTCGGTATATATCCAGCTGTATAAATGGATACAATGTAAAGTGCTAAATAAAAAAGTTGTGTAAGTCGCTCTGGATAAGAGCGTCTGCTAAATGCCTGTAATGTAATGTAATGTAATGAGTAGCTACGCCTTCTCTGGAACCCGGCTCCGGAGACACTGATAACATCCTGACGAAACTACTCCGCTAGCAGGTGCAGGAGCCACGGTCGGGAGGAAAGATGCAACATGTGGAGCCACATCCACTGATGTAGCTTGTTGGGGACCCGTTACCGAAAACTTGCGTAGCTATTGGGCGAGCAAAGGAATAAAAGCATCCTTGTCATGTCAAAATAAAGACATAGCATTCACAGCATCAGAACGATCGTATAAAAATCAGAAGAGACAATTGAGTAAGACCTTGTTTTCGCATAATCTGCGTAATGGGAGAGTGTTACCCGTGAGTGGTTAGTTTATTCTCCAACAACTGGTAATGTATATTGCTTTTTTGTCAGCTTTTCGGCGGGACACCATCTGCCTTTTCTCAATCCGAGTTTTCTGATTAGAAACATGCTTCTTGTCGGACTGAAGAGTATGAGTAAAGCCAGTCTCGTCGAAATGCAATGCTCATCTGGTTCGCTCGCACACAGGTGCACGGAATTGACAACGAATTTAAGGAGCGCTGCGAAGCGCGAGGTCCTAAAACTAATTGTCTCCGTTATACAGTTCTTGTCAGAACAAGGTCTCGCATTCGGAGGAGGCGATGAAGTTCTCGGTTCCCCTAACAATGGCAACTGTTTGGGAATACTTGAGCTACTCAGCAAGTTCGACCCCTTTCTTGCCGTACATTTAAAGAAATATGGAAACCAGGGGAGTGGGTCTACTTCCTATTTATCCAACACTATATGTGATGAATTCATTGCAATTATGGGACAGCGAGTTCAAGCTGAAATTATTCTAATGGTGCAGGAAGCGAAGTACTGCTCTCTTGTTGTTGATTCAACCCCAAATTTAACCCATATTGATCAGCTAACATTCGTGATAAGATCTGTCTCTCAGGAAGGTCAAGTCTTCGAGCGTTTTTGAAAATTCCTGCCCATATACAGTCATACTGGTGAGTCTCTTTTTCAGTCTGTTACAGACGTGCTAAATGGCATGAATATTGATATAAATAATTGTAGGGGACAATGTTTTGATAATGCACCCAACATGTCAGGTGTGTACAAACGACTGAGGGCCCGTATTCTAGAAGTAAATCCTTTGGCTGAGTGGATACCTTGTGCAGCCCACTCACTCAATTTAGTCGGAGTGAACAGTGTAGATTGCTGCTCTGAAACAACCACATTTTTCAGATCTGTTCAGTCACTCTTCAATTTTTTCTCGGGATCACCCCGCCGGTGGAAGGTTATGATGGATGGACTTGAGCCCAATGTTAACAAATGCATAGAGACTTTAAAGGGACTGTCGGACACGAGATGGGCCGCTCACGCCCAGGCCACCAAAGCTCTCTGTGTAAACTATAAAAATATATTGAATTTGCTAATAAACATATCAGATGATGATTCTCAGAATGCTCTCATGCGTGACGAGGCGCGCTCTCTGGCTAACAAAATGAACCAATTAATTTCTTGTGTATATTGTGGAACAAAGTATTACAAAGAATTCAGACAAGGAGTACTATCCTCCAGAAGGTAGATGTGGATCTCGTTACGACTGTGGATATGCTGCGATCACTGTCAGATTTCGTGGCAGGTTTACTCGACCAGTTTTGAGACCTGGAGACGCAGGCCAAGGAAATGGGAGGAACACAGGAATACAGGTCTGTGGTAACTCGGCAGGCGAAGAGAAAATGGAGAGCAGATGATTCCAGTGCACCTGACCACATTCTAATTGGAGCTGAGAAGTTTCGTGTGGAGGTATTTTTAGTCATAGGGTGAATTCGGGTAATCTGGGACATTGGGTAATGTGGTACACCTAAGCTCCAGTGTGTTTATTTCCTGTTCTAACAAAATCTAGTCAACAGGACTTTTACTATAGGTTTAGCATGGATGTCATGTGACTGAAATCACACGACTTTATGGGGGTGATGTCACAGAAAGGGGCAGGGCACTTATCAATCAGGAAGCTACCCTGGGAATTGCATGACAAGGTCAGTGACATAGGATTCTGACAAGATTAATGTTAAGGATATAAATCTGTCATAAATGAGACAATGTTCCTAATTGTTATAAAATTATGTTTGTGATCTATTCAAGCAACAAAATATGCATTAAAGTGTTGAAAATGTGTTTTAGTTTTTTTTCTTTCAAACATTTTTTAGTTGTCCCACTTTATCAAATATGATTGAGAATGTGCGATAGCATGCTTTGGGTAATCTGGGACAGTCATTTAAGTTCTTCAAATGGGGGAAATATGCATTTAGGGACTTCCTGAAGTTGCATACATAGTTATTTAATGTTTATAAGTCTAATGCCGGTAGACGGTGTTCTGTACACACACACACACACACTCTCTCTCTCTCTTTATCAATGCCATACCTGATCCTTCTCTCTCTCTCTCACACACACCCACACACACAGTATTTTGTAGTTGTTCATCATGTACAAATGTGAGAGTCATTAGTCAGCTAAAATATGAAAATATCCATGACCTAAAATTAACTCACTGAAATGTATTACAGAATACAATGACACCACAGCATCAGGAAAAGAGAGGGCAACAGAAAGAGCGAGGAAGAGAGAGAGAGGGAAATGAGGGAAGTAGGAAGAAGCTAAACTAAGTGAGACTAGAATGAAGGGAGCTATAGCTGAGTACAGGGAGTTAGTGGAGGCAGGTAGCGTCCCTCAGCTTCGTTTTTTGGCCAGGGCCTGGCATGTTCCGAAGTCGACCCTTCAGCGAAGAGTCAAAGGCACAGGGGACCACAAGCACACAATCGGGAAGAAGCCCTTTATCTCCCAAGAAGATGAAAATGCCCTCACGGAGCTTGTGAAGACACTTGGGAAAAGGGGGTTTCCCCTAAGGATGAAAGATATCCAGAACCTCGCGTTCCAATTCGCTAAAAAAAAAGGGCTTCTCCGAAACCAAGCAAAAAGCTGGCTATGCCTGGTTTCAGGGGTTCCTGAAGCAGAACCCTAGCCTGAGTATCAGAAAGCCTGAGGGTCTTTCCACTTCCAGAGCAGCCGGCTTCAATTGCCCGGTAGTTATGAAGTGGTTCAGCGATTATGAAGAAATTATTAAGTCCCTGGGCTTAGAAAATGCGCCGGACCATATTTGGAACTGTGATGAGACGGGCCTGCAGGACCACTTCCTCTCCTCCAGGGTGGTTGCCGAGTTTGGGGGACCATGTTTCGAAGTCACTGCTGGTGAGAAGGGAGAGACCACCACCTGCCTTGCCAGTTTGAATGCTGCCGGTGGGTATGGCACCACAATGATTATATTCAAGGGCAAACGGCTGAAGGCAGAGTGGCTCCTGGGGTGTCCACCAAACACCGTGGTGAAAATGTCTGACAACGAGTGGATAAACAGTCAGTTACTTTTTGAGTGGGGGAGGCAATTCGTGTTGCAAAGCCTGTCAAGAGATGACCCACATCCACACGTTCTTCTGTTTGATGGACACAGCTCCCACGTTTTTAACGTGGAGTTTTTCAACCTAATGAAGGACAACAATGTCTATGTCCTTGGCCTACCATCACACACCACGCACTACCTGCAGCCAGCAGACAGGGCCCTCTTCAAGAGCTTCAAGTATTACTGGAGGCTGGAGGGGAGGGCCATCACCAGGGAGAGCGGGGGGAAAAGGCTAGACAGAACCTTGTTTTTGCCTGTCTTTTCAAAGGCCTGGAGCAAGGCAGCGACCCCTTCGAATGCCATAGCTGGCTTTCGGGGCAGTGGGATCTACCCGTTTAACCCAGCCCACATCGACGCTGCCCTCTTCGTGCCAAGTGAAACGACGGAGAGAGAGCATCAAGAGAGACCTCCTAGTGCCCCACCAACCCATCACCCACCGCAGCGTCTTCTGCAGGCAGCCGTGTGCCCTCCTCCCCTCCGTCCTGAGGCCCACGCCCTGCATGGCCCTGTGCAGGCAGCCGTGTGCCCTGCTCACCTCCGTCCTGAGGCCCACCCCTTGCAGGATCCTATGCAGGCAGCCGTGCACCCTCCTCACCTCAGTCCTGAGGCCCACCTTTTGCATGCCCCTCTTCAGCAGCATCATTGTCAGTGCCCACTGGCGGTGCCCCAGGATGCTGTACCACCTCTGGCACATGAGGTTGAGGTGGAGACGGCAGTGGTACAGGTCGTGCAGGAAGCAGCAGTCTCATTTAAGGACTTGGTCCAGGTTCCAGTCCGAGAAAGGCCAACCACCATCCGGAAGAGATCAAAACCGCCATCCATAAACTTCACAAGCGATGAACATTTTGCCTACGTTCAGGGGAAGGGCAAGGTAAAAGGGCCAAAGCCAAAGCCAAAGCCAAATCCCAAGAAGAAGAAGGAGGAGCCATGCACCATCTGCCGCATATGGGGACAGAGACGATCCCAAAAGCGCAGAAGAGTGGCTGTCCTGTGCGGTCTGGAGCCATTGGTATCACGAAACATGTGAAGAAGATAATGGCGTGATAGATGATGATGGGTCTCTCACCTGCAAGGACTGTTTGTTCCCTGAGTAGCCTCAATTTTAATAGAATGGAGAATTTAACCCTCTGGGGGAGCTCGACAAGATGAAATTAACTTTCGTTTCTATTTGGATGATTAACTTCACGTGCTGTTATCATACAGACGCAACAAAAACATTGACAGAAACCTTAGAATCGCGACTTTCCAATGCGCCCATTGGCAAATAATATGAATTGTTTTAAATGTTCTAAATTTGATTAATTAGATCATGTATGCTTCATTAAACTTTACTCATTACTATGTGAATTTCGCTCAGCAGGAAGTCCGCCCAAATCGCATTCACATGTTAACAACATTATAATTACTCTCCATAGAAGGAAACTAAAGGAGGGGTGATGCGAGATCCATGTGAGAAATGCCAAGTCTGCGAAAGCGGGATAGAATGTCAAAGTGTCGCCTAATTCACTTCTTTTGAGGTGAACATTTCGTTTAATTTTGGAAAATGGTCCGTCCGGAAGCCGACACTGATGAAGAGCGGTGTCATTTCGAACAGCGAACTGATCCAGCTGAGGATCAACTTCATGCGTAAGTATATTTCTTATGATCATATTGGTAAATATGTGTACTGTATTGCAACGTATCTGTGTGTTTGTAGGAATATCCAGCAATATGCGCGTTTGTAAATTCCCACAATACGAACGATTCGAACTATTGCATTTCAAAATTATAGGCTAGGCTCTCTGCGTCTGGTTGTGTTAGAAGTATCAGATAGACTGTATGTTCTTCGATCATATTGGTAATAAATAGCCCGTGGCCTGGCTAAGATTCTAAAACTGATGTCCTCGCACAATCGATATTAGCATACTGTAAGTTAATTCGGGAAATAGCAATATAATAACCACTTAGCTAAACAGACCTAGCCTACTTCAGATTGAGGCATTGTTATTGATGAGTTGCGTGTAGTTGAGCTGGAATAACAATGTTTATTTAGTTTAGCTAATGTTGTTTCGTTGATAGCTTGCATTATTTGTAAATGTGTGCTGTATTACTTTCTCTGTGTGTTTGTAGGAATATTCACTAATATGCGTGCTTGTAAATTCCCACACTACGAATGATTCTAACCATTGCTTCTCAAAATTATAGGCTACCTCTCTGCGTCTGGTTGTGTTTGTTTGGTTCTTTGTTTGTATATGATGTAACCATGTCACATTTCCTAAGTTTTGTTTTCATTAGTTAGTGGTTTGCCCCTTTTTTGTAAAGCACATTTAATTTTCACCTGTTGAAGGAAATGTGCTATATAAATAAAGTTTGATTTGATGTCACATTTCCTAACAATTTTGTTTTTATCATATTTACAGAGATGCTGATCAGGAAACATGGCCTAGTTCACCACTAGCTAAGAGGCAACGCAAGCGTTGCAAGAGTACACCAGTCTCATCTCATCTTCCATGCTTATAGTTTGCTTCAATAAATGTTCTGAAAATCAAAAGATGTCTTTGTTTCTGTCTTCTAAATGGCTCACTGAGTCTTTGTCTTAGTGGTGGGGAGGCATGCGGCCAGGTGTGAATAGCCTACTTAGCTGGCAGGTCGTCCTACCCAATGCATAATCATTACAGAAAGGCCATTTGCCCTCCCATTCTCACCTGGTGTTGAAAAATAGTAGTCACAACACTAACTTTTAGCAATGTATTTTATATTTCTCATTGGATTTGTTAAAATATTGTCATCTTTTGATACCCAAGACCTTGATGAACACATTTCAGTGACCAAAAGTCTTAGTCACAATTGTTCAGTGTGCTTTATTACAACATTCCTGTGCATGTTCAAAACTACTGTTTACAGTTTGTGTGTTTTTAGAGCAGTTTACAATCCACACATGATTATGACCTACTTACTGCTGCCATATTATTGTAGCTGAGTCTGTGCTGAAAACAAAGATATGAAACACTTTGGAATCACTGTATATAAAGTTGATGAAATTTACACAAATGTCAGAGCATCGCACGATCACCAGTGTGCCTCATTTTACCCTTAGACCCCAGAGGGTTAAATGAATAACCAAATGAATTACTTTAATCTAATTGTTGCTTGCTGTTGCTTGAATTTTAGTTGATTTTGTAAAATGTTATACAATTTTAATAGAATGTTTTAAATGAATTTAAATGAATTAACACGGTAGATCTGTTAATCCCGTGTAGAGATAGAAAGTATTTTTCCTGATATTTTCTTTATTTAGTTCTTTATGAAAAAATGTTATGACTTTTTTATATGTTTATATGAATTAATGAAATTTCTATGAATAATATACATTTTCATATTCAGCTTCCTGTCCTTGTCATTTTTTCATAATGCTTTTTAAAAATTGGTGATATTGAGCTTGGCATGCATAAAGTAAAGTGATTTAGGCTTTTTAAAGCCTAATACAAGTGTCCCAGATTATCAAATTCAGGCAGATTTTTTTTTTTGGCACAAAGAACACTAATAGTTGTGGCATGTCTCCTCTGGGTATGATATCTACATTCTTTCTTCTGGTGTGGTTAGAAAACATCTTAGGGATTTCAGAAAGGTCTAATGTGTCGATCTAATGTGTTAGATAGATATCGGAATAAGTCGCAGAAGTCAAAATTGCAATATATGTCCCAGATTACCCGAATTCACCCTAATTGACAAACTAGCAAGTGCTTTGCAAGCAAGACATAAACCCTACACAGAGACTTGTGACAATTTTGGCTTTTTAACCCATCTCAAGAGCCTGTCTGTGTCTGAAATACGCGAAGCAAGCCGCAATCTTCAGAAAAAATATAGCACCGATTTACAGGATGTTTTCGAGGATGAGCTTGTTCAGTTCATTAAATTCTGTGACACAACAACTGACGATCTGTCACTAAGAAACCTGATGGTCTTACAGAGAGAGAACCAACTCCAAAGTGCTTTCCCAAACGTGGACATTGAACTCCAAATTTATCTCACTCTCCCTATTTCAAATGCCACCAGAGAAAGATAATTTTCCAAGTTGGGCATTTTTAAGAAGAGAGTGAGAGCATCCATTGAGGAAAACAGGCTGAACGGGTTGACCATTCTGTCCATTGAGCATGATCTGCTGCGCCAGCTGGATTTGAAGGATTTCAGTAAGAAAAGCAGGAAAAAGGCCTTTTAATGACATCACTGGTGAGTCAGATTTTTTTAATATGCTAGTTTAAGTCTTGAATATTATTGTGTAGTTTATAAACAAAAATGACTACGATTCAGCGATACCCATATGCATTTCTCATACAAATAGAATTAGAATGTTGTTTTTCTTTTGTGGACTGTTTGCCGTGTGATAAAACTGCTCGAATTTTGATTATCCTGCCGTTGTGTGTTTGCAGTATGACTATAATTGGTGTTCTTTTGTATGGTGTTGGTGTGTATTTTCCCATGGCCTCTTTGCACTGGCTTATTATGGGGTTGTCTTGTGTTGCATATCTTTGCGTGTGTGTGTGCGTCGCTGCGGCGGGGGGGCCTCTGAGTTGAGTAGCCCAGGGCCTCAAGATGGGTAAACGTGGCCCTGATCGTTAGGGTTTAATGCTGGATAGAATGTGATATCTAGCTTAATCATTGTGAAAAGTTGTGTTCCTTTGGTCGTAAAAATACCAAGATTTAGTAGCCACACCCAGTGTGCCCATGTTCTGCACCCAAGTGCTGTGCAGCATTGATTCTGGAAAATAGAGCTCTCTTCTTCCTGTTTGTTTTGCAATATTATGCATGTGTGACATATATATGATGTGGGCCAAAAATTGGTCTTTAGAATTCCGGAAGAAAGGGTTTCTTGGTGAACGCTCAAGTTATATTTAAAAATATTCTTACTTCCATAAATAAGGACTTGAATTGCAGAACTGAAAGTAGTGGTATTGATAGTAGCACTGGTAGTGGTGGTGGTGGTAATTTTAATAGTTCTGATACTGGTAGTAAAGGTGGGGGTGATAATTACAGTAGTAGTAGAACTAGTAGTATTTTAAAAATTAATTAATTTTTTAAAAGAAGAAACATTAACTGTATCATTACAGGTACAGTATAGGCTAATTGTACCTATGAAATATATTATAGACTACCTATATTATCCTACCAAATCATAATATTGGCACACAAGATTATTATTATACCTGGTGGACATCTAATTTTTAAATGATCGCCTTTGAGAAACAGAAAAAAAAAAATCTGATCTGGCAAACGTCCTTTGTGTGACCACAGTATCTGTTTTCTCTGTCTTCTTTCCCCGCTTTGCCTCCACAAACATCAAAGGAAACAATTAAATGTCACGTTGTAGGTCTTTATCGCTGTACAAACCTGGGGTGTCCCAGGGTTTTCTCTTCCCTGAAAATTGTATTACTATCACCTTCTGGAGGAAACACAAAGCCCCAAACTACAGCATGGCTACAAAAAGCACAAAGATCATGTTCTTTTTTATTTTAAGTTGAACGCAATCTGCGACATTTATTTAAAATCAGTGATTGAAAATCTTAATGTCTATATAACAGAGGTGTTACAAGGATGTCATCTTTGGGTGTGCATTTGGATTACAACAAAAATGTTGCTTTTCCTAAATAGGGTATGTAAACAAGGGCGTAGTTTAATTTTCAGAAGGGGGGGGGGGCAACAAAAGGAATACAATAACAGCATCCAATTTTTGTAGGGGGGTCCGGGGCCATTACCCCGTGAAAAAAAATAAAATAATTAAACTCTGTAACACTAAACAAATGTCTCATTTGGTACTGTCACGCCGATTTTGATCCTGGCTGCAAAAATGATACAATGACATTCTAAAACAGCTGTTGTACCCGTTGAGACTTGCTTGAATTTCCGTTGCGGCGTCCGTTGCTATGCCGACGCTGCCAGCCTTGCTGCATTCTGCGGCGATAAAGATTCTAAGACAACTCACCAATTTCTGTGGTTTAACGGGTTATTTTCCAGCCTGCAACGGTGCAATGGTATTAGCAAACGGCTACACGTATCATCTAACTTGCGAGTAGTTGGCTATTACCCTGAAATCTTTTTAACAGAAAATAACAATTATAAATGCGATTTTATCCACGGAAATGGCTATACAGAAATGCTGGCTAGCTAGCTGGCTAATCACTAAACCAATGCAAGAGAGCTGGTAACTTAACCTCTTAGCGCAAATCCCCTAGTGGTCGGCAGGCCGGCGTGCCGAGATTACTAAACTCAGACATTCGGTGCTACTGCAACCAAAGTACGAGTTAAAAACAGAAACGCATTGTTTTAGTTTCATTAGTAGGATACACGACAACTATGCCGAAAACGGAGTTTCGCAGCCCCACCATTGTCGCTCTGGTCGTTCATTTAACATGCACCCCCTCCCTGCAGTCTCATCTAGAAAACACCCCCCACCCTTGACATAATGGACAATATTGTCTATCTTGGCTAAAAAATCGTATTCCGTCATAGCAACAAGATTAACCCGAAAATAGCCCTAAGATATGCCTACATACAGCATACAGCAGTGAAAATGCTGCTCACTGAATAACGAAATAAACGAGAAAAAGTGTTTTAAAATGATACCATGTCATTCTACAGTCAATATCTGGGACTAAATATTGAATAAATATACAACCTTACCGTTGGTTTTACGTGTAGAGATGTCCCTTTTGAGACCGAGTGGTCATATATTGTCTTGGACAATCCGTTTGTGAAATATACACGCATCTGTGATGCCTGGGTACCTTCAAAAATAGCTGTGCGTAATACCAAACCTGTTGTTTACGGCGTTGTCGCCCTTTTTTGTACAGTCTGGCTTGATTGACAATACATTTATTCAGTAGGTGAGAGTATAAGCTTTCTAACTATGTATAACATGTCTGATTTTGCTTTTGGAATCATGTTTTATCGGTCATCGTGACCGAAAAAATTCTTATCATCGCATTCACTTACGCATTCACTCTTGGGCTGCACCTAACAACGTTGTCAACGATTTTTCATAATTTCTTGGAAAATACTATATTATTGAAGACTTTTGTTTGCTGATAGACATATCTGACATCGTTTTCTGGAGCAAAACAGAAGCAGATAGGACTATCATTGCTTTACTGTCTCTGTCTCTATACTGAACACTATGTAAGTATTACTGCTCAAAATATTTTGGTTCGTTCCGTTGCTACTATAATATAACAAACTTGCTTGTGTCTGCAGCTGCAGTTCCTCGCTGCAATTTCTAACATTGAATATTCACAAAATACGCAATTTATGCTGTACTCTGTCAGTGTCTAAATAAATAATACGCTACGGTAAAGCTTTGAGAGGATGAATCATTACTTTTCTTTGACATGGATCCATTTGAAGACAATAACGGGTGAGTTCGTTTACTCTTTAAATCCGTCATTATGCTGAGAGAAATCGTATTCTCAATTTAATCTCTAAATTAACTGTAAGGTTAGGGTTGTAACTAGTTAGCTGTTTCGTAGGTGACTTAGTTAATGCACTCGTCTTAACTGTTGCTTGTACTTTCCCATAGACTGCGTTGTTGCTGTAGGACTTGTTTGTGTTAGTGTTAATTAGTTTAACCTACAGGGTCCAAGTTGGACTATGCGGTTGTTCCCTGCACTTGGAACGGTAGGCTACTGCCCTCTAGGGTTTTCGACACGCTTGTTCCTGATTATGGTTATATATTTTGTTGTAAGTCGCTCTGGATAAGAGCGTCTGCCAAATGCCTGTAATGTAGGCTACTGTAATATTCCGTAGCAACAAGATTAACCCGGCGTTAGCCCTGAAATATGCCAATACAGCAGTGAAAACGCTGCTCACTGAATAACGAAATAAACGAGACAAAGTTTTTTTTTTAATTATGCCATGTCATTCTACAGTCAATATCTGGGACTAAACTTTGAATAATTATACAATCTTACCACCGGTTTCACGCGTAGAGATGTCCCTTTTGCGACTGAGTGGTCATATATTGTCGTGGACAATCCGTTTGTGATTCCTGTTGCTTAAGGCGTTGTCGCCGTTTTTCGTACGATTTGGCTTCATTGACAGTTCATTTATTCAGTAGGTGAGAGTATAAGCTTTCTAACGATGTATAACATGTATGATTTTGCATTTGGAATAGCGTTTTATAGTTCAGCGCAACGGAATATTTTCTTATCGCATTCACTTGCGCATTGTGGCGTAGCATAAAAGACGATTCACCTAACTAAACTTTGTCAACGATTTTCATAATTTCTTGTAGAGTACTATTATTACTGAGGATTTAAGGGCTTAGCTAAGCCATTTCTTTGCTGATAGACCTATCTGACACCGTTTTCTGACGCAAAACAGAAGCGGATAGGACTTTGTAATTGATTTTCTGTCTCTATACTAGGCTACTAAACACAGATAAAATGTCATGTTGCTATGTAAGTATTACTGCTCAAAATATTTCGGTTATATACGTTCTTTTCGTTATATACGTTTCTCTGCAAACGCGCGAAAACACGCTGGTATAATAAAACAATGACGGTAAATATAGCCTATATATATAGTCCGCCTCATTCCGTTGTTACCATAATATAACAAACTTTCTTGTGTCTACAGCTGCAGTTTCTCGCTGCAATTACTATTGAATATAAACAAAAGTCGCAAATGCTGTAGTCTGCCAATGTCTAAATAAATAATAAGGTATTCTTCGCGCAGCACGCATGCTAGCAGGAATGTCCAGTTGATTTTTCGTTTCGTTTTTTTTTATGTCGTATTTATTAGGCTATATGAAATATGTATTATTATCCTATCTGTCTCTGAGGCGCTCTGAAATGTGCATTCTCTGCTAAGTTGAGCAATGGATTGGTATATGTGTCTGACGTACTGTTGCACAGTACACCGACACTTCAGCACTTTTTCGGTATTTAAAAAAAAAAAAAAAAAGAAACGGTTCGGTATTAGAATTTTCCGACGTTCGGTAGTTTTGCGTCAAATGTAAAAGCCAGGGACATGTGTCTCCCGCATTACCGATTGAGAGGATGAAAAGTTATGATTTGTCAGAATCTTCGCTAGATGGCAGTAGCAACTAAGGTTGGCAAGTGAGGTGACCTGCGCTTGTGCATTTTTTCGTGGTTGATACAGCGCAAGCTTAGACTCAGTTCACTTCAGTAGCAATAGCTGTTCTAATTTGTAAATATTTTATTATAGGAAGATGCTGTATTGTTATTGAAATGTGCTGTTTTTAGATCTATTTTAAAGTGAAAGACCTGTTTACAGATTATTTAGTTTACAATTGTTACATTTTTGAAATATATTTAATATATTTTTCTATGGTTTAGTGCTGTAACACTATAGTCCTATGCTTATTGATATGTTGAACAGGCTTCAACTTAAAGGTTGCTAATAAACCGGGTTTTTAATAAACCGTGAATTCGAAAATGAGGTCATCCCTTGTGGACATTATGTTTCTGATCTATTAAGGTAATTTCAGTGTCGTTAGGTACCGAGTAGCGAATCAGTATCGTTTCAGTATCAATTATCGTGATACTACACCTGGTATCGGTATCAAATTTTGGTATCGTGACAACACTAGTGTGACGCCTTTTTTAGTTGCGGCGCAGAAACACTGCAGCTGTGCATACACGCCGGACCATCTAAGTGTTACGACATAGTAAAGGCCTTTACGGGAAGCGGCCAGGGCACATCCGTGGCGACGTAACTAAGTCATCCAACAGCGTCTCTTAGCACAAAATTGGCCATAAGTCATCAATATTTCATACGATCATCATGATATTCAGTAGATATGTTGGGTGAAGGCATATGATCATGAGGACAGAGCCATTTTAAAATCGTTCCATAGGGGGCGCGATGCTGCCAATGCTTGGACCCCTCCCAACGCCGCTTGCGGCTTTAATTTATATCATTTTTGGTCAAGGACTTTTTGAGTTATTTGACCATTTCCAGGAAAAGAATAATAATAATAATAATAATAGGGTTCCTACTTCGTAGGACCCCTAATAATAATAATACTAAGAAAAACAATAGGGTTCCTACTTCGTAAGACCCCTAATAATAATACTAACAAAAACAATAGGGTTCCTACTTCGTAGGACCCCTAATAACTAAAACCAAATGCTTCCTATAATTTGATACCAGTCATTCACATCGCTGTGGAGGAATTTTAGCCCGCTCTCTTTGCAGTACCACTTTAATTCGGACAAATTTGTAGGTTTCAGAGCCTGAACTGCTCATTTCAGGTCCTGCCACAGCATCCCTACTGGGTTCAAGTCAGGACTAGGCCACTCCAAACCTTTAATATTTTTTCTTTTGTAGGGGACATACCTCTACTTCTCATATGGGGCACCAAAATGTAGAAGATATACATCTATATCCTCATATGTGGCACCTGAATGTAATAATCAGTCACATAAAGGAAATATGCAAACTACAAATTGGCCATTTAAATTAATAATTAAATCATTATTAAAATTACATATTAATAGTTCATCTTAACCAAACCAAACTAATACCAAATTAATATAACCGATTCAGCTGAGAGGTGAAGGTATTCTAGGGAGTTCTTTTGATTCACAGTGGCTGACATAACATAAGATTAATATCAATACAAACAATGGAAATAAAATAAAGCTTACTGAACACAAAGTACTGAAAGGGGAAAAGCACAATTCCCTACTATAATGTACAACAAACTATGTGTGAGTGTGTGCGTGTGCGTATGTGGGGGTTAGCGTTGGGTACACATGCACGCAAGTATGTGAGGAGTGTTGTGTGTTCTCCTGCATGTGGTGCGCAGCTTGGTGAGTGCAAACTGCGGACACATGTTCGGGGAGAACAAAGAAGGATATCTGAAGCTAGTGGCTAAACAATAGTGCATGAAGTGTCATGGTTCTGTGTTCCTGTCTGTGTTTCCCTTGTTGGGCCGCCAGATGGCGGCACTTCTGTTTTGTGTCCTGCTTGTACCCTGTGTAATTGTATGATTGTCTTCAATTGTTCAATTATTGGTTCCTGATTGTCTCGTTTTCCCTTCCCTCTCTGTGGCCTGATTGTTCATGGTGCCCTCCTGTGTCTCGTCAGTGTCTGTTCTATTTAAGTTCCTTCTTCCTTGACTCAGGTGCTGGATCCTTGGTTGTGTGGTCATGTTTCTGGTCATGTTTAAGTTCATGTTTAAGTAGCTCCCTGTGTGTTCTGTTTTCCATGCATTTGTGGAATTTTGGATTTTCTTTGATGTTCCCTGAGTTTTGAAGATTACTTTGTGTTTTTTAAGAGTTGCCCTGCGAGGCCTTTTGTTCCCTTCTTTTGTTCTGGATGTGTCAAGTAAAGTCTTTATTTCAATTCCATTTTGGAGTTTTGAGTTTTTCCCCCTCTGCATTTGGGTCCTAACCCCCCACGCACGCACCCTGACATGAAGCTTGCCAAACAGATAACTGTATGGTTATCAACGTGCGTCAAGATCAGCATGCCGTGTTATGACCTGTTAGTATTTAAAATAGATCACATGTAGGATCTGTTCTGTGCCTTATGTTTATTAGAATATTTTAGGGCAGTGGATGGCTTGGAGTCAACCGTAAAAAAAAGAAGATGAAACAAGTAAAGTTAAAATAACACAGTAATGCATATTTTGTCAGAAGCATTACAGTTGCTAAGTTAATCTATATGTCCAGAGTTGCAGCCTTACTTGAGTCCTTTGGATTGGTTCCATTGTTGGAATGCTTCCTGATTTCTAGCGCGAAATCCATAGGAGTTACTTGTGGAAAAGGGTAAGCCATTTGTAAGTTCAGTTCCAAGACACACAGCTTGATCCTTGTCGCAGGGCACTTGCCTTGTGGGGCTTACTGGAACTGCAGGATTCTTAGCTTTTGGCGTGTGGCTTTCCATGGTACTTCTTCAACCACCACTTGTCAGGGGTTTGGGGGGTTAGGACCCAGGTGCAGAGTTAACAAATCAGGAGGCTCAAAAGGGTAAGTTTTAAATAAAGACGTTACTCTCAATAGTAAACCGATAACAAACAAAAGGCCACGAGGGGCAAATCCCAAAAACACAAATTTTTAACAACAGAAAACACGATGAGGAACTCAAAACACTAGAAAAAACAAAAACAAGAAAACAAGCAGGAAACTCCAAATACATGAACACAGTAATACAATTAAACACAGTGGGAAAGCAATGAGGGAAACGAACTAAATAACCTGAGAAGGCCAGCCATCATGCACCCAAAGAGAAGGATAATCAGACAACAAATTGAATTGAACACAGTAACCACTAAACACTCAATCTGCTAAATACAAACCAAGTGCGTTAGGGCCATATAATACCAGCTATAGCTGTTCGGCTTGCTGCTCAGTTGAAGAGGCATGCCACAGGGAGTGAGTTCAGGGCGAGCAACTCGGGAGAGGGTGGTGAGTCCCGAGAGAGTAAAATTGAACAGAGAGTGAAACAAAGGTTACCTTCGTTTTATTGAAGCGTCAGACATGAAATTAACAATTTGGCTTCAAAGCGCTCAGCCAGCATAGCATAGAGACAAGACAGAGCAGGAACTGTAGGCGGGTTAGCGGTGTGAATGTGTGTGTGTGTATGTCTAGGCCCCTCACCCCTCCTCTTTTTCACTAGATAAATTATGTGGCTTTCTTTTAGTTAAGTCAGTTTTGGGCAACCTAAGAAGGAGTTTGTAACAGTAGGATGTGGGAATCTGAGTTCTTCATCCAGATCTGGCATTGTACATTTAACCTCTTATTCTTTTGGAATATTCTACTGTCTTCTGGTTTTTTAATTTTGGTCTCAATTTTTTTTTATTTTGGTCTTTATCTGGGACAAAAGCTATGGTTTGGTATCTTCTTACACTAGTTGATTTCTTGTGTGACTGCCCATGTCTGTAACCTTTGTTAATTGTTTTAAGGTAGTTGAACCTTGTCTATAGATTAGACGTGAATATCTGTTGTAACTTAATACATTTCTTAATTTTCATGTGCTTGTGAATTGTACATTTTCATAAAGGCTGATCCAACAGTTTGCTCTGCCTATCCATGAATTTGGCAATTTAATTGATATTATTATCAAAGATATGAATTAACTAAATGGAAAAAAAAAACTTTTACATGTTGGATAAGTGAGGTGTTTTAACAGTTGACGCTCGTGTTCGGTATTGAGTCAAATGAGCGTGTTGACGGTTAAGACTGCTGGGTTCGGAAAATTAAACATTTCAATTAATCCTCAACTTGCTAACACAGGGCTCCAGACTAACGTTTTACATTGGTTGCACTGGTGCACCAGCACATAATTTAGGTGCACCCAAAATTTTTCACCGCAATAATACATTTTAAGTGTTACCTTTTATGTCAGTTCCCATACACATTGATAATTTCTTAACACATTATGTAAATGATTGTAATCAGGAATAAAGGTGCAGATAAATGTTTTTTCTTCATTTAAATCACAGCATAAACAAGAAATCGCAATAACCTCAATTGTTTAAAAAATAAACTTAAAAAGTGCTGCTGTTTAAAGTGCTTGACAAACTCAAATAACTCAAACAAAAGTGTGCGCTGCTCCCGGAGGAGTACAGGGCGCGGTTTCACACATACATGCCTTCTTTTTTTCCCCACCCACATTCAGCGAAGAAGAATATCAGGGTCAGAGCCAATCAGAGGCAGTGTAGGGGCGGGTCTTCGTAGAATGCGGGTAGGAAAAATAAATAAGGTCGTAATATTACGAAAATAAAGTCATAATATTACGAGAATAAAATCGTAATATTACGAGAATAAAATTGTAATATTACGAGAATATAGTCGTAATTGAAAAAAAAGTCGTAATATTACGAGAATAAAGTCGCAATTTAATGAGAATAAAGTCACAATATTTCAAGAAAAAAGTCGTAATATTACGAGAATAAAGTCGTAATTTTACGAGAAAAAAAATTAGAATATTACAAGAAAATCGTAAAATTTCGAGAAAAAAACATAATTTTTAGGAAAATATATAACCAGCAACCAACAAAACGGACGAGAGGACAGTCTAATGGCAGCCTGAGCCTGCAATTTCCTCCAAGTCTGTGTGGTTCTTTCTTCGGAATAGACATAGTTTCTTGCACTTTTCAATGTCCTGATACTTATGATAGTGTGGTGCTGATGTGCCAAAAGATTATTTCGTTATTTGTGAAACCTATACTAAAGTATAACTTCACAAGATGCTCCACCTTCCTCATTTTAACGCAGGCGACAGGCTGCTCTTCTGATATTTCCCGTCTAAAATAACACGTAGCCTAAAATTACGACTTCATTCTCGTAATATTATGACTTTTTTCTTGTAAAATTACAACTTTATTCTCGTAATATTACAACCTTATTCTCGAAATCTCAGATTTTTTTTCCCTCAATGTGGCCCTAATACTCCGTCATAACACACAGAGACAGACCTGCTAAATGTCAGGTGCACCGGTGCGACCAATGAAAATGTTTAGTCGCACTTGACAGATGTTTGGTCGCATGTGCGACCAGAAGCAAAAAGTAAGCAGTGTACCCAGTGTCTCCGAATCTATCCAAAATTTCAAAATTGTGCTTTGCCATATGTCTCAACATAATCATGGATTTCACTACAAATCAACTGTTTTGAATGAAAAAACTCACTTTTGCATCATTTTCAAGTGGGTATTATGATCCGTCCATCAGTACAGGGGTCTAAAATATCTAAGGGTCCAGAAACATAGCCTAAATCAATCCAAAAATGAATAGAATGATTTTTGTCTATCATCAAGTATATACATTTTTGTTTAAAATGAAACACTGATATCAGATAAAACAATAATGCAAACACATTGTGACACAATGTGGTACATGTATGATCTAAATGTGTAATCATTAACTCATATGTTTTTCTGTACTTTACTCTTTGTAATATTTTGTTACATGGGGATGGGACAACATTAAAACAATATTCCACCGTCCACGAAAAAGTTTTGCCGATGTTCCAGCTTCATGTCAAATCTGGTGCATGAAACATAAACATGACTGTGCTACCAACGAACGCTTATGCTACAGTGTGAAATATCCCAATTATAAAATAACACAAACCTATTTAGATGCTCGATTTAAAAAATTACGTATATAACTGAAATATTTTAAGTAGTAATACTTACATATCGAGGAAGAAATTTGGCATTCTCTTCCTCCAGAGAATCATTGCTGTTGCTTATTCGAGAAAACAATATCAGCTATGTCTATCAGCACTTAACCATGCTCAGAAGGCATCACAGAATGAATGCCTAATGCTTTTCTGAAAGTAAAATTAGACGTTATGCATAGAAAGCTTATACTGCCACCTACTGGATAAAATAATTGGCAAACAAGGCAGAATCTACTAAAAAGGGCGTATATTTATTCCTTATTTAGTCACAGATATTGATAGTAGAATGACATGACACAATTTTGAAAATATTTGTTATTCAGTGAGCAGCGTTTTCACCACTATTGACATGTATTAAGGAGCTTGTACACTGCCCAGACACTGCCCAACAACGATTAAGACAATTAAGAGGCATAGAAAGCTTATACTGCCACCTACTGGATAAAATAATTGGCAAAGAAGGCAGAATCTACTAAAAAGGGTGACAACACCAAAAACAGCATCAGCTATCTTGGAGGATACTCAGATGTCAGAAATGATTGTCTAAGACATCAATACTGACATGTCCTTCTGCATTCACACCAAATCAGGCAATGCGGCACCTTGCCGCAGGGTTGTGTGGCGGTGTGGGCGTGTCACTACATGGCCCATTTGTGTAACGTCGTATTGTGAACTTTAACCCCCCCCATTTCCTGTCCGCTAACTCGGAAAAAAAACGCAAACTGAAGGGAGCTTCTTGCTATTGTTATTTTGCTGCGTAGACTAACAGCCAGACGCAGACGTCGAAGCTGGGTACACGAAATAAACCAAGCGAGGACACAACTGGGAGAGTATCATCGTTTGGTCCATGAACTCCATAGTGCTAGGTACAATAAACTAACATGCAAGAACTGCTATATAGCAAATCTTTTATACAGCTTAAGTCCGACGTTCGGAAGTGATATTTAGCAAGTAATTATTGTTTCGGTACTCGTCCCATTACCCGGTACTGTCAAATCACGATGACGATTATAAAATTAAATCTTAAGAAATGAATCGTGTCAGTAATTCATCTGACAGTTGCTCGGTAAACAGCGGACTGCTACATGGTAACTTAAACAACTTACGTGATTGGCCACTGCAGCGTGACGTCGGGTTGCGTTCCGGAAAAAGTTGATTCTGATTCAACTTTCTTGCCGCAGGCTGCTGCGTTTTTTTTCGGCACCCCATGGGGTGAACCACTGCCACAGCCTAAACGCACTACCCCCATTCAAATGAATGGGAAGACTGCCATTTTTGCTGCACAACCCTGCGGCAAGCTGATCTGGTGTGAATCCAGCCTTAAGGAGCTTGTACACTGCCCAGACACTGCCCAACAAACCCAAACATTCCAAAGTTGGTAGTTGATAGTTGTTTTTAGAATGTTCAGAACACCAACTGCATACTTCCGAAACAATACCCAACAGGACTGTTGTAGACTGTGGTAACCTGTTAGCCTAAATTTTCTTATTTGCTTTTAGTTACCTTTTTCCCTTTTCTGACATGGAGGATGTGAAAGACCTTTTTAATGTGCTTCGAGTATTCATGGTTTGCATGACCTTGTTAGGCAGGTTAAGAGTTGTTAAGAGTTGTTAGGCGGGTGCAGGAGGGACAACGATTCAGAGGGGCAAGGAGAAGACTTTGGAGTCTTGGATACAGCAACATGAGAGACAGGGAGAATACCCTAATTTATGTAATGAGCTAAGGTTTGCAAAACCTTCTTGCTTGTTTCTCTCTTGACCCGTTCAATCAGTTACTGGCCATGGTTGCTCCTCTAATTGCTATGACTAACTAACTTCAGAGACTACATTTCCCCTGGAGAACTCCTCATGTTGACATTAAGATTCTTGGCTACAGGTGAGGGTTCTCAATATGCTTCAGGTGTTATATTCACACAATGCATTTAAGATAGATTGAAGTCTCAAGTAATCAATTAATATGGTGTTGTTTCAGAATTGGATGCACAACAACCAGAAAATTTGTACCTGAAACCTGTGTGGCCATTTACCAATTTCTCTGTGCTGGATATCTCAAGGTTTGCATCAGTAATAATTTATCATGAATTTTATCTCTGAAAATGAATTAACCCGTTCTCCTGAAGCATTCATAAATGCAATTTTCGCCTGGGTGTACTCTTAGTCTTACAACTTTGTGGCATCACGCAGCAGAGAGCTTATAGAATTATTTGAAGGACACGCGCCATCAAGACTATGTATCAAAACTTAAGAAATGTGTGAAGAATTACTCATGGTATACACAAAATACAAATAAAAATGCAACTCTACTGTTTATTTCACAAAATTCAGATCAGCTAGTGTCAAAAGTATTATACAAAATTCACCCCCAAACTCTTTCCCACCCCTGCAAAAAGAATTGTGTAGATAAAAAGTACAAAAAGTAGTGAAATTTTACAAAGGTTTTTCCAAGATGTCCCAAAACCTCTCCAAATTGCACATTCTGGATAATGTTATGAACACATAGAAACCACAAAAACATTTTCTTCACTCAAAATCACATTGAGAATCAATTCCAATATGTTTTTTTATGTTCAATGCTGAAATACGTGTGTTAGCTGGCAGGAATGAACTGAAAACGAATATTAGGTTGGGTTGAACGGACTTTGCTGTTGCTAATGTCACGGTACGGGTAGGGGGGACCCAAACGCAGAGGGAAAAAAAAACACAAACTCAAAAGGGAAAATTAACAAAGACTTTACTAACACGATAGGCAAACAAGTAGGGAACAGAGAAGGCCACGAAGGGCAAAAACACAAACTCAAAAACTATCTAAATAAAACAGAAAACAAGAGGAACTCACAAACATGGGCAGGGCAGAACACAGGCAGGTAGAGGACAAGGGCAGGTCAAACAGAGCACAAGGGCAGGTCAAACAAAACACAGGCAGGTATAATCGGTCTGAAAACAAAACACAAGTCAGAACAAACACAGGCAGGTACATACGGTTGAAACCAACAGATATCGGGAACAAACACAAGGAACCAGCACCCGAGTCAAGGGAACAGAGAACTTAAATAGACAGGGGTAACCAGACACAGGTGAACTCAAAAAACAATCAAACCAGAAGGAGGGGATAAGACACAGGTGGGAACAATGATGGGATAACGAGACAATTGAAACAATCATACAATTAACAGGGGGGGAGCAGGACACAAAACAGAAGTGCCGCCATCTGGCGGCCCAACAAGGGAAACACAGACAGGAAAACAGGACCATGACAGCTAATGTTACTGCTGCGAACGTCACCCACATATTGCCAGAGAATTCAGAAGCTTTGCAAAAGAGAGAGAAACGGTCTGTACCTGTGGCAGTGGCAGTGACTGATTGTAGCTAGAATTTGCAAGTGTGTTGTTCACATTCTGAATGTGTTAATCAATAAGAAATGATCCATTTGTACGTTTGTGAATTTGTAAAGATCTAAAAAATATTTGCACAAAACGCAAAAGCAAGTAGGTGAACAACTAGCCAAACTTGGTAGGTCTTGCTCAAAAGCTGTTGGATGAGTGGTGAACAGAATGTTGATGTGGAATAAGAAGAAATAAGGAAAACGCTAAACTCGCTTTTTCAGTGAACATAAATGCCCTTCAGTGGGGCCATAACTTTGTCTAGAACCCCTTTCTTTGAGCAAACGTCCACTTTATAGACATGAAAATGAACCCTCTAATTGAGTTCCGCTTTTTTCAAGCTCTTGAAATACTTCTGTCACAGCTTAAATGTTTTTCTCTGATCCTCCATAATTATATATACATTTTATAGCACAATGGCAAGTTGTAAGGAGAACTAGCTGACTTTTCAGCTGTGCACATTCACTCACTATCAGCATGAACTTCATGATGCACAGATGGCTGGCGCAGTTGGTGTTAGATGGCGTTTGGTTGGCATTTGTTGGGACAGTGTGCATATGCCATTATAGGTCTTTAAATTAGGACATAATTTAATAACACATTACAATTTTCAAAATGACAAAATCTGCTACAGTATGTGGCTTACTGTATGGTAAACAGATTTAAAAACCAGAATTTGCACTTACATTTATTGGCAAGAAACCTGTGTGAAGTAACAGCTCACGACACTTGCCTGTTGCTTCTGCAACTGAATGTTCAAAGAGAAGCCATTTGCTGATGATAGTCCACAATTAATGGACATCGCTCATAATGTAGTTGACAGGGTTCCAAGCATTCTAGGGCTGCATGATGCATCCCAATCCAGTTTTGGTTCCACCCTCATACACTTCACTTGCAAAGTTCACTTAGGAGGATGTGATGCACGTACCAATAAACCAGGAGTATACACTTGTGTTTAGTCAGTGGGAGGAAGCAGGGGCGGAGCGGGTCATTTGAATTGAGACCCGCTTCATCTCATCTATACTCAGAAGTTTCCCTTGGGAGATATGCCTGACCTTACTGCTGCATAAAGCTTTAATCAGTTGTGTACAGAGGAATGTAAAACACCAGTTTACATTTACATTTTTTGATTATTCATTTCTGAATACCAATTATCAATAAATGTAACCTAGCAAGTTTTGTGTGTTAACATTTATCTTTGTGTCATAAAATTGTGAAGCATTTAATATAGTAGTGATGTCTGGTGTGCTGTATAATAAGCACACACCAGAATGGTCCCAAAGGGTTGGCTATTTGCTTTGTAAAAGCTTACCTGGGTGTTAAAAACAAACAAAAGCAGCTTTCCTCATCTATTTGGACATTACCACAACTCACTTCACGGTAAGTTACAAAGTTGCTTGTGCGTCAATATTTATGTCTTTTTTCATGAATAAAGCTCCATGCTTCATAATCTGAGGATGTGGCTGGTCTCACATTACCAATGGAAATGTGTTTCCTTAATTAACAGTATGTGCCCAAAAAACCTGCGGATGCACATTATAGGGCATGGGTGTCAAACTCTGGCCCGCGGGCCAAATTTGGCCCGCAGTGTAATTATATTTGGCCCGCGAAGCAATCCCAAATGACTACTAGAGCTGGCCCGCCAGTATTATAGACAAATCAGGCGAAACCCGGAAGTAAAGCAGCGCCGCCATTACTGCGTGCCTTGCTGCCAAGCGGCCAAAACCAGACTTCGTTTTTGAAGCTCATTTCCAGGTGTTGTAGTTCCTGGTTGCTCACTAGCGCCACTACGGATGGCTCCAGTATACAGTGCCAATATTTGTTCTGGACCAATGAGGTACAGCTTGCGTCACTTCCGGATTACTGCAGAGGACTGAGCTACAGTAGGGGCTACAATCTGTGGTCACTGGGGTGGGAGGTGGCGTCTCTTGGCCTTGACATTGCGGCTCCGACCCAGAGACTGTGCTCCGACCACGGTCCACCTGTGCGAAGTCAGAAAATGCAGGCTTCCCATTTTGTAGTGGTTTCATTATAGCGTGTGCTATTTACAGCTGCACTAGACGACCATAAAATAATCCTCATCTGAAGTTTTGCGGTAGCCGAGTCATTTTTACTATTTCCTTTAGCCCACTTAACCAAATAATTAGTTGGCAGAAAGCGTAATCAGCTAACGCTTATTTGCTAGTATATGTGGTAGTCCAGTAGCCTATGCTAAAACAGTTCGCAACTTCGGCTACCAAGCCATTTGACTAGCTAGCTAACCCTAACCGGCAAATATTCCATCTGTCAAACGTGTTTGACGGCTTGTCAGTCGTGTACATTCCGTAAATGTCTACCTGGGTTATGCTGCACGAATGTGACAAAGCTAGAAGCTAGCAAGAAAATAATAATAATTAGAAATTCAATGTACATTATTTTTGTCTTTATGCAACAGGTGGAAAACTTGCTCTTCAAAGTGCGTTGTCATATTTACACGCCTGTAGATCAGTTATTAAAATACTTGGTAGATTTGTTAATCACCGCTGACAGTGTTAATTTTTATTCGGTAAAAAGTGACTTGCGAACGATCGGTCAGCTAGCGTCACCCAGCAAGTAAACACCACAAACGGCGATGGAGTAGTAGCAGTTAATGGCTCATTAACTGACTGTGGCGAAAACCTACGACGATAACTGGCTTGGTTAACAGCAGGTCTACCAGACAGTTATATGAAAATTAGCCTAGTCAAATCACCAGTAGTCTACCCATCTCTGATTGATTGACCATCAGTGCACTCGATGTTCTTCCCCTGTAGTTCATATTGCTAATGCGTGAGCTAACCACGGATAGCTTACCTAGCTCACTGGCAAGCTGATATGCTAGCTAAGCATATTCGTTTTGCCGAGAAACATAAATTGAAGATAACTGAACATAATTGTATTATTAATGTCATATATATAACGTGATTACATGACACAGTACAGTCACGGATGGAAATTAAACTCCGTAAACATTTGATCATATATTTTAAAACATAACGGCAGACAGTCAGCTAGCCTGAAGTTCGTTCTGCAATCGTTCGTTCAGGTTGATGAATGCTCTGCTGTTGTTTTGGCGCGTCAATTAGGACAGGACGCAGAAACGCAGTAGGACGTCCAAACGTTCAACAAAAAACGGACAGTAGTCATAGCGACTTCACGCTACAACTTTCACCGTGCTACCCCTTCCCAAAAATGGCGAAAAGAAAGGCAGAAAACCGGAGCTTTCTGGACAGGTGGGAGGAAGAATATCTGTTTACATATGTAAAAGACAGACCTGTTTGTCTTGTTTGTGGAGTCAACGTTGCTATAACTAAGGAGTACAACATTAGACGACACTATGAAACGAAACACCATGACAAGTACAAGGACCTGGACATAACTCAAAGGAGACAGAAAGTAGAGGAGATGAAAAGAAGTTTGGTTTCACAACAGAATATGTTCAAAAAAGCCACATCACAAAGTGAGGCTGCCGTAAAGGCTAGTTATATTGTGGCAGCAGAGATCGCAAAATCAGCCCGGCCCTTTAATGAGGGAGAGTTTGTGAAAAAGTGCATGATGAAAGTTTGTAACCTTGTGTGCCCAGAGAAAAAGCAAGCATTTTCAAACGTGAGCCTGAGCAGAAACACAGTAGCTGATCGCACATGTGATCTTGCCACCAATCTGTATGACCAGCTGATGGAAAAGGGAAAAGATTTCGTTGCATTCTCCCTTGCTGTGGATGAGAGCAGCGACGCATCTGATACTGCTCAGCTGTCAGTCTTCATCCGTGGAGTGGACTCAAATCTGTGCGTTACGGAGGAGCTATTGGGATTAAAATCAATGAATGGCACAACCACAGGAAAGGAAATCTTTGAGGAGGTTTCCAAATGTGTAACTGAAATAAAGCTGCCGTGGGATAAACTCGTGGGATTAACGACAGATGGTGCGCCAGCGATGTGCGGTAAAAAGAGTGGACTGGTGGGCAGGGTTCGGGAGAAGATGCGGGAAGAGAACTGTGCAGGTGAGCTAACTGTTTATCACTGCATCCTACATCAGGAATCACTGTGTGGCAAAGCCCTAAAGATGGAACATGTTATGACCACAGTAACACAAGTAGTTAACTTTATAAGAGCCAAAGGTCTGAATCACCGCCAGTTTAAGTCTTTTCTGGAGGAGTGTGGTTCGGAATACGCAGACGTGCCGTATCACACAGAGGTGAGATGGTTAAGCCGAGGAAAAGTACTGAACAGATGTTTCGAGCTGCGTGAGGAAATATGTCAGTTTCTGGAAAGCAAAGGGAAGGACACATCAGAGCTCCGGGAGCAAAAGTTTCTGTGTGAGCTGGCCTTTCTGTGTGACATCTCGAGCCATCTCGATGCGCTGAACCTGCAGCTTCAGGGGCGGGGGCGCATCATCACAGACATGTACGCTGCAGTGAGGGCTTTTAAAACTAAATTGTGCATGTGGGAGAATCAGATGCTGCAAGGAAACCTTGGCCATTTTCCCTGTTGTCAAACCATAAAAACGCAGATCTCTACCGCTGTGTTCCCATGCGCACAGTTTACTGAAAAACTCAGTGTACTTGGCGCTGAGTTTAGCCGGCGATTTGCCGACTTTGATGTCCAGAAATGTAGGTTTGAACTGCTCAGTAATCCCTTCGCAGTTGATGTGGAAAACGCACCAACCAACCTCCAAATGGAGCTCATTGAACTCCAGTGTAATGACACACTGAAGTCGAAGTATGATGCTGTGGGCGCCGCACAGTTTCCACAGTTCATCCCTGACACAATGCCTCAGCTGCGCACCCAAGCTGCTCAGATGCTCTCCATGTTCGGCAGCACTTATCTCTGTGAGCAACTTTTCTCCTCGATGAAGATGACTAAAACATCTCACAGGAGACGTCTGACTGATGAACACCTTCGCTCGATACTGAGGATTTCCTCAGCTCAGAGCCTGAGCCCAGACATTGATGAACTACTAGCATCCAAGAAGAGATGCCAGGTATCTGGCTTGGGCACATCAGATTAGATCAGTGTGTAGCAAACTGAGCAATAATTAACCTTTTCTTTATGCACTTTTTCTTGCTACTCCAAGGCATGGGCTTGAATGGTTGATTTATTATTGTTGTTTTATTTTTTAAATTATTAGCCTGTGGAAAAAGTTTATTTTGATATTTAAATCAGAAGGCTGCAAATAGAAAAGAGGCATACGATTTTTATTTAAATTTCATTTAATAAATTAATGCCATTGATGTGTTTTTTTATTTGAAATTCAATTTTGCATGTCTGCACTATTGTTATATATTGTATAGTAATAAGCGTTGCTTGTTCCATATTCAATGTTAAAGCAAAACTTGTTTGGGTCCATATTAAAAGGTTCATTTGTTCAATGTTGGCCCGCGACTTTGTTCAAGTTTTAAATTTTGGCCCACTGTGTATTTGAGTTTGACACCCCTGTTATAGGGCATTTTCATTTTCTGTAACAATTAGCCTCTGATACAATCATACCATATGAATGTGGTAAGAATATAACATCAAACTGTGTGTACCTTGATTTTAATTGTATCTGACTTGAATAAGTTATGAATGTCATTGAAAAAACTCACGACTACTGACATGTCAAAGCTGCTTTAAGTAAAATTTCATAGTGCTAGGTTTAATATTTTTAGAATAAATGAGCAAAATCCGAAAACATTTACGGCAACTGTTCTCCATAAGAATAGATCTTGTGAAAGAAGTTAACACTCGTTTTTCACAGACATTAAAAAACAGATACACTTAGCACTGCTGCAAGGGCCACCAGCCATGATAAATCAGCTGTAGCAGGTCATATGCATTAATTTCTATTCTCTCCTCCCATATTTTTGTGATCTATTGTCACAGTGCTCTACAAAATACATATGCATTAACCCAAACGCAAATTTTAGGGATGCCACATTTATCTTGTTTTACCAGCAGAACCTTAGTAAATTTGGAAAAATGCCATTTGTCTCGTTAGGGCCAAGAAAAGCCCTGCAATAAGGCCCTAAATTTGCCTTTTCAGTAAACTCGTATGCCCACCAGTCCACAGCACCCTTTTGAAGTGAGTCTCCGTTTTACGAATCATAATATAAAGCCTCTAATTCCGATTTGCCTTTTCATGCTCTTCTGTTACTTTTGTCACAGACTGAAACACTGAAACCTTTTTCTCAGACCCATCATAATTATAAATATATTCTATTGCACAATACTAAGTAGTTTTGAGAACTAGCTCCTTTAGTTCAATATTGTTTAATTTGTCATATAACTTAATTGACTTAAAAATAAACCAGTTGCTATTCAGTTAGCGTGAATACAAGCAGAGGCATTTTGGATTACAAAACATGGACATGGACAAAAAACATAAAGATGCAAGTACTCGGTGTAACAAAAGTGAATCCAATGTAAGAATATTACATATGGACATTTGAAATTTTCAGTGATTTATTTGGTGATCTGAGGTGAAAGTTGAAAGGGTATATGATTTTTTAAAATCTTAAAATAAACAAGATAGCATAAACGGTTCAAAGCCCTGACCCTTGCCTACACTGCTGCCAACAGGACAGCCCCCATCTACTTGCAGGACATGACTCGATTCTATGTGCCTGCTCGACCACTCCGCTCCACCCTAGCTCCCCAGTGGTGGAACGAACTACCCGTCCCTCTCCGAACATCCCCCTCACTACCCATCTTCCGCCGTGGCCTGAAGACTCATCTCTTCAGACTATACCTAGACTAACCACCACCATGCTGTATATTTCACTCTAAATCTCTCCCCCCCCCCCCCCCTCCTTTTTCATGACACTTGTTACATGTTGCCCCATCCCAGCACTTTTTGGTAATTTGTATTTGTCCTAATACTGTAGCTTATTCTTCTGCCTAGTTGGTTTTGCAGAGGTTAGGTCTGAATAGTGTTCACTGTGTGAACTAAACTGTGTTCTTGGATAGAAATAGCTGTACAAAATAAGTATTGTACCTTACTGAACCTGTGTTTAGCAGTTGTCTATGACCATGAAATGCACTTTTTGTACGTCGCTTTGGATAAAAGCAAATCTGCTAAATAAATGTAATGTAAATGTAATGTAATGCAACTGTAGAAAGTATAAAATAAGTTTATGATGTGGTTTAGGGTGTAATAACCAATTGGCGGTGGGGGAAGCCTTTTTTGTTTTACCGCCATTTATTACCCTGAGTGCTGATAAAGGACTGAGAGCCATTATTGACCAGAAATTAGTGTGTTGCAGGTGCTGAGTTCAAATTTGTGGAGTGTTTGTAGCCATTTTTTCATAAATTGTGGATCTTTGTTTTATGACAGCCCATACCACTAGGGGTCAGGAGGGTTAGTGCTACAGCATATTAAAAATATGTGATCTTTGAGATTAAATGCAATTTATTTCTTGACACTACTGTATTGCAATATTGTGTTTCCAGAAATGCAATAAATCTGTTAAAACACTGACTTGAAATCTGTGTGCTTGCATCAGAAACTGAGGTTGTTTTGAACTACAAATACTAATACGTTGGGCAAAAATGTTTCCTAAGCAGGGCAGTTACACCAAATGGCCACAAGATGTCAGGATAAGAACAGAAATGAAGTACATGCTATATGACCGAACGTATCTAGGACAATCAAATTCCAGATGATTCTGTGCTTCCCCAACATTTTGGGGATGGCCCTTTTCTGTTTCAGCATGACAATGCTCACGGGCACACAACAAGGTCGATATAGAAACGGTTTTGTCGAGAACGGAGAGTAAGAACTGGACTGGCCTGTACAGAGCCCTGGCTTCACTACAAATCAACTGTTCTGACTCAAGAAGCTCACTGTTGCATCATTTTCAAGTGGGAATTAGGCTACAAGCTTTCCATCAGTACAGTGGTCTAAAATCCAGTGGGGTCCAGAAATATCCAAAATCTCTCCAAAAATAAGTAAAATTCTTTTTGCCCATTATAAAGCATATAAATGAGCCCCTTATGAAGGTTTAAGATGAAACATTGATATCAGATTAAAAAATAATGCAAAAATATTGTCACACAATGCAATGTACCTAAATGTGTAGTAATTAATTATTGTATGTATTTCTATACTCTGTACTCTCAATATGTTTTTTTGTATAGGTATGGGACGACATGAAAACAATTTTCAACCGTCCACCATGTTTTGGCAATATTACAACTCTTATGTCATCACTGTTGCATGCATCACAAAAACTACTAAACTACCAACAAACTTTCACATTACAGTGTGAAATAACCTCTTTATAAAATACCACAAACCTATTTAAAGACACTCAATTTCAAATATAACTTAAATAACCGAAATAGTTTGATCAGTAATACTTACATAGCAATGATGAAATCTTATCTGTGTTCAGTAGATAGAGACAGAGACAGTAAATCAATGATACAGTTCTATCCACTTCCATTTTACTCCAGAAAACGAGGTCTATCAGCAAACATACGGCTTAGCTATGCCCAGAAGTAATAGTATTTTCCAAGAAATTACAAAAAATCGACGTTTCATCAGGTGCAGCGTCTTTTACTACTACCACAGAGTGAATGCGTAAGTGAATGCGATGATAAGAAAACCTTCGGTTACGGTGACATATAAAACGCTATTCCAAAAGCAAAATTAGACACGTTATACATCATTGGAAAGCTTATACTCTCACCTACTGAATAAATGAATTGTCAATAAAGCTAGACTGTACTAAAAAGTGCAACAATGGCATCCCTTTTGAGACTGAGTGGTCATCAATCTGTTTGTGAAATATACGTGCATTTGTTATGCCTGGGTACCTTCCAAATAGTTGTGCATAATAGCGCATGTGGTGTTTACGGTGTTGCGCCCTTTTTAGTACAGTCTGGCTTGATTGACAATTTATTTATTCAGTAGGTGACAGTATAAGCTTTCTAACGATGTATAACATGCCTATTTTTGCTTTTGGAATAGCGTTTTAAATTTCAGTGTAGCCAGAAATTTTCTTATCAGAGCATTCACTTACTTATTAGGCTATTACTATTGTAGACTTCTAAGCATAGCTAAGTCATATGTTTGCTGATAGACCTAGGTGACATCGTTTTCTGGTGTAAGACAGAAGCAGAGAGAACTGCATCATTGATTTACTGTCTCTGTCTCTATCTACTGAACACATAAGATTTCATCATTGCTTACTGCTCATAATATATTGGTTATATATGTTATTTTTGAAATTAAGTCTTTAAATATGTTAGTGGTATTTTATAATGAGGATATTTCACGCTGTAATGTAAGCGTTTCTTAGTAGTTTAGTAGTTATTGTGATGCATGCAACAGTTATGACATGAGAGTTGGAACATTGCCAAAACGTGGTGGACGGTTGAAAATGATTTTCTGTCGTCCTGTCCCCATATAAGAAAACATTACATACTGTAGAGTACAGAAATACATACAAGAGTTAATTATTACACATTTAGATACTGCATCGCATTGTGTACCAATGTTTTTGCATAATTTTAAAATCATCTATCAATGTTTCATCTTAAACCTTCATTAGGGGCTCATTTATATGCTTCATAATGGACAAAAAGCATTTTATTCATTTTAATCTAAGTTAGTATTGTAAATGGTCAAATGCCTTGCTTCATTTAAGCCATTTTTCAAGTCTCTGTGGTGTTCACATCTGGAGTTATAAAGCTTTAAATAGGGTACCCCCGAAATGGGCAAGGATTGGCCAGATTTGGCATGTGTGCTAAGGGGTTAATTGGTGCTTGCAGTTATTATTATTATTATTATTATTATTATTGCTCTCTCTGAGGGGATATTATGGGTAGGAGCCATAATAATAATGGGTACGAGTGAATAAAGAGCATAACTGTAGCATCACACAATTAAATAAATTAGATCAAAGCATGTGAAATAATATTGTTTAATGGCGGAGTTGTAACAGCCTGCAACTCTACAATTGCTCAAAGAGCAATGGGACACCGAGTAGTTTTCACAAAAGCATGAATTTGTGAATTGGGAAAGTGTATTACTATTGTTAAACCTGCCAAATATAAACAAACACTAAATAGTAAGAAATGATAGGGGATTAAACAATAAAATATATTAAACTTCAGCACTTGAAAACAAAAGGAACCTTTGCACTTACCTCGCACATTAGCAGCATTTACATTTTTTTTAAATGTAGAAACAAGCTGTTTTATCGGCCTGAGATTAGGTTTTTCTGAGAAAGAAATAAATGTGAAGTAACACTGACTGAGACTTTGGGCTTGCTGAATTCACAAATAAATTTTTTTTTTTTTAAAGCCATTTTGACAAATAAACGGTTGTGCAACACCAGCTATCAACTTTAACTGCTGTACTCACCACAGGCACCTCCTCTCCGTCCCCAGCTGTAAAACCTCCAGGATCAGCTTCAGCTTTAAATAAGAAGAGAGATAATTACACCTGATCATTACATCTGATATAAAGGACTATGTGATTGATAAATGTGTGTGTATGTGATTCAGTGGCGGGCCGTGTATTTTACACCTAGGTCTTCAGTGCTATCCTCCCGCAATTAAACCGCCTTCGAATAACCTCACCATGACACTAGGGCTATAGGCTATTGTCATTCGACGGAACCACCCCATATTCACAGTGACAGTAACCTTTATCGAGTGGAATAAAGTGATTTAACACAAGGCTCAACACCTATGAGACGTACAATACACTAATTGCAGAGACATGAATACAACGTGAAAAAAAAAGAATACAACGTGACTGAAACCATCAAGGATGTACCACTATTACGCAGTATGACAGGATGCTGCATCACAAATAAACATCGCATACCAAAGAAACAAGTGGTGTGCAAAACTTTCCTTTAAACTAATCATTGATCTCAAACTGTTTTAATTAATTTTCAGTGATTAACAAGCATGCAAACGATCTGACAAATCAACTGGAAAGTGACACACACATCTGATTAGTCCGATCATTGGCACGCTTGATAATAAAGGAAAATTAATGAAAACAGGTTGAGATCAATGATTATTTTAAAGGAAAGTTTTGCACCCCACCAATTATCAGCTCACCAGTCGCCGGTAAATTGTAAGATCACTGTCGAGTCCAACTGCCTTTAATTTTGTCTCGATAATCGTTTGTTTTACTACCGGTTTCGCAGTTTTCCCTAGCCAAGTTGCAGCAGCATGTTTTGCCACTCAGTCCGACTGAGGGGTTCGTATTCCGGTGGGAAAGTGACGTCAGTGCATACCCTCTAACTGGCCCTCCGATCACACCACACGAAAATGCTGACGTAGGCGGCTAGGAAGGCCAGCTAGACTCGAAATATGATTGGTTAAAGAACATGACAATCAACAACATCGTCCATAGAGACAGAGCGAAATTAAGTTCCGCCCACACCGGAGGGGAAAACAATTCATCGCTCTCCATTGACTTTGTATTGCGTGAAGGTGCCTCCTTGTCACTTTTATCTGCTAGCAAACAACAGAAAAATGCCTAAAAGCTGGTGTGTGGTGGGATGCACTACCAACTGGATAAAGAACCAGAACTAAGTTTTTATGAGCTGCCGAACCAAAAAACCTGTCCTAACATTGGAGTCTAGTGGCGTGTCAGCTAGCAAGCTAGCTACAGGCTACAGTACATTACTGTCATTCGAAATAAGTTGGAGCTACAGGCATTTTGTTAGCGTTTCAGCCCTTGGTTGCATATTATGGCGCCGATTGTTTTCCCCTCCGGTGGGCGTGGTTTTCATAATATGACGCGTTGCGCTCTGTCTCAATTTGCTTTAACAGCAGAGGGGATTCACTCGAAATTCTGAAGACCTCAGGGTAGATTTTTCACCCGGAGACAGCACAGGTGGAAAATCTGATTGGATAAAAGCTCTAATTTATATGAGCTGCACTGGAAGCAGCGCAACTGAGGGAGAGAGTAGCAATGAAAGACGTTAATATACTGATGGGAACGAACTTTGTAGAATACATACAGCATTAATGAAAATATTGGATTGGATTTGCCAACTTTAGACTAGGTTAAGCACAGGTGGAAAATCTGATTGGATAAAAGCTCTAATTTATATGAGCTGCACTGGAAGCAGCGCAACTGAGGGAGAGAGTAGCAATGAAAGACGTTAATATACTGATGGGAACGAACTTTGTAGAATACATACAGCATTAATGAAAATATTGGATTGGATTTGCCAACTTTAGACTAGGTTAAGTTATCCTATAAGCTACTAGCCCACAAGCAAGCTAGTCTAGCTAATTATGGTTAACGATAATTAATGACAATAGCCTCTTTGTCAAGCAAGACAACTTACAAACAGGCAATGTTTGAAGCATGTCGCTAAGATGAGTGATGTTGTAAGTGTCCCCTTTTCTTTAGTAATGCCAAGGACAGTAGTCCGTTTGTTTTAAATGGGTGGTAGTGGCAAGCTGCTAATTTTAAAAATGCAAAAAAAAAATTAAAAAATGCAGTAGCCTGCTTTTGCATGTTATTGATTACTCAGAACGTAAAAAGGGAAATAGGACATGAGAAGAAACACTGAAAAAAGGATTGGTTGACATTTAATTGTTTTCGTTAGTAATGTTTACTTAATTGCTGTTAAAACCAAACAAGTGTTTCCGCTATATTGCTGGGCTTACATTGGTTACTTCAGAGAAAAAATATGTTTATCTTTTCAGTTTACCATTAGGTTTGATATTTATTTATTAATGTTCATTTATTTTATTTATTTGTTTATAATATTGCATGTGCTTTGTGTTTAGTTATTCCTGTTCCTGGAATAAAGGTAAAAACATTGAAGACTAAACTGTATGGAATGTCTGTGTGAAATGCTCTTGTAGTGTTGTGGGGGATACTATCTGTAGAGCATGAACATGTCTGGATAAGTTTATTGGGTCCAAAAATGAATGACGTATTACTAGGGTTGAGCCGAATACTCGGATGAAACGAGTATCCGCTACGGATAATGTACTTTTTACGAGCACGAGTACCATCCGAGTAAAATGTGTCAATTGTCAAATTGTCAAATGTGTGCAATTCTCAGATTCGGATCAACACATTATTCTCACCATAGCTAAACACACATTTACTGGACATTCACACGTAAGCACATATTACTGATTACAAATGGACATTTCTAGCTTCTAGCTTGCTACAGTAGGGCTAACTAGCCAGTTAACTAGCTGCTACAGTGGGCTAACTAGCCAGTTAGCTAGCGACTACATGATATAAGCATGTACTTGTATTTCCTAACATTTAGCAATCTCATACACACACTCTACTATCATCATTGACATCCTAGAATTCTTATGCATCTGTACTGTACTAATGCAATATCACTTTTGTGCAAATTTAGACGTCGTCGCAGATAGACAACATTGTCCATTATGTCATGGGCTCTTGAGATCGGTTAAAAAGCCAAAATAGTCGCAAGTCTCTGTGTAGGACTCATGTCTTGCTTGCAAAGCACTTGTTAGTTTGTCAATTATGACTAAAAATACCTCCACACGAAACTTCTCAGCTTAAATGAGAATGTGGTCAGGTGCACTGCTCTCCGTTTTCTCTTCGCCTGCCGAGTTACCACAGACCTGTATTACTGTGTTCCTCCCATTTCCTTGGCCTGCGTCTCCAGGTCTCCAAACTGGTCGCGTAAACCTGCCACAAATCTGACAGTGATCGCAGCATATCCACAGCCGTAACGAGATCCACATCTACCTTCTGGAGGATAGTACTCGTTGTCTGAATTCTTTGTAATACTTTATTCACAATATACACAAGAAAGCTGTCTCTAATCGGTTCATTTTGTTAGCCACAGAGCGCGCCTCGTCACACGTGACAGCATTCTGAGAATCATCATCTGATATGTTTATTAGTGGATTCAATATATTTTTATAGTTTACACAGAGGGCTTGGGTGGCCTGGGCGTGAGCGGCCCATCTCATATCCGACAGTCCCTTTAAAGTCTCTATGCATTTGTTAACATTGGGCTCAAGTCCATCCATCATAACTTTCCATCAGCGGGGTGATCCCGAGAAAAAATTGAAGAGTGACTGAACAGATCTGAAAAATGTGGTTGTTTCAGAGCAGCAATCTACACTGTTCACTCTGACTAAATTGAGTGAGTGGGCTGCATAAGGTATCCACCCAGCCAAAGGATTTACTTCTAGAATACGGCCCAGATGAGCATTGCAGTTCGATGAGACTGGCTTGACTCATGCTCTTCAGTCCGACAAGAAGCATGTTTCCAATCAGAAAACCCAGATTGAGAAAAGGCAGATGGTGTCCCACCGAAAATCAGACAAAAAAAGCTATATACATTGCCAGTTGTTGGATAATAAATTAACCACTCACAGGTAACACTCTCCCCATTACGCAGATTATGCAAAGTCTTACTCAATTGTCTCTTCTGATTTTTATATACGATCGTTCTGATGCTGTGAATGCTATGTCTTTATTTTGACATGTCAAGGATGCTTTTATTCCTTTGCTCACCCAATAGCTACGCAAGTTTTCGGTAACGGGTCCCCAAAAAGCTACATCAGTGGATGTGGCTCCACATGTTGCATCTTTCCTCCCGACCGTGGCTCCTGCACCTGCTAGCGGAGTAGTTTCGTCAGCAGCACTGGCAGTGCTGATGTTATCAGTGTCTTCGGAGCCGGGTTCCAGAGAAGGTGTACTCGATGCTAACAGGGTTGATGTCGTGGCTGTGCCATCTCTGCCTGGTGACGGCGGTATAGTTTCCAGAGAAGGCAGCCAGGTTGACTGAGTTGGTGTGGCGGGACTTGGGTTAGCATCTGCATCATCGTCAGCGTCAGGCCATGTGTCAGGGAAGGGATCATTGTTGATGTCGGAGTCTGCATCGGTTGCTGTTAAGTAATCATCCGTCGATGTTTTGAAGAAAGAAGTAAGCTTCGGTATTTTACTGAGAACTTCTTCGTTTCTTGCTTTTTGTTGTTGTTTTCTTGCTCTTTTTTGCGCCCCACTCTCAAATTTTCTGCTTGACGACATGTTTGTTTGTTTTAATAATTTTGATGATGACACAAGAATTCTCGCGACAACATATTTTGTACGCTTACGTTGGTTAGATTAGCGGCAGTATATCGCGAGACTTGCAGCAATCCTGCGGGTACGTATATATGTCAAAACGAATTAAAAATTTGTAAAAAAAGAAAAAAAAAACATTCCCCTCACTGCTCCCCCTAGTGGCGGAGGCCCGGGACTGCAGCCCATGTAGCCCATTGGATAAACGCGGCCTTGGTGCCGACCACTAGGGGCTTTGCTAAGACATTAAAATACCAACTTCCGGCTATGCCCCGTCCACTTCCGGTTTGAGCCCCGCCTATTCTGAGTACGGACACGGATATGGATAATTTTGTTGGTTGAACAGATACAGATACAGATAATGGTGTACTCGCTCATCCCTACGTATTACTTTAAGGAATTATGTTTCAGAAGACCCAAAACAGGGCCCATATTATGAACATAGTGTGTGATTATGAACACGGTGTCGTATGGCAATATCAGGATGAAAATAGTGGGGATGGTACGTGGGGGGTGGAGGGTGCCCTTTTTTCAACTGCCCCTGCCCCCAAAATGTCTGTGCACAGCCCTGCCTCTGGAGAAGCATCTATATTGGCAAACCCCCCCCCCCCCCCAAGACCATATCTAAGACTAGAAACAGGATGGTTATATGTAATAAAATGAATAACCACTTTTTGGTTGTTCTCCCGTCTTGATACTACTCCAGTGCTCACTGACCTTTTGTTACATTACATTACATTACATTTATTTGGAAGGCGCTTTTATCCAAAGGGTACGTACAAAAAGTGCATTTCATGGTCATAGACAACTGCTAAACACAGGTAAAGGATTGTTTTAAAGGATGCTTAGTCTTTCACACACACCCTAGCCCATAGGGACATTTAATAATATATATCACAATAAATATATCACATTTTTGGTCTTACAATTGATCGCCTTTTATATCAGTCTTTTTCACCTGTATGTGGATGGTTGAAAAACTACACAAAGGTGAAATTGCACTGACACAGGAACCATTTTCGTCTGGCATCTTGTCCAAGGTACCTGTCTTCCGTGGGGGCAAATCTGCCCTGACCAACCTGTCTTTTTAATTTTGTTGTCTCTTCAAAAGTTGTGGCAGAAAAATGTCAGTTTCAATTATGTGCCAATGTTTCTTAATTTATTTAAATTTCACCACCAGGGGTGATGCATGTAACAGGATGTGTGGGAGAAGAATTACTCTGGGTGGTATCACAAACACTTTCTGCCTAATGTTTAGCTTGTTGTAGCCAATCCTCTCCGTATCCTCTATCTCTAAACCCTTCTAAAAGATTGTTGGCTTGTCATCATATCATTCATCTGATTTGCAAATCCTGTGGACCCTATATACACCATAGGGGGGTCTAGAGTCTGTGGTTTGGTTTACTGAATGGCAGAGATCTGAGGGCCTACTCAGCACAAACAGTTTCAAAGTTCTAGCTGAGATTGTACTTAAAGAAAACTACAAATCCTGGTACATGCATCAGATGTTACTCCCCCTTGGTGATGAATTCAAAAAAATTAAGAAACACTAGTAAGTTACTGAACCTGATATTGTTCCACCACAACTGGTTTTTAACTTTGCACCCTAAGGGGTTCTTGGCCGTTTTTCATTACCTTTATTTATTTATTTATTTTACAGTTTTTTACATGGTCATTAAAAAGAAGCCCCAGGTATTGCATACCAGTTTTAGCAGAAGTCTCTTGGCTACCCAAATCTACCAAAAATTCTACTTCCAGGAGTTTGATAATCAGATATAACAGTTCAAAGTAAAAAAAATTCATTTTATGAAAAAAATATGTTTTTGTAATGTATTTCCAAAAGTACATGTCACCACTCAATAAAAACATCCTGCAATGAAAGTCTAGGGTGTATGTAGAACCCACAACAAATATCATGTCAACAGAACTTACCATTGCCTTAAAATATGGCATTATGTACATGAAGTGCCAGGTGCCTAAGAGAGCCTAGCACCAGAAGAACTCAGGACCTAAACATGTTGATGTAAATGTTTTTATTCCGAAAGCACATTTGAAATACAAAAAAAAAATTAATATAACGCACACCCAAGGACTGTATACCATAAATAAAAATAAAATAAAATATATTTAACTGATAAAAATGATTAAATAATTGTTACACAGAATGAAACACAATATTGCAAAAAAAGTTCCAAAAGAGCTTCACTGCAAGATTGCCAAATTACATGTTCCACATCACAAAACATGCCCTGACTTTGCGGATACATAGGGTTACCCCACAGGGCACACATTCCCTTAGTGTCTTGCCGTTTGCCTTGCCGGTAGCACAACTTACAGCGTTTTCAGCTGCATTGTCTGGACTTGACCAGACTGAGGTCTAGAATCTGTGACACCAAGCTGTTCTGTGATGAGCTTTCGCCTCTATTGCCAAAGTGTGAGTCCTTTTATGCCTTGTGTCTTGCTGTCCTTTGTGAACAGCAGGAATGAATTCACTACAGCAATGTCCAAGAAATGAAAAAAGAAGGTCTTGTACCATTTGTAGGTCTTCCTCTTTACACTGTAGCTATGGATCCGCTGATATGATCAATCAACACCACTAAAGAATTTATTGTAGTCTTTCACAGCTGCAGGTATATGGTAATCACGGATTTCCCATGTTCATTTTGAGTCCGCTGGCTTCTAGGCACAATGTCCCCTGCATAAGCCTTATGCAGGGTGGAGCATATGCAAACTTCTTTTGTTTCCAGCCATTTCAAACAACAGTGGGCCCTTCCTTATCCACCTCAGACTGCCTGGTGCAGATATTTTGGAAAGTTTATTTTCCTGTGTGGCCGGAAATCCAATCTTGTTTTCACGGATGGTTCAACAGGCTCCAAACTTCATCTTGAAAAGGTCAGTGAAAAGCCCTGGACTGGTATAGACGTTATCACAATACAGGTGATAACCATAGCAAAGGTAATTGTTGTTCAGGAGTTTCATAACTGAGTCATAAGTGAGGCCACAACCAGTCTGATAAATGTCTGCCTATGGCCTGTGTACACAGGTGTAGCCGTAAGAAGCAGCTAATACAAACAATTTTAAGCCCCATTTGGTGGGCTTGTTCTTGATGTTTCATCCCTATTTTGACTTTTGTATGCACCATCCTCTCATCAATTGAAAGTTGTTGCCAGGGATAATAATAGGCCTTTGTGGCAAACACGCCTGCCACAGGCCACCGAAGTGGCTTTCCTTGGGGCCCTCCAGCACAGAGACACAGGGAGATGATGTTAAAACAGTCCACATTTATTCCACGAGGGTTTGGCAAGATGGTATAGCCAAATGAGCAGATGTAAAAACCCTGTCATGACAGAGAGCTGCCTGGTGTGGGTGGGGATGGCAGATTTAACCTGTGCGCAGTGATTACCTCACTACGCACAGGTGCAGCCACTCCTGTTCCTGGGTCCAATTAGCCTGGCCAATTATCTAATTCTTCACCAATTATCCAATTGGCCAGGTCTAATTAGCTCGACCCAGGGCAGGTGTGGCTGCTTAAACCAGCCATCCCCACACCACATACCCCCAACGCCAAACTGAGGCCTGGGAGAATCACTGGCCGAAGCCTACCCCCCCCCCACCCCTGCACTCCCAACAAAGCAAGACAAATAAAAATAAAAACTCTAAACACGCTACAAAAATTAAAAAAAAAAAAAGTCAGGGTGGGTGGCCCCGGAACAGTCCAGTACATGCGATGACCCTCCTTCGGACGACAAGGCAGCCCTTCTTCCTCCTCCCTCCTGGAGCACGGGAAGTCCTGGGCTGCTCTGCTGGCTGGTGGGGGCGTCACCGGCTTGGGCTGTTCCAGGGGCTGTGGTGGGGTGGCTGGGCTGGTGGGCTGGTGGACTGGCCTTGTGGTGCTGGGGATCAGGAACCCTCGTGGCTGTGGTGGCCGCCAGTCGGCTCTGCTGGCGGGCGGCTGCAGGCTTATCCCCTCATGGGCTCCGGGCAAACCAACCAGGCCAAAACAAAGAACTAAAAACGACCAAACGGACGAGAAAGGAAGCAAAACGGCGCGGCCACCGCTCGTGCGCCGCCCGTGGCTGACCCGCCTTCCCGGCCAAGTCCAGCTCACGGCGCGACCACCTCTCGTGCACCGCCCGTCGCTGACCTGCCTCCTCGGCCAGGTGCATCTCCTCAGCATCCCAGCTGAGGATTGCCTCCTTCCCCTCCCTGGTCATCTTCCGCTCCCCATTTTTGGCCCGGAGGATCCGCCCGAAGCCCTGTCGGGAACACCTCAGCCGCCCCTCCTCCAGTGTGCTTCCTGGCTGGCCCTCCTGTGCCTCTTTGCTGTGCCGGAGGAGCCCCACGTTGGGCGCCACTGTGGCAAACACGCCTGCCACAGGCCACCGAAGTGGCTTTCCTTGGGGCCCTCCAGCACAGAGACACAGGGAGAAGATGTTAAAACAGTCCACATTTATTCCACGAGGGTTTGGCAAGATGGTATAGCCAAATGAGCAGATGTAAAAACCCTGTCATGACAGAGAGCTGCCTGGTGTGGGTGGGGATGGCAGATTTAACCTGTGCGCAGTGATTACCTCACTACGCACAGGTGCAGCCACTCCTGTTCCTGGGTCCAATTAGCCTGGCCAATTATCTAATTCTTCACCAATTATCCAATTGGCCAGGTCTAATTAGCTCGACCCAGGGCAGGTGTGGCTGCTTAAACCAGCCATCCCCACACCACAGCCTTGCATGAGGTTTTCATACTGTCAATCATAGGCCTGATCCTGGTGAGCCTGTCATATATGAGAGTTCTCATGTTGCGGTCATTTATTTTGTCAGTGTTTGGGTCACTTAGGTGCAGGCTCCAGCTAAGGGCTTAAAATCTGTCCCTTGACATGATTTTCCTTGTGAAAGGAATCTGCCAAACATTATCTGTCCTCCAGTAATCCTGGACCATGGGAGATTTTATACCCATAAATAACAATGCCACAAAAATTCAATAGGTCCTGCAAGGTAACAGGCACCAAAGTATTTTTTTTCCTTTGTATTTTGCACTTGGGCATGTTTGTATGTTGTATTATTGCAGAGGGTTGCAAGCACATCTCTGGACAGAAAAGGCTGGGACATTTACATAATACTGCACATAAATGCTGTACCCAATTGGGAACCTAGGATGTGTGTACGAATAAAGTTGTGCATTACTGGTTCAGAGTCACTATCTCCCTCTTAGCTGTGGGATTGGGAGTGAATGACCTTGCAGGTAAAGGTGTAAATGGTTCTGTGCTGGATGTGGGGAGGTTGGGGTGGTTGCTCTTCTGGGGAACGGTGAAGCAGCACTCTTTTTTTCTGATGGCGGGAGGACGAGGAGGTGGGGGGCTGGTGGGGGGGATAAATGCTCTTTCTTTGGTTCCGAACTTTCCTCTTAAGCTGGCAGTATACTCAGTAAGAAGACAGAACTTCAGGATTAAGAACCACGGCGAACATGTCCACAAATACTGTTGTCGGTATACTCAGTGAGAACACCGCACTGTTTAAAGTCACTCCACGCCGCTGAGGCGTGAATAATTATGAATAATTACGAGGCAGCTATTAACCGGGGCCGGAATCTCGCCCAGACCTCCGTCTCGCGACTACGCCATGGATGTATAAAGAGAAGGGCTACGTGAGATCACAACACAAAACAAAAAGTTTAAAGTGTTTAAAGTGGCTTCAGTTTATCTAGCTATGCAAAAGAAGGAAAAAATGCGGAATATAGACGAGGGGGTCCACTTTCTCTTATTTCCGAATGTGTACTAGGCATTTTGATTACTTGCTGAAACGAGTAGCACCATTCATCAAATATGCGGGAACTCACAGAATTCCCATCTCTACAGAAGAGAGATTGGTGTTGACTCTCCGTACATTAGCATGTGAAGTCTGCCCTCTGAACTCTCAACCGTGACATAACCAACCATGTGATATTTGGACCAATAGCTGCGAGGGGGAGGTCGGAGAACAAGAAAGAAGTTTTCCAAAAGTTCTCCCTGGAGGCCGTCGCACACTGCACCGTACGAACACACAACACCGCGTCTTTTTGTTCTTCAGTTGTTCTCATTGCTTAGTTTTGCTCAAAAAGTTCTACTTCTTACGAAGTATACTGCCTACTTTAGTCCTCTGATATGTTCCATAATAAACTACACAGAAAACAAAAATATTACATTTTAGCAAAAAAAATAAAAAAGTTAACTTCTCCATGAAAATAATACAGAAATATGTAACGTTTCACTGGGATTCTTTCTATGAGGAGCTCCTGATTGCAACGAGCGGTATATACTTTGCTTTCCTAGGGAGAAATGAAACATAAAATCAATTATTATTATTTACATATTTACACCACATGCGCACACACACACACACACGCACACACACACACCTTTTCCCCTTGGCTGTGACTCTCAGGAAGTGTCTGTATTACAGGGGGGCAGAGGAGGTTGAAGGCACTGCTTTTGCGGTAAGCAGTGGATTGATGTTTTGTTAGCAGTTCCCTGACGAAGAAAAGGTGTCAGTCACACATGCCATTCCATTGTTCAGATAGGCAGAAAATGCTCATTTCATAGTGAGAAACTGCTTCTGTCTACACAAGAAAGGTTGTTACAGTACGGTAGTAATGGCAAGATGCAGTTTACATGTGTACGTCATTGTTTTATAGCTGCATATTTTCACATGCAGAGAAACGCAAATACTATCAATAACAAAAACAGTTTAGCAGTTTCTCAGCAAAATGACTGATCTGAAGAATAAACAAACTCACCCGATATCATCTTCAACTGTATTCATGCCAAAGAAAAAACTGTCATCCCAAAAGTGCGCTCTCTTTTGCAGAACTGGAATCCTTGTCACTGGATGCAAGAATAGCTTCAAGTACTTTTTTAGCTTCCATGTGGCTCTTGAAACACCTTGTAGCAGCCAATAATGTAATAACTACCGTTAATGTAATAACTGCCATAACGTAATAATTTTTCCGTTCTTAATGTAATAAAAGTCAATAATGTAATAACTGACCATTAATGTAATACATTTTCTGAACCAATAACGTAATAACTTTTTGCATATAATGTAATAAGTTATTACGAATACAAAGACCACCATTTCTTTTCATGAAAAATGTCATCTTTAATTAAATGTATTTAAATAACTTTTTCAAGCAAACTGTTTCAACCACACTATTATAGCTATTCAGCACTCTCTCTCTCTATGTATATATACCAAACCTGACTCCTGAAAGGTTACATGAAAATGTATTACCAAATCAGAATCCTTGCCCTATTGACATCCCTGGCTATTTGAATACAGTCATGACAAGCTCAACAAAGAGTCTAAAACCGAAGCAAATGATATCTATAGTTCATTCTTTTTTGTTTTTGCCATTTTCTCCTATTTTAGTCGTTATACCAATTCTCTGTGTGTATCACGGTCCTGGTCGATGCGCTATCCTCTGTTCGTCTGGGGAGGGTGTAGACTACCACATGCCTCTGATACATGTAGAGTCGCCAACTGCTTCTTTTCACCTGACAATGAGGCAGAGGTGGGAGTAAGTCACACTTGTACAAGTCACAAGCAAGTCTCAAGTCTTAACCTTCAAGTCTCAAGCAAGTCCCATGTCACTGTGTTCAGACTCAAGCAAGTCATGTCGAGTCACTAGTAAACATCAAGCAAGACAAGTCAAGTCATTGCTCAGGTCAAGCAAGTCACAAGTCAAGTCACCATGAAAGAAGTGCTTAAAACAAGAGAGAAAGGGGCACAATGGCAAGCCATGTCATGGGAAAACTGCACCTGTTAGTGAGTTAGTTAGTTTCTACAACTAGGGATGGGCATGGTTAGGATTTTATCAATACCAATACCACTATTGATACTGCTTATCAATACCAATACTTATCAATACTCTTATCGATACTTCCTAATTTGGAGTGCAAAATACATGTTGTTAAAAGAATTATCAGTACTACTTTTATATTAGTTTGGGCAAAAAATATTTAACAAAATAGTTCTGTTGAAAAAATGAAACGTATTGTTTTCTCAGACAAAACATGATGCTGGGACCAATTGGTATAGATACTGTAAATGTAATGTGTATCAAGAGAATGTTTAGTTCTTTAAAAAAGGGACGGTAAACCATCCTTCATTATTATGAAAACTGAAAGATGTGATACCAAAGTTATCTTTGTATGTCATGTTATGTACTATATTTTACAGGTTAGAATTTTGCATTAAGAGGTTGAAAGTTGAGCATAAGGGATAATAGTGCCAGTGTGGTTGAAGAAGTTATTTAAATACACTTGATTAAAGATTATATTTTTCATGGAAAGAAGGTCTTTTTTATTTGAGAACACAGCATCTTCAAAGAGGTATAGATTTCATATTATACAACATAAGAGTAATTGTCTGTGTTTGCAAACATGTGTGCTCCCACTTAATTTGGTACTCAAATGGCAAAGGAGTATAAGGCAGGGCTGGAGATAAGTCTAACCATCAAGTTACACAAATAATTAATTCCTAGAGAGAGAGAAGGTTTGTGTATGTGTGTTTTCTCAGAGTTAGGACTAAGATTCAGGGGTCAGGATTGGCCTGGTTTTTGAGCAGCTATTTGAAAGAAGCAACAGTAAGGGTAGGCCTAAGTGTTATGGAAGTCTGACACTTGATAATAAATAAAACTTATACATAGTGATACTAAAGTATATTATTACATTATCGGCTCCTATTATTACATTATTGGTCAGTTATTACGATATCGACTTTTATTACATTAAGAACGGAAAAATTATTACGTTATTGGCAGTTATTACATTAACGGTAATTATTACATTATTGGCAGTTATTACATTAACGGTAATTATTACATTATTGGCTGTTACACACCTCTTTGGTGCAATTTCAAAACAAATTAAAACTGCAAAAAAAGACTTTTTCACAAGTTTCTGTGCCATGAATGAGTATAGTATGTCAGCAAGTGACGCTTTTCTTTACTCAGCTGACATGAATTTTGAGTGTTTTGTTGACATGACTAAGCACCTAGATCGCACCGGAATGGCTCCAGATACACGTCACTCAAAGTTCAGACCTTCCCCTCATTGATAAAAAAAAGAAAACTGAGTAAGCTTTGGAAATAACAGAGATATTTGTTAACAATGAATGGTAGTGATTTATGACACCAACTTCCATCAAGCGAGTTCAAGGAGTTAAGAGACAACAAAATTTAAAAGACAGGTTGGTCAGGGCAGATTTGCTCCCACAGGTACCTTGTTGGAAAGATACAAGATGGAAATTACAAGTGTGGTTCCTGTGCTCAGTGCAATTTCACCTAAAGTTCTTTTTCAATCATCCGCATACGCATAACAGATTAACCCTCTTATAGCCCAATGGTCATGAAATTAGACGCCGGCATCTAAAAATGACATGGTCTGAACAGAGATTAAATAATAAAAGAAACAGCAAGGCAGTCCCCTTCCCAAAAAGAGGGCTGAAACTGACACTACGCATTGATGATCACAGTGTTTTAGAATGCAATAACTGTCCTCAATAAGTGAAACAACTGTTAATACTACAGTGGTGGTATTCACATTGCCTCTCTGAGCCATAAGCAATCAATCTGCTTATGTATAGGTTAGGAAAACATTTTTTTCGTTACCTGATTTCCATTAAGCTGAAAGCTTTTTCAGGAGCACTTGAAAATGAGCATTTCTATGCAAATAAATATAATTTCAAATGCAAAAAGTTTCTCTAAAAAATAAAAATTTTTTTTAAAAAATACAACCTCTTACCATACAAACAATGTAGAAATTCCCAATTAGACATTCCAGTGCTGAGTAAATAACCTAAAGGCACTACCTGAAAAATCAACCCTCGGTAATCTACCCATTGTGACTTTTGCCCCTGCTCAGAAATCCTATATACATTACATTAACATCACAGTCTTGTGTTCTCAAGCTCATTTACATAGCTTGGTTGCAACAGTCACTACAGAGTTCCAAATTACCTCTTCCAAACAACATCAGCACAAGAAAAGTTCTTCAAGAGTTTCATGAAATGGGTTTCTATGGCTGAGCTGCCATACATAAGCCTAAGATCACCATCACAGTGCAATGCCAAGTGTTGGCAGGAGTGGTCTAATGCACACTGCCATTAGAATTTGGAGGAGTGGAAACATTTTCTCTGGAGTAATGAATCACACTTCAATATCTGGATGTTCTATTTGTTACAGTGAATGGAAATTTAAAATCTACAGCATAAAATGTCATTCTAGAGAATTGTACACTTCCAACATTGTGGCAAAAGTTTGGGAGAAGACCCTTTCCTATTTCATCATGACAATGCTATAACATATAAAGCTTTAAACGTTTTAGCCCCTGACTTAGTGAGTTAATTATTCCTCACACTCCTCCAAGATAATTTAATTCACAAGATACTGGTTATGTGAAACTTAACCGGTATATCTAAAATATAACCATGTATATCTAAAATTACAATGCTCTTATAGAGCTCCTGTCTTATAGAACAATCTTCCTATGTATGTGCGGGCTTCAGACACTGTGCGGGCTTCTGTCCTTAAGCGTAGGTCTAAAACTTACCTCTTTAGTCAGTCCTATAGTTAGTCCTATATCCTGGTCAATGGTCTTGAATAATCATGGAGTCTATGAAATTAAATGTGGATGTCTGGACTGGGTAGGGAGCTTAGCGTCAAGTGTCAAGCTGGCTGCTACAGAGCTGATACACTTGGTAGCTTAGCTTAGCGTAATATTGGCATTAAATAGACACATTTACTCTGCATATTGACAATCTTTATTGTGCCTAACCTTATCTTCTCTGTTTCTTTTTCTCTGTTTAGCTTTCCATGGGGATCCTGGCACTTACTTCACCCTGAGCCCACGGGATCGCTCCAGCCCTGTCCCTCGCTCCATGGTCATGGACTGCTTCAGCCGTGTTTCTCCCTTGCCCATGCCCTGATGTAGCCTGGAGCTCCAGATCTATCACCTGGCTCCTCTAAACTGCACTATACTGAACTATACCATTTGGTCTTCTATTATTCTTGTTAGCTATAACCTAAACGGTAACCTGCTTAACCCATTTTATTTGCTGTGATAGATCCCTTGTAGCATTTCTGCTACATTTCATTCTACTGCTACTTTACACCAGGCTGGCCAGTGGAGGATGGGCTCCTCTATATAGTTGGGTTCCTCTCAAGATTTCTTCTCATTGGGGAGTTTCTTCTCACCTCCGTTTGAGGTCCACACTAGAAGATTATTATTTATTTTTTTTACCTCATGTACTTGCTAATTGGCGGTTCAGGACTGGTGTATGCTGTTTGTTCTTTTTTCTATGTCTATTACCTTGCTACTCTATAAAGCATCTTTGTGACAGTTCTCTGTAAAAAAGTGCTATACAAACAAAACAATTTAAAATTAAACTGAAATGCCTCTGTGCACAAAGCAAGGTCCATAAAGAAATTAGTTTGGTGGGGAAGAACTTGACTGGCTTGCACAGAGCCCTGCTCTCTACCCCGTCAAACACTTTTGGGATGAATTGAAATGCCGATTGCGAGCCAGGCCTTATGCCTAACATCAGTGCCCAACATCACTAATGCTCTTGTGGCTGAATGGAAGCGAATCCCAACAGCCATGTTTTAAAATCTTGTGGAAAGCCTTCCCAGAAGAGGGGAGGCTGTAATAGCAGCGAAGGGAGGACCAAGTCTATATTAATACTCATGGTTTTGCAATGAGATGTTCAACAAGCACATATGGGTGTGATGTTTGGGTGTCCACATACCTTTGGCCATGTAGCGTATATTGATAGTTACATTAACCTCTTAAGGCACAAGCCAAATTTTGCCAATCCTTGCCCATTTAGGGGGTACCCTATTTAAAGCTTTATAACTCCAGACGTGAACACCACAGAGACTTGAAAAATGGCTTAAATGAAGCAAGACATTTGTACAATTTACAATACTAACACAGATTAGTTTATATTCATAATTTTGGAAGAAATAAAGTGCCACAAATGCAATTGTTTTGACAAAAAATCCAAAATAAATTTGCACTTTTTAAGTTTGCAATGAAATACTGCGAGATTGAATATATGCAGGAGGTTAAACTATACATGTGCTAGGTCAAAAACGTCTTGACCACAAGTTCATAAAATCTAAGGGTGGATATGTAGAACTACTATAGATGTATGAAGCAAAAACTAAGCAGTGTACCCAGCATCTCCAAATCTATCCAAAATGTCTAAATTATGCATTGCTGTAAATCATAACATATCCATGTATTTCACTACAAATCAACTGTTTTGACTCAAGAAAATCACTGTTGCATAATTTTCAAATGGGAATTACAAGCTTTCAGTCAGTACGGTGGTCTAAAATAGCTAGGTGTCCAGAAACATATCCAAAATCTCTCCAAAATTGAATAAAATGCTTTTTGTCCATTATAAAGCATATAAATGAGCCCCTTATGAGGGTTTAAGATGAAACATTGCTATCAGATTAATGATGCAAAAACATTGTCACACAATGCGGTACAGTACCTAAATGTGTAATAATTAACTCGTGTGTATTTCTATACTCTGTACTCTCGTATGTTTTCTTGTATGGGGATGAGACAACATGAAAACAATTTTCACCCGTCCACCACGTTTTGGCAATGTTCCAGCTATGACGTCATCACTGTTGCATGCTTCACAAAAACTATTACACTTCCGTCTAACGCTTACATTACAGTATAAAATATTTACATTATATAACACCACTAACCTATTTAAAGATACTCAATTTCAAAAATAACGTATATAACCGAAATATTTTGAACGGTAATACTTACATAGCAATGATGAAATCTCCTCTATGTTCAGTAGATAGAGACAGAGACGGTATCAATGATATTGTTCTATTCGCTTCTGTTTTGCTCCAGAAAACGATGTCAGCTAGGTCTATCAGCAAACATATGGTTTAGCTATGTTCAGAAGTCCTCAATAATAATAGTATTTTCCAAGAAATTACGAAATATCCTTGAACACGTTTCGTTAGGTGCATCGTATTTGTCTGCTAACAGAGTGATTGCGTAAGTGAATGCTATGCTAAGAATATTTTCTGTTACGCTGACCTATAAAACGCTATTCCAAAAGCAGAATTAGACATGTTATACATCGTTAGAAAGCTTATACTCTCGCCTACCGAATAAATGAATTGTAAATCAAGTCAGACTGTACTAAAAAGGACGACGACGCCGTAAACAACAGGTGTGGTGTTACGCACAGCTATTTTGGAAGATACCCAGGCGTCACAGATGCGCCTATATTTCCCAAACGGATTGTCCAAGACAATATATGACCACGCAGTCTCAAAAGGGACATCTCTACACGTAAAACCAACAGTAAGGTTTATATTTATTCAATATTTAGTCCCAGATATTGACTGTAGAATGACATGGTATCATTTTTAAAAACTTTTTCTCGTTTATTTCGTTATTCAGTGAGCAGCGTTTTCACTGCTGTATAGGCATATCTTAGTGCTATTGTCGGGTTTATCTTGCTGCTATGACGGAATACGATTTTTTAGTGGTGAAAGAATATTTTTATTAATGCCAGGATAGACAATATTGTCCATTATGTCAAGGGTGGGGGGTGTTTTTTAGATGAGACTGCAGGGAGGGGGTGCGTGTTAAATGAACGACCGGAGCGACAATGGTGGGGCTGCGAAACTCCGTTTTCGGCATAGTTGTCATGTATCGTCTACTAATGAAACTGAAACAACGCGTTTCTGTTTTCATCTCACACGTTGGTTGCAGTAGCACCGAATGTTTGACTTTAGTAATCTAGGCACGCGGGCGTGCCCACCACTAGGGGCAATGCGCTAAGAGGTTAACATGCCAGCAATAAAGATTTAGTCCAATCTAACCACATAGCGACACTATAAAGATCCAAATATAAAGAAATACTGAAAATTTTATCAAAAATCACTCAGAGAAGTTGATGGCATGGTCCAACATCTCAGTTGGAACATATGTGTAAAACATGTTCCAACCACATTGTCAACCACATGGTCGCGCTATACAGATTTCTTAAAATTCACAAATTCATTTAAAAACACTTTAGTCAGAAAGATCCCTAATTTTCCCAAAATTGGACCATTTGCATGTTCCTGCATTCGTAGAGTCTCTGTGCTAGGAAACTGTTGTAATGCTGCTTGGATCCTGGAAATCGCTGTTTTCGGATACTGTATACGTATTATTCTTTTTAGATTTTTTTTTTTTTGTTCTGCGCCAAAAGTGTTTGCACAGCAAAAACTGTCTATTGTAGAGTAGCTACACTTGGCAGCTATATTCATCCACTATTCCGGTTAGAAAAATGACCCCAATTGGCCATAATGTGGCACTGTAGCAAGGCCACACTGAATTTTTAGGTTTAAGCTTACCAAGCTTGGTGTAAATCCTTCAATAGATGTACAGTATCTATACGTATTTACTGTTTCAATTCTAAAATATTGCATTTGCACACAAACTTTACATATCATGTCACTAGCCCATAATTATCCTACAACATGCTATCATTTTGACAGTAAAGTGCCCAGATTAGGGCAACTCAGAGTAAGGCATGATAGGTACTGCTCCTGATTATGTTTATCTCATAAAAAACACATTTTCAACATACAGAAATGCAAAGTTACTCACACATACAAGGCATACACTGTCTATAACTCATTCATTCAAACTGGCATAATCTAGGCCTTCCATTAAAAGTATTGATATCAAAATGACGCCAAGTTACTGTACTACAAACAATATAGGCTATCTTGCCTCACCGAAATTAAATAAGCTGTATTCCAAATCAGTGCTACCCAATGTTTCCTCAATAGTTTCAAGTCACTTGGCCCTGTGTGTATAAGCATACAGTACATGGACAGGCCAAACATATGTGTGGATGGGTTTGTAAGAGTGAAGATTGATTGAATAGGTGTCAATATGTTCAATTTGTATTGCTACGTATGTATTTAGCTGCCCAGCCTTTCTATTGCAAGACGGCAGCACGTCTCTACCTGTCCGTATGCTTATGTGGCTGCTCTAGTGCTGTGCTCTAGTGTTGACTGAGTGATATCCATTGTTTGAGTGATATCCATTGTTTCTGAAAAATACCGGTCAATTTTGCGAGTTGTTCGGATAATACTTGATCTGTAAATCCGATGTAGTCAGTCTGGTACAGGCTGAGTCTGGCTAGTTCTGTAGCCATGCAGGAAACGTGCTGAGCCTAGTTGCGTTTATTATATAATTCCAGTTTAAATAAAGGAACCTGTCCATCACGCTGTGTACTTGGATCATATGTGAAGTGTGGCTTACATTTCTCGCCGATTCTGGAGGACTATGGAGCCTGCTCACCTCTCGGAGCTGGAATGCCGACACGCCACTTGATTTTGATGAGCCCAAATTTCTCATGACAAAGGAAAGTGCTTCTTTCTTGGCTCTGATACTGGTACTTGAAATTGTATTCCTATTGTTTTAGACCACGGCTGGTCCTGATTTAAATTCAATCTGTTTTACGTGAGACGTCACGCAACGTCATCATCTGACTCAGGAGGACGAAAAAACTTGTCAATTATTATTGCACTGACCTGGATTTCGTCAATTTTCTTGCTCCTTACCACATGCCGATCAACATGTTTCCTTTAGCACCTCTTTTGCTTTTATTGATTGTACTGTATCCACATGAGGTGCATGAAAGGTGTGGAGAGCAAAACGTGTCTCATCTTTTATTCCTTCGAAAAGGCACAAAAACTGGGATTTTAAATCTTTTAGGAGCTCTCCCAACTGGATCACACAAACTACTGAAGATCTCATGACTTTACCCTATTTTATATAAACTCTGGAAAAGAAATTCTGGAAAGTAATGAAATTTTCATTTGGGAATGTAACCACAAATGAGTTGCCAGCCCGCATTGTAAAAGACTCATGCACTCCAACTGATAAATCAGCCATTCTTAATTGCATTAATGAACATTTTATTTCTTCAGGTTTTTTATTTGAGTCTTTACATCCAGATCCAAAACAGCCTAATAAGCAGCGGGTTCACTCTTCACCACGCCCAATTAATTCTATGGTTCAACCATTCAATTTTGCTCATCTTGATGTGATAGAGGTCCATAGAGCCTTAAAGCAACTGGAACCCAACAAATCCGCAGGTCCTGACAAGCTTGATCCTTACTTTCTCAAATTAGCTGTAGACTTTATAGCAGAACCTCTGACTCTTAATATCATAAGAGTGGCCTTCTTCCACCAAATTGATCCCAAAGGTGTTGGTAAGGTTGAAGGTCAGGGCTCTGCACAGGCCAGTCTAATTCTTCCAAACTGTTCTTGACAAAACCATTTCTATATGGTCATCTTTGTGAGCTTGGGGAGGGGGGCGTGGCTGGGCCTTACCCAAACTATTGGGGAAGCACAGAATGGTGATATATCCATTGAGGTTTACCTGCCATGCGTAGTGAAGCTGTCCCCTGGGCACGTCCTACAACATTGGATGCTTCACATGTGTACAAGCCCTCATCATAGCTTTTCACTGAAGAAAGGTACAAGGTGGCGTTCTTCACCCTAAGGACAGAGAGGCTGAATTAATGCAATCTGGTAGTAGAACATATCAGTTGTGCATTTTTTTTCATGTGTCAATTATTTACATGGTTTTTCATTATTATTTTGTTCAAATCAAAGGTTCCCAACCATGGTCCTAGAATATCACTGGGCTTTTTTTGTTACACAGAAAGAATGAAGCCGTAACGAAGCAATTAATTGGCTTCTTGGGTTTTAACTGGTTACTGATTCTAAGGTGCAAACAATAATGCCCCTGTCTGGATGACTGCAGAGCAGTCAGCATTTTCTCCACTCTCCCTGATTGATTTACCATTCATTGGTGACAAAACTGAAACAGAAACCTGTTAAAAAAATCCATGTATCTCAGCTGCACTTAAAGCATGTTGGAAAATCTATAGTATCACACAGCACAAAATCACTGCCTGCATTCTAACCCCAGTCCGGCATAATCCCAACTGCATAATTAACCCCAGCATCAACCCAGATATTTCAGTCCTCATGCAACCAAACTATGAGTGGAAACAACAAACTGTGTGTTCTAGCTTAATTAGTGGATGGTACATGACAACCAGCCCCAATATGGAGTTTCCAAGTGCTACGATAGCATTTACCAAGCATCCCCTCCCTGCAGTCTCATCAGTAACTCCTCCCAGGTGGAATTATGCTTTGGGTCATTGTCCATTTGGAAGAGCCATTTGCGACCAAACTTTAACTTCCTGGTTGATGTCTTGAGATGTTGCATCAATATATCCGCATAATTTTCCTTCCTCGTGATGAGGAAGTGAACCAGTACCTCCTGCAGCAAAGCACCCCCACAACATGATGCTGCCACCCCCGTGCTTCACGGTTGGGATGGTGTTCTTCGGCTCGCAAGCCTCACCCTTTTCCTCCAAACATAACGATGGTCATTATGGCCAAACAGTTCCATTTTTGTTTAATCAGACCAGAGGACATTTCTCCAAAAAGTAAGATCTTTTCCCCATGTGCAGTTGCAAACTGTAGTCTGGCTTTTTTATGGCAGTTTTGGAGTAGTGGCTTCTTCCTTGCTGAGCAGCCTTTCAGGTTATGTCAATATAGGACTCGTTTTACTGTGGATATAGATACTTTTGTACCTGTTCCCTCCAGCATCTTCACAAGGTCCTTTGCTGTTCTGGGATTGATTTGCACTTTTCCCACCGAAGCACGTTCATCTCTAGGAGGCAGAACACGTTTCATTCCTGAGCAATATGACGGCTGTGTGGTCCCATGGTGTTTATACTTGCGTACTATTGTTTGTACAAACGAACGTGGTACCTTCAGGCGTTTGGAAATTGCTCCCAAGGATGAACCAGACTTGTGGAGGTCCACAATTTTCTTTCTGAGGTCTTGGCAGATTTCTTTTGATTTTCCCATGATGCCAACCAAAGATGCACTGAGTTTGAAGGTAGGCCTTAAATACATCCACAGGTACACCTCCAATTGACTCAAATAATGTCAATTAGCCTATCAGAAGTTTCTAAAGCCATGACATAATTTTCTTGAATTTTCCAAGCTGTTTAAAGGCACAGTCAACTTAGTGTATGTAAACTTCTGACCCACTGGAATTGTGATATAGTGCAGAGGTTCCCAACCTTTCACAACTCGCAGCCCACATGCAAAAGCTTCCGTGGTCCCTCATTTTACAAATGCAATTACACATGTAATAATCAACACTGAAAATCATGGACTGACCTACACAAGGTCACACGGCTTCACACATTGATAATTGTGATTGGGGGAGCTACGGGGGGGCTGGGCTAATTAATTTTGACACAACAAACAATAAAAAATAACAACACTATTCTTACAGAAAAAAACATTAAATGATGCCGGGCTAATAGGGTGCTACTGCATAATTGAAATGTACATTAACCAGTGCAACGCAATCTGAGTTTGCTTTCAAAAAACTTGATAGGCTTGGACACATACTCGCCATGCTTGGTCTCCAGATGACGCTGTAATTTATTGGGTTTAAAAGCTTCGTTTGATAAGACTTCTGAGCATACAACACATAGCGGTAGATGCTCATTTTCAGTTCCTATGCATGTAAAGCCTAGGGCTAAGTACTCACTGCTGTATTTCCTTCATTTTGCTTTATGTTTCTTTTCAGTGTCAGACACTGGAGCTGTTTTCTTACTGGTAGATGTACCAGCCTCTGAATCTTTCCTTTTGAGAGACCCTGTTTGTAACCACTTATCCATGATAAATTCCAGTTTGAATAAATTTAAAAAAGAAGTGTTTTAGCACTGACGGTTTAGCTTGCAGCCTTGCACACACTTCGGCAAGCCAACTCTTGATATCTTTCATGTTTATTATCTGCACTTTCCGGCCAGTTTTAAGTTCTAAGTAGTCCTACAGTTTTTCCACTACATTCAAAATTTTTACACCAAAATGAACGGCTAGTTCCAGACATTATTGCTTGTATTCAGATTTTTGATATATTCAAAACTTTTTGAAATATTCAAGCTTTTGTGAGCAATTTTTGTGGTCACTCCATAGAGGGTCACTCATGGACGTTTAGTGGGATGTTTAGTCGGACACATGCGCAGGTGGTCACTCACTCACTCATGGACGTTTAGTAGGACGCACTTCCAACGGCACAAGATTTTTAAGCACAGCTTTATCGCCTAACGTTACTTTAACCCTAACATGTTAGTGTTTCGCTTACTTTAGTTAACCTAGTTAGCGCGTACGGATACTATCCTGCAAGCATGAGTAGAAGCTAATGATACACAGCTACAACCACCGATACAGATGTATGGACACACGGACGCTACAACCACCGATACAGATGTATGGGCACACGAAGGATAACAGATAACATTACAGAGGTGAGGACATGTCATAACTAGCTAGCTATATAGTTAGCCAAGTTTTACTCATGACACTTTTAGGATATGACTAATCCCTGGAACATAATCGCTACTTGCTGATCCCCGGCTATATATGTAACGCTATGGTGTGCTGTGGGTCTGGACGGTTTCGTGCTTCTTCTGAGCTATGCGCACTCATTGAAATGCGTTGAGGCTTGAGGACAGTGCCAGTTGGAATTTGAAGCAAGCCCACACAATTCCTTCAGGAATTGTAACCTTTCTAGTTTTAATAGAACTTTTCCTAGCCCAAGGGCCATTGAAACTGATTTTGCCTTCGTGACCAGTAGGATGTGCTAATTTCCCACTTCTCTAGTCTTCCAACATGGCACTTTGTTTGGTTGCTAGGTGATGTCTGATGCAACTGTAAGCCTCCCCTTACGAAAAAATCATGTGTCCAAAAACCACATGCGAACACCCAACATGTGAAGAGTACACGTGAACTATAAATATAATTCGAGTTATAAAATGAGTGGTAATCTAGGCTAATTTAAGTCACACATTTTTGTTTTCACGTGAAAATTTTGAAAAGGTCAGTCACGTATGAAAATATGGCATGAAATCATTTTTTTCACATGTGGAAATTTTCATTCTCATGAGAAAGGTCAATCCTGTGAAAATGTCCAGTTCACACGTGGAATTTTCTTTTCACCAGAACTAGGTTCGCGTTGGTGGAAAGGGGGTATGTGACACTTGTTATTGAGAACTATGTAATCGTGTCCTGTCTTTTTGCAGGTGTGACATTTAAAAGATGAAAACATATAAAAATATGTTCAAAGCCGCCACACCCACACTGAGACATGGAAAAACCATACTCACCCTATGGTAACTTTTCCTCCTGTGAGTACCGACCAGCCTTCTTTTGACCATGTAATGGAAGGTGGTGGGTTTCCATATACCTGGCACTGGAATCGCACCTTGGATCCCAAAGTAGCAGTCACCATTACAGGCCAAATCTCCAGAGAGGGAGGATCTTGGGGGACATCAGAAACAGTTCATTTTGTTTGACCTAAATGAGGTATCACTATGAAATACTGATGTCTGTTTCTTACCGATGTAATAACATACCAAGTACATTCAGATAAACCTTCCTGGAAGACACAGCTCTGAATAGGTGAGCAATGGATGCCCGACAGAAGTAGATTCCTCTATCTTTGTCCTGGACTCTAGGAGATATAAAAAGCATGTCTATGAGTGTAGACCATAGATTTATATACATGGATACTAGATAGGCTAACCTGTCACTTAGGGACTGGGGCTGTTACTAAATGATAACCAGGTAATTTATAAGTAGCCTGTATAAATTTAATTATAAGATCAATGATTGTGTATTGCAGTGGCAGTTTATACTTTGTAAAATTGAGATGGGAGGGTATGGTGGTTCTGAAGTGTAAAACACAAAAACAAAAACTTTCAGCCCTGAGGTGCAGTTGCAACATACAAAAACAAAAAGGAGTGGTCCTGAGGTGCAGATGCAACATACAAAAATAAAAACGTGCAGCCCTGAAGTGCAAAACACAAATACAAAAAGAAAATGCAAAAACAAAACTTGCAGCCCTGGAGTGCAAATACAACATACAAAAACAAAAAGGAGCAACAAAAAGAATGTATGTTGCATCTGCACCTCAGGGCCGAAAGTTTTTGTTTTTGCATTCTCTTTTTGTTTTTGTGTTCTGCACTTAGTATTGTATTTTATTGTAAATAAATAAAATAATCATTAGCATTAGTAATAATCTGTACAGTATAGATTCAATTAAACAAACTCCTACAGGAGAACCAATCAGTTCCTTAAACTGAAACATTTTCAGAATTTTATAGAATAGAATAGAATAGAAAACTTTATTGTCCATTAAATATAAAATAAAATGGACATTTTCCTTTAGCTATGCTCATTGCATGGGCCCTTTTCAATTCATTAATTAAATATCAATTCATTTCCTGACTTGGAATTGACTGCAACTGTGCTTATCCATTAACTGAGGATGAGTGACAAAAGTCAAGTTATCATGTAAGCTAAAAACAGATGCCAAATAATATGAAAAAAAACCTAAAGAAAAAAGTGTCACAAACAAGTTAAAATGAAATTGACTGCTACAGAACCAAACATATTTATCACATTACGTGCTTAATATAGTATGGGGGTATGTCTGTCTCAAAAATAAATAAACAGCATGAACATTCCACAAATAAAATGATTCACAAAAATGCATATACATATACTTATACACATTGTGGCGCCCCAACCTACATTCAGCGCTCCACGGACACGCAGACAAGCCGGTCATTAGGAGAATTGATTGATTACAGGTATTGCCCACGTGAAATGCTGGCTTGTTTCCGCGTGGCTGAAGAGCGCACGGGCGAAATGCAGGGCACACCTGGAACCAGTTAAACCTAATGCTACAGACGGACGCATCAGAGGCTGGTATTGAAGCAGTCCTCTCCCAGGTCCGGGATGGGGAGGAACACCACGTAACCTACATCAGCCGTAAGTTGCTAAAGCACAAACATAATTATGCCACTGTGGAGAAGGAGTGTCTGGCAGTAAAATGGGCGATGGAAAAACTCTGATATCATTTGATGGGGAGGAAATTTAGTTTAGTGACGGACCATGCACCGTTAAAGTGGATGTGCCTGAACAAGGACAAAAATGCCCGGGTCACTCGCTGGTTTTTGGAATTACAAAACTTTAAGTTCCAGGTAGAGCACTGAGCAGGGAAGCGGCATGGTAACACGGATGACCTGTCCCGAAGGGGGGAGTGCTTGTGGACGGTCGCTCCCAGCCACAGCATGGAGCTGAGGAGGAGGATATGTGGCGCCCCGATCTACATTTGGCGCTCCACGAACACGCGGACAAGCCGGGCATTAGGAGAAGTAATTGATTACAGGTATTTCCCACATGAAATGCTGGCTTGTTTCCATGAGGCAGACGCATGGGAGAAATGCAGAGCACACCTGGAACCAGTTAAACCTAATGGCCCAACCCCTCTCATAATGGGAGAAGTGCAGGTGAGAGGAGAGGAGGACAGCTGGTGAGGAAAGCCGCAGAGTGAAGGGAGAAATACGGCAACTTCACCACGACACGAACATAGTTTTTTTTTTTTTTAACTATTAATCCAAGCAATATAAAACATTTTGTTTTGTCTTTCCTCCGAGACTATGGGCGCTGCAAGTCCCGTAACCATTTTCATGTGCCGTATCATTTGTGCCGGATAATCTCTTGGTTCCCGTTACAAACACGGAGGGAGACCTACGGAGGCAGAAGCCAGAAGACACTAACCGGAAACGAGACCAAGGCAGGACCGTTTTTTAAAATAAGAGTTTTTTTTCCTGCTCTTTTTCCGGCACCCCACGAAGGGGAGTTCTGTTCAAAATAAAGTCTTTCAATTTTTTTGTTCAAACGTGGTTCCTGACTCTCTATTCCCCGCTAAATCCAGGTCACACCCTCCTGCACGGCAGTGTAGCTCACAACATACTCATACACAATTGAAACATGAAAAGTCCTTTACGAAGTCCCACATCCACAAAAGGGTTTCCACTGGATGACAAGGTAAGTTTCAAGGAAAAATCCACAACAAAACGCAAAAATACCTTAATCCAGCAATAACTTATATCACCACACGTCTAGTTCCAGACAGGCAATTGAGGATGCATGTAGATGCATTTTGCCTTAGTTAATTCACAAGCTTTACACCATGACAAACACATTCAAAAAACCATAGGCCTCTCCCCCTCCTTCTATCTACAGTAGGATATGTAGTGTTTAGATTTCGGCCTTAGAGAGGGAAACAGTAAATAAGAATGTGGCCTGGCCTCCCCATCACAAGCATCAAAGCAAATGTGATTGGGGCAATTTTAAATTCTACTGATACCCTAATCTAGGCTGACAATCTATGTGTCTCACCTCCTCAGAAGAGACAAACCATGACACAGGACACCATATCGGGGGTTGGAAACCCTGCATGCCTAACATTTCCCATTACTTTTAGTTTGAATGCAATCTTTAGGTAGGCCAGTCCTTGCCATAAATTAGTCTGACCCCCCTTCCCTTCTCTCCTAAACCTTAACGCAGCATCACCCAATCGGGGCAAAACATCCGCAAGCCATGCTGGGTAAGGTATTTAAGGTGGCCACAGGAAAAAGGTTGCATTTGGTTTCAGAGTCTGGAAGAAGAGTTTTCCTCTTTTTATTTTGGTGGTGGTTCCTTGGTTGTGTGCTTGTAGCTGGTTTCCTGTCATCCTGTGGCACTTATACTGGAAGTGGGTGATACTTTGGCAAGGTCTGGCTTATCTGTCTCTCTCTCTCTCTTTTCTCGTATATCCTAGTCAATTGTTTAATGTTTTGTATAATGTCTTCTGTTTTGTAATTTAGAAGTAGTGTGCCTGCATTCAATAAAGAATGTAAAATATATATATATATATTTTACATGTAGGTTAAGTGAGGGGTTCTAGCACACAATATCGCAGAGTGCTGAACATCTTAATAAGGGTACTGACTGTTAGAACCACTGGATTCGGAAAATAAACAGATTCTTAATTAATCCTCGCTTGTCCAACATTGCCTTCATTACTTTAGTTCCTGCATCCCACTTCCTCTCTGGGAGCCATTCTGGGAAGGTAGACCCCTCCTTAAAGGGACCAATGCCTATTTAAAATTTGCCTTGTGTAGCGGTAAAATGGATCTCGTCAACACCCCAGTATTGGATGCAGCCATACATTTACATGGTTCACAAGGACTCATTTCCCGGTACAAAGATTATTTGTTCTAAGGGCAAAATCCACTATAATAAAACATTAAATATTTAGATGACAACTGTGGCAGTGTTACATGCAGTCATCACAACTCCCAATACAAATGCTTGTTTTATAGGATTTCCGTCTGTCTAGCTAAGCAGCTAGCTTTAAAAAGTATCAGCTTATGATTGCAGAAGCCAAAATATATGGTAAAGAACAGTTGTTTTACATTGAATATCTTTGTTACACCAACACTGAGCTAGTTATTCATGATTACAAAACATACTGTAAGACCCAGATCACACTGAAATTAAATAGTAATTAGGCCTACACAAGTGATGGCAAACCTAGCATAATGCATAATGCTGGCTTGCTACTTCACTCAGTGCGTTTACATTCACAGTTGAGATCGATCTATATTAATAGCTTGATTTGGCCAAAAATGAGAATTAATTGGATTATTGTCGTTGTCCCAATATACATGACTTGGAAAGAATCGATTTCTTGCCCGAAGTGTGTCTTGACGAAGGCTTCCTATAAATCCTGCTTCCTCCAATTTTGTCGCAACGTTTTTGAATAGTTCGCCATTCCGCATTTTTCTTCCATCCATGTATTTCAGGATATTTAACTCCTTTAGTTGGTCTCCTCGTCCGTCCAGAAATTAGTTTTTTTCGCCATGATACTAGGGAGGGCAAAATGGAGCTTAGAACGTCGCCAGCAGTGTATGCGTGTGAGCTCGACAATGCATTTCTCACAGAAAAGGTTGTTTGTCGCCTTTTTTTAGTTCATTAAGTGGTAGGCTACTGTGCTGTTAGCCTTTATTGATCGCCGTACAAGGTTAATGTGAAGTAGTTAGCACAATCAGACAGCACTAACCCATAGAAATGTACTTTCAATGGTACTTGCTCAATCGAACGGTAAATGTGAAAAACATTTGATTATAGTCAGCGGCACCAAAATTTTCCGTCACACACTCAATAAATGGCAATATTCCCAGTAGAAGATTGAATGAAATATTTTAAAGTTATAAATTTTCTGAAACGTTATTGTGGCAAACGAACCTGCCACAGGCCAACGAAGTGGCTTTCCAAGGGGCCCTCCAGCACAGAAACACAGGGAGACGACGTTCAAAACAAATCCACATTTATTCACGAGGTTGGTAGGATGCTACAGCCAAGGAGCAGATGTCAAAACTGTCATGACAGAGAGGCTCTCCTTGTGTGAGTGGGGATGGCAGATTTAACCTGTTTACCGATTACCTCAATATGCACAGGTGTAGCCACCCCTTTTCCCGGGTGCAATTAGCCTGGCCAATTATCTAATTAGCCAGGTCTAATTAACTCGACTCAGGGCAGGTGTGGCTGCTTAAAACAGCCATCCCCACACCACCGTTATCAATTCCATTTGGCCACATTGAGCATATAGTTGCTATGTAAATGACGGAACATGCGCAGAACGCCTAGGCCAATTTTTGGCCTATTGAAGCTTTTTTGTACGTCGCTTTGGATAAAAGCATCTGCCAAATGAATGTAATGTAATGTAATGTATGTAAATCGACCCCTAACCGCATTATCTAGGTATGTTAGTCCGACTCTGAATAAATCGACTTCGTATGATTTCAGACAGACTACAATGTTTACATGCTTTTTAAAAGTCCAGCTTTAGCTGGACTAAAACCATAAATTGACTTTTTCAAACATCATGTAAACCCACTGAGTGACCGGGACTAGAAGAAATGTCTAGTTGCTAGTGTCAACAGTTTTTATAGTTTGAGCTTTTTGCTGAAAACATCAGGTCATGTTTCCATATTGTATTGTTGGATATCTAGCTTTTAGATTACCGCCTTTGAGAAACAGACAATATAATTTTATCTGGCAATTGTGCTCTGTGTGTCCATAGGAATGTTGTCTGTTCTCTCTCTGCTAGTGTAAATGCAGGGGAGGGGAGGGGGACTAACAGAGATATAATTGTGTATCAGCCTGTGTATTTGAACTAAGTTCCATCAGAAAGTCATTTTTGTTCATGACCTACATGGGTCCCTCTTCAATTTTTATATTTCCAAAATTTGAAAAAATGGCTGGAGTTAAAGGAGGTGTGGTCAAAATGATCAAATTTCCACAATTTTTATATATTCATATTTGATTATCTTTAAGAATCCTGGATGAAGGGGAATGTACAACTCAGGACAGTTGAAGCTATACTCAAGCAGCTGTCTGTGGGTTCCTGTGGGTAATTTTGTATAATCTGGCCTTATGGCGCTTATGCAAATTGGTATTTTGCAAAAAAAGTGCCCCCCTGCAGGCCATATTGCAAAATAACACTGCAAACCAGTGTATGCTCATCCACAACATGGCCACCCATCATCCTCTAAAGTATTTTCACATTTGCCATAAATTTGTGGCGATACACATATTTTGGGTATGGTCAGCCATTTTTGTCTAAATTTAAATTACATTCCCTTGGCCATCTTTTGCAATATCAAAATTTCCTTCAGAATTTAACATAGGGACATGCTGTATATGATACATGCCAAATTTGGTGAGAAATGAGCAGAGAAGTACAAAAAAGATGTTGCAAAATAAAATCAAATATAGCTGCGAGCAGCAATGGCGGGGCCAAGCACGAATGGGGCACCAGGCCGACAAGCAACCGGAAGATCCCCTGAAGACGATACCAGTCCGTCGCAGGGAGAACGGCACAACCGTTCTGCAAAGTTTTGTAAAAACAGACCAGTCGTTATACGGGCCGCCGTAGACTTCCATGGCAGAAAGCAATGGAAGCATTTGTCAAAAAAGTTTAATTTGTGGAAGATCTCAGCTCTAGGACACAAAATGTCTAATTTGCGAAAAATCTAATGGGCGGGGCTTATGGGTCCTAATTGGAAACTTGTTACCCTTGACGAGTTGCACATATGTGCAAAATTTCATGACTGTAGCTCAAATGAGGACGGAGATATGCTTGTTCAAAAATATCTAAAACACCTTTTTGCTCATGACAGCGCCACCTCTTGGCCAATCTGCATCATATTTCTTCCCTGTCCACATAGAGTGCCCCTATATATGTGTGCCGAGTTTCGAAGACATCGGCGTAGCGGTTATGCCTAAACAGAAAATGAGCTCTCTAGCGCCACCACTTGGCTTAATCGGGCCGAAAATGGAGGATTAGCCTTCACTTATGTCTACTGATATGCCTACTAAGTTTCATAGTGTTCAAAGAAACCGTTCAGAATTTACAGACCTTCATATTACAAGCCACGCCCACCTCAATTTTCATTGGCTCATTGTGGCCATATAAATAGCTTAATCAAAATTCTGTGAATAACTTTTGGTCAGCACCATCTGTAGATCATATGGTCCGAATTTGGTGGTGATCGGATCAATGCCGTAGGACTAGTTCGCAAAAGTAGGTTTTTTAAATTATTAAAAATGGCGGAAAATCTATTATGTGTTTTAACAGCAATGGGTGCATCGGCTTGACCCAAGGATTCAGCAGAAACAGTCCTCACAACTCTAGGACAAACGGTTCAAAAGTTATAAGCAATAATGTACCTTGAAGTTTGGCCTGTTGGTGGCGCTACAGAGTTGGCTGGATTGACCCCAAATTCGAGGCCTGGATACATTGGACTGTCTTCTATCAATGTGCCAAATTTCATAAAAAGTTACCAATGGGTTCTATGGGCTGCCATAGACTCCCATTGCGGAAAGTATATTACATTACATTACATTACAGGCATTTAGCAGACGCTCTTATCCAGAGCGACGTACAACAAGTGCATAGGTTTCAAGATGTAGAGGCGCAAAAGAAACACTAGAGTGAAGTAAGGATCGTAGTGCCAGAAGTGACCACATCGATCAGGACTCCAACCCTGTAGAGTAAGCTTGTTCAGCAGCAAGAATCCTACCAAGTACAAAGTACAAACTAGCACTGGAATCACACCTAATCATACAAAAACAATCCTACCAGATACACTAACATAATTATAAAGTATAATAATAATACTAACGATTACAATAGGTGCCCTGCACCTTCGGTGCTTGGCCCCTAATAAAGCAGACACTAGGGGGTTCAATGATAAAAAGCTGAAAAGTGTTTTGTAGTTTTGGTTATTTTATCTTTGTTATTTTAGTTTGGTGTGTTGCTCTATTATTTTTACCTGGATCCCACGAGGGTGAAAGTAGTGACTGCAATCCTTGAATCCAAAACCAGTGCTTGAATTGGGCCGTGTACCTGTGATTTTGTTTTTTTTCCCATATGCATACTTACTTCTTATTGCATACCTCCATTTACTGGTGGATCTAGGTAAGCATGCTATAGTTATTTACCACAATAAGACTAGTTTTAGGCCACCAGTTTGTATTTGCAAACTTACCACCAAAATAAAGGTAAGTACCTGTTGTGCTGTTTAAGAGATTAGAGAAGAGAAGAGCTGAGTTCCTTGGTGCTTGGCCCACTAATTATAATCCAAGCAAAAACAATAGGGGTCCTTAGTGCTTGGCCCCCTAAATATCCATACATAAATTAGATAGAACCATATACATTATAAGTAAGCTATCACATATCACATAAATTACTAAAATACATTTAGGACATTTTAAATGAGAAAATTAAACATTAAAATTAAGCTACAGTATACTGTGCCATTGATTAATAGATGTTAGCATAGAACGACTGAGTGCTGTTTTAAAGGATAGGGACCTCAGTCTTCTGCCCGATGAAAAGATCTCACTCACTCAACTCCCTCCTGAGGGATATAGTCTTAATTTTATTTGCTTAATTCTTCATAACATAACACACCGTAACATAACATAATGACGAGAACAGGCCATTCTGCAAGAATTCTCACCATTTTCCTGGCTAAATTGCACCTGATGCTCCGATTAACTACAGACTAGATATTATCTATCACCTTTTCTGCCTCTACTATGTGACCTGACATTGACTCTTCTTCCTAATGTCTGTATGGAATTTACCGTTTGCTAATTTCCATTTATATCCCCTCGTTCTACTAACAACTCAACCTGAAGAATCTCTTGTAGCTCACTTTGTTCATCCCCTTTATGAATTTAAAAGCCTCAATGAAATCACCCCTAAATCTCCTTTTACTAATGTAGGTACCATGGAATACAAAAGACACAAAACTACAAAGCCCATATGTCCACCTCCAAGGGGCTCATTTAACCACGCCTGCTAGCACAGCTTTCCTGTTACAGTATTGGCTTACTGTAAATTTGAGACGGGCTACCTTCAACAAAATGGAGGTTGCCATAGTTTCACCCTCTCTGTTCCATTTTCCTCTCCCCGGACTCACCACCCTTCTCCCGTCTCCCTTTCGCGTGAGTCCACACGTCACAAAGAGTTTGCAAGGCCTGCAACCGAGCAAGGCGCGTATACCCTCGGCTACCAGCTGCGGGAGGAACGAGGCACTCCAAAGCGCTGGTACATGATTAGCAGTGGTCGAAGAACCAGGAGAGCCACACACAACGGACGATCCAGCAAAGCAAGTCCCACGAGGAAAGCGACCTGCGACAAGGATCAGGATGGGTGTTTTGGAACCAGAAATGGGCAAACGGCTTCCCCCTATTTTTTTTGTCAACTCCCACAGACTTTGGACAATAAACCAGGAAGCATTCTAACAACCAACCCAAAACGAAGGACTCAAGTAAAGTTGTAACTCTGAGCCTATAATATAATTAGCGACGGACCAAATGTAGCCACATTTATGATTGTATGTACGTAACTGTGCTAATGATTATTATGTTTTAATGATTTATGTAAATGCTTCTTGTATTACCATTCTCTTGTGGTTAGCTCCAAGCCATTCACCGTGCTGCATTAGTTTTAAGATATGTCACGCACATAACAGATCCTGCATGTGATTTATTTTAAATACTAACTGGTCATAACACAGCATGTTGATCTCTCCCAACGCACACCAATAGCCATATATCTGTTACCCTTTATCTGTTTGGTACACTGTTTGGTAATGTGCCATTGTTAAGCCACTAGATTTATCTAGTTTCAAAACTCCCTCCATTCATACTCCATCTTAAGTGGGAAAAGGACAGATTTCTTGGAATTCATCTTCAAACCAGATACAACAGAGAAATGGTCAATGCACTGTAATGCTTTGAGAATTTCATCTTTGTTCCTTAAAAACAACAAAGTATCATCTGCCAGCTGACAAATTTTAAATTCTCTCCCCAGTGCTGAAATCCCTTGAAAATTGCCCATTTTGATATGGGACGCCAATACTTGAGTGACCAACAAAAATCGAAATGGGGAGACTGGACAGCCTTGTTTTAAACCTCTTTGAAGTTAAAATTGTTGTGTAGTTCCATGAGCCAGTTTTACTGAGCTATTGCATCCATTGTATAGTGTTTTGACTGCATTCAAAAAATTTTCACAGAAACCAGAATCAGAATCAGAATCAGAATCAGAATCGTATTTTATTGCCAAGTACGTTTACACATACAAGGAATTTGTTTTGGTCAACACACCAAGGCAGCTATCTGCGGCGCCAACTTATTAGATGAGAAATGAGAGAACAGGAGGAAGGAGGAGGGAAAAAAACAGTCCTTTCAATGAAACGAGAGGGCACTCGTTTCATTGAAACGAAGAAAAACCTCAGCACATAGCAACATCATAAAAACATTACAAACATTACAAACATTACAACAAAACTCGAAGACTTGCACATGTGGTAGGGGGTAGGGTGTCGGGGAGGGGAAGTGTCACAGCACAGACACTGGGAGGAGCGCGCAGCCGCTCAGGCGCATCGCATCAACCCTCAGCAGACTGCACTGTAACGGGGGAGGGAGGGGGGGTGGGAGCCAAGAAGGCGTTGAGTAGGAGGTGGTGTGTGTGCTATGTATCTTCATGTGTGTGTGTGTGTAAGTCCATGGACTTCATCTCCACCACAGTCTCAACATTACCTAGTAACTCTATTACTTTAAACATAAAACCGTGTTCAATAGTATCAAAGGCCTTTTATAAATCAATGAATAGTGCAAAGCTCTCATCCAATATAAGATGATTGTAATAAATCATATCCAGAATTAATCTAATGTTGTTGTGAATATTCCTACCACGTATAAAGCCAGTTTGCTCTTCATCAATTATATTTTCTAATCCTATTTTCAATCTTTTACCAAGAATTAAAGCAAATATTTTACAGTCATTATTTAGTAAAGTAATGGGTCTCCATTATATATATGTAGCTTGTCTTTATTGGGTTTGGGAATTAGTGTGATAACTCCTTGTTTAAGTGATGCAGGTAGTTATTTTTTTCTTAATGATTCATTAATTACTGAGAGAAGGAATGGAGCTAGCTCTCCACTGAAGGCCTGATCATCACACAAAGATTTAAATTGGTTATCAACTTTCTTGACATTACTGGAGACATTATCTAGAAATGACTGGATTTTGGACATAGGTAAGTAGATGTATACAATGTTTGATAAAAACGGGCGACATACTGTGAGACATCGTCAGGATTCTCATTGGTTATATTATTAATAATATTTTTACTAACTGAGGACATTTCTCTTCTTCTCTTTTCTAAATTGAAAAAATACTTGGTATTTTTTTCACCATTTAAGTCTTGACTTTATAAAAGCTCCTCTTGCTTTCTCCTTATAGATATTATCTAGTTGTGTCTGTAGTTTGGATAATTCCAATACCTCATTTGATGATTGATAACTCTAGTTTTTTAGAAAAATCCCGGATTTTTAAAATTATTTCTTGTTTGTTTTTCTTTTTGATTTGAGAAATCGTTTTTCCTAATGAAATAGTCAAATTTCTAATTTCAAACTTAATTAATTCCCAGCATAATCCCACATTGTTGAGTACATTCACTTGTCTCCAATATTTCTTAATGATTTTATGAGATTCTTGGTTAAAGTATTCGTTTCTAGTAATGATTTATTAAGTTTCTAGTAATTTCTATTTATTGTTTTAGTGCATAGAGCCTTCATATTTATCTTAATTGAGATGGCTTTATGGTCAGTTAACACTACTGGATCGATAGAGACTTCATTAACCTTGTTAGTAATATCATTATTGATAAGCCAGAAATCAATTCTGGACTGTTGTGAAAGATCTTTGTTGCTCCAAGTAAATATTCTTTGGTCTGGATTTTTGTGACACCAAATATAAGATCTAAACATAAACACATACTATGTAGTTCATTAACAGAATCATTTGTTTTTGGTGGCCATCTATCAATTGTTTGATTAAAAGTAGTATTGAAGTCACCTCCCCAAATAACTTTAGCAAAAGGGAATTTTGAAGTTAGCTGGTTGATTTTCATATCAAGATTTAAAAATAGGGCATCATTAATAGCGTATGTATTTATAAGGACATACTGAGTTTGTGAAATGTCCACAAGCAAAATAATTCACCTTCCTGCAACATAGCTCAGGAGGTAAGACCGATTGTCTGGCAGTCGGAGGGTTGCCGGTTCAAACCCCGCCCTGGGCATGTCGAAGTGTCCTTGAGCAAGACACCTAACCCCTAACTGCTCTGGCGAATGAGAGGCATCAATTGCAAAGCGCTTTGGATAAAAGCGCTATATAAATGCAGTCCATTGCATCATCGACCTCATGATTTAGTCATCTAAGGAGGTCATTTAAAATATCCTGGAGCAAAAACAAAAAAAAAGTTAATAATCGGCTGATGTCGGATTTTTAAAGTCCAAGACAAAAACAAACAAACAAAAACAAAGACCCTCGGTTCATGCGTCCTTGTCTTTTCTCTGAATAAAATGTAAAAAGATGTAAATGTAAATTTTAAAAAATTAAAAATTAACGGCTTGTCCTCACACTTCAAGGTTAACGTTACTCTTTACACCAGTTACCTCTTGTCTGCACCTTGGAGAGATGACTATAGAAGAGCACAGAATCCATATCAGTCAGCGAATACTTCCTGCTTGTCTACAAAGGCTCGATTCCCGAGGAAGAAGGCAGACTTGCCCTCCTTTCTTGCTTTATCCACAATTGGCCACAGATGGCTCCGAGCAGCCTTGTCAGGTCTTCTTTGAAGCGAAGGTGGTTGGTTTTCAGATAGGTGTTGTTTTTTGCAGATCTCCACATGGTGTCCCTTGCTGTTCTGGAGCTGAAACGCAGTATTACCAGGCGCGGTGTTGCATTTTGTCCTCTGATCGGCTCCCTGGGACATCCAAGTCAGTGAACAACATCAATGGCAGCAGCAGCATCATTTTTCCCTGCCTCAGGAAGTGCAGCTTTGCAAATTTCTTTCACTTCTGAACAAATGTTTTCATCCGTTTTCTCTATGATACCATATAGCCTCAAGTTCCATCTTCTGCTGTATCGGTCAGTTTCATTGACTTTATGTTCGATCTCAAGAACTTTCCTCTCAAGGCCATAGCACTTACTTTTCAGTGTGGCGTTTTCTTGTTTTAGATCAGATACCCCCAGAAAGCTGTGATCGATGGATTTTTTAAGGCCCTCAATACTCATGGTATTTTTGTTCACCATGCGTTTAAGTGCATCCACGCTCTCATTGACTTAATTAGTTTTGGTTGTCAGGACAAGAATAATGTTATCCTGTACTTCACTTAGAGATAATTCATAATCAGGATTCATCTTCGCTTTCTTTGTCTTAGCTGATCCGTTCTTGGCCGGTGTGTTGGGGTCACATTCGCCACCTTCGTTCGATTTGCAGGAATAGGAGTCATACTTATGTTCCTCTTTACTCTTGAAGTGTCAGTTTCCATTTCTATCGTCGGTTCTTCCACGATTGATGTTTGCTTTTGGTCTTCCATTTTTAAGTTAGCACCAAGACGTAATTAGCCACAGGAGAAGGAGGATGTTCCAAAAAAAATTTCAGTTAGTAGCCGGTAGTTGGTAACTTTGGTTACTCAGTTGACATTTAAATTCAGGTATTTGCAACTTAAATAAAATTTAACAAAATATTGGTGAGGAAAACCCGAAGTGTCGCTCCTCAGTTGAAGTCCATATGACAGCTCACACCAGCGCTATCTTGGCTCCCCCCCATCGTGTAGTATCTTTGAATAAACCATTTTTACGTTAGTAAACTTTGATGACAAATTTTGTGGGCGGAGCCAAACTGGTGGCAGAAAAAACGGTCTTTTGACAGTTTGTCTAATGTAGTGGAGGTAGCAAAAGAAAGCTCTGAGCATGATCTCTTAATCGATCCTTATTCATATTTTTTTATTTGTCTTGTGTTGACAAACCCTTAACCCTCTGGGGTCGAGAGCTCCGCCGGCGGTGCTCGGCAAGATTAAATGAACTTTTGTTTCTATTAGGATGATTAACTTCACGAGTTGTTATCATACAGACGCAACAAAAACATTGACAGAAACCTTTCCAATGCACCCATTGAAAATGATATGAATTGTTTTAAAAGTTCTAAATTTGATTAATTAAACCATGTATGCTTCGTTAATCCTTACTCATTACTATGTGAATTTCGCTCATCAGGAAGTCCGCCTAAATCGCATTCACATGTTAACGACATTATAACTACTCTCCATAGAAGGAGAGTAGGGGAGGGGCGATGCGAGATCCATGTGAGAGCCTGCGAAAGCAGGATAGAATGTCAAAGTGTAGCCTGTAAATATGTGTACTGTATTGCAACGTATCTCTGTGTTTGTAGCAATATCCAGCAATACGAACGATTCAAACTATTGCATCTCAGAATTATAGGCTAGGCTCTCTGCGTCTGGTTGTGTGTTAGAAGTAGCAGGTAGACTGTATTTTTTTCGATCATATTGGTAATAAATAGCCCATGCCTGGCGTGTAGTGGCGTGGCTAGGATTCTAAAACTGATGTCCTCGCACAATTGATATAAGCATACTGTAAGTAAATTCAGGAAATAGCAATATAATAACCACTTAGCTAAACAGATCTAGCCTACTTCAGATTGAGGCATTGTTATTGATGAGTTGCGTGTAGTTGAGCTGGAATATCAATGTTTATTTAGTTTAGCTAATGTTGTTTCGTTGATAGCTTGCATTATTTGTAAATGTGCGCTGTATTACATTCTCTGTGTGTTTGTAGGAATATTCACTAATATGCGTGCTTGTAAATTCCCACACTACGAACGATTCTAACCATTGCTTCTCAAAATTATAGGCTACCTCCCTGTGTTTGGTTGTGTTTGTTTGGTTCTTTGTTTGTATATGATGTAACCATGTCACATTTCCTCAGTTTTGTTTTCATTAGTTAGTGGTTTGTCCCTTTTTTGTAAAGCACATTTATTTTTCACCTGTTGAAGGAAATGTGCTATATAAATAAAGTTTGATTTGATGTCACATTTCCTAACAATTTTGTTTTTATCATATTTATAGAGATGCTGATCAGGAAACACGGCCTAGTTCACCACTAGCTAAGAGGCCACGCAAGCATTGCAAGAGTACACCAGTCTAATCTCACCTTCCATGCGTCTAGTTTGCTTCAATAAATGTTCTGAAAATCAAAAGATGTCTTTGTTTCTGTCTTATAAATGGCTCACCGAGTCTGAACACATTTCAGTGACCAAAAATCTTAGTTACAATTGTTTAGTGTGTTTTATTACAACATTCCTGTGCATGTTCAAAACTACTGTTTACAGTTTGTGTGTTTTTAGAGCAATTTGCAATCCACATATGATTATGACCTACTTACTGCTGCCATATTATTGTAGCTGAGTTTGTGCTGAAAACAGAGATATGAAACACTTTGGAATCACTGCATATAAAGTTGATGAAATTTACACAAATGTCAGAGCATGGCACAATCACCAGTGTGCCTCATTTTACCCTCAGACCCCAGAGGGTTAAATCTTTTGTTCTCCAGGAACACGTGCCTGAGATACGCAACTCCACATGTAGGAGAATATCCAACATTCCTCACACACATTCACACACGCACACACAACACCCACATACGTGCACTCATATAGTTTATTGTACCTCGTTGTAGTGAATTGTCCTTTTCCCTGGTCGGTACTTTCGGTGTATTTAATAAACTTTATTATATTTACAAGGTTGTCTGCATTGATATTACTCGTGTTGAATTGAGTCAGCCGCTGCGAACCAAAAGAACTTGGTAGAAGTTTTTTTCACCTCTTAACTAAATCATGTATATTAATTTAGTATTAGCTAAATGTATGATATTATGATTTGGTTAAGATTGACAATTGTGTAAGTTGAATAATAATTAATTTAATTATTAATTAAAATTGCCAATTTTTAGTTTGTATACTTAATTTATGAGACTGATTAATATATGCTGGCGCCACCTGTGAGGATATAGGTGTATATCGTCTACATGTTGGTGCCCCAATATGAGAAGTAGCGGCATGTCCCCTACACTAAGCTTGAATAGATTAAGCAGCTTAAATCTTTCCTCATAGCTTCTGTCTTTCATACCAGGAATCAATTTGGTAGCCCTTCTTTGAACCTTGCACAGCCTCTATATTTCTCTTGTAGTACGGTCCCCTGAACTGCACACAATACTCCAAGTGTGGTCTAACAAATGTATAAGATCAGTATAACTTCCTTGGATTTGTACTCAATACTTTTGGTTATATATCCCAGCATCCTGTTGGCCTTTTTTACTGCTACAACACAGTGCCCAGAACCTGAAAGGCTTTTATCAACTATTACTTCCAAGTCTTTTTCAAATTGAACACATTCCAACTTTGTTCCTTTGATAAAGTAATCGAATGTTTTTATTTCCTACATGCAGAACTTTACACTTGGCTATATTAAATTTCATTTGCCAGGCTTCTGCCCACTCCTGGGATTTGTTAAATTCTTCTTGGATTATTTCAATCGATTCCAAACTATTAGGTTTGCCTCCCAGTTGGTATCATCTGCAAATCTGACAAATGTGCTTTCTATGTACATGTCAAGGTCATTGATATAAATGAGGAAGAGCAGTGGTCCTAGCACTGATCCATTGTGGAACTTCACTCCCCACATTTCCCTGCTCTGATAATATCCCCCCTACAACTACTCTGTGTTCTACTACTCTACTCTACTTTGTGTTCTACCCTGTAGCCAGTTCCAAATCCACTCTGAAATACCTCCTGTAATTTAAATAGTTTTCATTTCGATAACAAGTCTCTCATGCGGTACCTTATCAAATGCTTTTTGGAAATCATACTTAAACAATAGCTTACGCCTTGTCATAATCAAAACACTTCATAGCTTTGTAAGGGTAAATTTGTGCCAGGGACGAAAAGACAAAGAGGTTAAGAAGGCCAGACGTATCCTGTTGCCTACGCCAAACTGGGGAAATTTGTTTTATTTATTTTAGTTATTGGTTAGACAGGGGTCATGGATGAAATACCCAAAATGTGGTATATACACCATAGTGTTGAACAGCATACCTGTGCCTCGGAGCTCTGGTCCCCTTTAGCTACCCTCCCCCCCCCCCCCCCCCACTCCAGCCCACCTTTTTTCCTCGTGAGGGATTTAATTTTTACATTTTTATGTCTGGCTTTGTACTCAGAGGTCCCTTTGAGACTTGGAATCTGTTATTTGAAACTCAAATCCTGAAACTTATCTGGCTTGTTACTTAGAGGTTCCTTTTAAGACTAGGAATCTGTTAGAAACTCATATCTTGAAACTTGTTACTCACAACTCAATACTCAGCGGTTCCTTTAGGACTAGGAATCTCAGAAACTCAATCTCAGGACTTGTTACCTTGCTCAGCATTTAGGGCTTCCTGGAGATCTGGAATCTATTTCATTGAAACTCAGTCTTGAGGCCTCAGGACTTGAAACCTGCTTTACAGGAACTTAATCCGAACCGGGACCCCAACTCCAAGAATCAAGAACACATCTCCCAGTGCCTGGGACAGTGCACCTCCGACTGCATGCACCAGCCTTTAGTGGGTTTGTAGAAGCTGTGAACAAAGTATTTCTGGGGCAGCAAAAAGGTTAGGAAGGAAAATTCAGATGGAAATATGAGGGTTTATTAATAAACAATCACCAGTTAAGTTTATGGGAGCGAATATGAGCACATTCATTACCTATAGCTGAACACAGGATCGCATGCTGACTAAGGCAAATAAACATGAACATCTTCACAAACACGGTACTTACCCAAATCATCCCGTATGGCAATGACTCTGGTACCAGGAAAACTGTTAAGCAGATTCTCCCTGAATGTTTCTTTGAGCTTCCCTTAAATACAATCCTGAGCAAGCCTTCCATACCCACAGTTCCCTTTGTTAGCACATATAAGGTCTGGACAGAAATAGGCACCAAAATCCCTTCTCCTCCAAGAATAGAGAAACTGCAGTGTGTACTCCATCTTGATTTATGTTATGTTATGTTATGTTGATCTTGAGATAGAAATAAGACACTTTGTGAGACTACGCACAATCTTGTGATTGTATCTATTCTTCCAAGAATTCCAAGATTTTTTTATGTATTATTCAGACACTCATGTAGGTAAACCCCATCTTTGATAATCCATACTTCCGAGTACATTCCCACATTTATTCCCATACATATGTACCTAATCACTGCCTATTTCACATTCAGTTCCACATTCATGTACATTTCTTTAACTCTTTCCCCTCTTTCACATTCTGTTCTACATTCATGCACATTTCCTGTGCTGTGGCACTGTCAATGCATTGTGGAGAGGTTAATTTCCATTGGTTGTCCAATCCTTTCCTGGCCTATTGACCCCTTCACCTGGTATTGTCCATAGCCGAGAATTCCAGGTTGTACGTTTGACCCCTTCGCCTGGTAGGATTGACGCCATAGCCTGGTCTTCCAGTTGCTATTTTCCAATTATAACTTGTGGCATTTATGGCTTCACCAATCTTCAGTAGTGAAGAAAGTCCAGGAACACTCAAAATTGCACCCTTCAGCTTCATCAAAGAACACCAAAAGGTTTGTCAGGCAAGACCTTTCCTTGCAAAAACCATGCTGGCTGTCCCTTAGGATGTTGCTATTTTCAAGAAATACTTTCACTTGCCTCTAATGATGGATTCCAGTATTTTACATGTGATGCAAGTTAACCTGGCCTATAGTTTCCTTGATCAATATTGTCCCCTTTCTTATATATTGGTATTATATTACCTGCTTCCAGTCCTCAGGTCTCCAGTTTCTAAGGACTGTCTAAAAATACCTGCCAGTGGTTTAAAAATGATATCACCTAACTCTTTGAGTATCATTGGGTATACGCCTTCAGGGCCTGCTGCCTTGTGGAAAATCACCCCCACCCAAGGCTGCGTTTACCCAATGGGCTACATAGGCTGCAGTCCCGGGCCTCCGCCACTAGGTGAGGGGAATGTTTTTTTTTATTTTTTTACGAATTTTTAATTAGTTTTGACATATATACGTATCCGTAGGATTGCTGCACGTCTCGCGATATACTGCCGTTAATCTAACCAATGTAAACGTACAAAATATGTTGTCGCGAGAATTCTTGTGTCATCATCAAAATTCCGTCTAAAACAAACATGTCGTCAAGCAGAAAATTCGAGAGTGGGGGGCAAAAAAGAGCAAGAAAACGACAACAAAAAGCAAGAGACGAAGAAGTTCTCAGTAAAATACTGAAGCTTACTTCTTTCTTCAAAACATTGACGAATGATTACTTAACAGCAACCGATGCAGGCTCCGACATCAACAACGATCCCTTCCCTGACACATGCCCTGACGCTGACGATGATGCAGATGCTAACCCAAGTCCCGCCACACCAACTCAGTCAACCCGGCCGCCTTCTCCGGAAACTATACCGCCGTCACCAGGCAGAGATGGCACAGCCACGACATCAACCCTGTTAGCATCGAGTACGCCTTCTCTGGAACCCAGCTCCAGAGACACTGATAACATCAGCACTGTCAGTGCTGCTGACGAAACTACTCCGCTAGCAGATGCAGGCACCACGGTAGGGAGGAAAGATGCAACATGTGGAGCCACATCCACTGATGTAGCTTGTTGGGGACCCGTTACCGAAAACTTGCGTAGCTATTGGGTGAGCAAAGGAATAAAAGCATCCTTGTCATGTCAAAATAAAGACATAGCATTCACAGCATCAGAACGATCGTATAAAAATCAGAAGAGACAATTGAGTAAGACCTTGTTTTCGCGTAATCTGCGTAATGGGGAGTGTTACCCGTGAATGGTTAGTTTATTCTCCAACAACTGGTAATGTATATTGCTTTTTTTTTGATAATGCATCCAACATGTCAGGTGTGTACAAAGGACTGAGGGCCCGTATTCTAGAAGTAAATCCTTTGGCTGAGTGGATACCTTGTACAGCCCACTCACTCAATTTAGTCGGAGTGAACAGTGTAGATTGCTGCTCTGAAACAACCACATTTTTCAGATCTGTTCAGTCACTCTTCAATTTCCCAAATGTGGACATTGCACTCCAAATTTATCTCACTCTCCCTATTTCAAATGCCACCGGAGAAAGATCATTTTCCAAGTTGGGCATTATTAAGAACAGACTGAGGGCATTCATTGAGGGAAATAGACTGAACGGGTTGACCATTCTGTCCATTGAGCATGATCTGCTGCGCCAGCTGGATTTTAAGGATTTAATTAAGGATTTTGCATCAAAGAAAAGCAGGAAAAGGGCCTTTTAATGACATCACTGGTGAGTCAGATTTTTTTTAATATGCTAGTTTAAGTTTAAGTTTATTGAATATTATCGTGTAGTTTATAAACAAAAATGACTACGATATTCTATTCAGCGATGCCCATATGTATTTCTCATACAAATAGAATTAGAATGTTGTTTTTCTTTTGTGGACTGTTTGTTGTGTGATAAAACTGCTCGAATTTTGATTATCCTGCCGTTGTGTGTCTGCAGTATGACTATAATTGGCGTTCTTTTGTATGGCGTTGGTGTGTATTTTCCCATGGCCTCTTTGCACTGGCTTATTATGGGGTTGTTATGTGTTGCGTATCTTCGCGTGCGCGTGTGCGTCGCCGCGGCAGGGGGGCCTCTGAGTTGCGTAGCCCAGGGCCTCAAGATGGGTAAATGCGGCCCTACCCCCACCCAATTGCTTTGTTGTTTTATCGTTGATTTTCACCATTTTTAAAGTTTTTATTTATTAATTTATTTGTTTTTATTTAATATTTATTTATCAGTCCACATCTTGTGTGGGATCTTTCAAACATATAGGCCTGACATCTACTCGTGGGCATGGTTAGTTCTTGCCGCTGGAGTCCATAAACAGAAGCCCTGCCAGAGGGGGTGTGTTCCCACCCTATTTTTACACAGATAAAGTGTGAAACTTCTTTTTTTGTTGAGGCGACTTGGGAAGAAGTCAGTTAGTTGGTTGGTTAGTTTAGCTGTTAGTTGGAAGTGGGCACCTGAGTCCTACATCTAGGTCTGATTCTCTACATTTCATCTCTGGTCTTTTTGAATATCCTGATGCCTTTTGGTTTTTGAATTTCAGCCGTGCCCCATCCTTGGATTACTTTGGGACAAACACAGTGTGGTTTGGTTATTTTCTTTCATTCTTCTCCTGCTGACTGAAACATGTCCATGTCTGCATTTTTATTAAGGTAGTTGAACCTTGTCTTTAGATTAGATGTGAATATTTGTTGTAAATTAATACATTCTAATCTGTTTTTGAGTTGTACATTTTGGTAAATGTTGATCCAACATTTTGCTCTGCCTATAAATGAATTTGGCGATTTAATTGATATCTTTGAGAAAAATTACCAAATAAAATAAAATAAATTTATTTAGAATGTTGGATAAATGAGGAGTTTTAACTTCCTGCACTTGTGTTCGGTATTTAGAGTGCCAGACATCAAACCAGTGGTTAAAACTGCTGGGTTCAGAAATGTAACATATTTTAGTTAATCCTCACTTTGCTGACACTATATCAGGCCTCCTTCTCTGTTTTCAGGTAAGAATGCAAAGCTTTTAGCAGGCTCTTCTCAAACTCATGTCTTACAACTTGGTATGCTACTCACAATGTTGGTTTCATTGATAATTTGAATTTGTTTTGGGAGAGACAAAGGTTTTTCCGTAGGGGTACTGCCCTTTTAACAGGAAACCTAAAAAATGCACTAAAACACATCTAATTATGGCCCATGTCTACCATAAGCCTTAGTGAAGCAGTAACTAGCTACCCCCCAACTGAAACTGTGTGTATTCCCAGATTTGTTGATGATCATGTAATTCAGTCCATACAGTCGGTCAGTTCTGGTTTAAGACAAACTGATCAGAGAAAAAATTCCCATGGAGTCAACCTGAGCAATTTAATAATAGTCCCACTGCTGAAAAGTTATCTACCAACTGTTACTTCCTCTGTCCCCCTCAAACTTTCACTTTTAAACATAAGATTACTGACATCAAAAAACATTTACAGTTAGTGATATTATTATAGTTAGTGATATTATTGATGAGCATAAGATTGATGTTACGCTCCTAACCGAAACTTGGCTGGGCCCAGACGCTACAGCCTGTCTCAAAGAAACAAGTCCTCCTTTCTGTTCATTTTCACATGCATCAAGGCGACACAAGAAAGGTGGTGGTATTAAAAGTATTTATTTAGACACATATGATTACAAACAAGTGTCATTTTGTGATTTCTATATTTTTGAATATCTTGCCAAATCTTGCGATGATACCCAAGTTTGATATTCCTGTATTACATATCACTGGTTATTTTCCCCCAAAAAACAGCCCCGTATTTATCTCTGAATTTGCTGAATTCCTACAGTTGAGGCCAAAAGTATACATACACCAAGGCTAAAGACATTCAAACTCAATTTTTCACAACTTCATTCATTTCATGTTACCATACATCTCCTGTGTCAAGTCAGATAGGGTATCTACTTTATTTCAGCTTTTATGTACATATCACTTTGTTAGTTTTTGGTGGCATTGCCTTTTAATTGCTTAACTTGAATCGAACGCTTGGGGACAAGCTTCTCACAATATTTTGCCGGAATTTTTGCCCATTTCTCCTGACAGAACTGGTGTAACTCAGTCAGGGTTGTGGGCCTCCTTGCTCGGACACGCTTTTTCAGTTCAGTCCACAAATTTTATGTGGGATTCAGGTCAGGGCTTTGTGATGGCCACTCCAATACGTTCACTTTGTTGACTTTAAACCATTTTATTACAACTTTGGAAATATGCTTAGGATCATTGTCCCGCTGGAAGACCCAGTTGCGACCAAGTTAACTTTCTAGCTGATATCTTGAGGTGTTGCTTCAGTATTTATAGATAAACCTCCTTCCTCATGATGCCATCTATTTTCTGAAGTGCAAGTTCCCTTCCAGCAAAAAACCACCACAACATGATTCTGTCACCCCCATGCTTCACATCTAGGATGGTGTTCTTCGGATTAAAAGCCTCACCCTTTTTCCTCCATACATAGCGCTGATCATTATGGCCAAACAGTTAAATTTTTGTTTCATCTGACCAGAGAACACTCTTCCAAAAGGCTTGGTCTTCATCCTGGTGATCACCTGAAAACTTCATTCTGGCTTTTTTATGCTGGTCTTAGAGTACGGGCTTCTTCCTTGCACGACAACCTTGCACGAGACCATGGCGATGTAGGATTCTCTTAATGGTGGATGTAGATACTTTTGTACCTGATGCCTCCAACTCCTTCACCAGTTGTTCTTGTCTTGGGGTTCAGATGAACCTTTCGGACCAAGATTCGTTCAGCCCTGGGAGTTAATTTGTGCCTCCTACCTGAACGACGCAGTATCTGTGTGGTCCCAAGATTTTTATATTTGCATACAATTGTTTGTAAAGATGCTCATGGTACCTTCAGTTGTTTGGAAATAGCTCCTAAGGAGGAACCAGACTTGTGGAGGTCCACAATTTTATTCCTGAGGTCTTGGCTGAGTTGCTTGGATTTTCCCATGGTATCAAGGGCAAAAAGGCAGTGGTTCTAAAGGTAGGCCCTTAAACACAGCCACAGGTGCCAATGAACTCTTAATAAACTCCTAATTATGACAATTGACCAATCAGAAGCTTCTAAAAAGTCATTACATCAATTTATGGAATCTTCCAGACTGGTTAAAGTGACAGTCAACTTGGTGTATGTAAACTTTTGACCCACTGAAATTCTGATATAGTGAATTAAAGCTGAAATAAATCAGTCTCTAATCGACTGTTTTAAAATTACCTTTGATGTGAACAAAGTAGAATCCCTAATTGACTTGCTAAAAAATTTATGGTAAAATGAAATGTGTGGAGTTGTGAAAAACTGAGTTTAAATATCTTTAGCCTATGTGTATGCAAACTTTTGGCCTCAACTGTAACTATACTTTGGCTGGAAATGTAAAGAAATATGATATGGACAAACAATTTTTTGAACAAATTCCACTGTCCTATCTGAGAGCAGCTGGATTTCTTCCCTTGAGATCTCAATAATATATATAAGGAATATAGTTTAGCGTCATTTCCACAACACCCATCAAAGCTTTTCTGTTTGTGAGATTTAGGCACGCAGTACAATAACTGGAATTGTCTAAATCTATATCTGTATCCGGAAAAGTGAACCAATGAAAACCTGTTTTATATAACTATGCTTTGGCTAGTTTAGTGTAATTTCCATGACACATGAGAGAGGAACCACAATCAAGCAAGTATATAAAAATATAAGTTTTAATATGAAATAATTATGAAAATTAAGTTTGGTGATAACAGCATAAAGAGGTGACAGGTAAGATGTGCATGCAGTGTGATTATTGTACATACATCCACAAGGCTAGAAGGGATCACTTTGAGGTGTCAGACAACACAGGAATGGAATGGTATTATAGCTTATACATCTATTCACAAGCCCTTTCAGTCACCTAACTAAAATACCTGGCCAAGTGAGTGGGAGGTCCGAGCTGTCATTGGTTGCTTGGAAGACACACTTTCATATTATTACCACCTTTCCCAAGGGGGGTGGGTTTCAATATGTTTAGTAAAATATTAGACAAATTAGATCAGGTTGGATAATTATCTATCTTGACAGGATAATTAGATATATTTTGTTCTATGATCTTCGTCATGAATTTTACAAGATAACCACACCAACATGACCGTTTTTGACTCAGGTTACAGTGAGATGATTAATTGCTTTCTAGCACTGCGGGCTAGCAAATTCAGGAATCTGATACTGCACTTGACATTAATAGACAGTACTTTGTATGTGTGAGTAACTTGCCATTTTTGTACGTTGAAAACGTGTTTTTTATGAGATATCATTTCTTTTTGCTAAGTGTTTGTTATAAGAAAGTGAGAACAGTAATGCTTATAAATGTAGATAAGTATGCGTACACATTCATACATGCAAACACGCATACAGTGTAGGCAGTGCCGGATGTAGACTGGTTTGATTGGGAAGCAGAGTGAGATTTTGGGGGGGGGGGGGGCAAGTTGAGGACATGATTTGTGATGATTAACAGCGGAGTGGACCTGGGTGTAAAATTTAAGAAATGGTTGTGGATTATGACTATCCTTGTGTGAATTTGTACTGAAGAACGTGCACTGTTCAGCACTTTCACTTTGCGATATATGTAAAACAATGGCTGTGGCAAAGGGTGCAGTGGCGTAAGTATAAAAGAAGCTTGCACCATTATAAAATGAACATAAATGTCCCCAGTGTATGTACTCACTCATCTGACGGCCATCCAACGAGCCTTCATTGACAAAATTATCAGCAAACTTGTAGAATTTGAGCTCCGTAGGTTGCAACTTGTGTACCCTTCTGGCCTGCTCCATTTTCTGTTATTTCGTTGAGATGCACTTTCAGTGTTTCTAAGGTTTATAAGGCGTTTTCATACGCTTAACTGTCGATAGGAGTCATCTTCACTGTTTTGCTCTGCTAGACAGTGGAGAATATCAGCACACACATGTCCCAGCAATCTTTGCATATTAGAAAATAACAGTAGTACGAGAAAAATTAGGACAAATTATGAAATTGAGTAGTTGAAACAATATGTTGTTAGCAGAATGGGCATGTAGGTGTAGTCTGACATGATCACACACTACAGTGCAAAGAAAATAAAGTAACCACGAGTGAGTTTCCTTATTGAACAGTATATAAAACAGACGGTATGAGGAAAATTGTGCAGCGAAACTGTAGTATAAATGTACTTTTCTGACGTTCAGCACTAGTAGTTATTATTATGAATGAGTCATGTTTTAAAATGTAATGTTTTAATGGGGTGTTGCAGACAGTTCATATGTAGTAATTGTTTGTATGGTACATAGAGAACAGGGCGAGGTAACATGAATGTAGAAACGTGGCGTTTGCTGAAAAGAATGTTTTTTACAGTAGCCAAGTGAAGAAATGTAGTTACTAGAAACGCCACAGTGGTGAGTTGGTGTAACTTTAAGGAAATCAATACATTTATCATCATGAAATGCAAATGGCTGGTTGTGAGTGAGTTTTGATATTCTGATAAGTGCAAAAGCAATAGACAATTATTAGTTAGCAATTTAATTTTAATAAAATGCTAGTTTAAGATACGAAAAGATTTGCCAGTGAGGACGAGGCGGGATTCGATCATACGTTTCACAGTCATTTACTTTGGCAGTGCGCCACCATGAAGCTATTTAAAAGTGTGAAATTTTTTGGTGAAATGTGTCCGTGGTTTTAAAGAAGAAGATAGGTCAGCACAGCAGAGCTCCCCGTTTGTATCCATATGGCCTGGCGATATTGTAGGAGGTTAACTGAACGTGTAGATGGTATGTCATAATGCCGTGTATACGTTCGGTGAACGACGGGTAGATGTGGTGCAATAGCAAGAGTTGAGGAATAAAAGACAATTATTAGTGAGCAAGTAAGAAATTTGATTCAGGTGGGGCTTGAACCTGTGACTCAACGATTTGTAGACCGTCACATTACCACTGAGCCACAAAGTGACTAGCTGTAGCGACTGGCAATTTTCTTGGGTAAAAAGATATGTCCATTTTGCATGTGCATGTGACATTTTGATTGGCTGTTGTTGATGAAGGATTGGCTGGTGTATGTAAAATGACCAATGGGGAGACATATTCTTTGTGGGCTAGGAGGCAGAAAAAAGAAGAAGAACAGAAGAAGGAGAAAATGCAAAATCCCCTTAGTCTGGGGCTTTACTGTGTGGACAATGTGAAGTTGTTCACCAGTACCGACCAGCGGTACATGGTCATGTTTATGTTAACACCTTAGTTCATGTGATACCACGAGAGTCTACACATTTTCCCCCTGTGCTCGAGGTGTGTATGTGTGTGTCACGGAAGCCTCAGTGAAAGCCTGGTTCTATTGCAGCTCGTGTCTCGGCTGGTCATTATATATATAGTCTCTACTGGCGGTTAATGAATTCTGTCTGTTGAAATGGGGTCAGAATGTACTGGAATGAATGTTTTAAGGGCTGAGAGTCTGTGGCTGTTGCGGGTATTTATGTGGGGAACCCACATAAAAATTGCCGCTTCATGACATCAGGAAGCGGTCTCATTTGCATGCAGCATATCACAGCATGCATTTGCTTATGATTGACATTGAGGGCTAGGCTGCATTAGACACTGTCAAATCTGGCAAACATGGCACCTTGCAAGCGCCACTGTTGTGTAGATGCAGAAATAGTGACTCACTACACGCAATCCCGAAGGACATAAATGTAAAAAACAAGTGGGTAGAATTTTTATCAGGTTCATTAGTGTCTGCAGTTTGCATTTTAAACCAGATGACTTTTTGAATTGGGCGTAAAAACAGAGTGGATTTTGCAAAGAACTGCGACTGAACCCTGGAGCAGTCCCCACAATTCGATCAAGCACAGTATGGAGGATAAACACAAAGTAAGATTCTTACATTATTATATTTTGGATGTATAATTACTGAGTGTATGAATTACCTTCGCCTGGCTTACAAGGAGGATAGCTAACAGCTACATTCACTAATGTTAGCTGGCATAGCTGAAAAGCAATCTTAGCATCAACATAATTATCACACGAAATAAAGCAACAATTCAGGAAAGCCGAATATTATTTATCTAGCTAGCTACGGAGATTTGTTGACTTTGTGCAATATGACAACTCATTTAGCTTAACCTATCTACTGAAATGTAGCCTGTCACCCTATTATTTTATCTTCATGGCTGTCACAGTCAACATTTTCACACCTTCCGCACGTTTTTTTTTTTTTTCCCACCATCGTAATTTGAGTTCGCCTGAGTTCATTGTACTAGCCTACTGGGAGGGAATGTTGACTTCACCTGTCTACTTTTCTGTCATTTTAAAATTTATTTTTTAAGTATTTTTCTGCGCGCCATGTGAAAAACCAGCGGTCACTTTAGCTGTAGTCTCAGCCGGTCCGTCCACTAGCTGTCACTCAAAACGCAAGGAGTACGCCCTCGACGCTGCCCACGCAGTATCGGACCTCCATAGTAACATGATAGTAACATTTTTGTGATATGTCCAAAAGTATACATTTATATTATTTAAAAAAACATTTTAAAACCATTTTAAAACAATTTTGCAATGGTATAGAATATAAATAATGATACAGTATTTCAAATTTCAGTACGACTTTAAAAACCTTAGCGCAACTTTTGGTTCAGATCTCTGCTTTCAGGCCCACATTAATTATATCATACGAATAATATAATGTAAAAGTTATGCAAGTTGCTCTGGATAAGAACTTCTGCTAAATGCCTGTAATGTAAAGTAATGAGTGGCCTTCTTCCACCTAAATAACATATCTAAATTAAGGAAGATGTTGCCCCTCCAGGATCCTGAAAAAATGGATTTGTATCCTCTCGGCTTAATTACTGTAATGTTTTATTGTCAGGTTGCAGCAACTCGGCCTTGAAACGTCTCCAACTTGCACAGAATGTCGCTGCTAGGGTCCTTACCAAAACTAAGAAATGGGAACATATCAGTCCAGCGCTTAAATCTCTTCACTGGCTTCCTGTCAAATCTAGGATTTACTATAAGATCTTGTTGTTAACAAATAAAGCTTGAAAAAGTTTAGCCCCTGACTATTTTAGTAAGTTACTTATTCCTTACTCTCCTCCAAGATTGCTTTGTTCACATGGGTGTCTAGCCTGGGTAGGGAGCGTAGCGTTAAGTGTCAAGCTCACTTTTATGAAGCGGACACTCTAGTTAGCTTAGCCTAAAGTGTCATGCTGGCCTTAACCTTGTCTTCTCTGTTTCTCTTTCCTTACCTCACCGTGAGTTCAAAGACTGCTCCAGCCTGTTTCCTTGGCTACGGGATCACTCCATGGTCATGGACTGTTCAGCCCTGTTCCTCCCCTGACCATACCTTGACACAGCTTGGAGCTTGAGATCCGTCACCCAGCTGCACTAAACTGTACTGTACAAAACTATACCATTTGGTCTATTTCTATTATTCCTGTTTGCTTTCACCTCAGCTGTGACCTGCTTAACCCATTCTATTTGAAAGATCCCTTATAGCACTTCTGCCACATTCCATTCTACTGCTACTTTACACCAGGCTGACCAGTGGAGGATGGGCACTGCCTCTATAGCTGGGTTCCTCTCGAGATTTCTTCCCATTGGGGAATTTTTTCTTGCCACCGTTTGTGGGTTTTCTCCCCACTGGGAGTTTTTACCTCATGTACTTACTATTTGGGCGTTCAGGTCTGGCGTTTGCTCTGTTTGCTCGGTCTCTTGCTTTTGCTACTCTATAAAGCATCTTTGTGACAGTTCTCAGTAAAACGCACTATACAAATAAAACTGAATTCCTCAAATTCAATGAAATCATATTAGTCAGTTTTCCCTCCCTGCTCCACTGACTGACGTCATGAAGTGTGGTAACGTGATCTTCAACTTTTTTATTGATTTATTTCTTAAATTGTTTTCATTATCTGACTTAAAATAAAGGAAGCATTAACAGCATTTTTATTATTTGTTAATTTAGTATGGGAGTTAACATGGAATTTCATGTCAGCACAAAACAATCAGAAATTGGATCTGCTGTAAGCTACTGGGTTTGTGTATATAAAATTTGCCCTACAGTCATACAATCTTCAATCTTCAATCTTAATAGCATTATCAATGAAGAGAAAGTCTGAATTATGACACAGTAACATGGGCAGGGACAAATCTGAACATCTGAGGAACCTGGACAGAGTTCTACAGCGAGTGATTGCACCTGCAAAACAGAGAACAGTAGTGCTAAAAGAGATCCATGCCGGACATCCTGGCATTGTAAAGATGAAAGCAATTGCACGACAATATGTCTGGTGGCCTAAAATCAACATGGACGTGGTAACAGTCTGCAAGGAGTGTGAGACGTGCCAACTGGAACAACGCATGCCATGCCAAGTCCCACTACACCCCTGGGAGTTCCCTGGTGATGTTTGGAAGAGACTCCACATTGACTTTGCAGGGCCATTCTAGAATAGCATGTTCATGATCGTGGTTGATGCGCACTCAAAATGGCTGGAAGTTTACAAAATGGCACAAATAACTTCTACAGCAACCCTCACAAGACTAAAAAGATTGTTTGTGTCATATGGAGTTCCCAAGCAAATTGTCATAGAAAATGCGACACCCTTCACATCTGATGGGTTCCAACAGTTTGTGAGAAGAAATGGAATCCTACACATAACTGGTGCTCCATGACACCCAGCTACAAATGGCTTAGCTGAGAGGTATGTTTCAACGTCCAAAACGAGCATGAAAAAGCTGGTAAGGGATGAACTGAGCATTGAGGACAAGGTCACTCACTTCCTACTGCGGTATTGCACAACTCCCAACAGCACGACTGGAGAGTCACCAGCTGATTTGTTCTTAAAGAGGCATGTGCGAACCAGATTAGACTTCCTGAAACCAAGCATCAAAGAAACGGTGAGGAGGAAGCAGTATCGGCAGAAGGAAGAACACGACAATTAAGCTGCAGAGAGGCAGTTTGATATTGATGAACAGGTCTATCTGCGTAATACTGCAGGAGAAAATCCAGATGGATTCCAATAGCAGTAAAACAGCAGATTGGACCAGTGTCATACAAGGTGCAAGGTGAAACGACTGACCAAGTGTACAGATGCCATGGAGACCAGCTGAGACCTCGCTACTCTCCGGATACTTCAGATCAAGTGCCTGCGGAAGAAACAACTCAGTTGGCCGAGCAGGTAGAGGATTGTTCAGGAACGGAACCCATGGTACCTGAACTGCCTGACCCAGTTGCGGTGACCTTGAGACGCTCAAAGTGTACCCCAAAGCTGCCACAGCGTTACCAAGACTGAACATGGTGCTGAGAAACTCTGAGAAACTCTGATTGCTGATTTTAGTTTATTAAAGAGTTAACAGCATTCAGTAAAGTTAATTGAGCAGGTATAATTATTGTTGACATTAATAGTAATAATGATGAGTGTTAATGCACTGTAATGATGGAAAGTACTTTTAGGTGGAGCAATGTTTTGAATTACCTTTGAACTAAAAAGGGAGGTAATGTGGTGTAGTATTAACACAATGCTTGTTTAGTAATGATTGGCCCAATAGATTTGCCATACTTTGAGTTGGTTGTACCGCGCATGCTAAAAAATGTACTGGAAATACATGTCTTATGTGATTGTACATTGCGCTATGGTTCTCAGTAAAACGTGTTCTAAACGTGTGCAGCTGTCTCGTTATTGAGTACACCACATCTACCACATCCCAAAGGAACGGTGCAATGTGATAGGCTTTGCAGGAAATACATGCAATATTTGCATTGAATTAAATCATACACCATTTTAAAGTTATCTGCCCATGAAAAGTTAGTATGGTATATACAGTGTATTCTAGCAGGAATTTGATGCTAGGTGACCAAAAAACGTGATGTCCCCATTTGGGAGACAGGGAGGGAGAATTTTCTGAATTTTTCCTGCATTAAACACTTGGCTATCAAACTATCCGGTTAGCTAATTCAGCCACCTTCTTGCTGATGGGAGGTGGTTTTTCGCACTCTTAGGAGCAAGCCCCCTAGTGGCCAGGACACCGGTATTCCTGAGATTGGTCAACTCAGATATTGAGTGCTACTACATCAAAACTATGAGTGGAAACAACAAATTGTGTCCCAGCTTTATTAGTAAATGTTACCTCACAACTATGCCAACTATGGAGTTTCTAATTACCACCATTGTCCTGTAGGTCGTTCATTTAACAAGCACCCCCTCCCTGAGGTCTCATTTGGAACTATACCCCAAGCAAGACACCATGGCTAATAGGGAGTTCACAAAAGTATTATTTCACCATCAAAAAATTGTATTCCGTCATGGCAACATAGCTAACCCAACAATATCCCAAAGGTATGTCAATACAGTGGCAAAAAACACTGCTTACTGAATAGTGAAATAAGTTAATTTTTGTGGAATAAGTGAATTTTTGTGGAATTATATCACATCATTCTACTATCGATACCTGTGACTAAATATGGAATAAATACACAATCTTACCATTTGTTTTACACATAAAGGTGTCCCTTTCAAGATTTAGTGGTCATTTATTGTCTTGAACAGTCTGTTGGGGAAATAAACAGGCAATAAAAAGCAGGGGTAGATATAACTGTCATGCTCAAAACCCCACTCCCAATATAGACAAGCGTAACTCTTTTCAGTTCATTCTGGATTTATTGATAGCTCATTTATCCAGTAGATGTCTCATTTAAAAATTTGTTTTAGAGTTACTGACAGCCGCACGCAATAGCTAGAACCACAGCTTTATCACAGCATTGTGCAGTAAATTTTGTGTGTGGATACACAGTTAGGAATATTTCTGGCCGATACTGATTATTTGGAAAGAACACTAGCCAATGCCGATACCGATAGTTTGGTGATTCTGTTTCCATAAATTTATTATTAAACTTTTAAATCTTGTCATTCTAAAAAACACAATTTTAATTACCTAAAACTTTAAAGTAATGCAACAATGTGAAACATTTTATATTTTTATGACATTCCTTAATATTCATCCTACATAAAATGCATTCCTCCAACTGAAAGTACAACTCACAACCAGATTAAAATGAAATTTTATTAAGCTAGAACAAACATTCACAGAAAACGAGGATCAACTACCTTAAAATAATAACAAAAGTTGTGACTTCTGGTTTGAGCGGCGCCATATAAAGACGGAGTGTTGTTGAGCTCCTCACGAGAAATACTAAAATTCGATCATATTGCTCTTATTTTGTACATTAGATAATATATGTTTCTATAGATAACCAAGTGCCTAACAATCAAGGTTTTGACAGTCTGAAACAAAGTTTTGAATCGATACCGAAACAAAATAAACAAGGCCCAGAGTGGCCGCAAAGAGGCAGAGACTAGTGCTAGCTCTGAACTCCACTCGCAACAAAGAAAGATACGACCACAGCTAGCGACCAACATGTGGTGCTTGAAGCCATTAATACACTCAAAGAAGACCTGCTAGCAAAAATAGAAGAAAAGGCCGTAGCCCAATCTCCAGAGCTCCGTAGCCAGGTTGACCAACTCCGGGCTGAATTACGAAGTGCCGTGGAACATGCTAATACTAGAGTGGAAGCAGTGACTGAGCTGGAGGCAGCAATGGAAGGCCACTCAGACTCCATTACCACCCTTGAAAAACAAATTATCGGCATGAAAAAAGAGCTGGCCACACTGAGAGAATGAAGTGAGGACCTGGAGGCAAGGTCACGTCGCTGTAACATTCGTATTACGGGAGTGAAAGAAAGACGTGAACATGGCAAACGTATAACTGAGTTTGTGGCCAGCCTCCTAAAAGATGCACTGAACCTCGAGAAGCCCTCGCTTTTGGACCGTGCACACTGCACCCTTCGCAGCAAACCGACCGATGACAACAAACCACCACGAGTCTTTGTAATGAGATGCCACTACTTTTCTGAAAAAGAGCAAATCCTGAAGAAAGCCATAGAAATGCAACAACAGCCCACGGCGATAGGATTCGCATCCTCCCCGACTTCACCCAGGCAGTGAGCAAGCAACAAGCGGCCTTTAACGAGGCAAGGGGCCTACTCCGAAACTGCGAGGGAGTCTGCTACCCAGCAGTTTTGAGGATTACAACACAAGAAGGACCCAATACAAGCTAACGATTTAATTCTGAAGAACCTGGCCCGTAAGAAGAAGTGATGGACATTACTAAGTTATCGGTCGGTGGCTATCGAGCTAGTCATTAGGACGATAAAATGCCTGGAAAGTTCAAATTATACCGTTATAACGTTAATGCTAGCTTTATGTTTATGCCAAGTTGCGGCCTTATGTTAATATGGTGATGTTGAGACGCAACAATAGCTATTTGATTAGATTTTTTTTTTACTAACAAACAATGACCCAAAATTAGCTAATGATTTTTTTTTGTGAACTTGACCTGTAAAGAGATGTGATGGACATGCAACTAGTGGCCACCCTGGCAATAAAGGCCCGGAAAGTTGAATGAGGAGGGTTAGTTATTTTGCCTACGTTTAATATTGAATTTGTGACTGAATGGGTCATCTACTTATTTTCATTATTATTATTAAATTATCATTATTTTTTTTTTGTTATTGCTATTCTCATAGGACGAATAACGTTAGCTCTAGGCCAATATTATTATGTTTATGCTAAGTTGTGACCTATGTTATTAATGCAATGTGGAGTTGGTGATTTGATTAGACTGTTTGTTAACAAATGCAGTCTGGTAGGCATGGCGGGGGGACTGATTGAGTAGCTCCAATGAATGCTAGGTTTTGGAGAGGCACTAACTACGTTATACAGACTTGTGAATGCTGTAATTATTATCAACATTTTTGCCAATAGGATGTGTGGCGTGGATCGGGGCAGGCCCCCGCAGTGCCCCTCCCAACCTTACAGGCATCAGCTCAAACCTGCCACCAGGCCAGCTGTTCAGGACCCAGGACAGCGCCACCCTATGAAGCCCAGCCACAGGACCCTGGAGAGCGGCAACCTGGAAATTCCCCAACTCCCTCCTGTGCATTCAACGCACCTGCAATCAATGAGGCGACACAGCTGCCACCACTCCAGGGAAATGGGCTGGGAGCTTAAAAGGAGGCCTTTGTCTTCCTTGAGAAGAGGGTTTTTGGGCTGCAGAAGGGCTGTTAATACCTGTGTGTAACTTTTTCATTGTCTTTCAGTGGAGACGCAGAGTCCAGTGGAGACGCGGGATCACATCCCTCTTCCTGTTTTAAAGAAGGATCCCCTCAGCTGTCTCCCGGTCGTCACTACCCCTAATTTCGGTTACTTTACTTTAATTTAATTCAGACTTTAGTTGTTGAGTTCGGTTTTGTTGGTGTATATAATTTTGGTTAAATAAAAGGCTCTGTTGGGCTATTTTTCCCCAAACCTCCGGTCTGTGTATTTCTGTGCCGCCCCGCCTGCACCGTCACGCCCAGTACGGTGCCACAGATGATAGAATATATTAAAGACGCGAGGTTAACATACAGATGGCTGGCTTTGTGCTCGGGGGCTGTGGTCCATTCTCATTATCATGAAAACTGTTGTATGAAGTTTATGAAAGTGTTATGACACTTATAATTGATGCCACTTTACTTGAAGTGGTAAAAGAGTTCATGAAGCAATTATAACTGTTTAACGCACTTAATGATGGTTAATGCAATTGTATTAACTGGTCATGAATATGTTATTACAATTTGACATGGTTTTAAAATTGCATATTAAACATCACCGCAGAAGCCCTAATTATTATGATATAACACTTGTCTTAAGCAACCACAACAGTGCATTGCAGCGTTATGACGTGACAAAAGCTGTAATAACTATCATGACTGGTTATGACAGGTGTTACAATATCCTTATGGTAGTGTTACATAGGCTTTATGGCACATAGTTCCAGTTGTTACCAAGTTGTGTTTACATGGTGACAATTGTTCACATTATCATTAATTATACTACCATACAGTGACTAAATGTAATGAAAGAGCTACCATAATCTCAGGATTGAGTATTCAGATTGTGGGTGTTCGTAAGACAAATTCTAGGAACTAAGGTGAACTCTGTATGTGTATTTTTAGTCATCATTGGTGGACATTCTGACAGTAACAGGATTCAGACAATTACTGACCATTACAGACAGCTGCTAGCCAAGTTCAGCTCCACCGAGCTCTTTCTCAGTTAATGATTGCACCAAAAACCTAGTCACTGCCTGTTACTGCCCCCACTGGGTGCCCAATAAGAGAAAAGGTAGTGGGATCTGTGGCCACAGAGGGGAGGAACCAAATGACCAGGTTGCTAAGTGGAGAGTTTGTGCAGGGGTGTAAGTCTTGATAACTGACTGAGGGCAGGAATGATTTGTACACAGTATGCTAATACCACTCTTTTGGGTTTAATGTGAACAATGATCGGTAGTTATCACTGGTTATGATTCCTATGATCTCACTTCACTTATTCAAGATGATTCTATAACCACACTGCAAAAATCAGTTTCTTACAACATGCCATTTACCTCAGGTTTTCTTATAGTGAAGAATATTGCTTTATGTCACTAGTGTCATAGTGATTTTCTTATGACAAGAGACATATGGCTTCATGACACTTGCGTTATAGCAGTTTCCATTTGACAGTTGACATGTGATGCTGTATGTCACTAATGTCATAACATTCACTGTTCAGTGCATCATTACACCTTATGGCTGCTGTTATAAAGTGGTCATAATCTTTATGAATGCCTATGCCAATACTTATGACACATTATGTAGTGCTTATAAAGGTGTTATGAGTGCTACATAAGACCCACTTCAAGTAAAGTGTTACCAAAATTACATTAATATGTACGTAGCATCTATAACTTCCCCTGCATTGCATCTGGATTTTGAGAATTGTTTCAAGTTCATTTTAATAACTCTTTCCTGCTTTATAGCCATGTAGAGCTGATTAGCTCTGCAGACTTTGCATTTCTTGCTTGCAAAACCTATTAAATGATTGTAAAGGTAAATCCGTGATAGGCTTTACATTACATTTTAGGGGGTTATTATGGTGTGTATTAAGCCTCCACAATAGTACAGGAAATCAATTGCACTGCAATATCAATGTAAACATTTCCATCTATTCCTATATGGGGATTATATGGTCAGAGTTCAATTTATTACCATGCTCTGAGCTATTGGATCCAGGTCCTTCATGATGCGATGAAGGATCTGACATAACAGCCAATAAATGTTTTAATCGCTGCATATCTCCTGCCTTAGTTTGAGGCAAAAAAAAGTGTTCTGTCCTGCTAAAACAGCCTCTTTTAGTCCAAGCGAAACACTCCCTTACCATAGAGAATCATGGTGCGCATTATCAATAGTGATTTGTAATAGTTCGCTGTCATATTACTTTACTATAACAATACTATAACATAGTCAGTATGTCTTCATGCCAAATTCAGAGTAAAAATATAGTTATGAAGCTTTAAAATGTAAGATGACAACATTAGAGTTTTGCATCATTTGGAGGCTAGCTAGCTTGTGACCAGTCAAACAATCACCAGTCAAACAATCACCTCAGTTTTGTGGCTACAAACTAATGGGTTTAATTAGATTTTACTTGAAAATGCCTTGGCTTTCATTATCTGTGTGTCTAAATGTTGAAAATATAGTTTTAAAGGTTTTAAATGTAAGAGGACAAGGTAGTGGAGTTTTGGATTGTTTGGAGATGTAGCTTTAGCACTCTCTTCAGTATCCCTGCTCTGCTCTTATCTTTGTAGCCCCATCCTGCCTGCAGTGGCTGTGCTGTGAACACAAAACAGGATTGACTGGCAGGCTGCAAAGCCTCCTTGAAGAGAATTGATTTAGTTGTTAAAATTCAGGTGAAATTTGGAGTGGCTGATTTCAGCACCTGGGGCAGTCAGAGACCAGATTTTTTTCTCAAAGTTGATAATTTATTTGTCGGGATGTTAAGGAAATTTAACCAAAAATTAAGTGTTCTAAAACAAACTTACATACTGCTTTTTTAAAGCTGCCACTGATTTTCCTTGATGTTTTCCTGAACACTCAGAGTGTAGCACCTCTCTGTTTCTTTTAGTGGATGGGAGAGAGGAGGAAAGAGTTTTTTTAGATACACATACCCACTGACACACAGTACCCGAAGAGGGACCAGACTTTGCTAGTGAGCTTTCACAATATCGTGGTGACTTTTATATCTTAAAAACTAACGTGAAACTGCAGACCAAAGCCATGTTTGAATCAGTGCACTTGCATACAATTGAATATAGTTGTTGAGTAAACAGGACGAGGAAGTTGGTAAGTAGGTGAAATTGTCACTAAATCTAGTGCACTTAAAATCCCTGGATGATATACTTATTTCCAGGGTTTTGCTGATTATATTTGGGAGCATACATTTCAGGAAGTAAACAAACCATTTTGGTCCCATAAATATGATGTCCAGCTTCGCTGAAGGTTTCCTTCAACAGCATGCGAGTATGGCTTGACATCTCACAAGACTTCCACTGTATGGTTGGCAAATAGTATGAAGGACATTTTCCGCATGCTGCCCATCACATACTAAAACTAGAGGAGTGCACTCAGTAGAGTGCAGATCTCCGCCAGGCGTCTGTCCTTTTAGAAGCAGTTGTTGATCACTTGTGGCCCCTACCGGCCCGGTTAGGAGGAGTGAGGAGTTAGGACTCAATGTATTTCAATGGCCAATGATGGAAATTAATTTCAATAAAAATACTTGTCGTTGACCGATTTGCAAAATATTCGAGGTCCTTGGCCTGCTGTCAGCATGCACAAGAAATATTAGGCTGATCGGCCCAGTAGTATGCGAGATTAGCTGTGGACAGAGACACAAACCCACACACACACGTGACCAAACGCACAATCCCCTCCAAGCTCCGCCTGGCGGAGATAATAAATATGTACAAAACAGTATGCAGTATGCTTATTAGACAGCACATACTTAGACTGAAGACACAGCCTGCTTCTGTACTGAAGTAGCCTAGGTCACATTAGGTCCACTCACAAAAGGAATATCTGTTTGTTTATACACACATACCTGTGGAAGAGAAGGTCTCCATTGCTCTGTAGGCTAATGTGAGGCATTGGATTCATGAGACGGTTATTCTTGAACCAGGAAACCTGAGATGGGGGCCTGCTGCATGTCAGAGTAACAGAATCCTTCCTCCTGACAGTTACATTGCTGGGCTGCTGAATGAAGTTCCACTCCATCACTGTGAAAGAGGAAGTGTAAATAATATCAAATTATCTTTACTAAATTTACAAACTAAATTTAAAAATCAAGCATGGAGTGATCTTCCGGTGTTCTTCTAGATCAAAGTATCATCTCTTTATAGGAAGCTGTAGTGTTAAATTTGCAGCTTTACTGAAGTATTTTGTCTGGTTATTTTATGTTCGGAGTACTTTGTTGTGTTGTTGCTCAGCACCTGGGCAGACATCAGTATTACTCTGTTTTTAGCTGATAGATAGTCATGTTGTTCCCATAGCATAGTATGTATTAACCTCTTAGCGCAAAACCCCTTGTGGCCGGCACGCCAGCGTGCCGAGATTGCTGAACTCAGACATTCAGTGCTACTGCAACCGAAGTATGAGTTAAAAACAGAAACGCTTTGTTTTAGTTTCATTAGTAGACGATACATGACAACTATGACGAATACAGAGTTTCGCAGTGCCACCATTGTCTCTCTGGTCGTTCATTTAACACGCACCCCCTCCCTGCAGTCTCATCTGCAACTACACCCCCCTCCCATGACATAATGGACAATATTGTCTATCTGGGCATACATAAAAATATTTTGTCACCACTCAAAAATCGTATTCCGTCATAGCAACAAGATAAACCCGACAATAGCCCTAAGATATGCCAATAGAGTAGTGAAAACGCTGCTCACTGAATAACAAAATAAATGAGACAAAGTTTTCAAAAATGATACCATATCATTTTACAGATGTCCCTTTTGAGACTGAGTGGTCATATACTGTCTTGGACAATCCGTAAAATATACACGCATTTGTGAAGACTCGATACATTCCAAAATATCTATGCATAATACCACACGTGCTGTTTACGGCGTTGTCGCCCTTTTTAGTACAGTCTGGCTTGATTGAAAATTCATTTATTCAGTAGGTGAGAATAATAAGCTTTCTAACGATGTATAACATGTCTAATTTTGCTTTTGGAAAAGCGTTTCATAGGCCAGCGTAACCGAATGTTTTCTCATCATCGCATTCACTTACCTATTTACTCAGTGGTAGCAGTAAAAGATGCTGCACCTGACGAAACGTTGTCAATGATTTTTTGTAATTTCTTGGACAGTACTATTTTTATTGAGGACTTCTGGGCATAGCTAAGCCATATGTTTGCTGATAGACCTATCTGACATTGTTTTCTGGAGAAAAACAGAAGCGGATATAACTGTATCATTGATTTATTGTCTCTGTTTCTATCTACCGAACGCATATACGATTTTATCATTTCTATGTAAGTATTACTACTCAAAATGTTTTTTTGTTTTTTTTTTTATTTATTGAGTGTCTTTAAATAGGTTAGTGGTATTTTATAATACCAGTATATTTCACACTGTAATGTAAGCGTTCGTTGGTAGTTTAATAGTGTAATGTAAGTAGGGGTGGGCGATCTGGCAAAAATATCACATCACGATTTTTTCCAGGCATGATCACGATCCACGATATGATCACGATACTTTTTCATGTTGGTTTTTAAGACTATTTTGCAAGTTAATGAACAGTGCAATCAAACTTAAATCCCTATCCCTAAGAAAATATTGCCCTTCAAGGAAAAAAAACCTAAAAGAAAAAGAATAACAGAGACCATTTGGGCCAAAGTACCAGATTTTAATCAAGTGCAATTCTGCAAAGTATTAAGTTTGTACCACTACTGCTAGCCTCTAGCTAGCATTTTAATCGTTCACGATCTAATATCGTCACATCGCCCACCCCTAAATGTATGTCTTTATTCAGTGTAGCTTCTAGCAGTTCAGCTCGTTTCATTGTCGTTGTTGTTAAATGGGCTTTATGTCTGACCGATAGGATTCGACCGGTATGCAGTGTGTAGTGTGTGTACACGGAAGTGATTGTCAGATCTATTGCTGTTTTCATACCCACTGTATGGCAACTACTAGATAACTACTTACCCTTGCTGGAGCTAGGCGGAAGCAGCATTATATTCCAAGTTTCACCAGTAAACAACGCAACTCAATCACTGGACTCCTGTCGAGTCATTGCGAGTGCCTCCAGAGACTGTGAGTAGTTTTATTCCTCACTAATACATGGGACTGAGCATCCAGCTAGTAAGAAAGATAACTATTGTAGTCAACGTGGGATAAGGCTAGCCACTAGCAAAGAGGAAAGGCACAACAATAGTTTTTGTGATGCATGCAACAGTGATGACGTTAGAGTTGGAACATTGCCAAAACGTGGTGGACGGTTGAAAATTGTTTTCACATCGTCCCATCCCCATACAAGAAAACATACGAGAGTACAGATTATAGAAATACATACAAGAGTTAACATTTAGGTACTGTTCCCCATTGTGTGACAATATTTTTGCATTATTTTTTTTATCTGATATCAATGTTTCATCTTAAACCTTCATAAGGGGCTCATTTATATGCTTTATAATGGACAAAAAGCATTTTATTCATTTTTGGAGAGATTTGGTATATGTTTCTGGACCCCTATCTATTTTAGACCACTGTACTGATGGAAAGCTTGTAATTCCCACTTGAAAATGATGCAACAGTGAGTTTCTTGAATCAAAACAGATTTATAGTAAAATACGTGAATATGTTGTGATTCACAGCAATGCATAGTTTAGACATTTTCGATAGATTTGGTTGATGCTGGGGACACTGCTTAATTTTTGCTTCATAGATCATTAGTAGTTCTCATTATCCACCCTTGGATTTTATGAATTTATGGTCAAGAAGTTTTTAATCCAGCACATGTATAGTTTAACCTGCTCTATATAGGCAATCTCTCAGTATTTCATTGCGAACTAAAAAAGAGCAAATTAATTTTTTGCATTTGCGGCACATTTGTATAATTTCTGATTTTTTGCCTAGACAACTGCATTTGTGGCACTTTATTTCTTCCAAAATTATGAATATAAACTAATCAGTTAGTATTGTAAATGGTACAAATGTCTTGCTTCATTTAAGCCATTTTTCAAGTCTCTGTGGTGTTCACATCTGGAGTTATCAGGAGTTATCAAGCTTTAAATAGGGTACCCCCTAAATGGGCAAGGATTGGCCAGATTTGGCATGTGCGCTAAGGGGTTAATAAGGTGATTATGCAACTGAGTAGAAGAGTGTCGTCACAGCTACATTGATTCAATGAACTATGAGTAGTGCTGTGTAATATGAATAGTTTAATTACAGGGGTAGCTGTAGCAACGGTTTTATGTTGGCAAAAAACTTTATTTGTGGGTGTCCTCTAAGGACGGAACATCAAGCAAGGCCTAATAAAGAATCATGGCTCTTTCATGTCCTATTTTCATCTCCTGAACAGCTGAATGCTCTAATACATTAACATTTGGATCATTATAGCTTTATATGCTTAATAGCTTTATATGGATGTTGACTGTATGACCATATAGTTAAATGGAGAAGTATTGGGACAGTGATACGTTTTTACTTGTTTTGGCTTTGTACTGCAGGTCATTGGATTTGAAATAAAACAATAGAGCTTATAGACAGATTCAATTCTGTTTGTGTTGGAGCACATATTTTTTCTCCAACTGTCTATGGCAAGGAAAAAAGTCTCTAGATGCATAGCTGTATACAAGGCTTGTAGACTCATACCCGCTGGCAAAAAAAGACCTTTTGTGATCTCAGTGTTTCCCTTTCATTTTTAGATTCACAGTAGTAGAAGCCCTCATCTTCTTCAGACACATTCCTACAGACAGACAGAAAAGGAAGCAGTTCATACACATCCAACCAAGAATGTGTATTGTAAGTATAGCTGTGCATATACATCTGCGCAAATTTGCTTTTGTACCTCTTGGCTATCATACCTTCAAATCAGTTAAGAATGACTAAGAGTAGTTAGGATGCATTTAAAGATGTGATATATTTGTGAAAATTGAAGTCTTCCTCACTTAAAGAAAAGTAGCTGCCAACTGTTCTGCAGGCTCATATGAGAATCATTACTTTAAATATTAAGGATATCACAAAAATAAAAGCAAATTCAAAATGTACAAATGTATCCACTTACTACCACATATAATCGCTCCCTTTCATTTTTCCGTGTATACTAAGGAGAGAAAAAGCTAGATTTGACCCCAGTATGCCATATCAGGCCAAATTACCTGCCCAAATAAAAAAACACAACTATGTCTTTTTTTTAAATGTATTTTCATTTACATTTTCAATCTCATTTTTAAAATGAGATTCAGTCACTGTGGGATATTCTCCCTGATGTATTTCTGGGCTTCCTGTGTGGTGACTGTTACCATACTCTACACCATTAGTAGATGATGCGGGGACGAGTGTTATAGACATGCAAATCAAAAGACATAAACAAGGCAACATTATGTCTGGGAGATATTCATTTTATCGCTTAGGGGGAAAAATCCCATGTGGCCCACCGTAACACTCCATACAGCATCCCTATGACAAAAAAACTATCATAAGAATTATCCACCCACTTGAGAACAACACGCATTCAAGCAAGTGCTTACCATACCGAAGCCTAAAATTCACATAGATGCTCTTTGACATCGCCCGGCCAGCTCCAGCAGGCGTCCCGGTTGGACGGACAGTCCGTTGTTTAGTTCACATTTCTAAGTTTGTTTTTCCACAAGTTAGCTACAATCCCTGTCCTTTTGTCAGTCTCCTCGTTATTCCGTTGTTTCTTTAGAATTAAAAACGCGTTCTTGTTTGCATGCCGGTCCGTCTGTGGTTCAAAATTTTAAATCGCTTTTCGTTTTCCCTTTTCTTTCTTCTGAGGCAGCCATTATAGACCACTTTATCTCCGCAGGAATATAATCCTGCTGCTCACTTCCGTAAGGCGCAGTCACACCGTCTTAAAGGTGTGAATCTTTCTGAAGCAATGGGAGCTCTAATACAAGTGTGAACTGCTTACTTCTCTAATAAGACGTTTGTCACTCGTGCCTCATCCAGTATTCTCCACTGCAAGACTTGTCCGCACAGATTCGATTGCCGCAATGAAGGTATGTATATTTAGTGAAAGTTTTTAATTAAATGCGTTTATACGACCACTATGTTTATCAATCCTCATTATCAAGCGAGCGAGCTAGCTAACATATTTGGTTCACTTTAGCAAGCTAGCTGGCTAGCAAGCCTTTATGAAGTGGCAGTGAGCACATAAGCAGCGTAGGATCTACATTTCCAGAGGGCATCGCTGTATTCTCAAATAAAAACCAGCCAAAATAAAATGGTGATTGAATGTATCACACATTTGTTTTTTTATCTGAGATAATGATATTAGCTACTGTATGATGCTGTGTAAATAGCCAACGCGTGATTGCAAGCGAGTGTGTCATCTAGTCACGCGTCATCGTAGCAAGCTAACCAGACAGTAAAAATGCAGATAAAATGATCCATGTTAGAAGTGTTTTAAGCCATGTTATCTAGCTTTGTCGTGATAACATGAGAGAAGGATTGCTGTTGGAGAAGTGAATCAACCAACAGTTAGCGCGGGTAACCTGCACGAAAGCGCATTGTAGTTTTTTTCACGTATTTCATCCAGTCAATTTAATTTCATCTAACGTTACACTTGATTCACTATTTAGCTCCGCTAGATAATGTCTTACTCTTTGAGATCATGTAATAGATATAAAATAAGAAAATATAATTAATTTAACTTACTGAGAATATATAATAAGAAATAATGAGGCTGTGTCAATAGCTAATGCGTTATTGCGAGCGAGTGTGTCATCTAGTCACGCGTCAGCGCGCTTTGTAGTTATTTTCACCGCCTAATTCTTATGGACAGGGAAGCTCGCTAGATATTCTTACTCTTTGAGATCATGTAGTAGGAATAAAATAAGAAAATATAATTAATGTACTAGAATAGATACTAAGAAATAATAATAACAAATTAATAACAAAAACAACAATAATAATAATATTCATAAAAATACATGCTTGAAACTGGAAAACTGATTTTTTAAAATTATTTTTTATAGATGGCTGGAAAAGAAAGGAGTAAAAGCAAGGTGTGGAGTTATTTTGATTTCACACACTTAAAGATGGTGTTAATATATATATTTAATTTAATATCATCTTTTACTTTTTTTATCTAAAAGGTTCTTTGTGTGTTTATTTTTATTTGTTTGCTTATAAGTTAAATGTTCTTAAATATAGAAACTTTAATAAAATATAAGTTTTTCAAATTGATTTGAAAATGTTGCACTTTTTGACAAAATATCGGTCAAAACATCGGTAATCGGTGGGCTAGGACTCTCTAAAATCGGGATCAGCATCAGACCCAAAAATCTGGCATCGGTCGGGCTCTAATATAAAGCCTTTACAGAAGAGTGGAGGCTGTTATTATAACAGCAATGGGTGCACCAACTCCATATTAATGCCCACAATTTTGGATGGGCCTTGCACGTGGCCAAGAATGTTTCTCTTAATGTTTGTGGAAGGGCAAGCGGGGGCGGGGGAAAGATAAGACAGAGAGAAACATTCCTGGTCAAATCCCACGCTACTCAATTACAAATTACACTATGTGTACTATAAGTAGGTTTGTCAGTCAAATTATATTATATGTCTCTCAAGGAGGATAACCCAAAGACTGGATATCTGACATTATGAGGGGTCCAAGCAGTGAAGCTGCTGAAACCCTATTGTTATTGTTCTGTTTTTTAAATTACTTTTAGGGGTCCAAGGTGCTAGAACCCTAATTTCTTCTTCTTCTTATTCATAAATTGTCTTCGCTTCACAATTTGTCTGATCATCATGAAACTTGGTATACATGTGCAATGATTGACTCTGAGGCAGCATGCTAATTTTGGTGTCCTTTTCCCAATAGATGGCACTGTAAAACAAAAATCAAAATGCTTCTAGCTCCTCAACTGCATGACCAACCAAGCTGAATATTTGCATGCTTTGTGTTTGTATCATTCTGCCATCAGATGTACAATGATAGTCATATCTGAAAAATTATGGCTGCCATCAGCCAATCCATTGTATGTGACAGGTTTAGCAATGGGTGATCTTCAAGAAACTTGTATGTTTGTTGGCCTCTAAGAGAATATCTGGTCAAATTATTTAGGACATAATTTCCACATTCTGCTTGGACCCTGTTAATTACCTATTGCAGTTATTATTATTATTATTGTTATTATTATTATTATTGTTATTGTTGTTGTTGTTGTTGTTGTTATAGGCAAAGTGAGGACCATGAGAAATATGTTTAATTTTCTGAATCCAGTTTTAACAGCCGAAACCCTCATTTAATGCCCGGCACTCTGAATACCAAATGCAAGAGCATCAGCAATTAAAACACCTCACTTATCCAACATGTAAAATATATTTATTTGATTTAATTTGGTAATTGTTATCAAAGATATCAATTATCAATTAAATCACCAAATTCATTGATAGGCAGAGCAAACTATTGGATCAACCTTTATCAAAATGTACAACTCAGAACCAGATTGAAATTAAGATTTTTGTTAAACTACAACAAATATTTACGTCTAATCTAAAGACAAGGTTCAACTACCTTAAAAGAATAACAGAATTTGCAGACTTTCGCAGTCACACAAGAAAGGAATGAAAGAAAATAACCAATTCACAGCGTGTTTGTCCCAAAGTAATTTAAGGATGTGCCAAGACTGAAATTCAAAACTAAAAGGCAGCAGGGTATTCCAAAAGACCATAGATGAAACGTAGAATGCCAGATCTAGATGCAAGACTCAGACGCACTTACAACTAACTGTTAAAGACTTTTTGCCAAGTTGCTTAAACTGACTTAACTAAAAGAAAGCCACATATTTTATCTAGTGAAAGAGAGGAGGGAGAGGGAGATGGACACCCCCTGTGACACACACACACTGACACACAACACACACATGCAGACCCACACTCACACACAGATATACACATTCAATGGCTATCCCCCCTAATTCCTGCTCAGTGTCTTATCTCCAGGCTATGCTGGCTAAGCACTTTGAAGCTTCTTTTGGCTGAGAACGGCCAAATGGTGAACTACATGTCTGACATTATTATTATTACCTCTAGACAGATATATTTTGTCATTTTGTCAAAGAATGGACAAATGACAAGCCAGTAAATTTTTATGTACGCATGGTGTTTCACATATGTGACAGGTGCTGGTGTTTTGGTCCTCAAGTAGGGCAAGGTCATTTTTCAGTTTTTACAGATTATGAAAGTGCAGATTATAAACTTTCAAATGATGAAAATAGTTGAAGAAGATATGCTTATTTGAATGTTGGTACTCCTAAAATAAAGTAGCAGAGAAAATCCCCTTGAAAGATCTTGAACTTTTCACACTTCTCACAGGGAGATAATGGGTGGGAACAATAGCTAGTTAACTCCACCCCAACCACTCCCCCGCTAGAGTACCTGTAAATCCTTGTCCATTTAGGGATTACCCTATTTAAAGCTTTATAACTCCAGATGTGAACACCACAGAGACTAGAAAAATGTCTTAAATGAAGCAATACATTTGTACCATTTATAATACTAGCTTAGATTACTTTATATTTATAATTTTGTAAGACATAAAGTGCCACAAATGCAATGGTCAAGACAAAAAATCTAAAATGAATTTGCTCCTTTTTTAGTTCGCAATGAAATACTGGGAGATTGCGGGTTAAAGTATACATGTCCTGGATCAAAAACTTCTTGACCACAAGTTCATAAAATCTAAGGGTGGATATGTAGAACTACTAAAGATCTATGAAGCAAAAACTAAGCAGTGTACCCAGCATCTCCAAATCTACCCAAAATGTTTTATTATTAACACTGGTCTAAAATAGCTAAGGGTCCAGAAACAAATCCAAAATCTCTCCAAAAAGGAATATAATGCTTTTTGTCCATTGTAAAGCATATGAGCCCCTTATGAAGGTTTAAGATGAAACATAGATATAATTTAAACATTACATAATACCGCTAACCTATTTAAAGACACTCAATTTCTAAAATAACCGAAATATTGAGCAGTAATACTTACATAGCAATGATGAAATCTTATCTATGTTCAGTAGATGGAGACACAGACAGTAAATCAATGACAGTTCTATCCGCTTCTGTTTTGCTCCAGAAAACGATGTCAGATAGGTCTATCAGCAAACATATGGCTTAGCTATGCCCAGAAGTCCTCAATAATAATGGTATTTTCCAAGGAATTACGAAAAATCGTTGACAATGTTTCGTTAGGTGCAACGTCTTTTAATGCTACCATATATAGAGTGACTGCCATGGTAAGAAAATGTTTGGTTACGCTAACCTATAAAACGCTATTCCAAAAGCAAAATTAGACATGTTATACATCGTTAGAAAGCTTATACTCTCACCTACTGATTGAGCAGCCGGCATTGTAGCAACCTCACAGAGTAAACAAACATAGGCTACTACCACACGGCTTTATTTATGGGCGGTGGCTTGACTGAAACAAAGTGACAATAGCCAACAAAATCAAACATGCTAATTAAACTGCACCCCCATCACGCCTCCAAAACCCGGCTGTAAGAATCACTAAAACAAGCCGACTTTGCTGACAAATTATAAGTATTTAGTGACCCTAAAAATGTTGTATTCTATTGAGTGACTTCTTCAACACTTTCGTAATATGAAAAAAAGGAAAACAGTAAAAAAAAATTAAAAAACCTTTTTTGCCTCCTAGCGCGATTTCAAGATATGCGACTTGCGGACCTTTTCTCCAGCACCCGTCACATATTTGCTTTTAACTCTGCCTTCTGAAACTGGACACATGTACACAGATGTTCTCATAGCAGTAGCATGGCCAGTATGGGAGCTCCTGACATTGAAAAAAAAAATCTGTGTTAATTCCTAGAGGTCACACACTTATAGTGGTGCTATATTGCACCAGATTCACTAAACTATCATTAAAATCTGTTTTCAAGTTGTTGTAGTGATGCATTCCATCTGTTATAACACAAGGACGGCAGAACTTTGGACTTTGGAGAGTGCTGCTTTTGCCCATATTTGGTCATATATTTGAGACCGATTAGCTAAAATTCTGTGTGTTGCCAATCTTTATCGCACCTAACTTCATCTTCTCTGATTCTCTTTCCCTGGAGCTCCTGCCCCTACCTTGCACTGAGTTGAAAGACCGCACCAGCCTGTTTCCTTGCCCTTGTCTGCAGAATCACTCCAGCCCTGTCCCTCAATCCATGGTCATGGGCCGCTTCAGCCCTGTTCCTCCCCCTTGCCTTGACACAGCCTGAAGCTCCAGATATATCACCCAACCCCTTACTGAACTATACAATTTGGTCTTCTATTATTCCAGTTCTATTCTATTACCAATTGTATCCAGTTTAACCTGTATAATTTGCTGTAATAGATCCCTTATAGCATTTCTGCTACCTTCCATTTACCCGTTCTCTACAGCAGGCCGGTCAGTGGACGATGGGCTTCCCCTCTATAGCCAGGTTCTTCCCAAGATTTTTCCCCCACCTGGGAGTTTTTTCTTGGCACCGTTTCAGGGTTCTCCCCACTGGGATTTTTTTTAACCTCATGTGCTTGCTATTTGGGGGTCAGGCCTGGTGTTTGCTCTGTATGTTCTTTTTGATCTGTTTCTTGCCTTGCTACTCTGTAAAGCATCTTTGTGACAGTTCTCTGTAAAACATACGATACAAATAAAATTTAATTGAAAAAAATGGATAAAAAGATACAGTGTATATTTGAATATTAAACATACATTTATTTGAGTAAGGACTGGATAACTTGCATTCAGAATAAAAAAAGATTATATCACCACTGAATAAAAAGCACAGACACTATACTTGTTTATACTTCTACATGGATGTATATGGAACCTTGCTGTAATACATAGATGGCAGGATAGCATAATTGTTAGGGTTCTGCAATTCCAACCTTGTTGGTTTAACTCCCAGGTGACACACTGCCATTGTACCATCAGCAAGGTACTTCCTTCAGTAAATATCCAGTTGTATAAATGATTGTATGTAAAAGTAATGTAAGCCATGCAAGTTGTTCTGGATAAGAATGTCTGATGAACACCAAAAATGTGAATTATAAATATTTATCGCCAATAACTTAAATTGGAAATTTTGTTAATCTTTAAGCCTTTTCAATATTAAAATTAAAAGATAAATAAAATAATATTTATATAATTATATTTATTTTTATTTATATACATTAAACATAATTTATGTTAAGTCTTTGTGCAATTTTCAATAGATTGCACTGTTTTCCAGATCAGACTCAAAAGCAGGATTGTACATGAGCACAAAAAAGGAATCGTTCAACAATGAGAAAAACTGCAGTGTAAAGCTTGTTGCTTGGTAACAAATGGAGCTACAAGAGGGGTTTTTTCTCTTAAAAAAGCCCTTTGTCACATTCAACAAAAGATGGAGAAATTATCATAATAGCAATTTTTTTAAAAAGATGTACATTACAACAAATGTAGTGCTAATCTAAATAGTCACTGATGAAAAGAAAAAAATACAGCAGTTGCAGAGCAGGAGCTATTCCATCTACTATAAAGGATTGGACAATACAATGATATTTTGTGTGTTTAGGCAAGATGTTTTGCAGCTTTTAGAGAATTAAGGTGTTTTGGGATACACTCACCATGTTCTGCCATTGCTGACCAACTGCACAGGCAAAATGACAGAATTATGACCCAGAAATGACACAGCATCTGAAAAAAGGATATACAGTGAGTATTTTCTATCTGCTGCTGGGATGCAGGATCCATCCATGACACAGTTTTCAGAAAAAAGTAATTACATAATTACATTTTCAACTTAAATAATACACCAATATGACACATTGCATTTATTTAGCAGATGCTTTTATCTAAAGCAACGTACAAAAGTGCATATCAAGGTCATTGGAGAAACACATGTTTAAGTACATTATATATATATATAATGTAAACAATGCCCATTTTGTGAAATTTGGAATATTTCACTGCTATAAGTAAGAATTACATAAGTTTAAAAAATCCTCTTCTCATGAACTATTAATTTGATCAGCATGAAAATGGGTGTATATAATTTTTGTACAAGGCTCTAAAAGCAATCAGACATTTTTATGAACATTTTTTTTACTTTCAAAGAGCACGTTGTTCCCCAAATTTGTTTAGCACACACAATCTCAAGCTGGTCACACCAAACATTAGTGACATCACTGTTTACTCCGATGGCCTGCACAGTCCCCACATCTCAATCCGAGAGCACCTTTGGGATGAGGTGGAAAGATGAATGGATTTGTGGCAGAAAAATCTGCTAATAATTGCGTGATAGCACCATGGACCAAAATGCCAAAGAAATGTTTCCAGCATCTTGTTGAATCCATGCCAGAATTCAGACCGTTCTGACCTCAACCCCATTGAACACCTTTAGGATCAATTGGAAAGTCAACTGCGAGCCAGGCCTAATCGCTTGATCAGTGCTCAACCTCACTAATTCATATTTAGTCGCAGATATTGACAGTCGAATGACATCGTATAATTTCTGAAAAATTCCTCTTGTTTATTTCGGTGTTCAGTGAGCAGCGTTTTTCACAGCTGTACAGGCATACCTTCGGCTATTGTTGGCTTTCTCGTTGCTACGACGGAATACAAATTTTTTGTGGTAAAAGAATGTTTTCATGTATGCCCTGATCGACATTATTGTCCAGTGCGTCGTGCATGGGGGGTATAGTTACAGGTGAGACTGCAGGGAGGGGTTGCTTGGTAAATGCATGATCAGCACGACAATGGTGGCGCTGCAAAACTCCGTATTCAGCATAGTTGTACTGAATCGTTTACTAATAAAGCTTGAACACCGAGTTTGTGTTTTCAACACATTATTTGATTGCAGGAGCACAGAATGTCTGAATTGAGCAATCTAGGAACGCCAGCGCGCCAACCACTAGGGGGTGTGCACCAAGTGGTTAAAAAACCTGATCACAGCCGCCATCACGACTCCCTCCCCCCAGGCCAAAAGAAAAGGGGGAGAGCACCAAATATATTTTTGCTTTGGGTCCCCTAAAGGTCAGGGGTAGCCCTGGAGTTGCCACTGTCAGGTGTATCAGAAATTTTCATGATAGTGCTTGCTAACTTTGCTAGCTATTAAAGTTTGCTAACTTACCAGTACCAGTGTAATAGCAGTTACCCAATGACAGCGGATAAACATATATGTGAAGAAATAAGGTCCGCAATGCGTTATGCAGTTGCTAGTGCCCTACCACTCTCCTCACCCAAATGTTTTTGTATTGCTTATGACAAACACTTGCCTGTGTAAAATTAAAAAAAGTTAGCTTACAGCGTAGCCCAGATCTTTGATTGCATGATGTAATATAGCATAAATAAAACGTGAATGAAAAGATGTTTTCAGAATACATTTCCCAAAGGATTCTGTATCAATAAATCAGAACATTCATTAGAAATGAATAATGTGCCCTTAAAATAAAATAGCCTGTAGATTATATTGTTATAATCAATTCTTTGATGATTGCAGATGATTTTGTAACTAGCGTCACCCAACTTGCAAACTTTATTTTTTAATGCAGGCTAAATGTTGCGCAAACATCTGTGAACAGCCTAACAACGGTGTATGCTACTGTAGAAATTCACCTACAAAGGAGAGTAGGTGACTTGACTCTACTCACTGCATGACACTGCATGACACTCCTTATTAATACCTATGACTAGACATGACGAGACACTGATTGATCAAAATGTAAGCAATAGGAATATGCCTACTTGCAATAGGGATTTTTCAAATTTGCACTGTAGGCATTGCAAATACTGTTTACATCATTAAATACATGATACAAAATCGCTTGTGTAATACTGCGCTGGAGCGTAAGGTCGCCAGACTGGTCTTTCATTTGTTTTGCTCAATTCATTCATAGTTCGAAAAACTGAAATGAAGTAGATGAACTGATTGTGCTGAAAGTACTGAATGACTCAAATGATCAATCAAACTGAATGTACTGAAAGACTCAAATGACCGCAATTAACTGACTGTGCTGAATGTACATGTACATGCATAATGACAACCTAGGTAACAACTTGAACTTTTTAAACAGTGCTATGAGGGCATATTCCCCCACTTGGCAAAAGAAAATTGGCATATCGGCTATTTCTTGTAACAAAACCCAATGGATGTAGCCTAGCAGGCTATTATTTTGCTTGTCCTTAGAAATGGCATTGTCCTTAATTATATTATCTGAACAGATCACAGAAATTAAATTTGACTTACAATTGATATTAAGCAATTAAATGATGTTGGATGTAACTGCAAGTCTTTATGTCAAACAACAACAAATCAGAAGAAATAGAAATACATGAATATAAAATATGGATCAAATCAGAGTTGAAAATACAGTAAAAGTAGCCCATGGCAAGATCAACAAACAAGAAATTACAGTCAAGAAAATGAATAATAATATTAATAAAGAATAAGAAAAATTTAAATAAATAGGAAAATAAATACAATTTTAATAGAAAACCCCTCTGGGACAGTTGGCTACCCCAACAAATGTAGGCGACATAGCCTATATATTTAACATACTGAGTAATTTGCAAATGTGCATTTAAGAAGCCCAGCTGTCTAACTTTTTGTGCAACTGTGCACAGCCGGGACGTAATCAGTCCTCACTACCGATAGCCATTCATTCAAGTTTCATACTGTAGCGACCAGTTAGCACCACCCACATTCCCAGAGGCCTAGGCGGCACAGCAATATTAAGACTGATATTGCAGAATAAATTATGTTAGGTATGCTTACCAGTAGCTTCTGTTTAGATAGTTATTGATCTAAGCGTGAATTCACACAATGCAAGAGTTGGCTGTGTGTGGGAAAGACATCATTACATTGTGCTGACTGCAGCTATTTACCTCACTGGTAAAATTGAGCACACATCTTTCTAAAGATGAAGCTTAGCTTAGTAGTAATTAAGCGGGAGAAAATAAATACTGTCTCTCCAAACTGTTTTGATACATTGTCGCAAGCACCTACAGCTTCAAGTGAATAATTTGAGAGCCAGAGAGGCTGGAATAAAAAGAAAATTGCCAAATATACTAAGTGACAGTTTTATTAATTATCAAGTATGAGAAAATAACTCAAACAACTTGAAAGTTTGATAAATTTTGGTGTACTGACTCATGGATTCATTCAAAAGAATCAAACTTTCCAACACCACATCTGACTAGAAGCCGTCACAAGTCTCATATCACCCCACTATTAGCTTCCTTGCACTGGATGCCTGTTTAGAATATTTTAAAATTGTTCTCAATACTTTTAAAGGACCTTATATTTCAGACTTACTTACACCATACATCCCTGCTGAGGCACTCTCAAAATAAGATTCTCAAGCAAAGGTCTGTTAGTTGTTCCCCACTCCAGACATGCTACAAAGGATGACATTTTCCGTCATAGCACCTTCACTCTGAAACAACCTCCAATTAACTGTTAGATCTGTGGAGTCTGTTTTGAATTTCAAAAAGCTTTTGAAAACTCTTAGTGCAAAGCCCCTAGTGGTTGGCACGCCAGTGTGCCTAGATTGCTCAATTCAGACATTCTGTGCTCCAGAAACCAAATTATGAGAGGGGGTTGAATCATTTTGTGACCGGTGGCGGCTGCCAGTGGCTGGCTGGTGCTCCTGCCAGTCGGCTTCTCATGACAGTGAGTCTGGTGGGTGCCCTTGGAGTATTTTGTAGCAGGTGGAGCACTGGTGCCTACTCCGTGGCGGGTGATCGAGTGGCAGCTAGTCAATGGAGCTTTTACTGGCTGTTAGCAGAAAGGTAGGATTTTGTGGCGACTCTGGTCGCTGTCTGGTTTTCCTGCCAGATATTCCCAGGTGTCATCACAAGATCAGGACGCAAGTGGGCAGCTGACACATCAGTTGCACATGCAGAAAGCATGCTAAAGTTGAAGGACATCATCGGGAACCCATGCATGGGGAGATAAGGACTCTGAACCATCCACTTCCAGCAATGGGGGAAAGCACACCCAAGGCAGAGGAGAGACATGATCCAAGCCGAGGTCCCACACCTGGAGGAGGAAGGGTGAAGGTCCAAGGCCGTGGAACTTGGATCACAAAGAGCCTGGAAAAAGTGGGACCTGCCAAAGCAGAAGATCACGTGGCCTGAACTTTGGAGACTGCAGCCCTTTCGCATCTCTTTCCTGCTCCGATCAGCGTACGACATGCTTCCAACACAAGTGGGGAATGAGGGAGGACCCACTGTGCAAGTTATGTGGAGGGAGAGGCACATTGGCGCACATACTGGCAAGGTGCAAGACTGCACTTAACCAGGGGAGATACAGATGGCGTCATGACAAGGTCCTCAGAGCACTGGCTGACATCTTGGAGCAGGAGAGACGGAAAAAGCACCAGACCCACGTGAGGCCAGCCCCATCCATCCAGTTCATCAGGGAGGGGGAGAAGCCATCCTCCTCCAAGAAGAGCCTCCTGCAGGCGGCACAATCGTGGGAGATGAGGGTGAACCTGGGAAGAAAACTACACTTTCCCCAGGTCGTCCAAATATCCCTGAGGCCTGACATGGTCATATAGTCAGAGGAGGCGAAGAGAATTATCCTGATTTAACTGACGGTCCCATGGGAAGACGGATGCGAAGAGGCCTCGGAGAGGAAAGCCACCAAGTAACAGGACCTGGTCCAACAATGCAGGAACAAAGGGTGGCAGGCCTGGCTATTCCAGGTGAGGTTAGCTGCAGGGGTTTACCGGCACAGTCTGTGTGGAAGATGCTCACAGCTCTGGGAATAGCAGAAAGGGAGAGGAAGACAGCTGCTCGCAGGTTGGGGGAGGCAGTGGAAAGAGCCTCTTGCTGGCTCTGGAACAGGCGGGAGGAGTTGAGCTGGAAGCCAGGAGAAGATGGGCAGTGACTGGCCATCACTGCCGACCCACCAACTGGAGGACGTTGTGGTTCAGGGTTGAAACGTCCAAGAAAAGCTGGACGCCACCTGACGACATCTTCTCCTGGCCGAAAGCTACAGTCATAAGAAAGTGACTGAAGGTGTTAGCATCTAGATGTATCTAATAGTAAATGGCAGGTATGATCTCCTTGTTTTAACTTATATGTTCCACCGTCAATGTTTTTTCTAAGGATGGAATCAAAATATTTTCAGAAGAACTTGTTCAATTCCTATTTTAATTATTTAAGTTTAAACAGCATATTACAACAGATGCTTTGTAATTGTTACTATAAACAGGTCAAATAAAGTGGTTTTATTTATTTGTATGTGCATTTCTTACCATTAAAGAAAAGCAAGCAGTAAAGTTCATTTTTATTATAATAGACATTTTCCTTTAATTAAAGGAAACAATTACATTCAAAAGCGTTAAGTTAACAACTTCTTGTCTTGTGTATTAAGTGCCTGGTTGAGTAATTATTATTCTTTGTTCTCTCCAAAAAAAATACCAATTAAGAACAAAATAGCACAACACGGATGCTTTTCAGCGGTTTCTGTCACCAAGGCACTTTCTGCCACTGCTTTCAGGTTCTCTCTCTCTCATCGGTCAATCCCCGGTCTCAGACACCTACTGGGAAAAGAACGAACACTTCTACACCCTGGACTGATTGGTAATGTTATCCAGGTATGTGTGCCCACTTAGAGGTGGTACTCTGATTACCCCGATCCTCCCTCACAAACTGAGCCCTACCACAAATGTAAAGGAAGAAGACACTACACCGTAGTAGCACTTATCAGTAAGGTTCCACAAACTAATGCATTAGAGTGAGAGAGTACCGTTACATGAACCATAATTTAATTTGCTTTTCAGAAACATTTTTCCCTGGAAATCTATGGCGGGGAGGATATGCAGACAGTTCCAATGCACACCGCTTGGCAATACTAATGAAATATGAACCTGACCAGCACATGGTTTCAGTCTCATAAGTGCATTTTTAAAAATAAATACTCGCAGATTTATGTCGGGGATGCGCTACTAAAAATGTGATGTAAATCGAAAATAGCGTAGTACCTGCCACTGTTCAAAGAATTAGCTCCACCCACCGTCCCCAGAATCCTAAGTGGGCAACCAGATTCAGACAGTAATCACAGTTAATGTTTAATTGTGATAGTAATTCAATTGTTAAGTATGTTCATGTGTTGTTGTGGTAAGGTGTGCTATGCAATAACTTCTGTTTAAATTAATGTTTTTTATTTTATTTTACTTTTACTTTTTATTTTTACTTTTCTATTTGCAACAACAAAGATACAGGAATGATATACGGATAGGAAGGTAAGGGTGGACACAGGTTAACAACATGAAGAATATAGAAATAGAGATACATACTGTACATGTGCATGGAGAATATGTGTGGTGAATGATTGTTGTAGGGAAGCAGCTGCGTGGAGTGAGTTTGGGCATAGAAGTATTTGAATCATTGATGGTGTTTCTGTCAGGACCACTGTCATCAAAGTAGAACTTTATTGACAATAAAGGCAATACAGTTATGTTTGGCGGTATGGCTCTGTTCTGGAGCTCTCCCGCCAACCACGCAGCCCGCGTGGATAAGGCCGGGAGGCCAGCAGCCAAACCCCAAAACAACCATATGCCGACGTGCTATTAATAAGTGTCTCCGGCTGATGTGATGACTATGTGTACGACCACCTGGAGAAGCCCTTCGTCCAGCCGAGCCTTTCGGCTTGAGGCCGTCTATTTTTTACGTGGATCAGTGGTTATGTGTACCAACAGCATGTTGGACGTTCCCCTGAGGCCAATGCTTTAAGATGTATTATTAATTAATAAACCAGAGGAACATACTATGTGTGGTATGATATTAGGCTATGTGTACCGACAGCTTGTCCGTATTTCCCCTCGAGCGCCGAGATTTGAACTAACCGGGGGAAATATACTACCGACTACGTCAGTGTAAATGAATCCTCACTCGTTGCATAGGCCTACCGGAGGAGCCAGTAGTAGCAGCAGCAGATTGGCGATCGTGTTTTTGAGTTTCGCTTAATTCGCTGACATAAGGGCCACTCGGGGTGAGGGCGGGCATCAAAGCAATAAGGTTCGAAGAATTATTTCTCAATACACCGCTATTTAAATATTATTTAATAGTTGGGCACAGTGGGCTGCTTTAAAGCGCAACATTGCATTACTAATATGCTTACCGAATGAGTATATTAGGAGAGGAATTGGAACCAGTCTTTTTTTATTTTTTATTTATTTATTTTTTTTATATATCCATCGTATTGCACTCTATTTAGACGAAAATGCAATGTACGATTAAAGAAACTATGACAAAGTTGCGAAAGCACATGCTACAAATCTGCCTGGAACCAGCCATAACCGGGAGCAGATGCAATGAACGACGCGCAACGCCATTCGCGTGAGCATGCAATTGTAGAGACGGCGAGGCCAATACCTAGGCTATGTGGAGCATGTCCGTAGCAGGAGGTATAATTTTTTCCTCAACATGTGTGCTCAGTCGTGTGGTCACATGCCTGATCACATGCACGGTGAAGAGGTCAGAGCAGTGACGTGGAGAAGGCTACATGAAATCCCTTCTTCGCTGTGATAAGCCTAAACGCCCGTTTAAGTGTCATGGAATACAACGATACACTTATGAATGCGGAACGTACGCATTCGCGTCTTGCAACAGCACAATATTGAGAGAACCAGTTGGACGAGACAACGTTAAGCCTAATTAGTGCTTTAAGGCAACCACACTACTATTATCGCACATATTATTAGTGTGGTTGCTTTAAGGAAACCACACTACTATTATCGCACATATTATTAGTGTGGTTGCTTTAAGGCAACCACACTACTATTATCGCACATATTATTATTCTTTCCACCCATTTTTTGGACCGCTACTCCTCCCAGAGTTTTCGCACCACATACACGTGCCATATGTCAAAACGACCGGCTTCTTTGGGAATCGTGTGCTATTACTTTGTGGAAAGTTTCGCTGCACGGTTTTTGAGAAATATGACTTTTTATGCCCAATTTTTCCCATTGAAAATGAATGGGGGCGGTGACGTCATACAAATGTGAATTATGAAGTTACAGCATTGGTCGGCTTTGCACACGTGATGCGATCAGCTCTGTGGTCTCAGCAGCCAGGATAGGACATAGCTGATTGCGGAAGTGAAAGCGATTAAACCGTATTCTAAATGAAAAATTACAAATGAAAACGCTGTCAGCTAGGTATATCAACAAACATATGGCTTAGGCATACCCAGAAGTACTCAATAATAATAGTATTTCACGAGATATTACGCAAATTCGCAAATTACGCAGACCCTTTGAAGTGGCCAGCTAGCTTTATGATTCGCCGTCACTCGTCACAGCATACCGTGAGTAAATCGCTGATCTCAAGTATTGATGAAGGGTTAATTTAGCTCTGAATACGTGTGTTGCAAATGAACTCGTTGCCGTGATGTTATATCATGTATACCATACTATGTCTCTGCTCATGCTACAGAAACTGTTCGCTCCGTTCAGCACAAAGTCGACTTTGCGTTGGCGGCAACCACACTTCACAATTTCTGCAGGAATTGTCTAGTTTGTCTCATTACAATGGACATTAGCAATCCCTAAACATTCAGCATCGTGATCTGACAGCTAAATTAGATAGCCAACCAAATTGTATCCTCGCAGATTTAACACCAATATGAATTTAATGTTTTCATTTTTCTGTCGCGATGATTGGGTCCCGATAGGGAACCGGCTTTTTAAGCGCAAATCGTGAATCAGTGGAGAAAACTCTGTTTCTGAAGTTGAAAGCCGAAGCTGGTTTGCATTTTTTACAACATTAGCTGTAGCCTACTTGCCGGTAACAGTCTAACACCCCTTGTATTGTAGCGATTCAGCGAAGGGTAGAATGCAGCTTTGAACAATTTAGACGACTCTGCATCTCTGCTCTTTGCAACACGCCCTGCCGCCCATGTTCAATCTGCCAAACCTATAACAACCTATAACAACCTATAACCTATAACCCTAACTGCCATCTCGCAGCCCAATCCTTCCGGAATAACTGTTTACACCAGGAAGTAGGCATGGGGGCTATCTAGTAGCTGCGTGGTAGCGACTGCCCTTAATCCATTAGCCGTTCACAATGAACAAAGATCCTTTATCGATACGCCTACTTTTCCATCTCAGCCAAGCGTGAGAACTTTGGCGTTTTCCCAATTCAGACATTTCCGCTTAGATTTACGTGCACGAATCCCAAATTCGCGTAAACGATTGATTGGAAGACCCCGCTCTGATCAAGTAGGGGATGTAGCGTACGACCCAATTCTACTGCGTTCCGGAAGGTAGCCGAAAGCATTCACGCCAGGAATTCTTTAGCAGTGACAGCATCTAGCGTTGACTCTGGTGGTGAGAAACTCGACAATAAGCATGCCATTAACTTGTGCCCGCATATGTTGGAACGTTTCCGCTTTTAGCGAAAGACTTGCGATATTCGTGAAACCAGCCCCTCTGTGAGACGTCCCCGCAATCGAATGTGTATATTCGGTGTTGTAAATTTAGCGAATTTTAGAGGAAGCCATAGCTACTTTCCATAGAAATAGTTGGCAACACTGTATATTATGCGTTTACCGCTAGACTCAGAGCTCAGCAGAATTTAAATAAGGTTGATGACATTACCCGGCAAGAATCTGCAGCTAGCAGATATGGACGTGGCAGCAGCTTCCAGGCTTGAACATGGCTTCCTCCATGGAGGGGCGGCAGCCGCCGCAAAGCAGCGCTCCTTGAATGAAGCTCCCTGGCCACTTAGCAGTGAAGACAGTGCACCGGTATCCTCAATATCTGGAATATGCCGCTTAGACAACGCTTTGCGTGGCTGGCCCCGAAATGGATCGCCTGCCTGCTGCAGCTAGAGCTTAGAGGTAAGGAGCAAAGCAAATACATAGCAAGACTTCCTCATAGTGCCTAGGCTGTGAGCATAGACTAGCAGCTAACGTGTAGCAAGTAGACATGGTTTAGACTGGCAGCCTGCTGTAGCTGGATTGCAGGAAGAAGCGCCGATTTACGAAGCAACGTGCAGCGCTTGCATGCAGGAGGAGCAGCCGAATGAGTTGAGGGAGGCTGTTTAAGTCGACCGCCCTGTTAGTGAATGTACTGTGATAGGCGAACATCACTCAGCTGAGCCATCAGCTGATTCAGCCGGAGCGCTTGACTCTCGTGGCCTGCCAGAACTACGCCATGCTCCATTTGTGGCAGCAGTAATAGTAAAACAAACAAAGGGATGGTCGGTAGAAAATAAAGCAAAAAAGTGGAGTGGATAAATGAGTAAATAAGTAAATAAATAGAGGCAATGTTGTGTGTTTATGTGAGTGTACTTGTATGTCTGCCTCTAAAGAGTGTATATGTGTTTGCAAGTGTGTGTGTGTATGTGAATGTACATGAATGTTATTTGTTTGTGTTTGTTGTGGCACTAGCTCACCAGCAACTTAAGAGATTTGAGAAGTTTTTAATACTTTTCATTGAATTGTTCAGACTGTTTTTTCTTTGTAGGGCTGAGTTTTGTTCCAGTGTTACCTGTTCTGTTAAAATATTTAAACACTGTGAGATGGTGAGTTGTTTTCTGTTTTTCCAATTTAGTAAAATAGTTTTCTTGGCGATAGTTAGGGCTACCAGTAGAGGTGTTGTGATTTATTTTTGTGATGTGTCAAGTATACCCAAGTCTCCTGACGGGGATAGGGGGTTGCTGCACCCAAAGAACAGCGATAGTTTAGTAGTTATTTCTTTCCAGAATTGTTGTACTGGTGGGCAGAGCCAGAGTGCATGGAAGTAGTGGTCAGTCGTGTTAAGGGTACAGTGAGTGCATATGTCTGATCCGGTAAGTCCCATTATGTGCATCTTGTGTTGTGTAATATGTATTCTGTGAATGACTTCGTATTGAATTAGTCTTGTTTTAGTGTTCATGGACATGATGAAGGTGTTTTTGCATATTTTCAATTCAATTCAATTCAATTTTATTTGTATAGCGCTTTTAAAAAGGAGCTTTGTCACAAAGCAGCTTTACAGAGAACCGGCCCCCAAAGAGTAAGCCCAGGGCAACAGTGACAAGGAAAAACTCCCTGACTGTTAGCAGGAAGAAACCTTGAGCAGAACCGGACTCAGAGGGGGAACTCATCTGCCGAGGGCAGGCACCAGTTTGTTATGGAAAGTCAATAGTGGCAGGAGGCGGGGGTGCCCAGCTGGTCTAGCTGGTCTAGGGCTGGAGCTCCGGGCCGGGGGGGGTGCTCAGCAAACTTGGGCTACAGCTCCGGACAGGTGCCCAGAGCCGAGGAAAAGGAGAAAAAAAAATTGTTAGGGGGTTCAAAAGGTAGATTAGCAAGCAGTTCCACAGGAGGGGAGCACGATAGGGGAGGCCTGCACCCTGCGAACGGTGCGTTCGTAAGGGAATATAAGGAAGAAATCATTTAAGTACAAAGGGGTAAGCCCATGTAAGGATTTAAAGGTAAGAAGTGGTATCTTATAGTCTTCGCTGGAGCACTTTCAGAGATGAATTTGCGCATCCAGACAAAAGAGCATTGCAGTAATCTAATCCTGAAGTATCAAAAGCATGAACTAGCTTTTCTGCATCATGTAAGGGCAGTATTTTCTGACTTTTTCTCAAGTGATAAAAAGCATAGAGATGTTTTTAACATCTCTATGGATCAAAGGTAATACCAAGATCTTTGATTACAGCACTTGAAGTAATGGAGATTCCATCAATGTTAAGCATATAGTCAGATATTTTGCATCTCAGGGACTTGGGCCCCACTACCATTATTTTGGTCTTATCGGAGTGTAGCAAGAGAAAATTTTGGGTCATCCATTCCTTTATGTCTATAAAACAGGCTTTGATCTTTGACAGCTGGACAACTTCGTCAGGTTTAACTGATAGATACAACTGGGTGTCATATTTACATAGCAGTCGAAATTAATGCCATGTTTGCGAATAACTTGTCCCAGGGTCCCACAGGTCATTCACATCCAAGTTTGGCTTCTTGAGAAAGGGTTTGAGGACTGCAAGTTTAAGAGTCTGTGGTATGTGTCCAGATGCTAAAGACACATTGACAATATGTAACATTGGTGTTCCAATCATTGGTAGTAGCTCCTTGAAAAGATTTGTAGGGATAGGGTCTAGAAGATAAGCAGAAGATTTTGAGGAATTAACTATGGCATTAAACTCCATGAGATCTATTGGAGCAAAAGAGTTCAGATAGGCTGCTCGTCTTTCTGAAGATTCTTGTGAAGATTCTGCATCCATGCGTTGAGCGGATGGAAGGGCAGACCCTATATGAGGGGTGGTAGGAGAACTTTGAATCTTGTCTCTGATTTTTATTATTTTGTCACCAAAGAAATTCATAAAGTCATTGCTACTAAATGATATTGAGACACATGGATCAACTTGATTCTTGGTCAGTCTGGCAACAGTGTTATACAGGTGCCTAGGATTGTTTCTATGTTCATCTATTAAAGTAGAGAAGTATGAGGAACGTGCTGTGGAGAGGGCATGTTTGTAAGTTAGTAGACTCTCTTTCCAGTCCTGGAGGAATACTTGCAATTTAGTAGAACACCATTTGCGCTCAAGTTGGCGTGAAGCTTGTTTGAGAGCACGAATATGGTCATTGTACCAGGGTGCTAATTTCTTATAGCGGACTTTCCTCTTCTTAAGAGGTGCGATAGTATCCAGAGTTCTGGAAAATACATAGTTTATGTTGTCTGTCAGCTGATCAATTGAGCTAATGCTTGCATTTTTGTATGCGCATGGGCAGGAGCCAAGAAAATCCCCACAGTGCACAAATGAGCCTGGGAGCTCATTAATAAAAGCATTTGCAGTCCTGGAGGAAAGCTTACGGCTAAGGTAGAATGAAGGATCTGGTGAAAGACTTGTGAAGGTTGGAAAGTAATTAAATAATGGTCGACAGCACAGGGTTATTAGGCATAACTGCTATATTTGCTATTTCTGTATCATAAGTTAAGACCAGATAAAGAGTATGGTTATGAGAATGTGTGGCCTGATTTATATGTTGATCGAAGCCAATAGATTCAATGATAGATAAGATTGCTGATCTGAGAGGATCGCCTTCACTATCCACGTGAATATTTAAGTCCCATACAATTACTACTTTATCTGAATTAACAACCAGGCTGGAAAGGAAATCAGCAAACTCAAGTAAAAAGCCATTGTATGGCCCTGGTGGCCTGTATACAATTGCAAGGATAAAACTGGACTGCTTTTTTGTCCAGATGTGCAAAACTGACAACAATCACTTCAAAAAAGTTACATTTGAAGCTGGATTTCAAAGTAGCAAAAAGATTACAATTATATACAGCAGCAACACCACCACCACGACCCATCAGATGGGGTGGATTCATTTAAGGCAATATATTCATCAGCTTTAAGCCAAGTTTCAGTTACACATTAGATTTCAACTTGGTGATCAGTGATTAATTCATTTACAAGAGTTGCCTTAGGGGCTAGTGATTAACGAATCCAATTTTTAGCTGTGTTTTTAGCTGAGTTTGGTCACCCGCATTATTAGTAGAATTTTAAGGTCTGATTTTTTGCAGATTAGCCATACAAACACCCCTAGCGGGCTTCTTAGCAAGGCTTAATTTTAGTCAAGGGACAGACACTATCTCAATAACATGTAACCTGGGCAGCAGCTTTTGGGAACAAGCAGAAGTCTGTGTAAGACAGTAGGTCTGCTGCCTGGCCTTGGTTCTGGTGTGTCAGGAAATGGAATTTCTAAGACTATACGATAAATTACTAGAGATAAGAGCGGCACCCTCCCACAAGGGGTGAATACCATCTCTTTTCAAAAGACCAGGCCTCCCCCAGAAAGTATTCCAGTGGTCTATAAAGCCAACACCATTTGCAGGGCACCAAACAGACAACCAGCGATTTAGTGATGTCAATCTGCTGTAGATTTCATCACCACACCAGAGTTTCAAATTCGTTGACGACGTTTCGTCACATGCAGCGTCTTAGAATGCTAGTGCTAACAAACAGTCATGGCTTTAATGCGATAATGAGAGCACTTTCGGTTGACCTAAAAAAACGATATTAAAAAACCAAAAATAGACGTGCTGTTATACCTGGTTAGAAAGCTTATGCTCTCAGCTACTGAATAAACGAATTTTCAAACAAGCCAGACTTTGCGTATTTGCATGCTAGTGCTAACAAAGAGCGAATACGTTCTATGACATGATGACATAGCTTTCGGTTGACCTAAAAAAACGATATTAAAAAAACAAAAATAGACGTGCTGTTATACCTGGTTAGAAAGCTTATGCTCTCAGCTACTGAATAAACGAATTTTCGAACAAGCCAGACTTTACTAAAAAGTACAACAACGCCGTCAACAGCACGTGTGCAGCAGCTTCAGGTCCAGTCTAACTCCAGAAATTTGCGTCGGCTAACACGTAGTAGGCTATCCTGTGTCTATGAGTTCGTATCTAAGGTAACAGATTAAACTCTGAATTGCAGCACAGTTAAATGTTTTTATTTGAATGGTAAAAATGAGCTGAACTTAACGTAAAACCATAAATCAATCACATTAATCTCCCTAGCCCTGTCTTGCTTTTTAAAATGGAGCGGTTGTGCAGTGCAGATATAACGTTTTTCCAAGACCCTCTGAAGTGGCCAGCTAGCTTTATGATTCGCCGTCACTCGTCACAGCATACCGTGAGTAAATCGCTGATCTCAAGTATTGATGAAGGGTTAATTTAGCTCTGAATACGTGTGTTGCAAATGAACTCGTTGCCGTGATGTTATATCATGTATACCATACTATGTCTCTGCTCATGCTACAGAAACTGTTCGCTCCGTTCAGCACAAAGTTGACTTTGCGTTGGCGGCAACCACACATCACAATTTCTGCAGGAATTGTCTAGTTATTAGTGTGGTTGCCTTAGGGCAACTACACTATTATTATTGCACATATTATTATTATTCATATATTTTATTCTTTCCACCCATTTTTTGGACCGCTACTCCTCCCAGAGTTTTCACACCACATACACGTGCCATATGTCAAAATGACCGGCTTCTTTGGGAATCGTGTGCTATTACTTTGTGGAAAGTTTCGCTGCACGGTTTTTGAGAAATATTAATTTTTATGCCCAATTTTTCCCCATAGAGATGAATGGAGAAGGTGACGTCATTCATATGCGAACGGTGAAGTTACAGCATTGGTCGGCTTTGCACACGTGATGCGGTCAGCTCTACGGTCTCAGCAGGCAGGATAGGAAATAGCTGATTGCGGAAGTGAAAGAACGATATTCAAAATGAAAAATTACAAATGAAAACGCTGTCAGCTAGGTATATCAACAAACATATGGCTTAGGCATACCCAGAAGTCCTCAATAATAATAGTATTTCACGAGACATTACGCTAATTCGTTGACGACGTTTCGTCACATGCAGCGTCTTAGAATGCTAGTGCTAACAAACAGTGAACGGCTTTAATGCGATAATGAGAGCACTTTCGGTTGACCTAAAAAAACGATATTAAAAAAACAAAAATAGACGTGCTGTTATACCTGGTTAGAAAGCTTATGCTCTCAGCTACTGAATAAACAAATTTTCAAACAAGCCAGACTTTACTAAAAAGTGCAACAGCGCCGTCAACAAAACGTGTGCAGCAGCTTCAGGTCCACTCTTACTCCGTACCGTTTTATATTCCAGCGAGTTGGAAACTTTGGTCTCTTTATAACTGCATTGAGGCTAACAGGTAATAGACTATCCTCTGTCTATGAGTTGGTATCTAAGGTAACAGATTAAACTCTGAATTGCAGCCCACTTAAATGTTTTTTGTTGAATGGTAAAAATGAGCTGAACTTAACGTAAAACCATCAATCAATCAAATTAATCTCCCTAAACCTGTCTTGCTTTTTAAAATGGTGAGGTCGCGCAGTGTAGATATAGGGTTTTTCCAAGACCCTCTGAACTGGCCAGCTAGCTTTGTGTTTCGCTGTCACTCGTCACAGCATACCGTGAGTAAAACACTGATCTCAAGTATTGATGAAGGGTTAATTTAGCTCTGAATACGTGTGTTGCAAATGAACTCATGCCGTGATGTTATATCATGTATACCATACTATGTCTCTGCTCATGCTACAGAAACTGTTCACTCCGTTCAGCACAAAGTCGACTTTGCGTTGGCGGCAACCACACTTCACAATTTCTGCAGGAATTGTCTAGTTATCTCTACTGCCGTTCTAGTGAATAAAGGTGAAAGTGTTGGCCAAAAGCGCTTATAGAATTCAGCGGTGAAACCATCCAGTCCAGGGGCTTTATTGTTTGACATTTCTTTGAGTGCTTTTTCATATTCTATTGATGTTAGTGGAGTGTCCAGGACGTCAGCCTGATGTTTGTTTAGTGTAGGCAATGTAATTTTATCCAAAAAAATATCTATTTCTGATGAGTTTTTTTCTTTGTCATTTCTATGTAATTTACTGTAGTATGTTTTGAAGATATTATTTATGGTTTGTGGGTCCTGGGTGATATTCATCTTTTGATGTTCCCCAGAGTAGTGCAGGTGAGGTATTTGGAGAGTTGTTTGTTTCCATGAATAACGCCATCTTTGGGTGGGTTTAGTTTTGAGTTTTTTGTTTAAAATTAGACTGATTGGGACATGGTCTGATATAGTGACTGGGTGGATTGTAGTGTCAAATATATCAAATTACTAGTTAGGAAATAGTCAATTCGTGAAAATGATTGATGGACAGGTGAGAAGTAAGTGTATTCATTAGTACCTGGGTTTGTAGCCTCCAACTATCGCCAAGACCTAAGTCTGCCATGTATTGTTTAATTGTTTCTGTAGAGTGCCAGTTTTTGGTGTGATGTGATGTGGTTGATCTGTCCTGTGCTGGGTTGGTGACTGTATTAAAGTCACCTCCGATTATGATAGTTGATGTTGAAAAATACTGTAGGAATGTGAAGAAGTTCTGGAAGAATGTTGGTTCATCTGTATTTGGGCCATAGATGCTTGCAATTGCTACACTGTTGTTGTTGATTGTTCCATTAATAATAATATAGCGTCCTTCAGGGTCAATTATGGTGTGTTTATGGATTAGTGGCACTTTTTTATTAATCAAAATTGAGACTTCTCTTTTCTTTGAGTTATATGAGGCAAAATATATTTGATTGAAATGTTAAGTTAAAAACTCAACATTTCAATCAAATATATTTTGCCTCATATAACTCAAAGAAAAGAGAAGTTATAAACCATCTGGTATAATTTTTTGAGATGGTTTATAACTTTGGTTCTTTTCTTACAGTCCGGTGAGTTAATGCCATGTACATTCCAGCTAACAAACTTTAATGCTACAGACATTAGTTTTTACACTTGATGACATTTTTGTGGCGCAATTGTTCATATTTTGAAACAGCTACTCCGTGCAAACTTCCCTACATCCATGAAATGCGCACATATAGCATACAGAACAGGAGAGACATGAAACTGAAGTGGAGGGGAAAAGATAAAAAACAATAAAACAACCCCCGTTGTTGGGTCTCCAGGTTTATAAAGTATCACTTTCACATCTGAATGAATTGTGACTATGCAATAATTATTTAGTTATTATAAAAAAAATTGTGGCAAATTTCTTACCAGTTAAACTGTTTAACTGGTAAGAAATTTGCCACATTTTTATTTTTTTAGAATAAATCCTGTTGGACCTCTTCCATCCAGACTGAAGATCTTTTTGCATATGCTATTGAGCCAAAACATAAATGAAAATACAAATGTTTAACCATTTGTATTTTCATTTATGTTTTGGCTCAATAGCATATGCAAAAAGATCTTCAGTCTGGACGGATGAGGTCCAACAGGATGTTTTTACATTCAAATTCTTTTCACCCATGAGTTGGACATGAGTTCTCTGTCCAACATGTCATTTATTCTTGAGGTGATGGCTCCCGATGTAAAGTAATATTTGGTACTAGACAATTCCTGCAGAAATTGTGAAGTGTGGTTGCCGCCAACACAAAGTCAACTTTGTGCTGAACGGAGCGAACAGTTTCTGTAGCATGAGCAGAGACATAGTATGGTATACATGATATAACATCACGGCAACGAGTTCATTTGCAACACACATATTCAGAGCTAAATTAACCCTTCATCAATACTTGAGATCAGCGATTTACTCACGGTATGCTGTGACGAGTGACGGCGAATCATAAAGCTAGCTGGCCACTTCAGAGGGTCTTGGAAAAACGTTATATCTGCACTGCACAACCGCTCCATTTTAAAAAGCAAGACAGGGCTAGGGAGATTAATGTGATTGATTTATGGTTTTACGTTAAGTTCAGCTCATTTTTACCATTCAAATAAAAACATTTAACTGTGCTGCAATTCAGAGTTTAATCTGTTACCTTAGATACGAACTCATAGACACAGGATAGCCTACTACGTGTTAGCTGACCCAAATTTCTGGAGTTAGACCGGACCTGAAGCTGCTGCACACGTGCTGTTGACGGCGTTGTTCCAGTTTTCAGTACAGTCTGGCTTGTTTGAGAATTCGTTTATTCAGTAGCTGAGAGCATAAGCTTTCTAACCAGGTATAACAGCACGTCTATTTTTGTTTTTTTAATATCGTTTTTTTAGGTCAACCGAAAGCTATGTCATCATGTCATAGAACGTATTCGCTCTTTGTTAGCACTAGCATGCAAATACGCAAAGTCTGGCTTGTTTGAAAATTCGTTTATTCAGTAGCTGAGAGCATAAGCTTTCTAACCAGGTATAACAGCACGTATATTGTTGGTTTTTTTATATCGTTTTTTTAGGTCAACCGAAAGTGCTCTCATTATCGCATTAAAGCCGTTCACTGTTTGTTAGCACTAGCATTCTAAGACGCTGCATGTGACGAAACGTCGTCAACGAATTAGCGTAATGTCTCGTGAAATATTATTATTATTGAGGACTTCTGGGTATGCCTATGTTTGTTGATATACCTAGCTGACAGCGTTTTCATTTGTAATTTTTCATTTTGAATATCGTTCTTTCACTTCCGCAATCAGCTATTTCCTATCCTGCCTGCTGAGACCGTAGAGCTGACCGCATCACGTGTGCAAAGCCGACCAATGCTGTAACTTCACCGTTCGCATATGAATGACGTCACCTTCTCCATTCATCTCTATGGGGAAAAATTGGGCATAAAAATTAATATTTCTCAAAAACCGTGCAGCGAAACTTTCCACAAAGTAATAGCACACGATTCCCAAAGAAGCCGGTCATTTTGACATATGGCACGTGTATGTGGTGTGAAAACTCTGGGAGGAGTAGCGGTCCAAAAAATGGGTGGAAAGAATAAAATATATGAATAATAATAATATGTGCAATAATAATAGTGTAGTTGCCCTAAGGCAACCACACTAATTAACAGTTAGCTGTACAGCTTCAATGAAAAATAATTTTCTTGATACATTTCAAATTTGCCTCCACGCCACAAGAACTACAACAATGTCCTGGAATCATCAATTTTCAGTGAGATGCTGCAAGAAATGAGTAATTTCATTATTCAGTTTTTCACCTACATATTATTTTTCTTGCAAGGTGACAATCCTGATCCTGAAGAAACTTGAGGGTTTTCACAGATATTGGGCAGAGGTCACATGCACAGGTTGGGATCCTTGCCATACAATGAAGATTTATATAATTACTCACTGTATATACTTACTTTTTTCATAACTAGTCATTGTGTGTTATCAACTCCCTAACAACCACCAATCAACTGCCTAACCACCACCTAGTACTCCCTAGCAACCACCTGTAACACCCCTGTAACACTACATAACAACCACAAATCAACACCCTAACAACCACCAATCAACCACCTAGTACGTCCTAGCAACCACCTGTAACACCCCTGTAACACTCCCTAACAACCACCAATCAAGTCCCTAACAGCCACCTAGTACTCCCTAGCAACCACCTGTAACACCCCTGTAACACTCCCTAACAACCACCATTCAACTCCCTAGCAATCACCTGTAACACCCCTGTAACCACCTGTAACAGGGGTGTTACAGGTGGTTGTTAGGGAGTTGATTGGTGGTTGCTATGGAGTGTTACAGGGGTGTTACAAGTGGTTGTTAGGGAGTTGATTGGTGGTTGCTACGGGGTGTTACAGGTGGTTGCTAGGGAGTACTAGGTGGTTGTTATGGAGGTGATTGGTGGTTGCTATCGAGCGTTACATGCGTGTTACAGGTGGTTGCTTGGGAGTACTAGGTGGGTGCTAGGGAGTATTAGGTGGTGGTTAGGGAGTTTATTGGTGGTTGCTCCGGGGTGTTACAGGGATGTTACAGGTGGTTGCTTGGACGTACTAGGTGGTCGTTAGGGAGTTGATTGGTGGTTGTTAAGGAGTGTTACAGGGGTGTTACAGGTGGTTGTTAGGGAGTTGATTGGTGGTTGGTATGGAGTGTTACAGGGGTGTTACAGGCGGTTGCTAAGGAGAACTGGGGTGGTTGTTAGGGAGATGATTGGTAGTTGCTATGGAGTGTTACAGGGGTGTTACAGGTGGTTGTTAGGGAAAACTAGGTGGGTGCTAGGGAGTTGATTGGTGGTTGCTATGGAGTGTTACAGGGGTGTTACAGGTGGTTGCTAGGGAGTACTAGGTGTTTGCTAGGGAGTTGATTGGTGGTTGCTATGGAGTGTTAGAGGGGTGTTACAGGTGGTTGTTAGGGAGTTTATTGGTGGTTGCTATAGGGTGTTACAGGTGGTTGCTGGGCAGTACTAGGTGGTTGTTACGGAGGTGATTGGTGGTTGGTATGTAGTGTTACAGGGGTGTTACAGGTTGTTGCTAGGGAGTACTTGGTGGTTGATTGGTGGTTGTTAGCGAGTTGATTTGTGTTTGTTATGGAGTGTTAGAGGGATGTTACAGGTGGTTGATTGGTGGTTGCTACGGGGTGTTAGAGGTGGTTGCTAGGGAGTACTAGGTGGTTGTTAGGGAGTACTAGGTGGTTGTTAGGGAGTTAATTGGTGGTTGCTAAGGAGTGTTACAGGGGTGTTACAGGCGGTTGCTAAGGAGAACTAGGTGGTTGTTAGGGAGAGGATTGGTGGTTGCTAGGGAATGTTACAGGGGTGTTACAGGTGGTTGCTAGGGAGTACTAGGTGGGTGCTAGGGAGTTGATTAGTGGTTGCTCTTGGGTGTTACAGGGGTGTTACAGGTGGTTGCTAGGGAGTACTAGGTGGTTGATAGGGAGTTGATAGGTGGTTGTTAGGGAGATGATTGGTGGTTGCTATGGAGTGTTACAGGTGTGTTACCGGTGGTTGTTTGGGAGTTGAGTGGTGGTTGCTATGGAGTGATAGAGGCGTGTTACAGGTGGTTGCTTGGGAGCACTAGGTGGGTGCTAGGGAGTACTAGGTGGTTGTTAGGGAGTTAATTGGTGGTTGCTAAGGAGTGTTACAGGGGTGTTACAGGCGGTTGCTAAGGAGAACTAGGTGGTTGTTAGGGATAGGATTGGTGGTTGCTAGGGAATGTTACAGGGGTGTTACAGGTGGTTGCTAGGGAGTACTAGGTGGTTGTTAGGGAGTACTAGGAGGTTGTTAGGGAGTTTATTGGTGGTTGCTCCGGGGTGTTACAGGGGTGTTACAGGTGGTTGCTAGGGAGTACTAGTTGGTTGTTAAGGAGTTTATTGGTGGTTGCTATGGAGTGTTACAGGTGGTTGCTAGGGAGTTCTAGGTTGTTGTTAGAGTTAATTGATGGTTGCTAAGGAGTGTTGCAGGGGTGTTACAGGTGGTTGCTAGGGAGTACTAGGTGGGTGCCAGGGATTTGATTGGTGGTTGCTATGGAGTGTTACAGAGGTGTTACTGGTGGTTGCTATGGAGTACTAGGCGGTTGTTAGGGAGTTAATTGATGGTTGCTAAGGAGTGTTACAGGGGTGTTACAGGTGGTTGCTAGTGAGTACTAAGTGGTTGCTAGGGAGTTGATTGGTGGTTGCTAAGGAGTGTTACAGGGGTGTTACAGGTGGTTGTTAGGGAGTTGATTGGTGGTTGCTATGGAGTGTTACAGGTGGTTGCTAGGGAGTACTAGGTGGTTGTTAGGGAGTTGATTGGTGGTTGATTGGTGGTTGCTACGTTGTGTTACAGGTGGTTGCTAGGGAGTACTAGGTGGGTGTTAGGGAGTTGATTGGTGGTTGCTATGGAGTGTTACAGGGGTGTTACAGGTGGTTGCTAGGGAGTACTAGGTGGGTGTTAGGGAGTTGATTGGTGGTTGCTATGGAGTGTTACAGGGGTGTTACAGGTGGTTGCTAGGGAGTACTAGGTGGTTGTTAGGGAGTTGATTGGTGGTTGCTAAGGAGTGTTACAGGGGTGTTACAGGTGGTTGCTAGGGTGTTGATTGGTGGTTGTTAGGGAGTTGATTGGTGGTTGCTATGGAGTGTTACAGGTGGTTGCTAGGGAGTACTAGGTGGTTGTTAGGGAGTTGATTGGTGGTTGCTAAGGAGTGTTACAGGGGTGTTACAGGTGGTTGCTAGGGAGTACTAGGTGGGTGTTAGGGAGTTGATTGGTGGTTGCTATGGAGTGTTACAGGGGTGTTTCAGGTGGTTGCTAGGGCGTTCTAGGTGGGTGTTAGGGAGTTGATTGGTGATTGCTACGGTGTGTTACAGGTGATTGCTAGGGAGTACTAGGTGGTTGTTAGGGAGTTGATTGGTGGTTGCTAAGGAGTGTTACAGGGTTGTTACAGGTGGTTGCTAGGGAGTACTAGGTGGTTGTTAGGGAGTTAATTGGTGGTTGCTAAGGAGTGTTACAGGGGTGTTACAGGTGGTTGCTAGGGAGTACTAGGTGGGTGTTAGGGAGTTGATTGGTGGTTGCTATGGAGTGTTACAGGTGGTTGCTAGGGAGTACTAGGTGGTTGTTAGGGAGTTAATTGGTGGTTGCTAAGGAGTGTTACAGGGGTGTTACAGGTGGTTGCTAAGGTATACTAGGTGGTTGTTAGGGAGTTGATTGGTGGTTGCTACGTTGTGTTACAGGTGGTTGCTAGGGAGTTAATTGGTGGTTGCTATGGAGTGTTACAGGGTTGTTATAGGTGGTTGCTAGGGAGTTGATTGGTGGTTGCTATGGAGTGTTACAGGTGGTTGCTAGGGAGTACTAGGTGGTTGTTAGGGAGTTAATTGTTGGTTGCTAAGTAGTGTTACAGGGGTGTTACAGGTGGTTGCTAAGGTATACTACGTGGTTGTTAGGGAGTTGATTGGTGGTTGCTAGGTTGTGTTACAGGTGGTTGATAGGGAGTACTAGGTGGTTGTTAGGGAGTTAATTGGTGGTTGCTATGGAGTGTTACAGGGGTGTTACAGGTGGTTGTTAGGGCGTACTAGGTGGGTGTTAGGGAGTTGATTGGTGGTTGCTACGGGGTGTTACAGGGGTGTTTCAGGTGGTTGCTAGGGCGTACTAGGTGGGTGTTAGGGAGTTGATTGGTGATTGCTACGGTGTGTTACAGGTGATTGCTAGGGAGTACTAGGTGGTTGTTATGGAGTTGATTGGTGGTTGCTAAGGAGTGTTATAGGTGGTTGCTAGGGAGTACTAGGTGGGTGTTAGGGAGTTGATTGGTAGTTGCCAAGGAGTGTTATAGGTGGTTGCTAGGGAGTACTAGGTGGGTGTTAGGGAGTTGATTGGTGGTTGCTACGGGGTCATACAGGGGTGTTTCAGGTGGTTGCTAGGGCGTACTAGGTGGGTGTTAGGGAGTTAATTGGTGATTGCTACGGTGTGTTACAGGTGACTGCTAGGGAGTACTAGGTGGTTGTTATGGAGTTGATTGGTGGTTGCTAAGGAGTGTTACAGGGTTGTTATAGGTGATTGCTAGGGAGTACTAGGTGGGTGTTAGGGAGTTGATTGGTGGTTGCTAAGGAGTGTTACAGGAGGTTGCTAGGGAGTTAATTGGTGGTTGGTAAGTAGTGTTACAGGGGTGTTACATGTGGTTGCTAGGGAGTACTAGGTGTTGTTAGGGAGTTAATTGGTGGTTGCTAAGGAGTGTTACAGGGGTGTTGAAGGTGGTTGCTAAGGTATACTAGGTGGGTGCTAGGGAGTTGATTGGTGATTGCTACGGTGTGTTACAGGTGATTGCTAGGGAGTACTAGGTGGTTGTTATGGAGTTGATTGGTGGTTGCTAAGGAGTGTTACAGGGTTGTTATAGGTGGTTGCTAGGGGAAACTAGGTGGGTGTTAGGGAGTTGATTGGTGGTTGCTATGGAGTGTTACTGGTGGTTGCTAGGGAGTACTAGGTGGTTGTTAGGGAGTTAATTGGTGGTTGCTAAGGAGTGTTACAGGGTTGTTACAAGTGGTTGCTAGGGAGTACTAGGTTGGTGTTAGGGAGTTGATTGGTGGTTGCTACGGGGTGTTACAGGTGGTTGCTATGGAGTGTTACAGGGGTGTTCCAGGTTGTTGTTAGGGAGTTGATTTGTGGTTTTTAGGGAGTTGATAGGTGGTTGATACGGAGTGTTACCGGTGGTTCCTATGCAGTACTAGTTGGTTGTTAGGGAGTTGATTAATGGTAGCTATGGAGTGTTACAGGGGTGCTACAGGTGGTTGCTACGGAGTACTAGGTGGATTATAGGGAGTTGATTGGTGGTTGCTAAGAAGTGATATAGGGGTGTTACAAGTGGTTGTTAGGGAGTTGATTGGTGGTTGCTATGAGGTGTTACAGGTGGTTGCTAGGGAGTATTAGGTGGTTGTTATGGCGGTGATTGGTGGTCGCTATGGAGCGTTACATGCGTGTTACAGGTGGTTTCTAAGGAGTACTAGGTGGTTGTTAGGGAGTTGATTGGTGGTTGCTACGTTGTGTTACAGGTGGTTGCTAGGGAGTACTAGGTGGTTGTTAGGGAGTTGATTGGTGATTGCTACGGTGTGTTACAGGTGATTGCTAGGGCGTACTAGGTGGGTGTTAGGGAGTTGATTGGTGGTTGCTAAGGAGTGTTACAGGGTTGTTACAAGTGGTTGCTAGGGAGTACTAGGTGGGAGTTAGGGAGTTGATTGGTGGTTGCTAGGGCGTACTAGGTGGGTGTTAGGGAGTTGATTGGTGATTGCTACGGTGTGTTACAGGTGATTGCTAGGGAGTACTAGGTGGTTGTTATGGAGTTGATTGGTGGTTGCTAAGGAGTGTTACAGGGTTGTTATAGGTGGTTGCTAGGGAGTACTAGGTAAGTGTTAGGGAGTTGATTGGTGGTTGCTATGGAGTGTTAAAGGTGGTTGCTAGGGAGTACTAGGTGGTTGTTAGGGAGTTAATTGGTGGTTGGTAAGTAGTGTTACAGGGGTGTTACATGTGGATGCTAGGGAGTACTTTGTGGGTGTTAGGGAGTTGATTGGTGTTTGCTCTGGAGTGTTACAGGTGGTGGCTAGGGAGTACTAGGTGGTTGTTAGGGAGTTAATTGGTGGTTGCTAAGGAGTGTTACAGGGGTGTTGAAGGTGGTTGCTAAGGTATACTAGGTGGTTGTTAGGGAGTTGATTGGTGGTTGCTACGTTGTTTTACCTGTGGTTGCTAGGGAGTACTAGGTGGTTGTTAGGGAGTTCATTGGTGGTTTCTAAAGAGTGTTACAGGGGTGTTATAGGTGGTTGGTAGGGAGTACTAGGTGAGTGTTAGCGAGTTGATTGGTCGTTGCTATGGGGTGTTACATGTGGTTGCTAGGGCGTACTAGGTGGTTGTTAGGGAGTTAATTGGTGTTTGCTAAGGACTGTTAAAGGGTTGTTACAAGTGGTTTCTAGGGAGTACTAGGTGGTTGTTAGGGAGTTAATTGGTGGTTGCTATGGAGTGTTACAGGGGTGTTACAGGTGGTTGCTAGGGCGTACTAGGTGGGTGTTAGGGAGTTGATTGGTGGTTGCTATGGGGTGTTACAGGTGGTTGCTAGGGAGTGAATTATAGTTGCTAAGGAGAGTTACAGGGGGTTGTTTTGGATTGATTGGTGGATGGCACGAGGTTAAACAGGTGATTGCTATGGCGTATTCCCAACCAATCTGCTAGAACCCCCCTGTAACACTCCTTAGCAAGCACCAAATCACTCCCTAACAATCACCAATCAACTCCGTACTAACCACCTGTACCACCCCGTAACACTCCTTAGCAACCACCAATCAACTCCCTAACAACCACCCAGTACTCCCTAGCAACCACCTGTAACACACCATAGCAACCACCAATCAACTCCCTAACAACCACCCAGTACTCCCTAGCAACCACCTGTAACAAAACGTGGCAACCACCAATCAACCACTAATCAACTCCTTAACAACCACCTAGTTCTCCCCAGCAACCACCTGTAACACCCCTGTAACACTCCTTAGCAACCACCAATCAACTCCCTAACACCCACCTAGTACGCCCTAGCAACCACCTGTAACACCCCTGAAACACTCCTTAACAACCACCAATCAACTCCCTAACAACCACCCAGTACCCCCTAGGAACCACCTGTAACACACCGTAGCAATCACCAATCAACTCCCTAACAACCACCTAGTACTCCCTAGCAACCACCTGTAACACCCCTGTAACACTCCATAGCAACCACCAATCAACTCCCTAACAACCACCTAGTACTCCCTAGCAACCACCTGTAACACTCCATAGCAACCACCAATCAACTCCCTAACAACCACCTAGTACTCCCTAGCAACCACCTGTAACACTCCATAGCAACCACCAATCAACTCCCTAACAACCACCTAGTACTCCCTAGCAACCACCTGTAACACCCCTGTAACACTCCATAGCAACCACCAATCAACTCCCTAACACCCACCTAGTACTCCCTAGCAACCACCTGTAACACCCCTGTAACACTCCATAGCAACCACCAATCAACTCCCTAACACCCACCTAGTACGCCCTAGCAACCACCTGTAACACTCCATAGCAACCACCAATCAACTCCCTAACACCCACCTAGTACGCCCTAGCAACCACCTGTAACACCCCTGTAACACTCCTTAGCAACCACCAATTAACTCCCTAACAACCACCTAGTACTCCCTAGCAACCACCTGTAACACCCCTGTAACACTCCTTAGCAACCACCAATTAACTCCCTAACAACCACCTAGTACTCCCTAGCAACCACCTGTAACACAACGTAGCAACCACCAATCAACCACCAATCAACTCCTTAACAACCACCTAGTACTCCCTAGCAACCACCTGTAACACCCCTGTAACACTCCTTAGCAACCACCAATCAACTCCCTAACACCCACCTAGTACGCCCTAGCAACCACCTGTAACACCCCTGTAACACTCCATAGCAACCACCAATCAACTCCCTAACACCCATCTACTACTACCTAGCAACCACCTGTAACACCCCTGTAACACTCCATAGCAACCACCAATCAACTCGCTAACACCCACCTAGTACGCCCTAGGAACCACCTGTAACACCCCTGAAACACTGCTTAGCAACCACGAATTAACTCCCTAACAACCACCTAGTACTCCATAGCAACCACCTGTAACACAACGTAGCAACCACCAATCAACCACCAATCAACTCCCTAACAACCACCTAGTACTCCTTAGCAACCACCTGTAACACCCCTGTAACACTCCATAGCAACCACCAATCAACTCCCTAACACCCACCTAGTACTCCCTAGCAACCACCTGTAACACAACGTAGCAACCACCAATCAACCACCAATCAACTCCTTAACAACCACCTAGTACTCCCTAGCAACCACCTGTAACACCCCTGTAACAGTCCTTAGCAACCACCAATCAACTCCCTAACACCCACCTAGTACTCCCTAGCAACCACCTGTAACACCCCTGTAACACTCCTTAGCAACCACCAATTAACTCCCTAACAACCACCTAGTACTCCCTAGCAACCACCTGTAACACAACGTAGCAACCACCAATCAACCACCTAGTACTCCCTAGCAACTACCTGTAACACCCCTGTAACACTCCATAGCAACAACCAATCAACTCCCTGATTGAATTGGTGTTTGCTAATCAGTGTCACAGGGGTGTGACAGGTGGTTGCTAGGCAGTACTAGGTGGTTGTTAGGGAGTTGATTGTTGGTTGCTACGTTGTGTTACAGGTGGTTGCTAGGGAGTACTAGGTGTTTGTTAGGGAGTTAATTGGTGCTTCCTATGGAGTATTACAGGGGTGTTACAAGTGGTTGCTAGGGCGTACTAGGTGGGTGTTAGGGAGTTGAATGGTGGTTGCTATGGAGTGTTACAAGGGTGTTACAGATGGTTGCTAGTGAGTACTGCGTGGTTGTTAGGGAGTTGATTGGTGGTTGCTATGGAGTGTTACAGGTGGTTGCTAGGGAGTACTAAGTGGTTTTTAGGGAGTTAATTGGTGGTTGCTAAGGAGTGTTACAGGGTTGTTTTCAAGTGGTTGCTAGGGAGTACTAGGTGGGAGTTAGGGAGTTGATTGGTGGTTGCTACGGGGTGATACAGGGGTGTTTCAGGTGGTTGCTAGGGCGTACTAGGTGGGTGTTAGGGAGTTGATTGGTGATTGCTACGGTGTGTTACAGGTGATTGCTAGGGAGTACTAGGTGGTTGTTATGGAGTTGATTGGTGGTTGCTATGGAGTGTTAAAGGTGGTTGCTAGGGAGTACTAGGTGGTTGTTAGGGAGTTAATTGGTGGTTGCTAAGGACTGTTACAGGGTTGTTACAAGTGGTTGCTAGGGAGTACTAGGTGGTTGTTAGGGAGTTGATTGGTGGTTGCTACGGGGTGTTACAGGTGGTTGCTAGGGAGTATTAGTTGGTTTTTAGGGAGTTGATTGGTGGTTGCTATGGAGTGTTACAGGGGTGTTACAGGTGGTTTCTAGGGAGTACTAGGTGGTTGTTAGGGAGTTGATTGGTGGTTGCTACGGGGTGTTACAGGTGGTTGCTAGGGAGTACTAGGTGGTTGTTAGGGAGTTAATTGGTGGTTGCTAAGGAGTGTTACAGGGGTGTTACAGGTGGTTGCTAGGGCGTACTAGGTGGGTGTTAGGGAGTTGATTGGTGGTTGCTAGGGGGTGTTACAGGGGTGTTTCAGGTGGTTGCTAGGGCGTACTAGGGGTGTTAGGGAGTTGATTGGTGGTTGCTATGGAGTATTACAGGTGGTTACTAGGGAGTACTAGGTGGTTGTTAGGGAGTTAATTGGTGATTGCTAAGGAGTGTTATAGGGTTGTTTCAAGTGGTTGCTAGGGAGTACTAGGTGGGTGTGAGGGAGTTGATTGGTGGTTGCTATGGAGTGTTATAGGGGTGTTACAGGTGGTTGCTAGGGAGTACTAGGTGGTTGTTAGGGAGTTAATTGGTGCTTCCTATGGAGTGTTACAGGGGTGTTACAGGTGGTTGCTAGGGCGTACTAGGTGGGTGTTAGGGAGTTGATTGGTGGTTGCTATGGAGTGTTACAGGGGTGTTACAGATGGTTGCTAGTGAGTACTGGGTGGTTGTTAGGGAGTTGATTGGTGGTTGCTATGGAGTGTTACAGGTGGTTGCTAGGGAGTACTAGGTGGTTGTTTGGGAGTTAATTGGTGCTTCCTATGGAGTGTTACAGGGGTGTTACAGGTGGTTGCTAGAGCGTTCTAGGTGGGTGTTAGGGAGTTGATTGGTGGTTGCTATGGAGTATTACAGGGGTGTTACAGATGGTTGCTAGTGAGTACTGGGTGGTTGTTAGGGAGTTGATTGGTGGTTGCTATGGAGTGTTACAGGTGGTTGCTAGGGAGTACTAGGTGGTTGTTAGGGAGTTAATTGGTGGTCGCTAAGGAGTGTTCCAGGGTTGTTACAAGTGGTTGCTAGGGAGTACTAGGTGGGAGTTAGGGAGTTGATTGGTGATTGCTACGGTGTGTTACAGGTGATTGCTAGGGAGTACTAGGTGGTTGTTATGGAGTTGATTGGTGGTTGCTAAGGAGTGTTATAGGTGGTTGCTAGGGAGTACTAGGTGGGTGTTAGGGAGTTGATTGGTAGTTGCCAAGGAGTGTTATAGGTGGTTGCTAGGGAGTACTAGGTGGGTGTTAGGGAGTTGATTGGTGGTTGCTACGGGGTCATACAGGGGTGTTTCAGGTGGTTGCTAGGGCTACTAGGTGGGTGTAGGGAGTTGATTGGTGATTGCTACGGTGTGTTACAGGTGACTGCTAGGGAGTACTAGGTGGTTGTTAGGAGTTGATTGGTGGTTGCTAAGGAGTGTTTACAGGGTTGTTATAGGTGATTGCTAGGGAGTACTAGGTGGTTTTTAGGGAGTTGATTCCTGGTTGTTAGGGAGTGTTACAGGTGGTTGTTAGGCAGTTGATTGGTGGTTGTAAGTTGTTACAGGGGTGTTATGTGGTTGCTAGGGAGTACTAGGTGTTGTTAGGGAGTTAATTGGTGGTTGCTAAGGAGTGTTACAGGGTGTTGAAGGTGGTTGCTAAGGTATACTAGGTGGGTGCTAGGGAGTTGATTGGTGATTGCTACTGGGTGTTACAGGTGATTGTTAGGGAGTATTGGTGGTTGTTAGGGCGTTGATGGGTGGTTGCTATGGAGTGTTACAGGGTTGTTATAGGTGGTGCTAGGGAAACTAGGTGGGTGTTAGGGAGTTGATTGGTGGTTGTTAGGGGGTGTTACTGGTGGTTGCTAGGAGTACTAGGTGGTTGTTAGGAGTTAATTGGTGGTTGCTAAGGAGTGTTACAGGGTTGTTACAAGTGGTTGCTAGGGAGTACTAGGTTGGTGTTAGGGTTGATTGGTGGTTGCTACGGGGTGTTACAGGTGGTTGCTATGGAGTGTTACAGGGGTGTTCCAGGTTGTTGTTAGGGAGTTGATTTGTGGTTTTTAGGGAGTTGATAGGTGGTTGATACGGAGTGTTACGGTGGGTTCCTATGCAGTACTAGTTGGTTGTTAGGGAGTTGATTAATGGTAGCTATGGAGTGTTACAGGGGTGCTACAGGTGGTTGCTAGGGTACTAGGTGGATTATAGGGGTTGATTGGTGGTTGCTAAGAAGTGATATAGGGGTGTTACAAGTGGTTGTTAGGGGAGTTGATTGGTGGTTGCTATGAGGTGTTACCAGGTGGTTGCTAGGGAGTATTAGGTGGTTGTTATGGCGGTGATTGGTGGTCGCTATGGGCGTTACATGCGTGTTACAGGTGGTTTCTAAGGAGTACTAGGTGGTTGTTAGGGAGTTGATTGGTGGTTGCTACGTTTTGTTACAGGTGGTTGCTAGGAGTACTAGGTGGTTGTTAGGAGTTGATTGGTGATTGCTACTGGGTGTTACAGGTGATTGTTAGGGCGTACTAGGTGGTGTTAGGGAGTTGATTGGTGGTTGCTAAGGAGTGTTACAGGGTTGTTACAGGTGGTTGCTACGGAGTACTATGTGGTAGTTAGGGAGTTGATTGGTGGTTGCTAGGCGTACTAGGTGGGTTGTTAGGGAGTTGATTGGTGATTGCTACTGGGTGTTACAGGTGATTGTTAGGGGTACTAGGTGGTTGTTATGGAGTTGATTGGTGGTTGCTAAGGAGGTTACAGGTTGTTATAGGTGGTTGCTAGGGAGTACTAGGTAAGTGTTGGGAGTTGATTGGTGGTTGCTATGGATGTTAAAGGTGGTTGCTAGGGAGTACTAGGTGGTTGTTAGGAGTTAATTGGTGGTTGGTAAGTAGTGTTACAGGTTGTTACATGTGGATGCTAGGGAGTACTTTGTGGGTGTTAGGGAGTTGATTGGTGTTTGCTCTGAGTGTTACAGGTGGGGCTAGGGAGTACTAGGTTTGTTGGGAGTTATTGGTGGTTGGTAAGTAGTGTTACAGGGTGTTAATTGGATGCTAGGGAGTACTTTGTGGGTGTTAGAGTTGATTGGTGTTGCTCTGAGTGTTACAGGTGGTGGCTAGGAGTACTAGGGGTTGTTAGGAGTTCATTGGTGGTTTTCGAGATGTTACGGGGTGTTATAGGTGGTTGGTAGGGAGTACTAGGTGATGTTACGAGTTGATTGGTCGTTGTTATGGGGTTACATGTTGCTAGCTAGGTGGTTTAGGGTACTTGGTGGTTGGGATGTTTTAAGGACAAGTGGTCTAGGGGTTAGGTTTGTTAGGGAGTTAAGGTGGTTGCTAGAGGTTACGGTGTTACAGTGGTTGCTAGGTACTAGGTGGTGTTAGGGAGTGTTGGTGGTTCTATGGGGTGTTACAGGTGGTTGCTAGGGAGTGAATTATAGTTGCTAAGGAGAGTTACAGGGGTGTTAAAGGGGGTTGTTTTGGATTGATTAGTGGATGGCACGAGGTTAAACAGGTGATTGCTATGGCGTATTCCCAACCAATCTGCTAGAACCCCCCTGTAACACTCCTTAGCAAGCACCAAATCACTCCCTAACAATCACCAATCAAACTCCGCTAACCACCTGTACCACCCGTAACACTCCTTAGCAAACCACCAATCAACTCCCTAACAACCACCCAGTACTCCCTAGCAACCACCTGTAACACACCCTAGCAACCCCAATCACTCCCTAACAACCACCCAGATACTCCCTAGCAACCACCTGTAACAAAAACGTGGCAACCCCAATCAACCACTAATCAACTCCTTAACAACCCCTAGTTCTCCCAGCAACCACCTGTAACACCCCGTAACACTCCTTAGCAACCACCAATCAACTCCCTAACACCCACCTAGTACGCCCTAGCAACCACCTGTAACACCCCTGAAACACTCCTTAACCCACCATCAACTCCAACAAACACCCATACCCCCAGGAAACCACCTGACACACCGTAGCACACCACTCAACTCCCTAACGACCACCTATACTCCCTAGCAACCACTGTACAGCCCTGTAACACTCCATAGCCCACCAATCAACTCCCTAACACCCCCTAGTCGCCCTACAACCACCTGTACCTCCCAAGCAACCACCAATCAACTCCCTAACACCCCTAGTACTCCCTAGCAAACCACCTGTAACACTCCCATAGCAACCACCAATCACTCCCTAACACCCACCTAGTACGCCCTAGCCACCACCTGTAACACCCCTGTAACACCATCAGCAACCACCAATCACTCCCTACACCCACCGGTACTCCCTAGCAACCACCTTGTAACCCGGTAACAACTCCATAGAAAACCACCAATCCACTCCCTACACCCACCTAGAGGCCCTAGCAACCACCTGTACATCCTTAGCCCCCACCAGGTCAACTCCCTAACACCCCCTAGTACGCCTAGCAACCACCTGTAACACCCCTGTACACTCCTTAGCACCACCAATTAACTCCCAAAACCCCTGTACTCCCTAGCAACAACCTGTAACCCCAGAAAAACGCCTTAGCAACCACCAATCAACTCCTAACACCCACCTGTACCCTAGCACCACCTGTAACACAACTTAGCAACCCCATCAACCACCAACTCACCCTTAACAACCACCTGTCTCCCTAGCAAACACCTTAACACCCCCTGTAACACTCCCTAGCAACCCCCAATCAACTCCCTAACAACCACATTAGTCGCCCTACACCCCACCTGTAAAACCCCCTGTAACACTCCTTAGCAACCCCCAATTAACTCCTACAACCCCTAGTACTCCCTAGCAACCGCTTAACACCCCTGTAATACCTCTAGCAACCACCAAATAACTCCTAACAACCACCTAGTACTCCCTAGCAACCAACTGTAAACGCTAACACTCAATAGCAACCACAATCAACTCCCTAACACCCACCTGGTACGCCCTAAGCAACCACCGTACACTCATAGCAACCACCAATCACTCCAAACCCACCTATAGCCCTAGCCCACCTGTAAACCCTGTCACTCCTAGCAACCACCAATAACTCCCTAAAACCACCTAGTACGTTCTAGCAACCACCTGTAACACCCCTGTAACACTCCTTTCAACCACCAATTAACTTCTAACACCACCTATACTCCAAATCACCTGTACCACGTAGCAACCCCAATCAACCCCTCAACCAACAACCCCAGTACTCTAGCACCACCTGGACCATCCAAGCAACCACCAATCAACTCCTAACACCACCGAGTACCTACAGCAACCACCTGTAACACCTACCCAATACAACCCATCCCTAACACCCACCTAGTACTCCCTAGCAACCACCTGTAACACTCCATAGCAACCACCAATCAACTCCCTAACACCCACCTAGTACTCCCTAGCAACCACCTGTAACACTCCATAGCAACCACCAATCAACTCCCTAACACCCACCTAGTACGCCCTAGCAACCACCTTTAACACCCCTGTAACACTCCATAGCAACCACCAATCAACTCCCTCACACCCACCTAGTACGCCCTAGCAATCACCTGTAACACAACGTAGCAAGAACCAATCAACCACCAATTAACTCCCTAACAACCACCTAGTACTCCATAGAAACCACCTGTAACACGCCTAACACTCCATAGCAACCACCAATTAACTCCCTAACAACCACCTAGTACTCCCTAGAAACCACCTGTAACACCCCTGTAACACTCCCTAGCAACCATCAATCAACTCCCTAAGAACCACCTGTAACACCTCTGTAACACTCCATAGCAACCACTAATCAACTCCTGTCACACTCCCTAACTACCAATCAACTCCCTCCTAGGTGGTTGCTATGGAGTACTAGATGGTTGCTATGGTGTTGCTAGGTGGTTGCTATGGAGTCATAGATGGTTGCTAGGGTGTTGCTATGTGGTTGCTAAGGTGTTCCAGGTGGTTGCTAGGGTGTTGCTATGTGGTTGCTAAGGTGTTCCAGGTGGTTGCTAGGGTGTTGCTATGTGGTTGCTAAGGTGTTCCAGGTGGTTGCTAGGGTGTTGCCAGGCGGTTTTCTTTGCAGTCCTAGATGGTTGCTAAGGTCATCCTGGTGGTTGCTAGGGTGTTTCTATGTGGTTGCTAGGGTGTTCGAGGTCGTTGCTAGGGTGTTCGAAGTGGTTGTTAGGGTGTTCCTAGGTGGTTGATATGGATTACTAATTTGTTGCTAAGGTGTTCCTGGTGGTTGCTAGGGTGTTGCAATGTGGTTGCTAGGGTGTTCGAGGTGGTTGTAGGGTGTTGCAATGTGGTTGCTAGGGAGTACTAGATGGTTGCCATGGTGTTCCAGGTGCAACCATCATAGGTGCAACCACAGCATCACCACATAGGGTGTTGCTATGTGGTTGCTAGGCTGTTCCAGGTGGTTGCTAGGGTGTTGCTAGGTGGTTGCTATGGAGTCCTAGATGGTTGCTAGGGTGTTGCCATGTGGTTGCTAGGGTGTTCCAGGTGATTGCTAGGGTGTTGCTAGGTGGTTGCTATGGAGTCCTAGATGGTTGCTAAGTTGTTCCAGGTGATTGCTAGGGTGTTGCCAGGTGGTTTTCTATGCAGTCCTAGATGGTTGCTAAGGTGTTCCTGGTGGTTGCTAGGTGGTTGCTATGGAGTCCTAGATGGTTGCTAGGGTGTTGCCATGTGGTTGCTAGGGTGTTCCAGGTGATTGCTAGGGTGTTGCTAGGTGGTTGCTATGGAGTCCTAGATGGTTGCTAAGGTGTTCCAGGTGATTGTTAGGGTGTTGCCAGGTGGTTTTCCATGCAGTCCTAGATGGTTGCTAAGGTGTTCCTGGTGGTTGCTAGGGTGTTCGAGGTGGTTGCTATGGTATTGCTAGGTGGTTGCTATGGAGGTCTAGATGGTTGCTAAGGTGTTGCTAAGCTGTTGCTATGGAGTCCTAGATGGTTGCTAGGGTGTTCCAGGTGGTTGCTAGGGTGTTGCTATGTGGTTTCTAGGGTGTTCCAGGTGGTTGCTCGGGTGTTGCTAGGTGGTTGCAATGGAGTCCCGCTAGGGTGTTGCTATGTGGTTGCTAGGGTGTTCCAGGTGGTTGCTACGGTGTTGCTAGGTGGTTGCTATGGAGTCCTAGATGGTTGCTAGGGTGTTGCTATGGAGTACTACATGGTTGCTAAGGTGTTCCAGGTGGTTGCTAGGGTGTTGCTGTGTATTGCTAGGGTGTTCCAAGTGGTTGCTAGGGTGTTGCTAGGTGGTTGCTATGGAGTTCTAGATGGTTGCTAAGGTTTTGCTGGTGGTTGCTTGAAGAATGGCAGAGTAAAATTACGGCAGTCTGAAAAAGCTAAAGGGACGATTACTAGAATTAACCTGTTATTTTACCCTGACAAAAAGTGCAGAAGGTGATTTCCAGTTTGCTTTTACTGTATCACCAATGTGAATTATGCAGAACTACCACATAGCCTACCTCACATAACTGTATCAAACGTTTTGAGTCAATTACAACGGGCTAACAAAGAAAAGCCGGAAGAAAATATTCAGCAACCGAATTAATCCGTTTGAATGTTTTGGTACGTAATATGCTGTCCCAGCACAAATGTTTTTTATAAAAAAATTTATAAAACGAATACTAAAGCAAGAAAAGAACAGAAGAGCACACGTTATAATTCCAAGACGTTGGCAGGCTATAACCAAAACTAGGCTACTGCGCTGCATAACATTACATTACATTACATGCAGGACATGACTCAATTCTATGTGCCTGCTCGACCACTCCGCTCTGCGGCAGCAGGGCGCCTTGTAAACCCTCCCACCCGCCCAAAGGGATCACAGAGCTTCTCCACCCTAGCTCCCCAGTGGTGGAACGAACTCCCCGTCCCTCTCCTCCCCCTCACTATCCATCTTCTGCCGTGGCCTGAAGGACTCATCTCTTCAGACTATACCTAGACTAACCACCACCACGCTGTATAATAATAAAAAAAATAAATAAATAAAAAATAAAAAACCTTTTTCCTGTCACTTGTTACATGTTGCCCCATCCCTGCACTTCTTGGTAATTTGTATTTGTCCTAATACTGTAGCTTATTCTTCTGCCTAGTTGGCTTGCAGATGTTAGGCCAGAATAGTGTTCAGAAATAGCTGTTCAAAATAAGTATTGGACCTTACTGAACCCGTGTTCAGCAGTTGTCTACGACCATGAAATGCACTTTTTTGTACGTCGCTTTGGATAAAAGCGTCTGCCAAATGAATGTAATGTAATGTAATAACATACAAGTTTGATTTGAAGTTATGAAAATAAATTGGTTTGCGGCTGCATATTTTTAAACATGGCGGCTGAAAACAAACACAAAAAAATGCTGCGAGTACTCGACCAATCAGAAATGTTCAGCGCTGCAAGCTCCACCCAAAAGGGTCCTGTACTTTCAGAAAGTACTACCCCCTGAGCAGGAACTTTTTGGGGGGTAAAATAAAGCCCCCGGAACTAATTTTAGACCCTAGTTCCTGCGGTGGAAACGCGGCTTATGTGTACTGTTAAATACAACAAACTGTATTTTACTTGTGGTTATTTTTAAAATTTGTTTTATAGAAAAGAAATGTTAAAAAATTGAACTACTGGATTTGACTTGTCCCACTAAAATGATGACACTCAAATGCGTTAATGAAAAATGTAGGCAGCCACAGATTAGACATTAATCAAGCATAGTCTACTCAGAATTGCAATAAGCAACAAACTGAATACACCTAATATACCTAAATCCTAAATGGGGTATTTTTATACAAAAATGTTTTTCAGCTATTTCTTGGTGGATAATATACACTGTAAAAATGTTCCCCTGAAATTACTTGCAGCTGGTTATCAGTAAGTTACTGTAAATTAATTTACAGTGTTAGTACTTTAATGTGAAATACAGCAGCATTACTTTACTACAAACACATTATGATACTGTAATTACTCATTGTAAAACACAAAACTGGACTGTAAAATCAAACGACCAAAGACCTTACAAGGTTCAAACTCTGGGGTGAGAGGTGGCCACACTAGCCACTGCACTAAAGACAAATTCACCTGTAGCAGAGCAGTTAGGCAGCCCCACTAGTAGGGGCATTAATAATTTTGCTTTAACCCCTTGCACATGCCAAATCTGGCCAATCCTTGCCCATTTAGGCGGTACCCTATTTAAAGCTTTATAACTCCAGATGTGAACACCACAGAGACTTGATAAATGGCTTAATATAGATTACTTTATATTCATAATTTTGGAAAAAATAAAGTGCCACAAATGCACTTGCACTTTTTAAGTTTGCAATGAAATACTGAGAGATTGCATATATACAGGAGGTTAAACTATACATGTGCTAGGTCAAAAACTTCTTGACCACAAGTTCATAAAATCTAAGGGTGGATATGTAGAACTACTATAGATGTATGAAGCAAAAACTAAGCAGTGTACCCAGCATCTCCAAATCTATCTAAAATGTCTAAATTATGCATTGCTTTAAATCACAACATATCCACGTATTTCACTACAAATAAACTGTTTTGACTCAAGAAAATCACTGTTGCATAATTTTCAAATGGGAATTACAAGCTTTCAGTCAGTACAGTGGTCTAAAATAGCTAGATGTCCAGAAACATATCCAAAATCTCTCCAAAATTGAATAAAATGCTTTTTGTCCATTATAAAGCATATAAATGAGCCCCTTATGAGGGTTTAAGATGAAACATTGCTATCAGATTAAAAAAATAATGCAAAAATACTGTCACACAATGCGGTACAGTACCTAAATGTGTAATAATTAACTCATGTGTATTTCTATACTCTGTACTCTCGTATGTTTTCTTGTATGGGGATGAGACAACATGAAAACAATTTTCACCCATCCACCACGTTTTGGCAATGTTCCAGCTCTGACGTCATCACTGTTGCATGCTTCACAAAAACTATTACACTTCCATCTAACGCTTACATTACAGTGTGAAATTCACATTATATAACACCACTAACCTATTTAAAGATACTCAATTTCAAAAATAACGTATATAACCGAAATATTTTGAGCGGTAATACTTACATAGCAATGATGAAATCTCCTCTATGTTCAGTAGATGGACACAGAGACAGTATCAATGATATTGTTCTATTCGCTTCTGTTTTGCTCCAGAAAACGATGTCAGCTAGGTCTATCAGCAAACATATGGCTTAGCTATGTTCAGAAGTCCTCAATAATAATAGTATTTTCCAAGAAATTACGAAATATCCTTGAACACGTTTCGTTAGGTGCAGCGTATTTGTCTGCTAACAGAGTGAATGCGTAAGTGAATGCGATGCTAAGAATATTTTCTGTTACGCTGACCTATAAAAGCTATTCCAAAAGCAGAATTAGACATGGTGCATCGTTAGAAAGCTTATACTCTCGCCTACTGAATAAATGAATTGTCAATCAAGCCAGACTGTACTAAAAAGGGTGACGACGCCGTAAACAACAGGTGTGGTGTTACGCACAGCTATTTTGGAAGATACCCAGGCGTCACAGATGCGGGTATGTTTCCCAAACGGATTGTCCAAGACAATATATGACCACGCAGTTTCAAAAGGGACATCTCTACACGTAAAACCAACAGTAAGGTTTTATATTTATTCAATATTTAGTCCCAGATATTGACTGTAGAATGACATGGTATCATTTTAAAAAACTTTTTCTCGTTTATTTCGTTATTCAGTGAGCAGCGTTTTCACTGCTGTATAGGCAGTGAAATATATCTTAGGGCTATTGTCGGGTTTATCTTGTTGCTATGACGCAATACGATTTTTTAGTGGTGAAAGAATATTTTTATGAATGCCAAGATAGACAATATTGTCCATTATGTCAAGGGTGGGGGGTGTTTTTTTAGATGAGACTGCAGAGGGAGGGGGTGCGTGTTAAATGAACGACCGGAGCGACAATGGTGAGGCTGCGAAACTCCGTTTTCGGTATAGTTGTCATGTCTACTAATGAACCTGAAACAAAATGCGTTTCTGTTTTCATCTCACACGTTGGTTGCAGTAGCACCGAATGTTTGACTTTAGTAATCTAGGCACGCGGGCGTGCCCACCACTAGGGGCTGTGCGCTAAGAGGTTAACTATATTTTTGAAGACTGTACTTGTACCTCTTCCCAACCGGGCGTATGATTAAATTATATAAAGGAGCTCCTGACTCTGTCGTTTATTATCTTTATCTTCAACATAATCACTTTTGTTTAGAAACTCCTACACTTCTGTAAAGCCATGACACTGCTCATATTTTTCACTATGCACACACACACCTTTGGGATTTAGGCCTTCTTGAAATTCAAAATTAATTTCAAAATAAAGGCTTGTCTCTTCATTAGATACAAATAATAAAAATGAACTTTTCCAAGAAAGCAATACAAATGTATGTAAATTCTCATGAATACAATAAAATGTCACTCAAATAAAAGGCCATTTATAGAAATCGATAAACAACCAACAACCATGGCAAATAACATTATTTGTTTGCAAGTTTTACTGAGCTTTACCATTTACTAATTTTTCTAAACACGGTTTGCTGCTCCCATTTTATATCTATGGCTGCTCCCATAGCTTCATATTTTTAAAAAAATATCAGCTCCTCGATGACATTACCCTGCCACCCTTCGGCACCAATGTCAGGGTTTCCTTGGTTCCAGACCAGCAGATTTACGAAGTTGGTTCAGTGCTGATATTGATCAGAGGAACAGTTTTTTATTTTTTCAGTGGAAATGCTTGGAACGGTTTGAGAGACTATTCAAGCCTGTTGGGAATCTTTTCCAGTGTGGAACCAAGTTGAGAAGGGTGAAGTAACACTGAGGACCACTTTCCAATGAAAAGATTTTAATACGATGCGCAAAGGGAGACTTGCCACGGTGCCACAACAAGCGTTCCGTAGAAATCTCAACGAGACAGTCACAAGTGAGGGTTTAAGTATACTGCTGAGAGGTGTCATAGGGGCGACATAGCTCAGGAGGTAAGAGCGGTTGTCTGGCAGTCAGAGGGTTGGCGGTTCAATCCCCCGCCCTGGGCATGTCGAAGTGTCCTTGAGCAAGACACCTAACCCCTAATTGCTCTGGTGAATGTGAGGCATCAATTGTAAAGCGCTTTGGATAAAAGCGCTATATAAATGCAGTCCATTTACCATTTAGGTGTGGTTATTGCCATGCGTAAACGTTCCCAGGAAGGAATACACATTCCAACAGACTTCCCAGGGACGCCCAAATGGCCTGCTGCCGGTGACACCCCTTTGATCTGTGGCTATTGTATATCCTTACAAACAGTGATTGAACTCTATTTGTAACCATTTGCCTCTAACAATGGGAAGCGGTTACAGAGTGCGAGGGTGGGAAGTCACAGTGTGTGAGTGTGTGTGAGTGTGGGAATGTGTGTTCAGATGAGGTTAAGACGCAGGAAGGAACTGGATAGAGGGTATGCATTGACGTCACTTTCCCACCGGGATACGCCCCCTCAGTCGGGACTGAGTGGCAAAACATGGTGTGACATGGCTGCCTTTAGTAGAGGAAACTGCAAAACCGGGAGTAAAACAAACGATTATCTGCTTAAATTAAAGGCAGTTGGACTCGACAGTGATCCTTACAACTTACCAAAGAACCAGTGGTCCATGGACATTCAACAAGAATCAGAGCTATCTTTTTACAGACTGCCAAAAGCTAAAGAAAAGAGAAGCAAATGCATTGCTACAATTCGCAGAAACAACTCGAATCCCGCACCGAAACGTGGATTTGCGGTTGTTATTTTGTGTCAGGTATGTTGGATTTTTGGGTAAAATCATACCTTAATTTATATGCTTGGCTAGCTAATACTATCTAACCATCCCCCCCTTTGTTTGTAAAACACAAGGCTCATCATGGATGTTTTATTAATAAATGCTGACAAAAACTTTACAGTTACACAGAATATAAATGAAAAATGCTACATATTTAATTGATGAGTAGTCAATACAGTACATAACTTAAGGTATGATTTTACCCAAAAATCCAACATAGCCTACCTGACACAAAATGACAAGATTGGATCAATGTTGAAGAAGCAAAAAAAAAAAAAGTTTTTGCAAAAATGTAAAATGGTGGAAAATGTTGGCATGTGCATATTAAAATGGCGATATACATTTTGTTCATGAGCCAAGGAATCTGTACAGTTCAGGAGTTATAGGCCGAAACATAAATGTTTGCATTACATCGCCACCATCAGGCCAATAGGTGTCATTGCGATAACTTGTATAGTGTACGGGGTATGCAAACATAACTGCCAAGTTTTGTTGCTCTATGATTTACAGTTTTTGCTCCATATTGTTATATAGCAAGTAATAATAATGTAATGGTAATAATAATTATAAAATACAGGACAAAAACAAAAGGGTTCCTGCAGCTTGGACCCCTAACAACAACAACAACAACAATAAACAGAACAAAAACAACAGTGTTCCAGCAGCTTCCCCGCTTGGGCCCATAATAAAAAATGGAACAAAAATAGGGTTGCTAACAAAAAACAAAAACAAACAAAAACCCAAACAAAAACAAAAAACAACACGATTCCAGCAACTTCACTGCTTGAACCCCTACATACAGTCGCAAGCAGAAATTCAGTAACAAATACACATGCAAATTAAAAAAACATTAATATTCATATTCCTAATGAGGTCCTTCGTCAGCTGAGCAAGTTTTAAATGTTCACAAAATGTGAAATTTTTCCATTTAAATTAAAAAAAAATATTGAGCTTCATAATGTCACCTTGTGCTTTAATTTGGCCAATTCTTTAGGGTTGGAATTATAAATAGACTTACCAAGTTTCCACATGAAAATTCAATGTATTGAGAGAATTTTTTTTAAGCGTAACAACTTTGTTTATATAACTTTTAAACACATTTGTGAGTACATGCTACAGTTAAAGTTTCATGCAAACTAGTCAAACTGTCTTCTTACTTCGACGCGTAAATATAGCTGCAAGCAATGATATATGCAGCAGACGGTCAACACCAGGGGTGGTCAAATCCATTCCTTCAAGGCGAGTGTGTATGCAGGCATTGTCACCAATTATACAAGACACATTAGCTAATTATTTGAGTACATTAAATGCTGGTTTAGCTGTAGTTTACATTGCAGTAAGATTTTTCATTTGGGACACAGGAACACTCTTCAACTGTTCCATGATTAATTTATTAAGAAATGCAGCTAAAGTATTATTTACTAAAATAAATGACTGAGCTAATGAAACATCTAACAAGAAAAGTTGGCATTAAATCCAGAAATAGGGTATGGCCATCCTTGCCTCCCCTGATCAACACCATATAAACATTGTTTTGCACTGAGCAATGTGTGCTACTAATTCATACAGTTTAAGCCAATAAACCAAATATAGAATTGATTGATTTGCATCATTTCTTCATCAGAACGAAAATACAAAAATTTAACACTGCAGCCATGTGTTTTCACATAGACAGTATCTTCATAGAAGTTTTAAAGAGAATAGTGTACTGTACAAATCTGTGGCAGCTTCATGCAAATCATCACTTTAGAAGTTATTTAAGTGTTTTTAATTCTAAATAGCAACAATTATCTAAAAGACAATGCAAACGTTCAAAACAATGTCATTTGTGAGGAGAGAAATAATGGCATCAGACTCATGTTTGAATGATTGCAAATTTGCATAATTTATGCATGAACATAAATTTCATTTAATGCTGCAGCCACCATTTTTCAAATAGAAACGGTCTTCATAGAATTTTCATAGACCCTTAGAGATTGCATTTCTTGCAAGTTTCATTTAAATAGCCTAATCAATGTAGTAGGGGGTTTGAGTGCTTTATTGAATTCAAAATTGTGAAAATTCAATAAAGAGCACTGTAAAGGTGCAAAACACGTGGAATCTACTGACCTTAGAAGTGTGTCAGTACAGTAATGTCAAGAGTTATGGCTGTCCTTCCACTGTGCCAAGTATCATCAAATTTGTACAGCTAACAATGAAACATCATCAGACAGCATAACAGCAATTATACCCATTCAGAGCAATAGGACTCAAGCAGCTTTCCAGCCTGTACACAAACTTAGCTTTGCTGCTTGGACCCTAAATATAGCTGAAAGTGGTGATTCCCCATATATATTTTCCAACTAAGATGATGGACCATGCCATCAACTTTAGAGACCTGTCTGACTCAACAGTGATTTTCAGTGAATATTTTTCATATTTTGACCTCTATAGCACAACCTTGTAGTTGGATTGTGCTAAGACTTGGCACAACTGTCAATGGACATAGTTTCTTAACTTTATGTCAAACTGTTTTGGAATGAACATTTTTGTGAAAAGCCACGCTCCCTGCAATTACCATTTGACCATATTTGGCTCATCATTCAGCCATATTTTGACAAAGTGCTGGAAGAGTAATACCTGCAAATCAGTTCATTTTTATAGGAGAATCATTTTAAGTGCATTTCAAAAAATCCTAAATGGCAGAAAATCCAATATGGTGGACTTTATGGTCCTTGAGGAAAACTTGTTCATCATAAGGAGAGGGTACAGCACATTTTGTGACTCTAGGGCAAACAGGTCACTGAGGCTGGGCTGGTGTCATGGGCACCGCACCTATGGTGGACAAAAAAAGGCAAAATTAAAAATAAATAAAGGAATAAATAAATAAATAAAATCCATATAAATGCAAGAAAAAATAAAAGTAGCCTAAATGAATGTACACGGAAATAAATTAATAAATATAATCTGCATTTATATCCATTTGTATTTATCTCGTTTCATTCATTTTTGTATATATTTCCATAATTATTTCTTCATCCATCCATCCATTCTCTAACAGCTTAGTCCAGATCAGGGTTGTGATGGCAAAGCGGCAAGCAGAGAAGCCCAGTCGTCCCTCTCCCCAGCTACTTCCGCTAACTCATCCTGATGGATCCCAAGGCGATCCCAGTCTACCAACGGGTCTTTGGGTTGCCCACCAGGACATGCACTGACCAGCTTCTGACCACAACTTCTAGCTGCCACTAGCACAATAGAGGTTTTGAACAGTGCCCATTCAGGCTCCATGTCCCCAACCTCCTCCGGGATATGGGAAAAGCTCTCTTGAAGGTGAGAATTGAAATCCTTCTGGACGGATTCTTCTGCCAGGCGTTCCCAGCCCACTCACTACATTCTTGGGCCTACCTGGTCTGTCTGGCAGCTTCCCAGTTTCTTTCGTCTGTGCAGATGAAGCCCGAATCTACACTGTTCCTCCCCCCAGCCCCACGGGCATTGTACCCTACCCATACCATGAACCTTGTAGGTGGTGGGCCCACATGGTTGTCCCACGTAGTCTTTTTGGGCTGGGCCTGGCCGAGATATGTGGGCTGCCCGGCTACCAGGCGCATGCCTGTGGACACCACCCCTAGGCCTGGCTCCAGGGATGGGTCCCGGTAACGTTATTCCAGGCAGGGTAAACTGCACATTGTAATTGTTTACCATGAGAGAGGGGTCTGTTGGATCATGTTCTTCTGGGTCCTAACCCCAAACCTGTTTGCCTTGGGAAACCCTACCGGGTGATATATAAGCCCCCGAAGACATAGCTCTGGGGATCATAAAACCTTGCAAGCCCTTTCCCCATGACAAGGCCACGATCCAGGAAGGATTTATTTCTTAATTAATTTAGTTCTGTACATATTTATTTCTGTATGAGGGGTCTGTCAATCGAAGTATGGTATTGTGTCACCTTTTTCATATTGGTTGATTGATACCAGAGTGTATAGATCAACTGTACATGCCTTAGCTTAAAACCTGGTTGCTTTTACTATGTTTACGTTGGGCAGAGCAGGGCAAACTATAAGACAGATTTTTTAGGTGGTCTAAATTTCATCTGTCTAAATGTCAATTTCAGTGTGAAATATAGTTTAGAAGCTTCTAAATGTAAGATGAGGTAGCACTGGAGTTTTACACTGTTTGAAGGTAGGGTTGGGTCGGTTTCCGGTTTTGCCGGTCCGGTCCGGTGTACGAGCTTAAACCGGTTTGATTTTATGCGAACCGACTGAACCGGCATTTGTCATTATGAGACAACTGGCAAATTAAAAAGCAGCCTACATCAGCAACCTGTGCCGACGGCGCTAAATCAAACTTGTATTGCATTAGTAGTAAACAATATGACAACGTGATTAACATACAATGTTCCGCTTTCTATTTGCATGTTTATTTCACAAATGGATTGTTCAAGACAATAAATGACCCCTAAATCCTGAAAGGTAAATCTTTACATGTAAAAATAGTAAGACTGCATATTAATAAAGCTAGGACACAGAGTTGGTTGTTTCCACTCATAGTTTGGTTGCAGGAGCACTGAATGTCTGAGTTGAGCAATCTCAGGACACTGGCGTTGCGACCATGAGGAGACTTGCGCGAAGGGGTAAATCTAGTTCATCTAAAAAAAAAAAAAAAAGATAAACCTCTTGTGTTAATGGGACTACAGGACATGATGACAAAAAATGTTTAAAATCATTGTACAACCTAGCCTGTCTTATCCACAGTAAACAATTTCCAAGATAAATAAATTATTTTATTAAAAGACTCACCCACCCTACTTACAGTTTTGGGTCTTAAAAATTATCTTGTACTTTCACTTGAAAAAATGCACATGGGTTACGGTTATCCTGGACAGGTAATTTAGAGTTTCCAATTAGCCTACTTGCATGTCTTTAGACTGTAGGGGGAAACCAGTGTACTTGGAGGAAACCCACACAGAAACAGGGAGAACATGCAAACTACACAGAAAGGCCCAGGCTGGGATTCAAACCCAGAACCTTCTTGCTATGAGTCGACAGTGTTACCCACTGCACCACCGTGCCACCCGTACCTTAAAATTTCACTGCCAGAATAGCTAACGGTTAAGCCACGGCATGTTCGGCCATTCCTCGTTAACTCCTAAAGTCAGAAATTTCTGAGTATACCACCAGGAAGTTGCATTCGAATGGCAAAGTCAAACATGGGAGTGGTAAACTCGGGCATGTTCCATGATAACATATCCAGTTGTTACATATCACTGACCTCACCTTGCTGGCCAATAGCAACGATGTACCAAGTTAATGGTAAATAGCCTATATCCATAACTAATTTATTTATCTATCATATTCATTTAAGCAGAGTTTCCAAGTTTGGTGAGGGCAGGAGATTTAATCTTTTTTCAGGTGGTTGTCATTTTGGTATGCCGCTAATGTCAAGACATTGCATGGCTTCCATTATTTACGTCTTGAAGTGGGCAATCTCCAGCTTCTTGACATCTCAGCGTGATAAACGTGACTTACCAGTTGTTGATGACCACCCTAATACACAGATCTTGTATATACAATGTGCTATTTTTTACAAGTTGACAAAACCGACCGAATGCAGCATCATAATGATAAACACTTGACATTGGACAACCACATACATATTTTCCAGCAATCACTGCATATCAGAAAAATAACACTAATAGCCTATCAAAGAAATTACCACAAATAATTAAGCTGAACAGTTTAAACAATAGCCCAAATTACCTGGAACGTTTAGTCCCAGGAACTACTTTTCAAGGAACTAAAAGGTTCCTTCAGCCCATTGTTGTCTGTGTTTCCACCGTGGTCTAAAGACCCGCGAAGATTAGGCAAATTAGTCCACTGACGTATGTAAGTGACGTCGTCGTGGGTCCATCTGTCCTAACGATTTCTTCTGTAACCCCATAATACCACTGGAATGCATTATTTTCCAATAACCAGGAGAGCCGGAGGGGTTTATTCCACTTATATACAACGGGTTACCAACAATGACTATATATGGTTACTTTAGTATTTATTGATTTTTATCGACTTAATCACCTGAAATTGAAATATTCTTCCGCGGCCGTTTGGGCATATTATTTTACCATTGTCAAGCAAAACTCTCGTTGGCAGTTCGACTTGGACCGTTGTTATGCAACAAACAGGATACAACAGGCCAATATACAGATTGTAACTGTTTTATATATCCTCTCAAACACATTCATTATGTTTTTATGCGAACATTCACTTTCATGTCTTGACATCCAAGATGACAGAATGCAATTACCTTCTACAAATAACTGGTAACAACAGCAGAAAACATGCACACGTCGTAAACAATTTGCTGTTGAATTGATTACTTCGACTCTCATCGTCATTTCCATATAGGCTAATCGCAAAATGACAAGAATAAATAGAATAACAACTCGGACTAGCGTGAAAATTTAAATTAATATTGCAGTGGTACAGCCACCGTTTGCTTCCCTTGAAAGTTATTGCTAGCGGAGCAGCGAAGTGTGCTCTCCAGATGCGAACCATGCACCCAATAAAGTCCATGTCTAGTCTTCTGGCTCTTTTTGTGGAATTGAAGAATCGCAGAGTGAAATTATGACAGTCTGAAAAAGCAAAAGGGACGATTACTAGAATTAACCTGTTATTTTACCCTGACAGAAAGTGCGGAAGGTGATTTCTAGTTTGCTTTTACTGTATCCCCAATGTAAATTAGGCAGAGCTACCGCATACCTCACATAACTGTGTCAAATGTTTTGAGTCAATTATAACGGACTAACAAAGAAAATCCGGAAGAAAATATTCAGCAACCGAATTAAACCGTTTGAATGTTTTGGTACGTAATATGCTGTCCCAGCATGAATGCTTAACATTTTATAAAACAAATACGAAAGTAAGAAAAGAACAGAAGAGCACACATTATAATCCTCAATCTTAATTTCTCATCTGTTCCAAGACGTTGGCAGGCTATAACCAAGGCTACTGTGCCGCATTACATAGAAGTTTGAGTTATTATTATGAAAATAAATTGGTTTGCGGCCGCAGATTTTTTTAAATGGCGGTTGAAATAAAATATTGTGAGTAGTCGACCAATCAGAAATATTCAGCGCTTGCGCCCCACCCCAAAACTTCCGGCACTTTTGGAAAGTACTACCCCCGAGCAGGGACTTTTTTGGGGGTAAAATAAAGTCCCTGGAACTTAATTTAGACCTGTGATGGAAACGCGGCTAATATGTTTTCTGTAGAAGGCTATATAAGCGAAGTTTGACATGATCACATCCTATTGTACAAAGAAAGCATAATAACTATGATTGAATAGAGTTCGCTTATAGAATTATATATAAAAACAGATGGTGCTTAACATAGACAAGCATATGTTTTTTCCGATATTTAACGAGTGTCAAAAATACAAGGGCCCAAGCAAGAACAGAGTGTTTTATGTAAATGGACTGCATTTATATAGCGCTTTTATCCAAAGCGTTTTACAATTGATGCCTCTCATTCGCCAGAGCAGTTAGTGGTTAGGTGTCTTGCTCAAGGACACTTCGACACGCCCAGGGCAGGGTTTGAACCGGCAACCCTCCGACTGCCAGACAATCGGTCTTACCTCCTGAGCTATGTCGCCCCTCCTGAGCTATGTAGGGCTCTCTGCGAGAGGACCACCCCACCCCAAGACCATGGGTCCCAGTACAGCTGAACTTCCTGTACTAACTGTATTGCCCATAACTCCGCCACTGCGTTCAAGGGGTCCCTGGTCAGACTTGATATGCAATGACTATATAAAGATTTGGGATAATATTATATTTTATTATATTAAGTTATAAACCTTTTTAACTTTTGATGGCGGTTCCCATGGGTGCCTTTGAGTATGGGTGAGGGTCCCTAAAAAGACTTTCCCTAGAAAATCTATTCACACCATGGGTTTGAATAGACTTTCAAACCCATGGTGTGAAAGTCTATTAAATTCAGCAGTTCAGGATATTACATTTCAGTACTTAAGTAATATTCATAAAATATGAATAAAATGCTGTGAAAATTGAGGAATGGTATTTACGAGAAATACATGTTGTGAACCTGATGGTGTCTCGCTAGACCAACAAGCTGCTTAATAATAAATGTAACATTAAAGTTTGTTTATCCTTCTGGGAAAGGTTTATGTTGGAGCCCAACTGCCTAGCAAGTCAAGAAGCCACAATATTGCTGCCAGCTGTTCAGAAGGCTGGTCATTCATGGATTGTGGTACTTTGTGGGATTCCTGTGGTGGTTTCTGGGATAGCACCTTGGCCAAGAAGTTATCACTGGATTTCTCTTCATCAAGGGGTAGTTTTCTGGGCTGATTTGAGCAGCCTTACTGTGCTGTATTTTTTCATTTGGGCATTTCTGTTTTTCTAGTATTGTTTTGCCTCTTTGTTTGTATAAATCAATAATACAATTATACAAGACTAAATAATTATATAAGATTGATTTGGATTTCAATGTGAATTTAGCTCGGACCACAATTTGGAATAAAAATATCTTCTATGAATTTGCACATAGGCCCATGTCCAGGTACATGTACCTATACATTTCACATCAATTCCAAATCAAATTCCTATTTTGGTGTGTTTCTTCGTGTTGCATCACACGCTTGGGTCCCTTCAACATGGTCACTTTTTGTAGATTTACACCTTCTATTCAGTACTGTTCAATTCAGTCACATGAAAAACACAAGGAAGCTTTGTACTAGATTGCCCTGCAAAAAGAACCTGGTTTGATCATATTTCCTTTGATTCATAATCTAATGAGAAAATAAGTACTTCCCTCTGATGTTTGCTCATGCAGAAAAACCACTTTGTTAACCCAGAGCTGATACGTTTTCTAATTATATGCAATGAACAGGGATGAATTGAAAATAAATAACTAACGTATCCATATACAATCTTGGGCAATAAAATTAATTATGATGTAAATTATCCCATGCAACCTTTTGAAAAGGTACACTGTAAAAAAAAAAAAAAAAAAAAAAAAAAACCTCACAGCTGTGATTGCCAGAGCTTGACTGTGAAAGATAAGGTGACAACATTCGAAAGATTAAGTTCAGGAAATTGGGTTCCCATAGACCTGCAGTTTGTTTACAGTAAATTGCATGAACTGTAACATCGAAAAATCAACATCAGTGTTTCAGCATAATACTGTAAAAAACTTTTTTACATTTTACAATTTCCATGAAAGATACAGTTTTAACTTCAGTAAATTATGGTATTTTCTAGCAAAGATCCACTATGGTTGTCAGAAATATCACATTGTAACAAACTCAGCAGGGAGCAGGCAGGAATCAAACTCAGCCTTGCCTGGGTGAGAGGCAGCTACCCGAACCACTGCACTAAAGATGAATTCACCATTACCAGAGCAGCTAACCAGCATACTGCGCAGATCACTACACTACTCTCCAAAGAACACAGAATGTACCTCACGCTCGCACTCCACTCACAAGTTGCAACCAGCTGAGGACACTGCCCTCACCAGCATACACCAACAATGGACTCAAGGCAGAGACCAGGCAGATCAGGGAAAACACTTATTACACACTTTTATTGTATGCATAATGTAAGCTTGACCCTAACAGTGGAGAATGTCTGAAGGCCAAAACTCCGTGCACAACATTCTATCAATGGTTAGGCACTGGGCCGCAGTCAGTGGGATGGGTCTTAGGCCTAGGGGATGTCCGTAAGGGCTCAGTTGGCAGGCTCAATACTGAACATTTTCAGATTAAATTATAATGCTGAGAACTGTGGTACACGTCATGTGGTGCAGGCCACAGGAACCCCGCCCCTCCCTGTCATCAGCCACCACTCTGCTCAACTTCACCGTTGTCTCACTGGCCCAGCCTGCAGCAGCATGGACAGGGCTGAGTGTCACCACCTCCACTCCACACTCAGACCTGGACAGCATTGCAGGGCCTATCATTCAATAATGCAATCAGGCCGCCATCAGCATACCAGTGCTTGTTCCAAACTGGTTTCCCCTTGCCTGAGTAGCTGACCCTATATACAGTGCCTTTCAAAAAGTATTCAGAGCCCTTCATTTTTTCCACATTTTATGATGTTAGTCTTATTATAAAATGGACTTAATTCATTTTTATTCTCATCAATCTACACACAATATCCCATAATGACAAAGGTGCCTTTTGGCAAACTCCAACCAGGCTGTCATGTGCCTTTTACTGAGCAGTGGCTTCCGAAACAGGATGCACCCGAGCTAAATTTTGAGTGTCATAGCAAAGGGTCTGAATACTTATGTAAATGTGATATTTCAGTTTTTTATTTTTAATAAATTTGCAAAACAAAAACCTGTTTTCCTTTAATCCTGATTAAATATACCGTTATTGATTATATTGTTCATCAACATGAGATAATGTTTTCTGCAAAAATACCACAATCAAGGATTCAATGTATATTTGTTAAAATGAATCGTAAAGCAGTTTCTGACAGAAAAAAAATTAAATTTACCTTCTCTACGCGTAGGCTACTCAATCTGTTCATTCAAAATTCCACAAAATTTAGTGCCTAATTGTCAATTAGACAATGTATTCATTTTATTATCTGTTATATTAACAAGGCTAAATGAAAGCCTTGTTGAAGCCTTGAAAGCCTAAATAAATGCACAATTAAAATTCAATAAATTGTTTTTATTGTAAATAGGCTACAGGCAATGCACTCATCCAATAAGCAAAGTACTAGGCTAGGCTTAAATAAATTTCAAATTACATGCAAACCAACTTTCTATTAACTTCTGGAACACTTTATAGCCTGCCTGCAACAGCAATTTATATCCGTATATGCTGCTGACGCTGAATGCCCACAAAGATTATAGGACCATGAAATGAAATTGTTAAAAATAACAATGTTTAATTAACACCCAATTAATACATTACTTTGCATTGTTCTGTTTTCATGCATTTATCTCCAACTGAACAAAACTTCAAATTAAGGACTAAAGATTAGAGTCATGCCCATTGAATCCTTATGTACTGTTGTGGTGAAATATAATTAAATATACAATACTGAAACAATGATCAATACTGGTTTATATCATTGAACTGACAATGAAGGGTATAAAATAAGCCTAAATAAGACACTCATCCTTTTGTATTAAATCATCACATCTCTCAATGTATGCATTCCATGTTCCTTATACAATTGCTTTGTTAAATACTCACACACAATCTAATGAAATTGGTTCTTAATGATTACAGCATTGATTTGCATTGCCACTGGGAGAGCCTTTTCAAAATCTGTATAACAAAGAGGCATTGATCATAAATCTAGAAACCACTAAAATACTTCAGAACAACGCACAATATGAGATGCCAGATACAAACTCCTGATATGATTATTCACTATTAGGCCTTTTTTTCCTCAGCAGGCTATTTCAGTCATTACAGTATCTTAAAGAATCAAATGTGGTTTTAATTAGTTAGATGCTACTGTAGACATTAAAGTAAATCTCACTTTAACTACTTTACACACATGCCAAATCTGGCTAATCCTTGCCCATTTAGGGGTACCCTATTTAAACCTTTATAACTCCAGATTAAATTAGATTATATTCATAATTTAGGAAGAAATAAAGTGCCAAAAGAGCGTAAGAGCGTCTGCCAAACGCCTGTAATGTAATGTATAGAGACAGAGCACAACGCATCATACTCTGAAAACCACGCCCACCGGAGGGGAAAACAATCGGCGCCACAATATGCAACCGAGGGCTGAAATGCTAACAAAATGTCTGTAGCTAGCTAAAAACATTAGATTTAAGCATGTCAAAGGATTATTTTAGCACCCTATGTCTACCTACATTAGTCTAGCTCTAGCTTGCTACTGTCTGCCACAGCATTTCCACAATCTGGGGATGCAACCGCCATTCCCCGTAAAGTGGGTTTCCCCTTGACAACAGATCTGCGCCCGTGTTTAGAATGCCTGGAACACGGGTCGCGCGTATTGACAGAACGTGACGGCTGCTCCAGACCAGCAGTCTTTGGGCTAGACAGTGGAGCTGGAGGGAGCGCATGCCACCTTGCCGACTGACACATGCAACCGCAGTCGTGTTGTCGCAGTGGATTAGCACATGATGTCCCCTTAGACGGGGGATAAAATATCTGAGAGCTATCCAAATGCTTAGTAGCTACAGATAATTGGTGTGAGCTGAGCGTAGCTGGATTGGCCAGGTCTGTGAGCATGTGAGCTGGAAATGCTACTGCTTTGAAATTTTACTATTTGGATTTTGTTCTGCTGAAAACGTTTATCTTGAGACTGTCTTCTATCTTTTGAGTTGTACCTACCAAAATCAAGAGTGTGAGGGAACGCTAGCTGACGTTAGCTAGCTGGGGAGACATGGACAAATTTTTGCTGAAGAGAAAAGATCCTGTCTCTGATCAACATCAACTGTCAACATCCGAAGGGGACGCACGCTCAACATCAAAAACAACCGAGCCTCCTGAAAAGCGAAAGAGAGCAGCGAGGAAATGCCAGGAGGAATACCTGAAATATGGATTTACATTTGCAGAACAGGGTGGAGTAGAAGTGCCACAGTGTGTCATATGTACAGCTCGCCTCTCGAACGAATGCATGAAACCGTCAAAGCTACTCAGACACCTGGAAACGAACTACAGCAGTTTGAAAAATAAACCTTTGGATTATTTCAAGGAGAGTTTAAAGGTTTTCAAAGGTCAGCAGTCTTTAATAAGACAGACATTGAAGGTGAGTTCCAACGCCCTTAAAGCCTTTTCAAGTAGCACTACGAGTTGCGCAAGTAAAAAGCACACTCTGTTGCAGAGCCTTTAATACTGCTGTCTGTCCTTGACATTTGCAAAACGATGTTTGGAGCAGAATATGGGGACAAACTCAAATGCATTCCTTTGTCTGACAACTCAAAATCCCGCAGAATTGATGAAATCGCATCTGATGTCAAAATTCAGCTGATCGAAAAACTTAAGTCCACTGAATTTGCAATACAATTGGATGAATCAACAGATATCGCCAACGTCGCACAGTTAATCGCTTTCTTGCGTTTCATTGATGATGGCGAGATATCGGAAGAATTTTTATTTTGCAAACAGCTGACCGGTCGCACTACCGGTGTTGATGTTTTCAAAGTAATTGATGACTTTTTCAGAGACAATGATATATCCTGGACAAAATGTGTAGCTTTGTGCACTGATGGAGCGATGGTGCATGTAAAGCAAGCTGCCCCCGAAATAATGTGGACACACTGTGCTGCATCGGGAAAACCTTGCCGCTAAAGAGTTATGTCCTGAACTCAGCAATGTACTTGGAACAGTCAAGGTTGTTAACTTTATTTAAAAAAAAAGGGCATTGAACACACATCTTTTTGCATCTCTGTGCGAGGAAATGGGCGACCAGCACAGCGCTCTTTTATTTCATTCAGAAGCAAGGTTGCTTTTGCGAGGAGCTGTGTTAACACGAGTACTTGAATTGTGTTCAGCAATACATTAATTTTTGGTTTCCCAAAACCCACTCGAATGGGCCAGCTGTTTTGAAGACAATGTCATGTTGTCAAAACTAGCATATCTCACAGATCTCTTATCTGAATTAAACAAGCTGAATTAATCGATGCAGGGGCGCAATGCAAATGTCATTCAGTTGCATATGACAAGCTCAAGGGATTTGTGAAAAAAGTCAAGAGATGACAGTCGCGAGTGGCAGAAGGGAACATTTCCATGTTTTCCTCGTTGGAAGAGATCGCCCAAAACAATGCAATCACATGACTTGTGAAGTCCATCATCTGCGCTCACTTGAAAGGAATTGAAAAACAGTTTGAAAAGTACTTTCAGGAGTCAGAGTATTGGCATCGTGACAGAACGTGGATTCAGTTTCCATTCGCAGAGAATGCAACACATGGCTAAAGTTTATCTAGCATTGAAGAGGACCAGCTAATTGAACTGTTCAGTGATAGCATTCACAAGAACAGTTACCAGACAAAAACTCGCACACAATTCTGGACTGGTTGCCAGGTTGAATTCCCTGATCTCACCTCAAAGGCAATGAAACGCCTTTTGCCCTTTGCCACCACTTACAGTATTTGTGTGAAAGTGCATTCTAATCCCTCACCTATTTAAAAAAAATAGGTACCGGTCACGACTACAACCAGAGAATGACCCGAGACTTAGCTTATCCACAATCTCCCCAAGGATAGATCAGCTGAGTGACTCCCACCAGGGTCAGGTTTCCCATTAAACTTAAGTAATGTTGCGTTGATTTTTAATATTAATGAATCATTAATAATTGTTCATCTTTTCTTTCAATGACAGTGTTTAAGTAGATTGAACGACAGATTAAAATCCCCAATACACAAACAAATTTCATTTATTATTGAGGGGGTCCCTGGTTTCTCCTTTCGTCTCCACAGGGGTCCCTGGTCGAAAAAATGTTGAAAACCCTTGCTCTAATCAAATAGCTTTTCAGTAGCGAAGCTCTTTTAGTGATCAAGTAGTGCGGTAGCGTCCACACAAGCTACATTTTCCCAAGCATTTCTGAAGCTCAAGCGCAGCGGAGCTTTCTGCTGCGGTCTGAAATAAAACTGCTAAGGATCAGTAAATGACGCCATCGCCATACATGGACCTGTAGCCTATGTGTAGCCAACAGAAGCACTTCTGTATGACGGTGACATCACGTACCAATCCTTGGGCTGATGCCTGGAATACTTGGAACTGTACTTCCCGCTAGGGTTTTCAACACACTTGTCCCTGGTTACGGTTATAGCCTACACTTCGTTGTACATCGCTCTAGATAAGAACATCTGCCAAATGCTTGTAATGTAATGTAACATATAGGAGGGAAGAGGTGGGGAAAAAATGAGGGAACAGAGGAAAAGTTGAAAAGTTCATATTACTCTGAAATATGACTTGCATTGGCAGTAAGGTGCATGATTGTCCATGGATGTTAGAATTAAGTGTGCCTTGATACTTGAATAAGACAAAATTGTAGAATTTTATTTCTTTTGTAGGGGATCCACCCAACTAAAATGGCCCCCTTGGAATGAAGTTGGTTCAATGTAAAAAAAATAAATAAATAAATAAAAGCTTTGATGTAGTAAACTACTTTTTCCATGTTGCTGTAGCTTGCTACATTTCCCTGGGGGGTAGCTTCAGTGTAGTGAAGCTTCATTTAATGTAGAGTAACTGGTAGCTTAGCTCACTACACTTTCCAAGTAGCTTCGCCAACACTGATTATAACCAAGCGGCCAAAACCAGACTTCGTTTTTGAAGCTCATTTCCTGGTGTTGTAGTTCCTGGTTGCTCACTAGCGCCACTACGGATGGCTCCAGTATAGGTGTTTTCATATCCGGTTTCCATGTAAGTCTACGGTACAAATGAGATCAAAATACAAAGTCAATAATTTTTTCTCACAAGAACAAATAATCATAATAGGTGTATTTTATTCGTCTTATGACTGTCCATGGGTCGATTTCATGATTTATTGCGTCATTTGGGCACAGTGCCAATATTTGTTCTGGACCAATGAGGTACAGCTTGCGTCACTTCCGGATTACTGCGGAGGACTGAGCTACAGAAGGGGCTACAGTCTATGGTCACGGTCCGCCTGTGCTAAGTCTGAAAATACAGGCATCCCATTTCGTGGTGATTTAATTATGGCGTGTGCTATTTACAGCTGCACTAGACGACCATAAAATAATCCTCCTCTTAAGTTTTTCGGTAGCCGAGTCATTATTACTGTTTCCTTTAGCCTACTTAACCAAATAATTACTTGGCAGAAAGCGTAGTCAGCTTGCTATATTTGATAGTCCAGTAGTAGCCTATGCTACAACAGTTCGCAACTTCGGCTACCAAGCCATTTGGCTAGCTAGCTAACCTTAACCGGCAAACATTCAATCTGCCAGACGTGTTTGACGGCTTGTCAGTCGTGTACATTCCGTAAATGTCTACCTGGGCCATGCTTCACGCATGTGACAAAGCTAGGCTACTATAATCCCGATTTTGGGATAAACACTTTTTCAGTTTCACGAAGCGAAGTCTCAAGGTTCATTTGCTGAATATACAACACACGATGAAATCACACACAGAATTTAACGAAATTAACCATCTTGGCATTTAGAAAGGATCATGTTTTTAGCATTTAAGAGACCGACAAGCTAGGCATTTAAGACCGTGGTTCTCAGAATCGGTTCTGGGGGCTCCTTGCGTCTATTGGCTTTTCTCCATTGGTTTTGATGATTTACAAGAAAAAAATAATAGCCTAATATAATAATAATTAGAAATTCGATGTAGGCTACATCATTTTTGTCTTCATGCACCAGGTGGAAAACTTGCTGTACAAAGTGCGTTGTCATATTTACACGCCTGCAGATCAGCTATTAAAATACTTGGTAGATTTGTTAATTATTATTCGATAGAAAGTGATTTGCGAACGATCGGTCAGCTAGCGTCACCCAGCAAGTGAACACCACAAACGGCGATGGAGTAGCTAGTAGCAGTTACTGGCTCATTAACTGACTGTGGCGAAAACCTATGACGATAACTTGCTCGGTTAACAGCAGATCTACCAGACAGTTATACGAAAATTAGCCTAGTCAAATCACCAGTAGCCTACACGTCTCTGATTGATTGACCATCAATGTTATTCCCCTGTGGTTCATATTGCTAATTCGTGAGCTAACCACGGATAGCCTACCTAGCTCACTGGCAAGCTGATATGCTAGCTAAGCATATTCGTTTTGCTGAGAAACATGAATTGAAGATAACTGAACATAGCCTAATTGTATTTTTAATGTCATACATATAACGTGATTACATGACACAGTACAGTCACAGATGGAAATTAAACTCCGTAAACATCTGATAATATATTTTAAAACGTAACGGCAGACAGTCAACTAGCCTCGTTCAGGTTGATGGGCTTTTCCGCACCGGACTGTCAATCAAATTCTAAAAATCTCAAGACCGCTTAACTCTATGGTTTTGGCTCCAAATCGAGAAAATGGCCGCGCCCGCCATTGAGCTTCAAAATGTGTTTTAGAGACCCACGTAGAGTCAATGGGTGACGTCACAGTAGCTTTGTCCATATTTTTTACAGTCTCTGATTATAACACATGAAAAAATACTGACTAACATTATAGCTTATGTAGCAGGAAGAAGTGCTTTAAACTCAATTAACTTATTCAGCTATAAGTGCTTCGAGTCCATTTATATTAACACAGAAGTTAGTCACCAACATGAAACATGTTCAGGGTTTAACCAAACAAATGCGGCGCTGGCTATTTTTAATGTGGCGTTTGCTTGCCGTTTGCTTAGCATAGGTAAACATAACACACCTTCTGCTGAACACATGTACCAATATTTAAACCGTGGCAGCTCATATGAACAACTTCGTTTACGTATTTCATTAATTGAGCATGAATTTAACTTGGCGCCGCTAACCGGAGCTAGTCTCCTTCACATCAAAGAGCGAACGTGTTAACAAGCTAAAAGCAAACTCACTCACCAAGAATGAAAGAATAAGAAAACAGTAAGGCGCACTCCCGGTAGCTCAACTGAGGGCATAAACCTTCCTACAATTAATGTGTAGCCAATTATATCATATTCTGATAAAACTATGAACTTATTTGAACACAATCTACTCACGGAATGTTTTCTGCCTTTTCAGTCTCACTCCCCAGCTGATCATGCAGTGCACGTATGCTAGAAGTGTCACTCAAAATCAATTAAAGGCGGGACTACTTTATTTTTCACTTATGATAAGCTAAGTGAGAGCTCCTGACCTCACTCTTTTTAAAGTCTTTTTTATGTCCCCCTCAATGTTGAGAGAGCATTGAATTGTGCCCCCATTAATTTAGTTATTTAAATATCATTATATCGTAGAAAACAGAATATAGCTATACGTTAAGGTTCAGAAGCAGCATGTTGCAGGTGTGTGTGTGTTGGGGAGGGGAGGGGAGGGGAGCTCTCAGAGACTAAAAAATATGGACAAAGCTACTGTGACGTCACCCACTGACTCTCCATGCGTCTCGAAACCACGGCTGCGTACGAAGTCAAAAAAATTACGTCCTTTGTCTTTTCCTAACCACTTTTCCTTGACCTCGATGGAAAACGTCACAAGGTTAAGGAAAGATGTGAAGGAGAATTCAAAAGGAAAAGACAACCGGGGTGCTAAGAGAATCCGACTGCTCTTACACTAATAGGCTACGTAATTATGCAACGGCGGGTGTTATTGATATGGGTCTGCCGTGGTGAAACTACAGTGTTCCTAAGATGGACTACTAAAAGCGCATCTTAGATACTTCGCCCCGTATGTTCTTACCGTGTTGTTTCATGCAGGCTATATAAACGTGGACAACCCGGTGAAAAATATAACTTTATTACCAAGGTTGGAATAGAAATAAAAAAAGGAATATTGGCTACCAGTCACAAAAGTGAAACTAAATGGTTGTCACATTGAGAATGGTTGCACACGCTCACCCTCCTGTCCACTCATATTTATCGACATGAACCCCAATTAGTATGATTGTATGAAAATAATTGTTAAATTTATGCAAGATAGGTAGAACATGTTAGGACTACAAATTTACTACTGCACATATCATCATTCTTATGTTTCAAACATGTTGAATCAAAAACATCTGGATAAAAACGTCTCATATCCCTTTTTCTTGAAAGATAGATTTCTGCGTTATGGTTAATATGCTGATTATGATCTGATTATAAGCCTATGCATATAATAGCTTAAGAACCACCACACAACTCAGTCATGTTGATCGTTTGTTCTCGTGAACGGCCGAATGGTGCGTCGTTTTAAATGTTGCTGCTGCAAGGAATTGTGGGACAGCATTGTCTCCTTTATTTTCGTAAAAAGGATGGTCCAGTGTTCGCTATGCTAAAGGAGATAAGAAAGGAAGCATTGAAGCACTTTTTTTGTTAGCATTTAGAGAATTCGAACAGCTCTTATCATGGCTGCCACTCAGATACTTCTGGGTCATTTCACTCAGTTAAGAACCTTCCTAAGCAAAAAAGACTATTCGGACGCAGCCCTAGTCTCACCCCTACTGTAGCTTAGTCCTCCGCAGTAATCAGGAAGTGAAGCAAACTGTACCTCAAACTGTACCAACAAATATTATAACAGTGCACAAATGACACAATAAATCGTGAAATCGGCCCACGGACATTCATAAGACGAATAAAATACACATTTTGTGACTATTTGTTCTTGTGAGAAAAAATTATAGACTTTGTATTCTGACCGCATTGACTTGCATGGAAACCGGATATGGAAACACCTATACTGGAGCCAACCGCAGTGGCGCTAGTGAGCAACGTCTCTCAACAAGACCAGGAAGTACGCTTCAAAAACGAAGTCTGGTTTTGGCTGGTTTTTGAGTCAGAGATATAAGGCATTTTCTCTAAGGACGCACTGATTGATTGACCACTGATCGTTATCAGCTGATAATACTGCTAATGTTTTTGCTAGTTCGAAAAGAACCAATTGTCAGTTTCGATTATGTCCTGTCAATCAAAAAATTGTATATTTGTAACAGTGTAAATATTAATCTTGTAGTATTATAGTTAAATTCATTTTTAATTTGGGCACACCAACCATTTTTTTGGTAGGCCTTTTATTTTATAAACGGTGCATCTAGTTTTGTCGATGGTAGGCTTTTATTTTATGGTATATTCCGGTGCACTGTGGGTAACCTACAGCAGTGTAGGATTGCCATGCAGCGGGTAAGCTGGTTCTTATTCACTCTAATAAGTGAATTTAAAACCATTTATATTGTCACACGGTGTGTACAAGTAATCAATATCATATAATATTGTATTATAACGCATAGCTAATACAATTAGCTTAGTATTCTGTTAAATGCGTAATTGTCGTCTTTGAGGCTATGCGAATGCCACGTTGCACTTTGGTTAGCTGCGATGCTAGCTTTATCCAGAACATTCGTGTAACAAGTTGTTAATGTAGATATCTTTTTTTTTATTTATTCAAGAGTGAGCAAGCTGTGCTGAACCACTTATTCACCTTCCTGAACAGACTGATTGTGTGTGTCCCATTACAGGTATGATCATGTGTTTGTTATATTAACCATTTGGCTCACGTTCACCATTTTAATAAGTAGGCCTAAAGGCTGTTCATTCGCGTTTGTCGACTGGAATATGCCTGCTTCTGTAACATTCCCGAGGGTGGCAGCAGAGGACCATTTGTAAATTAATTATTCCCTTGTTAAAAAAACGTATGGGCATTCAGAGCATAGGATTAAATGACAGTCATTTTAATATATTTTATTTTATTTCATTTGTAAGTTTATTTTATTTAGATTATATTACTATACGATCACAATGTAAAGACTACAATGTTAAGTTTTTCAAGCCAACAGGGTAACCTACAGCAGTGTAGGATTGCCATGCAGCGGAGTGAGCAAGCTGCAAACTTATTTACCTTCCTGAACAGACTGGTTGTGTGTGTCCCATTACAGAATAAAATACTTGAATGTTCCATCCACCTTGACTCCTGTGCCGTGTATGAAGCAGTAAGCAGAACGAGGGAACAGAGTGGTCGCATATTGTTTATTTGTAATTCAAGAGGTGGTTTTCATTTGCCTCTCAGACTCAAAATAATTACACTTCGTCTTCCATGTTAAGTGTTTCCCCTGTAATTAGACAGAGCTAGTTGGCTGCCAGGGAAAACATGCTTTTTTTGGAAATAAATTGGGATGGCAGGTATGTCATTCCGCCAAGTTATGCTTTGGTGGGGCGGCATGCCCCATATACCTATACAGCACCGAGAGTTTGGCACTTTTCAGGGTTTCCTACAGAAATAACCACAACAAGACTCTCAGCCCTTAAAAACATTATGGTTAAAAGGCATAAATGAAGCAGGACATTTGTACAATTTACAATACCAAGTTCGATTAGTTTATATTCATATATAAATAAAGGGGCACAAATGCAATTGTCTGCTCTTTTTTTTAGTTTGCAATGAAATAATGAGAGATCCCATATATAAACCAGGTTAAACTATACATATCCTGGATCAAAAACTCCTTGACCACAAGTACGTAAAATCTAAGTGTGGATATGCAGAACTACTAAAGATTTATGAAGCAAAAAGTAAGCAGTGTACCCAGTGTCTCCAAATCTATCCAAAATGTCTTAATTATGCATTGCTGTAAATCAGAACACAATCATGTATTATTTCACTGCAAATCAACTGTTCTGACTCAAGAAACTCACCATTGCATCATTCTCAAGTGGGATTTCTGGCTTTCTGTCAGTCAGAGGTCTAAAATATAAGGGACCAAATGCATATCCAAAATCTCCAAAAATGAATAAAATGCTTTTTGTCCATTATAAAGCATATAAATGTGGCCCTTATGAAGGTATAAGATGAAACATTGATATCAGATTTAAAAATAATGCAAGAACATTATCACACAATGTGGTACAGTACCTAAATGTGTAATCATTGACGCGTATGCTCTTCTGTACTCTACAGTATTGTTTGTAATGTTTACTTGTATGGGGATGGGATGACATTAAAACAATATTTAACTGTCCACCACATTTTGGCAATGTTCCAACTCATGTCACATCCAATGCAATGTCTTCTGAGGTCCACTTTGTGTGTTTTTTTAGGTTTATACAGAATTTTGATATGCTTAGCTGTAGCTAGTACTACTCTTTGCTCTCTTCCTCAACTCACTTGCTGACCTTACAAGGTAGACACTTGACATTAGACAATAGCATACACAGACATATTTCCCAGCAACCTTTGCACATCAGAAAATAGTAGTACCAAAGAAATTACCACAAATTATTTAATTGAATAGTTTAAACAATATGTTTTCTGCAGAATGAGCATATAGGCTAAGTTTGACATAATCACAAACTATTGTACAAAGAACGTGTACTAACCATGACAGAGATAAGTTTGCTTATTGAATCATATATAAAACAGGCGACACCAGATAGACTTGTATTTTGTGATGTTCAACAAGAAACTCAAACGTAATGAAGAGCTTGTGCATGAAAGTCATTTTTTCGTGGAACTTAATGCTAGTTATGAAAGTGTTTGTTGTTTTTAAATGTGCATGTTTTTAATGGGGTGTTGTAGACATGTCAGACGTAATTGTTTGTATGTCGGTAGAAAATAGGGCTAGCTAACATGAATTTAAAGATGTGGCGTTTAAGCAGTTAAACAGCAGAAACACCACAGCGTAAGACCAATATCAATATCTGTCGTCATGAAATGCATATGGCGCCCTGTTCATGACGTTTGGTAGACATATGCATTGGACATTCTGATATAATTTGAATGTCGATAAGGGAATGAAGTTATAAACACCTAGTTAAATGGGCATGAATGGCTTTGCAATAAGAAGACGTTCTTTAATGCATCATTTGCTCGTGCTTTTAAAGAAGGCAGCACAGTAAGTACAATTTAGCTCTGGTTTTATTCACGTTGCAACTAAATGTAGCTGGTTAACCAAATAACTAGATGGTAAGGCATGATACAGTGTATACGTACAGTTGCAAAAGCAAGTTTAAAAGTAATAAAGAATTATTAGTTAGCAAATAAACATGCATAACGAATGAAAGCTTTATCTGAGCCTCAGATGGGACTCAAACATCTGCTTCAACAGTCCAAAGGCAGGGACATTACCAGTGAGCCACCAATGAACTAGTAGCAACAGCCGTGAATTATCATGGTGAAGAATGCATATGTCAATTTTGCGTGTGTATGTGATGTTTTGATTGGCTGGTGTAGGTAAATGTTCAATGGGGAGACATAATGTTCGTGGGCTCGGAGCATTTGTGATGATGTAATCAGGCAGGAAAAAGAAGAAGAAGATGGAGGAGTAAACGTGAATCCCCTAAGTTCGGGCCTTATTGTGTGGACGTGTGAAGTTGTTTGTGATTTCTGTCTGTACATGAGGTCAGAAGGTACATTAATTAATGTTTTTAAGGGCTGAGTGTCTGTGGTCATTGTAGTTATATTTGCAAGAAACCCTGAAAACTGCCAAACTCTTGGTGCTGTATAGGTATGAGGCATGCTGCCCCGCCAATGCGTAACCTGACATCCCAATTTATTTCCAAATGAATAGATATTTGCAGTTACCTGTATTTTCGGCATCTTAAAAAAGCATGTTGTTGACTGGCGGCCAACCAGCTCTGCCTAATTATAGGGGAAACGCTCAATATGGAAGATATCATTATTTCTTGATTGACAGGACATAATCAAAGCTTTCTTTAATATATCTATACATTTTTTTCTAAAGTCAAGTCAGTTTATTTATAAAGCATATTTAAAAACAACAGAAGTGCTGTACAAAGATAAAAAGATACATAAATTACATAAAATAAAAGGTATAAAATACAATACACAAAGACTACACATGCCAGACATTAAGATTCATATGCCAATGTAAAAAGGTATGTCTTAATGCGGGATTTAAAAGAGTCAATGGAGGGGGAAGACCTAATAAAAAATGGCAGACTATTCCAAAGCCTTGGGGCAGCATTGGAGAAGGCACGATCGCCCTTGGTTTTTAACCAGGACCGAGGAACAGACAGGGGCAGTTGGTCAGAGGATCTAAGAGGCCTGGAGGTGGAATAGGGGCAAAGGAGGTCAGAAATATAATGTGGTGCCAAACCATGTAGTGCTTTAAAAACAAATAATAAAGCCTTAAAATCGATTCTGTATTTGACAGGCAGCCAGTGAAGAGAAGTCAGAAGCCAGAACCTCTTCCTGGTGCCAGTCAGGAGCCTAGCAGCTGCATTTTGCACTAACTGCAGCCGAGATAGGGATGACTGATTGACTCCCATGTAAAGGGAATTACAGTAATCGATACGTGAGGAAATGAAAGCATATAGGACAATCTCCAGATCCTTAAATGAGAGGAAGGATTTTAACTTTGCAATGGCTCTAAGCTGGAAGAAGCTACCATGCACAACAGAGTTGATTTGTTTGTCAAACCTTAGGGCCAAATCAAAGATAACACCAAGATTTTAGCATGTGTATGTACATTTGAGGACAAGGGTCCTAGGTTGGTGACTAAACCTCTGGTGGAGTCAGGTGGACCAAACATAATAACCTCTGTCTTATTCTCATTAAGTTGAAGAAAGTTTTTCGCCATCCAACTTTTACCGTCCTCAAGGCAATCAAGGACAGATTTTATTGAAAGATCATCACCAGGTTTCAGCGGAAGGTGTAACTGTGTATCATCAGCGTAACAATGGTAGGAAATACTATGCTTACAAAAAATAGAACCAAGGGGGAGCATATACAAAGAAAATAAAATAGGACCTAAAATAGAACCTTGAGGTACTCCACAAGTGATAGGTGCCGTGGAGGAAGAAGAGTTCCCTATTTTAACAGAAAATGTTCTATGATTTAAGTAGGACACAAACCACAGTACCCTGAATACCAACCTCATGCTTAAGGCAGTCCAAGAGTACAGAGTGATCAACTGTGTTGAACACAGCACTAACATCCATCAGAATTAAAATAGTACAGCTGCCTGAATCAATGGACAGGAGTAGATCATTAGACACCTTAAGGAGAGCCGACTCAGTGCTATGGTGTGGCCTAAATCCTGACTGAAATTTTTCTAAAATGTAATTTTCATTTAAATGGGAAGAAAGCTGGGAAAAAACAACCTTTTCCAGAACCTTTGATAAAGATGGCAGTTTAGAGATGGGTCACAAATTGCTAAAAACTGGTGGGTCTAGGTTGGGCTTTTTAATAAGAGGGTAGACCACTGCATGTTTAAAGCAGGATGGAACAAAGCCATTTACTAGGCAGCTATTTATTATTGACAGAATACTGGGGCCAGTAGTGTCCAACACTTCTCTAAGGAGACGTGGGGGAATAATAGCTGAGGAGGTAAGACCGATTGTCTGGCAGTTGGAGGCTTGCCGGTTCAAACCCCGCCCTGGGCATGTCGAAGTGTCCTTGAGCAAGACACCTAACCCCTAACTGGTCTGGCGAATGAGAGATTTGGATAAAAGCGCTATATAAATGCAGCCCATTTACCATTTACCATAATGTCCAGGGGCAGGTAGTAGGCTTCATGTGTGAGACTATATCAAGCAGATGAGAAAGAGAGACCGGTTCAAACTTGTTAAGAAAAACAGGAGAAATTATCAAATCAGACGGATCATAAGTGGGAGGTAAGATCTGAGATCTTATACTGTCAATCTTATCAGCAAAGAAGTTCAAAAAGTCTTCACACGCCTGAGGAGTTGGATCAGGACAGGCAGTGACAACAGGGCTAATAGCTGTGTTCATTGTGCCAAAAAGAACTCTGGGATTATGTGAGTTTTTAGAAATAATATTAGAAAAATATATGGCCCTTTCTGTTTTGACAGAGTGCTGGTATTTAGCTAAGAAGTCTCTTAGAATTTCATAGGACACTTGTAGCTTGTCTTTTTTCCATTTACGCTCAGATTTCCTGCACTCCTCTCTATGGGCATGAGTGGCATAATTTAGCCAGGGCTGAGCTCAAACTTTAGGTCTCCTAGTTTTTAGAGGGGCAACAGAGTTTAAAATATCAGCACAGGTGGAATTGAACATAGTGACCATCTCTTCTCTGCCCAGGCAGGGTGGGGAGGCCTCAATAGTGCTGGTTTGGGGAGCAGCTAGGTAGGCGTCAGAGAACTGCCTGGCAGTGGAAGGGGTAATGGAACAAGAACAATTTACAGGCAAGAGAGATTTATGAGTTGGACATGGGAATGTGGCATCAAACACGATAGGCCTGTGATCAGACAGACAAACATCATCTACAACAAGATTGGAGACAGGAAAGCCAAGTGTTAAAACAAGGTCGAGAGTATGACTATGCTGATGTGTGGGGCCCATAACTGACTGCACCAAATTAAACAAGTTTAATTTAAAACTCGATTTAAAAACTCACCAACCAAAGGCTTAGATGGGCAACAAATATGGATGTTAAAATCACCAAGAATCAAAATATTATCGGACTTGGGCATAATAAAAGATAAGAAGTCTGAAAATTCTCTAACAAAGTCCTTATTGGACTTAGGAAGCCGATACACAAGAGCACAGAGCACAGGGTTAGAAATTTCCATCTTACACAGTTGTACTTTGAAGCTAGGATATTTTTCAACAGGCAATAAACAGCATTTAAAACGATCACTGTTAAAAACTGCTGCCAGGCCCCCACCCCTACCAGTGAGCTAGGGGGAGTTAAGATAACTGCAGTTGGGAGGGCATAGCTCAATAAGAGGGCTATTTAGCCCTGGGCTTAGCCAAGTTTCAGTTAAAAATAAAAAGTCTAAATTCCGGCTTGAAATAAAATCATTTAAAATAAACGACTTATTAGAAACTGACCTGACATTTAAAAGAGCCATCTTAGTGTGGTGTACAGTCTGAGGGTTTTCTAAACATTTAACAAGATTAGTATGACTGTGTGTCTTATTTAAGAACGACCTTGCATTAACAAGTGTAGATTGAGGAGGCTGTAAAAACAGTTATCGTTTGCAGGGAATATGGATCAGGTAGCAGGAGTTGCCACGGGAGGGGGGATGATTTATGGGGTTACGGACCATGATAACCGTAGTGATGGGATACATTTTTTGACATCCTAGCCCCTTGGGGGAGCTGGCTAGAACAGGAGAGGATACGGGGCCAGGAACAGACGTGTGCGATATAAATAGCCAGTCACGTGGGGCGGACAGCACACCATGCAAGAGATTAGCTCCTAGTAAGCTGCTGCCTAGCCTGTTCGGGTGCAAACCATCTCTTGTAAACAGAGAAGAGCGGCCCCAGAATAAGTTAAAATTGTCAATATAGCAAATGTTGTGGGCACCACATGCAGGCTGGAGCCAGGTATGGAGGCTGAGGATCCTACTAAAACGGCAGATTCCACGTCCTAACGTGGGAATTGGACCGGAGATAAAAACAGCTTTCCTACAACTATTTAGGAAATTAAAAAGACGGATAAAATCAGCTTTCGTCAACTCAGACTGCTGGAGGGACATATCATTCGTGCTGACATGTACAATAACTTTTTTAATGGATGGGAGACTATCCAATAAGCCGGGAAGCTTCTCGAGTAGGTCGAGAGCAGTAGCTAGGAAAGGAGTGTGTGATCGCATTTGCGTACCTGATGTCCCGGACTATGGAATCTCCTATGAATAGGGTAGTAGGGAGGATAAGAGGAGGGGGGGGTAGATGTCCGTGGGGTAGCAGTCAGTGGTGGGGGCCACACACCAGTTGACCCAGCAGGAGGCATGCACGCATTCGTAGAACGGACAGCACGAGAAACCGACCGGTGGTAAAGTTGGCAATCCTGTGTACCCCGGCTTCCAGCGGTGGCCAGTGGGAAGGGTTAGCTGTCTCGACACGGCTACAGGCGGAGTGGGAGGCAGGACGAAGTCAGCCTGAGATGGAGGAGGCAGTGAAGACGGTGAAGGAGATGAAGGGGAGCAGGGTCCAACCAGCGGGGGAAATCCTGCGCCTCCAGAATGCTGAATCTGTTTGACAGCTGCAGACCAGGAGGAGCTGGAACTGGAGGAGAATTAGAGCTAGGATTCCTTCCATGATTTCCCCTGCGGACCACAGACCAAGAACCCGTTTGATATGGGGTGGAGTTGACCGGGGCTTTGGCCTGGCCCCCAGCTTAATCCATGGGACGTCAGCCTGGGTTGAAACGACCGGAACAGTGGAATCCAGTTCTCCGCCATGCAAGGTCGTAGCAGGACCTGGTGCGACCAGGGAATCAAGGAGTCTTGTCTTATCTGGTGGAGTAGGGAGATTCTCCCCTCCATCTCGGCAATCTTCTGACTCAGGCGAAGGCAGCTGTTGCATCCGAAGGGGGAGGTGAGTGTTGGCATGTTGAGGATACGCGGGGGCTCCACAACGGGAGCCCAACTTATTAGTAGACGTAGACGATACACGACAACTATGCCGAATACTGAGTTTCGCAGCGCCACCATTGTCGTTCTGGTCGTTCATTTACCAAGCACCCCCTCCCTGCAGTCTCATCTGCAAGTACACCCGCCACCCATGACATAATGGACAATATTGTCTATCTGAGCATTCATAAAAATATTCTTTCACCACTCAAAAATCGTATTCCATCATAGCAACAAGATAAATCCGACAATAGATAAGATACAGCAGTGATATGCCAATACAGCAGTGAAAACGTTGTTCACTGAATTACGAAATAAACAAGACAATGTTTTCAAAAATGATACCATGTCATTCTACGGTCAATATCTGGGACTAAATATTGAATAAATATACAACCTTACCATTGGTTTTACGCGTAGAGATGTCCCTTTTGAGACTGAGTGGTCATGTCTTGGAAAATTTGTTTGTGAACTATAGGCACATTTGTGAAGCCTGGGTACCTTCCAAAATAGCTGTGCGTAATACCACACCTGTTGTTTATCACATTGTTGCCCTTTTTAGTACAGACTGGCTTGATTGACAATTCATTTATTCAGTAGGGGAGAGTACAAGCTTTCTAACGACGTATAACATGTCTAATTTTGCTTTTGGAATAGCGTTTTATAGGTCAGCGTAACCGAAAATGTTCTCATCATCGCATTCACTTATGCATTCACTCATACATTCACTCTGTGGTAGTAGTAAAAGACGCTGCACCTGACGAAACGTTGTCAAAGTGTTTTCGTAATTTCTTGGAAAATACTATTATTATTGAGGACTTCTGGGCATAGCTAAGCCATATGTTTGCTGATAGACCTAGCTGACATCGTTTTCTGGAGTAAGACAGAACCAGAACCTGCTGCTGATGGCGGACCTGATGAAGCCACTGTGTGCACTGAAGGAACCGCACCAGCTGTCAGTCTCACCCGGTCCTGGCTTCGACATCCCATCCTGAACTCCATCATATCGCCGGGAAGATAATCCTCCAGTCTAAAATGAGCACTACACACGACCACGTTTTTTGTAACAAATGCAGCAGTGAAGTCCCGTCTCTTCACCTGCACAAAACACACCCAGGCACGAAAGCTAGCACCGTTCCTTTTCCTGTTAGGAAAAATGTGTGCTCGATGTCCTGACAGGCTGGAGTATGTGCAACCTGCACAAACACCATAATTGACCAGAATGATACACGGTGAAATGCAATATAAAACTGCTTTAAAAAGACCAACTCACTATATCATGACCGCTCAGACTCACTACCACCTACTACTGCACATTGGGCTAAGGCAGGCAGACTCCCTTTTGTTACGTAATATGACGCAATGTTGAAAAAAGGGCGTTTTTAGGAGCTTTGCTGAAAACTGCCACTACTTCCTCTGAATTTGTGCCCTTATGTCTTGTAAAAATGATTAAATCCTGCATTAACTTTTCAAATGGTCATTTTCAGACAAGGTTAAGTATACATTTCGTAAAAAATTTTACCTGCAAGATGCACTTTAAGGAAATAAAGTAGATACCCTAATTGACTTAACACAGGAAATGTATGGCAACATGAAATGTGTGGAGTTGTGAAAAATTGAGTTTGAATGTCTTTAGCCAAGGTGTATGTAAACATTTTGCCTCAACTATACAACTTCCCTCCCACGTCTGGTTTTTATCTAAATACAAATACAGATACAAATAAATTTGTTGGTTGAAGAAATACAGATACAAACATGAATAGTGGCATCTCCCTCCACCCCTTCATCTTTAGATTATACATTGTATAATGTTGTAATGGTTATAATGGTTAAACACACCAAGGTGGCCCTATGGAGTTGACACACTACATTACATTTATTTAGCAGACGCTTTTATCCAAAGCGACGTACAAAAGTGCATATCATGGTCATTGGAACAACTACAAATACAGGTTTGATAAAACCTAGGTAGCTTAGCATTAAGTGTCAAGCTTGCATCAACGGAGCGGACACACCAGTTAGCTTTGCCTCAAGTGTGAAGCTGGCCCTATGGAGTTGACATACTTGGTAGCTTAGCATCAAGTGTCTAGCTGACCATAACCCTGTCTTCTCTGTTTCTCTTTCTCTTTCCATGGGGCTTCCATCCCCTACCTCACCCTGAGTCCAAAGACCACTCCAGCCTGTTTCCTCGGCCTGAATCCAAAGGATTGCTCCAGTCCTGTCCTTCGCTCAATGGTCATGGACTGCTTCAGCCGTGTTCCTCCCTTGCCTATGCCTTGATGCTGTCTGGAGCTCTAGATCCATCATCCAGCTCCTCTAAACTGCACTATTCTAACTATACCATTTGGTATTGTACTATTCCTGTTAGCCTTCACCTCAGCTGTAACTGACCCATTCAACCCATTTTATTTGCTGTCTGCTACTTTACACCAGGCTGGCCAGTGGAGGATGGGCTCCCCCTCTATAGCCGGGTTCCTTGTTAAGTTCGGATTTACAGTCACTTTATTCTATTTCCAATACAGCTCTACCTGTTAAATGCATCTGCGCATGTGCATTAGCGCGTCTTTGTTGAACTGGAGTTGCAATGACAAAGGTATAAATTAGTTCTTGTTTTGTGCTAACAAGTAAAGTGAGTAAAACTATAAAGTTGTCATTATTATGTTAACATTCCTCTTAAGATTTCTTCCCATTGGTAAGTTTTTTCTTGCCACCGTTTGAGGGTTTTCTCCCGTCCCCACTGGGAGTTTTTTTTACCTTATGTACCTGCCATTTGGGGGTTCAGACCTGGTGTTTGGTCTGTTTGCTCTTTTTTCTCTGCCTCTTGCCTTGCTACTCTGTAAAGTGTCTTTGTGACAGTTCTCTGTAAAAAAGCACTATACAAATAAAATTGAATTGAACTGAATTGTAACTTATTACATTTCTTCATTTTAATCGAGATGTATGAGTTGTACATATTGATAAAGTTTGATCCAACAGGTTGCTCTGCCTATTAACATATTAGGTTATTAAATTCATTCATTTAATTCAATTAATATCTTAATATCCAAATTAAATCAAATAGATATATCTTATATGTTTTATATGAAAAAGTGAGAAGTGTTGATGCACTTGTGTTCAGTATTCAGTGCCACACCTTAAATGAGGGTGTTAGCCATTAAAACCGCTTGATTTAGAACATGAAAATAATATTTAACTCAGTCCCCACTGAGACAACACTAGCGATGTGTACATAAATAGGCTGTCAATGTACTTTATTAAATACATTTTAAGTCCTCGTCTTTCGAATGCTTGAGTACTCATATCCATCCCTAATTCATGATATGTTATTATTATTAACTTACTATAAACAATGATGCAAATTTATCACATTTATGAAACTAGCCTGAAAGTTGATACATCTCGCTGGCTAGTTGGATATACTGTATGTGGATATACTAGTAGTGTTTTTAATGTTATTAATAAAAATAACATTTGTCCAATTAGTTACTGCCACATATATCAACTCCTATATAATACAGAATTCATTCATTCATTCATCAATACAGGTCATCTCAGGCCATGCTGTAATTATGATGGCAAACAACACATTTTCCAACTGATTTTCACGCCCATTATCAAGTATAAAATCAAATGTCAAACTTATTACTATTGCCTGCAGTATGTATTAACCTTTGATATAGGCTAATAGGTTGGCCAATAAAGTCACATAATCACCAGAATATTCACTATCTTCACTTTACCCTCACAAACAGACACCAGTGTATATTGATGCATATGCCCCCCCCACCACCCCCCCCTTGCCCTGAGACAGAAAAGGAGTAAAAGTACCCGTTCTTTTAAACCACAGGTGCCCTTTGTGAATGCAGTTCTAAAATTTCTAAAAAGGGTTCATCAAGGGTTCCAAACATTCATATAGATATCTCTAGAAATATACAGCCTTCTGAGAATATACAGTGCCTGGCATATTTTATGGTAAACATAAACATTTTAGTTCATTTTTGTAAACTAAAATGTTTATGGTATAAACAGTTTACATTTGTACACTACTTTTTGTGTAAAAGTGGCCTTGCCCTAAAAAACTTCAAGGATACTAAAGTTGTGCATTACCTAAACCTGCTCCTGATAAATTAATTGTTCAAGTTGTATGGTAGGCAATATTTACAAAAATATTCAGATTGTCCACAGAGCTGGCTAAAAGGAAGATAATGATCATGAAACATTTGAAAACATGAGGACCTGACACACCCAGCTGGAGCTATGGACCCAGTGGGTGCACTGACAAGTCCAGCTGGAGCTGTAGACCCAGTGGGTGCACTGACAAGCATGTGCACAATACTACGCGTTATGCTTTCCTTGGCTTCAGTATAGATTTCATTTAGAAAATGGTTAAGCAATTGCTTATAAGCAAACACGTCAATAATCCCAAAATGTCTCACTGTATTATTTAGCAAATTAATGTGGAATATTGCATTTCTCTTCCCATTTTTCTTGTCTAAGGGGCATTTATGAAATTTTTTAAAAATTATACAGCGTGTTAATTTCCCACACAGAGTCTTTGGCTAACCTGCCACCACATTCAAATTTATCATCACATATTACCATTTAAAAAGCTCTGTACTATTCTGAATAAGAGCAATCATCACATCTGTCCTTTGACTATGCTTTTTAACATGCTTCAAATCAAAATAACAACATATAACACAAAACCTCTCTATCATACACAAGGATACATTCAAAAGAATAAACTATACCATGAAACAAAAACAAATTTTAACAGTCGACTGAAAATATTACTGTCTGCCATATTCTCCGTACAAACACTAACCTCTCTGGTTGATGCAGTATTCTTTGAAGTGATTTTTCTCTGATCCCTGCAGTTCTCCCCTTGGCTCAGAACAATTGTGTCCAGGAGTTCATTCAAGAGCTGGTGTTCAGGAGAGGATGGGAGGGTAATGTGCACATATTAATCTCAATCCCGAAGGGCATAGCACCACCCAGTCATCAAAAACAAAGCACTCACTCATTAACTATGCTGTTTAGATACAGGGCCATAAATTACCCCCCTGTGGCCCCTGGCCTTTATTTAAATGGCAGAATAGAAAAATTCTGGCGAAAACAGACCTGGGTCAAATACAAATACGCATTTGTATCTTACAGACTGTTTAAAGAGACAGTCAACTTGGTGTATGTAAACAGTTTGACCCACTGGAATTCTGATATAGTGAATTAAAGCTGAAATAAATCTGTCTCTAATCGATTGTTTTAAAATTACCTCTGATGTGAACAAAGTAGATGCCCTAATTGCCAAAACAAATGTATGGTAACATGAAATACGCAGTAACCATGCTCTGCGACTTAGTTTGCCTGTGGGGACTAAGCCTAGCCCGTCTCCTGTGGAAACCAGCGCACGCCTGGTGCTGCGCCGACTAACCACAACAAAGAAGAAGAACCTTTCCGACAACCGACAGGGAGGGCGGAAAGCATCGCCGTTGCGACAGAACAAATACTCACACCAGGATACCTCAATTTCACAACTCCAGGACTTAACTATCCAGGACCCGCAGCAACCAGCTGGAGGCAGCAACCTATGTGAACGGACGGACTGTAAGACTGAGCAAACTTTCCAGGCAATGGAAGTTTAGGTTTGTCTGTATTGAGTTTAATGTGATATTGTGTGTTCCCATTTTATCCTATAAAATTGTTTGCACTGGTGATGTAACCGATACAACCACACACTTTCTTTCTCTCATTCCCTCTCTTTCTTCCCGACTAACTTTCCAACCCTAACGACACTACAAGCACAATATAGTCGGTAGTGCAATAATAACTAGCTTGGTTGCATGTATCTCTTAAGAGTTGAAGTTACGCTTTGCTCATCGGCACTACACTATACGTGTACCCTACACAAGGACCAACCCACCATTTGCCTTTCCCCCTTTCGTCCAAAAAAAAGGACACGCACTCGCACACACACATACGCCCTCCTACCTTCCACATTTAGCATAGTTCCTCCCCATAGATTAGTTTGTGTATGCTGTTTGTATGTTTGTTTAACCCCTTAGCACACATACCAAATCTTGCCAATCCTTGCCCATTTAGGGGGTACCCTATTTAAAGCTTTATAACTACAGATGTGAACACCACAGAGACTTGAAAAATGGCTTAAATGAAGCAAGACATTTGTACCATTTACAATACTAACATAGATTTGTTTATATTCATATATTTGGAAGAAATAAAGTGCCACAAATGCAATTGTCTAGGCAAAAAATAAAAAATGAATTTGTTCTTTTTTAGTTTGTAATGAAATACAGAGAGATTGCATATATAAAGCAGGTTAAAGTATACATGTCCTAGATCAAAAACTTCTTGACCACAAGTTCATAAAATCTAAGGGTGGATATGTAGAACTACTAAAGATCTATGAAGCAAAAACTAAGCAGTGTACCCAGCATCTCCAAATCTACCCAACATGTCTAAATTATGCATTGCTGTAAATCACAACATATTCACATACTTCACTACAAATCAACTGTTTTGACTTAAATAGTTTTCCATATTTACGCCAGATTGATACTGCGTGAGCAATTATTGGGCCAAAATGTAATCTACACTGTTTCAATGTGATATCTATGAAAAGTATGTCCTGTAGGGGGGTAGGAGCAACCATACTTCTCTCCATGTTTATCCAGGGGGCCTCACAATCTGAATCAAACTAATTTTCTAAAGGACGAAATGATAAAGCTTGAAAATACAGTTTAAAATTTGGTACAGAAAGTCCACCCGACTGTTTTCCTTTCTGCAAAGTTGATAGTTCTATAGGAGCTCGCTTACCTTTCCATATGAATTTTGATATACTTCTATGCAACTTATCCCAGTAACCACTGGGTGGAGCAATGGGAATCATAGAACTACAAAAATTAGCTCGAGGTAATATATTCATTTTAATGATAGAGATTCTTCTGGATAAAGAGACGGGTATATTACACCATCTATTGAGGTCATCTAGGATTGACTTAAGAGTTCTATTATAATTTACGGATACAATTTTTTCAATAGAAGGAAATATATCTATGCCTAAATATTTAAAGTGAGATACAGCAGGGATCTCATGAGTGGGGATATCTTTGGAAGGGATTTTAAGGTACATTATCAATGACTTGGACCAATTTATTTTATAACTTGAGATTGAGCTAAAATTGTTAAAAAAAATATCAAGAAGGTTTAAGAGAGATTGAGAGATATCCTCAAGGTACAACAAAATGTCATCAGCGTAAAGAGAAATATGATGGTCAGAAGAATCAGCAGTAATTGGTTTGATAGTTTTAGATTGATGGATAGTCTGAGCTAATGGTTCTATGGATAAAATAAACAATATAGGTGAGATCGGATCGCCTTGCCTACTGCCATGGGTAATTTTAAATGAAGGAGATCAAATATTACCTGTTATAAAACTAGCTGACGGATTAGAAAATAATATTTTAATCATATTTATAAACGTTGCACCTAGTCCCATATATTTTAATATGGCCATTCTAGATGATCAAAAGCCTTTTCAGCATCAACAGAAAGAACAGCTGAAGGAACTTTTGCATTAGAGGAAAAATTAACAATATGAAGGAGACGGCATAGATTATCTGAAGAGAGCCTTTTCTTCACAAAACCGCTTTGGTCTGGGTGAATCAGTTTAGGTAAAAACAATTCCAGACGATGAGATAAAACTTTAGAGAATAATTTGACATTGGTATTAATCAAAGACAGGGGGCGCCAACTGGAATATTGGTTTGGATCCTTGTCTTTTGTTAACAGAAGTGAGATTAAAGACATATTCACATCTCTCCCAAATAAACCTTTAGAGATGGCTGTATTAATCATCTCAAGTAATAATGGGCCTAGATGATCCCAGAACTTCAAATAAAACTCAGGAGGAATGCCATCCCACCCAGGTGATCTACCTTTGTTCATATTTTCCAAAGATGCCTTAAGTTCCTGCAGAGATATTGGAACATCCAATGAGCTTGATTTGGTCGCTGAACAGGAAGTTTAAGACCCTTTAAAAACTTGTCAACCTCTACAGAAGAGGGTTCACCCTCCGAGGTATATAATTTATTATAAAAATTAGTAAATCTGAGGTTAATAGATTTTGGATCGGTAAGCAACTCACCGTTTTCTGACATAATAGTTGCAATATTCGCCAGATGGTCACTATTACGTAATTTATTAGCCAAAAAGTGACTGGGTCGATTGCCATGGAAGTAATGGTTGACTCGAACTCTGTGGATAGCAAATTCAGCTCTTTCCTGATCAGGTTAATTTAGCAGTCGTAACCTTGGCCTGTGTGGAGGCTACATGTTGAGAATAATTTCTCTGTTGAGACAGCTCTAAGACAGATAACTGGTTTTCTAATTCAGATATTTTTTTCTGTTGTGATTTATTAAGACCTGAAGCAAATGCAGTTGCATTATTTCTTATAAAGCCTTTAATGGCATCCCAAAGTATCCAAAAATCATCAACTGAATTTTTATTGATCATTAAGAAATGACTTAACTCAGATTGAAATTGTTCACAGAATGTTTGGTTGTCCAATAATGACCAAACAGATCATACAGAAGCTTGATTGTAAAAGCAGTGGGGTTACCGGCTTCTGCATTCTCAGGAAGGCCGATAATACATAGGCCTATGTTAAATTTTCGGCTATGATTCTCAAGCTGGTCAATCTTTCTTCATCTTGTGTTGTTCTCGTTCCAGTTCAGAGAGGCGGACGTCAGCTTCAACAGTGGCCCGCTAAGTCGGTAACTTTATCTTTGCAGACAGCCAACTGGGATTTCAGCTCTTCCAAGCATTGATTGACTGGTTGTAACTTGGTGTCCAAAGCTGTAGTAGCTAATCTCTTCTCAAACTATTTCTCTCATTGCAGTAGCCATTTCGGCAGTAAAAGTTTTACCCCCGCGCGTGCCTTGAGCCATGCTGAACAAGCGTATAAGAGGCTTGTTAAACCTTGTTAAGCGAACAGGTGAGAGCAATCCCGATATCTTTCTCTCTCAAAATAGTTTGGCGTTCAATCACGGCACAAAACCTCACAAATTAGCAGTCTTTATTGTAAATAAAAAGCGTTAGCTTATTTAGTAATGAGAATCCATCAAACACATTTTAAGTTAAATAAGCGGGACTAGGAGAGAAGCAACCAAGCATGTCACAGCATGCTACCGGAACCGGAAATTTGAGCTTGCTCTTGTGAAGTGTGAACTTGCACAACACTGCGTGTGGTATTACGCGTAGCTATATTGGAAGGTTCCCAGGCGTCACAAATGCGTATATTTCACAAACTGATTGTCTAAGACAATATATGACCGCTCAGTCTCAAAAGTATGGCAAGCCGTTTTAGCTTTATTTCATTTCTAGAGGACATCGCAAATACAATTCTAACTAGTTAGAAAGCAAATTCTTGATATCAGAAATTCAATTGTAACTAGTTGTAATTCAAGCGTTTTCCACATTCATTTCAATGGGACCTTTCATTTTTGATATCAAGAATTCGAATTTTAACTAGTTAAAATAGGAATTCTTGATATCAAGAATTGTATTTTAACTAATTAAAATTGGACATTCTAATTAAAACTAGTTAACATTCTATTATTGATATAAAAAATTCCAATTTTAACTAGTTAAAATTGAATTCATGATATCAGAAATTGGCATTTTAACTAGGTCAAATTCCAACTCCCATTAAAATGAATGAGAAAAACGTTTTAAATCTGACTAATTAAAATAGAATTTCAGATATCAAGAATTGGCATTTTAACTAGTTAAAATTAAATTTCCGATATCAATAATATGCATTTTATAATCGAATTTCTGATATCAGAAATACACATTATAACTAGTTACAATTGAATTTCTGATATCAATAATTTGCATTCTAACTAGTTAGAATTGTATTTGTGATATCCTCTAGAAATGAATTAAAGCTAAAACGGCTTGCCATACAAAAGTGACATCTCTACATGTAAAACCAATGGTAAGGTTGCACAGGCGCCAACTTTTAAACATGACTGGGGGTGCTCGTTTTAAAGAAAATGTACTGCCTTTATTTTATCAATCACAACAAATCACAATGACAGCTTTTTTTTTTTGCAATTCTTGCACAAAATGTCCACATTTAAAGAAAAATTGTATGTTCCGTATTCCAATGTCTTAGTAAAAACACGTGTTCTCCCTTTTTTGCGTGGTGGAGGTCCGATGTTAATAGAGAGGACAATCGAAAAATGTAATTCCGGAAATTAACATAAGTATTGTGATTAAAATATCAGTTTAGCCTTAAATTAACGTATTGTAAACAGCGATTGTACATATGGAATATTAATGTGATATATTGGCTGTTTTGTGGATTTCACTGGACATTCGATTGTTTATATTTATGGGGTTCTGATCAGTGACATCATAACTCTCCTGGTTGATTTTACTCGCTCATTTATGACAGTTGGTTCTCTCAGAGTTCTGACTGATAGCCAGGTCAATATTTTCAATGGACACTTGATACATCCCGCCTTATAACTTCAAAGTCCCAGGTCATTTGTGAATGGTTTAAATGCATTTTGAAAATAGACACTTCCTGCTACAATCATGATAATGGCATGAGTGTGCTGTGAAGTTTAGGTAGCAAACAACAAGGTTGAATCCATCTGACGTAATTTACATAGCAACTATACGCTCAGATCGCTTAGTTTCACTCACTGTGGCCAAGCGGAATCGATAACGTTTCAACAAATATGTAACTTTAAAAGATTTCTACTGGGACTTTTGCCATTTATTGAGTGTGTGACAGAAAATTTTGGTGCCGCTGACTATAATCGAATGTTTTTCACATTCACCGTTCGATTGAGCAAGTAGGCTACCATTCAAAGTACATTTTTATGGGTGCTGTCCGATTGTGCTAGCTACTTCACATTAACCTTGTACGGCGATCAATAAGGCTAACAGCACAGTACCACTTAATTCTTGTCACTTCACCACGGTAATTAACTAAAAAAAACCGACACTACCTTGTCTGTGAGAAATGTATGGTTGAGCTCATGCGCATACACTGCTGGCGCCATTCTAACGCTCCGTAATGTTAGCTTCTGCTCCGGCTTGTTCTGTAGGCATCGGCTGCGGCTGACTTGCGTTAGCAAGTCGATCCTCCGTGCGGTGTTCATCGTCGGTAGTTAGGTTAGCAGGTTGAACAGGTGGTGGTTTTGGTATTCTGACGACAAATTTATCCATTTTTGTTGTTCCTTTTTAAAATGACATAGCCTATACTTTTATTGCCAGCGCAGCGAGACTACCTGGTGTTATTAGCTAATTAGGCGCCAACAGCATTGCCAGGTGGGAAATATTAAACTATCGTACCGGAGGCTTAAAATTATCGGATTCTAAATACAATTATCGTACACAGCCAAAAAAGAGAAATAACAGGTGTAAATATGTGATTTCACAAAAATAGCGTATTTATTATAAGCAACAACCTTGTTTGACATGCCTGCTCACAGCTAATGAGTGCAATACCAACAGCCACAAAGGGGAGAAAAACATTCGCGCACCACATTAGTGATGGGCACTGAATCAGTAGAATCAGTTCACTAAAAAGATTAATTCAAAAGATTTGTTCGCCGAATCAGTAGCGTAACTATGCTTGGTGTCGCTCGGTCGCCCCGGGGGGTGGGGTGGGGTGGGGGGGGGGGGCGCATTTGGATGTGGATGACGAACGGGGGAGGGGGGTTCGACTGTACCGAAAAATTGTACCGAGAACAGCTGACGGTTAGCAGCCTACCGAAAATAAAAAACAGGCGAACCACAGTTCATATATTAGCACATCATTTTATTTTAATTTAATGTAGTTCAATTAAAGTAGTTCAATTAAAATGGACGGAGTGTAGCACAGTGGGTAAGGAACTTGGCTTGTAACCGAAAGGTCGCAGGTTCGATTCCCGAGTAGGACACTGCCGTTGTACCCTTGAGCAAGGTACTTCAAAGTACTTGCTTCAGTATATATCCAGCTGTATAAATGGATACAATGTAAAATGCTATGTTAAAGTTGTGTAAGTCGCTCTGGATAAGAGCGTCTGCTAAATGCCTGTAATGTAATGTAGTTTTCCCGTTTAAAAAGTAGGCTATAGACAGAATTTTCCCACAGAATATTTAATAGCCAAAGAACCAAGCACTTTCTTTCTCTATTTTTAATAAAATTTTGTTTTCGATTTTATTCTAAACAAGTTAGTTTGAAAGAATGTGTTTGATATGGCCATTTTATTTTACTAAATTTCCCAAAATGTGTTGTTTTAGCCCTAGATCAGTGGTGTCAAACTCGTGCCATGGAGGGCCGTGTGTATGCAGGTTTTCATTCCAGCCTCAGATCTTGATTATATAATTAGTTAAATTATTTGCTGAATTAGGGATGCAGGTTTGTGCACAATGGTGACTCGACGTCTATGGTGACCCGCATTGTCTAAATAAAAATTTTCTTATATTCTGTGCTTCAATGCAGTTAAACGCATATGGCTGAATGAGTAATTGGACTCAATTAAGGCAGCATTAATTGGTTGGAATGAAAACCTGCATACACACGGCCCTCCATGGCACGAGTTTGACACCACTGCCCTAGATGCTGATTTCTTTACCGTGACTTGTTCTAACGGCTGCTTGAAAGAGAAAGTGCTGATATTGTCATGGTCCTGTGTTCCGGTCTGCGTTTTCCCTGTTGGGCCGCCAGATGGCGGCACTTCTGTTTTGTGTCCTGCTCCCCCCTGTTAATTGTATGATTGTTTTCAATTGTCCTATTATTAGTTGCTGGTTGTCTCGTTTTCCCTTCCCTCTCTGTGGCCTGATTGTTCATGGTGCCCTCCTGTGTCTTGTCAGTGTCTGTTCTATTTAAGTTTCCCTCTTCCTTGACTCAGGTGCTGGATCCTTGTGGTTATGTCTGCTTGTTTGTGCGCCCCTACCAAGTACCTGCTCCAAGTGTTCCTGCCCATGTCCTGGTTTCCTGGTGTTTTGGACTTTCTGCATTTTCTTTGTTCCTGCGTTTGTAGTTTCCCTTCGTTGTTGAAGGTCGCCCTGCGAGGCTTTGTGTTCCCTTTTGTTCCCTTGGTTAAGTAAAGTCTTTTTGTTCTTTCATTTGGGAGTTTTGTATTTTTTCCACCCTCTGCGTTTGGGTCCAAATCCCCCACACATCGCGACAGATATATGTTGGCTAAGTAGATATAGGCTATAGTTTTCTCATAAAATGTAGTCGATAAAATAGTAGCCTTGGCTAGCCTACTTTGAGACATGTTTTTAAAAAAAGGCTTGTTATTTCATTGAAAATAAACAGCACACTTGACAAGTGATGTTCGATTATTACCCATTTATTATCCATATTTCCATACCCACTTTCCTCATTCGCTACAGCAAGAGGAACTAACTATTGTTGTGTCGTTCGCGAACGACTCGGGCAAAAGTACTGTTGTGTCATTCGCGAACGATTCAGGCAAGTGTACTGAAGTTCACGAACGATTCGTGGAAGTGAATGATTTGGGGGCGGGTGCAGTAGGGGAGAACCGGGACGAAAGAAACACTTTTTACTTTTATCCCGTTTACTCGAAAGTTGATAGAGACAGAGATGCCATTATTCATGACAAACAACATGTATGTGTCCTTCACTAATAGCAACTGGAATTTTGTTTCTAGCATAAATGAGTCAGATATATATCAGCCGCAAACAGGATGAGCGCAATGTTTCTTTCATTCCTGCCGCGGGCGACAGAAGAAACACTGAATCGGGTCGAAAGAGACAACTGACGAAAAGTGTGCATTAGCGGTCTTATCTCTGTGTTGTTGTTTTTTATTGCTCATTCCTTTCAGCAAGTGTACTGTTACCCACAATGTCACGTTAGTGTTGAGTCAATAAACCATTGTACAAGTTTAAAATCCATGAAAATCAACCATGCGTCAAGCGCATAATGACGCATAAGCAATACAATTTTGCCTTGCAACGTTAATCAGTCTGACATGGATCATTGGTTGGTGCTGAACTGTAGTAGAAGTTGTTAATATCTGTTACCATGACTAATTTAAAATCACCCAATCAGGTGTGCAAAAGCAGAGATAATTGGTGTTCAATTTAAATCAGCCAATCAGGTGCACAAAAGGAGAGAGAGACAAAGTGTGTTCCAACAGTCATTTTATTTTACAGAGCAACTGGCTCTTTTTTCCCCAACGTTGGGGGAATTTTGAAAAAAGAAAACGGTCAATAAACTACAACGTTGACGTCAAATTTTTTTTCTTCGCTAACTGCATTGGATTAGTTACACGACAGGTGCCTTCACGGGTAAAAAGCAAAGGACCAAACCAATTTGGGAGCGGAGAGAGAACATTTCGACAAACAGCAGGTAGGCTAATTACATGGCTATGGTTATTCTGACAAATGTTTTTTTTTTTCTGAATTCCTCTAGAGAAGCCGAATAACCTACAGCAGATAAACTTGTGTCAAATGTTAATAAAAGGCTAAGCCTACAGAGCAACTAGCTCTTTCCCCAAAGACAATAACAACAAATAACAACAACAAATAATACAACAAACATTTAATTAACTTTAACTTAGGCCTGGTTAAAAGTAAAAGTAAAAAAAAAAATGTTATTCGCACATGTGGAAGATGTACACCTCTTCCTGTAACGTGCACTCGAAGTGTGCCCACTCCTCACAGAACAGGCACTGAATCCAGGACTCCCCAGGCAGAGACGAGTCAAAGTCCTCCCCACACACCATGCACTCTACATTGTTGCCTGATCCATGAACTACAGGTAGGCCTGCTGAATTTTTATCCTTTTTCCTCTTTTTTTCCCCACTTTCTTCTGCTGATTTGTGCATACCCTTTTGCCAAGTTGCACTTGGCCTTCGGTGCAGATTTTTTTGTTTTTCCTCTTCTAGGGCACGCTTGACCGGGGGTGTCTGTGAGGATGGCAGTTGTCCTCCGCCTACCCCGGGTCCCCTCAATTCTTAGGCCAGCCTTGGGAAAAGGACGAAGTGACACAGGGCTGAAGCAGTCACCTGACACCCCGACACCTGGCTAGACCGAAGCAACTCCACCAGGCTCCCCTGGTGCTGCTGACCCCACCCCAGGCTCCCCTGATGCTGCAGGCCCCACCCCGGGCTCCCCTGATGATGCTGGCTCCCCGGTGATGGTGGGGGCAGGACGGTCCGTCACATAAGCTGGTGAGAAGTCCACCTCTGTGAAGACATTGGGGTTCAGCGGCCAGATGCCGAAACACCGAAACCCGGACATGATGTTTGCTGAGGTTGCAGCTGCTGCGAGAGCTGTCTTAACGATGCTGGGGATGTCGTAGATGGTGACGGTCTTCCATTACATTACATTACATTACATTCATTTAGCAGACGCTTTTATCCAAAGCGACGTACAAAAGTGCATTTTCATGATCGTAGACAACTGCTGAACACGGGTTCAGTAAGGTACAATTACTTATTTTGTAAAGCTATTTCTAGCCGAGAGCAAAGAACACTATCCTGGTCTAACATCTGCAAAGCCAAACTAGGCAGAAGAATAAGCTAGAGTATTAGGACAAATACAATTTACCAAGAAGTGCAGGGATGGGGCAACATGTAACAAGTGACAGGAAAAAGGGTTTTTTTTTTTTTTTTTTTTTAAATATATATATATATACACAGCGTGGTAGTGGTTATTCTAGGTATAGTCTGAAGAGATGAGTCTTCAGGCCACGGCGGAAGATGGATAGTGAGGGGGAGGTTCGGAGAGGGACGGGGAGTTCGTTCCACCACTGGGGAGCTAGGGTGGAGAAGCTCTGTGATCCCTTTGGGCGGGTGGGAGGGGTTGCAAGACGCCCTGCTGCCGCAGAGCGGAGTGGTCGAGCAGGCACATAGAATTGAGTCATGTCCTGCAAGTAGATGGGGGCTGTCCTGTTGGCGGCAGTGTAGGCAAGGGTCAGGGCTTTGAATCGGATCCTGGCAGCGACCGGTAGCCAGTGAAGTGATCGCAGCAGGGGAGTGACGTGGGAGAATTTGGGGAGGTTGTAGATGAGTCGGGCAGCGGCATTCTGAATCATCTGTAGTGGCTGTATGGCACAAGCTGGCAGGTTTGCAAGGAGAGAGTTGCAATAATCAAGGCGAGAGGTCACCGTAGCCTGGACGAGCAGCTGGGTGGAGTGCGTCGTCAGGTATGGTCGAATCCTCCTGATGTTGTATAGGAGGAATCTGCAGGACCGTGATGTTGCCTTGATGTGCTCCTTGAGGTCCAGCTGGTCATCCAGGACCACCCCCAGGCTCTTTGCAGAGTGAGAGGCAGTCACTGTGGTGCCATCAACCGTGATTGAGAGTTCACGAAGCAAGGAGGTCTTGTACGGGAAGAAGAGCAGCTCAGTTTTGTTGAGGTTGAGCTTCAGATGGTGGCTGGCCATCCAAGTGGAGATGTCAGCCAGGCAGGAAGAGATCTTATCATTAATCTGTGTGGCCGAGGGGGGGAAAGAAAAGTAGAGTTGTGTGTCATCTGCATAACAATGATAGGAAAAACCATGTGAATTAATGACTGAACCAAGAGATCTGGTGTATAAGGAGAACAGCAGAGGACCCAGTACAGATCCCTGCGGCACTCCCGTGACAAGTGGATGAGAGGCAGAGGCAGACCCCTTCCAGGTGACCTGGTAGGTCCTATCTGCAAGATAGGAAGAGAACCAAGACAGGGCAGTCCCGGTAATTCCCATCCCAGCCAAGGTGGAGAGGAGTATTCCAGGGTCTTCCCAGGGTGCATCTTCAGCCAGCAGTCCATGGTGCTGTTGATGGACCTTTTAAGTGGGCCATAGACGCTTCGGTCCAGGGGCTGAAGTTTGTGGCTGCAGGGCAATGAGAGCAGGACAATCCCATTTGCCCTGCAGAATTCGATCCCTTGGAGAGAGAGGTGGGATGAATGGTTGTCCAGTAGTAGGAGGGAGGCCTGTTGGGAGGCATTAGAATGTTTTGCAAAGTGGCGCAGGAATGCCACAAAATCCCCCTCCTGCATCCACCCACTGCCCTTTGCAGTGCCCATGCAGCCTGGGGGACCATCCCGGACGAAATGATCAAAATATTTCTTCTGGGGGAAGATGAAGTGGGGTGGAGTACTGTTGCTGAGGGCGTTCACAGCTCTCGGCTGACGTCATGGCCCCCACCTGCTTTTTCCCTCTGGCTGCGACAATCCTGTCTGGAGTTTGGACTGTGACGGTGCTTGTCTCGTCCAAATTCCATATAGCCTCAGGCTGGAACCCATACCGTCCCATGATGGAGCTAAGGTTTCTGAAAAATTGGGCCACGTTGGTTGGGTTAAAGCTGGTAGCCCGGGAAAGACTTGTGGCTTGAGGCCGGCGGACTAAGAGGCTGGGATTCTGCTCCATAAAGGAGCTGAACCAGTCCTTGCCAGCCATATTTTTCACATGCCATGCTTCTGGGTGTGCGCAGTGGTATTGCTGGGCCAGCTGGTATGCAAACCAACGCACCTAGAAATTATTAAATAAATATGAACATTTTTAATAACTTTTTAATCTATCAATTATTTTTTTATGTCCAGGAGCACTCTTTTCCTCACCTATCTTTAAAGACCGACTCAAGATCAGCACCATGGAGCTGCCCTAACAATGCAGCTCTGTAGGCCTAGTGCTGATCCAGAGTCAGTCCTTAAGGATGGGTAGGGTAAAGAGTTCTTCCTAATATACCGTATACGCTATTTATAATTATTTTTAATCGTTATTTATGTGTAGGCTACATTATGAATTCTTAACTTTTTATATGAATTATCTAATGAACTTTATATATAGTTCATGAATTGTTCTTAAGCACTTAATTTATTTATTGTATTTATGTATTTATAGGCCTATTTATATTGTATATATTTATTCTAATGTAGGCTATGTCTATTTTATCTATGTATTGCTCATTTGAACAAACTGCCATGGATTACTTTTTAATTGTGAGATCAAATCAATAACTTATTGGTTATTGTTAATTGGGTACAATGCCTACCTCTTTAGGACTGAATCCATAATATATGTCAGAAGCCCTGAGTAGGTACTGACGGAGACTACGCTCCTGCTCGTCCGTGAACACTCTGTTATGTGCCCTATATCCTGGCAGCCTGGCATTTTCCGTGTCTTTTTTTCACCTGAAAAACCTAAACAGGGTGCAGTGGTTTATGGTGTAGGCTTTTGCGACACTCCTCACAGATTTCCCTCCTACCAGTACTTCTTGTGACGCCCTCTCAAACACATCTGGCTCAAAGTCCTCTACTGGTCTTCCTAACTCTAACTCAGGGCATGCTCTGCAAAATACACCAAAAAAATACATTGTAAGCTGCGGTGAATCATGAGTTACAATTATCTATTAAAATAATAATATGAAATTACAAGAAATCCAGTCTGTGGTGTGTAGAGTGTCAATCCATGCCTTTGTCTCTGTTGTGTTCCCCCCTGTAATTAAGTGTAAATTCCTGTAAATCCTGTATTTTGTATAATTCTGTATGTATTTCCTGTTTGTGTTATGTATGCACCTACTGTGGAAAAGAATTTCCTCATTGAGGACAAATAATCTGTCTATCTATATTCTCTTTTAATTCCATATTAAATTAATAAAACTAGGTTCAGGGTAGGGGATAAATACAGTAATGAAGAATATATAAACAAATAACGTTATTTAAATAAAATTAACACAAAAAATATATATATTTTTGTTGTTGGTATGTAGCCCCCTCCAGCGGTTGTGGATCTAAACGACCGCACAGAGTGTTTATGCCAGCGGCCGGCCCTGATTGTAAGCTGCGATGGGGCAAAAGAAACACTGGGGGGGGTCGAAAGAAACAAAGTGTTTCTTTTGTCCCACCCCTCCCTCGCTTGATTTCAACTTGACTAGCATGAAACTCTAAACCTATGCTGTCATTTAGTCCACAGCTGTGTTAAGTAAACTATGCATGTTTGGAAAATTCAAGACATAAACACACTTGTACAACCGAAAAACACTTCTGGTTTCAATATTTTACTTACAGCGGTCAAAAATAACTTTCTGTTATAACTCGAAAAAAAAGCGGCAGTTCTGACAGTTTTTTTCTGGAGCAAGTGGGTTACGCAGTTTGCACGTACTGACGTAGTTACGTCATTCGGGCTTCCGTAGTTTTCGAGGAAATCGATGTGTTTCTTTCTTCCCGTGTTTAATTCGTCCCGGTTCTCCCCTACGTTCAGTGAACGAATCACTGAACTGCGAACGATAGTCGGTCAGTGAACTACCGGTTCACATTCGTGAATGAATCGTTTCACGAAGTGATTCAGTACACTTCGTTCACCTAAAAGATTCGTTCTTTTGAACGAATCATTCGCGAACGGCACAACACTACACCACATACGCTGCGTGGTGGAATCAGGCAACTTCCTGGACCCTACTCAAATGAATGAGACTAACTAAAAAGCCTGTTCTACGGATAATGTCAAATAGCCTACAATTAAATCACAATCGCTCAAACATGTAATTGTTATAATTGAGAGCTTTAACGTTACAATTCATCAGCATGGAAACAACAGTTGTATGTCATCAGTGTAGAATTATAACGTTATGCTATGTCAATGTATTTAATATGCTGTATCAATATTTGTTTGTTCTTGTGAAAGCATGTCTCTTTTCAAAACGTCCAAAAAGTCTCTCAGTGCATAACTGGCCCTACCTAGTCTGTGAGTTCAACTTCAACCTCAGTTCTTCCGACGACTTTCTCTTTGCCTCTCCCCTGCCTTCGCCTGACTCCTTGGCACTCATTTTGATAGTTTTTTAACTCGTTTTTTACATGAATGAAAAAAATAACATCGCTGGTAATTTGTAGGTAGCGAGCTAGCTTACATTTTACATCAGAAAGAACGATCGGGAGAACAGCAGCCGTGCAGCTGCTCGCTCCCGTGGGGGCACTGGGGGCACGCACGTCATGCATCAAGCATAATGATTAGCTGGAAAGACGCAACCTGTGTTTTTAAATGACTTTGCTTCTAAATACAGATCTAGGATCAGATTTGTGAAAACTAGGCAAACCGGATACTGAATCAGGGGATTTAGTAAATTCATACACTTTTTTGTGAAATGGCAAAATTATCGTACATTTGTGCACTTTCTTGGCATTATTGATCGTACAGAGGGTACAATTATCGTACACCTGGCAACGCTGGGTGCCAAGTCATTTTTTGTTTACCTTTGCCGTCGTCACATGATTTACAGTCATTACAGCTGAGCTGACCAACCGAGAGTTAGGACAAGATACAGAAGATAACAGACCAAGAGCACCCACTTCCGTGGGCATTCCAAGAAGCACGTATTCTGGCAACAGCGTTATACATTTTATTTTAATATATATATATAATGGTAGCTCACTTTTAAATGTTGAACTCTGAAATATTGGGGGTTCTCGAGCTCTAGAGCACCCACAGAGCTAGCGCCTATGTAAGGTTGTATATTTATTCAATATTTAGTCCCAAATATTGACTGTAGAATGACATTCTTGAGTCTTGTTTATTTCGTTATTCAGTGAGCAGCGTTTTCACTTCTGTATTGGCATATCTTAGGGCTATTGTTGGGTTTGTTTGTTGCTTTGATGGAATACGATCTTTGAGTGGTGAAAGAATATATTTATGAATGCCCAGATAGACAATATTGCCCATTATGTCATGGGTGGGGGGTGTAGTTGCAGATAAGACTGCAGGGAGGTGGTGCTTGTTATATGAATGACCAGAACGACAATGGTGGCGCAGCAAAACGTCGTATTCGGCATAGTTGTCGCGTATCGTCTACTGATGAAACTAAAACAAAGTGTTTCTGTTTTTGGCTGGGCTGCAACAGCGGGGCCAACCCTACAAACGCAAATGTCTGTGACTGAGTCACTGAGTGATGAGTGATGAGAGGCAGAGTTATGAAGTTACACCATTGGTCGGCCGGATGAAGTGTGTTAGGTCCAGCCCAAGCGCCAACAACTCGCCTCTATTAGTGAAGCCTTTTACCCCAGCGGCTACAGAGTGAACTGCAACACCTGGTTGCAAAAAGAACTTGAAACTCCACCCACCCAATGTTAAGTCAATGGGGAAAGCCTGAAAAGAGGCCAATTTTCTCTGAGGAAATAAAGTTAATACATTTTTTACACAAGAAATTATGGTTTAACTAGTTAATCCTATCTGTGCAAAAGGCTCAGAGTATGGACAGTGAAGACCGAACCTGTTGCTAGGCAACGCCCTTTTGTTTACAGCTCGCGCTTGCCGCGGTAAAAATTTTGTGCAAAGTTAATCAGTTTAACGGTCATTTCTAGCGAGTTAAGTTTCCTTTGTGTGCGTCAGTGAACGGCAGTAAGTACATTTTTCTCTATCGTCAAGAATATTTAGTTTAGATTATTAATCCATTGTCTGATAGTAATTTGTATAGCAGAATGTTTAAGTTAGTAGCAGTATTCCTTGATATTTAGTAGGCTACGTGATTAGCACCGTTTATTTCCTTTTAATGTACAGCTGATGATGGGTATAGAACTGAAGTAGGCTAACTGTATTTCTTTCCTTATTTAGAACCACACATACACACATGCACACCCACCTGGTTTAAACCTAAGAGGAGAACAGAGATTGCCTGTGCCTGTGTATTTCCATTCCATTTATAATAAATCCCCAAAAGAATTTCCTGCCTCCGTGTCCTGACCAGACACCCCATATTGTTGACAAACTCCTAACCACCAAGATCTTCCTTACAATTTATGGTCCTTCGAGCCGGATAGAGTCACCAATATGGCAGCCAGTAGTGAGGGAACCAGTCTCCCTGCTTCACCATCTATGCGTCCTGTGCGCGCAGTTCAGCGACCAAGATATTTGGAAGATTATTTAGTGCAGTATACAGACCAACGGAATGTAGAACAGATACACAGGCACGAAGAGGAGGGAGAACAGCCTAGTCCTGCTAGGAGCACATCCTCCATGCCACCGGCGTGGAGTGCGCATGAAGCCATCGTGCAGCAAGCTATGGAGACAGCGCGGCAACAGAGTGAGACAGCCAAGAGGCAGACAAAGCTTTTGGAGTTTGTCCTGCAGCGCCATTCCCCTCGGTCCTCAGCTCAGTCATCAAGGAGGTCGTCACGGCATCAGACACCAGCTCGCCCACATCACCCAGAAAGAGTAGGTGAGCAGCATCCCCCTGCCAGTGCCCCTCACCATTCCCGAGCTGATGATCAATCAAGCGTAGCTGCAGAACTGGCTCATCAGCTAGAAGATTTAACTATCCACCACCAACAGTGGCCATTGCCTCCACCTCTCAGCCGAGACATTCAACCCCCTCAACACGTGCTTGATCCACGCCATAGCCTTCAGGCTATCAAGCAAGAGAACAAACATGACCCAGCTTCCCATCCTCAGACACAGTATCTGCCTCCACCCAGGCATCCGCCCGCGCATCATCTTGAGCATCAGTCAGCACATCAACCTCCTTATGTGCCCTACCCCTCCTACCCAGGGAACCCGGTCATGCCAACACCTTATCCCCCCATGATGTACGTGCAAGCAGCCCCCAATATAGAAGGCCCCACGTTTCCAGACTTCACGAAAGAAGATAGAGCCCAGTATGTGGAGCTTCGCCTTTCCCTCAGCACCCTCCTGCACCCCACGCAATCTGAGCATTACAAGTATGCCATCCTGCTGAAGCATGTGAAAGTACCTCAAGCCCATCGCCTTGTGCTAGCTCATGCAGAGTCTAGTACGCCCTACTCTGAAGCTCTGAAGGCACTAGATGAGCGTTACGGACGCCCATATCAGTTCGCATTGAAGGAGATAGAGGACATGGAACGCTTACCCCCCATCCGAGACGATAGGGCTTTTGACGAGTTCGCCACCAGAGTGCAGTCACTAGTCGGGATGCTGAAGTCGCTTAAAGGAGAAGGTCGTGAGGAACTCCACTGCGGCTCAAACGTGAAGCGCCTCCTCAGTAAACTCCCCAAGCACCAGCAAGAGAGGTTCCGTCGACAACAGTACAGGAAGGATCCTGATCAGTTGAAGCTGTCACTCATTGACTTCTCGGATTGGCTGAAAGCTGAAGTCAGATGCCTGGACATTGAGCCCTCCCTTCAAGCCCACAGCGAGAAGGACAAGAAAGACTCCAAGTACAAGTCCAAGGTGAAGGTCACTACGGTAATGCATGGGACAGACAGCTCCAAAAATCCACAGTCAGATGTAACCTCCAAAGCAGCTCCTCCCATCCAGACCCGAGGTAAGGCTAAGATATACTGTCCTTACTGCAACTCTGAACACTATCTCAGCCAATGCGAGAGCTTCGCTAAGCTAACCAAAGGGGAGATGGTGGACTGGATCAAAACCAAGAGAAGGTGCTGGAGATGCGGTCGTTCTCACCTAGCCTCCGTCTGTGACCTGAAGAAGCCGTGTCGACTTTGTAAGTCTAAACACCTCTCCATTCTGCACGAGGTCAACCAGAGAAGTGAGAACGAGCCCACCAACACAGCGGCCATCACATCGACAGCAGAGACTCACTACCTAGATCAGCCAAATGGATATAGCCGAGTGCTGCTGAAGATCGTCAGAGTCAACCTGTACTACCAGGACAGAGTGTTCAACACATATGCAGTGCTTGACGATGGTTCGGAGAGAACTATCCTGCTCTCATCTGCAGCACGCCGCCTGGGAATACGGGGTCAAGCAGAAGATCTGACTCTTCGTACCATCCGCCAGGATATCAAGACATTGCCAGGCTCACGTGTCTCCTTTGCCATTGCATCTGTAACACAGCCCAGAAAGAGGTTCCGCATCCAAGGTGCTTTCACAGGTGACCACCTAGGCCTGTCTCAGTACACCTACCCGGTTTCCCAGCTCCAGAAGAAGTATCGTCACCTGACAGGCTTGCCGATTCCACCCATTGATGGAGCTCAGCCAACCCTCCTGATCGGATCTGATCAAGCCAGTCTAATCGTTCCGATTGAGCCAGTGCACCTGGGCCCCCCTGGTGGCCCTGCAGCAGTCAAGACTAATCTCGGTTGGACACTCCAGGGTCCAGCTAAGTACCTTCAGCAACAGCTTCCGCCCGCACAGTGTTTGTTCACGGCAATTTCCTCTCCTTCTGCTGAGCTGTTTCGTCAAGTTGAACGACTGTGGCAGTTGGACACGCTGCCTTTCAAGAGTGAGAGGTTAGTGACCAGATCCAGACAGGACAAATACGCAGTGGACCTGTTAGAGGCCGAGACCACCCGTGTAGAGGTCGACGGAGTACATCGTTATGCTACTCCCCTCCTGCGAGTCCAAACCATGCCTAAGCTGCAAGTTCCAAAGGAAGTTGTGATGAAAAACCTGCGGAACACAGAGAAGAGGTTAGCTCAAGACTCACAGCGTGCATCTACTTACCAGGAGGAGATCAAGAAACTAGAGGTCGCTGGGTATGCCACGAAGATTGACAACCATGAAGCTGACACATCCGAAGAATCGTGGTTCCTGCCACACCACATAGTCAGACATAATGGCAAAGACCGGATTGTGTTCAACTGCAGCTTCCAGATAGGCGGACAGAGTCTAAACAACTACCTACTCCCTGGCCCGACCTTAGGACCCTCACTCCTTGGAGTCCTCCTACGCTTCAGGGAACATCGAGTAGCGATGAGTGGAGACATCAAAGGGATGTTTCATCAGGTTCGCCTGTTGGACAAAGACAAGCCCTTGCTGAGGTTCCTTTGGAGGGACCTGAAGACCGACAAGCCACCCTCAGTATACCAGTGGGAAGTCCTGCCATTCGGAACTACGTGCAGCCCTTGTTGTGCGATCTTTGCTCTCCAGAAACACGTCACCGAGTCCAGCCAACCAGGAGAAGATGTACGTCACAGTGTGGAACAGTGCTTTTACGTCGATAACTGTCTGCAGAGTCTACCTACTGAAGACGAAGCAAGGAGCCTTGTGACAAAGCTGAGAGCCCTCCTAATCAGTGGTGGCTTTGAGATCCGCCAGTGGGCTAGTAACCAGCCAGAAGTGATCCGCCACTTGCCCAAGGAGGCCAAGTCTGACAGCAGCGAAAGGTTAGTTTCCCAGACCCACGGGGAAGCTCAAGAGATGACGTTAGGTCTCAGTTGGCACCCCCAGGAGGACACACTCCACTACAGGCACCGCCCAGTTGCTCCAAGCCAAACGACAATGCGAAATATCTACAAGATATTAGCAAGCCAGTATGACCCCCTAGGTTATATCCTGCCCTTCACCACAAGAGCCAAAGTTCTGGTCCAGAGACTGTGGGCCAATGACCGTGACTGGGACGACCCGCACTTACCCACTGATCTCCTGCAAGCCTGGAACACATGGGAAGAAGAGCTCCCTCAGCTCCTATCAGTCAGCCTCTCCCGGAGCTACTTCCCATCTGGCATTGATATAAGTGTCATCACCCTCGAGCTTCACGTATTTTGCGATGCATCAGAGTCCGCCTACGGGTCAGTCGCATACCTACGTGGTGAAGATCCTCAAGGCAATGTCCATGTGGCCTTCGTGCTAGCTCGCTCGCGAGTGGCACCAAAGAAACAGCAGTCGATGCCCCGTTTGGAACTTTGTGCTGCCCTGACTGGAGCTCAGCTCGCCCAGGTGATCCAGAGAGAGCTCACCCTTCAGTTAAGAGAGACGGTGCTGTGGTCTGACTCCACCACTGTGCTAACCTGGATACAGTCTGAGTCCTGCAGATATAAGGTGTTTGTGGGGACCCGTGTATCTGAGATCCAAGAACTGACCGACCACCGGTCATGGAGGTATGTGGACACGCAGAATAATCCCGCAGATACCATCACCAGAGGGATGACTCTGTCTGACCTCGCCAAGCCGAACCAGTTCAGTCATGGTCCAGCCTTCCTTCAGCAGCCACATGACAGCTGGCCAACCCCGCCGTCTTTCGAGGAGGTTCCAGACGAGACAGAGATGAAGAAGTCTTCGTTCTGTGGCCTCACATCGACTATCTCCGCTCCAGAGATCCCGCCTGTCGATGAATATTCCACCTTCGAAGACCTCCTTGAGGCGACTAGTAGGTCACTGCACGGAGCGGACTCCCAGCCAAGCACCCTCAGTGCTGATGACTACGCAGAAGCCGAACTCCGAATCCTACAGAGAGCGCAAAGTGATAGCTTTCCAGAAGAGATCAAGTGCCTACAGACAGGGAAAGCTGTTCCATCCAGCAGTCGGCTCATAACACTTGCCGCAGAGTACGACATCTCCAAGGGCCTCGTCCGTGTAGGCGGTAGGTTACGCCGTTCTTCCAGCCTGGAAGACGACGTTGTGCACCCAATCGTGCTAGAACCGAAACACCCTGTCACCAGGCTCATCATACGGCAGTATGATGACAAGCTGCTCCATTCCGGAGCCGAGAGAGTCTTTGCGGAACTCCGACGCAAGTTTTGGATCCTTCGGGGCCGCGAAGCCGTGCGTCGCCATCAGAGATCCTGCCCGGAGTGCCAGAAATGGAGAGCGAAGCCAATCATACCAAAGATGGCAGATTTGCCCCCCTGCCGTCTCCGCCTCATGAAGCCCCCATTCTATTCAACGGGAGTGGATTGCTTCGGACCATTCCAGATTAAGCGAGGTCGGGTTACGGAAAAGAGATGGGGAATTGTGTTTAAGTGCATGACAACGAGATGTGTCCACCTGGATGTGCTGCATAACATGGACACTGACTCATTCCTCATGTCGCTCAGAAGGTTCGTGGCTCGACGAGGAACCCCCTTTGAGCTTCTCTCCGACCAGGGAACCAACTTCCGGGGAGGGGAGTCTGAGCTTCGAGTAAGTTTCCAGGTTATGAGTGAAGAGTTAAAGACCCAGCTGGCTAAGCGCCAGATCCGCTTCCAGTTCAACCCTCCAAATGCGCCACACTTCGGTGGGACTTGGGAGCGGGAAGTCAGGTCCATCAAGGCCGCGCTATATGTGACCATGGGAGCACAGACGGTGACTGAAGAAGTTTTGCGGACGGTCCTCATTGAGGTAGAGGGAATTTTAAATTCCAAGCCGCTAGGTTATGTTTCGACGGACGTAGCCGACGTGGACCCAGTAACCCCCAACTACCTCCTCATGGGGCGGCCCGACTCCTCGCTCCCTCAAGTGGTTTATCCGGAGTCCGAGATCCTCAGTCGGAGGAGATGGCGGCACAGTCAAGTACTTGCGGACCAGTTCTGGACCCACTTCCTGCAGCATTACTTACCCTCCTTGCAGTCAAGGCAGAAAGGGGTGAAAGAGACGAGAAATCTTACCATTGGCACAGTGGTGATGGTGATCGATCAGCGGTTACCTCGAGCACTGTGGCCCGTGGGAAGGGTCAAGAAGACTATCATGAGCGCAGACGGGAAGGTGAGAACTGCTGAGGTTCAAGTGGACGACAGGACCTACACAAGACCGGTGGCCAAACTCATTGAGCTACCAGCTATCCCAGAGGATACTCCGACAATGTCCCCAGCGGACACTGAGCCTTCAAGGAGCTGATTCGCACAGCGAATCAGGGGGCGGCTATGCAAAAGGCTCAGAGTATGGACAGTGAAGACCGAACCTGTTGCTAGGCAACGCCCTTTTGTTTACAGCTCGCGCTTGCCGCGGTTAAATTTTGTGCAAAGTTGATCAGTTTAACGGTCATTTCTAGCGAGTTAAGTTTCCTTTGTGTGCGTCAGTGAACGGCAGTAAGTACATTTTTCTCTATCGTCAAGAATATTTAGTTTAGATTATTAATCCATTGTCTGATAGTAATTTGTATAGCAGAATGTTTAAGTTAGTAGCAGTATTCCTTGATATTTAGTAGGCTACGTGATTAGCACCGTTTATTTCCTTTTAATGTACAGCTGATGATGGGTATAGAACTGAAGTAGGCTAACTGTATTTCTTTTCCTTATTTAGAACCACACATACACACATGCACACCCACCTGGTTTAAACCTAAGAGGAGAACAGAGATTGCCTGTGCCTGTGTATTTACATTCCATTTATAATAAACCCCCAAAAGAATTTCCTGCCTCCGTGTCCTGACCAGACACCCCATATTGTTGACAAACTCCTAACCACCAAGATCTTCCTTACACTATCCCTTGTAATGTCTCCCCTGGCTCTGATTTTTTAAAAGTAATTCTGGCAAAATTCCCAAATCTGGGTTAATTTCAGTGCGTGCAATGTGGCTTGTCCTACTATCGTATGACCATATAAGGATTTCCCCATCCTCGCAGCAAGGCAGAGTGCTTCAGCGGCAGGTATGATGCTGTGTCGTTTTATTCAGATTAGCTAGCTACATAGGATGTCACCATTTTAAGTCCAAGGTCCAAAATGTTGTGTGCTGCGTTCAACTGTATTAACCGCTATTCTAAGGATTCTTCTCTCCAGTTCTTTCGGTTAATACATTTGAGACATTTTCAGATAAACAAGGTTCTATGTCAAAACGCGATTTCTGACCATTTCGGGGTTTCAGTTGATTCTCATAAAGTCTCATCTTTTATAATTTGTATATGTTGTTGGTGAAATCAGATTTGTAAGCCATTTTGAAGCTTCTTTGAGAAGACAAGCTAGGGGGATTTTAAAGCTTACTATCTTGGTATTGATCTATCTGTCTATCTGTCTACCTATCTAGAGATCTATTTTATCTATGTAAATATCTAAACACTAAACGTATTACACAATTAACTTTTTTAATGTTATGACAGTTGGTAATTCTGTAATGTTCTGTGCAAGGACCCAAATGCATACCAGGGAAACAAAAAAAAAACGTTTTTATTCAGTCCAAAGTTCAAAGCCAGGTAATCAGAGATAAGACGGTACAAAATCGAGTTTCCAAAAGAATAGTGGTAAACGGGCAAAAAATCAAAAACCAGGAGATAAGATAAGCAAAGGTACAAAGGAACAGGCAAAAGAGAAGTCAAAACAAAGCGAAGGTCAAACCAGAAAGCAATCAAACAAAAGAGGCAGGGAAACTCGAAGTCGTACGGAAAAGGCGTCTCAGGAATCTCGATAAACAAAGGCTTACAAAACATCAGCACAGTGAATACAATCAACGTTCTGACAGGGAGCTGGTGGAAAAGACTGAAATTTATACACTGGGGAAGGTAACAATCAAGGAGGGGTTACGTGAGTGAGGGCGGAGTAACAAACAACATCCAGGTGAAGAACATTAGGATAACTAATTAAATGACAGGGGACTGACAAAACGCGGACTGGAATCACATAGACAACAATGATAACAGACGGCCTGGGTTTAGCAGGTAAAACACATGCAGAGAGAGAGAGGTGCAGTTAGAGCAAGAGACAGGTGCAGGCAATTGGTGCAGGTGCAGGCAATAGTAAAGGCTTTTTATCTGCATTTTGTTCAATGGACTTAAGTGGACTTGATCCTGAGTTTGGTTACACTGTTGTAAGTCGCTCTGGATAAGAGCGTCAGCTAAATGCCTATAATGTAATGTAATGTAATGTAATTGCAGAACTCAGCGTTAGGGCAGACTAGAAAGAAAAGGGGCGGAGCTACAGCACAGCATGGAAAAGGGGAGAATGGTTAATGTATTAGTATAGTGATTTAAACTATCAAAAACCCAAAACTAGTGTTTGTTAATCCATTAGTAATATTAACATGTTAGTATATTAATGAGGTTAGTACTTTACAATCTATAAGTTAGTAAGGATTAGTAGAAATTAGTAAAACTAGATATAAGCAGGAAGTAAGTAAAACGAGACTGGAAAGAACCACGAAAACCCGGAACCACCCGAATAGTGAAATCACGCAAATATAGGGGAGTGAAGCAGCTCAGGGAACACAGACACAGAGACGGCACTGGGGAGACAAGTGACTGGGAGAATTAAAATACTGGGACGGAGGATGTGAAAAATAATAAACTTACAGAAACATAAAATAAACACTAACCACAAATTCATTGTTGATGTTGCACACGCGTTTCAGCACGGTAGTACATAGAGGATCCTCTCGCTACAAGCTGTTGATTACAATTCTGTGGTTGCACCATAGACCGTATAGAGTTGCACGGACACGCTTTATTCCAGACGTGGGCATGTCTAATTGCCATGTAAGGTAGTCGGGGTGGAGTTTCCCGAAGTCGTGGACTCCACTCTTTCACTCCCTCGCTTGCGTTGGTTGCAAGGGGCAATGGCGGCACCCTAGTTTGGGCTTCATGCGCCAGTGATCACTAACCAAAGAAAATCAGTGGGTGACATAATCACTTTGTCCATATTTTTATACGGTCTATGGTCCAGCTATATACTAGGTTTTGACCTGGTCTTGTTAACTCATACTTTGGTTGCAGTAGCACTGAATGTCATCTGTGGGAGTAAAGTATGTGTCAGAGTCTTCTACAATTGAAAATGGCTTAAAATCTGTTGCTGAATTAATCATTTTAATTAACTGTTCATCCATGTGGTGCTGCTTTAATGGCCCCATGGCTGGTCAGGGTGGATTGTTATTGCCTCTTTGGTCTTACAGCTGGTGATGCTGCTACAGGAGTTGAAGCAGTAGAAGGGGAGAGATTAGCTTCCAGAAAAACCCCCAGATATGGATGAAGTTGTCGGGAACATGCCTGTAATAGTCCTTGAACCAGTTGCTGTAGATAAAAATCCACCCTGTCTCCTCTGTGAGACACACAGTGGGGTGTGTTGGAAAACATGGGAGCCACAGTTTACCCTTCTGAGGTGTCTCACATTGTAGTGGGCCAGTTGCAGATAACATTGATTGTTTACCACCACACCCAGTTAAATTAACCTTTTAATCACACCCTTTGTGCTACATCCTCTACCCCCTTGCCCAGTCAAATTGTCTCACTTTGATATGCAGTACCATTGTGTAATATCCTCTACCCCCTATTTCAATCCAACTCCCCCACACCTTGTTTCTTCCCCCCCAATGTCTGATTACCTCCCCCCCTTCCCCGTGATGTGTTTAAGATAACCATTTGGCCCTTTGTTTCCTTGAAGGAACAGGGTATAAGTATTCACCGTCTCCGTCATTTGTTGGTTCTGTGTTTATCTGTACTTGGGTAACAGACCCACTAGTTCCTTTGCTACATTAAACGACCTATTTTGAAACGAAGACGTGCCTGCATTTATTTTTCTACTTACAAAAGTACGGCGGAATAAATTGAACTCTTAAAAATTCCACAGGGTGATGACTGACCAAGTGCCTTCTTATATTTGATGGTGATCCACCTTTCAAAGACAATTGTTTTTTGCAAATGTTGCATTTTGCACAGGTGTCAGAAACCAGTGAAAAATGGTTCCAAATGCTGCTCCTCTTCCGACTACTCATTTTTCCTCTTTTTATTACTAGCTTTTGTACTGCACACTGCTCCTTTATTTGTTTTTACTATAAATGATTGCTATTTCTACCAGAGTTCTAGAGGTCTGTACCTGGAGGGTCAGAGGTGACAAAAGGGGGAGGGACCAGTCTTTCACCTCATAGCACATAGGCTGCATTCACACCAAATCAGGCAATGCGGCACCAATACGGCACCTTGCCGCAGGGTTGTGCGGCGGTGTGGGCGTCACTACATGGCCCATTTGTGTGATGTCGTGTTGTGAACTTTAACCCCCCCCCCCATTTCCTGTCTGCTAACTCAGAAAAATAAAATAAAATGGACAAAAACGCAAACCAAAGGAAGCTTCTTGCTATCGTTATTTTGCAGCGTAGACTGCCAGCCAGACGCAGACGTCGAAGCTAGGTACACAAAATAAACCAAGCGAGGACACAACTGGGAGAGTATCATAGTTTGGTCCATGAACTCCATAGTGCTTGGTACAATAAACTAACATGCAAGAACTACTAAATAGCGAATCTTTTATACAGCTTAATTCCGACGTTCGGAATTGATATTTAGCTAGTAATTATTGTTTCAGTACTCGTCCCATTACCCGGTACTGTCAAATCACGATGACGATTATAAAATGAAATCTAAGGAAATTAATCGCATCAGTAATTCATCTGACAGTTGCTTGGTAAACAGCGGACTGCTACATGGTAATTTAAACAACTTACGTGATTGGCCATTGCAGCGTGACGTCGGGCTGCGTTCCGGCAAAAGTTGATTCTGGTTCAACTTTCTTGCCACAGGCCGCTGCGTTTTCTTTTGGCACCCCATGGGGTCAACCACTGCCGCAGCCTAAACGCACTACCCCCATTCAAATGAATGAGAAGACTGCCGTTTTTTCCGCACAACCCTGCGGCAAGCTGATCTGGTGTGAATCCAGCCTTAGAGATCTATTCGGTTTCACTTGTAGCGTCATTGTGAACATTAAGAGTCTTCAATTGCTGTTTTATTGAGTAACCACTGAAAATGGCTGATAGTGATTAAACTTGATATCATGCGGTAAACAAAATTAAAACATTGCTGTTCACAATTTTAAAACTTTCAAATAGCAACATTTTTTTCTATTTGACATAGTGTAGCTATGTCAGACTGACAGTGCTCTCCACTCACTGTTCATTGGCTGGCTCATTCCAGGTGAACCCCCCTACCAAACCATTTAGGGCCAGGACTGACAGACTCATAAGAGAATATTCCTATCACTGTAAATTGCCTCACATTTTGTGTTCAATTGTACTTGTCACAGATGCATTTTAGTATCATAACATTAACAATAAAATTCTGAATCAATCAAATCACATCATTGTGTTAAGCAACTTTATTTATGTAAACATTCAACATCACACCAAGGAAAAATATGTTCCAAGTAGACCCATCGAAATACAATAATAATAATAACTAGACAATTCCTGCAGAAATTGTGAAGTGTGGTTGCCGCCAATGCAAAGTCGACTTTCTGCTGAACAGAGTGAACAGTGGTAGGTAGTTGCTATGATGTTTGAGGCAGTTGCTAGGGTGTTGCTAGGTGGTTCTATGGAGTTCTAGGTGGTTTCATAGAATTCTAGGAGGTTGCTAGGGTGGTGCTAGGTGGTTGCTATGGAGTTTCAGGTGGTTGCTATGGAGCTCCTGGTGGTTGCTAGGACATTGCTAGGTGGTTGCTAGGATGTTGCTAGATGGTTTCTATGGAGCTATAGGCGGTTGCTAGGGTGTTGCTAGGCAGTTGTTATGGTGTTCCATGTGGTTGCTAGGGTGTTGCTAGGTGGATACTATGGAGTTCTAGGTGGTTACTGTGGTGTTGCTAGGTGGTTGCTATGGAGTTATAGCCGGTTGCTAGGGTGTTGCTAGACATTTGCTATGGAGTTATAGGCGGTTGCTAGGGTGTTGCTTGGGTATTCTAGGTGGTTGCTAGGATGTTGCTAGGTAGTTGCTATGGAGTTATAGGCGGTTGCTAGGGTGTTGCTAGGCAGTTTTTATGGTGTTCCAGGTGGTTGCTATGGTGTTCCAGGTGGTTGCTAGGGTGTTGCTAGGTGGTTGCTATGGTGTTGCTAGGTGGTTGCTATGGAGTTATAGCCAGTTGCTAGGGTGTTGTTAGGCATTTGCTATGGAGTTATAGGCGGTTGCTAGGGTGTTGCTAGGGTATTCTAGGTGGTTGCTAGTGTGTTGTTAGGTGGTTGCTATGGAGTTCTAGGCGGTTGCTAGAGGGTTGCTAGGTGGTTGCTATGGAGTTCTAGGTGGTTGCTAGGGGGTTACTATAGTGTTCCAGGTGGTTGCTAGAGCTTTGTTAGGTGGTTGCTAGGGTGTTGCTAGGTCGTTGCTATGGAGTCACAGGCGGTTGCTAGGATGTTGCTAGGGGTTTGCTATGGAGTTCTAGGCGGTTGCTAGGTCTTTACTGAGTCCAATGACGCGACCCATAGTTCTCTATGACAAACGGTTCAAAAGTTATGAAATATCAAAGATCGGCCAATCAGGAAGGGGGGCAAGGCTGATCTCCACCAATGGACAAAGGACTCTCTACCATGTCCAATGAGGCATTGCGCAATTTGTGGGCAATTTTTCCCCATAGAGATGAATGGCAGAATGTTCAAATCTAGAGAGACCAGAGTACTGCTGCTAGAAGACAGAGCATTGTGACATCACAAGGTTGAGAAGACGAAGCATTGTGACATCACAAGGGTGAACATTCCGCCATTCATTCTCTATGGGAAAAATTCCCCAAAAAATGTAAAATTTCTCAAAAACCGTCCACCCAAACTTTCCACAAAGTAATAGCACACCATTCCCACATTCAAGCCGCTCAATTTGACATATTGCACGTGTATGTGGTGCGAAAACTCTGGGAGGAGTAGCGGTCCAAAAAATGGGTGGAAAGAAATAATAATAATAATATGTGGGATAATAGTAGTGTGATTGCCTAAGGCAACCACACTAATAATATGTGCGATAATAATAGTGTGATTGCCTAAGGCAACCGCACTAATAATATGTGGGATAATAGTAGTGTGATTGCCTAAGGCTGAAGCCACACTATACGTGGCGCCGGCCGCCTGTCGCCGCGCCGCGTCCCCACAGTCGGCTGTTTGTGGGCGTGTCACCTATTTTTGACAGACAGTTGTGTTCGTTAAATGTTGACCAGGTTTAATATCGTGTTTCATATTCATTGTCCTGTCTGAATAAAAATCATTTTGCAGTAACCTAGATCTGAAAGATGTTAGTCAGCTGCCTAGATAGGCTGTTTAATGTCTAGCTAGTGAGTAACAACCAACAACAAAAACATTGTCTGATGAATTAGCCAGATAATTCCTTCAAAGTTGTATCTGATTAGCTAGCTAGGTGGCTGGTAGAAACGAACAACTAGCAACTAATACATTAGGAAGATTTTGTTTGTTTGTTATTGTTTGTTGTTACTCACTATAGCTACACATTAGTTAGCCTAGCTAGGCAGCTTATTAACATTTTTCAGCGCTAGGTTACTGCAAAAAATGTTTATTCAGACTGGACAGTGATAGTAGCTAACGGCGATAACTAGGCTACATTGCAAGAGCCACCGACAATTTCAGAGACTTTTCTCCACGCTGCGTTCCTCTAATCAATGTCTCTGTAGGAGATTTTATTAAGTTGGGAAACCCGATACGGAAATTATGAGTTAGGTCCTCCATTGTGGAACGATAGAATGTGGAACTAAAATTAGAAAAAAATAGGGACAATTTACTTGACGGATCATTAGATCAAATCAGATTGGTTACCGCGACGCGGCGAGGGGGTCAAAGTTGAATTTTTGCCATCTCCACTGCGGCCATCTCCACTCGCCGGGGCCGCGTATAGTGTGGCTTCACCGTAAGGCAACCACACTAATAATAATAATATGTGGGATAATAATAGTGTGTTTGCCTAAGGCAACCACACTAATAATATGTGGGATAATAGTAGTGTGATTGCCTAAGGCAACCACACTAATAATATGTGCAATAATAATAGTGTGTTTGCCTAAGGCAACCACACTAATAATTATAAGTACTGAGTATTACTATAGCTTATATTATTTCAATAGTAGGTATAACGTTTGATGTTGTGAACCAAGCTTAAGCATGGCAGAAACCAAGAGTAAATAGGGCATTACCCCCGGGGCAAAACCGGGGGTAAAATACAACACAGACTTTCCAGACAGATGCATCGAGTTTCCTTGAATGACATATTTCAGGTAAACATGCAGAATTATCATCTCTTTGTCTCCAATGAACGCTGAGAGAGTTCAATAAATATTTCAGAAGTCTGTTTTCTGTTTATTTTTTTACCGATTTTTCTGGCTACTGTACTGTGTATGTATGTCAAGTAATCCTGATGTATGTAATGTAACCAGTCATTTAGTAACTAACAGACCGCATAGTTTCGATATAGCAGCTTGCTGGGATTTCAGACCCCCCCCCCCCCCGTCCGGGGTTGTTAGCCTGTTGTCAGTCAACTTTTAATTAACCAATTAATTGGATTTATTCAACTCAGACTGGATCTTTATCTGATGAATCTACATTTATTTAACTCAACTTTAACCTTAAGCAACGTGGTGAATTTAATTGTGGTGTAATCATAGCCAAGGTTGTTTGTATTAAAAATAATTTCAGAATTAAGCCAAACAGGAAAGCCATTTCCCTACTCTGCCCTATTTTCAAGAAACAACTGCTATTAGCTTTTGCTAATAGTATGTTAGTATGGAATGGAAATGGAATGTAAAATACTCATTTAAATTTACTGTGGTCTGATACGTGCTAGATAAAATTTCTCATGGGGTGATCATAATTGTAACATGTTGTCCCATCCCCATGCAACAGAAGATTACATACTGTAGAGTAAGGAAACCACATGTGTGCATGATTACACATTTTGATATGTGTACCACAATGTGTCACAATGTTTTTGCATTATTTTTCAATGTAATATCAATGTTTCATATGTCACTAATTATAGAATAGCGAGGATAATTAAAATGTGTCAATTTAACACTCCTCAGAGCCCCCCCCCCACACACAACAATATTAAATGATAACCACTAAACAGTGTGCTAGTGTGTAACAACACCGCAATGTGCATTTAGCATACTTGTTCATTTGGGCTAGCTAATAAGCTCTCAATGAGGTTTTTATTCCCACAGCCACAGCATCCCATGTTTTGAACAAATAGTAGTTTTGAACTAATAGCAGTAATAGTTAGCTAGCTAGTAGCTTTGATTTAAGCATCATGACTGGCATGCTGTTTTAACATTTATTCAACCCACTGTAGCTAGATACCTCTTTATCTTATACCCCTTTCACACAGATGACCCGCGAACAAAGGGCACCTACCTGACTAGTTAAGTTGTGTGCCACCTAACTAGTTAGACAGCTGAGTTTTAGGCCGATAGTTAGTGAACTAGCTGGCTTTTTACCACAGCTAATTTGGTTGTAAGGGCAGCTAGCCGGCAAAAATGGCAGTTAGCTAAATCAGTGGTGTAGGTTTTGTTTGAACATTGGGGGCACACATTAAGCGGGGGGGTCTGAGGGTCCTCCCCCAGGAAATTTTGAGCATCAAACACTTAATTTCCTGCATTCTGGTGAATTTTTATACACAGATTTGTGCCTTTTCTGCATCAATTTATGGTGGAAATGCTTCTTTCATGTTTTTATTGGGGGGGACAAATGCACATGTTCTAAATATTGAGGGGGACGTATCCCCTGCGCCCCCGAAATGTACGCCTATGAGCGAACTAATTTCTGTTAACAAGCTGAATCATATGGGTAGCTAGCTAGGGAAAATGGGCAGCTAGCTAAAATAAAGGGCTAGCTAGTTATGCTAAGTCAAATAACGAACGGCTTGCCATAAAATGACACCCTTCAAACTGTCCTGTTATGCATTATTCACTGACTTGTTGGTGAATATTGTATCACGTCACAGCATATTGTAGCGTGCCAACGAGTGGCTTAGTTGTACAGCACTGTACTCTCCGAAAGGCTCTTGTAAGCAGGCACTGTATGTACCAAGGGGCCCAGGTATTACAGTCCGAGAGGCTCTCGTTTTAAGCATGCACTGTATGTACGAAGGGGCCCAGGTGTTACACTCGATGTATGCACCGAGGGGCCTGGGGGCCTTAGTGGTCAACTCACGCTTTAAGCACCGAGGGGCCTCACACTGTAAGCACCCAGGGGCCCGGGGGCCCTAGTGGTCAACTCACACTGTAAGCACCCAGGGGCCTGGGGGCCCTAGTGGTCAGCTCACGCTTTAAGCACAGAGGGGCCTCGCATTGTAAGCGCTGGGGGCCCTAGTGGTCAGCTCATGCTTTAAGCGCGGAGGGGCCCAGGGACCCTCACACTTTTAGTCCCCAGGGCCCTAGGGGCCCTAGTGGTCAGCTCACTCTTTAAACACCAAGGGGTCTGGGGGCCCTCACATTGTAAGCACTAAGGGGTCTGGGGGGCCCTAGTGGTGAGCTCACATTTTAAACACCAAGGGGCCCGGGGGCCCTCACATTGTAAGCGCTGAGGGGATGGGGGGCCCAATTGGTTCTCATGCTATAAGCACCCAGGGGCCTAATGGTCAGCTTGCGCTGTGCGCGCTGAGGGCCCTGGCGTTTAACTTCCTTTGGAAGTCTTGGGCCACACACCGCACACTTGAGGCTTGGAGTCCCCCTGCAGTCCGAGGCCCCAGGGCACTGGCCCCACTGGCCCGGTCCATAATCCAGCCATGCTCAGAGGTGGCACCAATTGCATAGGTATAAGCAATCCGCTTATAAAATTACTATTATCTAAAATATCTAACCATGAATTTGGAATTTCAATTAATTGAAATTACAAGTATTAATAGTCAAATTTTAATTAAATAAAATACTTAACAGATAACCAGAATGAACCCGTGTATGTTTTGATGCAACATCAAAACAGACATGGATTTAATAATATAATTTATTAAATGAAAATACAAAAATGCAGAACATACATGAACTAATCTAACTGGGAAAGCTAATTAGGAGATGGTAGAGTTTGTATGAATGTGTGCGAGTGTGCGTGCATGCATATGCATCCTTTACCTGAACAAAGGAGAAAGAATTAATGGGGGGGAATTAATTAATTTAGCTAATGTAGTATAACTCTCAGTAGTGCTGAAGAGGGAAGCATAGCTTCAACTCATAAGCAATAGCTACATGCAACTAAGCTGGATATTCGCTCACTATCAATTATATTGATATTGTTGGATTGTTAGTTAAAGAATTAGAAGCAGTTTGAGTTAGCTCGTAGGACAGACTATGTGTGTGGTTGCACTATGTGTAGATGGCAAACCGATTCAGTCAATTACACAACGCATTCAAACGATCAAGAAAAAAAGACAAATAGAAACTCGCAGAATCACGTTAAATTCAGTCAAAACTGAGTGAAACTGTATTTGCCTGGAAAGTTCAGTAAGTCATCGTGAAGTCCCTCCAAGTGCATCGCTGCCTTCGGTGGTCACTTTTGGGTCCAAGAGAGACATGCTGTAATACTGGAGGAGAAACTTCAGGAGGTTACAGAAGTGATCCATGCAAGCTGGAGTCCTTTGCCGTTTGCAGGGCGATATTTCGTCTGAAGATGTCCCCTTTTATGGTTAAAAAAAAGTTTGTGCTGCTGCAGTTTCTTGTGAGTTCCACACTTGTCAAAGGCCAAAGTCGGCAGCCTCTATTTTTACAGTGGAGAGAAACTATCTATTTTGTTCCGATAAGTCTCTGTAGCGATTTAGGTGTTCTGCCAGCCCTGGAATTTAGGAGTTCCAGAGTTGTGAGAATTCTGAGGCTAGGCCTAGGGAAGCTCCTCAGTAAGCCTAAGGAAACTCCGTAGCATGCAATATAGAGAAAATAAAGAAACCTACAAAAAAAGGTATTGTTTCTAGAGCTCACAGCCACTGCAATATTACAATACCCCATACAGTTAGTATTTGCAGTGCCCATTTTTTCCCGGAACTTATTGCAAGGATTTTCAAGGACTGTGTGAGCCCTGATTTGCAGTCAAGGAAACATTGAATTGGTAAATTTTAGAACTGAAAATAGAGAGATGGGGAATCAGAAGTGAGAATCTATGGCTTATAGATTGATTTTAAGCCAGCAACATCAACAGTTCTGCTTTTATACACATACTGCCACCAAAATCACCTACGTTATGGGACTTTGTTATATTGGAGTGGGCAGGGCATAGGGTTTTGGGATACATCAGGAATTACATAACTTGTCCAGAGACACCCACCCACAAACACACAAATCCGCACACACACTTACACACACACATATATTTTCAATTGGTTGTAATCTTTCAATGCAATCCAGCAAGAGTGTTTTGGGCAAACTAGACCCATTTATGGCTGCTGACAAAAATGGGAATGGCACCATCTTCTGGACACTTTTGGTAACATCTGTATTTTCACACAAGCAGTGCTGAAATGCACAGTACAACCACATGAAACAGATTGCTATGAAGTATGCTGTATCCTGAAAGTAAACAATGTTGGCTCAGTGAGGATTGGATAAAACGTTTATGTTTTGAATCCAGTGGTTTTCACCAGTTAACACCCTTGTTTTAATGTCCAGCTTTCTGAATGCTGAACATTAAGTGTATCAACAGTTAAAATTAATCACTTTTTTCTGCTTTTTTTCAATTAAGGCACGGTGGTGCCGTGGGTGGCACTGTCACCTCACAACAAGAAGGTCCTGGGGCCTTTCTGTGTGCACTTTGCATGCTGTCCCCATGTTCGTGTGGTCTTCCTCTGGGTACTCCGGTTTCCTCCCACAATGGTGTGAGTGTGTGAGTGAATGATGTGTGTGCCCTGCGATAGATGGGCAACCTGTCCAGGGTATATTCCTGCCTCTCGCTCAATGTACGCTGTGATAGGCTCCAGCAAAATCAGAGTTCAAAAACCAAAAGACGGTCAAATTATTGCAAAAAGTCAGCGATGAAAATGTAAAAATGCCAGATGAGCTGTAAGAAAAAGATGCGAGACCCTAGGGACACCAAACACACAAAAAACAGCAGGCCCAGATGCAAGGTTCAGATCCCTCTGGCACCTGCAGATACCAACCCCCAAAACTTGAGTAAAGAAAAGTGTTTGAAGAGGGCTGGGGGTATTATTGAGAGAGAGGGGGGGTGACATGGCTGATTGGCTGAGATGTGGAAGGACAGAGGTGTGATAGCAGGGTCAGGCAGGGACTGTCTTATCTGAAAGCTGGCAAATTCATGTATTAAGATTGCTTTATATGGTTTTAAGCAGTGCTAAACACTATGAAATTATTATCAAAAGCGTCCTGGTTTTAAGCCCATCATAAGGACACCAAACATGGAGATAATTCAGCCAGCTATGGCATATATCTTCAAAAAATGGAAGTTTACACCTATTTGTAATGAAAGGGTGAAATTTGAGGACAAATAATTGTCAAAGACAGCCAGTTGTACTCTTCATCTTCTGGTAAAATATTTTCCATGTAACAAAAACAATTGTACCATGTTTTTTTCCACTCTTGCCTGGGATACCCTGAAAACATAGATTCCAATGATCGGGCCTCATAACCCTTATGTATACAGACATCAACAGGGGCGGTTTTAGTAATTTGGAGGCCCCAGGCAAAGACCAATGTGAGGCCCTTCTCCATTTTACTTAACGCAATCATAGCTAGTGAACAAAAACTATTTGGAGGCAGCTCTTTTCAGTTAACAAAGCCACAGAACTAAAGGACAGACCCAAATGAGAATTCTAACTGAAGAACTTCAAATGACCTTCAGTCAGTTAGAAGACAATATGGGAAGAAAAAGATTATAAGTATATAATCTTTAATTCTTTCGAGACAAAAGTATAGTACATGCTTTTTGATAAAGCATTTGAACATCCACTATTCTCTAGGGGTGAAAGTCCCAGTCCGAGCGGGTGTCTGGTTTGTGGTTGCCTGCTGCTGTCTGTCTGTGTCGCCTCTGACACTTTCCTCCCACACTGTAGCTGGTTCACTGCAACCAGCAGAGGCAGTAACGCTAGAAGTTGTAGTAGGTGCGGTGGGTGCACAACAGGCTGAGGCACCAGTAAGGCTGCTAACGTTAGCTAGCTCAGCTTCTTCAAGTAACATTACACAGGTTTTAACATCAGCTAGAGTGAGAGTTCCTATTATCAACCAACTTTGTTCGACAGACAGGAAAACGTAAACTGATTTGCAACTATATATGAAAAAATAGGCGAAATATCGGTAACCTGTACATAGCTATGTCGTTAACCTCCGGTAGTTCTTTTTTTAAAGTACTTTCGCAATTTTTTTATGTACCGGCAAATTATTCAGAGGTGGTATAGCGCTAGATTTTGGTGGCTAAGGGGACGTGTATCGACCACCCCATATAAATGAATGGAACTTGACATAAATTTGCTAGCATACTGTATAAGTGTCCTGTCTTGCGTGTTTGAGGTTAATATGAGAAAGGGTGGTCGCTGTCAGCATGTCTAGGAATCCGTACACATTAAGTGGTGTAACCCAAGTCGCAGGATGCAAAATAACCGTAAGGAAAGCAGTTTGAAATTATGAGGCAACGTCTGCGCCATTGGATCGCGATGAGATTAAGCCAAGCAACACGCTCGGAATTAAGTTGATAGTAGTAAATAAGGCTGTATTACTACATCAAAATCTAACTAAATGTATATGTATGAAGTTGTTTTTTTTACATTTAGACAATTATGTGTATTTTTACAAGACTTACATTTAAATAGATAACAATGTCCAGTTCTCTCTAATAAATACGAAGTGAATACACTAGCGGTTAGGGTGGTCGATAATAGGTGCTCTCATTCTACTTGTTGCCCCCCCGTCGTGGAGTCTCTGATTGTTTTATTAAAGAATTTCATCAGTTTAGGCAAACTTTCTTTAAACTGGGCATCTTCCTTCTTCTTCTTTTTCTTCTGAAATCCACTTTGAAAACACTTTATGGTAACAAGATCGTGACTCTCTGTCTCTGATGGCAACTCGAATTTCTATGTCATTGATTAGGCACAAATGCAGGAAGGTCAAGGTGGAGTAGTCCATTAAATGTAAAATGTGGGTGATAATAAATATTGGCAAATACAGATATTTAATTGGATAGGCCCACATTTACATGTAGACAGATTCATTTTTATCTATTACAGATTATCATTCGTTTGGAGTGACATGAAAAGAAAAATGTTTTATGAATAAATAAAAAAAGAAACACAAATTCAGGAGGCCCCTTCGGCGGACGAGGCCAATTGCCGACTTATGACCTATGGTAAAACCGCCTATGGACATCAAGAGTTTCACTCAGTAATTTCAATGAACTATTATAGATTGCATTAAAACATGGATCATGAATATGGATCTTTGTGTAGCATGCAGCCACGCAGGGTCTCTGACCCCCAATAGGGTATACAGTCTTCAAGTGATAAAGACAGCTCTCCAGGACACCTCAGACTTATTTACATTTAAACAATTTTCAGCGTGCCCCTAATTGCCCAAAGACATTCCTTTCCATGCCTGTGAGGGGAAAGAAGAGAGACACATTTATATGGTCTCAAAGCAAGTTATATTGCCAGGTCAAGTTATATTGTCTTGTTTCTCAAAGGATCTCAGACAATAAAAACTGATTAATTATATAAACCAAGAGAAACATTAGCTTCATCTCAATAGGCAGTTATGAGTTCTGCATTTCCTTGAGACCTTGGATCTGTGGACGAGCACATCAAAATACTGAAATATGTACTAAAACAATATAGACAAATTACATTTCAAATAATAAATCAAAGTAATAACCTATAGCAACTACTTATCTACTAGCTATGTAAAAAATGTACTCGATGTCTTGGCATTTAATGGGCGCACTTCTATGAAAATTTTATTAAACTACTTATTTGTTCAATTATATTTGAAACAGAGGTACTCAAGTGGTTTTATTCCAAATGACCTCTTTCATAGAGAAAAAAAATCTTAAACATACCTGTGAAAATGTACATTGAAAATAGAGCAGACTGGAGGCTATTTCAAATGAAGTGGATCTTGTCAGACCATTTATTTCAAACATGTCAAATGCATTTTTTTGGCTAATGAAGTTTGCATACCTTGAAACCTATACCTATTCTGGATGACTCTAATTCATCTACAGTCTTATGTTGACTGAACTGAAAATTCCTTGGAACCTCAGGGTTGAAATTGGTCATAGACCTTCAGTGGAACTGAGTTTATTACCTGAATCATCTCTGTTAGTTATTTAATTTAATTACCAGTTTTACACCTGTTTTATTTGTGTGAACAATTTAAACAAGCACAAAACCATCCAGACCCACGGCGCACCTGTACAAAGTGTCAGGAGTAAAACTTGGCTAACTATATGGCTAGCTATGACATGTCCTCACGTCACGTTATTTGTTGTCCTCCTTGTGTCCATACATCTGTATCGGTGGTACACGCTAACTAGGTTAACTAAAGTAGGCGAAACGCTAACATGTTAGGGTTAGCTAAAGTAACGTTAGGCAATAAAGCTGTGCTTAAAAATCTTGTGCCGTTGGAAGTGCGTCCTACTAAGCGCCCATGAGTGAGTGAGTGACCACTTGTGCATGCGTCCTAATAAACGTCCATGAGTGAATGAGTGACCATCTGCGCATGCGTCCTACTAAAGCGTTCCACTAAACGTCCATGAGTGACCCTCTATGGAGTGACCACAGAAATTGCTCACAAAAAGTTGAATAATTCAAAAAGTTTGGAATATTTCAAAAATCTGAATACAAGCAACAATGTCTGCAACTAGCTGGTCATTTTGGTGTAAAAAGTTTGAATGTAGTACTAGTTAGAGCTAGAAAAATTGGCCGGAAAGTGCAGATAATAACTAGAAAGGTTACAATTCCTAAAGGAATTGTGTGGGCTTGCTTACCGATGGGTATGAGCAATATGTAAATTACTGGTAACAATATAAATGTGGTGGACTGTGAATGATATAATTTGTAATGCAGGGGATACTGTATGTTATACAAATAGGCACACTGAGCTGTTATTAGTTGGTACAGGGAGGCTTACCCCAGGTATGTATTGCCTACTTAAGTGTTTGGATTATAGAAAGACCACCACCTTGGGCCTCCATAGAAAAGTATCTAAGAGACAGATAAAAGCATAAGGTCACATTCCATCGTACAAAGTATCTTATAACTGTCACTAGATTTTTAATGGTTCCCCTGTGTCAGGGAAGGGGGGGGGGGTATGCTCCCTGGTAGAGAGTAGTAAGGGGGGTCTCTTGGTGGTGGGGAAAGTGTTGCTGTCCAGACCTTATTTGGGAATACAAGTGTGTAAAGCGGTAGGCTAGCTCAGAAGTGCATTTAAGGGAAGTCCAAAGAAACATTCAGGGAGAATCTGCTTAACAGTTCTCCTGGTACCATCGACGGAGGAGGATCTGCTTAACAGTTCTCCTGGTACCATGTCTTTTCTCTTATATAACAGCTGTCTTTATTTGTGTTGCTTTGCAAAATACCATGTTTACTTTTATCTGTCTGTCTTAGGTTAATGTCAACAGTCAGTGCATCTAACATGCAGTAGTTTGCATATACGCTGACCCAAGTGTGCATCCCTGCGAGGACCAGTCTATGTATTGGCCTTATATATGGTTTAGGTGTAAGACCGTAATACAGGTTACTCACTGGGCATATTGATAGGTTCAATAGCCGGAAGTGCAGCTGCTCCAGGATAGCTGTTCGTATCAGTGTCCAGATTGGTCCTAGTGTTATTTCATATAAATAATAGAGGGGTCATAGTCTGGGATATTTAGATTTCATAGTTTTAGAGTCTCACTGACCAGATGGAGTATCCTTAGTTAGGTCTCCCTGGGATAGGTTAGATTCGTTACGTGGACAAACATCATTTTTCAGGATAAAGTCGCTTCTTCATGGCACAAAAACATTATTTGCAAGATTCACAGATGAGTAGCACCTTTACCTGCCAGGATAGAAGGTCTTAATGTCAGTGAACAACTAGATGAATCCCTGGCAGATAGTCTCTCTCTCCGGGGTACAAGTCTTGCCACCCACTATTTCAGCGCACCCCAGTCAATACACATATTCGCACACACATCCACATTACTTGTTTATGGAGTCAGATAAACTTGGTTTTCTTTCTTGCAAACATCTCTAAATAACAGACATGGGTCAAATATGTATTTGTTTTGGATTCTGTAACAAGTGTTGCAGTCCATCTCTTCACAAACCACACACCTCTGTTCTCGGATGCACACAGGTTTTTATTGTGGTCGGTTTACTGCCGTACATACACAAACAAAAACTAAAACAAACCAAAACAGACACAATAAGGAAGTATTTAGCGTCGCTCCCACGTGCATCTCATTCCAGCACCCCGGTCTCACTGCAGGCAGAGCATAAACAATTAGCAATTAATTGTGATAGCACACACTTGGGTTGCAGTGTTGGCTAAACCGCTCCCTCTCCGCCTGCAGATGGCGCCCTAACCACACCACCCCTCCACATACCCCCACCGCCCGACTTAGGCCGGGGAGCTGTCCGGCCGCCAGCTAACCCCCCCCCCCCCCAACGAGTGATCCGCGCATTGGTATCTTTCATGCGGTGGAGCCACTGAAGGGTGGTCCAAATAGAGGGACAAAGGGCATCCCAGGAGATAATAGCGGAGAGCGCTGACCACCCACTTGATGGCCAGACCGTCCTTCCCTTCTGTGCTGTATTTCACCTCCTGCTGTGACAGCTTCCGGCTAATGTAGGCAGAGGCAGAGGCATAAAAAAACACTGCAACATTCTGAATGGTAGCCATGGTGTTCCTGATGAGGGGGATGTCAGAACATCCATGGACTACCACAAGGTTGAGTGCGTGGCTTCGGTAACGTGTGAATAGTGCCCGCGGTTGAAGCTCTCTATTGCGTTGTTGTACTCCACTCACATGCCCACTCATTGTGCTGGCTCCATCATAGCCCTGCCCCCTGAGCAGTGGTGGACAAAGTACACAACTCCATTGCTTGAGTCAAAGTACAGAGACCCCTGGTCAAATATAACTCCATTACAAGTGAAAGTTGTTCAGTCAAATTTTTACTTGAGTTAAAGTACTGGAGTACTTGCTTTTAAAAATACTTAAGTATTCAAAAGTACATTTTATTTTTAATGCCAACGCACTGTTGTATTCTTTCTACGATGCATTTACAGAAGCTCATTTACAGATGCATTTTTACTGTTATTAGATAGTAACACATAATAGACAGGGGTTAAATGGATATTTGTGAGGTGGGTGGACCCTGAGATCCGGTGGGAGGTGGGTGAAAAAAGGTACAAACCAATGAATGTCTCAGCTCAAAATAGTCTAATCTTTAATGTATTGTGCATATAATTGTAATTAAGGAAAACAATGTTTTTAATAGAATGTGTACTATTGATGCAAGCTTTTACATAATATATTTCAAGTTTATTGAGTGTCATTAATGCTAAGAATTTTTTTTACCCACGAAAATAATCGGTCATCCTCCTCTTGTCCTCACTTTTTCCTCCTTTATCCATCTTTCTTAAACTAGTGAGGCGCAAAACTTTCCTTTAAACTAATCATTGATCTCAAACTGTTTTAATTAATTTTCAGGGATTAACAAGCATGCAAACATCTAATCAAATGGAAAGGGACACAGCTTCTTCGCATTGTGTTAGGGAGATCAAATGATAAATGCGATTTAGAAAAATCTGTTTTAATTGCTAAGCAGTGGTGGAATCTTCCCTGATTTTCCTTGATACAATGAATCCACAAATAGGCTACTCAGTACTATCATATATAGCCAGCTCTCCCCAAATAGGCAGTTTTAGCGAGTAGCCTAGGCCGTATAGCCTACATTTATTTTCATTTGCAGTACGAAATTGCGCACGTTTTTTAATCAACATTACTTGCGGATACACTTCTTTCTCTGCACTCGTATTCATGGCAAATATCTGCAATGCGTAGGCTAAATTGTAAACAGAACTGAAGTGCAGGTTTTGTTTTTGCTGGTTATTCTAAGAGCTAACATAGTAGATTACAGATTTTTAAAATTTTGCGCCTCACCAATTTTCAACTCACCAGTCGCCGCTGAATAAAACGTATTAGCGTAATGGAAATATTAATCCAAAGCTAGCTGCTGACCAGCAACCTGCTGATTTTGCTTAAGCAATCAAAGTTGCCGTTAATAATAGCGTTCGTGGGGGCTGTTTATTCACCTCTCTTTAAAATGTTGCATAGATGAAATTACATGTTAATGAAACTACCTACTTAGGGGCCTACTACGATCTTTGGACGATGTATACCGTGAGATAGGTAGTTACGTAGAACCAGAGATAAGACCTAACATTGTCGACAATAACGTGCATGCGGCTACAGATAGGATTAATGATGATGATGGTGACAGGCCCGAAAATGGTGGGGGTCTTAACGATACAGAGATGCAGGTGATACGCAGACCACGTTTCAACAATACAGAAATTAGGTTACGGTTTAACTTTGCATCTTTGTACGATGTGGACAACTACGCAGAGTTTTATGTTCATGTTTTAAACACTCTAGAACATTTAATTAATAAAGTTCACAAGCTGGCGAGCCCCGATGATGTTGTACAGTTAGAGTTGCGGGGTGATTCTCTGTCTGAGGGTGTAACTGTGCATTTAACCGGGGATGAAATTGATTTGGATGTTTTTTTAAGCATGATTGAAAATCTGGTTCAGAGCAATTTTGAGGTTCCGTCTGATGATACTTTGGAGCTGGTGGTCCACATTATTAAAAATCCTACTAGTGGTGTTGGAGACTGCCGAAAATTGTCAACGTGTCTCAAAAATCAAATAATTTGCAAGAAATTACGCCATTTAATTGTCAGTTACAATAGGGGCAATAACCTCTGTTTTGCCATTTGTTTAGCACATCTTTTAAATCTGGCATTTACAGCGTGCAAGGCTGAGAGAGAGGCTGAACATTTACAGCAGTCTGCAGGTTTGAGTGTCCAGCATAAGGTCAGTTTTTCGGATATTGAAATGTTTGAGAGGCTGTTAAATGTCAAGATAGTTGTATGGAGCCATGGCGCAGCTAATGGTGTCTTTACAAAGTTACAAATGTCCTCCAGACCACACCCCAAGACATTGTTTCTTTACCTCGACGGTGACCACTATTATGGCATAAAGTCATTGAAAGGCTTCTAGGGCAGTGCATATGTTTGTGACTATTGCTATACACCTTTCAGCTCAAAGAGTAACCATAGCTGTCAGTACCACTGCAACATGTGTTACAACGCCAAATGTTTTATGAACAACTCAAGATCAATACAGTGTAAGGATTGTTTGTGCATCTGTCGGTCAGAGTTTCACTACAAAGAACATAAAGTTGTGAAACCACAGGGTGCCAGTGGCAAAATGCTCAGCTCATGCGATACTACCAAGTTTTTTCCCAAATGTTGTACAAAGTATGTTGGCAGCAGCAGCGACGGGGCCCCTAAACCACACAGTTGTAGTCCACAGCCTTGCAATTGCCTTGCGTTGACTCCTGAGAGTAGCCATGAGTGCTTCATACAAGGTGTGAAACCTGAAAGCCCCACCCAGCATTACGTTTTTTATGATTTTGAATGTCAGCAAGACCAAGGCCAACATATAGCAAATTTCATGTGCTGTATTGATTTTAACGGCGAGTGTTGGGTGGCGTCTGGCCATAAATACATAGAGGCACGCAATTTAAAGGGGTACGACGGCTACCTGCTGATGCAGTATTCAATTAACCAAGGAGTAACACCGCATCTAATTGTACAGGGCAGTAAACTCATGTGCATTTTTGACAAGGCTTTTGACCAGAGGTATATTGACTCCCTTTGTTTTCTAACAATGAAGCTGAGTGCCATGCCGGCTGCTCTAGGTTTTGAAAATTCTAAAAAAGGCTACTTTCCCCATTTTTGAAATTCAATCGGTAACCAGAATTACATTGTCCCGTACCCAACACCCTCGTACTATGGGGTTGATACAATGATGGAAAAGGAGAGGGATGAATTTATGCAGTGGTATAATAATGTGTCTGGAGGGGTGCTTAAGGTTCCGTACCAAGGTTCTTGGGAGCACAAGCCTAGACCTTTTCCAGTGCATAATTATAGCCTCGGTATGTATGAAGCAGTACTGCACGAGTTTCCTACCAAAAGACACCATTTCTGTAACATCGCCCGATAACTACATTCAACAGCAAAAGTCATTTTCCACACAGGGTATTCAGTGGTTAGAATATATGGGTCACCGTGACAATGTATTCATTCAGCATGCTCTGAACCGGGATGAGGTTAAGATGGGTGCTTATTATCTAGATGGGTATTCAGAGTCAGAAGGGGTGCGTACAGTGTATGAAATGGCCAGCTGTTTTTTTCACAGGTGTCCGGAATACTTCAAACCAAACACCGTTAACCCTTTGACAAAAATGGATTTTGGTGCAATGTATAACAAATTTCAATAAAATGTTGATACTCTGCGTAACACCTACAATCTGCATGTGCTTGTAATGTGGGAGCACGAATGGTAAGACTTAAGCAGGAGAGCGCAGAGGTACAGACGTTCCTACAATATCTTGATTATCCGGAACATCTGGAACCGCGTGATGCACTGCTTGGCGGGCGAACTAATGCCTTAAACCTTCATTACAAAGCTCAAGAAGGTGAGCAAATACATTATTTTGATTTCACCAGTCTATACCCTTTTGTGAACAAGACTAAGGTTTACCCTACAGGTCACCCCACCATCATCTTCCGTGACTTTGATTAAATCGAAGACTATTTTGGTCTGGTCAAAGCCAGGATGCACCCCCCTAGACAGCTTTACCTACCAGTGTTACCATACAGGGTTTTGGGGAAATTAATGTTTCCACTTTGCAGGACTTGTGCGGAATCTGAGCATCAAGGTCGGTGTGAACATTCTGATGAGTTGTGTTCTCTCACAGGTGTGTGGTGTATCGTTGAATTGGCTAAGGCTGTTGAGAAAGGCTACATAATTGACCAAATCTTTGAAGTTTGACATTTTCCAGAAAGGTCTGCTTCTCTCTTTAGTGACTACATTAAGACGCATTTAAAGGGGAAACAAGAAGCTTCTGGGTACCCCTCTTGGGTGTCTAATGACACTGACCAGGCGGAATATGTCCAAAGTTACTGGGAGAAGGAGGACATCTGCTTAGATCCAAACAATATTTCGGTCAACAAAGCCAAAAGACAGATATCAAAACTGTTTTTAAATAGTCTTTGGGGTAAATTGGACAGAGAACCAATCAGCCAAACACAACCTTGATCTGGGATCCCAAACAGTTCCTGCAATACAAAAAAAATACAAAAAAAATTTAAATTGTAGTGTACAACAAAAGGGTCCTGCTCCCTGATATCACAACCTTACCATATGGCTTCCAAATCAGTGTTTGGGGATGAGGGTTTTGACAGCCGTCAACACCCATTTTCATGCATCATCCTAGGACCATCAAACTGTGGTAAAAGTGTCTTTGTGAACATGTTGTTGGAAAACGCATCTCATGTTTTGTCCACAGTACCACAGAATATTGTCTGGTTTTATTTATGCTGGCAACCAATGTATGATGAACTGCTTTGTAAAATAAAGAATTTACAATTTGTAGAAGGACTTCCTGAATCTTTTACCGATGAAGCGTTGCTTCCTTTACACAAAATCAATTTGATCATCGTTGATGACCTAATGGAAGCAGCCAGTGAGAGCTCAGAGGTGGAAAAAGCTTTTACCAAGTATACGCACCACATAAATTTGAGCATTATATATTTAGTACAACATTTTTTTTCAGGGTAAAAAGAGTCGCACAATAAATCTTAATGCAAACTATATTGTTCTGTTCAAAAATCCTCAAGATAAAATCCAAGTTAATGTTTTAGCACAGCAAATGTATCCTAGACATCCAAAGTTTTGCCTTGAATCTTTTGAAGATGCGACCGGAAACCCTTTAGTGGACTTAAAAGCTCAGACACCAGAATAGTTTCGCCTCAGAAGTGGTTTGTGCCCTCCAGAGTGGCCTGTGGCTTATGTGCTAAAGAAAAAGTAATATGTTTCCATAATACGTGTTTTCGGCAGGTATTAAATGGTACTGGCCGCTTTTAAAAGCTCTATTTGAAGGCAATGCACAGCAAAGACGTGCCATTTTACAGTCAGCTTCTCCGGAACTCATGAACACTATTTGTGGAACAGCTCAACGTTTTACGCGGTAATATACCCCTAACGGATACTCAGCTGAAAAAATTAAGGAAACAACGGTCGGGGATTAAACCACTTGCTAACAAAAAAAAACTCAATCAAAAAGAAGAAGAAAGTCATTAATCAAAAGGGGGGATTCCTTATACCTCTGCTGAGTGTTGCAATACCCTTTCTAACAAGTTTGATAACATCAACGTCAAAGAATCTCACTTATACACCAGAGCCAATTCACCAAACTGTTGAAAATGAATTGGATCAAACCATACGCAACATCTTAGCAAGGACTGATGTAGGTCCTCATGAGAAGGCAAAGCTGTACACGGCTATTTTACAAAGATTCATAGCTCTTGTCAAGCAAGGTGAAAAAGAAACAAATCAATTAACATTATCATTTCCCTCTGATGGGGGTTCAGAATCAGAAGCCAAAGATGGTCAAACACCCTCTAGCGGTGTTACCAATACTGAAGATACCACACTGGTTCAAGATGTTATACAAAGTGTTCCATCTAGAAGCAAAAAAATGCCACCTACGTCTTAGACAAAATGTCTAAAATGTTGCAACTTGGAACGACAAAGGAGAGTTTGTTTTCAAGGGTAACGCTGTAAGCGGTTCGCATATGTTTGATCTAATAAAGAACATTACAGCGCCTCACAAGGTTGCTGATGATAGAAGACCCCTGAGGTGGAAAACATTTATTGAGGCTTTAGCTACAATATGCCTCTTTCTGTCAAACCTAATCATGGTGTACGCCGCACGATAAGCTCGCACAAAAAATTACCAAAGGCCTCCATAGCAAGCAGGATGCCGTTGAAAGCTCAATAAAGAAGACACAGTCTAGAAGCCTATGAAATCCCAGAGCCTGTTTTTTCATCTCCAGTTTTAGATTGTTCAACATGGTTAGATTTTTAACATGTCTGGTATAAATGACATGCTGTGACAAAAAATGTAATTTTGATTAATGTTTATTTGTTTTAATAAAATGACATTAAATTTTACTTTGGATCTTTTGTCTCTTTCCTTACAAGCATGACATTTTTTAAAGGTTTCAAAAGAGTTTACAGTCTGTATATATGATATACACTCACATGCTGATCCTTCAAATGTCTACCAGTAGCGAGGATCAGGCTATAATACTCTCGAATAGCGCTACTGTTTTAATAATCAGGTTGAAATGGCTTGGCCGGAAACTGCTGCCCGTCGACATACATTGCCACAAACTCTGCATTATAGTGTTGGAAATTAAACAGATTCTTGTTGTAATCCCCTGTAAAGGCATCGTTATCAACCAAACCTATAATGACCGTTTTCGGTAGCTGCAAAAACAAATTCTCCTGATTACAAACTCGACTACCTGCGGCTAATGAGAAAGTCTTCATGCTAACCCGATCAATATAATATTTTATATTAGTGGTCAATAGCGCCTGCGCATGTCCGAGCTTCACAGCGGGGGAGACGCTGACCTTTTTTTACAAATAGTGATGCCGACACTATTTTAAGCTTGTAGTGATTGACGTCTGCGGTCATTAGACAGAACTCATCCTTACCCCAAACCATTTTAATTTTCATATCAACACCATTTATCAGCAACTTCTCCTGAAAAAACATGTCCGCGTGTATGTGTCCGAGCATTTCAAAAGTTTTGCTCTCTGCTGTATATAAGGCTCTGTTTTTCAGACCCTTGTTGTTTCCCCCCGGGTTTGTATCCTCCATATGTCCGCTGGTGTCTTTATAAAAGAGGCCGGCTGTGAACTAGTTAGACAGTGTCTCATTCCCATAATTCACTAGACATTCCATAACAGCTCGGTAGGGGTAAGTATTGCTAGACTGACTCACCAGTCGGTCCCCCAGTGAAACATCCACTTGGGAAAAAATGGTCGCTAGGGGGTAATTAATAAGCCCAACATTGTCAGCTTGCGCGAGGTTACTACCATCCGCGTGGGTGATCTTACAGCAAAGGTATAAAAGTGTATTGTTCAAGTCAATGTAATCTTCACCATTACCAGCAATAAAGAACTCTAGAGGTCCTGTGTCTGAAATGACTGACAGTGGGGGCACCTCTACATAGATGTTCTTCTCAATGCTTGTTTGTGTATACGGAACTGCAAAAAGATCCAGTTCCGACTTCATGCATTCCTCTCAATTGTTGTGTATGTAGGCCGTTTTTAAAAAATATACTCTTCTTTGTAACCTTCTTCTTTGCGTGGTTTTTCACCTTCCTCTTGTTTTCACTGTATTTCGGCTAAGCCAACCTCCCACTTCCCGCACAGTTCAATAGGTCTGGCAAACTTGGTTGTATAGCTTGAAATTTTGTTGTCAGGGTAAATAATCATAGATGCATTACTCGAGAGAGTAACGCAGAAACCTGTATCCTCGGTTAACTATGGTTACCTAATGCGTTTGTAGGGTCATATAAGCTTTTCGACTCACTTATGGCCTATATGGCCTAGATGTCAACCACATGGCTTGCCGGTATCCAACTGTTGAACTTTTCAGGCCAGCCGACCCATTTGACTAAAACCAGCCTTTTACCCTTCTGCTTCTTTTCCGCTACTATCTTTTCAACCTTAAACGTTTTGTCTTTTCTCACAATAACCTTTTGTAATTCCTCCTCATAAAATGTACCTTCGATGTTTTCATCATCATAATCCTTCAACCTGTATACAGGGGGTATTCTGTGGACCCTTTCAGCAACTGTGAAATATTCATCTGTATACGTTTGCTCATAGCCTTTTGCAAACTTTCTACGCACTTTGGAAACGCGGACTGTACCACCCTCCTCAAACTTAAACTTTAGCTTTTTGGAAAGAAACCGTACATGTTTTTAAACACTTTTAAAGCGTTAGTATCATTTACTTCAACAGGCTTCATTTTAATCGTACTGTGGTAGCTGTTATTGTACGACCGAACCAAATCTTGTACAACATCTATGCACCGTCTAGTATTGTGCGCTGTGAAGTAACGCCACATTCTCGTTTTTAAGGTCCTATTAAAACATTCAACCACAGAAGCTTTCACATCATTACCTGTGGCAAAATGCGTTATGTTGTGTTGTTTCAGCAGCGGTTGGAATACTTTGTTGAAAAATTCTGTACCTTTGTCAGTTTGTAATTTTTTAGACCTGCACCCCTGTGCAAGAATATCTTGGAAGGCCCGACTCACCTCAGTACCTCTCTTGTTCTTTAGAACACAAACCCAAGCAAACCTTAAACAATATATCTATACATGTTATCATAAATTTCATATTGTTGCTATGTTCAGATAAACTTGACATGTCTACTAAATCGGCCTGCCATTACGAATCAATGTTGCTCACAAAAACCCTGTTTCTTTTGAAATTAAGTCTGATGGGTTTGTGTAAAGTGTAGACATCTTCCCCAGACAACCAATCTATAACTTACTTGTTAGACAACCTATGTCTTGCTGTTTCCAGCAAACCCATTTGCAGCCATTCTTTCCTGCCATAAGAACCAGGGTTTTCTGATGAATAATAAACAGACTTCAGACGCTTCTCTGCATCCATCCTTACAGCTAATGCAATAATGACACAAAATACAAAAATCCAAAGCATTTATTATTAATATTATTATTATTATTATTATTTAAAAAATAAAAAAGCCACAAAATACATATACATATTACTACACCAGTCCATCGCAGGGTGAACAGAATCCTCTACCATTCTGCAAAGTTTTGTATAAACCGACCAGTCGGTTATAGGGGCTGCCATAGACTTCCATGGCAGAAAGCATTTGAAGCATTTTTCAAAAAAGTCTAATTTGCGGAAGATCTCATGGGTGGAGCTTATCGGTTCTTATGGGAAACTTGTTACCCTTGATGAGTTGCACATATGTCCAAAATTTCATGACTGTAGCTCAAATGGGGCAGGAGATACGCTTGTTCAAAATTATCCAAAAAAAAAAAACACCTTTTTGCTCATAATAGCGCCACCTTATGGCCAATAGGCTTCATATTTGCTCCCTGTCCATTTGGAGTGCCCCTATACCAATGTGCCAAGTTTTGAAAAAATCGGCATAGTGGTTATGACTAAACAGAAAATGAGCTCTCTAGCGCCACCATTTTGTTTTATCGGGCCAAAAATGGAAGGTTAGCCTCCACTTATGTGTGCTGAAATGCCTACAAAGTTTCGTGGCGTTAAGTCAATCCATTCAAAATTTACACATCTTTATGTTACAAGCCACGCCCTCCTCAATATTCATTGGCTCATAGGGCCATATAATTAGCTTTAGCAAAATTCTATGATAAAGTTTTGGTCAGCACTGTCTGTAGATGATAAGTACCGAATTTGGTGGTGAACGGATCAGCACTCTAGGACTAGTTCGCAAAAGTAAGTTTATCAAAAAATTCAAAATGGTGGAAAATCCAATAAGGGGCAAATAACGGCAATGGATCCATTGGAACCTGAATGACCCAAGGATTCAGGGGAAACAACCCCACAACTCTAGGACAAACGGTTCAAAAGTTATAAGCAAAAATGTACCTTGAAGTTTGGCCTGTTGGTGGCGCTACAGAGATGGATGGATTGACCCCAAATTCGATGCCTGGATACATTGGACTGTCCTTTATCAATGTGCCAAATTTAATAAAAAACCACTAATGGGTTCTATGAGCTGCCATAGACTCCCATTGCGGAAAGTATAATAATAATACTAACAATTACAATAGGTGCCCTGCACCTTCGGTGCTTGGCCCCTAATAATGTATAAATAGCAATCAAAACAGCAACAAAATAATTTTTTAAAAGTAAAGGTTTTATTTTAAAAGCTCACGTTAATCACCAAAAAGATAAAAGACACAGTCATAACATTCTATACAGTCTACAACTTCATAATATGCACGTCCTAAATGTAACTAGGCATTGTTTAACATTTCAAAACTGTTTTTGTTGAAACACGAGTTTTAAATCTTTCAAGAGCAGCCTCTTCATCTTCTTCAGATATGGTCGGTATTGCTTTGTGTACCGTTTCCTCAAACCGCTGAGACAGGTTAATTTTCACAGAGACAAATGATCTCAAAAACCAGTGATCGTCAAAAATTTTATCAGCTTGAGCAAGCGCGTTTTTCATTAAATTTTGTTCTTCAAACAGAAAGAATGCGATGTTACCATCAGTTGTTAAGTCTGATAAAGACGCACCAAACCGAAAAATGTTATCCATAATGATCAGTCTTTCTTTACCATCCACAGTTTGCGTTGTGGCCACCACTGTGATCCACCGTTAATTGTGGTTTCATCATGTTTTAAATACACTTATTTTGAACATTTATGTCCTGGTTCCCCATCAGCATAGGTTTGACTTGTATTGCTTACTCACAACCATTGCTAAGCAAAGAAACAGCAAGTCTATCCCAATACAGCATGGGTGCAACATCTACATATAGAATGTAAATAGTACACACATATAGAAGGGCAGAGAAGAGGTAAAACCTGGTTTGAATGGCACTGAATCGTTTGAAATGTGCTATATAAATATAGTTTATTCTTATTATTCATTTTTCATTATTACATTTGTATCACACCCCTGTAACTGTCCCGCACATACTCTGTAATTGTAGGGATACATTAACTGTCATATCCCTCTCGTTTTCATGCTTTTTGTTAGCCTCATGTATCTTGTCTTTTCCTTTCACTATCTTTGTTTTCCCTTGCAGCGTAGGCGGCTCTCATTGCCAGCTGATGTCCTTCACCTGCCTCCTCAGCATTCCGCATGCTTCTGCCCCTATTTACTCCAGTATATATTCTCTGTTCGCCCACCACTCTGCACCAGATCGTTGCCTCAGTTCGCTTCAAGCTTCTAGTCGGCTCTCGTTTAAAGTTATTTGCGTTCCCATCTCATACTCCGGTTTTTTCCCCTCTTACCTGCTTTTTCCTTCCACGTTCGTCGTTGTTCGTTTTTATGTTCTGGTGCCCCTGTCATTGTCTCCCCAGTCGTCTTGGTTGTCTGGTCTTGTCTTTCGTGTTGTTTGTGTCCTGTCTGCGTCTTTGCCGTTTCCAACCTGCCCTTCGCTGGCCTCCCAGTCCAGTCCAGCCCTGTCCCAGTCCAGTCCAGCACCTGATTCTGGTCCAGTCCTGTCCTGCTCCAGCCCTGCTCCTGATTCCTGTCCAGTCCAGTCCTGCTCCAGTCTGGTTCTTCTCCCTGTCCAATCCGGTCCTGCCCCCTGTCTAGTCCAGTCCGGATCCAGTCCAATCCGGTTCCAGTTCTGTCCGGGGTGTCAACGCCTTCTCCCTCGCTTCCCAGCTGGATCGCCAGTTATTAAAATAAACGAGTCTGATTTTTCCCAGAGAATCTGTGTCCGAGTCCTGCATTTGGGTCCACCTGCATTACGTCACATAACAGAACGATCTGGCCAGTGATGGATCCAATGGACCCGGAACAGATGCAGATTGTTCCGTGTTCCCTGTTCTTCCCTATTACCTCCCCAGCTCCACCTCCCGATCCAGCCCGTCCTTCGCCGGCCTCCCAGTCCCCAGCCCAGCTCCGCCACCGACACCGGAGGTGTTCCATTCAGCGCCAGCCAGATTCCGGATCTCCCCTCAACACCCCACAGCCCTGCTCCGAGTCTGCCTGGTTCCTGCCACAGTCCGTTCAGCGCCACGCCAAGCCGGACTCCGGACCTCTGCACCTACCCTCACTGTTCCTGTCCCAAGTCTGCCCTGATTCGTACCGTCTCTGTCTGTACTCCAATAAACCCCTTTTGTATATATCTACTGCTGCCTCTGAGTCCTGCGTTTGGGTCCAGTCCGAGACCGGTTCTTAACAAGACCGTCCTCAGTTAACCTGTCCTATTCCAGCTTCATCCACGAAATGAGGAAAGTGTTCGATCACCCGGTGTGCGGCAGGGAGGCGGAACGGCGTCTTCTCTTCTTGCAACAGGGGTCCCGCATTGTCGCTGAATATTCTGTTGAATCCCTGGCGGCCGAGTCTGAATGTAATGATGTAGTGCTCTGACTGATGTTTCATAATGGCTTGTGCGACTCGGTAAAGCTAGCTAGCCGTCAGGGATGAGTTTAACGATCTTGATTCCCTGATCTCCCTCGCTATCAGATTGGATAATCGTCTCCGTGAGTGCCGCAGAGAGAAGTTTTGATGTCCCGCACCTGTTCCGCAGACCGTTCGGCCCAGTCCTGGTCCCTCTCCTAGATTATGGGTACCTCCTAGTCCTCCAGATCCCGCCAACACCTCCGAGGAGCCCATGGAAATTGGCAGAGCACACCTCACGCCCGAAGAATGCCTCCGAAGACAGAATTCGGGGTTTTGCCTCTTCTGCGGCCATTCTTCCGGTATACCTGTCCGTTTTGGCTAAAAGAGCAGGCTCGCCAGAGGGTGGGGACACTGGTGAGCCATACCACTTCCCCTCATGGCACTCCATCTGGACTGCGACTCAATGTGACGCAAGGGGTCAGCAGTCTCTCTCATTGGTGGCACTGGTGGACTTTGGAGCAGATGCGAACTTCCTGGACGCCTCCCGAGTCGGCATCATTACTCAACCACTTGATGTACCCATGAACACCCATGCGTTGGATGGAACAGCCCTCAGGTGACACACCTCACTGAACCCCTACGACTTCTGGTGTCAGGTAACCACGGTGAGACCCTGCAATTCCATGTCATTCCCTCTCCTAATGCTCCCATTGTTCTTAGCTAGCCTTGGCTTCAAGTCCACAACCCCCACATCGACTGGTCTAGTGGCAGAGTTCTGAGCTGGGACTCGCGTTGTCACACTACCTGCCTGCAGTCTGCTCCAGCGCCGGCAGAGGTCGCTGCTCCCTCACCACTCACCGAGCCTCCTAACTTGACCTCAGTTCCTCTGGCATACCACTACCTGAAAGAGGTATTTAGCAAAGACCGCGCACTCTCACTGCCACCTCACCGTCCGTACAATTGTGGAATTGACCTGCTTCCTGGAGCCCCCCTGCCCTCTCGTCACCTGTATAACTTGTCCCGACCCGAGAGGAAGGCGATGGAGACCTGTATCCACGACTCCCTTGCTGCAGGAATCTTCCCCCGTCGGTGCAGGATTTTTCTTCGTTATGAAGAAGGTAAATGGTAAATGGACTGCATTTATATAGCGCTTTTATCCAAAGCGCTTTACAATTGATGCCTCGCATTCACCAGAGCAATTAAGGGTTAGGTGTCTTCTCGGGGACACTTCAACATGCCCAGGGCAGGGGGTCGAACTGGCAACCCTCCGACTGCTAGACAACCGCTCTTACCTACTGAGCTATGTCGCCCCCGAAGGTTCAATCTCTGCGCCCCTGCATTGATTGCAGGGGCGCAGAGATTGAACAAGCTCAACAAGATTACAGTAAAAAATAAATATCCACTGCCCTTAATCAACTCTGTTTTTGAACCTCTCCAGGGAGCAGCTATATTCTCCAAGTTGGACCTCCGCAACGCATACCACCTAGTCCGCATAAGAGAGGGGGATGAATGGAAGACCGCATTTACTACTCCCCTGGGCTATTTTGAATATCTGGTGATGCCTTTCGGTCTAACCAAGGCCCTGCTGTTATCCAGGCTCTAGTCAACGACATCCTCCGAGATCTACTTAACTGGTCCGTTTTCGATTATCTTGACAATATCCTCATCTTCTCCCGCAACATGGAGGAACACACCCGGTATGTGAGGCAAGTGCTACAGCGATTGTTGGAAAACCGGCTATTTGTCAAGGCGGAGAAGTGTGAATTTCACATAACCTCTGTGAGCTTTTTAGGTTATATCATTGAAAGCGGACAGGTTAAGACAGATCTGGAGAAGATTCAAGCAGCCGCTGATTGGCCAAGACCCCCCTCTCGGAAACAACTCCAGCGCTTCCTGGGCTTAATTTTTACCGCCGCTTTATCCGCGATTACAGTCGCGTGGCCGCTCCCCTCACTCGCCTTACCTCCTCTTTCATCCCCTTTGCCTGGACCCTTGAGGTTGATGCAGCTTTCTCTGACCTAAAGGAGCGGTTCACTTCAGCACCAGTCCTGGTCCACCCTGACTCAACCCATAAATTTATAGTCAATCAATCAAGTTTTATATGTATAGCATATTTTACAGCAGTTGTCACAATACACTCTACAGACAACCCTGGCCTAAACCCCCACAGGAGCAAGCCTAAGGCAACCGTGGCAAGGAAAACTCCCTGTGGCAGATGGGAAGAAACCTTGGAAGGAACCAGGCTCAAGGAGGAAACCCATCCTCCTCTGGTTAGCTCAGGGTGCCGACTGGTGACCAACATGTCAGTCAGTTTTATAGGGTTTATGATGTGGCTCAGATGATGAGTGGGGTCGGATGGCGATGATGGGGAGCAGCAGGTGGCGACAGATGTGGGCAGGGTGGAGGCAATGACGAAAGAGGGGCTAGACCGCAGAGGTGGGAGAGTCCAGACGACTCTCCAAGCACTCTGGAAGATTGGGGCAAGAGCCCCGCCGGCAGCGTGGGGAAGAGGGTAGAAACGGCAATTAGGGAATTTGCAATATAGCAGACAGTGGGTAAAGTGGCAGTAGTATGTATTGGGGGGACCCCGCCAGGAGTAATATATGATTGCATGGCTACTAGGACAGGGATGGAGAGCCCATGCAGTCATGAGGGGTGGACAACCATATCAAGAGCCAGCCCATGTAAAGTCGGGTCACAGCTGATTGACAGGTGACAGTAAGGAAAGGATTGCCACCCACAAAGCTCTATGACTACAGGCTTCTCCCACCCTGTCTCCAGACTGTTATGTCTATACCCTTTTTAGACATATACTAATCACAGAGGAACCGAGGCGGAGAAATACTTTTGATAACAACGAAGTTTACTGAAGAGTTTTTGCGTGTTACATGGCATCACTAGCACACTGGCGAATAACAAACTTGATTACCCATGAGGCTTAGCTTTACAATCACAACTATGGTAACTCACATATCCCAAAATAACAATGAATGTAGTTCAATACATAACATATTTCCTCCCCCCTTAAGTGATAATGTCCACATTAGCATAATCAACATTAAACATAAACTAGGGAGAGAGGGTAGACTGCTTCAACATCCCTCTTAACCCAAAGGGAATTATTCTGTCCCTTGCTTCCAGGGTTAGCACTAGGCTACTTATAACGTTCAGGAGGTTTTCTGTCTTTTGGGGGGTTGCACCTCTGCGCAGGAGCTGGCTTGGGTTCCAGCTCGACCACAGGAGGATCTGGAAGTGCTGGCTCCATTGCAGGCGGCGATGGCGTGGTTGATGCTGGTGCTGACATGCTCAGGTGTGGTGTCAGCTCGCTGGTGAACGTGTAGTCCAGTGCATTGGATGTGGGGATGGTCATTGCAGTCTCTCTAGGCAACAACTGGTCCACATGCGTACGCCATGTTTGATTGTCTCTGGTGTGAACTTGGTAGGAAACGGGCCCAGTCTTCTGGAGGGCTGTAACAGGGGTCCACTTCTCTTTAGTGGTGTAGTTGCATGGTAGGACTGGGTCTCCAACAGAGAACTGTCTGTCTTTAGACCGCTTGGCTCGCTGATTGACTTGTTCTTGCTGTTTTTCATGGACTGATGTTTCCGTAGAGGTAGGTCGCAGCAGATCAAGACGTGTCCAGAGCTGTCTCTTCATCAGAAGGTAAGCTGGCAAGGTTCCAGTAGTTGCGTGAGGGATATTGCGATACTTGAGCAGAGAAGCATCAAGGCGTTGCTTCAGCGGCGCCTCACTTTTGGATGCTTTGAGAGCATGGTTGCAATCCGTTGCTGGATGGGTGGTATGGACTTGAGAGGATGTTCTTGATTCCATTGCTCTGTAGGAAATCCTCCGTCTCCTTGGATACAAACTATGGCCCATTATCAGTGACAATCTGCTCAGGCAGTCCAAATCGACTAAACATCTCCCTCAATGTCTGAATAGTCTTTTCAGAGGTGATGGTGGACATGACAGCAACCTCAGGCCACTTTGAGTGTGTGTCCACAGCCACCAGTAGCATAGCTCCATCAACTGGACCTGCAAAATCCAGATGAACACACTGCCAGAGACTTGCTGGCCAGTCCCAGGGATGCAACGGGGCCGGGCTTAGTGTGTTTCTTATGACTTAGTGTGTTTCTTATGACTTATGACTCATGATGGGCATGATCTGGCTTTAGATTCACTGTCATGGTCTAGCCCAGGCCACCAGAAATAGCTACGTGCTAGCTCTTTCATTCTGACGATGCCACAATGGCCCAAGTGTAGTTCTCTCCACAATCTCCTTGTAGGAATAATCACCTGGCTTGTTTGGTTGGAGAAGGTCCCTTAGTAAGCTAAATGTTTTAGCTCCTACTACACTAAGGAAAGTTGCCACCACCTCGTCACCTTTGATGTAAGCACTCCAAGTCTCCACCGTTTCATCAAACTGTCCAAATGCTCCCATCATAGGCATTTTCTCACTTTTCTTTAACTGCTCCTTTAATTAGCAAATTCGTTTTTTACTAGCTAATGTCTTTCTCTAGCAATTTTCTCTGTTTCAGTGCTTATTTTTCCTTTTGCTATGTAGCTTCACTTACATGCATTTTCCAGCCTTTTTACTCGTTTCGCCATTTTCACTCCTCTCCCGTCTTCCAAAATGCGCCCCGAGTGTGTTTTTTTATTTCTTTTTTTTAACAGCTTGCGCACCACACTGCATCCAGAACGTCGCACTTCAATAATCACTATCCTCCAGGGGGGAGAAATAAACGTTGCATAAGTTTGTTGATCTTCGTCGCCAGTTTTCTTGTTATGTCTATATCCTTTTTAGACATACACTAATCACAGAGGAACCAAGGCAGAGGCGGAGAAATACTTTTGATAACAACGGAGTTTACTGAAGAGTTTTTGCGTGTTACATGGCATCACTAGCACACTGGCGAATAACAAACTTGATTACCCATGAGGCTTACCTTTACAATCACAACTATGGTAACTCACATAGCCCAAAATAACAATGTATGTAGTTCAATACATAGAGTATAACTGATTATAGTCGAGGTGGATGCTTCAGAGTTCAGAGTTGGAGCAGTGCTTTCACAAATGTCAGTAAAGGATCAGAAATTACATCCCTGTGCCTTCTTTTCCCGCAAGCTATCACCGGCTAAGCGCAATTATGATGTCGGGAATCGTAAACTGCTCACCGTGAAGGAATGGCGACATTGGCTGGAGGGAGCCGAACAACCTTTCGTCATCTGGACAGACCATAAGAACTTGGCATACATACAGACAGCGAAAAGGTAAAATTCACACCAGGCCCGCTGGGCACTTTTCTTTGGGCGATTTAACTTCACCCTTACCTACTGGCCCGGCTCCCGGAATGTTAAACCTGATGCACTGTCTCGTCATTTCTCCCCTGACAGTGGCCTAACCGAGCCTGATACCATCCTGCCCTCGTCCTGCTTTGTGGCCGCTGTTACATGGGAGATCGAGTCTGTCATCCGGGAGGCCCAGCGGCTCCAGCCTAATCCCAGAACTAACCCTGACCACCGTCTGTTTGTGCCAGATCCTGTCCATTCTCAGGTCCTGCAGAGGGTCCACCCTTCCAGATTCGCCTGCCATCCTGGAGTCAACCGCAGCCTGTCCCTAGTGAAGTGCAACTTTGGGTGAGAATCCATGAAAGTGGATACCCGGGCCTTTGTCCTTGCCTGCACCACCTGCGCCCGCAGAAAGTCCTCGCACCAGCCCCCTGCCGGTCTCCTCTGCCCTTTACCTACCCTGGGCCAACCCTGGAGCCACATCGGTCTGGACTTCGTCACCGGTCTCCTGCCTTCCGAAGGTAATATGACCATTCTAACTGTCGTTGAGCGGTTTTTGAAGGCAGTCCACTTTGTTCCCCTCCCCAAGCTCCCTACGGTGTTGGAGACCGCGGACCTACTCGTGCGTCATGTGGTCCGCCTCCATGGAATACCCACCGACACTGTGTCTGAACGAGGGCCTCAATTCATCTCAGTGGTGTGGAAGGGATTCTGTTGGGCTTTTGGAGCATCCGTTAGTCTATCCTCCAGTTACCATCCCCAGACTAACGGACAGGCAGAGAGGGCTAACCAGGACCTGGGAACAGCGCTGCGATGCGTGACAGCCCGCAACCTCTCCTCCTGGAGCAAGCACCTCGCCTGGATTGAATACGCCCACTACTCACTAACCTGCGCCGCTACCGGATTTTCTCCCTTTGAAATTTCCCTAAGTTACCAACCCCCGTTGTTCCCGGCCCAGGAGGAGGAGATCGCGGTTCCTTCTGTCCAAGCCCATGTTCGGCGCATGCAGAAGATTTGGAGGGACACTCGGTCAGCACTGCAGCGCTCCTAAGAATGTAGTCAGTGCCTGGCGGACCGTCATCAGACCCCCGCACCTGAGTACCAGCCCGGACAGGAAGTGTGGCTTTCCACCCGCGATATCCCCCTTCAGGCCGAATCCCGCAAGCTCCAGCCCCGCTACATTGGGCCGTACCAGATCGAGTCGGTAATTAATCCCTCGTCAGTGAAACTGAAATTATCGTCTTCTATGAAGATACACCCCACCTTCCACGTCTCTCAGTTAAAACCTGTTACGACCAGTCCCCTGTGCCCCCCGGCTACTCCCCTTCCACCCCCCTGGATCATCGACAACCACCCAGCTTTCACCATTTGGCGACTGTTGGATGTGCGCCGCTGGGGCCGCGGACTTCAATATTTGGTGGACTGGGAAGGCTATGGTCCAGAGGAGTGGTGCTGGATCTCCCCCCGGCTCATCCTGGATCCCTCCCCAGGGTTTCCGCCAGTGTATTGCAAGCCCGGCGGCCCGCCGGCCCTAAGTTGACCCCCTGCCGCGCCTAAGCATCGGGGAAATAAAAAAATAAATTTTTTTAAATGTATTTTTAAGATGTTTATAAACTACAGTTACAGTGGGGCGGCTCGGATGAAAAGCTCACCAGCAACATCTGTTGGTTAAAACATGAATGCAATAGGAAAACAGCAGGTCTGAGATCAGTGTTCTTTACCCTCATTGTGCGTAGAGTGACATTCAACCTTTTTACAGTCTCTGCATTGAACACTTGATGCTTCCAACTATCACAAGCTAACGTTACCTAGGAAGCCACCGTTTCAACTTATAACAACTTCACTTGTTTATTAATAACGTTAGCTTGATGACTTTGATGTGCATGACATTGTCATAAAAATTTCCCCGACCATGAAAACTGCCTGACTTGTTTACATTTTGGACAGATGTGGCTCCTCAGTAAATCTATCGTTGTTTCCTTCGCAGCACTTTAGACACAAGCAATATCGAAAAAATCCTGAAATTTCTTCTTACCGTGAAGAGTGCCTGACCTTTAACCGTAGTGTTTTTTCCCCACAGATGGTATTTCTAGATATAGCCTAATTTTGCTGTTGTGTTAACACATTTCTACGGTTGCCGGTCAGGCACTCTTCACCGTAAGAAGAAATTTTAGGATTTTTACAATATTGTGTCGAAAGTGCTGGGACGGAAACAATGATGGATTTACTCTGTAGCCACATCTGTCCAAAATGTAAACAAGTCAGGCAGTTTTCACGGTCAGGAAAACTGGAGGCTCCCGTTGAGGATGGGGGTACTGTCATATCCCTCTCGTTTTCATGTTTTTTGTTAGCCTCATGTATCTTGTCCTTTCCTTTCACAATCTTTGTTTTCTCTCGCAGCGTAGGCGGGTCTCATTGCCAGCTGATTTCCTTCACCTGCCTCCTCAGTATTCCGCATGCTTCTGTCCCTATTTACTCCAGCATATATTCTTGGTTCGCCCATCACTCTGCGCCAGATCGTTGCCTCAGTTCGCTTGAAGCTTCTAGTCGGCTCTCGTTTAAAGTTATTCATGTTCCTATGTCGTACTCCGATTTTTTCCCCGCTTACCTGCTTTTTCCTTCCCCGTTCGCCGTTGATCGTTTTTATGTTCTGGTGCCCCTGTCATTGTCTCCCCCGTGTCCGTCTTCGCCGTTTCCAGCCTGCCCTTCGCCGGCCTCCCAGTCCAGCCCTGTCCCAGTCCAGTCCAGCTCCTGATTCCTGTCCAGTCCAGTCCTGCTCCAGTCTGGTCTTGGTCCTGTCCAGTCCGGTTCCAGTCCGGTCTCCCTCGCTTCCCAGCTGGATCACCAGTTATTAAAATAATCGTGTCTGATTTTTCCCAGAGAATCCGAGTCCTGCATTTGGGTCCACCTGCATTACGTCACGTAACATTAACGTTTCTTTGAATTGTACACATTGCAACCATTTGTGATCATCTCAAACTTAATGTGACTTATTGTAGCAGATGTATACACTCTTTATAGGGAAATTTCACAACATCGCATTTTGCTCACTTTACTTCTAATTCAGTAAAAAGCGAACAGCCCGTGCTGCAGTGCTTGTAGACCCAGAGCAAGAGGCCTTCTCTCCACTGGCTCCTCATATCTACTCTCATATCTAGAATTAGCTGTACATGCCACACATACATTTACATAATGTAGGAGGGCAAAATATTAGAAACACCTCTCAGTATGATGCAGGCTGGTACAACTCGAACACTAACTATGACCCCCATAATTAACATATAATTGAATTAACGCATCTCAGACTGAATGTCAACAAACACTGAACATTATAAGCTTCATAAAGGTAGATTTTGTGGCAGAGCTGTTGAATTGGGTTGCATTAGATTGTAAAGGAGTACCTATTGAAGTGGCCACTGAATGTATGATGTTGCACAATTATATAAAATGGAGCATCGCGTAGTTCTGGCAGGTCACGAGAGTCAAGCGCTCCGGCCGAATCAGCTGATGGCTCAGCTGAGTGATGTTCGCCTATCACAGTACATTCACTAACAGGGCGGTCTACTTAAACAGCCTCCCTCTACTCATTCGGCTGCTCCTCCTGCATGCAAGCGCTGCACGTTGCTTCGTAAATCGGCACTTCTTCCTGCAATCCAGCTAGCCTACGGCACGTTGCCAGTCTAAACCAAGTCTACTTGCTACATGTTAGCTGCTAGTCTAAGCTCACAGCCTAGGCACTATGAGGAAGTCTCGCTATTCATTTGCATTGCTCATTACCTCTAAGCTCTAGCTGCAGCAGGCAGGCGATCCATTTCGGGGCCAGCCACGCAAAGCGTTGTCTAAGCGGCTTATTCCAAATATTGAGGATACCGGTGCACTGTCCTCACTGCTAACTGGCCAGGGAGCTTCATTCAAGGAGCGCTGTTTTGTGGCGGCGCCGCCCCTCCATGGAGGACGCCATGTTCAAGCCTGGAAGCTGCTGCCACGTCCATATATGCTAGCTGCAGATTTTTGCCGGGTAATGTCATCAACCTTATTTAAATTCTGCTGAGCTCTGAGTCTAGCGTAAACGCATAATATACAGTGTTGCCAACTATTTCTATAGAAAGTAGCTATGGCCTCCTCTAAAAGTCGCTAAATTGACAACACCGAATATACACGTTCGATTGCGGGACGTCTCACAGAGGGGCTGGTTCCACGAATATCGCAAGTCTTTCGCTAAATGCGGAAACGTTCCAACATATGCGGGCACAAGTTAATGGCATGCTTATTGTCGAGTTTCTCACCACCAGAGTCAATGCTAGATGCGTCACTGCTAAAGAATTCCTGGCGTGAATGTTTTCGGCTACCTTCCTGAACGCAGTAGAATTGGGTCGTACGCTACATCCTCTACTTGATCAGAGCGGGGTCTTCCAATCAACCGTTTTACCTGAATTTGGGGTTCGTGCACGTAAATCTAAGCGGAAATGTCTGAATTGAGAACGCCAAAGTTCTCACGCTTGGCTGAGATGGGAAAAGTAGGCGTATCGATAAAGAATCTTTTGTTCATTACGAACGGCTGACGGATTAAGGACAGTCGCTAACACGCAGCTACTAGATAGCCCCATGCCTACTTCCTGGTGTAAACAGTTATTCCGGAAAAATTGGGCTGCGAGATGGCAGTTAAACTGTGGCTGTTATAGGTTTGGCAGATTGAACATGGGCGGCAGGGCGTGTTGCAAAGAGCTGAGTCGTCTAAATTATTCAAAGCTGCATTCTACCCTTCGCTGAATCGCTACACTACAAGGAGTGTTGGACTGCTACCGGCAAGTAGGCTACAGCCAATGCTGTAAATGCAAACCAGCTTCGGCTTCAACTTTCGGTTTCTGAAAGTTGTTCTCCACTGATTCACGATTTGCGATTAAAAAGCCGGTTCCCTATCAGGACCCAATCATCGCGACAGAAAAATTAAAAACATTAAATTCATATTGGTGTTAAATCTGCGAGGATACAATTTGGTTGGCTATCTAATTTAGCTGTCAGATCACGATGCTGAATGTTTAGGGATTACTAATGTCCATTGTAATGAGACAAATTAGGCTAACGTTGTCTTATCCAACTGGTTCTCAATATTGTGCTGTTGCAAGACGCGAATGCGTACGTTCCGCATTCATAAGTGTATCGTTGTATTCCATGACACCTAAACGGGCGTTTAGGCTTATCACAGCGGAGAAGGGATTTCATGTAGCCTTCTCCGCGTCACTGCTCTGACCTCTTCACCGTGCATGTGATCAGGCATGTGACCACACGACTGAGCACACATGTTGAGGAAAAAATACCTCCTGCTACGGACATGCTCCACATAGCCTAGGTATTGGCTTCGCCGTCTCTGCAATTGCATGCTCACGCGAATGGCGTGGCGCGTCATCCTTGGACCTGCTGCCGGTATGGCTGGTTCCAGGCAGATTTGTAGCATGTGCTTTCGCAACTTTGTCATAGTTTCTTTAATCGTACATTGCATTTTCCTCTAAATAGAGTGCAATACGATGGCTAATAAAATAAATAAATACATTAATTATAAATAAATAAATAAAAAAATAAAAAAAATAATAAAAAAATACTGGTTCCAATTCCTCTTCTAATATACTCATTCGGTAAGCATATTAGTAATGCAATGTGGCCCTTTAAAGCAGCCCGCTGTGCCCAACTGTTAAATAATATTTAAATAACGACGTATTGAGAAATAATTCTTCTAACCTTATTGCTTCGATGCCTGCCCTCGCCCGGAGTGGCCCTTATGTCAGAGAATTAAGCGTTGTTGCCGTTATCGTTGTTAGTGTTAATCAGTTTAACCTTCAGGGTCCAAGTTGAACTATGCGGTTGTTCCCTGCACTTGGACTGGTACTTGTCTCTAGGGGTTTCGTCATACTTGTTCCTGGTTATGACTATACACTTTGTTGTACGTCGCTCTGGATAAGAGCGTCTGCCAAATGCCTGTAATGTAATGTAAGCGAAACTCAAAAACACGATCGCCAATCGTCTCGGCTTTCGGGACCAGGCTATGCATCTTTTCCAGCGTATCCGTTTGGTAGGAGTCGCTTCCGATAGCGCAACGCAAGATTAGCCTCATCGTGACGCCTGATGGGCAGAAGCAGTAATATGTTCATCCAATCTCTGCTTAATGCATTTCCCCACAATTAAAAAAAAATAAAAAAAAAATAAAAAAAAATTCATAGACTATTCAACCTCATAACTGCATTCACAACTGGTCTCTCTTAAGGCAAGTGTTTCAACCCCGGAGTACCCACTGTTGGAAACTGCATTTCCTTATGCTTCATGGTTCTTTATATGATCTCACCATGGCAAATATGCTTAAATTAGCTATATATTGTATACACCTCAAGCTTTTAATCTAAGAAAATGAAGAAACTTGTGTCATTATTGCATACTAGCACTGTTTTCCGTCCTCTCCTCCATGACCCGGTACCTGTGGTGGCGCCCCCATGCGAGCCCTGAGGAGCCTTCATTGGGAAATGCCATGACGAAATCTGGTTGCCGTCCGCCTCTGTCTCATTGGCAATGTGGTCCCCATTCCGGAGTTCTACACCACCACTCCTGCTCCAGTGTGGCAACGGCAGCAGTGATGGTTCCCAGCATCCTCAGTGAAGCTACGGGGCTTGGACATGTACTTCTTCATCCGTTGGCATTGACATAATTTCCGTTCAAAAGCTATGAGCTTTGCAGTATAGGAGCACGGCTGCTACTGTCTACTGGCAAGTACCGGTGTCGCAGCCGCCAGTGTTTCCTCTATAAGCAGTTTCCTGCTGCTGCTACTGCTACTACTGCTGCTGCTGCTAGTGCTGCTGCTACTGCTGCTGCTGTTGCTGGTACTGCTTCTGCTGCTGCTGCTGCTGTTACTGCTGCTGGGTGCTACTGCTGCTGCTGCGTACTGCTGCCACTACTGCTGATGTTACTGCTGCTGTGTTGCTGTTGCTGATGCTACTGCTCCTGCTGTTTATTGCTGCTGCTGCTGCTGCACTACTACTGAACGAGGATTCATTACACTAATATGAGTAGTATATTTCCCTCTGATTGGTTTAAATCTCTGTGCTGGGGGGAAATACGAACAAGCTGCTGGTACACATAGCCTAATGATATTTGGTGATTAGTTTGAATGGCCTTGGACTTACAAGGTAGCTGAGCCACTGACTGACATGCTTGTCACAATCGACAACCTGAGCCGACCAGAGGAGGATGGGTTTCCCCCTTGAGCCTGGTTCCTTCCGAGGTTTCTTCCTATCTGCCACAGGGAGTTTTCCTTGCCACTGTCGCCTTAGGCTTGCTCCTGTGGGGGTTCAGGTCAGGGTTGTCCATAAAATGCATTGTGACAACTGCCGTAAAATACACTATACAAAGACATTTGATTGATAGAAGCCAAGGCCATACACATAGGCATAGCCTTTAACATTACAAATAGTAAAAAAAAAAAAAAAAACCCTTGGTACACATAGCCACTGACCCACAATGTTAGAACAGCCTCAAGCTGACCGGATGAAGGGCCTTTCCGGTAGCCGAATGGCATTTCACATAGTCATCACTTCAGCCGGAGACTAAATGGACTGCATTTATATAGTGCTTTTATCCAAAGCGCTTTGCAGTTGATGCCTCTCATTCGCCAGAGCAGTTAGGGATTGGGTGTCTTGCTCGGGGACACTTCGACACCCCCAGGGCGGGTTTTGAGCCGGCAGCCCTCCGACTGCCAGACAATCGGTCTTGCCTCCTGAGCTATGTCGCCCTATGTCGGAGACTAAGTACTAACAACATGTCGGCGTATGTTTGCTTTGGGGGGTTTTGCTGCTGCCCCCTCCTGGTCTTGTCCATGCATGCTTGTATGGATGGCAATGAGCGAGGATTCATTTACACTGATGCAGGTAGTAGCATATTTCCCCCGGTTTAGTTTAAATCTCGGCGCTCGAGGGGAAATACCGACAAGCTGTCGGTACACATAGCCTAATATTACATCTCACATAGTATGTTCCCCTGGTTTATTAATTAATAATTCATCTAACTAGTGGCCTCAGGGGAATGTCCAACATGCTGTTGGTACACATAACCACTGATCCATTAAAAAAAAAAAAAAAAAAAAATAGACGGCCTCAAACCGAAGGGCTTGACTGGACGAAGGGCTTCCTCCAGGTGGTCGTACACATAGTCATCACGTCATCGTTGAACACGTGCTTCACATCACTGCTCTTACTGCTGCTGCGCTATGGCTCCTACGCTGCTGCGTTACTGCCACCGCGCTCCTGCTGCTGCTACTACTGGCCTATGCAACGAGTGAGGATTCATTTACACTGACGTAGTCTGTAGTATATTTCCCCCGGTTAGTTCAAATCGCGGCGCTCAGGGGAAATACCGACAGCTGTCGGTACACATAGCCTAATATCATACCACACATAGTATGTTCCTTGGGGTTATTAATTAATATTACATCTAAGTATTGGCCTCAGGGGAACGTCCAACGTGCTGTTGGTACACATAACCACTGATCCATGTAAAAATATAGACGGCCTCAAGCCGAAAGGCTCGACTGGACGAAGGGCTTCCTCCAGGTGGTCGTACACATAGTCATCACATCAGCCGGAGACACTTATTGATAGCATATCGGCATATGGTTGTTTTGGGGTTTGGCTGCTGGCCTCCCGGCCTTATCCACTCGGGCTGCGTGGTTGGCGGGAGAGCTCCAGAACAGAGCCATACCGCCAAACATAACTGTATTTCCTTTATTGTCAATAAAGTTCTACTTGATGACAGTGGTCCTGACAGAAATGGAGCATCGCGTAGTTCTGGCAGGTCACGAGAGTCAAGCGCTCCGGCCGAATCAGCTGATGGCTCAGCTGAGTGATGTTCGCCTATCACAGTACATTCACTAACAGGGCGGTCTACTTAAACAGCCTCCCTCTACTCATTCGGCTGCTCCTCATGCATGCAAGCGCTGCACGTTGCTTCGTAAATCCCCTCCACCACCCCAGCTCCATCCCCATGCGTCAAGAATTTGCATTCTCCATTCCTATGTATTAAGAAGTTGTATTGCTCCATCCTTATGTGTTAAGAAATTGCATTTGCTCCATTCATGTGTGTTAAAAACTGCTTTGCTGCTGGATCTGTTCTGTGTGTACCCCTCTAGGGGGGGTTTGGCTGCTGCCCTCCCGGCCTTATCCACGCGGGCTGCGTGGTTGGCGGGAGAGCTCCAGAACAGAGCCATACCGCCAAACATAACTGTATTGCCTTTATTGTCAATAAAGTTCTACTTGATGACAGTGGTCCTGACAGAAGTAGACCTTTTATCCAGGCTGTCCAGGTGCAGTCCAAGATGGTCAATGTGGGGACTCTGACAGAAAGGTTTGAGAAACGAACATCAACCCCACTGCCCAGTCCTGCACACAGCGATGATGAATCATCCTCTGTTTTCATGGACCAACCTAGTGATGTGTCATGGAGGCCAGAGGAGGAAACGATGAGTCAGTCATCTGACGAGGAACTGTCAAAAGAGCCATTGCAGGAATCTCACCGTGACCTCAAGTAAGACTTCTTTTAATTTTAGATTATGTGTATCACCAAATTGGGTCATAGTCAGAATGAAATAATACGTGTTTTTCTTTTTTCAGTGGTGCTGACAAGTTCATTGTGTGCCAAAGCCAGCTGATGTCCCTGTTTACATTTTGCGCTGCCTGTTGTGGGGAAACCCAGGGATACATGGAGCAGCAGGAGGGAACTTATATAAAAATAAAGTAAGTAAGAAGATATTTGTGAAGTGTACTGATAGGAAAATGAAGTTGCATCATAACCTGCATGTTAATTTTTATTGATTTATTTGTTGTATTTATTTATATACTTTATTATTTTTATGGTATAGTTTATTTGTGTTAACTTGTGTTAAGAGTTGTACTGGTAATTTTCTGCCTTTCATATACATCCCTTAGTTCTGTGCAACATGTGGGTATGAGCGTTATTGGCAGAACCAGCCAATGCTGCACCGAAACATGCCTGCCTGCAACTTCTTACTGAGTGGGGCCATCCACTTTTCGGGTTGCATGGCTACCCAGACCATAAGGATGCTGAAGCTGTTTGGGCGTCAGTGCATCAGTGCCAGCACCTTCTTCCGCCATCAATGCCTGTACACAATCCCTACCATCATGCAGGTCTGGCAGAATGAGAAGGCAGGGATCATCAGAGAACTGAATGAGATGGGGGGTGGGCTAATCCTCTGGTGACTGCAGGTGGTACACTTCGGCTTGTATCACTGATATAGAAAACAGGTCAAAACAACATTTGCAGATATAATTGTGTCAGTTTTTGTGCTTTAACGTCCAAATTAAATGGTTTTTGACATTCATAGGTCAGACTCTCCTGGCCATTGTGCCAAATATGGCACCTACTCTTTGATCGAGGACAGAATTAACAAGGTTTTGGATCTTCAACTTGTCCAGGTAAGTTAACGTTATCAGACACACAAATCAGTTGTCTGATGGAACACAGTTAGTGATATGACCGAATGTTTTTTTACAGAGCTCAGAGGTCCCAAACAGCACCTGGTGTGAGTTAGAGGGTCTGAAGCGCAGCATAGAGTTTCTTAAGGAGCAACACATGCAAGTGTCAGCCCTCATCACAGACAGAAAGCGTCAGGTAAAGACACGCAAGAACAGACATGTACACACAAAAAATCTTCGAGTTTAAATAAAGGTTTGAAATGAAATTTACAGCGAAAGCTACATTTTCTTATTATAATTAATGTGTTGTGTCCCACACTTTAGGTTGCCAAGTGGGTGCGGGAGGAGTTGTGTCCAGAAGGAACAAGCCATTTCTTTGACATCTGGCATATTGGTAAAAGTATATATCTTGATGTTGGTAGTTTCGTTTAGGTTGGCTGTTGTTTATAATTACATTTTCTTTTTTAACATTTTGTGTTTCTGTTCTGAAACAGGTCTAGGGAAAGCTTTGGATGCTGCTGCAAAGGAGAGAGGGTGTGAGGACCTGAGGCTGTGGAGGCATTATTAACCATCTCTACTGGACTGCAGCTTCCTAATGGAGATCCAGATGTGATGTGCCAAGTGGCAAAGCATGGTCAACCATGTTCAGGATATCCATGAACACGGCACTCCTGCATTTTCCCGCTGTGCACATCCACCTCTGGAGGGAGAAGCAAGGAACAAGGAGTGGCTGGAACCAGGTACAACATACTGTGTACAGTGTATGGCTTAAAAAGTTTAGTGGTTCAATCTTCAGTGTGCTTGTTGGTGCTTGGTTTATTTTGGTTCTATCAATATATAACCCAGAGTGTACTAAGAATTGCTTGTGTTGTTATTTTATAAAGGAGATGCAACAGACCAAAATTTGTACTGAAAAATGTGTTAAATTCTCCAGGTCCATCATGTATGAATCATCATATTTTATATCTGGTGTTTCAGTCCAACAACCTTTTTCAAGGTAAAGAGTAAAAACACAAACAAAGTGTTATACAAATCACACCTGATAGTGATCATACAATCATGCCTTATCAGTGTATGTAATAAATGCATATGTGTACAGTTGTAGTAACATCAGAACAAAATATGTGTTTATGCAGGATCAACTGTAGCAATTAAACTGGAGAGTGTAGCTACTAGAACAGCACTGGTGAGAAGGATGTTCGGCAGTTGTCCCCACAGCATCAGACCTTTTCCCTGGCGGCATCCCTCACTTTGCACCAAAGCACACTGGGTTCTCCTTCCTTGGGATGTACAGCAGGTAAATATTATGTGATGGTGAAATAATTAGTTTCTCTAAAACGAATGCAGTCTAACATAGCAGCCCAAACCTCATTGATAAAAATCAGACAAACAAAACATAAGAAACACCTCAGTATTACACATTACAATTCAACAGCATCACATACTGCTGTCAAAAATGACCATAAATTTGAATCATCGCCTTTTCATTTTAATTCATTTACTTTCATTTAATGAATGAATCTATTCCTCTTTCATTTTGTCCATGTCACCCACTTAATCTTTAACTCTTATTCTTGGAGGTATAGCCTCTCTAGAATCATAATTAGTCTCCATTGATGGGCGGTGGGGGGACACTGTGGTGATACATATACATATATATATGATCTAAACTTCATAAAAAGTTTTTATACAGTAAGACACTTTGTGATTTTGATTAATTTTTATTGATTGTCACCCAAATGAGGCCATTCAAAACCTTTGTACATTCCTCTTTCCTCTGGAAATTGTCTTCTGATGGCAGATACATTTTCATTTTCAATCATTTTCCAAGCTCCCCACCAACTCTGCATCCTCCACCCTAACTTCATCTTTCTCCTCAGCACTCGACTCCCTAGGCCCCTTCGTCCCTAGGCCAGCACGTTCATCCCCTCCCAGTCCATGGATGTCTGACATCCTACGCACCTCCAGGGCCAGCCTCCGTACTGCTGAGAGGAAGTGGGCCAAATCCAGGGACCCATCTGACCTCTCAGCCTATCAGTCTCTCCTGACAGAGTTTTCTTCTGCTGTCACTGCCGCTAAGGCAAAATTCTACCAAACTAAAATTCATAACTCCATTTCTAACCCTCATCAACATTTCTCTATTTTCTCTTCTCTCCTCAGCATGCCACCTCCTCCACCCCAGTCTTCCTTCACTGCAGATGACTGTGGTGTGGGGATGGCTGGTTTAAGCAGCCACACCTGCCCTGGGTCAAGTTAATTAAACTTAGATAATTGGTTATGAATTAGATAATTGGCCAGGCTAATTAGGCCCAGGAACAGGGGTGGCTGCACCTGTGCGTAGTGAGGTAATCAGTGCGCACAGGTTAAATCTTCCATCCCCACCCACACAAGGGAGCCTCTCTGTCATGACAGTGTTTTTACATCTGCTCCTTGGCAGTAACATCTTGCCAAACCCTTGTAAATAAATGTGGACTATTTGAACATCTTCTCCCTGTGTCTCTGTGCTGGAGGGCCCCTTGGAAAGCCACTTTGGTGGCCTGTGGCAGGCTTGTTTGTCACAATGACTTTGCAGCATTCTTTGATGAAAAGATTTCAGACATCCGCAGCTCCTTTACCCCCTCCGCCCCCTCTGCGCCCTCTGCCCCCTCTGCGCCCTCCGCCCCCTCTGCGTCCTCTGCCCCCTCTGCGCCTTCCGCCCCCTCTGCGTCCTCCTCCCCCTGTTTCTCCACATTTTCTCTCCTCTCAGACTCTGAAGTTTCCCAGCTTCTGCTTACCCACCGCCCTACCACCTGCGCCCTCGACCCTATCCCCTCATCTCTCCTCCAGGCAATCACACCAGACATCCTCCCTTTTGTCACCTCCCTCGTGAACTCCTCCCTATCTTCTGGATGTTTCCCCTCATCCTTCAAGAGGGCCCACATCACCCTGCTCCTGAAGAAACCCACACTAGATCCTTCAGTCATTCAGAACTACCGCCCGGTATCTCTCCTCCCTTTCCTATCCAAAACACTTGAACGTGCTCCATCTAACCAGCTCTCTGCTTTCTTCTCTCAGAACAACCTGCTTGATCCCCACCAGTCTGGCTTCAGGCCTGGCCACTCGACCGAGACTACACTCCTCTCGGTCAGTGAGTCACTCCATGCCGCACGAGCAGCCTCCCTCTCCTCTGTCCTGATTCTTCTAGACCTCTCCGCTGCATTTGACACTGTGGAGCACTCTATCCTCCTGTCCTCCCTGGCAGCAACAGGGATCTGCGGCACAGTCCTTGACTGGATTGAGTCTTACCTCTCTGACCGTTCCTTCCAGGTTGCCTGGGCGGGTAAGGTATCACCACCCCGCCCCCTCGCCACCGGAGTTCCCCAGGGCTCAGTCCTCGGTCCCCTTCTCTTCTTCTTGTACACCCTGTGCCAAGAATCTCGGAGTGGTGATGGACAACAGGCTGTCCCTCTCCAAGAACATCGCAGCAGTAAGCCGGGCATGCAGATTTTTCCTGTATAACATCCGCAAAGTCCGCCCCTTTCTCACCACCTACTCAACCCAGCTCCTGGTCCAAGCAATGGTTCTATCCCGCCTGGACTACTGCAACTCTCTTCTGGCTGGACTACCGGCATCTGCCACCAGACCCCTGCAACTCATTCAGAATGCTGCGGTCTTCAACCTCCACAGACACTCCCACGTCACTCCCCTGCTCACTACCCTCAACTGGCTGCCTGTTATAGCTCGCATCAAATTTAAAACATTGGTCCTAGCATACCAGGCAGTCAAGGGATCAGCCCCAGCATACCTCCACCAGATATTCAAACCCTACATGCCAGCCAGATCCCTCCGTTCTGCTACCTCAGGACGCCTAGCACCTCCCCCTCTTCGCACCTGCACTTCCAGAACACATCTCCTGTCTGTTCTGGCCCCACGATGGTGGAATGACCTCCCTGTGGAGGTCAGAACAGCTGAGACACTGACCCATTTCAAACGACGACTGAAGACTCACCTCTTCAGGCTGCACCTCTCCCCATCCCTCCCTACCCCCCTGTAAATGACTGTAAGCTTAGGGTTGTAACTAGGCAGCTGTTTCGTAGGTGACTTGGGTGCATTAACTGTCTTAACTACTACTTGTATTTTTTCCATAGACTGCGTTGTTGCCGTTCTCGTTGTTAGTGTTAATCAGTTTAACCTTCAGGGTCCAAGTTGAACTATGCGGTTGTTCCCTGCACTTGGACCGGTACTTCTCTCTAGGGGGTTCGTCATACTTTTTCCTGGTTATGGTTATACACTTTGTTGTACGTCCCTCTGGATAAGAGCGTCTGCCAAATGCCTGTAACGTAATGTAATGTAAAGATACAACACATGAAGGTAAGGGCTTCCTAATGTGCCTGCCCAGAATGCCATAGGCCCAGCGGACAACCTGCCTGTAAGCTGTGTAGCGGTATTGCCTGGGGAGAGGGACTCAATAAAAAGCATCAATATGTACATTATCTTGGTCCACAAGGCTTTTATTCTAATTGTATAGAAAATCGGACAATTGAAAGAACTGAACAGGGTAATAGATTATTTCTGCTGTAAACATACTCATGTGTGCTGGCCTGGAGAGGGCCATGCTCCTGCCTGAAATTCATGTAGGCTATCTGTAGCAAACTCGCTGCTGGCTGGTCTGCCAGCATCTGCCATCAGACCCCTGCAGCTCATCCAGAATGCTGCAGCGCGTCTGGCCTACAACCTCCCCAGACATTCCCATGTCACCCCCCTGCTCACTGACCTCCACTGGCTGCCTGTTATGGCTCGCATCAAATTTAAGACCTTGGTGCTTGCATACCAGGCAGCTAAGGGGTCAGCACCAGGATACATCCAGAGCTCTCTATCCAACATCCAACATCCAACACTAGCCAGACCTCTCCGTTCTGCCACCTCTGGACGCTTGGCACCTCCCCCTCTTCGTGTCTGTACTTCCCGCTCCCGTCTGCTGTCTGTCCTGGCCCCTCGCTGGTGGAATGACCTCCCCGTGGCGGTCAGAACAGCAGAGAATCTGACTACCTTCAAACGCAGACTAAAGACTCATCTCTTCAGGCTGCACCTCTCCCCACCCCTCCCTAGCCTATGGTTTAGCTCAATGTACCTAGTTAGGCTAATACGATCACGTTAGTTTTTATTTGGCAGGATTGTTTTTGTCTGATTCTGATTAGGCGAATGTGATTTCAGTGCTAGTTTGTACTTGGCAGGATTGTTTGTTTGTTTGCTGAACAGGTTACTCTACAGGGTTGGAGTCCTGATCTATGTGGTCACTTCTGGAACTACGATCTTTACTTCACTCTAGTGTGTTTCTTTTGCACCTCTGCACCTTGAACTAATGCACTTGTTGTACGTCGCTCTGGATAAGAGCGTCTGCTAAATGCCTGTAATGTAATGTAATGTAATGTAGCACAAAGGGATTCAGACAGCATGCTTCAAAGCCTGTCAGGCATGGTATATCAGGTCTGGGGGTGAGATTCTCCACCAGGGCCCAGAAGGAATCCACCTCCCTGCAGCACATACTCTCCACAGCTGAGGCCATGGGCTTCGCAGTCTCCTCAATTCATTTCAATGGGAGCTGAGTTTTCGCGCCTGCAAGGCATGCTGGGATAGCTGGCAATGCAAGGCAAATGGGCAGAGCTACGGGGAAGATGGGGAATATGGTGCGATAACCAATTAGATTAAAGATCCGACATGTAAACTGACTCTGATATCAATTTTTTCCCCCATTTCACATAGTTCTGTTAATTATTGCTGTGTGGGGATTTCCAAGATATATGATTGATATACATTTAAGGAACATTGTTTTAAAAATAGAAAACATGCACACAAAGAGTCGATTGTGGGAGGCGAGAGTGATGCCAGGTGATCTCGTTGGAGGATGTGTGGGTTTAGCCTAAGGCATAGATACATTTGCAGTGAGTGATGAATGGCTAATATTTGCACACAACCCTGTAGTATAACTTTTATGAGATTACTATGGTGTTTCCTTATGCTAATCAACACGGACAGGCATGCAAATCCAATTTAAGAACAATTGGTATTCATCCTCTGATACACCTGGGATACACACAAAATCGAAGGTCTGCGCATGTTTCATGAACCCCACATTGGTATTTCATAATAATTTTAATTTAGAATAAAAGCAAGAAGAATTTAAGAAAAGTTTTGTGAATGAGGCCTCTTGATTCCACATATACTGCTACAGCAACAAAGGAATTTTTCAAGGCCAAAAACTGGAAAATTATTGACAGTCAGTCAACTGAACTAAATCAGTGTTTCATATGCTGAGGAACTTAAGGCAACTTGCCCCTAAAACAAGCAGGAGCTGAAGATGGCTGCAGTACAGGCCTGGCAGAGCATCACCAGAGAAGATACTCAGCACTTGATGATGCCTATGGGTTACAGATTTCAAACAGTGATTGCATGCAGAGGAATTTGCGAGAAAGTACTAAACATGACTACATTCATTTACATAGTATTAATACGTCCCAAACATTATGGCATCCTGAAATGGGGGGCTATATAAAAAAAGTTCTGTCATTTCTACAGTACATTGTAAAAACAAAAGGCATAAAAATACCCTTAAAATAATTAAAGCTGTGAATCTGTGCTTTAACCACATGTGAAATGTTTGTTACAAATCCAAAATTGTGGATTACAGAGCCAAATCAAAAAAAAAAAAATGAAAAAATGCTTTTGTCCCAAATGTTACGAAGGGTATGCGTATTCTCAAAGTGACCACATGGGGACAGCCATGCTCCATCAACCAATTGCTGATCAGTGGGGGGCAGAAGCGATCATGTACCGGGGGGCAGTGGGGGAAGATGGTGAATGCAATCGCGAAACAGGATATTGTACAATTAAAATGTCTTACAAAAAACCTAAATGTGAATTCTGTGGCCCAGGGGTGGTTGTGACTCTAAACAACTGCATAGAGTGTTTATGACAGCAGCTGGTTTTGGGTGTGCATCTCCTACAGTGTGGGCTGCTGACTCCCACTGAAGCTCAAATCATGGGCTCAGCTCAAAGTGTTGCTTTAATACATACACTTACAGATGAGACATTTTTTCCAATCATGAAACAAGAACAACTTTATTTTTAATTTATATTTCATGTTATTTTTCGTGCTGTTATCATGGTGTATGTGCAGAATATATACTGCTTAAAGCTCAGGTGAATGCAGCTTGCTGCTGAAATGTTGGCTATTAAATACTGCATCGGAGAAAAGAGTGTGCGACATTTCATTTCAGTTTTACTTGCAAGTTCCTTGGTCTACGCCTTTCCAAACAAGGTGTGCATTTTCTTTTTCACTGAAAAGAACGGTATTAACTTTCATTTTAAAGGATTTTCAAAAATGTATACTCTCAAATTGCTCTCCTTTAAGTCTCTCATTCTATCCTAAATGTACTTCTTTACATTTAAAATACTTGAAATGCTTTTGGGATTCAAATAAATCCAGGAATGGCGTGCTTGCATGTGTGTACTGCAGTGCATGCAGGCATATGTGTATGGTGTGTACATGTGTGGGTATGTGTGTGTTTGCTTTCAGTGATTGTAGGAAAAAAAGACAGAGGTGGGAATAATGGGACGTTAAACCTGCAGCATTCCCCCTGATGAACTTTGACCCTTGAGTAGTCATTCTTTCTCAGCAATGCTCAATATCAACACATCATGGCACTGAGCCATAATTTACCTACAAACCTCTCTTGCTCTCAGAGCTGATTCATGACCTTTTAAACTCCTCTTCCTGTTAGTAACATAACCCAGAACAACACACAAGGATACATAAGCTCACTGTTGGCAGTAGAAAAAGGGCATTGTGGAATATGATATTTAACAGAACTGTAAATGGCATTGGCAATGCTGAAAATTTTAAATAAGACTGAGACAGAAATAAAAATTAAAAATGGACAGAACATGGTAATCATGGCATGTATGACACCAATAAAAACAACAACAACAACAATAATAATAATAATAATAATAATAATAATAATAATAATAATCCATTATCTATCTATGCCTGCTTATTCTTGATCAGGGTCACGGGAGGTGCTGAGCCTATCCCAGCATGCATTGCGTGAGAAGCAGGAATACAGCCTGGACAGTTTGCCAGTCCATCACTCACACCATTCACTGACACACTCATACCTAAGGGCAATTTCATTAACCAATTAATCTAACCTGCATGTCTTTGGACTGTGGGAGGAAACCAGACTACCCAGAGAAAACCCACACACCCACAAGGAGAACGTGCAAACTCCACACAGAAAGGCCCCAGCCGAGATTCGAACCAAGGACATAATAATAATAATAATAATTATTATTATTATTAATAATAATAGTTTTTCTCTTTTCTCATACACTTTTTCTGCATTTAAAATAAAAACCAGGTTAAGTAAAGGTAAAATAATATAAATAAAGAGCAATGTGGGCAGTGTGCAGATATTTCCCATATTTCAGCTGGTTTCTGTGTTTTGACCACAGTTGGTTTTCTGTCTTTTCACACTCATTCTCCTTCAATTTATTCCAAAAACACTCTCATATAAGCAGCTGGGTGGCCCATCCTGCTGAAACACTGGGTTTCTGTGCGTGATCAATTCTAAGTGCATAACTGGCTGCAGGCTCCTGGCACCAGTTTCGCCTAAGGTGTACTCCTCTGATGCAATGACTGGGCAGTACATCTGCTGTACTGCAGAGTGAAAGGAAACTGCAGCATGTGCTTCACATGAGAGTACATGCGTGTCTCTTGATTGACTGCTGCGGTGATGAAACAGGCCTCTAAATATGATAGGGCATTTCAAAACCACACCCACCACAATGGACAGCCTGTCCTGTCCCCTGATTGGCCACACAACAACATGCGTGGTATTACGCACAGCTATTTTGGAAGGTACCCAGGCATCACAAATGCGCGTATATTTCACAAATGGATTGTCCAAGACAATATATGACCACTCAGTCTCTTCTTTCTTCTTTTTCGTCTTCCAACCGGTGCATTAGCGCCACCCACCAAAATTAAAAACGCGAAAGGCCCTCTCTAGGAGCCGTTTGTCCGTTCTGGGCTACTGTAAAAACATGGCGGTGCAACATGGCGGCCTCCGTGGAAGAGGACCCTACTATCTACTATGTAGATATAAAGGGCTCATTCTAAGGTAAAGAAAACACGATTCTTATTTTCATGGGATTATATACTAATTAAAACATACTTATGAATATTATATTCCATATCTGCCAAGTCCATTCCGCTAGATGCCACTAAATTCTACAAACTGCACCTTTAAAAGCATACTATGCAGGATTTGTTCCATGAAAATATTATAAAATAACCATTTTTTGTGCACCTTTACCTGTATTTGTTATTTTAAAACGTTCGGGATGTTCGCAACGCCATGGGGCTTAAAATTAAAATTAAAAATGCTATATCCTCCTCCTTCCAGGATTTTCCTAAATATTTGGGCTTAAAATAACTGTCTTTAAAATGAGAAAACAAACTGAGTCAGGAAATAAATAAATACAGACAATCTTTGCCATTTTATTCATAAACACCCCCCCCCAAAAAAAAGACAATATACAACAGTGCTTCTACCCAGATGCAAACGTCGCTGTCTACTCCAGTACGCTATTCAACAACTGAATGACCAGTTCTTTGATAATAATTTCCCAATAAAGCACTATCGATACTAATTTTGCTGGAGCCTATCCCAGCGTGCACTGGGTGAGAGGCAGGAATACACCCTGGACAGGCTGTCAATCTATCGCAGGGCACACACACCATTCCCCTACTACTCACTCACACACTCATACCTATGGGCCTACCTGCATCCCTTTGGACTGTGGGAGGAAACCCACATGGACATGGGGAGAACATGCAAATTGTGATGAAGTTGATAAAGCATTTAGTGTGGTGATGAATAATTGTGGATGTTGTAGTTACAGAAATGATAACAGAAATGGGATACTGGCACCAAAATATTTTCAGGTTTTCACTGAAACTGAGACTTTTAATAGAGTGAATAGATAGCTACATAACAACTGCATGAAATATAACCAATCTGTGTGGTCCCAGCAAACCGCCAAAGCAGCGCGTTCTCTTTGGAATTGATCAGAGGAGGGCGATGGTGCATGGGCTATGTAAAAGCATACTCCCAGGAGAAGAGAGGAAGAAATGTGCTGAAAGAAATGGCTTTTTAAAAATATTTCAGTTTGTATTTCTTTAACTACTTTTTCCACTTTATGGCTTTTCTCAGTGTTCCTGTAATATGCCTTGACACACTTTCTATAACAAAACAGCTACAATTTAGAAATACAAATATTGAAATTGATTCAGTTACGTCCTTTATTTTAAGAAAGTAGTTTTGCAATGTGCAGTTTCATAATCTTTATTAAATTAGGTCACTGCTGGTGCAGAAATCAATGCTGTAATGCTGGATACGTCTGACGCCACTGGCCATCAACATAGCGGTAGTACGTAGTTAAAAAAACATGGCCTTTCTAGAGTTAAAACATTACAGCCACAGCCTGTTGACTAACGACACACCCAGCACTGGCTCATGTGGCTGTAAAATATCTGACCTGCCCCCAATGAGTGTTTCAAGCAACTTTTCAGTTTAACAAGGGATGTTGTGTCTCCCCATCCCTCTAGACTGCCCCCAGCTCATGTGCAGGAGCTTGTCTTTACAAAATACACCTTGGGGAAGTTTGAGTAAAACATAATACCTAAAGATGTATTGCACCCAGGGAAGCTTTTTAATTATTTCTTTAATTTGCCTAAGCTTATGAAAATCAAACATACAGGTGAAGTGGGGTTTCAACAAAGAGGGAAGAAAAAGTATTAACAAACAAAAAACAATACATTTCAGCCTAACAATCTGTAGTTTTTTGTTTATTTCATTAGGGGTTGATTGCATAGAGTAGTTTATGATCTCATAAAATACACATTTTCAACATACACAAATGCCACGTTACTCACACATACAAAGCTATAAGCCATTCATTCAAACGGGGAAAATCAAGGCCTGCCATTAAAAGTATTGATATCAAAATGACGCGAAGATACTGTACTACAGTATAGGCTCTTGCCTCACCAAAATTAAAGAAGCTGTATTCCAAAGCAATGCTACCCAATGTTTCCAAAATTGTTTCAAGTCACTTGGCCCTGTGTTTTTTAATCTTACCATCTCTCAATGTTGTCATTCAAACTGTGCATCACATCAAAGTGTCAAATAACTACAATTGCCTCATGCAAGACATGTCAATTAATGTACAAAACTGCTGCTGACTACCTACAGAAAGCATATTCCTCTGGACAAGATATGTTTATACTTGGTTGTCAAGTTCATTTTATTAAAGGTGCAAGTTCTTGTTTATTTGCTATTTACAATAAATACTTAATGTAAAATAAATAGTGTGCTTTTTATTTTAAGCTGCCTTTTAAACATCTGGCCAGGGACAGCAGATGAAAACTAGCCTTTCAGGCTAACTCTGGCTCATTTACAGTTTGACTGTTGATTGGTGTGCATTGTCCCTGAAAAATAAACCAATAAAATAAAATACATACATACATACATGGAATACTTAATTATCCCCAGGGACATTTCCCTCGCAGCATGTAACATTCACATTTACAAACAGACGTTTATACCAAGCAACATACAATCATTCACGCAACAGAAAGGTTGGGCAGCTAAATACATACACACACAAAAAAATTGGACATATTGAGGCCTATTCAGTCTGGACTCTTACAAACCTATCCACACATATATTTGGCCTGTTAATGTACTGTCTGCTTGTACACACAGGGCCAAGTGACTTGAAATTTTTTTTAGGAAACATTGGATAGCATTGCTTTGGAATACAACTTTTGCCAGTTTGAATCAATGGCTTATAGACGGTTCTTTGTAAGTGAGTAACTTGCCATTTTTGTATGTTGAAAATGTGTTTTTTATGAGATATCATTTCTTTTTGCACTGTGTTTGTAATGAGTAAGTCTTAATAATAATTCATATATAAATGTAGGCTATGACAGACATGCATATGTTGCACTTGCAGAATGATGACACAAATCTTCCGGTGCCACATATTTTAATTAAAACAAGCAGTTATTTTTCTGGTTAAAGTTTGAATGAAACATATTTATGCAGGAGAATAATACTTATTTTTACACAGTTATTTTTATTTTAAAAAAGTTTTATTAAGAATTGTACCCCTCAAATATTGGGAGTGCTCAAGCTCTATGCCTGTCTATTTTTATGCACCTCCTTACCTACACCTCTCAACTGCCCTCTCCACAAAGCACACACTTCTGTCTCTCTATACGCCAAGCTGCCTCTCCACATACCTCACACCTCTGTCTACATCCCTCACTAACCCTATCTCTGTTAGAGTTTGTTTAACACTGAACATTTTACTGTGTACATTACACATATAACTCTCCACCCACCTCTCCTCATCAACCTGCGCAGGAGCAAGATAGCATCTCCATGATGAAGTGAGTGTACAGTTCATGTACCAAAAGAATCTCAGTCATTCATGAAAATACAAAGATTGGCTCTACCATAATGGAGTCTCAGAACTTTGATTGTCCTCTTGCACTATGATCGTCGCTCCTCCCTATGTTACAGAAATGACCGGGTTCAAACTGAAACCACAGATGAATTTTAAATGTGTCGACCCGTTCTGCCTCATATCCGCTGGCCTTCTCTCCACACCTGGTCTGATCCCCAGTGCCTCAGTGTTGTTAAGTCTGCAGGCCCCTCCCACAAGCTGTAATTGTTTTTCTTCTCTGTGCATGAATGCTGCTGGCCAGTCACAGTCAGTGTATTCCACATGTAAATAAAAAGCTCAATAACTCAGAAAGACTCTGTTTACCAAAGAGCATTCATAATCGCCCCACGGGGAGCCCAATTTATGGCTGTCACTACTGCGTTCCTTAACGCCTTTGGATTAAGTGTTGAGCTGTCTAAGGTTGAGAGTGGTTTCACAGACCATATGAGTGAGTGGGTAGTTGGGTATGGGGGGTAAAGGAGTTGAAGGAGTGTGCAAAAGGTGTACAATGTGTGTTGGAGATATAGGAAGGTGGAAGAGGGTTTAGGGTTTGAAGGAAGGGTGTAGTGTAGGGAGGCTACATGGATGTGTGGAGTGTAGGGGTGTATTGGGTGTAAGGGACAAAGGAGATGGGGTGCAGGGGGATTTGGGAGGTGTAGGGTGGTGTAAGCTTTTAGGAAGTATAGTGTTGTGGGAGTATAGGAGTAAAGGGAGTGCAGTGTAGAGGGTTTAGTATGGAGGGCGTATGCCTGTAGGGAAAGTAGTTTAGGGGTGAAAGGATGTATGGAGTGTCAGTGTACAAGAATATAAGAGGGATGTGTGTCAGTGGGTAGGGTATGGTAGGACTGCAGTGGGTGTAGTACTGGTAATGTAGGTAGTGTAATGTAGAGAGGTATAGTGTAGAGCAGCGTTTCCCAGCCTTTTTATTTCCCCAGCACTTTCCAAATTTACAGAATCCCATGGCACACCACTATATATATATTAAGCGATATACATTTTAATTACATTTATTTTGGCTTTTGTGAATGGGATTTGTTCAAGTTTTTTTAATTAATTTGAACATTAAAATTGTTTTTAAAGGATTTTTCACACGGCACACCTGACCTCGCCTGACTGCACACCAGAGTGCCGCAGCACACCGGTTGGGAAACGCTGGTGTAGAGGCTTGTAGGGCAGGTACTGTAGGGAGCAGTAGGGTATGCAGGAGAACAGCACATATGCATTGCCTTAAAGAGGGCTCAGTGCAGGGCTAGTGTATTTATCAAAAACAGGGAACAGGGTCCTTTCAGCAATGTCAGTGAGCTCTGACATGTCCGTCAACACCCGACCATGCAGGGGGTAGCTGAGGCGCTCTGTGGGGGCAGAGGGATTTAAATACCTCATCAGTGAGGTCTGATGTGACCTGGTGAACACACTCCTGTTGCAACTAGTGTTTAAAACTTCAACATTCATCGTTTCCTCTGAAATTGTCAGAGCTGGTTGGTTTGCCTCCCCCACTACACTGCCATGCTTGTAAGAGCTTGTCGCTTTGTACAAATTGCTTCATTGGATTTGGCACATACTTTATTCTGTGAAATAACATTAGAAAGTAAATGGAACCCTGAGCTCCTAGGTTTCCATAATGGTAAAACAATTTTTCTCATATGTTTTTTTTGTGTAATAACTTACTTAGGGTAATTTGTCTCAACTGCATACACATTAAAATGTTAAAGGGGAGTATAGAATCACACAACACATGGATTGCAGACAGGTGATTGCATCCACTCACAAACAACTGGGAAAAGTTTAGAAATGGCAGTCTAGAACAGCCGGGTAACTTAAGTGACAATCTACAGCACACACCACTCGAGACTTCACTAACATATCAACCACCAATCAATGAAATAGTGTGACTTGATGTGCTTTGGCCTGAGTTGCTTTAATTTGCTGTTTGATGTGAGGATCACAAACAGAGCCTTTTTTATTTATTGTTTTAAACATGCAAGAGTTTATCTTGTGGAACAAATGTGTCCTCCAGCTGTGGCCAAACTAACAATAAAAGGAAATGTTGGAGGTGGTCTTTTACCCCCAATTTTTACTCCCTGTCCCTGCTGTTCTGGGATTAGCCAGGACCTTACACCAGACTGAGGAGCCCAAGAAAGAGCATGTTTCAGAACCAGTTTTTCCACTTATCCAGACTGTGACCAAACCAAACCAGACTGATGGTCGGGTATGGGGAAGTCTACACCCCCCCTCCCCCCAAACAAAAGACAAGAGATGTGGTTATAGACATTCCCATCACCCACCTGCGCCAGTCTTTCACTGATACTTTTGTATCTGACTCCACTCAGATTTACTCTGCCCTACTCCACCCCCAACCAGAGTTCCTACAAAATACTGGGGGGAGTTATCAGAAATAATTATAAAGAAAGCTGTATACAATATGTCCAGTAGGTGCTTGGTCGCAGCTGGAGTGGTATGGGGTATCAGTGTGTCTCCATGCTGTAATTATACACAGAATAAAATTACATTTATATTTTAAGGGCACTATAGTAACATTAACAAATCTAATTAAGACATAATTAATCTGTTACGTTCAAACTGGCAAAAAGTAAATTACACGAGTTTACGTTTTGAACAAACTGCATCCCAGAGAAATGCGTGCCCACTGCAGGAGAATGAAAATATTCAACAGGCAGTACATCAGACAGGGCAGTTGCATCCACCATTATGACAGTGAAACTGAAATAAAGCAACCATAATGTAACCAAGAAAAAGTAACAATGAAACTTGGTTCTGCTGTTTCCTGGTGTTTCACTAAAAACTCAGCAGTGGACCTGCACAGCCTGACTACAGTGACACAACATGTACACAGACTCACACATATGCACAAATGCTCTATTTCACATGCATACAAAACACACATGTAAATGCACATACTGTGCGTACATGCACTCAGAGTCATTCCAGTGCTAGATCCTGTTTGTGTTGACTCTAAGATGGGAGGGGCCACATGGGGTTTTTCACCCCTTGTATTTATTTATTTATTTATTTTTGTTATTTTAACACTATGATATTAATTATGTTAGTGAGGGTGAATATGTTACCATTTCCTGTCAGTACTAGTTAAGTAACAGTCTACATCAATGACCGTAATACAGTGGCATTGAAATATGTTAATGTTAAGGAAAAGATTAAACAATTAACATGATTAATACAAAACTCACAAAAGCAAAAATGAGCAAACAAAGCAGACAGAAATAAAACAACAGTAATGGTAGGAGCTTGGACACCCCGTGAACTACAGCTGGTATTTAAGATATTATTTGACTGGTGTGGTAGTAAAAGAACTTAAGCATCTAAACAGAATGGTTTCATTCAATATCAAGTTAGGGAAAGCTATGACAGATTACACTTACAGATGGTAAGTGTAATCTGTATTTTTATTTTTTGTGATTCAGCACAGGTGTCACCTTGCCAACTTTTGCTGTAGCATGTTTCTGTATCTGAGGGGTTTATCTGATTATATTTACTTTTACTTTGTGCAGGAAGTTTTGTACTTGAGCCAATACTTTAGGGCTGGAGATGGTGTATGTGAATCTACTAAATTTAATTTAATTTAATTTTAGGTCAAACCATTATAATGCATAGATGCATAGAGGTCTATAGATCCACCGTGCTGGTGTCTTTGCTCTGCAGTTTACCGTGATCCTTCATGTTAGGGTACCCAGTGTGCATGATCTGGTGCCAAAAGCCTCATAGTCAAACATGGCAGCCTCCATGAATTGTCTTCATGCGTCATTCAGCAGCTCCCATGGGAATACATGGAACCGGTAACCGGAAGCTGTCTCCTGTTCTTGTATATCTCAATGGTCAAACTCCATGTTCATGGCTAATTTGACACTGCTAATTGTCAACCGCAGCATACCACAAGGGGTGTGTTCCATTGGTAAACTAACCTAAAGCTATGAATATCTATTTAGTCAATTCAAAATGAATGGTATTTCATAGTGTTGCTAATAATGTTTGGTTTATGTGAATGGGAAATGTATTCATGCTTTTTTATATTTAAAGCAGTGGAAGTTTCATGCTTGTCTGGTTCAACTCAGAAATTAAATGTATTATAATACAAGAAAAAGGAGTAACTGAGCAGCTCAGTTCAGTTAAGGCAGTTATACATGCAGTGACATGTATCTCAGGTTATCATTGTAGTTAGCCAAAATAACTACTTACAGCATTAGCAAGAGGTAGAATTTACTGTTTACTATTAGTCTGTTAGTAATAGAGCTTGAAGTAGAAAACTGTATGCCCTGTTTTATTACACAGGCTAGGTTTTTGAGACCAGGAATGATGGCGATCCACCCAACTTAAAGAAATAGCAGGCAGAAAAAATAAACTTCACCTGACAAGATCTTTCAAACTGCCAGTTGGTCAGAGTCATAGGACTGAATTGTCCACACAGGACATTACAGCTATACTTCTGTTTACTATCTGTAATGTTTGTTATTTTGTGAGGTACACCCACATTTTCTTAGTATTAAATTGAGTGATCCAGGTCAAATATCCCAGTGTTTACTGTGAAATTGCTGAGAAATTTATAGTCCAAAGAGGTAAAGGATAATAATCACCCATGCTACGTTTATTTTATGATTTGAATGCTACTGTAAATTAAGGCTTGTTTCACTTCTGCTGTACATTACTACTGTGAATTGAACTTTTACCTGTATACAGTTGGTCAATGTGGCAGGGCTCGGTTTGTGAGAGAAAATCGGGGCAAGTGGAGGACCACGCCTACTGGTCAAGTAGGTACACATACCTGGATAACATTACGAATCAGTCCAGGGTTTACTCTTTTCCCAGTAGGTGTCTGAGACCTGGGATCACCTTCTGAGAGAGAGAGCATGAATGTATGGGAAGTGGGCTGAAAAGCTGTTGGTTTTTGTTAATTTATTTTGCCTTTGTTATTTTATTTTTTACCTAGAACCCATTGATTTTCCTGTATGGTAAACCGCTGTCTCTATCTCTCTCAATATTTGAATAATAAATTGCTGGTGAAAACCAGAATTTATCTATCTCCCTGTGTCCAGCTCTTCTGTCCACCTAGGGATGTGTCACGACCTGTGAGAGTCAATTAAAATATTTTGCTGTTATCTTTTATACTTACCTCAGGTGTCCTGCTCCAGTACTTTACCTTCTCATATGATCCTAGCTAAGGTGTATTTACTCAAGTGGGTTACATTAACATATACATGAAGTGACAAGTAAATTATCATTAGTTAATGCTTAAAAATCTCTGGTTTCACACTCATTAATCATTGGTAAATATGTGAATCATTGCCAGGTTACACTGGGATACACAGATTGGATTAATTAATGATTAAGTAACATTAGTTAATTCTTAACAGGCTCAGGTTTCACATTAGTTAATCATTGGTAAAGGTATGAATAGTTTCAACTTTATAATGGGTACATAAATTGGATTAGCTAATGATACATTATTAGTTAATTATTTGCAAGCTATACTGTAGTTTCACATTAATTAACCATTCATAACTATGTGAACAAGTACCACTTTACAATAGGAAACAGTAATTAGGAAACGAGATTAAGTAATAATAAATTATCATTAGTCAATGATTTACAAGCTCTAGTTTAACATTACCAATGATTAAATAAAGACGTGAATAATTACAATGGGACACAAATTGGATTAATGAATGATAAATTATCATTAATTAATGTTTAACAAGCTCTGGTTTATGTGAATAGTTGTCACTTTACAATAGGTTACACATATTGGATTAATGAATGAAAAATTATCATTAGTTCATGATGTCCAAGCTCTGGTTTCCCATTGGTTAATCATTGGTAAAGATGTGAATAGCCACTGAAATAGGATAAACAAACTGGATTAGTTAATAAAATGTTATCATTAGTAACTGCTTAGCAAGCTCTGGTTTCTCATTAGTTAACCACTGGTAAATATATGAATGAGTGTCACTTTACAATCTGCCTGTTTCATATTTGTAGAGGTCCCTTTCTTCTGGTAACATAATACAGCTTAGTTCTTCACTTAAAATCTTTTTTTCTCTTAAAGTAATAATCTCGAAGATTTTCATTAAAATAAATGTCTGTTAAAGTGACAATCTCGAAGATTTCAGTTTCGTTCTCTATGGCGGTGCCAATGGCGAGAAGTGGTAATTGCAGGTGTGTTTTTGGACCTCACTTCCCATAGATCCAACCGGATCCAACCAGTGTCGCCTGTGTGAGGTCAGTCAGTTGGCACTATAACACTTACTATTTACTGAATAAAAAATGGTTGTTATAAAAGTAACATTATGTACATACTCATTCGTTGTTTAACATTAGGCTAACTCAAGATGTGTTTACACTGCCGAGCTGGGTTAAAATGTCGTAGCAAACCTGGGGTAGAATTAGTGATGATCAATTTCTGCAAATGTTCTTTCTCTAACGTTACACTGTCATCAAATAAACAAAATCTACATCAACAAATAATATGACCTCATGTTACACACAAACTTTTTAGGGTTCCATAACTCCCCCAACCCCCCTTTCTCTGTTATTGTAACGCATGCAGACACCGGAAAAAACAGTACGCCGCTCACACACAAGTGAGTTGAAGAGCGAGCCTGTTGCGTTAGTTCCGCCTACCCCTCTCTGGCGGACCAACCACTGATGGGTGATGAAAAACGCGTCACTAGCTGTGCGCCGCTTGTGATTTTTTCCCGGGAATGTCGCCACAGACACCAAGTTTTTTAATCATGAATTATGATAATAATAATAGTATAAATTAATATTAAAATAGGCTCAATCACCATTGTGCTACCTAATGCAGCGATAGATTGTCATGTTCCTGTCTGCGTTTTCCCTGTTGGGCCGCCAGATGGCGGCACTTCTGTTTTGTGTCCTGTTCCCCCCCTGTTAATTGTATTATTGGTTTGTCTCGTTATCCCATCATTGTTCCCAACTGTGTCTTATCCCCTCCTTCTGGTTTGATTGTTTTTTGAGTTCACCTGTGTCTTGTTACCCCTGTCTATTTAAGTTTCCCCCTCCCTTGACTCAGGTGCTGGTTCCTTGTGGTTATGTCAGATTGTTGTGCTCTGCCTTTCCGTGTTCTGCCCTGTCCATGTTCTGCCCTGCCCGTGTTTGTGAGTTCGACTTGTTTTCTGTTCATGTGTTCCTGTTCTTGGCTTTCTAGTGTTTTTTGGAGTTTCTGCATTTCCTTTGTTCCTGTGTTTGTTCCCAACTTGCGTATGTTTTAGACCCTTTGTACCTGCCTGTGTTTGTGACCTGTTTGTGTTTGTTCCACTTGTACTCTGTCCTGCCTGTGTTTTTGAGTTCCTGTTGTTTCATTAGATATTGTTTGTGTTTGTTCCCGACATCTGTTTGTTTTCACCATATCTACCTGCCTGTGTTTTGTTTTACCTTTCCTTGTGCTCTGCCTTCCCGTGTTCTGCCCTGTCCGTGTTCTGCCCTGCCCTGCCCGTGTTTGTGAGTTCGACTTGTTTTCTGTTTTATTTCGATATTTTTTGAGTTTGTTTTGGCCTTCGTGCCCTTGTCTGTTCCCTGGTTGTTTGCACCTTTTGTTAGTAAAATCTTTGTTAATTTTCCCTTTTGAGTTCGTGTTTTTTTCCCCTCTGCGTTTGGGTCCCCTCTACCCGTACCGTGACATAGATAGTGACTTAAAAGACATTTATTTTAATGAAAATCTTCGAGATTATTACTATAAGCACTATCTATCGCCGAATTAGGTAACACAATGGTGATTGAGCCTATTATTATATTAATTCATATTATTATTATAGTTATAATTTATGATTAAAGAACTGGGTGTCTGTGGCGACATTCCTGGGAAAAAATCACAAGCCGTCTCTTGAATGCAATGCTACCTTGCTGCAACGTTACAATGTAGCTAACTAAAGGCCAGTTCAGATCAATGATTCGCAATGAGACTGGATGCAACTTGCAAAATTCCAAGACGTCTGATTGTAAACATTCTAAAACTGCACTTGGCAATTTGACAAGGTGGGTCTTTTGAGACCCCAGGCAACGGCTTCAGATGCTCTGCAACTAACCAGTTCAAACCGCTGCAATTTTCTCTGCAATATTCTAAAACCGTTTAGTCTCGTTGCGAATCATTGATCTGAACTGGCCTTAATTGTTACCGTTATTTACATCAAGTTCATCAATATATTACAATGATCAGAATAAAGCCGGGGTATAAGGTGGAGCAGAGCCGGGTCTGATTTCAGTGTAAAATGTCAAGCCGAAGAAAACTAAATAAAAGAATACGGCAGTATGGATTAGCGTTATTATTTTATTACGCTTCCTCATATGTTCCTTTAGCCTTGATGCCCTTTTTTGATGAAATGTCCTTTGTTTTTGTTTAACACCCAGCTCAGCTTTACAGCGAATCCCGCAAATTCTTCTCTGCAGTGTAAAGATGTTCATACTGGTGGATAAAGAACGTTTGTGGAAATTGATCGTCACTAATTCTACCCCAGGTCTGCTACAGAATTTTAACCTGGCTTGGCAGTGTAAAGACAGCTTAATGTTAGATAATGAATGAGTATGTACATAACGTTACGTTTATAACAACCATTTTTTATTCAGTAAATAGTAAGTGTTATAGTTGGCGTGGCCCAGGTGCCAACCAGAGAACTGACTGACGTCACATAGGCGGCACTGGTTGGATCTGGTTGGATCTATGGGAAGTGAGGTCCAAAAACACACCTGCAATTACCACTTCTCACCATTGGTACCGCCAAAGAGAACGAAATGGAAATCTTCGAGTTTGTAACTTTAAGTAGAAAATATTAGCTTTTTTATGCTGTTTGCTTGACAAGTGAAATTTTCTTACCCCATTGGCAAGTCTAGGAATGAGTTGAAAAGTCTCGCCCCATTAACAATATTTTTGTCTTATGCAAAAGAGTAGAAGAAATAAATTTTTAAGTCTAAATAGAAGAATGAATACATTTTGAGATTGACTTACTTTTTGGTTTTTGCAGTGTTGAGACAATACTTTAGAGCTGGAGTTTTAATGTCTGAATCTACCAAATTTCATTGCCACATGTCAAACCAGTAGTGATTTATGTTCAAGTTCACCAGCCTGTTATAGGGAAGTTCACATAAGTCTGCCTTTTATCACTCTCCCCCCCCAAAAAAAATGTTTACTGTGCTGACAGGGAGCCAGCAAACGTGATTAAGAAACAGTGCTCATTTGCGAAACATTACACATTATTTAAAATGTAGGTTCTCCATAATACAGTGTAATCATGTTTTGTATTGTTGGAAATCCGATGTCATGGGGAGCAAGTTGGTATCTCAGATATAAAGGTTAATCCAGTTCGCTATTCTTACAGAGATGGCACAAGCAGGATTCATTGGTGTACTGTTTTGCATTGATTGTGTCTTTATCCTTACTCCAGTGTTCGGGTCAAATCTGACCGATTTACAACTTTCCTAAATCATAAATATTGTGTTTTTCATCTGATTGCCTCAATACCTTCTTTTCCTCCACACTAGGCATTTGAACATATAAAATTGCTGATCACCACTTCCATTGAGTTTTGAGTGGTTTAGTCAACTTTGTCACATCTGTGGTGTGCCGGGTCTAAAATGACCGCCATAGGAAATGAATGGATAAGACTATATTATGTCACGGTGTGGGGGAGGGTTAGGACCCAAATGCGGAGGGGGAAAAACTCAAACTCCAAAAAAAAGGTAAGAACAAAAGACTTTACTTTGGAAAAAAGGAACAAAAGGGGAACAAAGGGAACAAAAAGGCCTCACAGGGCAACTCTTCAAAATAAAGGAAAACTTCAGAAACAAACAAAGAAAATCCAAAAATCCATAAAGCACATGGAAACAGAACAGGGCAGGGCAAGAACACACAGGGCAGGAACAGGATCAGAAACACAACCGAACAAACTAACTAACAACGAGCAACAAAGCAACAAGGATCCAGCACCCGAGTCCAGGAGACGGAAACCTACTTAGACAGACACTGACGAGACACAGGAGGGCACCATGAACAATCAGGCCACGGAAGGGGAAGGGAAAACGAGACAGCCAGAAAACAATGATTGGACAATTGGAAACAATCATACAATTAAACAGGGGGAGCAGGACACAGAACAGAAGTGCTGTCATCTGGCGGCCCAACAAGGAAAACACAGACAGGAACACAGAACTATGACAGTACCCCCCCCCAAGGGACGGCTCCTGACGTCCCAGGAGGCCGACCTGGGGGAGGGGCGGGGGAGGGGGGGGGGGGAGTGAACAGAGGGTGGGAGCTGGAGACAGGACTCAGGACTGGACAGGGACAGGAACAGAACTGGACACAGGACTCGGGACAGAAACGGAACAGGACTGGACACAGGACTCGGGGCAGAAACGGAACAGGACTCAGGACTGGACTCGGGGCAGAAACGGAACAGGACTCAGGACTGGACTCGGGGCAGAAACGGAACAGGACTCAGGACTGGACTCGGGAACAGGACTGGGGCAGGGACAGGACTGGACTGGACTCAGGACTGGGGCACAGACACGACAGAAACCTGGACGGGACTCAGGACTGGGGCACAGAAACGACAGAAACCTGGACGGGACTCAGGACTGGGGCACAGACACGACAGAAACCTGGACGGGACACAGGACTGGGGCACAGACACGACAGAAACCTGGACGGGACTCAGGACTGGGGCACAGACACGACAGAAACCTGGACGGGACTCAGGACTGGGGCACAGACACGACAGAAACCTGGACGGGACTCAACAAGACAGGAACGGACAACACCGCGACCCTACACGAATCAGACACGCACGCGCACACACACACAACACAGAACTGGGGAAAAGACAGACACTGAGCGGACTCAACACTACATGGAACTGGACGTGGACACTACACTGGGGTGGAATGAGACTGACGAAGAAACGGACTGACGCAGACACGGGAACACGGGGAGGCCTACTAGGACAAACAAAGGGACAAGCAGGCGGAGAGGCACAAGGCGACACCGACAGACACACTAAGGGATAGACAGACAGGGAAGGAGAGGGGTGATCTCAAAGACAGACACACGGACTGACAAACTGGCAAACAGGACAAGAAACACGCAGACTGACACACAGACAGACAGGCAGACAGGCGGGAGAACGGATTAGCCGATGGGCCGACGGCCTGGGGGGCAGACAAACAGGCCAACAAACTGGCTGACATGCATGCGGGCAAACAGGCAGACAGGCAAGCGGGTAGACAAATAGACACGGGGGCCGGAGAACACACAGACACACGGTTGGGAACACTGGGTGGTGCGAGAACACTGGGTGGAGCACGGACACTAGGGGGCGCGACAACACTGGGGGGAGGACGGACACCGGGGGGAGCGACAACACCAAAGGGAGAATGGACACTGGGGGGAGCGACAACACCAGGGGAAGAACGGACACCGGGGGGAGCGACACCAAAGGGAGAATGAACACTAGGGGAAGGAAGGACACTAGGGGGAGGACGTACACTAGGGGGAGAACGGACACTGGGGGGCGCGAGAACACTAGGGGGCAAGGCGCGGACACTAGGGGGCAAGGGAACACTAGGGAAAGTACAGACACTGGGCAAGGCAGGAGCACTGGGCAGGGCAGGAGCTCTGGCCGGCTCCGGAGGCCTCTCCGGGGCTCGAGGCGGCTCTGGAGGCCTCTCCGGGGCTCGAGGCGGCGGCGAAGCACGAACATTGGGTGTAGCAGGCGGCAGCGGCCCCTGCGGAACAACGGGCAGAGCAGGCGGCCCCTCCTGGGCGCTGGATGGCGCAGGAGGCCCCTCCAGGCAGAGCAGGCGGCGGTGGCCCCTGCGGAACAGACGGAGCAGGCGGTGGCGGCCCCTGCTGATCAGACGGAGCAGGCGGACGTGGGCCCTGCGGGACAGACGGAGCAGGCGGACGTGGCCCCTGCAGGACAGACGGAGCAGGCGGACGTGGCCCCTGCGGGACAGACGGAGCAGGCGGACGTGGCCCCTGCGGAACAGACGGAGCAGGCGGACGTGGCCCCTGCGGAACAGACGGAGTAGGCGGACGTGGCCCCTGCGGAACAGACGGAGCAGGCGGATTCTCAGGGGCGCGGGGCAGAGCAGGCAGCTCCTGCGGAACGGCGGGCCGAGCAGGCAGCGGAGACCCCTGCGGGAGACAGGGCTGGGCGTACTTCTGGGCCAGTGGGGGCATCCCTGCGCGCCCCTGGAGGTAAGCCTCCCACTGGAGGGCCGTGGTCATCAGGGCTCCTAGGTCAGATGACCCGATAAGCCCGGAGTAGACCAGGCCACCATGGAGGGAGTCCTTCACACCGTCCAGAAACAACTGGCACAGAACAGCCTGGGCCAAATCGCTCTGTGCAGCCAACGAGCAAAACTTGGTCGCGTATTCCATAAACGACCGCGACCCCTGGCGTATGCTCGTCAGCTGGTCCGCCCCATGTTCACTGGACAAGAGGCAGGCAGGGCTGAACTCAGAGGCCCCCCCAGCGACCACCGGCTTGCTCCAGACTGGTGGCATGAAAAAAAAAAACTAAACTTCAAAAGGGAAGAGGGGGGAAGAAACAAAAAAACTCCACTGGGTCCAGCACGGGCTGGATCCTTCTGTCACGGTGTGGGGGAGGGTTAGGACCCAAATGCGGAGGGGGAAAAACTCAAACTCCAAAAAAAGATAAGAACAAAAGACTTTACTTTGGAAAAAAGGAACAAAAGGGGAACAAAGGGAACAAAAGGCCTCGCAGGGCAACTCTTCAAAATAAAGGAAAACTTCAGAAACATCAAACAAAGAAAATCCAAAAATCCATAAAGCACGTGGAAACAGAACAGGGCAGAGCAAGAACACACAGGGCAGGAACAGGATCAGAAACACAATCGAACAAACTAACTAACAACGAGCAACAAGGATCCAGCACCATGAGTCCAGGGGACGGTAACTTAAATAGACAGACACTGACGAGACACAGGAGGGCACCATGAACAATCAGGCCACGGAAGGGGAAGGGAAAACGAGACAGCCAGAAAACAATGATTGGACAATTGGAAACAATCATACAATTAAACAGGGGGAGCAGGACACAGAACAGGAGTGCCGCCATCTGGCGGCCCAACAAGGAAAACACAGACAGGAACACAGAACTATGACAATATTATGTTCATCCAGCAGATGGCAAACATTCCAATACACACACCCACTCACCCACACATCCACAACCACAACCCCCTCACCCATCCACCCCACACCACTAGTTGAAGACATTGTTTCACATCTTAAAAAGGTGTTCAAGCAAATTTGGTGACGATTTATGGTTTTTGTGTTAATATAAGAGCAGTTAAAACAGACCGGCCAAATTTGGCCGCAAACACTATAATAAGGGGGGAGCAACGAACACTGAAGAAAGGTTATTTGATGACTTGGGGTTTTTCCTTGTATGTAAAGAGAGAACTGCTATTGTTTGGGGAAACTTGTCAACACGGCCTCTTATGCATCACATGCTCACTCACATTTTTAAACACACTGAATAATAATATGCATTGATTTTAACCTGGCATTCCTCTTTGACTCTTACCACTGCACACCTAGCAGGTTTAAGGTCCTAACATACACAGAACTTAGGATATCTGCACCCTGTAGTCACTCGCCCATACACTTGTGTATGGGCAGGACACACAATTGTGTTTATGCAGGCTACACAAGCCAAAGACATGTCCGCTTCTACCAAGTTTAATAGCAATCTGTATAGAGAAACACTACTGGCAGCACAGAAGAAAGGTGAAAACACAATTTTGGAGTATCAGTATTGGATAATCAAGATAACATGAAATTAATCTCATTCCAGCAGCATCGGGTAAGACTACACTTGTTTCTTCGTCACTCAGATACTTCTGCTGTTTAGTTAGCAAAGGGGTTTATCGTAGTTGGTGACCTTGACGTGACAAGTTTTGGTTTCTTACTGTTAGTAACCTCGATGCACCGTTTGGTGTATCTGTGGGGTTTCTTACACTGTCATTCAGTCATCCTTCATCCATTCAGACATAACCACAAGAAAGGTAATTCGTACAGATGCATAGAGGTAGGTCCATTGATCCACAATGCCAAATTTAATGTGAAAAGGCAATTTCTGTAGAATTATTGTGGAAGTGTTTTTTAAAAATATATTAAATGGTAGAAAATCCAATTTGACAATTTATGGGTCTGTGAGGCAAATGTGTCGGATAGGGACCTATGTAACATATTTGGCAACTCTGGGTCAAAAAGGACATGGGGGCTGGGTTTTTGAAGGCCACAATTTTGTGAAGTAAGCCTGGCCCATACCAAATACAAGCTAAAAGAAAAAGAATCCTAACAAAACCAATAGGGTCCCCTAGTAATAGTAATAAAAGAAGAACTCTTGTGAACTCCATCTAATGCTACAGTTGAGGCCAAAAGTTTACATACACCTAGGCTAAAGACATTCAAACTCAGTTTTTCACAACTCACACATTTCATGTTACCATACACAGAGCTGGCCCTGACCAATTTGGTGCCCTAGTCAAGATTTTAGCTGGTTCCCCTTGCATCGCAGTCAATTCCACATATACATATAAGACTAATCAATAACGAAAATGTAAAGGCTTACAACTATTAATTACAAAAGGGGATAGAAAAGGAAAAGCATTTTAATTGACTATTACAAGCAGGGCTAATGTTGGCTAGCTAGACTGATACAACGGCTTGGCTGAATACTCGATTCTGATTGGTCCAAGGGTGGGCATTATTTCTCAATAAAGGGACACCTCAGCCTTATAACAATTCTAAAATCAATGCGCTACAAAATCCAGCATTCTAAAGCAGTTAAAACAGCAACATTATTCTTTCGATTTTGAATTGTTGTTACGGCCCCTTCCCTTTTCAATGTCCAATTTTGCAATAGATGGCAATGTTGAATCACGGTTCTAGTTACTGGCTTCATTTAGGGATGCCAGCTATCCCAAAATACGGAATCGTCCCTTATTTGGACAGTAGAATAGGAGTTCCGTATTTAACTCATGGCTACGGGACGCATTTTCATCCGTATCTTTGTTAACAATTCTGTTTGTAGTAACCGCTGTTTTGAATACAATTCAATAGTTAGCTAGCTAGCTAGCAAGCTAGCCAAGCATGCTGTGTGACCATTCTGACCTATAACCCAGAATTTTAAAATTGGCTAGGTGACAAGTGATGGCAAACCTATCATAAAGCTAACTGCAGTCTCTCTTCAAACCCGGTTTCAGAGTGTCTTGGAAAAACGCAAGGTCTACACTGCGAGACCACAACATTTTAAAAAGCAAGACAGAACTAGGGAGATTAATTTGATTGAGTTATGGACGGTTTAATGTAGTTTGCTTAAATAATGTAATGACAAAAATGACCAAAATTGGTGCTAATTATATGGTATAAAAGAAGAAGGAACTATTTTTTCTTGATAGAATCGTTGGTTTCATAGATTTAACGACCAAGGGTTTTTTCTTAACAACGGTGCAAATATAACTACCAACCACAGTTTTGGTTCGTGCAGCACACTTAAAAGAAAAAGTGTATTTCTCAAAATTATGTTGTAGGTTATTCCCCAAACACCTGAATGTTATGTTGTTGTGGGCTTTTTTTTTGTAATATTTCGAAATAATAGTATTAAAATTGTATTAGTAAAAAACAGTAAAAGTACAAAAAATAAAAAATTTTCTTCCCTCATTTGGGGCGCCCCGATGGATGGACGGTGCCCCTAGCATTTGCCTATACCGCCTATGCCACGGGCTGGGCCTGACCATATATTTCTTTTGGCAAGACAATTAGGGCATCTGCTTTGTTCACATCAGAGGTACTTTTAAAACAAATGATTAGAGACAGATTTATTTCAGCTTTAATTCACTATATCAGAATTCCAGTGTGTCACAAGTTTACATACACCAAGTTACTGTCTCTTTAATTTGGAGTTAATTGGTACCCGTGGCTGTATTTAAGGGCCTACCTTTAGAGCCACTGCCTTTTTGCACTTGATACCATGGGAAAATCCAAGGCTGTCGCGGAAGGAAGACGCCCCTACTCCAAGACCGGCATAAAAAAGCCAAAATGAAGTTTCCAGATGATCACCAGGACGAAGACCTAGCATTAAACAATCAGATTAAACAAAAATTGAACTGTTTGGCCATAATGATACGCGGTATGTTTGTATGTGGAAACAGGGTGAGGTTTTTAATCTGAAGAACACCATCCCAGTTGTGAAGCATGGGGGTGGCAGCATCATGTTATGGGGGTGTTTTGATGGAAACTTCAGAAAATATATGGCATCATGAGGAAAGAGTATTATCTAGAAATACTGAAGCAACACCTCAAGCTAGAAATCAGCTAGAAAGTTAAAATTTGCTCACAACTTCCAGCAGGACAATGATCCAAAGCATACCTCCAAAGTTGTAACAAAATGGCTTAAAGACAACAAAGTGAAAGTACTGGAGGGGCCATCACAAAGCCCTGACCTGAATCCCATAGAGAATGTATGGACTGAACTGAAAAAGCATGTCTGAGCAAGGAGGCCCCGAAACCTGACTGAGTTACACCAGTTCTGTCAGGAGTAATGGGCAAACATTCCTGCAAAATATTGTGAGAAGCTTGTGGAAGGCTACCCCAAGCGTTTGATTCAAGTTAAGCAATTAAAAGGCAATGCCACCCAATACTAACAAAGTGTATGTAAACTTTTGACCCACTGAAAATCTGATATAGTACGTAAAAGCTAATATAAATCTGTCTCTTAGCTATTGTTTTGAAATGACCTTTTAGGGAAATAATGTAGATACCCTAATTAACAAGTAACATGAAATGTGTGGAGTTGTGAAAAATTGAGTTTGATTGATTTATGTCTTTAGCCTAGGTGTATGTAAACTTTTGGCCTCAACTGTTCTTTTAAAACTGACATACTGCTGACAAAGATGAGAGTTAGAACTAATGTGCCAATACCATAATTTTTAAGATGAAATATTATTGTTAACAGACATGTGTATAGCCTCGTTCATTTTGTGATTGTACATTGCAGGGAGACAAATGAAGCAGGTCTTGAGGGTGTCAGGAGTCGCACATGCTAGCTCCTGCCGCCCAACAGTTTCTCATTTCCCACAGGAACCCACCCACCGCAAGGAAACCAGGATGAGGTAGGTAAAAGGCAAATTCTTTATTTCATTATATCATTTATACAAGTAGGGTATGCCACAATCTCGCACTAACTCCTGCCTTTACTGCTTCCCCCCCCACTCCTACACCCCGCTACTCATCGATGGCCCCCCTTCCCTCCCACGGAGCCCCAGCACAGGTAAGAGCACACTCCCCTCACAGAACACACACACCTAGGCCACTGCAGCTTTCCCCCTCACACGTGTTCACTCCACACACCAAATAGTGTTCCCCAATCTGGCTCCCCTGCACGCGGTCCCGCTCCAGGAGGGGGGAATCCATTCAGATGTCTGGGGAAGTTACCAACGCAAAAAAGGGGTTCCCACACACGCTCCACACCTCACTCCCACACACACACACACCACAAACACACATTAAACAATAACAAAAGAAAGAAAGATGGGATATAGTGTGGCCCGCGCCTCTATGCCGGGCCTTCCTACATCCCACAAATAAAGACCAAACCACAACAAAAACATGCTGCCTCCCGCTCCTTCTGGGCTGCGTCCCAGGACAATCTGCTGCACACTGTACCTGGTCTCAGAGACCGCCATGCAAGGATCTCGCTGCACCCCACACTGCTCAGGAGAGAGCAGGCACTGGTTCCAGTCCGCTTTCGGCTATATCCCAAACTGCACCTCCGCACCCCGCACTCCGGCCCGGTCCCGAACGTCGGTACTGCCAAGCTGGAGACTTGCTGCGTTCACCACCCTCATCAGGGCCAGCACAGCATCACCCCTCACAGGACCAGCGCAGCGCCTCTCGCAGGACCAGCGCAGCATCTCTCCTTGTAGGGCCAGCGCAGCGTCTCTCACGTGATCAGTGCAGCGTTCCTCCTCCTCCTCCAGGACCGCCCTCCAGCAAGCCACCGCCAGATGGACGAGAGACAACACACTCATACAAAAATAACAAGCGACAAAGAAAGCAAAACCAAAAATAAAGGCGAAAAACCAAAGGTAAAATCCTCTCACAAGGATACCCATTCATTCATCCAGCATCTCTCCTGTGTTCTGCCTCTTGCCCCCCCCTTTATACCCACACAAATCGCTAATTACATATGGGAATCAGCTGTGCCGCTCCCCCGCCAGTGCAGCCGCAATCAGCCCATTACCCCGGTGTGCATTCCACACACGGATCCCAATTCACAAATTCCCCCGTGATTCCAGCACAGTGAAGCCGGCGGCTTGTCAGGCTCACCTTCTGACAAGGGCAACAGGAAAATGCAGTTCAGCCTAAGCCTGTAAAACCCATCCTGCGCACTAACACACCCTCAGAATAGTACTTTTTAGCACACAAAAGTGGCTACTAGTGTAAAGCATGAACTCCCAGTCCATCTATGATCCATCTGTTATGGAGGTCCAAATTTCAGAAGTGGAAGAAACCAGCCAAAAACCCATAGACAGAGAAAGTAGAGCGATGGGAGTTGGGTGGGAAGTCTGGAACTTGTTCTCTCAAAGTCACAATCAAAAAATTAACCAATACTTGAAGCTGCTGAGGAAGAGAGGATTGTGTTTCTCTGCTCCCCGTGATTCCCCCTCCCTCCCTACGGACCGTCACACATCTGTTTATTTTGTGTGCAGCAGATGGTTCCAATGAGAAGGTGTGGACATGTTCTACACACTGTAGAGGAGATGGCCTCTAGGTGAATCCAGCTGCCGTTCTGACATGAAAGGAAAAATGAAAGAAGAAACTGAGAGAGGTGAACACAGCCGGTAATAGATTTACTTCCCTCTTTGTGCTGGCAGAACACACGAATAGTCCCACAGTGGCACTACCTTGCTGCACACATGAAAAATCTCACTGTCATACAAAATCACTGAACAATCACACTACCCTGCTGAATACCTGAAGAATGTCACGATCAAATAAAACACCTGAACAATCTCACTACCCTGCAAAACCTCTTAACAACCCCACTCCCCTGCTGAACACCTGCAAAATCACACTTATTCATTTTCTAAATGCACATTCTTGTCTGTGTCATGTCTTGGCCACTACATTGATCTCTTAACTGACCTCAGAACAGGGCTTTAAAATTGCAGGAGAGACTATTGTCTCTTAAATGATCTCAGAACGGGGATACAATGCAGGAAGAGACAGCAGTCTATTTGATGATCCCAGAACAGGACTTATTTGTGGCAGCATGAAAAAATGTCATATCTCCAAGTCATATTTTAACTGATCTCAGGAAAGGGTTTTAACAATGGACAGGTGCTGTGGGTAGCTGCCCTGCTGGACATTAGCGATAGTGATACCCTACACAGCCTTTGAAGTTCACTTAATCTTTTGCCCCTCCCATTTCACTGTTTGTTATGGAGGAGCTCTGAGGAAGCTGGGTTCTGGCATGGGGCAACTACAAAGTATTTCAGTGCTGGGAAACTAATGCTTGCACAAATGTAAAGGGTGTTAGTTTAACATGGTTTTCAGACATCACTGGGTTCCAAATTAACCCAAAAACACTTTGATCAGGTTGGTTGGGAGGACAAGAAAAATAAATTCTGTTAGTTGGACAGTCATTGAGCCTGAGGAGAACCCACTGTTTTGGTATACAAACATTTGCTCTGGGACACTCAGCGGTGCTTACGGGAATACCCCACAAGGGACAGAAACATCCTGATGGCTTCATTCTCACCATAGAACAAAAAACTACTGCTAGAACCTGCCAACCACACAGCAGACTCAATATGCATATACTCAATGGGAAATGGCAATAACCTATGTGGGGACTAAAATTTGACCTGAGATATAAAATAAACAAATGAGAACATGGGACTCTTGTTCCATACCCCATGCAGTACTTTGCAGGTGTAAACTGGCATACTAAAATTTGGTCAGTAAAGTAGGGGAGAGCAGGAACAAATGTAATACGGACTTCTTAGGTAGATGCATCGAGCTTGACCGACAAATTTCAGGTTAAACACGCAGAATTACCATCTCTCTGCCTCCAACGAACGGCGGGAGAGTTCAATAAATATTTCAGGAGATATTGGCAAATTCTGTTTTGGCTATATGCAAGTGAATTTTTTAACCTGTAGTGTTTTTTTGGCTACTGTATTGTGTGTATTTCAAGGAATCCAAATGTATATAATTGTAAACAGTCTTTTAGTGACTAACAGATCACAGAATAAAAGAACAGATCTCATAGTTTTGAGCATGCTAGCTTGTTGGGATTGCTAGCCAGGCAAAAGTGCAAATACCGTTAAACCGAACGGGGTTGTTGTCAGTAGACTATTAACCAATTGATCGTATTTAAGACTGAACTCAACTTTAACTTTATGCTACATGGTCACATGTGACATCGACTGATACAGCTGTTTGGATCAAACAAACATTAGAAGAGACCTGGAGAATAATGTACAGTCTTAAACTTCCACCAATATAGGCTAGTTAAGTCACAAGAAATATATAAATGTAATCAATGAATAAATTAAAGATTGTATCATATAACATGGAATTGTATTAAATTTCCTTACTTTGAGTTAACTTTAAAGCTATTAAGACTGTTAGGTGTACCCCACGCTTTTTAACCTTGGGGTTAAATGTAACATTTCTCTCTTGGTACTTTTCAGTCAGATTGCTAGTGAATGGTATGTCCCAGAATTTAATTGTGGTGATGTAGGTTATTTGTATTAAAAAAGTATTAATCTATCTCTAGTAATATTTTTCCTGCTCTTCCCTGACTGTTGGTACAAATAGCATCCCAAGGTGTATACATACATTTTTAATAAACATAGCTGTTGTGGAGAGACTCCACATTTTTTTATGTTGCAACATGCTTTTGTTTGTCTCTTCTTTTTTACTTTTTAATTGTACCCAGCATTTTTCTGTGCTGTTTTTAATGTTATTGGTTGTTAAAAGAGGAAGTAAGCTGCACCCTTTCAGAATACCACACTCTCTTGTAATCTCAGAGTTGAACAACAAAAATGGTTTGTACCAAGGGAATAATTTCCTGGGGGGATAGGGGGGCATTACAACATCCCCAACATTACATAACAGGCCAAATAACCCCCCAAATAATATAGTATGATGATGAGAAAAATCTAATGTTTGATGGCCCCTGCCAACAGTATTGAAGCCCAGCACTCCTTCCCTCTTTACGGTAACATCAGTAACAACAGCCGCTCATCAGAGACTCTAACCTCGCCATGTACAACATATTGTATCAACACAAACAAACAAAAAATGAAAATGGACACACAGTAACAATTTTATTTCAGTATTGCAATTTGGGCATGACCCCAGACCCCCCTACAAAGTTGCAGTTCTCAGTGTCTAGGCTATGCATTTCAACCCCCAATATTCAGTTACATCCTTGGTTTGTACCCATGCAATGGGCTGCAGAGTAGAGTTCTGCATTAGGACCATATGAGCTCCAGAGTAGGTAGGTTCTGTGTGTTTTTATGTGTGCAAATGTTTGGCTGAGACAAAATGTCCTGGACACATTGTGCAGATTTAGGCTAGCAGAAATGAAGCACAGAAATTGATATATACTTAAAGGATCACTGCATTATCTGGCTGGTGGAATTGTTGTGGATGCATGTCTGTCTCTAATTTTAGACATCATAAAAACATAATTATTCCAGAGACACAAAAACGATGAAATTAATTCCAGAGATGTAGCAAATCTATGACTAATTCCAGATATCTTCGCAACACCCCATTATTCCTTTATTCTGGGAATGCCTACACTCCTCCCTCTGTGTGTGACAAATACTGTTACACTGTAGTCTGAAAAAGATAGACGCATAACTTCTCTATCACTATCATTAAATCTATACTGTATATGTTGACAATAATGAGCCATTTTAGAGAATTAAGAATATGCTAGACTCCACTAAATCCTGCCCAGATACAGTGATGCTGCACATCTGCCTTTAGTGTAAAGAAGGATAAAGCTGGGGCAAGGGGATGGTATAGGGTAGCAGTCTAGACTGGGCCCTGTGCTTTGAAGTGTGTTGCGTTTAGATCAGCACTCTGGAGATCCTTCACTTATCAAGGCTTTATCTTCAACAATTCTGCACATCCTCCTGGTTCCGGGCAGGAGCAAGACATCCATTCTTTTCTTTTCTCCCAAGATCTCTCTCTCTCTCTTCCTGACACACTGCTCTCATTCTACCCTTCTCTCTCCATTTGACACTCTGCACTGTAGTTTATTTATAAAGGGGGCATGCTATAATAAGGAATTTGTTACCCACTATTAAAGTGACAATCTCAAAGATTTCAGTTTCGTTCTCTATGGCAGTGCCAATGGTGAGAAGCGGTAATTGCAGGTGTGTTTTTGGACCTCACTTCCCATAGATCCAACCGGATCCAACCAGTGTCGCCTGTGTGAGGTCAGTCAGTTGGCACGCCAACTATAACACTTACTATTTACTGAATAAAAAACGGTTGTTATAGAAGTAACATTATGTACATACTCATTCGTTGTCTAATATTAGGCTAACTCAAGATGTGTTTACACTGCCGAGCCGGGTTAAAATGCCATAGCAAACTTGGGGTAGAATTAGTTCTTTATCCACCTTTTGCCCGGTATGAACATCTTTACACTGCAGAGAAGAATTTGCGGGATTCGCTGTGGCTCATGCAATTAATGGAGCATCGCGTAGTTCTGGCAGGCCACGAGAGTCAAGCGCTCCGGCTGAATCAGCTGATGGCTCAGCTGAGTGATGTTCGCCTATCACAGTACATTCACTAACAGGGCGGTCTACTTAAACAGCCTCCCTCTACTCATTCGGCTGCTCCTCCTGCATGCAAGCGCTGCACGTTGCTTCGTAAATCTGCGCTTCTTCCTGCAATCCAGCTACGGCATGCTGCCAGTCTAAACCACGTCTGCTTGCTACATGTTAGCTGCTAGTCTAGCTCACAGCCTAGGCACTATGAGGAAGTCTTGCTATTTATTAGCATTGCTCCTTACCTCTAAGCTCTATAGCTGCAGCAGGCAGACGATCCATTTGGGGCCAGCCACGCAAAGCGCTGTTTAAGCGGCATATTCCAGATATTGAGGATACCGATGCACTGTCTTCACTGCTAACTGGCCAGGGAGCTTCATTCAAGGAGCGCTGCTTTGCGGCGGCGCCGCCCCTCCATGAAGGACGCCATGTTCAAGCCTTGAAGCTGCTGCCACGTCCATATCTGCTAGCTGCAGATTCTTGCCGGGTAATGTCATCAACCTTATTTAAATTCTGCTGAGCTCTGAGTCTAGCGGTAAACGCATAATATACACAGTGTTGCCAACTATTTCTATGGAAAGTAGCTATGGCCTCCTCTAAAAGTCGCTAAATTGACAACACCGAATATACACATTCGATTGCGGGGACGTCTCACAGAGGGGCTGGTTTCACAAATATCGCAAGTCTTTCTCTAAAAGCAGAAACGTTCCAACACATGCAGGCACAAGTTAATGGCATGCTTATTGTCGAGTTTCTCACCACCAGAGTCAACGCTAAATGCTGTCACTGCTAAAGAATCCCTGGCGTGAATCCCTACCTTCCTGAACGCAGTAGAATTGGGTCGTACGCTACATCCCCTACTTGATCAGAGCGGGGTCTTCCAATCAATCGTTTTTACGCGAATTTGGGATTCGTGCACGTAAATCTAAGCGGAAATGTCTGAATTAGGAAACGAAATGAATAAGTTCTCACGCTTGGCTGAGACGGAAAAGTAGGCGTATCGATAAAGAATCTTTGTTCATTGTGAACGGCTAATGGTTAAGGGCAGTCGCTACCACGCAGCTAGTAGATAGCCCCCATGTCTCACACGGGCTACAGTTTGTGTATTTGTAGGCTAATGGCTTACTTCCTGGTGTAACAGTTATTCCGGAAGGATTGGGCTGCGAGATGGCAGTTAAACTCTGGCTTTTATAAATTTGGCAGATTGAACATGGGCGGCAGGGCATGTTGCAAAGAGCAGAGATGCAGAGTCGTCTAAATTGTTCAAAGCTGCAGTCTACCCTTCGCTGAATCGCTACACTACAAGGAGTGTTAGACTGTTACCGGCAAGTAGGCTACAGCCAATGTTGTAAAATGCAAACCAGCTTCGGCTTTCAACTTCAGACACAGAAAGTTTTCTCCACTGATTCACGATTTGCGCTTAAAAAGCCGGTTCCCTATCATCGCGACAGAAAAATGAAAACATTAAAATCATATTGGTGTTAAATCTGCGAGAATACAATTTGGTTGGCTATCTAATTTAGCTGTCAGATCACGATCCTGAATGTTTAGGGATTCCTAATGTCCATTTTAATGAGACAAATTAGGCTTAACGTTGTCTCGTCCAACTGGTTCTCTCAATATCGTGCTGTTGCAAGACGCGAATGCGTACGTTCCGCATTCATAAGTGTATCGTCGTATTCCATGACACTTAAACGGGCGTTTAGGCTTCACAGCGGAGAAGGGATTTGATGTAGCCTTCTCCACGCCATTGCTCTGACCTCTTCACCGTGCATGTGATCAGGCTTGTGACCACACGACTGAGCACATAATGTCAAGGAAAAAATTATACTTCCTGCTACGGACATGCTCCGCATAGCCTAGGTATTGGCCTCGCTGTCTCTACAAATGCTTGCTCATGCGTTGCGCGTCATCCATTGCTCCTGCTCCCGGTTATGGCTGGTTCCAGGCAACTTTGTAGCATGTGCTTTCACAACTTTGTCATAGTTTCTTTAATCGTACATTGCATTTCGTCTAGCTATATTTTGTATACACCTCAAGCTTTTAATAACTGCATTTCCTTATGCTTTGTGGTTCTTTGTGATCTCACCATGGCAAATATGCTTAAATTAGCTATATTTTGTATACACCTCAAGCTTTCAATCTGAGAAAATGAAGGAACTCGTGTCATTATTGCATACTAGCACTGTTTTCCATCCTCTCCTTCATGACCCGGTACCTGTGGTGGCGCGCCCATGCGAGCCCTGAGGAGCCTTCATTGGGAAATGCCATAACGAAATCTGGTTGCCGTCCGCCTCCGTCTCATTGGCAATGTGGTCCCCATTCCGGAGTTCTACACCACCACTCCTGCTCCAGTGCGGTAACGACAGCAGTGATGGTTCCCGGCATCCTCAGTGAACATGTGGACATGTGCTTCTTTCATCCGTTGGCATTGACATAATTTCCGTTCAAAAGCTATGAGCTTTGCAGTATAGGAGCACGGCTGCTACTGTCTACTGGCAAGTACCGGTGTCACAGTCGCCAATGTTTCCTCTATAATCAGTTCACTGCTGCTGGGTGCTACTGCTGCTGCTGCGTTACTGCTACCACTACTGCTGATGTTACTGCTACTGCTGTTGCTGCTGCTGATGCTACTGCTCCTGCTGTTTATTGCTGCTGCTGCTGCTACTACTACCGAACGAGGATTCATTACACTAATATGAGTAGTATATTTCCCTCTAATTAGTTTAAATCTCTGTGCTGGGGGGAAATACCAACAAGCTGTTGGTACACATAGCCTAATGATATTTGGTGATTAGTTTGAATGGCCTTGGGCCTACGAGGTAGCTAAGCCACTGACTGACATGCTTGTCACAATCAACAACCTGAGCCGACCAGAGGAGGATGGGTTTCCCCCTTGAGCCTGGTTCCTTCCGAGCTTTCTTCCTATCTGCCACAGGGAGTTTTTCCTTGCCACTGTCGCCTTAGGCTTGCTCCTGTGGGGGTTCAGGCCAGGGTTGTCCATAAAGCACATTGTGACAACTGCCGTAAAATACACTATACAAATAAATTTGATTGATAGAAGCCAAGGTCATACACGTAGGCATAGCCTTCAACATTACAAATAGTATTTTCCCCTGGTTTAATTTTACTCTTGCTTCAGGGGAAAGGCCAAAAAAAAAAAAAAAAAAAAAGCTTGGTACACACAGCCACTAACCCACAATGTTAGAACGGCCTCGAGCTGACCGGATGAAGGGCCCTTCCGGTAGCCGAATGGCGTTTCACATAGTCATCACTTTAGCCGGAGACTAAGTACTAACAACATGTCGGCGTATGGTTGTTTTGGGGGGTTTTTGCTGCTGCCCCCTCCCGTTCTTGTCCATGCATGCTTGTATGGATGGCAGTGAGTGAGGATTCATTTACACTGATGCAGGTAGTAGTATATTTCCCCTGGTTTAGTTTAAATCTCGGCGCCCGAGGGGAAATACCGACAAGCTGTCGGTACACATAGCCTAATATTACATCTCACATAGTATGTTCCCCTGGTTTATTAATTAATAATTCATCTAACTAGTGGCCTCAGGGGAACATCCAACATGCTGTTGGTACACATAACCACTGATCCACGTAAAAAATAGACGGCCTCAAGCCGAAGGGCTTGACTGGACGAAGGGCTTCCTCCAGGTGGTCGTACACAGTCATCACATCATCGTCGAACGTGTGCTTCGCTGCTCATACTGCTGCTGCTAAGGCTCCTACGCTGCTGCATTACTGCCACCGCGCTCCTGCTGCTGCTACTACCGGCTCCTCCGGTAGGCCTATGCAACGAGTGAGGATTCATTTACACTGACGTAGTCGATAGTATATTTCCCCCGGTTAGTTCAAATCTCGGCGCTCGAGGGGAAATACCGACAAGCTGTCGGTACACATAGCCTAATATCATACCACACATAGTATGTTCCTCTGGTTTATTAATTAATAATACATCAAAGTATTGGCCTCAGGGGAACGTCCAACATGCTGTTGGTACACATAACCACTGATCCACGTAAAAAATAGACGGCCTCAAGCCGAAAGGCTCGACTGAATGAAGGGCTTCCTCCAGGTGGTCGTACACATAGTCATCACATCAGCCGGAGACACTTATTAATAGCATGTCGGCATATGGTTGTTTTGGGGTTTGGCTGCTGGCCTCCTGGCCTTATCCACGCGGGCTGCGTGGTTGGCGGGAGAGCTCCAGAACAGCCATACCGCCAAACATAACTGTATTGCCTTTATTGTCAATAAAGTTCTACTTTGATGACAGTGGTCCTGACAGAATGGGCAATGCACGTTCTCTCGGGAGACAAATGAGTCCACCCCTGCCTTTCCAAATGAGACCATACCTCCGCTACCATGAGTGGGTGTTGGGCGCTACCATTCTCAAGGTGTTGGGCCATCAGGGGACAAGAGAACTACCCCGTAGTTCCACTGCCCTGGGATGTACAGTGCCTGGAGAGGGAAAACTCATGGGTACACCAGTCAAGATCCTCACTGTCTGGTGGTGTAGATGTGGACATTCAGTGCTACCCTGTCGGTTTATATATGCAACTGTTGCTTTGTTGTCACTCCTGATTAGAACATGTTTATCTCAGAGATGGGGTGCAAAACAATGTAACACAAGCCAAACTGCTTTGAATCAGCACATTGATATGAGGCAGAGGAGGGTCCCACAAACTGCTCACCATCATGCCATTGCAGACCACACCCCACCCTGACACTCAGTATCTGAGCATTCTGCCAGTGCGAGAGCTCTTCCAGTCAACAGCGGAATGTGAAACTGTTTTGCACGGTCTCTCATGGGGTCGCATTTAATTCACCAGAGCTGGGGTTGTACCAGTCTCATGTGTAGCAATCTCAATGCTACAGCGATTTTTGCCGCAATTAGTCCCAACAGGTGCATAATCGTGTTTCCACTGATATAGCGAGAAGAGAGAAATCAGTGAGCGCAGTCTTGGAGGAAAGCAATTATCTCCTGAGAGGCGTGTCGTCATTGACAGTAGATTCAGCTTGAGGCCTAGGTACTGAACTCAGGGTGAAAACACTTTTGTTGTGATTGATGTTGATGTGGGATTCCAGTATCTGCATGTGGTTGACAGCTACTGTAACTCCTGGGAAAAAGGTAAAATGAACCAGTCATATAGATATGTTAGAACCCGTATGCCCTTCTGACATTATGGGGCGATAGCAGCATGCACCACTTTCTTGAATGTATGGGGTGCCAGGGACAGCCTGATCAGGCATTTGGTAAATTTGTATGCTTTCACCAACAAGGTGAAATGAAGGTACTGCCAATGATGCTGCACAATGTTCATATGGAAATACACATCTTTTAAATCTGCAAGTGTGATCCCCCACCCTGATTGGGCTCCTGACCTCAACTAGCCAGTTAGCTTGGCAGTGGAACCAAAACGTTGTAATGTAGCTAGCTAATTTTCCCGCCAATGAAAACATTCCGCAGCACTTGACTGTACAGTAACATAACATTATGCTAGCTAGCAGGCTAGCCATAAAGTCTGAAAAATATAAAGTGTGCACAGTCAGCCATTCCGTGTTATTGTAGCTACTGTTTTAAGGAGATAGACAACTGACTTCCAAAATAAATAGAAATGTGGTTGATAAGTTGGTAATTCAATTGTAGTCTAATATAAACAGGTGCTGACGCCGTAAATGACTTTGCTATGGATCCTAACTATTACTAGCTTGTAGTGTAACGTTAGTCCTTTTGCCAACGTTAACCTCATCGCAAGCAAAATGCATCATTGTAAAAAGCGATTACTAATATAATTCACTTGATTTATCTACTTGGTACCAACATGATCTAAGCAGTACAAGATGGAAATTATTCAAGATGATGTCATTGCCTAATGCTGATAAATATACCCCATCAAACTGTCCTGGTTAATTCTGTTTTATGTCAGTGTGTTTTTCATTAAATACTTGCTAAGAGATTCAAATTCACTGAAAAAAACATTTGTATTCTTTGAGAAGCAGTTAGTAGTTGTGAGGGTGGGGAAGTGTTAACGACCACATGCAACTACAGTGAATTCAAAAGGGGTTTCTTTAAGTTAACCACCAAAGTGAAAACCACTAGGTCTTAGTAAGAGACTTAAGGAGGGGGTAACGAAAAGAAATGACTCAACTCCTTATGGAGAATATCCCAACAAAGTAAATGTCTCAGCAGGAGAATGAAACTAAAGCGTAAGGAGTGAGTAGAATTTTAGTAAAGACTGCAGTGCAGTCTGGAGAAAAGCAAAGAAAATATGCCTCGTAACGAGGAAGGCAAAAAAGGCGTATTAAGGAAAATAAGGAATAAAGCTAAGGACCGAAGTCTTACTACTAGTCAAAACAAAAAGCTATATTCAAAATCCTATACCATTTTCTTTACCACACTTTTCTCTAAGAGAGCTTTTCACTGTTACCGGCTTTCGAACAGATCTCACGTGAGTGTATATAAGCTCTCTCAATCAGGTGCAAACAATCAGTAGGAATCAAAGGGAATCTCGGAGCGCCTTCAGGCGGTTCCGAAGATTACCAGACTCAGTTCCCTGAATAAGCACTCAGTTTCCTCTACAGGGATACTGAGTAGCCGATTAGCACGAAAAGGTGTCAATTAGCACAAACCACGATGCCGAGTAGCAAACGGAATATGGAACCATGACAGTAGTAGCCTACAATTAAAACCGGAACAGGGCGGCATTGTCACTATCTGCAATTAACTGCAACTAGCAGGACAAGAACTTCAAAGCAAATAGCAGAAACAGTATAATAGCATCTTAATTCAAGAGCAACATATGCCAGTTTTATTATTTATTATTATTAATTTATTCATCACAATTCATAACCATGCACAATGGACATAAGTACGTTAGGCAGGTAACATTACTATTGTTAGAAATAATAGTAATAGTATCAAAATAGCAAGATAATCCAAACAATAATGATGGTGGATTCATGTAATCCGTAGTCAGTGTTTAATATTCAATGTATTCTCATACATGGGTTCTGTGCGGACAACTCTCAGTTCAACCATAACTTTTCAGTGTAGTCAATCAGTGTGTCAAGCACAACCTCATACTTGTTCATGTGTGGGTGTGTCTGTCATGGTTCTGTCTTTTTGTTTCTATTTTTCCTTTTTGGGCCACCAGTTGGCAGCACTTCTCAGTTTTTGTATTTCTTTTCATTCCCTCATTGGTTTCCCGTGTTAATTGTATTATTGTTTTCCATTATTGTCTCACTATTTAATCATTGTCCCCACCTGCCTCTCGTTATCCCTTCCCTCTCATTTGATTATGTATTGATTTCACCTGTGTCTTGTCTATTTAAGTTCTTTGTCCCCTTGACTCGGGTGCTGGTACCTTGTGTTTGTTGCTGACTATATGTATCCGCCCGCTTTCGTCCTGCTTGTGTTTCATGTGTGTTTCTGCCTGCATTCCCGCTTGTGTTCCGCTTCTATGTATCTGCTTGCTTGCGTTTCTGACTGTGTTTCTGCTTGAGTCTCCGCCTGTTTGTGTGTGTTCCACCTGCCCATATTTCTGACCTGCCTGTGGTCCTGTGTTCTGTTCTGTGTTTTTTTTTTTTTTTTTTTTTTTTGGTTATTTGAGTTTGTGGTCTTGCCCCTCGTGGCCCCTTTGTTTGTTCCTGAGTTTTTTGTATTAAATTCTTTGTGTATATTTACCCTTTTAGTTTTGAGTTTTTCCCTACGTTTGGGTCCATTTCCCCGAAAACCCTGAGTGTCCTTGTAAGCAGGTGCATGCACTGTGACGTAAAACCACACTGACCAAATTGAATTAAATACATATGGTATCTTCTGTGGGGCTCAGAAAAAAATGGTAACTGGAGAGTAATTAGTTTGGTGTGAAGAATTTTGAGTTTAAAGCTTCTTTTGAAAAATCTTTTTAATTTGGCCAGGGTAAATTCATAGTTTTGAATGGACTTCAGTGGGGAAATTTCCTCTCCTTTTTGTAGTTTGTAAGCTTCACAAAAAATGGGCCACAGAAGTCTGATGGTAGGCAATGTAAAACCTGTACCCATATATGGGTTTCCAGAGCAAAGCTTAATTTCTCTCTGGTGTCAGACATGTAATTCACTATTTGGCTGTTCTCAGCTATAGGAAGCTTCAAAGTGCTTGGTCAGCATAGCCTGGAGATAAGACAGAGCAGAAACTGGGGGGTAGCCATTGGAGGAGTAAATGTGTGTGTCTGTGCATGAGTATGGGTGTCAGGTAGTTATGGAGCAACCTATAGTGTGTGCACTTGTGACAACCAATCCTCTCTCAATGATGTGTGGCTTATTCATGAAATGACCTTTTGGGTGAACTCTGACCCAAAATCTGAACATTTTGATACCAACATATCTCCATCTAGGGAGCGAGATATAAGCAGTGTGACAATCAACCACATTTTCCCCTAATTGTGTGATATGTTGCTTACCACTTTTCCATTTGCTTTTTAAAATTACAACAATTTTTTTTAATTATAAAAAAATTGGTGAACAGTATTCTTTTTTTTCATGTACAAACAAATGTCCAAATGTAATATATTATTTTGAAGAAATGAGGAAAATACCATTCATTTCTCCCATGAAAACAAAATCAAAGGGTAAATGGAGCAAGATAATCCAAACAATAATGATGGTGGATTAATGTAATCCGTAGTCAGTGTTTAATATTCAATGTATTCTCATACATGGGTTCTGTGCAAAATCAAAGGGTAAATGGACTGAATTTATATAATGCTTTTATCCAAAGCGCTTTACAATTGATGCCTCTCATTCACCCATTCACACACCAACGGTGAAAGGCTGCCATGCAAGGTACCAATCAGCTCGTTGGGAGCAATTAGAGGTTAGGTGTCTTGCTCAGGGACACTTCGACACGCCCAGGGTGGGGGATCGTACTGGCAACTCTCCGACTGCCAGACAACCGCTCTTACCTCCTGAGCTATGTCGCCCTATTTGTATGTTTCTTAAATTACACAGTGCTGTGTAAGTATGGAACATGCCACCCTGCCATGGTGTAACTTGGCGGGATACCATACCAGCTATCCCAATAATTCATTTTGTCTATATAAAATGCTACCAAAAGGTCACCCACCAAAGTGGCTAGTAAGAGTGAACAAGTTACAGTTTCGGCCAAAGGTTTACATACACCTAGGCTAAAGATTTTCAAACTCAGTTATTCACAACTCCACACACTATATGTTACCATACATATCCTGTGTTAAGTCAATTTGGCTATCCACTTTGTTTCCATATGAGGTCATTTCAAAATAATAGCGAAGAGACAGATTATTTATTTTAGCTTTTATGTATTATATCAGATTTTCAGTAGGTTAAAAGTTTACATACACTTTGCTTAACCTGAATCAAACCCTTGGTAGCCTTCTGCAAACTTCTCACAATTTTTGCCCATTCCTCCTGACAGAATTGGTGTAACTCAGTCAGATTTGTGGCCCTCCTTGCTCTGACACACTTTTTCAATTCAGTCCACAAATTTTATATGGGATTCAGGTCAGGGCTTGGTGATGGCCACTACAATACTTTTACTTTGTGTTTAAGCCATTTTCTTCCGAGGTATGCTTAGGATCATTGTCCTGCACCAGTCCCTTTTCCAGCAAAACACCCCACAACGTGGTGCTGCCACCCCCATGCTTCACACTTGGGATGGTGTTCTTTGAATTGAAAGCCTCGCCCTTTTTCCTCTATACATAGCGCTGATCATTATAGCCAAACAGTTCAATTTTCATCTGACCAGAGAACACTCCTCCAAAAGGCAAGCTCTTCGTCCTGGTGATCACCTGCAAACTTCATTTTGGCTTTTTTATGTCGGTTTTGGAGTAGGGGCTTCATCCTGGCTCGACAGCCTTTCAGGCCATGGAGATGTAGGATTCTCTTAATGGTGGATGTGGATGCTTTGGTATCTGATGCCTCCAACTCCTTCACCAGTTCCTTTTTGTTGTCTTGGGGTTCAGTTAAAACTTTCGGACCAAAGTTTGTTCAGCCCTCGGAGTTAATTTGTGCCTCCTTCCTGAACAATGTAATGTAACAATGCAGTGTCTGTGTGGTCCCAAGATTTTTATATTTGCATAACATTGTTGGTACAGATGCTCGTGGTACTTTCAGTTGTTTGGAAATTGCTCCTTATGAGGAACCGGACTTGTGGAGGTCCACAGTTTTTTTTTCTGAGGTCTTGGCTGAGTTGCTTGGATTTACCCATGGTATTAATGGCAAAAATGCAGTGGCTCTAAAGATAGGCCCTTAAATACAGCCACAGGTGCCAATGAACTCCCAGTGAACTCCTAATTCTGACAATTAGACAATCAGAAGCTTATAAAAATCATTACATCAATTTCTGGAATCTTCCAGACTGTTTAAAGAGACAGTTAACTAGGTATATGTAAAATTTTGACCCACTGGAATTCTGATATAGAGAATTAAAGCTGAAATAAATCTGTCTCTAATCGATTGTTTTAAAATGTATGGTAACATGAAATGTGCAACATTGTGAAAAACTGAGTTTGAATATCTTTAGCCTAGGTGTATGTAAATTTAGGCCTCGACTGTTCATACCACTGCTGAATTCTACCTATATCTGGCATTACATTTGGCAGGTGGCGGGTGTTTATGTCAAGGCCTGCTTGATGGTGTGGAACCTTTGCTAGCAACTGCTATATCAGGCTCCAGCTTTCTTTTTTATATATATCTCAGTATCAGGCCACGGCTTTCAGTCTGCGATTGAGCCTGCTCTGTTAGTAGCACGGCATAATTTTATAACACAAGCACGCATATTCATAAACACTTTATTGCTTTCAATTGTATTGCTTTGTTTTGTTTGTTTACTTTGTCTAGCTTGTGTATTTATTTACTTGCCTCTATTGCAGAAAAGTTAGACAGGGGCACGCTGGCAATACTTTGGCTTACATCATTTAGTGCAATGAAGCAGTGTATTGTCTGTCTGCTTAGTGATTCCTCCCTCCCTGCGGTGCTGCAAAGCACTTGAAGTATGCTGAGTTTGTTGTGTCCTTTTCAGTCTTGCAATTTTATAACATATTCATTTGCCATTTTACAGCGAAACAACACCAAAACAACAATTGTCAGTCCCACAGAGCTTGTGTTGCTTTTAAAAAAAAATTGTTTTCCTTCCGACTATGATTGTGACTGACTGTTAGCCTTGAATTCCAGAATTCTACGGATCTGACTATGTAAATGACATGGTCGGCTTAGGCCTACACTCTATGCTGGTCTATATGACAGTCTCTGTGCTATGTTTATGTGCTCACTCTGTGCCGGTTTATATGACAGTCTTTGTGTTATGTTTGTGCTCATACTGTGCTGGTCTATATGACAGTCTCTGTGTTATGTTTATGTGATCACTCTATGCTGGTCTATATGACAATCTCTGTGTTACCACCTTAGTATATTAGCCATTATTCAAATATCACTGCTATGAGGTACTTTCAATAAAGCAGGCCATGTGCTGTGGTACAGTCATTTGATTCTATGGAAGATTCTTGCTCACTCAGGAAACCTCGAAGAACTTTATTTTATTGCCTTTGATTGGTGTCAAAGTCTATCAAATATCAACCAATGCAATTTGTTTTGCATGTATTTTATGCTTTGTGTAGCCTATGCCTAATGACCTAATTTGCAGTGGCATAAACTGAGCACCAATGTGATTTAGCACTTGCTGCATTTGGGAGAGCTGTCCAATGGCCTGATTCCGGTTGCTATCTATGTTACAAGGATATTGGCTATAGCTCAAAATATTAACTGACCTCTAACAGCAAGCATGTCCTACCTGTCATGCCACAGAATATTAGCTAACAAGTACAATCATTTTTCGCATTATTCATTGTGAAACATGGTGACACAAGCCATATAAAAAAGGAACCATTGAGCCATAGACCAGACTAGTTGAATAACCAGCCAATGGACATTTTCATAATTTATTGAAAAAACTTACTGTTGGAATTCATGTGATATAATTATTTTTATGAAAGTAACATCAAGCAAAAAATTTCTCTCAAATTTCTCTGTACAATGAAGTAACCTACTTAAATTATAGCAGGAAAAAACATATCATTAAAAACATGTTTTCAACATACAAAAATGGCAAGCTACTCACACTTTCAAAGAACTGTCTATTAGTCATTCATTTCAAGTCACTTTGAAGTCAGTTTGAATGAAAGACTAATAGACAGTGCTTTGTTTGTACCAGTAATTTGGCATTTTCGTACGCTGAAAACATAATAATTTTTAGCTGACCACATATGGAGACACTCACTTTCAGCTGGCTTAGCTTGCTAGTATTCTCCAGTGAAGCTTGCTACCAAGCACGTTACAATACTGTTCTATATCGCACTCTTTTTCTCCAACAGAAATGATTTATGTCATGAAAAGTGATGAAGCGCCGTTTTTACAACACATAAATAAGCAGCATAACATGGTTCATGAAGAACCCACTGTAACGTAGCTAACTAACCATGTGAATAACAATACAGCCTGTGGCTAGCACAGAAGCTAGTTATATTACTAACCAGTTTAGCCAACATTGTCTTTTATAAGCATGTAAAAGTCAACATGAATTTGTATGCATACTAAAACTATTGAAAAATGCTTTTAGCAGACGACATACAAAGAGTCGCTCAGCTTGTTACTAGTATAGAGGGTATGCATTGACGTCACTTTCCCACCGGAATAGGCCCCCTCAGTCGGACTGAGTGGCAAAACATGCTGCGACATGGCTGCCTTTAGTAGAGGAAACTGCAAAACCGGGAGTAAAACAAACGATTATCTGCTTAAATTAAAGGCAGTTAGACTCGACAGTGATCCTTACAACTTACCAAAGAACCAGTGGTTGTGGAAGTATGGGTTTTCTTCATTCTTTTAATGTTTTTACATTTCTTCTTATTAAAGATTGTACTGATCAAGAATATATTTAAATGTATGTGATTATGGGATGATCTCTGAAGAACAATAGGTATTCTGTGTTATGTCTATTTGTAACTAAGGAAAGACAGTGGTCTCCTTGTACACTGATGCATACTACCTACAGAATCTTTGAACCCCAGTTGCAGGAGGGAAAACTGTAAACATTTACTTAGTGGAATTTTGTAAGTAACGTCTGTTGGGAAACAGTCTTGTGCAGAAGACCTTTGAGTTGCAAGAGAAGAGAAAGGATACTGACTAGAAAGAACTGATTTGCTATATCTAGTAAATGTATAGATTAAATTCTATTAAAATGAATGAATGAAAATCAAAGTAATCACGGCAACAGTAATGATATAAACATAGTTTGTTAGAACATGGTGGTGTGTATATGAGTCAATATTTCAGTTGTATTACAGCATGTAGTGAATGCATGTAAAGTGCATGTACTTTGGAACTGGAAGATGGAACAATTGTTAACCATGAGGACAAATACTTGTTATTCAAGTCATGCATATACATTCCTCTGTAAATGTGTGCAGCGAAATATTTGTTATTGTTAATGGAAGATTATATAATAGTTATTGTTAAACTAACTGATGAAACATATGTTTGACCTAGCCTGGGATTGGTTATTTTAAAGGGAAGATACATCAGGGTAGGAGGAGATCTGGTTGTATAAAAAGGATGTAAAACATAATGCGAGGAAGCTCTCTATGTGTCTTTATGGTACTGGAGACCTCCTGTAGGTCTACGTACATGAAAAGGATTATTTATTGAAGAGAATAAAAAGGTTATTAGAAGAAATCATAATTTCTAGTCTTTATTCTTGCATCACCGACTCTAACCTAAGAAGGGGTTTTCCTCCACATGGTCCATGGACATTAAACAAGAAATCGGAGCTATCTTTTTACAGACTGCCGAAAGCTAAAGAAAAGAGAAGCAAATGGAATCCAGGCACCGAAACGTGGATTTTTGGTTGGTATTTTGTGTCAGATATGTTGGATTTTTGAGTAAAATCATATCTTAGTGTTAGCTAGCCAAGCATATAAATTATCTAACCATCCCCCCTTTGTTTGTAGAACACAAGGCTCATCGTCATGGATGTTTTTTAAATAAATGCTGACAAAAACTTTACAGTTACGCAGAATATAAATGAAAGATGCTAAATATTTAATTGATGAGTAGGCAATACAGTACATAACTTAAGGTATGATTTTACCCTAAAATCCAACATACCTGACACAAACTGACAACCGCAAATCCATGTTTCGGTGCCTGGATTCCAGTTGTTTCTGCGAATTGCAGCGATCCGTTTGCTTCTCTTTTCTTTAACTTTCGGCAGTCTGTAAAAAGACAGCTCCGATTTCTTGTTGAATCTATTTGTACAGTCAATCGCACAACAGCTCTTTCCCATTTTATATGTGTTTTCGTGGCATTCAAGCTGAACGCTAACTCTGCCACTCAGTGGGTGTAACCCATGGTGTAACCGCAGTGACTTCCACTTACTGTGACGTCATGTGCATACCCTCTATTGCAGCAGGACCAAGCAAAACGTCCTGCGCCTGCGAATCTCACACTAGCCACGTTTCCATTAATTGAAATATCGCAAAAAAAGAAAAAAAAATGCGAATTAAGAGTGTTTCCATTATCTGGTTTGGAGCGAATGAACCAGGCCACGCAACGTGTAGTTACGTCAGAAGTTGGCAGTATAGGCTACGTTATGCATGGCTGTAATAAACGGAGTAGAAGAAGAGGTTGCAAACCGGAAACAAAACAAGTCTATGAGTGAAAAACTATAGCGAAAAATGGAGAGAGGTCTTCAGGAATTACTTTCAGTTTGGCAAGTTGTAATTGTTCTTTCAAGTCAGCTAGTATTAATCATGTTTCATGCTATACGGAGACGAAGAGAATGGAAACAGCTGATCAGTCATGTGACTTAAATGTTCGCTAGGTCAGAACTTATTTGAAAAACTGTTTCCATTTCTCATTTTGCCCATTAACTCTTTTTCGAAGAAGGCAAAAACCACCTCAAAAAACCTTTTTTGCGAATATGAGGTAATTTTGCGCATTTTGCTGTTCCCTAAATAGCAAAATGTGCATCAAAATACTTTTATGGAAACACGGGGGGCCACTGCCAGCTACTGGCATCACGCTGGCTACCAGACAGACAAAAAGATTCGTACAGTAATATGTATTAGGGATGGGCATTTTCATTTTTTTTTTTGTGGTTGACGACTAACAAGAATTTCAGTCGATTAGTCGACTATTCGTGACGTCATCACCCCCCCCCCCCCAATATAGACCATTAACAGCACGTAATTACCATGAAACAAAGTTACCAGTACATAAATATAACTACAACAGGTGCTATTTAAAATTATTCTTTTATTTTTCCAAATAGGCCAAGTGCTACAGTGACCCGAACAAAAATAAGTCTTACTAGTAGGGGTGGGCGATATGACGATATTAGATCGTGAATAATTAAAATGTCTCCACGATCTGCCTTTCCAGAGAGATCGGGAATATCGGGCTACAGTGAAACTGCACATTCTATCAGTTGCACTGACAACGCTCATACACAGCATCCAACGTTGTTTTCTCAGCCAAACCTAAAATCACACTATTCGCTAGTCCCTGTTGCGCCTCCCCTAACAGACACACCAATAAACCAATAATAGCAAACAGTACGTAGCGCCTTGGATTTATTTTCCTCCCCCTTTTTTATTTGACAACATGGCAGCATGGCTGACACTACGGAGAAGTTGGTCAAAGTTTGCAAAGAAAATATTCGCACATCAAACATGAAAAAGAATCATGATCATATTGTGGATCGTGATCATGCCTGAAAAAAATAGTGATATGATATTTTTGCCATATTGCCCACCCCTACACCAGAGATGGCAAAATGAAAATCAGTCCTACCAGATTAGTTATTATAAAGGAAAACCAGCATGTCAACGTGTTCTGGGGATAGGCGTGTGCAAAGCAAATAGCAAGAAATCAAGCTTGTTCAAATGAAAAACGTTTCAGCTAAAATTAATAATAAATTCACTACTTTCTAGCCAGCTTGCCAGGTTAAAGTTATTGTGGTTATGTTCAGTTTAATTACTTCAAAATCAAAACACGACTTAAAAGAAAACATTGGTAGGTAGCTAATAAGCAAATCTAGCCTTACAATCAAGGTTATTTGATGCTTACAATCCTATTCAAGTTAGCTAGCAATGCATTTGTTACTTTCTAGCCAGCTTGCCAGGTTAAAGTTAATTGTGGCAATTCCTTATGACAATTAATTATTTCCCACCACGTAAGTAATTCAGTTCATGTAAACCTAACGTTGATACACACTCCTCTCTTGAGCGTCTAGCAGCGATTATAGCCTAACTATCGAGATTCTAAGTAACTGGAGATAAAACTTTTTTTTTGTACTCCACGTAGATCATAAACCCTTGAATATAAAAACGATTCATTGAAATTGGTTGAGAAATGTAAACTTTATAGTGCTTTTTATCCAGAAAAACCGCAGCTCCCCCGTTTACTTGTATTTGTTTACAGGCCAGTCTTGCCTGGACCAAATGCGGCGACGTTGATGTACAATCCAAAGGCCAATGTGGCATCTATGTATATATGTCTGTGGCTCCACCTATTTTTATACGGTCTATGGACTCCTCCTCCTAGCTGTCCACTGCCGTTATAATGTGATGCGTGTGCTACACTTATTAGAGTCCGGGCGGAAACAAAATCATGAATAGTTTCTCAGTCGTGTAAAATAATAATAAAATAGTAATAAAATCAATAATTATTGATATCAGCTAGTCGACGTCACTGCCCAAGTCGACTAATCGATTAGTCAAATAATCATGCCCATCCCTAATATGTATCTCATGAAAAACACGTTTTTCAACATACAAGAATGGGAAGTTACTCACACACAAGGTTGCTAACGTTAAAACTTGCTGAAAATGCCGAAAGCGGAATTGTCCTGGGAAGATTTTACAGATGTAAAAGCAACAGTTTAAATGTTGTATTTTTAGTTAGAAAGCAAGCCAGTGTACTGAGTTTAGAGATTTGCTGCAGTCGGAGGGGGGAATTGGACCCCGGTCTCTCGCCCTGTAAACAGTTCCAAGCAAAAGATAAAGGCCCTACCCACTTGGTTATGGGGGAAGTAGACATCAGAGATACAAAGTTGTACTGTTTCAAACGTGCACACTTGTATATATGATAATTTTGTGTTTATATCCAATGTTTTTATTGGTTGATGTACGTAAAATGACCAACGGGGAGACATATTCTTTGTGGGCTAGGAGCATTTGTGGCAGGAAAAAGAAGAAGGAGAAAATGCAAAATCCCCTTAGTTTGGGGCTTTAATGTGTGGACATGTGAAGTTGTTTATGAATTCTGTCTGTTGAAATGGGGTCAGAATGTACAGAAATGAATGTTTTTAAGGGCAGAGAGTCTGTGGCTGTTGGGGTTATTTATGTGGGGAACCCTGGCTAATTCTCGGTGCTGTATAGGTATGGGGCATGCCCCGCCAAGGTGTAACTTGGCTGGATGGCATACCTGCCATCCCAATATTTGTTATTGTCATTACATTACATTACAGGCATTTAGCAGACGCTCTTATCCAGAGCGACTTACACAACTTTTACATAGCATTTTACATTGTATCCATTTTTTTTTTTTATACAGCTGGATATATACTGAAGCAATTTTGGTTAAGTACCTTGCTCAAGGGTACAACGGCAGTGCCCTACCTGGGAATCGAACCTGCGACCTTTCGGTTACAAGCCCAGTTCCTTACCCACTGTGCTACACTCTGTCATAATTGGACATGCCCTGTATTGTGTAACATTTGCAATAAATAAATAGGTTCACGTGTCTCCTGTCTGTCTGTGTTAGAGACACAGATATGTATCTGTGATTTCTGTTAGAGGTGCATGTAGCTGCTGTGTTGCTCTATTTGAGGTGCATGTATCTGCTGTCTTTCTGTGTTACAGTTGCCTGTGTATGCAGTCTGTTTGTGCTAGAGGGACATTTCTGCTGTCTGTCAGTCAGAAGTGCATGTACCGGTTGTGTCTCTGTGTTTGAGGTGCATTTATCTTTTGTGTCTCTGTGTTTGAGGTGCATGTAACTGTTGTGTCTTCATATTGGTGGCTGTTGTTGCCTCTATGCTATGCAGCTGCAAAAAGTATGTCAGTCTGATCACAGTTCTACTTTCTTTACTAACAAAATAATGGCAGCAAATTATGAAAGCAATGAAAAGGTTACAAAACAATATAGAAAACATTTGATGTGGACATCTGAAGTCCAATGAATTCCCATGATCATGTTTCTGGAACTTTCCCAAGTGACTCTTAAAAGTGTGTGACCTCTGATTGGAGGGCTTGTTTAGTTTTTCCATGCATTCCATGCTTGGTGGGGCAGAGAAACACTATGTGCTCAGTGTGGGCCACTGATGGAAGAATGTATGTACCACATGCTCAAAATACTGGCTGTATTTAAGGCTCTTTAGAGCCACTGCCTTTTTGCCCTTGATACTATAGGAAAATCCAAGCAACTCAGCCAAGACCTCAGAAAAATAATTGTGGACCTCCACAAGTCTGGTTCCTCCTTAGAAGCAATTTCCAAACAACTGAAGGTACCACGAGCATCTGTACAAACAATTTTATGCAAATATAAAAATCTTGGGACCACACAGACACTGCATCGTTCAGGAAGGAGGCACAAATTAACTCCCAGGGCTGAACAAGCTTTGGTCCAAAAGGTGAACCCAAAGACAACAACAAAGGAACTGGTGAAGGAGTTGGAGGCTTCAGATACCAAAGTATCCACATCCACTGTTAAGAGAATCCTACATCGCCATGCAGAGCCGGCCCTGACCAATTTGTTGCCCTAGGCAAGATTTTAGCTGGTGCCCTTGCATCGCAACCAATTCTACATATACATATAAGACTAATCAATAATGAAAATGCAAAGGCTTACAACTATTAATTACAAAAGGGGATGGAAAAGGAAAAGAATTTTAATTGACTATTACAAGCAGGGCTAACGTTAGCTAACTAGACTTCTATAACAGCTTGGCTAAATACTCAATTCTGATTGGTCCAAGGGTGGGCATTATTTCTCAGTAAAGGGACACCTCAGCCTTTTAACAGTTCTAAAATCAATGCGCTACAAACTCCAGCATTCTAAAGAGGTTAAAACAGCAAAATTATTCTTTCGATTTTGAAGTTGTTACATCCCCCCTCCCCTTTTCAATGTCCAATTTTGCAATAGATGGCAATGTTGAATCATGGTTCTAGTTACTGGCTTCGTTTAGGGATGCCAACCATCCCGAAAAATACGAAACCGTCCCTTATTTGGACAGTAGAATAAGCGTTCCATATTTAACTCATGGCTACGTGACGCATTTTCATCCATATCTTTGTGAACGATTATGTTTGTAGTAACCGCTGTTTTGAATACAATTCAATAGTTAGCTAGCTAGTTAGCTGGGATAACAACCATGCTGTGAGACCATTCTGACTTAAAACGCAGAATTTGGCTAGGTGACAAGTGACGGCGAACCTATCATAAGCTAACTGGCATTCAAACCCGGTTTCAGAGTGTCTTGGAAAAACGCAATGTCTACACTGCGAGACGGCAACATTTTAAAAAGTAAGACAGAGCTAAGGAAATTAATTTGATTGAGTTATGGTTTCATATAGTTTTCTTAAATAATGTAATGACAAAAATGACCAAAATTGCTGCTAGTTGTATGGTATAAAACAAGAAGGAACAATTTTTTCTTGACAGAATCGTTGGTTTCATAGAATTAACGATCAGAGGTTTTTGCTTAACAACGGTGCAAAAAAAACTACCAACCAGAGTTTTTGTATAACAACGGTCCAAACAGAACTACCAACCACAGTTTTGGTTCGTGCAGCACACTTAAAAGAAAAAGTGTATTTCTCAAAATTATGTTGTAGGTTATTCCCCAAACACCTGAATAGTCTTTTCAACTTTCCCTAATGAATGTAACGTGGGAGTAACTGACGTTAACACTAGCTATTTATTAAATTAGCAACGTTACTATCGTCCAAAGTAAGCTAGTAACACTCTGCTGCAACGGTAACTACTATGCAATAGATAAACTATTCATTCATCACATTACCTGTGTCTTTTTCCCGTTTTTCCTCTCATTCTTTTTCTTCTGTATATATATATTTGAATTAGGCTACTGATGTTAATTGTATCACGTTTCACGGTCAGTTTCACTCACTAGTTCAGATAACTCGCCCATCCCCCACAATCAGAAAATAGGGTCTATTTAATAGGCTATGTAGTTATGTTGTTGTGGGCTTTTTTTGTAATATTTCGAAATAATAGTATTAAAATAGTATTAGTAAAAAATAGTAAACCAGTAGTCCACCCTATGGATGGACGGCACCCCTAGCATTCGCCTATACCTATACCTTGGGCCGAGCCTGTCGCCATGGCCTGCAAGGTTGTCCCGCACGAAAGAAGCTCCTACTCCAAGACCGGCATAAAAAAGCCAAAATGAAGTTTGCAGGTGATCACAAGGATGAAGACCTAGCCTTTTGGAGGAGTGTTCTCTGATCAGATGAAATAATAATTGAACTGTTTGGCCATAATGATGAGCGCTATGTATGGAGGAAAAAGGGTGAGGCTTTTAATCCGAGGAAACACCATCCCAACTGTGAAGCATTGGGGTGGCAACATCATGGTGTGGGGGTGTTTTGCTGGAAAAGGGACAGGTACACTTCAGAAAATAGATGAGGAAGGAGGATTATCTAGAAATACTGAAGCAACACCTCAAGAAATCAGCTAGAAAGTTAAAACTTGGTCGCAGCTGGGTCTTCCAGCAGGACAATGATCCTAAGCATACCTTCAAAGTTGTAACAAAATGGCTTAAAGACAACAAAGTGAAAGTATTGGAGTGGTCATCACAAAGCCCTGACCTGAATCCTCGGACCCTGAAAAAGCGTGTCCAAGCAAGGAGGCCCACAAACCTGACTAAGTTACTCCAGTTCTGTCAGGAGGAATGGGCAAACATTCCTGCAAAATATTGTGAGAAGCTTGTGGAAGGCTACCCCAAGCGTTTGATTCAAGTTAAGCAATTAAAAGGCAATGCCACCAAATACTAACAAAGTGTATGTAAACTTTTAACCAACTTAAAATCTGATATAGTACACAAAAGCTTAAATAAATCAGTCTCTTAGCTATTCTTTTGAAATGACCTCTTATGGAAATAAAGTAGATACATTAATTGACTTAACACAGAAAATGTATGGTAACATGAAATGAGTGGAGTTATGAAAAAATGAGTTTGAATGTCTTTAGCCTAGGTGCATGTAAACTTTTGGCCTCGACGGTAAAAATGAGTTTCCCGCAAAGATTATACAGATGCAAAAGCAACAGTTTAAATGTTTTATTTTTAGTTACCCAGGACGTGTAATGAGTGAGAGGTTTTCATGAGTCTGAGGGGGACTTGAACGTAGCCTCAGTCATCCAAAAGTGTCATAGGCAGACGTGTTACCCAGTGAGACCCCCCTATTTTAAACGAGTGCACTTCCATATGTCATTTTACATTTAAGGTACAATCAGATATTATTTGTGGGCTTGGAGCATTTGTGATGATGTAATCAGGCAGAAAAAAAGGAGAAAATGCAAAATCCTCTTAGTTTGGGGCTTTATTGTGAGGACGTGTGAAGTTGTTTGTGACTTCTGTCTGTGGAAATTGGTTTAGAAGGTACAGAAATTAATGTTTTTAAGGGCTGAGCGTCTGTGGTCATTGTGGTTATTTCTGTAGGGAACCCTGAAAAGTGCCAAACTCTCAGTGCTGTATGGTACAGGGGCATGCCGACCCTCCAAGGTGTAACTTGGCTGGATGGCACACCTGCCATCCCAATAAATCAGTAAATAGATTTATACATAATTGTTGAAACCGTACACAAAAGGAAAATACATTTATGTATTTATTTGTTTGTTTGATTGGCAGAGTAAATGCTCTATAGGTTCACTCATTACTTCTGCTCAATAACATATGATTCCATTCTGAACACAACATTACCTCTGAGAGGCAAGGCTTCGAAAAAGCTTCTGGTGGGTGTTTCCCGAGTTCAGCAGTGCCTTATTGGAGTGAAATGAGTCCCAGGCACTACTGGAAATCCTTGTGTTCCTGTAGTCAGGTATTGCTCTTGCAGTCAGTAAGGTGTCCTTTTTGATTTGCCATTCAAATGCGATCCAGACAGCTCCCCAGCTGCCCTGCCTCAAGGCGAAGTTGTCACGCGAGGTCTGCACTTACAGATTTCCTTTACGACATTTAATAGCAAATTCCAACTTTGGATTTAAACATTCCCGATTTCTAGGTGGTTACACTATTATTGTGGTATTAATTACATATAATAATAATAATTATAATAATAATCACAACAACTACAGCAAAACGAATAATAATTGGAGGAAGAAGAATTATTATTGTTATTATTATTGTTGTTGTTGTTCTGTTACTAGGCTAGCTGTCGACAGCCTCGCTTCTATTCGACATGTTTTCCCGGTTCTGGTTCCTTTTTGTGAACATGGATATTGTTTCAGTGTTGGTAGGAAAAGCAACGCACGGCTGTAATAATCCCGGTCTTTATATGGAAAAAATACCTAAAAGGCACACCTAAAGTTAACTGAAGTTTGGTCCCCCTCAACAATTTATATCCCATGAAATCTCCAAGCTAGGATTCCGACAACTCTGATTCGCTGGCTCTCCCCCTTACGCCTGGTCCACACCGCTTACTTCGCCTGTGCGTGACGGCTACTTCGCCGGACTGCTGCGGCTCGCATGCATGTGCGTGTCCACACCGCCAGCGTTGCTGCGGCGGCGCTGCTACTGCCAGCCCTATCTTTCTACATTGAGTTTTCCTTTGATAATGGCCATCAATAATAGAATGTTTGATTTCATTTCATTATAAATTTAATTTATATTTAGTTTAGACAGAAAAAGGTTAAGAAGCGTGTGCTCAATTGTAAATATATATATATATATATATATATATATATATATATATATATATATATATATGTCAGTTATGTAATTTTGCTGGTATGATGTCAATATGACTATCAACAGCGTCTAAGGCGCTGCTCGAGCCTCGCTGCAGCGGCGCGTCATCTAGAGTTTCGGCGTGGAGCCTATTTTTCACGCGTGAGGCGCGCGGTTCTCAGCAAAAATAGACAGCGAAAAGATATGTTGATAGTCATATTGACATCATACCAGCAACATTACATCACTGACACCTTTCACTATAGTTTCAATGTCTAGGCTATATGAATATGTCACACACATGAAAAAAATGTGAAGGGATTGCTGTATTTATTTATTTATTTATTATTATTTTTATTTATTTTATTTATTTATTTAATTATTTATTTATTTATTTTACAGCACACGCTTCTTAACCTTCTTCTGTCTAAACTAAATATAAATTAAATTTATAATGAAATGAAATCAAACATTGTATTATTGATGGCCATTATCAAAGGCAAATTCAGTGTAGAAAGATAAGGCTGGCAGTAGCAGCGCCGCAGCAGCAACGCTGGCGGTGTGGACACACACATGCGTGCGAGCCGCAGCAGTTCAGCGAGGTAGCCGTCACGCACACGTGAGGTAAGCGGTGTGGCCCAGGCGTTACAGTTTTCAGATGACCCCCGCCCCCCTTACGCGTGGACACAGAAAGGGGGCATCATCAGCGCAATCAAATAGGCGCACAGAGCTGCCAGATCGGAAGAGCGCAGAGAGATTTTCCATTCAGAAATAACTCTCGGGTGGAGTTAACACCGCAGACGTATGGCAAATGAATCCATAACATTTTTATTTCAGTGAAAACGTGCTTGTTCCCCTACTGGCTAGACATTGTCACCAGTATTAAACTTGATTTTAGGAACTTATCAACTTTACCTGTGGCTGTGATTTGTGGCCATGGATACCCGCATGCGATGGAAAGTACAACCGTGGGCACAAGACCTTGTCCTTCCATTAGCAACAGTTATTATTTTTCTCGCTCCGCAAGTCCGTTCAGGTAAGTGACACATAGCATCGTGTCTCAGTACCTTTCTACAAGGACCTTATTTGCTGAAGGAAATGTTAACCGTCCTATATATCCGACAATATTTCCAGTGCAATTATATGAGCACATCCCACGCATTCCACGCCGTTTGTGATTCATAGCGGAATTTTTTTTTTTTTTTTTAAATTTCTGTGAATGCCATTTGATCACTTTTTATCCAAGCCTTTTCTGTTTAATGGCAACATATGCCTATTAATGCGAGATGTTTCTGTGCGTACCGTGTTCACTTGTGTCACCACCTTGCAGTCCCTGTTCGGCACTTCGGTCAAGTAGATTCTGTTTCCATATTCAAATTCATGTTTTTCTCAAACAAACTCAAAGCTGGGATTCCATATATGTGAATTCTCAGAGCCTATATGCAAAATGGCTGGCTGTTGATTCCAAAATGTTAATGTTTCAGATACAATAGCAAGGCCATTCTTCAGGATGTATTGCCTGACAAAGCATTCTAATTATTAAAAATAAAAGCATTGGGGAAGGGAGACGGCCTTCTTGAGCACTTTTTGTAATACTGAAGTGAGGACAGTCATGGTTGGCCATTACAACAGTGCCGGAAAAGTTGAAGTACGTCAAGTAGCCTACTGAAACGTCTTCATCATATGAGTGCAAAATCACATTTATATTTTTATATAGACAAAAAGATAAGACCAAAAAGATAAAACCATTCAAGATGACCAAACACCTTTTTGGCATCAACTGATGCAGCACTTCACAAGAAGATGCTGTTCCCGCAGTTCAATGTACAAAATCTATTTTTTAATTAAACTGGCTTTATTCATATGAATCGTTTTATATAATACCCCTTCCAAAATAATGGCAAAACACCTAGGCAAATAGTTTAATATTAGAAGGGATTGAAGCTTAAAGGCATCTTCAGCAACGATTGTAATCTTTTTGTTGTTTATATTTTTGTGAGTTTATTGCTTTGTTTTCTTCTGATCTGAAGTCCCAAATTATACAGATGTTTCAAATATTTATATTCATATGAGTGGACCCAGTTCATACAAAAGAATATGAGAGAATTTCATATTGATATCATCCATGCCCAGAAGTTTAGCCTTATTCAACCCTTGTAAAGAATATTTTAGTTCCTTAAGTGATATTGAACACAGCTCACTTTGGAAAGAAGTCTGAATAATGCAATTAAAAATTAACTTTTTTGATTGATTGATTTATTGATCGGTAGTTCAACTGAGTGATTGGCTGATTGATTAACTGATTCATAAATTGACAAATTGATTGATTTATTGGCTGAATGATTGATTGGTGTATTAATAAAATGATAAGCTAAAGGATTAACTGATTGATGTACCAATTGACTAATTGAAGGTTGAGAGAGGAATAGTCAAGACTGCTGCATTGTGTTCAGACAAGGTAGCAGTATGTGTTGATCCTGTGTCTCACTAAAAATCCAAAAAACCTCCTGCTACAAACCTCACTTTAGTCACTGTCTGTACCAGGGCAGCTATACTAAAACAACCAGTTCTAAGGCAACTACCTGGGTAGAGTGCACACACCTTAGGGCTTTTCTTTTATGGGGCTGTCATTTAGCCACAGCTACAGAAAGTGGATAGATCAGAGAAGTCAGTGCAGATTATGATTGTATAAAACACCAGATGAACATGCCCACTCGCCTAAGAGCAATGATTCAGCCTTGCTAGTTCAGCACTGGGAAATGGAAAGTAAAAATCTAGCATGATGGGACAGCTACCCCACAGTGCTCTATTTAAAGCCAGGAATGTGGTATCAATGTTTTTTAAATATATTTGTTGTAAGAAAACTAGCACTTTCATATTATAATCCTCTTAACAGTGATTTTGAAATCACTGAAAGTGAATTATTCTTGAAATATATATATATATATATATATATATATATATATATATATTTCATCTCTGGACATAATGGTATATCTGGGCATTACAACATTGTACTTTATCTGGGATATGACACTGTTCTGTATGCATCATGAAAACAGACAAACCATTGTTATATATCTATTCAGTGAATAAAATATCTGTGTTGTGATTGGCTGGCATACCTTCCCTTAATATTGCACTTTCAGGTGTGATGTAAGTCAGGAGTCGGGCCCAGTTTGATATATATATATATATATATTTTTTTTTTCATATGAATTTCATATTGATATTGACAATATATCAATTTCACTAATAATTAAATATTTAATATTTTGAGTACAGTATAAATATTATTTCACAACAATCCTTCAATTAGAAACCATTGTAAATAAATAATATTTTAAAAAGTAGTAATAGTAGTAGTAATTACAATAATAATTAAAGTAACAATAATCATGTGTTAAATTTTGTATGTCTTTATGGCACTGTGATCACTATCCCTATGTGTCTCCACTATGATGATTTTTCCTGTGGTTATTTCCCACTGGAAAATCTGAATATTTTATTATGCTCCTGCTGTAAGTGGAGATTGTGAAATAATATTCACTTTTAATTCAAAACGTTTCTACAAAGAAAAAATGCTGTGGTGTACTTAATCATTATATTGTATATTCATAACACTCACACAGTGTGCTAATAAATGTAATGCATGTCTGACACAAACATTCTTATGTTATGTGGGTTATGGTTGACACAGCTGGTCAGCATGTGGTGAGTTATTAAACTTACAGTTGAGCCCAAAAGTTTACATACACCTAGGCTAAAGATATTCAAACTCAGTTTTTCACAACTCTGCACATTTCATGTTACCTTACATTTCTTTTGGCAAGTCAATTAGGGCATCTATTTGCACAAAATCAATTTTTTTCAGTTTTAACAGACCTCATCTGGAGCACCATTTTATGTTGTATTGTTCATTTTTTTCATGACTTTAATGGGTTGATGTGGTTATATATAGTCTGTCTGGTTGGGTTGACCTTCTTACTAGTCCACAGCAGAATCAGCATCCTACATTCTATGTGGATTGGGTGGTCACATACTGTAGCTGGATGGTCCCTTTCGGCTGCATAGTGGTCCTTCTTTCTGGCTATAGGTCTGCTGGTTTAGATCTCTCACTCATAAGTTTGTAAGATTCAATATTTATTTAACAGGCCTAATTATTTCTAAATTTGTATTTGTCTTTATTTTTTCTTTAGATATTATTAATTTCTGCACTGTACGCCCAAAGCAAAACTGTCAAAAGTATGGCTGTAATTTATCCAGAATGATTCAAAATGGGACGTGCTTTTGCTATCAAAAAATGTTTTTTAATGTCTTCATTTGCTCATTCTTTTAAAGAAGGTAGACAACCTGTTCAGGTTTTAAAAGTTATTGTTTTGGCAGGGGTATTGTCAAAATGTGAACGATACCAATCCCTAGTCATTAAATAATACTGTGGAGTTTGCATGTGAAATGACAGAGAATGCATTTCAGAAATATAAATGTGTTTCCCGCAAAGATTATACAGCTGTAAAAGCAATAGTTTAAATTTTTGACAATTATTAGTTAGCAAGCAAGTCACTTCACAATATTCCTTCAAAAATCATGTGAATATATTAAAATATATACTACAAATGTAAATGTTAAATTACAAATAAACATGCAGGGCTGTCTTGTGCATATAACGTGAAATGAACACAGCCTGAATTTTTATTTCTAATTCAACATTTCAATTTGTAATATATATTTTAATATATTCAAATGTGTTTTTTGAAGGAATATTGTGAAGTGACTTAACCAAAGGAATGTAGCTCCTCTCTGGACTACAGAGCTCGTGATCCAATCTTTGATCTTGCAGAGCATCACTGATTTGAGATGAGCTGCTTTACATAGAGTATGTACACACTTTGAACGGTATTGCTTAAAATATGTGCAGTAAAGTTTTATTCTGTTTATAATGCACATTCCTAGGTGATTAGTTATTTGAATTAGGAACAGGACTGTTGTAAATACTGATTTCTGCTTCTCTGTGTAACAAGAAACAGATCATATGTCTCATAACTGGTTGGGAATCTTTACTGACCTATTGCCTATACAAAGAGTCAATAAGGACGTGGCTGATGTTCATGTCTCTGAGAGAAAAAAATTGAAACAGGATGATTTATCTGTATGCATTTGTTATATATGTAGTGTACTTATTTTATCACAAATCCATATTGCAGTTAATATAATCTATAGGCCTACTTGTTGAGAAAAAAAAAATGGAAACACAAAAGGGTTATGTATTGTTGTGGGGTCAGTATGTGCTGTCTTTGGTTTTGGTGGAATTATACCCGACTGCACTCATTACATTGGTAGCTGCCTTATTGTGAATAAGATCCGACAGAAAGTTAATGAACAATTACAATTTTGATTACATTAAAATAATGTCATGATCTATCTATCTTGCTAGATGCTAGCTAGCTAGCTAGAACCTTCTAGGACTTCACAAAAAGAGCGATATTGTGTTGACACTCAATAAAAAAAGATTGCAATTCTAAACTGTTTCTGGTTCAAATATTTTGGGAAAGGAGAACATTGCATATGTATTGAGTGAGCGAAAGTGAGCGAGTGAGAGAGAGAGAGAGAAAGAGAGAAGGGGTCCTCGCAGAGATGACACATGCAGAGCCCTGAAGCATGCTGAACACTGTGATGGATGGTCTTGTGACACCTCAGAGTTCACCATGACACCCATTTGCAGACGTACATGCAGAATGCGTTCATTTTACGAGCCCTTAGTGGCTTCATTCACTTACTCTCTTTTCCAAACATTACTGGGTGGGCCCGACTGGCTAGTAATGATTTAAGGCTTGGGGATCATTGATTTTTAAATAGTCATTATAGCTACCTTAAAACATTTAAGTTGTTTCTCTCTAACTTCTCTGTAACCACTCTATACAGTAGCTGATGGTATTTATTACTGTAGAGTTCACAACCTTGTTTATCTTTCCCTCTTCCTCCTGTTCTATAAACATGGAGAGACAGGGCATTCATTATGGAACCCTGTATGGTCCAGATGTGTCGCCCTTTTTCAGGTCCGAATAAAGCAGATCTCAGATCTGAGGGAAAGGGGGGGCTTTATGTACTAAAGGGGTCCCTGCAAACTGCAGGGCCCCATGTCCCTCTGTGATGGTTCTCTCAAAAGGACCGACTGTAGCATGGCCCAAATGCATCTATTAAACAATTTCATATATGAAACAGAAATGACAATAGAGGATGCTAGTAAATACACTTATCAATACAATGAAGTGAAAAACTTTCACCTTTACCATGTTGCAACTAAGCCATTAGAAAATAATATTTTTGCCCATTTAGAATCTCTAATTTAAACCTTGTTGGAGTATTACCAGGGAAATGATTTTGTCCATCCATCCCTCTGTTACCTATACTCGCTTATCCTGAGCAAGGTCACCGGGGATGCTGGAGCCTATCCCAGTGTGGGGACGCTATAGCAAATACGCAGGATTTAAAATAGCATATCTTTATCTATGGTTATGGAAAAATTCTATGAATTATATCAGCAGATCCTTCTCCTTCAGATGAACTACTGCCTCAAAAAACTACATGAGCAATAATTTTGTTTTTCCCCATTGTGACGCTAGCTGACCGATCGTTCACAAGTCACATTTAAACAAATAAAAATTAACACTGTCAGCGGTGATTAACAAATCTACCAAGTATTTTAATAACTGATCTGCAGGCGTGTAAATATGACAACACACTTTGTAGAGCAAGTTTTCCACCTGGTGCATGTACATTGAATTTCTAATTATTATTATTATTATTATTATTATTTTATTGTAGATCATCAAAACCAATGGTGAAAAGCCAAAATACGCAAGGAGCCCCCAGGACCGATTCTGAGAACCACTGGCTTAAATGCTCTTGTCGGTCTCTTAAATGCTAAAAACACGTTCCTTCCTAAATGCCAGTCTTACAATGATGGCTAATTTCGTTAAATTCTGTGTGTGTGATTTCATTGTGTGTTGTATGTTATCCAGCAAATAAACCGTAAGACTCTTAATTTGCTTCGTGAAACTGAAAATTTTGCAGTGTTTATCCCAAAATCGAGATTATAGTAGCTTTGTCACATCCGTGAAGCATGGCCCAGGTAGACATTTACTGAATGTACACCACTGGCAAGCCGTCAAACACATTTGACAGATTGAATATTTGCCGGTTAGGTAGCTAGTCAAATGGCTTGGTAGCCGAAGTTGCAAACTGTTTTAGCATAGGACGACCAAATATAGCAAATACGCGTTAGCTGATTACGCTTTCTGCCAACTAATTATTTGGTTAAGTAGGCTAAAGGAAATAGTAAAAATGACTTGGCTACCGAAAAAACTTCAGAGGAGGATTATTTTATGGTCGTCTAGTGCAGCTGTAAATAGCACACGCCATAATGAAATCACTACGAAATTGCATGCCTGCATTTTCTTATTTCGCACAGGTGGACCGTGGACGATGAGTCGGAGCCGCAATGTCAAGGCCAAGAGGTGCCACCTCCCACCCCAGTGACCATAGACTGTAGCCCCTACTGTAGAATAGTCCTCTGCAGTAATAAGGAAGTGACACAAACCGTACCTCATTGGTCCACAACAAATATTATAACAGTGCCCAAATGACGCAATAAATCATGAAATCGACCCATGGACAGTCATAAGATGAATAAAATACACATATTATGACTATTTGTTCTTGTGAGAAAAAATGATTGACTTTGTATTTTGACCGCATTTGTACCGTAGACTTACATGGAAACCGGATATGAAAACACCTATACTGGAGCCAACCGCAGTGGCGCTAGTGAGCAACCAGGAACAACAAGACCAGGAAATGAGCTTCAAAAATGAAGTCTGGTTTTGGCCGCTTGGATTTAAGTGATAAAATGATCCCAGATTGGGAGTGCCCCACAGAGTGCTGATAGTTAGTTAGTTAGTTAGTCCAGGTATAGTCTGAAGAGATGAGTCTTCAGACCACGGCGGAAGATGGGCCATGACTGAGTGGTTTGTAGAGGAACAGGGAGTGCTTTCCACCACTGGGGAAATGTCCAATCCTCACAAAATTTAAGCTGGTCTGAATTCTAGAACAGCTGGTGCACATGAAATCACACCTCCTCATTGTGTGTTCACCACCAACCTCACCATGAAATCTGCAGTGTGTCAGGTACTGGTGCTTCAGAAGCTTCTCTGAGCTTCCTGGCCTTGGCTCTGGTGACCACCTCACACCATGATGAATCTTGCACTGGTATATTGGCCAAGCAGTACCCAGTAAGATGGGATATATCCATAGTCTCTGGCAACCCCAACTTTCATTAGGAAAGCTTGTTTATGCACTTCAATGTACAACTCTGTTTCTTCCCGGGGAACAGAAAACACAGTAATTGTTTCTTCCTCACTCCATGCATCTGTAGGGACAAATCTTGCCTGAACAAGTGTATGGTAGCAACAGAGTAGAGTTGACAAGATTTCCCATTTAACAGTACCATGTTTATGGGTTCTAAGTCCTATGCTACTGCTACCTACTAATTTGGCCAGTGTACATAACATGGACTTGCAGTTTTAGGCTTTTTTGAAGGACTGTTACGCCGTGTATGTCCTGGTTCTCCACAATTAAAACACATCAGTGCCCGGTCACTAGGTTGAGGTTTTGTTGGGGTAGGTTTTATCAGAAAAGACCTACTCAGCTTAGCTGGGTTAAAGGAGATGGCTTCTGATCCACCACCTTTCCCCAACCCCTCAGACTTGTTCTTACCTGGTCAGAACAATCCAGCATAGCAGAATCTCCCTGGTCCTCTATGAGCTGTGATGTGTCTTCACCAGCTTGTCCACACATGTGGCAGTGATGGGGTTGTGCTCCTTGACCCAGGTCTGCACCTCTAGCACTGCCACCATACTTAACCCACTTGCAAAATAAGTCATTGAGGCCAGCTTAGAGCTCTTCTGGCATCTCCAGGTTGAGAAACCAGTGGTGATGTGTTTTGCTGCTGATTTCATATTTATTCAGCAATGTCTACTTCCCCAGTTCATAGTTTTTGGTGCTAGCATGCGGCATGGCCACAAATGTACATTAGGCCTTGTCTGACCGTAGCAGTGTAAGGTGGATTGCCCAGTCTTCTTTTGGTGTGGGCAAGTGCTATCTCAATCCTGTTAGGGTGCACTGGCAGCTGCAGATGTGATGCGCTACATGTAAGTATACTGCCAACTGTCCATTATCCATGTTGTTGCAAAGCAGAAGTAAAATACAGTACATTTGCAATACTTAACTACCTCATTTATTCATCAAGAGAATAGAAATGATTATACATGCCATTTTATTAACTAAAAATATTTTATGCCGGCAGGACTTCTCTGGAAACAAGCAAACAGAGAATAAAATTAATAAAATTAATAAATTTAATAATAAAATTAATAAAATTGCACCGCGTAGTTCCCAACACTCAGTGCACACCTTTTCTTAAACAGTCAGTGTACATTTGCAGGTGTGTTTGTATAAGATTCTTGTACAAGATTCTTTGTATAATGGCACTTTAAGTGTTGTGAAAAACTCAGAAGCGGGTTCAACACATTACACTATTATTATTATTATTATTATTATTATTATTATTATTATTAAGAAGCTAGGTGTTGGTATAATAAGACATTAACCAGGCACCAGTATTTGTATCAATGAAATTCCACCGAATTCCACAGTATTTGTTCATACTTCCCTGCTGAAAATTCAACTACAGTCCAGCTTTGACCAGCCATGGATCAGTTATGACCAGCTACAACCAGCTTAGAATCCTCGCTGGTCTTAGCAGAAATTGTCAGCAGGGCATACTATTAAAGTGTGTTTGCATCACTCTCTCTCATAAAGACTTCTTACAATCTGAATACTGCTGTATTGCTCGTCTTCTACACAGATATAGGTGGATATGTATTCTTCCTCACAATAAAAGTTTCATTAGACATTGTCTGGTAGAAAATGTATTTTTAAAAAAAAAAGTATGTCAGCTGTGTTATTTACGATATTCAGCTTACACTTAGATAGTGGAATGCAGCGATCGACCATGGTAAAAAATATAACTAAATATAATTAGCTGGACAATTGTATAGTTTTAATGTGTTGTACTGCAGTTATGAACTGCATCTTTATTGGGCCACCAAATTGTTGTGATGATAGGTACACTGCATTTATTTGATAAACTTTAAACACATATAGTGACCTTTAAAAGTTAGGGAACAGTAGAGTGAACTTTATTTTGCTATATACTTAAAGCATTTGGATTTGACATAAAAAGATCAACATCACAAAAATAAAATAGATGGGTTTGTAAGAGTCAAGATTGATTGAATAGGCCTGAATATGTATCAGTATGTATGTATTTAGCTGGCCAACCTTTCTGTTGCATGAATGAGTGTATGTTTCTTGGTATAAATGTCTGTTTGTAAATGTGAATGTTACATGCTGCAAGGGAAATGCCCCCATGGGGATAATGAAGTATTGTATGAATGTATGTACAATATTCATTTTACAAGCAGTATTTATTGTAAGTAGCAAATATACAAGAACTTGTACATTTAGTAAAATTAACTTGACAACCAAGTATTTATAAACATTATGTTTTGTGGAGGAATATGCTTCCTGTAGGTTTTCACCAGCAGTTTTGTACATTCATTTAAATGTATTGCTTGAGGTAATTTGAGGTATTTGACACTTTGGTGTCACACAAAGTTTAAATGACATTGTAAAATGGTAAGATGAAAAAACACAGGGCCAAGTGACTTGAAACAATTTAGAAAACATTGGGTAGCATTGCTTTGGAATACTGCTTCTTTAATTTTGGTGAGGCAAGATAGCCTATATAGTTTGTAGTACAGTAACTTGGCATCATTTTGATATCAATACTTTTAATGGCAGGCCTTGATTTAGCCAGTTTGAATGAATGAGTTATAGACAGTGCTTTGTATGTGTGAGTAACTTGGCATTTTTGTTGAAAACATGTTTTTTATGATATTTTTTTTTTTTGCAAAGTGTTTGTTATAAGAAAGTGAGAACAGTAATGCATATAAATGTAGAGGATGAGAAGTATGCGTACATACAGATACATGCAAACACGCATATAGCGTAGGCAGTGGCGGATGTGCACTGGTTTGATTGGGAGGCAGAGCGAGATTTCGGGGGGCCAAGTTGAGGAGATGATTCATGATGAACAGTGGAAAAATGTGAAGTAACCCTTTAAGAAACAGTTGTGGATTATGGCTGTCCTTGTATGAATTTGTACAGTCTGATGAACACGTACCTGTCAGGAGGTGAGCCTGACAAGACGCTGGCTTAGCTGTGCTAAAATAACGGGGAATTGTTTGATTGGAATCCGCGTGTGGCATGCATTCCAGGGTAATTGATTGATAGCTGGTTGCACTGGCAAGTGATTCTTGTTGAAATTAGTTAATGGGCCAAGTTATATAGAGGTAAAGGAAGATGTAGAAGACAGAGACGCCTGTACTGACGAAGGGGTTTCCTCATGTGAGGATTTAAAACCTTTGGTTTTGGACTTATTTTGCTTTTGTTTTTGAGTGAGTGGTTTGTGTGTCGCGTTTCTGATGGTGGCTTACTGGAGGACGGTCTTAGAGGAGGAGAGACGCTGCACTGGTCCCGTGAGAAAGAAAGGGGAGGCAAGGAGAGACAGCGCTGGTGGCACCAGGTGAACAGGCGGCACTGAGGGTACTCCGGATCCTGGGAATCTTGAACCAGTGCCTGCTCCCTAACAGTGTGTGGTCACGTGAGACTAGGTTGGCGGCACTGGCGACTGGGACCAGGCCAGAATGCAGGGCGCAGCAGTGCAGTCCAGGACACAGCCCAAAAGCGGTCCAGGAATTGAACCAGTGCCTGCTCCCTCGCTAATAGTGTGGGGTCGCAGTGAGACTCCAGTTTGGCGGCGACTGGGACCAGGCCCGAGTGCGGGGCGCAGCAGTATGGTCCGGGACATGGCCCAGAAGCCTAGGAAAGAAGCGTGGACGGGCTGGAGTCAGCGTGTTTTGTTTGGGTTTGGTTTTTTATTTTGGGATGTAGAAAGGCCCAGCATAGAGCCGTGGGCCGGACTACATCCCACCCCTTATTTCTTTTGTTACTGTTCAGTGTGTGTCCTGTGGTGTGTGTGTGGGTGTAAGCAAGGGCATGTAAGTGAGAACCCCTCAGAGTTGGTGACTTCCCCCCCCTTAGACGACTGTGTGGGGTCTCCCCTCCCGGAGAGGGACTGAGTTCAGGGGAACCAGAGTGGGAATCACTATATGGTGTGCTGAATATGAGCACGTGTGGTGGGAAACCTGAAGTGGCTTACGTGTGTGTGCTGTGTTGAGGGGTGTGTGCTCTTACCTGTGCTGGGGCTCCGTAGGAGGGAAGGGGGGCCATAGGCGGTGTGTAGTAGAAGTAGGAGGAAGTAGAAAGGGTTGGGGTTAGTGTAAGGTTGTGGCGTACTCTATTTTTATGAACTGTGTAAAACCTGTAAAAGAAATAAAGAAATTTGCCTTTTACTTACCCCGTCCTGGTCTCATTGTGGTGGGTGGGTTCCTGTTAAGGGAAAAGGAAAAAGCTGGTTAATGTTGGGTGGCAGGAGGTAGCATGTGCGACTCGTGACATACCGTTTAGCACTTTCGCTTTGCTATATATGTAAAACAATGGCTGTGACAAAGGGTGCAGTGGCGTAAGTATAAAAAAAAAAGCTTGCACCATTAGCAAATGAACAGAAATATCCCCAGTGTATGTGCTCACTCATCTGATGGCCATGCAACGAGCCTTCATCGACAAAATTCAGCAAGTTTGTAGAATTTGAGGTCCGTAGGTTGCAATGTGTGTACCCTTCTGTCCTGCCTGCTCCATTTTCTGTTATTTCGTTGAGATGCACTTTCAGTGTTTCTATGGTTTATAAGGCATTTTGATAGGCTTAGCTGCTCGCTGTTTTGCTTAGCGAAACAGGGGAAAATAGCAGCACACGCGTATGTCCCAGCAATCTTTGCATATTAGAAAATAACAGTAGTACGAGAGAAATGAGAAGAAATGATGAAATTGAGTAATTGAAACAATATGTTATAAGCAGAATGGGCATGTAGGTGAAGTCTGACGTGATCACAGACTATAGTGCAAAGAAAATAGTGACCATGAGTGAGATGGGTTTCCTTATTGAACAGTATAAAACAGACGGTATAGGTAGTTACACATTGAATTAGTTATTGTAGCACAAACTGCGCTGCGAAACTGTAGTATAAACAGGGGTGGATTTAGTCATTTTGGGGCCTAAGGCAAACACAGGATGGGGCCCTCCACATCCCCCGTTCTCCCCCTTTTTCAATCCTTATTTATCTAAGAAATACCTACTTGTAACTTCTTCTCTTCACCAGTCTTCACACAGCAATATTGTCCAGATATCTGGAATTGCATCAATTATTAATTCAAGTGACGGAGAACCGTAATAAATTGGAGCTAGCTTGCTAATAATATTAAGTTAATAGGCTTTGATGGCCAGTAGCGAGAGGGGCAACAACTGGGGGGATTGTGAGGTGAGGGAGCTGTTGATAATTAGAAATGAAAACGAAATAAACAATTACGCTTCCTCATATGTTCCTTCAGCCTTGATGCCCTTTTTTGATTAAATCTCCTTTGTTTTTGTTTTATTCTTCTTGTTCTGATTGCTAATTTAACACCCAGCTCAGCTTTATTCTCGAACAGTTTAGCTAGCAAAACCAGAAACACCAGGGGAAACATTTTGCAAGGCAGTTGTTTCAAAAATATCAAACAACAATCATTCAAGAGAGACAATGTTTATTGTGCACGAGATACATAATCGCACGCGCCACAGCGAAACCCGCAGATTCTTCTCTGCAGTGTAAAGATGTTCATACTGGGCAAAAGGTGGATTAAGAACATCTGTGGAAATTGATCATCACTAATTCTACCCCGGGTCTGCTACAGCATTTTAACCTGGCTCGGCAGTGTAAAGAATGCTTTAGTGTCGTCAGTAGCCGCCGTGAAAAAGGTTGTTACCTTTGGCAGTTTTGCTAAAAACTTTCTGTTTCCTCCCGCTTTCTCCTTTTTTCAGCACCGCTGGGGTAGCTTCGCTTCATTTTTCAACAGTCTGTACACCACTCCAAGCCGTTTCCACGAGTTGGCTAGCGTCTTCCTGAATCATTTCCGCAGATGCGCAGTAATCTCATGGAATAGCCTAGTCCAATGTAGTGGGGACTGAGAGGGACCCCTGAGACACTCATGAATTAGGCATTCTGATGCCATTTTAGCGTATGGATTTTTGGAAAGACATAATTAATTAGTTAAAAGTAAAAAAAAAAATTTCTTAACCATAAGTTTATGAGGCGTTTTATGGGGCCCTGGGTAGTTTGGGGCCTAAGGCAATTGCCGACCTTTGCCTAATGGTAAGTCTGCCTCTGAGTATAAATGTGCTTTTCTGACGTTCAGCACAGTAGTAGTTATAATTATGAATGAGTCATGTTTTGAAGTATAATGTTTTAATGGGGTGTTGCAGACAGTTAAAACATAGTAATTGTTTGTATGTGGGTACATAGGGAAACAATGTAGTTAGTAGAAATGTAGTTAGTAGAAACACCACAGTGGTCAGCTGGTGTAACTTTTTATGAAAATCAATACATTTATCGTCATGAAATGCATATGGCTGGCCATGAGTGATGTTTGGTAAACATCTGCATTGAAAATTCTGATATTTTAATAAGTGAAAAAGCAATAGACAATTATTAGTGACTGATATAGCCAGGGCAATGTTTGACTGATATAGCCAGGGCAATTTTCACTGGAGACTTGTTACATCACGCCTTATAAGTTCAAAGTCCCAGGTCACTTGTGAATGGTTTAAATGGATTTTGAAAACAGACACTTCATGCTACAATTATGGTAACAGCAATGACTGTGCTGTGAAGTTTAGGTAGCAAACAACAAGGCTGTATCCTTTTGACGTAATTTACATATAAACTATACACTCAGATCGCCTAGTTTCACTCACTGCGGCCAAGCGGAATCGATAACGTTTCATAAAATATATAACTTTAAAAGATTTAATTCAATCTTCTACTGGGACTTTTGCCGTTTATTGAGGGTGTGACAGAACATTTTGGTGCCGCTGACTATAATCGAATGGTTTTCACATTTACCATTCGATTGAGCAAGTACCATTCACAGTACATTTTTATGGGTTAGTGCTGTCAGATTGTGCTAGCTACTTTACATTAACCTTGTACGGCGATCAATAAAGTCTAACAGCATAGTACCACTTTGTGGTGTGGGGATGGCTGGTTTAAGCAGCCACACCTGCCCTGGGTCAAGCTAATTAGACCTGGCCAATTGGATAATTGGTGAAGAATTAGATAATTGGCCAGGCTAATTGGACCCAGGAACAGGAGTGGCTGCACCTGTGCGTAGTGAGGTAATCACTGCGCACAGGTTAAATCTGCCATCCCCACCCACACCAGGGAGCTCTCTGTCATGACAGGGTTTAACATCTGCTCATTTGGCTATACCATCTTGCCAAACCCTCGTGGAATAAATGTGGACTGTTTTAACATCTTCTCCCTGTGTCTCTGTGCTGGAGGGTCCCAAAGAAAGCCACTTCGGTGGCCTGTGGCAGGCGTGTTTGCCACACACTTACTTCTTGTCACTTCTACCACCACTGTAATGAACTAAAAAAAGGCTACAAACTACCTTTTTTGTGAGAAATGTGTTGTTGAGCTCATGCGCATATATTGCATGCAACATTCTAAAGCTCAGTTTTGCACTCCGTACTATATAGCTAGCTAGCTATGGCACGTCCTCACCTCTGTAACGTTATTTGTTGTCCTCTGTGTGTCCATACATCTGTATCGGTGGTCGTAGCTGTGTGTCCTTAGCTCCTACTCATGCGTGCAGGATAGCATCCATACGCGCTAACTAGGTTAGCTAAAGTAGGCAAAACGCGAACATGTTAGGGTTAGCTAAAGTAATGTTCGACGATAAAGCTGTGCTTAAAAATGTCGTGCCGTACCACATGCACATGCGTCCTATTAAACAAAGCACCACCTGCGCATGCATCCCACAAAATGTCCCTGAAAAGTCGTCCGTGAGTGAGTGAGTGAGTGACCACAATTTGCCATGCATAGCCCACGACGCCAGTTTTAGTTTCATTAGTAGACGATACACGACAACTATGCTGAATACAGAGATTCACAGCGCCACCTTTGTCGCTCTGGTCGTTCATTTAAGAAGCACCCCCTCCCTGCAGTCTCATCTGCAACTACACCCCCCACCCATGACATAATGGACAATACTGTCTATCTGGGCATTCATAAAAATATTCTTTCACCACTAAAAAATGTTTACATGATTTTTAAAATTCAAGTTTTAGCTGGACTAAAACAATAAATTGACTTTTTCAAACATCATGTAAACCGACTGACTGACGCATTCACTCTGTGGTAGCAGTAAAAGACACGGCAGCTGACGAAACATTGTCAATGATTTTTCATAATTTCTTGGAAAATACTATAATCATTGAGGACTTCTTGGCATAGCTAAGCCATATGCTTGCTGATAGACCTACCTGACATTGTTTTCTGGAGTAAGACAGAAGCAGATAGAACTGTATCATTGATTTACTGTCTCTGTCTCTATCTACTGAAGACAGATAAAATTTCATCATTGCTATGTAAGTATTACTGCTCAAACATTTCGGTTATTTATGTTATTTTTGAAATTGAGTGTCTTTAAATTGGTTAGTGGTAGTTTATAATGAGGATAGTTCACACTGTAATGTAAGCGTTCATTGGTAGTTTAGTATTTCATTGCAAACTAAAAAAGAGCAAATTAATTTTAGATTTTTTTTTCCTGGACAATTGCATTTTTGGCACTTTATTTCTTCCAAAATTATGAATATGAATTTATCTAAGTAATTGTAGTATTGTAAATGGTACAAATGTCTTACTTCATTTGAGCCAATTTTCAAGTCTGTGGTGTTCACATCTGGAGTTATAAAGCTTTAAATAGGGTACCCCCTAAATGGGCAAGGATTGGCCAGATTTGGCCAGTCATTTACATTAGCAGTGCACCACTGTGAAATAGCTGTCTGAAAGCAAGAATTATTTTGGTCAGATGTGTTGGTGGTTTTAAAGAAGAAGACAGATCAGTAAGCACAACTGAGCTTCTGTTGTATCCTTATGGCCTGGCAATATTTTATGAGGTTAACTGAACGTGTAGATGGTATGTCATACTGCAGCATATGTTCGGTTAACGACGGGTAGATGTGGTCCAAAAGCATGAGTTGAGAAAAAAAAGACTAAATTATTAGTGAGCAAATAAGCATGTATAAGAAATTTGGTTCAGATGGGGCTTGAACCTGTGACTCAAGGATCCATAAACTGTGAGGTTACCACAAAGTGACTAGCTGTAGTGACAGGCTATTTTCTTGGGTAAAAAGATATGTCCATTTTGCGTGTGTATGCAACATTTTGATTGGCTGGTGTTGGTGAAGAATTGGCTGGTGTACGTAAAATTACAGTTAGGTCCACAAGTATTTTGACAGTGACACAATTTTCATCATTTTGGCTTTGTACGCCACCACAATGGATTTGAAATGAAACAATCAAGATGCGATTTAAGTGTAGACTTTCAGATTTAATTTAAGGGCTTTGTCAAAAATATTGTATGAACAATGTAGAAATTACAACCATTTTATACATAGCCAATATACAATGTGCTGTGGTAGACTGCTAAAATAACAATAACTTTGTGAATGTCCAAATATTTATGGACCTGACTGTACCAATGGGGAGACATATTCTTTGTGGGCTAGGAGGCAGGACAAAGGAGAAAACACAAAATCCCCTTAGTTTGGGGCTTTATCGTGTGGCCATGTGAAGTTGTTAATGAATTCTGTCTGTTGAAATGGGGTCAGAATGTACTGAAATTAATGTTTTTAAGGGCTGAGAGTCTGTGGCTGTTGTGGTTATTTCTGTGGGGAACCCTGAAAACCAAGCCAAACTCTCAGCGCTGTATAGGTATGGGGCATGCCGCCCTGCCAAGGCGTAACTTGGCGGGATGGCATACCTACCATCCCAACACAGACGTTCCAAGCATCACAAACACCTGCACTGTGAATTCCAGTGCCACAGGATGAACACAATGCACACAGAGATCCCCTGGCTAGGGTCATAGGGACATTTTAGGGACGGTAGGGGTGGTGTGGAGCACTGTGCGATGTATGAGTGTAGTGGGGATCTTAGGAGCATTGGGTGCAGTTCTGTAGAAAACATTTTTCTGCAGTGGCGTGTCGGGCCAGATTGAGATGGTACAGCTGCTACAGATCCAGGGAGAGTTTTTGGAGAATATTGAACTAATGCTTCAAATGAAATCATCTCCTTTTAAATCTCTGTATCTGTTCATTTTGATGGGCCTTGCTAATTAAATATTAAGTAATATTGAGTGATGATTATATAATATTAATGTTTTGGTTTAATATAAAAGATAAAAGATATATAAAAGAGCCTTACTTAACCCTAAATAAGTTGTGAATATTTATAATTCTATTAATGAACCCTTTAACATTAAAAAACCAGAGACCATGCCATTGGGAATTTAGACTTTAAAATAAAATTAAAAATTACTCCAACACTGGAAATGCAGTACCCTCCTCCTTCCATAATTTTTCTGAAATAATTTGAACTAAAAATGTACCATTTTTTTGTGCCATTTTCTTCACAGAAGAAATTACTTATTTAAAAATATTTCACTTTGTATTTCTTTAACTACTTTTTCCATTTTGTGCTTTTCTCAGTGTGTCTGTAATATGCCTCGAAACATTGTTGGATTTGATTCAGCTGTCCTTTAATTTAAAAAAAAAAAAAGTTTTGCAACATATGGTTTCATAATCTTTATAAAATGAGCTCACTGGGGGTGCAGAAATCAATGCTATAATGCTATAATGCTGGACAATAAAAAGTTGTACAATTGGTGGTAATAGGAAGTATTATGCTGCCTTTCTAGTGTTAAATCATTACTTTTTCCTGTTATGCTGCATTAATAAGGTAACAGATTAACAATAATCAACAAGCGTTAAGTGTGTTAAGACCCAGCTTCCCTCCATGGAATCAAAGTCAGGACAATGCAAGAATGCACCAAATGCAACAAACACTTTACTAGAGAAAATTTTATTGTATGTCACACCAGCCAGTGGAAAGATCACTGAAACACAAGACAACCTTCAACACACTGGTCATCTTACCTGGCTTAAATACCCTCAGTCTCTTTGTTCCGGAATGACATATGTTGTGTATCTCAACATTGCATGCTATTAGTCTTGCCCAATACCTTATGGTGCCTTTGTGTCCACTCAGTGAGGGAAGAGACCAATCCCCTGCAGGCCCTTGTCCTCAGGCCACGCAATTTGCAACCTAGACCTCAATGACCAGGTCTCACTTGCTATACAAAATCAATGAACCTCCAAACCCCTCCAATTAGGATAGACAATGAAATGAATACAAGTCATATTTTTTAATGTGTCATGAATTGTTCATTAATAGAAATTAAGCATTAACTTAAATACTTCCATGCTAGTTCTCAGACTCAGTCACAAATATGTTTTAAGGTGAGTGTGTTCAGGTCAGTGTGAGAGCCATCTCTGTATGTTCAGGTCAGCATTCATACTGGTGGCAGTGTAGTATAATTGGTAAGGATCTGGTCTTATAACCTAAAGGTCACAGGTTAAATTCCAGGGTAAGACACTGCTGTTGTACCCTTGAGCAAGGTACTTAACCTGCAGTGCTTCACTATATACTCATGTAAATGCTATGTAAAAGTTGTGTAAGGCGCTCTGGATAAGAGCATTACATGTAATGTAAGTGTGAGATTATCTTGCTGTGAATTTTCCCCACTTTGGAATTTAAACTTGCACAATGATTACCGATGGAAGTGTTGCATTTCAAAGTTGTTTAGTATTAGGTCAACATTATAAGGTATAAATATTAAAAGGGGTCTAATGATGAACTTCATATACAGGGGTTGCAGAAAACAGGGCCCTGGTCAGTGTTTCCTAATGGAGGCAGAGGATAAGCACCAATAAATGTGTTGACCTTTATGTCTCATATCAGGAAGGGTGAGAAGTCATCTTAAACCTTCCCAAATTCTCCCACATCACTCCTCTGCTGAGGTCACTTCACTGGCTACCGGTTGCTGCCAAGATCAGGTTCAGGACATGATTCGCTTCTATACGCCTGCTCGACCAGTCCGCTCTGCAGCAGCAGGGCGCCTTGCACCCCCTCCCACCCGAGTAAAGGGATCATGGAGCTTCTCCACTCTAGCTCCTCAGTGGTGGAACAAACTTCCTGTCCCTCCTCAAACCTCTCCCTCACTACCCATCTTCTGCTGTGGTCTGAAGACGCATCTCTTCAGACTATACCTGGACTGATTTTCCACCACTCTGTGAATCATTTCACTTTAAATCCCCCCTTTCATGACACTCATGTTACATGTACCTCCATTCCAGAACTTTTTGTAATTTGTAAATGTCCTAATATTGTAGCTTGTTCTTCTCCCTAGTTTGGCTTGGCATAAGTTTGGTCAGAGTAATGGTCACTGCGTGAACTGAACTGTGTTCTTGGCTATACATAGCTGTACGAAATGAGTATTGTATTTTATTGAACCTGTGTTTTGTAGTTGTCCAATGACCATGATATGCACTTTTGTACGTCGCTTTGGATAAAAGCGTCTGCTAAATAACTGTAATGTAATGTAATGTCTGAGCATGTGCAGGACAGTGACACTACTGCTTTCTTCTCTCCCCCTGCAGCTGAACCTGCTGATCTCCTGAAGATATTCGATTTTCCCAGTCTGCCAGAAGGAGTGACAAAAACAACAGGTTTCTGTGCTCATAGGAAGTCTTCCAAAGGACCTGATGTGGCTTATAGAGTATCCAAAGAAGCACAGCTTAGCGTACCCACCAAACAGCTTTACCCTGGTGAGTAAGCCGAACACCTTGGTGGGGGCTTGGTTACATGGTGAAGTTGCTGTATGTAATAACGTACAGTATGTCATTTCAGATTAAAATCATTAACTTTCAAAACACATGCATATGATACAGAAACCCTACCCACAATAAAATATAAACACAGTTAATTGAAAATTTGCCGTGTCCTGGATTCAGTGAAGTAGTGTGGGTATAATGGCATACGTGAGCAAATTAATTAAGCCTTCGCATGTCTTCCTGCTGTTTAACCTGAAATATAGGATGAGTCCAGGGCTTCACATGGGATGAATCGGTGGTTTTCCGAAGTCACTAGCCACTCACCATTCTCTCCAGCCACCCCCCCCCCCACCCGCCTCCCCGCCACCCCCCACAACCCCCCCCCCCCAAAAAAAAATAAATAAAAATAAAATAATAAATATCGGTGATTGGGCACTGTGACTGCATGCTTTTGTTTAGGCATACCATTTTATTTGATTGTGCGTTGGTCTGACTTGATACAGTGGAAATTTCTAAGAGTGAGCAAGTCAACAGTTGCAAAAGTGTCATACTTGCAATAGTGTCAGCTTGATGTCCATGAATGACTGTAGAGCGAGGAGCTAGTTTATCTTGACTATGTTTATAGTTTATCCTCTGTTTTAAATATTATTTAGTAGTTGGCTTGCTAACTATCTGTAACAAACATGCTGTGACACCATTTTAAAAAACCTAACTGAAATTTAATATTTTGCGGCAGTGTAGTATTGTAGGCTCTCGAAACTACACCAAGGAGGGAAATAGTTCGGAGTGACGGTTTATGCAGAATGTCTTCCTCTGTTGCTGTTGGAAAAAGGTTATTCTTTAAGCAGCCTGTGAATACTGTATCTATGTTCTACTATCCCCGCTGATCTTACTCGTTGTATCTGACTCCAAATTAAAAGTTATGTTCCAAATTAGAATTTAGGCTTGATTTAGAATGGAACTCAGTTCGTCTGAAGTTCTACACCGAGGGTCAACGCAGTTTCACCCGGTACGCACCGCGGATGCGCCCGTAACAACAATTTAACTAGCTGTTTGCAGACGACACAGCGGTTGTGAGATTTCCCTCATGGGGAGTATAACCTAATTAGGGTTCAGGGACTCCGAAAGGGCCAATATTGGTCATCCCAGGATCAACTTGGTTCTGCTGACGGTCCCGCCTTAACTGAAAACTTGGTGATCAAACAAGTCCAACGGGCAGTTCCCTAGTCATAATTGGGGGAAACCGACTTAGAGGGCTGTTACAAGAACGAAACATTGACCAAGACCACACAAATCAAGTCATTAACAGTTTTAATGTCAGGTAGGTTATACACTTAAAATAGTCAATTTGTAGTTACAGAATTTAGAAAATAGTCAAACAATAAAAGTACATAATATCAAAGATAAAGATGAGCATACCTGACAGCAGTCTACACACAGAAAGAGTCTTGTGTGGGAAGTCTGATTGCAGATTCCCAGAGGGCCCTGTTCCTCTCCTATAAGAACCCAGCGCAGGCGGGTTGATGTCGCCACAAAAGGCTCATAAAATCATAAATTTACTTGGAGGGGGAAGATTGGAATTTGGTTCCTTCCTGAGGGTCAGACAGATGGATTTACTAGGAGGAGTGTCACAAAAATAGTTTACTTCCAAAGTTATTAAAAATAGATTTTCTATAGGTTTGCTGGTTTTCAAACCTAAACCAGAGCATCACTTGCGCAGAGACCATAAAAACCATACCAAATATGAATATTTGTTCTTGTGTTTGTCATGAAAACTCTGAAAAACATGAAATAACTGCACAATCTCTTACATGAACCAACTGCCAACTCTCAATGTCTTTCCACAGTGTATCAAGATTGCATAGTGTAGTGTAGCAATGTGTTCAACCCAAATCTGGAATTATTTCCTAACAAAAAGTGTGCTTGAGTAAATTTCTCTCCTTATGAAGGTATGGAGACAAGTTACCCAGTGACACCAGGTGAGGGCACTGTGGCTGTCCCTAAACTGTCCTGGGCTGCGTTTCCCAGAGTCTCCTTAGCGCTACGTGCGTCGTAAGGTATCCCTTAAGCTCTTCCTTTAGCTCTCGAGCTGTTTCCCAGCGTCTCCTTAGCTAAGGTATACCTTAATTAAGGTATACCTTTAAAAGGGTGGTCTGGGGCACTCGTAAGCTGTCCCTTAGCGATGCGCTCCGCGGTTTCAGCCTTATTATGCCAACATTTTGCTTTTCAAATCGACAGTTGTACTACAGTGCGCATCTAGTAGCACATCTGCATGCGAAAATTACATAGATAGTTTAATATTAACTTTACGAAAATTAATTTTCCAATCAACGTTTCTGTGCATAGCACGTCGTGAGAATGTTGTCGTTTTACCTGTCTATCCCCATCATGATGGTAATTAAGTATAGGGCCTATCCATGATACTAATCCAATTTGTGAAAAGAAAAAAAGTTTTTTTAATTTACACGTAGTGGCGCTAACTTAGGATATGGCTTTTCTGACTGCATACCCTGTAGAAATTAGTTCGTTTGTGTGTGAGTCAATGATCACACTGACTTGGAACAAACCGCCGGTTTATTAAGAATGTAAAACCTGTGTGTGCAAAAACAATGTTGAGTGAGTCTACTTGCATGACCGAATTAGAGCACGTTGATTGGCCTAGCCATAAACACACATACAGGTACAGTGGCTCATAATGGACAAACATAGCCAAATGATCTACATCCCCTTCCTTTAGCTCACACCTCCTATATAAACAAAATAGCACTGGGTAAATATCAACATTACGGAACATTTTTCTTACCATGTTGTTTTACGATTTTCGGTAAACAACCCAATAATGATATTCTTGGTTAAATTTAAGATTATCCAAGGCAAATTAAGGTGGATGAACAAATCACTTTAACAGGTAGACCTATTCATAAGGCACCCGGTATAGAATTCATCATGATCAATTTCCACAGACGCGCTTTTGCCTTTCATCTACGATCATTTTTGCATTGCAGAGAAAAGTTCGCGGGAATCAGTGCAGTGCAGTGATATGCTGCTACAGTTGCCTATATATTGTGTGACAAAAACAAATTAACATTAGACCTTTGTTTCAATAAGAACAAAATAATTCACCCATATGTAGCCTATATCCTTTTCCCAGGGCTTCCACGAAGTCCCAGACTATGGCTTATATGTCCCGATTGATGCTTTTTATTTTATCCTTTGTAGCCTATACGTATTTATTGAAACTATCACAAGGTCTCGTCTTAACGGACTCTTAAAGAGATTAGCAGATGATCTCTAGTAGGCATAGCTCCCTCTTCTGCAATATTACATTGATGTAAAATGATTATGACAACACTTGTTATATTAAAACGTCATTCACAAGCCTTTACAAGTGAGACAATCGATTCGCTTGGCATCGATTGATAAACTTTTCAGCACCACAGTGAAGGCCAGCTCCAACTTACGATGTACCTTTGAGGTGTCCCTTAACAGTTGCCTTAAGGTATAGTCCGGGAAACACTCGTAAAAAAGCGGTTTCCCTTTGAAAGGTATACCTTAAGAACCTTCGTAAAACGTTAAGGTACATCGAAACTCGGAAACGCAGCCATGGGGTGTTTCTCAATGTCTGTACTTGTGCGTTCTTGGGGTCTTGTGAACTCGCATGCCATCATATTTAATGGCCCAAGTCCAGTTCCAAAAGCAAGAACGCAAAGAAGCAAGAATGGTTAAAGATCCTGGAAGTTGTCTTGATTCCCTTCAAATATTGAGGATGGCTGTTTCTCAATACGCGTTCTTGTCTGTACTTGTGTTCTTGTGAAACATCATCTTTTGTGGCCCAAGTACACAAGTTCGCTTTTTGCCAAGAACGGATAAAATTCCCGGAAGTGTTCTTGACACGCCCATTTTACCGAGCATGCATTGCTTGGTAACTTGTATGAACTTGACAACACAAATATTCCAGCATTCATTGCGCGATGGCAGACGAGACCACTGAACTATGGACGAGACGGGCCAAGTTCACGATTATTTTTTTGTTTTCTCATCTCACTAATAAATGTTACAAGAATGAAAATGATGTGAGAAATATGTTATAATAACTGAATTTCAGCTCATTTTAACCATACAACATATAAGTAAAAACATTTAATTCGGCTCTAATTCAGAGTTTAAGCTGTTACCTTAGAGTCCAACTCATAGCCAGAGGATAGTAGCCTATTACGTGTTAGCCGAGCCAAATTAGACTTTTTTAGTTTTCATTTCACTAATAAATGTGAATAAAATCACAAAACAAAATGAGGCGAGAAACAGGTGTTAAAATATCTGCATTTTAACTCATTTTAAATACAGCTTCTGTGAATAAGTATCGGCTCATAGCTAGTACTAGCCTCTGTTATAGAGGGGGTGCATCAACAGAGGCAAGCAGAGTTGGGTGCAGTAGCAAACGCTGACTTGAAGTTGTTAGCTGATACAGAGAGGAATTTTAAATGATCGGAATGGCTCGGCTAAATTGTTGACGCTTGGTTGGCTGCTTCGGTTTATCCAAGCCTGCCCTTGTTGCTGAAAGTGCTAGGTAGATTTTTGTTGGTATAGAAAGCAATTTTGAATTAAGCAACTGACATGTATTAACTAGCTAGAGAACAGAGGATAAGAGACATTTTGTTCACTTTCATATTTTACGTAGCCTACAATTAACGCTAGTTTACAGTTTAAATAAAACTATACCCCAAACCAATGTAAAGCAGCCTTTGAAAGAAACTAGAATACACCGAGGACAGTGACTGTCAGGTAGCGTAACCACACGTCACAAGCACGCATAACATCTCAAATGCATATAACAGCGCTCTCTGTCCTTGTGATCTTGCCGAGTTCATTCTTCCAAGAACAACTAGCAAGAATATTCTCCCCAAGAACACAAGTCTATTCTTTGCATTCTTGGTAATGAGACACACCCGATGCATCCTTGCCCAATGAGAACTGACCTAATATCCCACCATTCATTGCGCGATGGCAGACGAGATGGCCCAAGCTCACAATAAATGTAAATATTTTCTCATTTCACTAATAAATGTTACCAGAATTCAAATGAGGCGAGAAATATATGTTATAATACCTGAATTTCAGCTCATTTCCTAATCCTACAACATATAACTAAAAACATTTAATTCAGCTCGGTGAACTCGTAGAGTTGAATCGATTACCTTAGAGACTAAGTCTTACCCAGAGGATAGTATTGCATGTTAGCCAAGCCAAATTAAACTTTTGTTGTTTTCATTTCACCAATAAATGTGAACAAAAATCTTTTAAGAATGAAAATGAGGCAATAAATATGTGTTAAAATAGCTGTATTTTAACTAATTTTAAATATAGCTACTGTGAATAAGTATCGGCTCATAGCCAGTACTAGCCTCTGTTGTAATGTGGGGTGCATCAACGGAGGCAAGCAGAGTTGTATGCTGTAGCAAACGCTGGCTTGATGTTAGCTGCTACAGAGAGCAATTTTAAATGATTGGAATGGCTCGGTTGCATCAAGTTAGCCAAGACTGCCCTTGTTTCTGTAAGTGCTAGGTAGATTTTTGTCGGTATAGAAAGCAATTGTGAATGAAGCAACCTACAAGTAGCAAGCAATTAACGTTAGTCTACAATTGAAATGAAACTATACCCCAAACGAATGTAAAGCAACCTTTGAAAGAAACTAGAATACACTGGAGAGGGGGACTGTCAGGAAAGACTGCTAACGTTGCTTACATTTGTAGTGGTAGCATAACCACACGTCACTAGCTTGCATTGCTTCTCAAATGCACCCATGATTTTAAAGCCACACCCAATGGAAATAAGGTGAACAGAGCTACACATGAACATTTTAATCAGGAGCGAGTCAATGTAAAATTCTGATAATAATTCTGATTAAAAAAAGAGTTGTTTTAAATGGTGCACTTTGGTAACAAAATTTTTGAAAATGTTTAGAAATATGTTTATGATTAAAAGTTGTCAGTAAATATAATCTAACAGGAGATATGCCCCAAGAAATGTAATCAGAATTTTTTTTTAAATATTCAAAATACTAACTGCCGTTATTATAATGTACCTCCTGAAAATCCTTAAATGGAATGTTTTCACTCTGGAGGCAAGAAGCAATCTGTCTCCTTCTCCTACACTGTCTTATATGTACACTGAACAAAAATATAAATGCAACACTATTATTTTTGCAACCATTTTTAATGCGTTTAAATAATACCTCAAAGATTTGTTCTATGTGCAGAAAGATCTTATTTCGCCCAAATTTTGCCCACAAATTTGTTTATATCACTGTTAGCTAGCATTTCTCCTTTGTCAAGATAATCCATTTCCTGCGCAGGTGTGGCATGTCCAGATGTTCATTAAAAGCCATGATCACTACACAGGTGTTCCTTATGATGGGGTCAATAAAAGGACACCCTAAAATGCTAAATTTTTTGTTGTTCAACACCATGTCACAGATGGCTCAAGAGTTATGAGATCATGCAATTGGCATGCTGACTGCAGGAATGTCCTGTAGAGCTGTTGCCAGAGTAATGGGTGTTTATTACTCTGCCACCATAAGCCGCCTCCAGTGTTACTTCAGAGATTTTGGAGGTTCGTCCAAGAGGCCTCACAACCGCAGACCACATGTAACCACGCCAGCCCAGGACCGCCACATTCGACTTCTTCACCTGCAGGATCATCTGAGGCCAGCCACACGAACAGCTGATGAAACAGTTGGTTTACACAACCATAGAATTTCTGCACAAACTGTCAGAAATTGCCTCAGGGAAGCTCATCTGCGTGCTCAACGTCCTCACTGGGGTCTTGATTTGTCTGCAGTTCGGAGTCACAATCGACGTGAGTGCTCCTGCCCACTCACGTCGATTGTGACGCCGAACTGCAGACAAATCAAGACCCCAGTGAGGACGTCGAGCACGCAGTTCATACCAAAGGTTTTACATACACCTAGGCTAAAGACATTCCAAATCAATTTTTCACAACTCCACACATATCATGTTAACATACATTTCCTGTGTTAAGTCAATTAGGGAATCTACTTTATTTACATAAGAGGTCAATTTAAAATAATAACTAGGAGACAGATTTATTTAAGCTTTTATGTACTATATCAGATTTTCAGTTGGTCAAAAGTTTACATACAGTTTGTTAGTATTTGGTGGCATTACCTTTAAATTGCTTAACTTGAATCAAACGCTTGGGGTAGCCGTCCACAAGCTTCTCACAATATTGTGCTGGAATGTTTGCCCATTCCTCCTGACAGAAGTGGTGTAACTCAGTCAGGTTTGTGGGCCTCCTTGCTCAGACACGCTTTTTCAGTTCAGTCCACAAATTTTCTGTGGGATTCAGGTTAGGGCTTTGTGATGGCCACTCCAATACTTTAACTTTGTTGTCTTTAAGCCATTTTGTTACAACTTTGAAGGTATGCTGTCTTGACGTGTTGCTTCAGTATATCTAGATAATCCTCCTTCCTCATGATGCCATCTATTTTCTGAAGTGCACCAGTCCTTTTTCCAGCAAAACACTCCCACAACATGATGCTGTCACCAGCATGCTTCACAGTTGGGATGGTGTTCTTCGGATTAAAAGCCTCACCCTTTTTGCTCCATACACAGTGTTCATCATTATGACCGTTCAGTTTTCGTTTAATCTGACCAGAGAACACTCCTCCAAAAAGCTAGGTCTTCATCGTGGTGATCACCTGCAAACTTCATCCTGCCTTTTTTATGCTGGTCTTGGAGTAGGGGCTTCTTCCTTGCGTGACAGCATTTCAGGCCATGGCGATATAGGATACTCTTAATGGTGGATGACACTTTGGTACCTGATTCCTCTAACTCACCATCACCAGTTCCTTTGTTGTTGATTTAGGGTTCAGTTGAACTTTTCTGACCATATTTCGTTCAGCCCTGGGAGTTTATTTGTGCCTCCTTCCTGAAATATGCAGTGTCTTTGTGGTGCCAAGATTTTTATATTTGCATGCAATTGATTGTACAGATGGTCGTGGTACCCTCAGTTGTTTGGAAATTGCTTCTAAGGCGGAACCAGACTTGTGGAGGTCCACAGTTTTTTTTCTGATGTCTTGGCTGAGTTGCTTGGATTTATCCATGGCATCCAGGGAAAAAAGGCAGTGGCTCTAAAGGCAGGCCCTTAAATACAGCCACAGGTGCCAATAAACTCCCAATGAACTCCTAATTATGACAATTGGCAATAAGAAGCTTCTAAAAAGTCATTACATCAATTTATGGAATCTTCCAGACTGTTAAAAGAGACAGTCAACTTGGTGTATGTAAACTTTTGACCCACTGGAATTCTGATATAGTGAATTAAAGCTGAAATAAATCTGTCTCTAATCAATTGTTTTAAAATTGCCTTTGATGTAAACAAAGTAGATGCCCTATTTGACTTGCTAAAATAAATGGATGGTAACATGAATGTGTGGAGTTGTGAAAAACTGACTTTGAATATCTTTAGCCTAAGTGTATGTGAACTTTTGGCCTCAGCTGTACACAGCTTTGCACAGCTTTGCTTCTGAAAATGCTTTCAGCTCAATGTAAATAATGCAGGGCTTGGAGGGGGATTTTAGTGATATCAATACCATCACTGGAGTATTAGCAGTTGTATGAGTTGTTGCGAACAGTTATTGGATTATAAAATACCATAATCATCAACCTGGAGTGTCAATTTTAGCCCTTCTCTGGGGAAGAGGCCGGCCTTGTTATTTCTTTTGTTATTTTGAGTGGTTTTACTGTTTGAGACAGGGTGTTTTTCCATCAAAGTGCAAAAGGTTTAAACTTTACAACTGTACAACACCTTGAATCAGTGACCAATAAAAGCAACCATTTAAGAGATTTTTATATTTTGTGATAAGCCTTTGGCTGCACAAAATAATAATTTGAACTTAATTTATTAGGGGGGCTAAACATATTTGCTTCAATGAGAGGCCATCACTGGTCAGAAGTAACTCATGTTTAAATGTATATAAGCAAAGATGTGAAGATCTTGGCGAGCTAGAGACTTTCACTGTCATGCTCTTGATAATGATCAGAAACTCTAAACCTCATATCCAAAGTTAATAATCAGCATAAAAGCTGTAGTTCATACTTAGCTCATACACTTTATCCATGCAGTGTTCAACAGGCTGCAAGTCTTAAATCAGTGAAGGTCATCACCCTCAGATCTGTTCAAACCGTGCCAGGAGGTCACAGGCAAGCCCAGCAGTGACAGAGTGGAACCAGATGTCCCTCTTCAGGTAGTTCTGAATTCTGAATAGTGTACAGTGAAAGATGAGAGGGGAATGCTAGTGCACTGCATAAATCATATGTCACGCTAGCTATGCTTCAAATGGGCCCAGAAATGTGCCTTTTCTCTCATGCAGGGAAAGGGGGCGGTCATGGCATTGTGGCAACCCCTGAAATGAAAACGGGCAAATATCAGGAAATCGCCAGGTACGAGTAGGATATATCAGCCTCCTCCTTACTCCTCTATTGCTGAGTTTAAAACTGGGCCCTAAATCTTCTTCAGAAATCTATGTAAGTGAGCGCTACTCAAAATGAAGTGTTGAGTTGGGAAGGAGTTATGAAAGATTGTGAATTGAATGTATGTTCCTTTGTTTCCATTAGCTTTGTATGTCTACTGTAAAAAAGCTTGATGTTTTAATTAATTTATTTGTTGCTATTTATCTGATCAATTATATATTTTCATTAGTACAGTAAATTTAGTGAGTGTAGAAAGAAATTCTGAAGATTTTCTGAAAATATACTGAAAAGGGGGGTAATACCTTTCCCCCTCTTTTGTTAAGTCACTGTGAAATGGGCTATCACATACTGTGCAGCTGTGCATGCCTTTTTGACCTGGAGTTCTCTACACAAATAGTCTGACCAAGCATCTTCAAAGAGTGGATAGCTTGACCACAATAGATGTTGTTCCCTGACACTGCATAAACCAGTTTTGTCCGCCTTTCAAAATTTTTGATTTTGCAAAACTGCATTGGAAATTGCCAAACGTCTTTATTGTTTGGTGATAGATGTTTTGACACTATTGCTGAAGAATACCAAGTCGTAAAGTCAGTTTTTTATATTGAATGTTATCATGGGACTCCAATTGACTCCGATTCAATTTCTTAAAACTGTATTTTTCATATTTTCTGTTTCCAGGCTATCATATCATCACATGTTGTTAAATAAGAATATTAATAAACAAAAAATATGGAATTTTTTAAGGACTGAAGGAATATATTTATTATGCTTTAACTACACAAAGTGAATAAGTAGCCACAGGTGAAAAAAGGCTATCTGCATTGCTGTATACATTCAAATACCACAACACATCAGGACCGTACTCTCTAGCTGCCTGAGGAAAAGAATATGGTGTCGAAACACATTGTGGCATCAGCATGTACAGTGGTGTAGATAGCCATTTTTGCTCCTGTGGCTGCATATTCGCTTTGTACGGTTTAAAGCCTAATAAATACATTTCTTCAGTCTTCAAGAATTTACCTATTTTATTTTATTTTAGTTTACTAGTTTTGATTGCCTTTTGGGAAATTTTGTTTTACTCCACCTATATGTCTTTAAATAAGAATATTACATATTCTGAAGTTATTAAACTTGAAGATCATTTTTATGTCTTTGTCATTTTTTTTCTTGTAATCAAAAATAGGTCATTTTTAATTAGCAAATTTTAATTTAAAAAATCAACATTAGCTGTCTCTTTCTACTTCCTTCAAATTGGATGGTATCATGGGAATACCTTTATTTCCTTCTGTGATTGGTGGGCATCATGGGGATATCTGTTCTTCCTGAAGTTGACAGTAATGTGACTTTTATACACCCTGGCCTGGACCGTAAAGGGCCCAGCACCCCCCACCCACATTTCCTGTCTGACCATTCCTGGGATCAGTCCCCTCAGTGGGATTAGAGGTCAGAGGTCAGAAGAAATTGTGTTTGAATTGTGTGCTTCAGCTCTGCTGGACCTCATGTGTGAAGTTTATCTTTCTTTTGGCATTATTGGTTTCATAAGGCATATGAAGAAAATATTTTCCTGAAATGTTGCAGTTCACTGCTCTTGTGTAATATATTTATGCAGGCTACTGCTATATATATATATGCAGTGCCATGTGGTTTAAATACACTGTCTATAAACATCATTCATGTTGACGTTTTTTGCTTGACTGTGTTGATTAGGCATTGGTATGTTAACAGTTACGATAAAGTAAAAAGTTCTTGAAGCTTGAAGACATTTCCATGGCCAGAAGGGCACTTACAATATCCCTTGAAATTCTTACAAAATATTCATTTAAAAAAAGACAAATTAAGAATTCACAAAATATGGGACATCAGTACCCTAATAAAAAGTAAATAAAAAATCAAATGAAGCGAGAATGCAGACATTCAGTCGACGGGCAGTGCATTGAACATAAAAGGCAAAATTGCAGTTTAAACATGTTAATTGTCATCAGCCCCTGTAACTGGACACCTAATTGGATACCAGGCTACAGGAGATTCATATCTATTCATAGAGGTGATCCTAAACCTCATTTTGTCTCAACTGGTGATCTAAGTTTCTGTTGTTTTTATGTTGTGTTCTCAAGCAGTAGAGGTGGCAATTCAGACATCATTCTTACATCATCATGCATGACTGAGGGAATAGACCTATTGCTTTCTTTAATCTGCTGTAGAACATGCTGGCATGTTATGTAGCTCAACTGCCTACATCAGTCAAAATATAATTTGGCCCCTGAGGCCAGCAGTACTACTGATTGTTATTCTTCCCCTCTAAACAGAGACAGATTTAGACCTGGGGCACCAGGTGAGTGGGATCTATGACTCACTAGTGACTTCAGGGCCAGATTTTAGTATCCAGGTTGCATATGATAATAATTCTTTTGGTTTAATGTTATCTAGTTTAAAAAAAAAATCAATTTGCAATTGTGCACAAAACAGTCAAAGGGTCTTAATAATAGCAACCAAACAAAAATGTAATGCTTGCTTTTGCTAACCCCTATGTACCCAAACAAACTGCACCATCAGTACGTAAACAACCAAGTGAACTACCCTGTAAATGAATTGCTTGTCTGTTCCCAGTTCCATTAACTACTAATAGAACAACACCTGACATCCAGTGAGTAACTATTACCACAGCTGACAACAGTGCATTTACGCTGACTCTCCCGTTAAGCTTGCCATTTTTTTTATCTCGGAAATATTTAAATTCTCTTTTAAATTTTAAATTTTTTATCATTTGGGAACAGATTTTTTGTATCCATTTGACATTTGCCTTTTTTTCTGGAAACATGTTTCCATGAGAATTTTGAGTCCATGTGCTCTTTAGATTGACAGTTGCAAAATCGACTTTCGTACAATATCTTTTTGTACAATATCTCTATTCACCTGGCAGGTATGTCATCGTGTGAAGTTACAGTATGCCTTAGCATGCCCCATACCTATATAGCACTGAGAGCTTGGCACCTTTCAGGGTTTCCTACAAAAATAACCATAATAATCACAGACTTGCAGCCCTTAAAACATTCATTTCTGCACCTTCTGACCTCATGTCAACAAATTTCGTACTGCATGATAAAATTAAGCAATTAACATCCTATCATGCTCTGTAGCATGTATAAAAATGGTGGGCAGACCCAGTTGACCTTGATTGAGGATCAAGATGGCAAGAGGAAAAGATCTAAGTGACTTTAAAACAGGGTTCACTATTGGGGCATGGATGGCAGGAGCTTCAGTCACAAAGCCTTCTCAACTGGCTAGTGTTTCAGTAGGAACAGTGATTGAAGTTTATCCTATGATTAAACATTTCTATTGTGATGGGAGTGATCTCTTCCAGGATGGCAATGCCCCCATCCACAGGGCACAAGGGGTCACAGAATGGTTTGATGAGTAAGCAAATGATGTGAATCATGTGTTTTGGCCTTCGTAGTCACCAGATCTCAACCCAGTTGAACAACTATGGGAGATTTTGGGCCAACGTGTTAGACAGCACTCTCCACCCCCATCATAAAAACACCAAATGAGGGAATATGTTTTGGAAGAATGGTTTTCCGTACCTCCAGTATAGTTCCAGAAACTTGTAGAATCTATGCCAAGGCGCACTGAAGCTGTTCTGGAGGCTTGTGGTGGCAACAACCTTGCTAAGACACTTTATGTTGGTTATTCTTTTCATTTGTCGCCCGTCTGTACCTTGCTAACGAGTCGACAGACCGAGTGTATAACGTTAGACAGACAGCTCCGAAATTAAGCACTGAAATCTACGCTGCTATTTGGTCCAGTAGGTAACGATACCGGTCGTATGGAAAACAGCACAAACACTGACTTCTTCATGGCAGGTATATTGATTTTCTTGAAGTGAGAACAGTCAAACTCACCGTTGTGCTGTTTCTTCTGTGAACTACTTTTTAACTAGGCTACTGTTGCTACCCTGAAACGCCACATTACTAAATTAATGTTAGCTACCCGTATAGATCCTCTATTCATACAAACAATTAGTATGTGTACGCAATACCCCATTGAAACACTTCCATTTAAAAATATGACAAACACTTTCATTTATTTTTTTATTCATGGTAAAGGAAAAATGTCTGATTCCATGCATGTGTCTTTAAGCTACAATGTATGTGTGTTTGCATGTACTTATGTGTGTGCATGTGTGTTTTCATGTATGTATGAAAACACACATGTCTCTTTCATAGCCTACATTAATGTATATGCATTACTATTACCACTTACTCGTAACAAACAGTACAAAAAGAAAACTTACTTGAAATAATTTTAAAAAACATTGGGTAGAATTGCTTTGTAATGCAGCCAAGATAGCCAGTGTTGTTTATTGTAACTTGGCCTAATTCTGATATCAGTTTTTTTTTAAATGCAGGCCTGAATTTTCCAAGTTTGAAGTAAAGACAATGCTTTGTATGTGTGAGTAACTTGGCATTTTTGTACGTTGAAAATGTGTTTTCATAAGATGTACTGTAGTATACAGTATAAGTATATAGAGTACATTTCCAAGAATGGGCCAATAATAAATTTAATTTTCATTTTTTATTTTATAGCCATAAAGGAACCACTGATACTAACCATGTTTACATAATATAATTTATCGGCTCATGGGGAGTCCTGATAGAAGTCATATTTGCTTAAGATGTTATATTGGCATATGGGGATCCCTGATAGTTTATGTTATGCCTTGAATGGTCTCCTGTGTGAAACACAATGATGCCGAAACTACAGGGAGGTAAAACCACTGAGGCGTACTGTGTGAAGGTTTGTGAAAGGCCGCAGACAGGCAGATTAGGGAACTTGGCCATAGCACTTCATATAAAGGGATGTTTTCAAACAGTTGGATGTTCCCTGACACGATGAGCAATTTGCTACTCGGTCCTTCAGTGCAATAATTCTATAGGAAAGGAAGTGGCAAGTGTCGTATACTGGGTAGGAAACTGGGCTAGTAACCTAAAGCCTGCAGGTTTGATTCCCAGATAGGTCTCTGTCGTTGTACCCTTGAGCAAGATACTTAGCCTGCATTGCTTCAGTATATATACAGCTGTATAAATGGATGCAATGTAAATGCTGTGTGAAAATGTTGTGTAAGTTTTATCCAGAGCATATGCCTGTAATGTAATGCCCAACGGCCTGGGCCTGTGGTTCTGAAAATTCTTAGCTATAGCTCCTTCCAATCCATTCTCATTTCCTGCCCAGGAAAATGAAAATGTAATCAAAGCTTTGTTTGAAGCAAACTTTCTTATGGAGAAAAGTATGCAGTGTTGACTCAGAGAGGTGTCAATGTCTAAGAGTTAGCGCAGGTACTGTGCAGGTTGCTACTTTATCAGGCTAGACCAGGTGTCCTGAAACTGTCTTCCCCCAGACTCCGGCTTTCCAGAGGATTTCTCAATTCTGGCCACGGTAAGGCCAAAAAAAGGCAGCCAGCCATTCCTCCTGTCCGTCTACAATGGGAAGGGCATCCAACAGCTGGGTGTGGAGCTGGGACGCTCTCCCATATTTCTGTATGAAGACCACTCTGGGAAACCTGGGCCAGAGGACTACCCACTATTCAGGGGAGTCAACTTGGCTGACGGAAAGTAAGTTCCCTCTGAGAGGTCTCTCTTTAGGGTTATTCCTACTGTGATTAAAGCACTCCATGTAGTGGTGGCTTCATTTCCTGTGGTGGTGACATAATTTCTGTGGGTTGAACCTGTGTCCGGATCTGCTTTTAGCAACTGCAGTTCTACTAAAATGTGGGAGAGTGAGGCTTCATGAACCTCATAATGGATGGGGATACCACATATTGCCAATCATGACTTTGAATCCATTGAATGGATCCACTGACTGCTCTCAACAGCAAAACAACTTTATTGGTTGACATCAGTGTCACTAATAATGTAGGGAAGGCAGACTGATTTTCTGATTCATGAATTCCTCCTCATTCTCTGGGAAAGGGGTGAGGTGCTTGATAGTCTGGCACAACCACAGATTGTACAAAAAAATGCTTCATTGCTTCATTGAATACTTCATTCACCTTTTAGGTTCATTCAGATAAACCTAAAATTTCAATTGCAAAAACCTAAAACCTAAACATTTTTCATTAGAAGTATTCATTAGAAATCATCTGCATCATATTGTCTCTGTACTATTTGTTATGAGCGGATGATTATTCTGAGGATATATTCTCTCTTTCTCTCTCCCTCTCTCAGGTGGCACAGAGTGGCCATCAGTGTTCATAAGCGGACAGTCACTCTGATACTTGACTGTAAAAAGAAGTTCAGCAAAACTCTGGGCAGAAGTGGGCACCCCATTATCGATACTTCAGGCATCATGGTGTTTGGAACCAGGATCCTGGATGAAGAGGTCTTTCAGGTACAGTAGTTCCCCTGGCCCGTGGTGTAAAATAATTATGACTGGTCCCGGAGCAAGATTTTTTAATGGGCCCCCTATGACCCACGCAAACATGTGCTCACACTGCACCATTAGGCTTAGCTATTTTACAGTAGACACTGTGTTGAGTTGTACAAGTTAGGCTATTGGGAATGTAGGCCAAGTAGAGAGCAGAACCATGAACAGGACTTAGCCCTGTCAGTGCTTGGCTGTAGGCTGGTGGAAACATTAGCAAATGGTCACCGAATAAACATCACAACTAGCTGGGCTGGTAGCTTGCTTTGGCCTACACAACACAACATATCAGACCAAAAAGCACAAAAAAGAGGCATGGTTAGGTGCAGTGGCTCACGTTGCAGGCTAGGCTATGTATAAGCTTCCAATGCTTATGTTATTGATTTACGGATTTCCCAACTCATCACTGGGCAAAGAGTCTGCCTGTTGGCTAGCTCGATTGCAGATATTGCTACAGCCTTAACATGCATAAAGTTTAATCACTCTAGCTAGCTAAAAATCACCTTGCAATTAAAACCACCTGTTACTGTCCTTATACTTTTCCCTGCTCAAAATTCCAAAAGTTACAGGGGGCAATGCAGGATGAATATCACCCAAACTATGACACTCGTGGTAGCCCATGGAATGCTGCAGCTTTGGAATGCAGGATATCTCAAAATCTGCAGTTTAAACAAATTAATTTACGTTCTTAGAAACACGATTTTTGCCGTAATATTCCAACTCACAATAAATGTATGTCCCTCATAATTTTATGATGACACTTATAACAGGAGCAGGAAGAAATAGTGGGATTAGAATAAGGATCAAATAAGCTACAACTAATGCTTTGGCATCCCGATAAAAATGATTTTTTGCCATACAGGCTAATAATACTAAAACACAGTAGAAGCGATTTCAGTTTTAATTTAGGCTTCTCACATTGAGAAAGCTAGCGAGAGCATGACATCTCTTTTCGGCTTTTCATTCAAGGTAAGAAATTAAGTGCTTTCTCTTTGAGTCTCGCCACACTGCCACTAAGGGCCGTATAATTATGTCTGGGTCATCATTCAAAATCTTTAAAAAACCTCCTGCATTATAATGTGAGTAATGGACGTAAAGAAGAAAAAAGCGCTATTGCCAAGAGTACCATGTGGGGATCATTTTTAAAAATCATCATACTACCTCATAACCATAGTAAGCTATTTCCAAGACCAAAAATATTTTATTTAAACGCCCTCACCCACCCTACTCACAGTTTTGGATGCTGAAAATGATCTGCTGCTTACCATTTAAGGAACGCATATGAGCTATCCTTGAAATTTTATGATCAAGGTTTACTGTTTAGCACTACCACTTTGCTATCCAAATAAAAAACAATGGACGCATGGCAGAATCCCCGTTTAAACTATAACAGACTGGCACGATCAGGAACCTGGCACTAATCCCCTTGAAAGCCACACCACCCATAAATATGTTTTTTCCCCCCCCACTGATTGTAGTCCAGCCATCAGATTTGAAGACATCCTTTCCTTAAAACCGAAAACAAACAAACGGAAAAAAACCCAGATGATAATCATGGCATGCAATTTGAGTATAATCAGTCTGTAGTTTGCTAGTTAAAACTTTTTATATTTAAGTTAACTAATTAGCTTGATAATTTGCACGAGCTGCACAATTATTGAATACAGTCCTAGCTAAAGTTAAAGTAATAATCTCAAAGATTTTCATTAAAATAAATGTCTGTTAAGTCACTATCTATCGCCGAATTAGGTAACACAATGGTGATTGAGCCTATTATTATATTAATTTATATTATTATTAATAATATAATAATTTATGATTAAAGAACTGGGTGTCTGTGGCGACATTCCCAGGAAAAAATCACAAGCGGCGCATAGTTAGTGATGCGTTTTCCATCACCCATCAGTGGTTGGTCCGCCAGAGAGGGTAGACGGAGCTAACGCAACAGGCAAGGTAATTAACACAATTTAATGTCAGCTAACAATTAGAAAAAACGCTAGCTAATGCTACCGACTGGTACCGACCTCGCAAAATGTCTCTCGAATGCAGTGCTACCTTGTTGCAACGTTGCAATGTAGCTAACTAAAGGTCAGTTCAGATCAATGATTCGCAACGAGACTGGATGCAACTTGCAAAATTCCAAGACGTCTGATTGTAAACGTTCTAACTGCACTTGGTGATTTGACAAGGTGGGTGTTTTGAGACCCCAGGCAACGGCTTCAGACGCTCTGCAACTAACCAGTTCACACCGCTGCAATTTTCTCTGCAACATTCTAAAACCGTTTTGAATCATTGATCTGAATTGGCCTTAACGTTACCGTTATTTACATTGCCATCAAGTTCATCAATATATTATAATGATCGGAATAAGGCCGTCTTTACACAGAGCATTAACCAGGGGTATAGGTGGAGCAGAGCCAGGTCTGATTTCAGTGTAAAATGTCAAACCAGAGAAAACTAAATAAAAGAATACAGCAGTATGGATTAGCGTTATTATTTTATTACGCTTCCTCATATGGTCCTTCAGCCTTGCTCTTTTTTGATGAAATCTCCTTTGCTTTTGTTTTATTATTCTTGTTCTGATTGCTAATTTAACACCCAGCTCCGCTTTATTCTTGAACAGTTTGCTAGCAAAACCAGAAACACCAGCGGTAACATTTTGCAAGGCAGTTGTTTCAAAAATATTACACAACAATCATTCACGAGAAAGACTGTTTAGTGTGCACGAGATACATAATTGTACGAGCCGCAGTGAATCCCGCAAAAACTTCTCTGCAGTGTAAAGATGTTAATACCGGGCAAAAGGTGGATAAAGAAACTCTGTGGAAATTGATCATCACTAATTCTACCCCAGGTCTGCTACAGCATTTTAACCCAGCTCGGCAGTGTAAAGACAGCAATTAATTAATGAGTGTGTACATAACGTTACTTTTATAACAACCATTTTTCAGTAAATAGTAAGTGTTATAGTTGGCGTGGCCCAGGTGCCAACTGACTGACGTCACACAGGCGACACTGGTTGGATCCGGTTGGATCTCTGGGAAGTGAGGTCCAAAAACACACCTGCAATTACTGCTTTTCGCCATTGGTACCGCCAAAGAGAACGAAACAGAAATCTTCGAGATTGTAACTTTAAGTTCTATAACAAAATACCGCGAAGTCCAGATAATTTCAGCAACTCCTCTCGATTGATTGATGGGAGAACATATGTGTATTTATTTGTGAATCAGATACATTTATTTGTGGATCTGTTACATTTATTTGTGAATTAACTGTTTTATTTGTAAGTTATGAAAAATATTTGTGACTCACTTGATTTTTGGAATGTTTATTTATTTATTTACATAAAAAATTCATTTTAAATGGATTCAGTTCATTTTTATTCTCATCAATCTACACACAATACCCCATAATGACAGAGCGAAAGCAGGTTTAGAAATTTGTGCATATTTATTAAAAATGAAAAACTGAAATATCACATTTACAGAAGTATGGATCATGAGTTGGATCGGGATCGTTGTTGCACAGCTATTTCAGGTCTCTCCAGAGGTGTTTGATCAGGTTCAAGTCCAAGCTCTGGCTGGGCCACTCTAGGACATTCACAGACTTGTCCCGAAGCCACTCCTGCATTGTCTTAGCTGTGTGCGTAGGATTGTTGTCCAGTTAGATGGTGAACCTTCGCCCCAGTCTGAGGTCCTGAACGCTCTGGCGCAGTTTTTTCATTAAGGATCTTTCTGCACTTTGCTCCATTCATCTCTCCCTCGATCCTGACTAGTCTCCCAGTTCCTGCCGCTGAAAAACATCCATGCTTCATCGTAGGGATGGTATTAGCCAGGTGATGAGTGGTGCCTGGTTTCCTCTAGACGTGATGCTTGTCATTGTGGCCAAAGAGTTCAATCTTGGTTTCATCAGACCAGAGACCATCTTGTTTCTCATGGACTGATAGTTTTTTAGGTGCCTTTAAGCAAACTTCAAGTGGGCTGTCATGTGTCTTTTACTGAGGAGTGGCTTCTGTCTGACCACTATACTATAAAGGCCTGATTGGTGGAGTGCTGTAGAGATTGTTGTCCTTCTGGAAGGTTCTCCCATCTCCACAGAGGAACTCTGCAGCTCTGTCGAAGTGGCTATTGGGTTCTTGGTCACCTCCCTGGCTAAGGCCCTTCTCCCCCGATTGCTTGGTTTGGCCGGGTGGCCAGCTCTAGGAAGACTCCTGGTGGTTCCAAACTTCTTCTATTTAAGAATGATGGAGGCCACTGTGTTCTTCGGGACCTTCAATGCTGTAGAAATTTTTTTGTACGCTTCCCCAGATCTGTATCTCGACACATTCCTGTCTTGGAGGTCTACAGACAATTCCTTTGACTTCATGGCTTGGCTTTTGCTCTGACATGCACTGTCAACTGTGGGACCTTATATAGACAGGTGTGTGCCTTTCCAATCAATTGAATTTACCACAAGTGGACAAGTTGTACAAACATCTGAAGTATGATCACTGGAAACAGGATGCACCTGAGCTTAATTTTTAGTGTCACAGCAAAGGGTCTGAATACTTATGTAAATGTGATATTTCAGTTTCTTATTTTTAATAAATTTGCAAAAATTTCTTAAAACGTGTTTTCACTTTGTCATTATGGGGTATTATGTGTAGATTGAGGAGAATAACAATGAATTTCATCCCTTTTAGAATAAGGCTATAATGTAAACAAAATGTGGAAAAGGTTAAGGGGTCTGAATACTTCAGAAGGCACTGTATTCATTTATTTTTAAGACAATAATACCCCATAGGTCTTTCATTGCTATAGGGTACACATTAGTTCATTGTTATGGCCCAGAAGGCATTGCTTTATATATAACTTATGGCCTAGCTAAAATAATTAGTGAGGTAACGCTGCTAGAATTGACTGCCTCATCATAGGTGTCTCCACCATCAAGATTTGTAAATCAAGCAAATGCTAACGTGGACTTCCTTGGAAGTGGGCACTTTTTACCTTCTTTAGGTTATACAAAATTAAAGATTAACATTAACATTATCTAGAAGTTAGCAAATATTAGCTAGTGAACTAATGTTCCTGTCAGATTAAACCAAGTCAGTTACATTACAATGGCTAAGTTAGTTAACATTTGTCTGCTAACATTAGACAGATCACGTCCCCAGTTTAACATTAGATATCTAGCTAACTACAGCAGCTCTGGGAATCAAGATGAACCTGCCTCGTGACAACATGAGAATATAGCCAGCAAAACTTTTTAGATCTCGTAGGTAGCTTCGTAAGATAGTAAATGTCAGCTAGCTTGCTAAGTAGCTAGCCAGCCAGCTGGGAATCCCACATTCATTCATAAGAGCAGGCCAGCATTATGCCAGCACTGTCACTCACGTAACTTAGTATTTTCTGTCATTGGTAGTCAGCTAGGCATATTCAATTGAGTACCTATGTATGGAAAGCCATCGATGCAAAAACCTCTTAAAATAATGCCATCACAGTGATTTTTATTTGTGCACACAGAACATGTCCATAGCTTTCCATACCAATGAGATTAGAACATAGTCTTACAGCATAGTGTAACATACGGTATTTTGCAAATTTACGCCAAACTGCTTAGCTAAGATATTTGATGCAAAACCTATTATCCATTTCAGTATTTTGTCCTTGGGTTGCATGTCCACCTCAGCTGTGACAATGCTCGGAAATTGGTCTATTTTACCCAGTGTTCTATATCACTATAGCAACATGTCAACTTCTAGCTGTGTAGAATGCAGGTGTCAATGGTTTAAAATGCTGATGAGGTTTTTATGACATAAGCAGCACAATAATGGCAAAAGGTGCATATTTGGCATGACAGAGCCATAAAACCTTCTATAAATTAATTAAATGAAGGACATTCCAGCTAGAATTACTTTGGCCCATCCAAAATGAAAATGCTGGTGCCACTACTGTTGAGACAGGCACACTTCCGTCTACATTTCAGTAAATATACAGAAATTTGCAAGTTCTTTAACATAAAATTAAAATAAAGACAATATTTACAAATTTTGCCTCAATAAAGAAAAGTTCTACTTGGTGAAGAACACAGACCCACTAACTGCTTTGTATGTGGCAACTTGTCATCACCATAGAAGCTCAATAACTGTCAATATCTGCAGTTAATCATCATCTACATATTTGTTTAACATATAGGGAAGTGAAACTGAAGTTTTGGGAATGGAGCAGCAAAAGCTAAATATAAGCAAACTACGTAGCGTTTAGGTCTGGGTTCAAAGTACTTTATTGGCACGACATGTACTGCGTAGCCAAAGCAAACATTACAAAGAACAACAACAATAATAGCAGGGAAAAAAATCAACTATAAAACCTGTAACTAATAAATGCATTATCCTAAATGACACATCATATACCCATAATATTACAAACAATACATAAGAAACATATACATGCAACAACTTATATACTGGTCGTAACGAGGCCCTGTTGGATGAACATGCACACACACATGCACGCGCGCACATGAGCACATACACACATACTCACATGCACATTCACACACACGTACGCACGCACGCACACATATACACACGTACATGCACACACACACATGTGCACACAAACACACACACAGAAAAACATGCACACAATTTATCTACAGCACATAATGCATTTAACCTTTGCTGCCTGGGTCTGTGTTCTGTCTGGGCTGTGTGAAATGGAGAAAACAAAGGTGTCCAATTTTTAGTTCTTCATGATTTTTCATACCCATTGGTTTACCTCTGAACCTAAAAACCTTTTTTTAATTTTATTTATTTATTTTATTTGATCTAAATGCTTTTGGTTCAGTTCCGGGGTGCAGGTCCCTGATCTAGTCCATGCCGGACATTAATCAGTGTATTCATGGGAATACAGCCTGCGAATGTTGAAAGAGGACCTATTCCTGTTAGACTAATTTGCATTTCGTGTTTTGTGCTTCAGGGAGATATTCAGCAGCTCCTGATCGTTGATGACCACAGGGCTGCCCATGACTACTGCGAGCACTTCAGCCCTGACTGTGAGGTGCCTGTCCCAGACTTCCCCCAGAATCAGGAACCCAACTTCTATGATTATGTAAGTATGTCTCAGGAGTACAACTTATTTTACACCCAGTCCCTGCAAGAAAATAAAAGGAAACATAAATGAGCTGTAAATGGGGAGTACTCAGTTGTGTACCCAGATGTGTATGGAGTGAGCTGCTGTACTAAATGCGTGGGTAATGAGGGGCTAAGTGGGCAGTAGAACTAAGGCCAAAAGTAATAATAAGCTCAAGCTTCTTGTGTGTTTTTACAGCTCCTAAAAGGAGGCCATACCAAAACATAGCTAAACAAACAAAACAGTGAAAGATCCATCCATCAAAGTTGAAGACAAACCTGAAATAACAAAACAATAAATTGATAACATAGCTAGGAAAAGCGATGATTCCTATAAAAGAATCAACAGGCAAGCATAAACCTGGTGAGACACCATCTCTTCTTTTAACCTCAAAATAACACTTTTTGGTTATTTATGCAATGCCTTTCAAGAAATGTTAGACAAAACAGTTGGATTAGGAGAGTGAAGACACTGGCATGGGTCAGATTCAATTCGAGACAGTGGTGGTCACTCATGCACTGCAAGAGGCACTAGTGAGCTACCCAGCAGAAATAACTGAGTTTACTGTTTCAATAAAAAGATGTCTTCAGTCAGAGGAAAGCACACTAAAAAACATGCGTATAGCACTGAAGCGTAAAATGGTTAGTCATGAAATTAAAATATTAATCATTTCGACAGCGTATTCATTCAGCCATGAGAGGTAATCAGTAAGAAAAATTGGATGAAAATAGCCACTTAAAAATACTATTCCTCTGACATATCACGTATTCTGAAGCTGTACAGTTGAAGCCAAAAGTTTACGTACACCTAGGCTAAAGACATTCAAACTAATGTTTTCACAACTCAACGCATTTGATGTTAGCATACATTTCCTGTGTTAGGTCAATTAGGGTATCTATTTATTTTCATAAGAGTTCATTTCAAAATAATAGCTAAGAGACAGATTCATTTAAGCTTTTAATGTAATGACTTTTTAGAAGCTTCTGATTGGCTAATTGTCATAATTAGGAGTTATTTGGGAGTTAATTGGCACCTGTGGCTATATTTAAGGGCCTTTAGAGCCACTGCCTTTTTGCCCTTGATACCATAGGAAAATCCAAGCAACTCAGCCAAGACGCCAGAAAAAAAACTGTGGACCCCCACAAGTCCAGTTACTCCTTAGGAGCAATTTCCAAACAACTGAATGTACTGCGATCACCTGTACAAACATTTGTATGCAAATATAAAAAACTTGGGACCGCACAGACACTGCATTGTTGAGGAAGGAGGCACAAATTAACTCCCATGGCTGAACGAACTTTGGTCAGAAAGGATCAACTGAACCTCAAGACAACAAAGGAACTGGTGAAGGCATCAGGTGCCAAAGTATCTACATCCATCATTAAGAGAATCCTACATCGCCATGGCCTGAAAGGCTGTCATGCAAGGAAGATGCCCCTACTGCAAGACTGGCATAAAAAAGCCAGAATGAAGTTTGCTGGTGATCACCAGGACGAAGGCCTAGCCATTTGGAGGAGTGTTCTCTGGTCAGATTAAACAAAAATTGAACTGTTTGGCCATGATGATCAGCACTATGTATGGAGGAAAAAAGGTGAGGATTTTAATCTGAAGAACACCATCCCAACTGTGAAGCATGGGGGTGGTAGCATCATGTGGTGAGGGTGTTTTGCTGGAGGTGTTTTGCTGGAAATGGGACAGAAATGGGACAGAAAATAGATGGCATCATGAGGAAGGAGGATTTATCTACTAAAGCAACACCTTAGGACATCAGCTAGAAAGTTAAAACTAGGTTACAACTGGGTCTTCCAGCAGGACTATGATCCTAAGCATACCTCCAAAGCTGTAACAAAATGGCTTAAAGACAACAAAGTGAAAGTACTGGAGTGGCCATCACAAAGCCCTGACCTGAATCCCATAGAAAATCTGTGGACTGAACTGAAAAAGCATGTCCGAGCAAGGAGGCCCACAAACGTGACTGAGTTACACCATTTCTGTCAGGAGGAATGGGCAAAAATTCAGGCAAAGTATTGTGAGAAGCTTGTGGAAGGCTACCCCAAGCATTTGATTTAAGTTAAGCAATTACAAGTCAATCCAATCCAATCCAATCCAATTTTATTTGTTAAGCACTTTAAAACAGCCATGGCTGACCAAAGTGCTGTACAGAAGAATAAATAAATACATTGCAAAATAAACACATCATAGCTATAGTCATATAGGTAACAGTCATACAATCTGAGAAATAAATAGGAAAAAATAAAATAAAATAAATAGGATAAAATAAGGAATAAAATAAAGGATAAAATAAAGTCACTGTCTTGCTAGGACTCAAAAGCCAAGGAGAAGAGGTGGGTTTTGACGAGGGATTTAAAAACAGACAGAGAGGAGGCCTGTCTGATGTGCTGAGGCAGGTCGTTCCATAGTGTTGGAGCTGCAACAGCGAAGGCGCTGTCCCCTCTGAGCTTCAGCTTAGTTTTAGGCACTCTCAGGAGCAGCTGATCAGCTGACCTGAGAGAGCGAGTAGGTGTGTAGGGGTGTAGAAGCTCAGAGAGGTACAGCGGGGCAAGACCACTCAGGGATTTAAAAGCAAATAAAATAATTTTAAAATGAATCCTGAAGTGTATGGGCAGCCAGTGGAGTGAGGCTAAAATGGGGGAAATGTGCTCATGCTTGCGTGTGCCGGTTAAAAGATGTGCCGCAGCATTCTGAACCATCTGGAGACGGGAGATGGAGGAAGCACTAACCCCCACATAGAGGGCATTGCAATAATCCAGCCGAGTGGTGATAAAGGCATGGATTACAATCTCAAACTGTTGCCTTGAAAGAATTGGCTTTATTTTGGCCAGCTGCCTCAAATGATAAAAACTTGATTTAACAACCGCCCTGACTTGGCTGTCAAGCTTGAGGTCAGCATCCACTTTTACCCCGAGGTTTGTGATGGTTGGATTGACATACTGGGCCAAAGAGCCCAGATCTGGAAGGGCTGTCCCAGCGATGCCACCAAAAACCATCACTTCAGTCTTCTTCTCATTAAAATTTAAAAAGTTCAGAGACATCCTGGCTTTTATGTCGTTAAGACACTTAACTAAGGCAGTGATTGCATAAGCGTCTTTCTTTTTAAGAGGGACATAGATTTGACTGTCATCCGCATAAAAGTGGAAGGAAATCCCATGCTTCCTAAGTATGGAGCCGAGTGGGAGCAAATACAAAGAAAACAAAAGAGGGCCCAGGACCGAACCCTGCGGGACCCCACACGAGAGAGGAGCAGAGGAGGACACAGAGTCGCCAAGGCTGACACAGAAGGTTCGGTCTGCCAGGTACGACCTGAACCACTCCAGTGCCACGCCCCTGATGCCCACCCACTGCTCCAAGCGAGAGATCAGGACTTCGTGGTCCACTGTGTCGAATGCAGCAGTTAAGTCTAAAAGCACAAGAATAACACAATCACCAGAGTCTGTGGCTAAAAAGATATCATTAAAAACTCTTAAAAGAGCTGATTCGGTGCTGTGCAGAGATTTAAAACCGGATTGGAAAACCTTGAGAATATTGTTGTCTTTCAAAAAGGCCATTAACTGACTGTAAACAATCTTCTCAAGGATTTTTGAAATAAAAGGCAGTTTGGAGATCGGCCTGAAATTGTTAAGAGCAGCAGGATCTAGCTCAGGTTTTTTAATCAGGGGTTGAACAACTGCATGTTTAAAATATACAGGGACCACACCTGAGGACAAACTGCTATTAATAACAGTAAGAACAGAGGTTCCAACAGTTGGGAAAACCTCTTTAAATAGTCAAGGAGGTACAGCATCATTTGGAGAACCTGAGGGCCTCAACTGACCAACAATCTCCTGTAAGAAAAAGTCACAGGCTCAAACTGGTCCAAAACAGCAGAGCAGGTGACAGAGATTGAAGGGTCATAATCAGCAGGTGTGATGAGAGCTCTCGCAGAAGAGACCTTATCAGTAAAAAAGTGAAGAAATTTTTCACAAGCAGCAGGGGAGGCCTCTGTACTGACAGTCTGCCGAGCATTAAGAGCTGAGTCAATGGTTTTAAACAAAACACGTGGTTTGTGACAGTTAGACATGATGATATTAGACAAATGTTCCCTTTTGGCATTTTTCACAGTTGTCTGATAATGACGCCAGCAGTCCCTTAACATTTGAAAGGACACCTGTAGTTTGTCCTTTTTCCACTTGCGCTCAGCTTTATGGCACTCACGTCGGACAGCACGAGTAGTATCATTTAACCAGGACTCAGATCTACTTTTAGGCTGCCTGGTTTTTAATGGAGCCACATTATCTAAAACGGTCTGGCAGGTGGAGTGAAGCCATGAGCTAAGCTCCTCTGTACTGCACACAGACTCAGGAATGACGGTGTTATGACTGAAAACGGCGGAAAACTGAGCAGCAGTGGAGGGGTTAATGATGCGACAGCGCCGAGTAACAGCGGCAGGTTTAACTGTATTACAGGCAAGAGCAACCTCAAACAATACAGGCATATGATCAGAGAATACTGCTGAACAAAGTTCTAGGTTAAAAACAGGCAGACCATATGATAAAACAAGATCAAGTGTGTGTCCACGCTCTTGTGTGGGTCCAGACACAGACTGCACAAGATTAAAAGAGTCAATGAGGTGTAAAAAGACCTTCGCCATTGGCTTATCAGGACAACACACATGAACATTAAAATCACCAACAATAAGGACACGGTCGTATGATTTCACCCAGGAAGTCCGAAAAGTCATTTAAAAAGTCCTTATTGTATTTAGGAGGCCGGTAGATCACAGCGCACAATATGGTGTGAGGGCGACCCAGCTCAAATAAACACAGTTCAAAGCTGCTGAATGAAGATGGAGGTGATAGCTGCTTGCATTTATAGCGACTTTTATAGACCGTGGCTATTCCTCCTCCCCGGCCAGAGGACCGTGGGGAGTTAAAATAGCAGCAATCATCAGGTAAAAGTTCAGTGAAAGCGCTGGACTCACCAACACCCAGCCACGTCTCAGTCACACAGAGAAAATCCAATCCTCGTGATGAGAAGAAATCCTTCAGGATGAAGGTCTTGTTCACTAGCGATCTGGCATTCACCAGGCCAATCCTGGTGGGGATCGGCAGGTCCGTGGCATCAGCTGACCGAGGAGCCCGCCCCAGAGGCCGCAGGTTGCGGTGATTTACTCCGCGCCAACGAGGACATAGCCTGTAGTTGGGCTGTCTTGTGCGGTGTAGTCGAGAAATCAATGACCGCTGAAGCCCAAAGGGGGCAGTGGTGAGTGAGATGGGATTTTGAGCTACCACTGAGGGCGGGGAAGAAGAGGTCGGGAGGGGGGTGTGTGGTGTAAACAACCGTCAGTCCCATGTGACAGCATGCTGAAAATTAGCAGCTAGCATCCTGCTGCCCAGTTTGTTGGGATGTATTCCGTTGGGCTTATAAAAAGAATAACGGTTCCAAAATAGGTTAAAATTGTCAATAAAACCCAGGTCAAAGTCTCTGCAGGCAGAAAGCAGCCAGGTGTGGAGACTGAGGATTCGGCTGAACCGCTCAGCTCCACGAGCCAGTGTTGGGATCGGGCCAGACACGAACACCGCTAATCCTGTGGTGCGCAAGTAGCTAAAGAGGTCTTTAAAATCAGCTGTCGTCAACACAGACTGCCTACGGGCGGTGTCATTGCAGCCAACATGGACAATGATTTTAGTGACTGTGGAGGGCAGAGAGTGCAAAAGCTCCGGGAGTTTATTCAGAATGACAGGCACAGTAGCACCGGGGAAACAGTGGGTGATTGTGTTGAAAAGGCGGACATGCCTGATGATCGAGTCCCCCACAATCAATGTGGTAGGAGGGAAAAGGGGACGAGGGAGAGCCAGCTGTGGATCACTTCGCTCAGATGGGTACTGGGTGCTCCCTGGATGTTGCAGCTTTGAAGCAGCACGGCGAGAGGAGGATCCCAGCAAGTGGCATCGCACCGCGTCCTTAAGCAGCCTGCGCCGAGCCGACGAGCCAGCGGGGCGGGATGCACCACGCCCCGGCTCAGGGCGCACAGGAGCTGCTGAGGTGGAGACGACCGCTGGAGCCGGGAAGGTGGAAGCATCAGCTGGAGCCGTCGTGTTGAAGGAGCCGGCCGGGGCAGCCAGGAAGGAGCCACCAGCTGGAGCCGCCGAAGAGGAAGCACCAGCGGGGAGAGCCCGCTCGGAAACAGCCACCGGATGCGACTCTCTGGTCAGCGGCGGAAAATCATCCAGACTCAGGGCATCATACCGGTTGGACAGCTGAAGATCATAGGAGGGTTGCCGGCTGGTCTTACCAACTTTCCTGCCAGATGCCACGAACCAGGACTCGTGCAGTGGAGTGGAGCTCAGTGCTTTGTACTTCGGATTTGGAGTAAAATCCAGTGCAGCAGCAGGCACGAGCTTAGGTTTTGCACCCAGCAACAGCCAACGGTCCTCGGGTTGGAGATGTGGCGACAGGGCCGGAGCTAGCGTTTTAGCTTAAGTGACTCTCTCAGGTAGCAAGCCAGCGGCGGCCTCGATTTACACAGGTGTCGGTTTCACCCCACCGCTATCCCGGGGTCTCTGTAACTCGAACCCGCTGCTGCTTTTTTCTTTATCTTTGAATGGTTGTATCCAGACACGGCGACTATGATGGAGATTTCCACTGAAGTTCCAGAAATGGATAAATCCAGCGAGAGCAGACAATATAAAAGTATGAAACAGTAAAACAATAAAACGCAAGAAAATAAAACTATAAGAACGATATAAAATAAAATAAAAACGATATAAAATAAAGTAAAAACGGTAAAAACAGTTCAAATAGTAAAACCGTAGGAGCTCACTTGTGTGCGTGTCCTCACAGCTCACAGCTCTCTCTATAGTGATCTATAGAGTCAATACCACCAAATACTGTTTGTAAACTTTTGATCCACTGAAAATCTGATATAGTATGTAAAAGCTTAAATAAATATGTTTCTTAGCTATTATTTTTAAATGACCTCTTATTGAAATAAAGCAGATACACTAACTGACTTAACACAGGAAATGTATGCTAACATGAAATGTGTGGAGTTGTGAAAAATTTAGTTGGAATCTCTTTAGCCTAGATATATGTAAAATTTTGGCCTCAACTGTACGTAGGTCACATGAAGTCATGTGAAATTCGCAACTTTAGATGTAACCTACAGTTTACACATACAATAACAAAATGTGTGACATGAAATCATGTGAAATTTGCAACTTTAGATGTAACCTACAGTTTACACATACAATAACAAAACGTGTGACATGAAATCATGTGAAATTTGCATCTTCACATGGAAATTCTACATTTTTATATGTGACTGATGTTTTCACCTTTTTCGTTAGTTACCTTTCTCTGCTCTCATCTAAGTAAGTGGAATTATTTTCACACCAAACTGCTGGCAATGCAAGCCCGAGGAAGGTTACCTAATGCATGTTTTATGTTCCTGTGACAAAGTTCAAGAATTTTGGGCCAGGATATATGATAATCACTGTGAGATTTCAGAGACCCAAATTCCGTTCAGCCCCAGATTTTTTGTTTTAGGTGATGGATCAGTCTTAATGGGAGGAGACAAACACATTAGAAGTTGGGTCCAAATGAGCATCATGATAGGCAGACAGATTCTTCTCAAAGGATGGAAGAATGAGGGTGTGCCCGCAATCCAAGTATGGGCTGCTGAGATGGCAAAAGTGGCAGCATTTGAAAGGATGTTTGTGGTGTGGGGATGGCTGGTTTAAGCAGCCACACCTGCCCTGGGTCAAGCTAATTAGACCTGGCCAATTGGATGATTGGTTAAGAATGAGAGAATTGGCCAGGCTAATTGGACCCAGGAACAGGAGTGGCTGCACCTGTGCGTAGTGAGGTAATCACTGCGCACAGGTTAAATCTGCCATCCCCACCCACACAGGGGAGCCTCTCTGTCATGACAGTGTTTTAACATCTGCTCCTCGGCTATAACATCTTGCCGACCCTTGCAAATAAATGTGGACTGTTTTAACATCATCTCCCTGTGTCTCTGTGCTGGAGGGCCCCAAGGAAAGCCACTTCGGTGGCCTGTGGCAGGCGTGTTTGCCACAATGTTCTATACACGGTTTGGAAGATTGGATGTATATTAAAAAATGGGGCAAATACTTAATTTTTTTGGAGGGCTCCTGACATGGGACATACTCTCTGGGGAGACGCATGTTTTGTGTTTAGCGTCTTAATCTTTGCATGGACAAAAATATGTACTTGTTTTGTACTCCCTTGTCTCGTCGCTGATCTGTTCGCTGAGTTATGTCTTCTTCTAAATATCTGTGTCCAATGCATATGATGGACCGTATTTATGTTGACAACCAAGGCCAATTGTGTATGTGGTGATGACGAGTTGTGGGGGTTAGGGTGGGGGGTTTGTATGTATAATTTGCGATGCATATTATTTTGTACTTTTGTACTGTTTAAGAGAGAATAAAAATGTTAATCAGAAAAAAAAGTAAGTGGAATTATTTTCTAATTCACGTGTGATCTCTTTATATGTTGAGTGTTCAAGTAATTTTTTCGTAAGGGCAGTCCCCCCACATTAGGGGAACAAAGATAATTGGACAAATTGCAAACCATTTGCGTTCAATGACTGCCTGAAATCTGTGACCCATGGACATCACCAGACGGTGGGTATCTTCCCTGGTGATGCTCTGCCAGACCTGTACTACGGCCATCCCAATAAAAATAAAAAAACCCAATAAAATCCCTTATCTATAGAAATAAAGTAACCAAAATCAAATGTGTTTTCCAGTAATTTATTGCTGACAACTGTAATTTTTTGTTGTCATATTTTATGGAACAGTTTATTTAAGAGGTTTGTTTACATTTTACATTTGTTTACATGGTACTATAGTGTTATTATTAAAATATCTTTGTGACATTTTATATTTAAGCAATGAGCAATGAGGCACAAGAGGTCGTAGCATATTGAGAATAGTCATGGCTAAAGGGTGTTGTTAGGCACGCACATGATGGAGTACCTGCAACCCCTAAACAGTGTGCCATATTGGGCGGGTTTCCACCCAATTGGGCTACTTTTGATTACGTTGGGCAGGCAAAAATAGTATTGGGCTGGTAGATGAAATTTGGGCTACTTTTGTCAACATTTGGCGGGGGTTTGAAAATATTGTGAAAACAAGACCAAGTTAAAACCTAGTATATGGCTGGACCCTAACACACGTGATCCGGCCGACCAGTGGTGTAACTTCATCACTCACTGAGTCACTCACTCAGTCAGTCACAGACATTCGCGTTTGTAGGGCTCGCCCCGCTGTTGCGGTCAAGCCAACAATATTGCCAAACAAGCTGGAAAAAGTAGCACAGAAAGTGCTGTTTTTTATATGCAGTTTACTGCCGGTTTATTTAATCAGCGCTATTAATGTGACGAGAAGCGCTTTGTCATTTGAATGCACCCCCTCCCCAATCCCTCCCCCTCCCCACCTCTGACAGCATCCTACAGAACCCCCCCACCCCCCAACCCCCCCGGTCGACAACATCCAACAACACCCCCCACCACCCAGGTCAACCGTAGCCCACCCTAATACAGCAGGCTAAAACCGGCACTGTTATGTTTAAAGTTGTGATTGGGCTGGAAACTGTCAATCTGATCTGGCAACACTGCCCATAAACCGTGACTATATTCACAATATGGTATGGCTTCAAGTGCCTTATTGTTTTTATAATATCATTTATGTTATTGCCTTAATTAAAAAGACACCTCTGTTCAATAAATGCCACTGTATTAATAAAAAAAGTGCAATCACAATTCTTCTGCCAAGCTATATAGTTCTCTAACAGCACTGGATGGTTTCCAAGCAACACAACACAGTGGAAATCTTAACACAAAGAAGTTAGCGACCGTTCAATGCCTATGGTGCGTTTCAGTGGAGCAGTGATTAGGGTAGCTAACTTTCTAAAGCTTTTAGATTTGTGGAATGCTTTCTATGTAATATCAGTTAGCGTAAGCTTATTGGAAACATTTTAAGTGTGCGTCGCTCTGGTTGCTGCCGGGACATGGAGCCTATAATGTTACATTTTGTGTGACGATTTCAACCAGAGGGAAGATAGCCAAAATAATATTAACTAAGTTAAAATGCTTCCTCACCCATTTTACGTCAGTTCTCCTGAATTTTACATGAATTTGAGTCAGATTGCACCCTCACATACTTGTTTATGCAAACCTGACAAATAGCCTACACCTTTCTAGTTACTGCTATAGAATTACAAAAAACTAGAAACAGTCTAACTAGCTAACTTCACTTTCGCATAAGGTACATATATTAATATGGATGTAGTTGTCATTTACATAAGTGGTGAAAGCAGTGGACTTTTTGGCACAAACCATAAGTTTCGGAAGTAGCTAACATTATGTTTAGATATCACCCACACCCTTCTTATTAGAAGTTGACCAAATGTTAAAACTGTCCATATTATTGTCCTAGTTTTTTGCACTGTATTTTTTTCAAGTTTTCTCAAATGTAGCCCACCTAACGGTAAAAGTTGTGGGGCCATACTGTTAGCTACTGTCAGTGGTCCATTCTCTTGCTAAAGGTGCTCAGTGATATTATACACAGTAAGAACAGGTCTATCGCATCATAGTTGTTACTACATCATGGATTATAACACAGCTAGAATGCTGTATTGACCAATCAGTATCCAGGAGCAGAACTATCCATTTTATCATTTTTATTAAAAGTTTTGTTTCAAAAAAGATCTTTGAGTAGGAAGCATGATTTTAAATGTACGTTTTTTCTGCTTGTTGCTATGGTTTCTGACAGGCACCTGAAGAAGACGCCTATTACTATGAGTACCCTTACTATGAGGACATAGACAAGAAGTCAACTGAGTCCCCACCTCCTCCAGAAGAAGTAGCAGGACTTGATTCCCATGAGGACACGGTACAGATATAGCTGTTCCTCTCACTGTGTGGGTCTTGTGGGTCTCTCATGTTACATTGTTTTGGAGTGAATCTTTGGTTGTTGTTGTGGGATTAAGGGTGGGTGCTTCATTTTGTGTTTGGTTGCGGTGTGGATAGGCATATGTGTTTGGTAGCTTTGTGGTTAGGTGTGAGTGTTTGGTTGCTGTGTTGTTAGGTGTTGTTAAGTGTTTTTGGGCCTCATTCACAAAATTTTTCTTAAATTATTACTTTTGTTTTTAAGAAAAGTCTCAATGAAAAGCAGCATGGGATTTCTGAAGCATGCACTGACCTTTAATTTTGTGCATATCCCTGGTGTATCAGATGATGAATGTGAATTGTTCATAAATTGGATGCATATTCCTGTTCATGTGATTAGCAAGAGGAAACCCTAGCAATCCGATTACAGGCATGTCCACTTCAGGGTTGCGTACAAACATCAGCCATTCATTGCTCCAAGTAAACATATACTACATGGCCAGAAGTATGTGGACATCTGACATCCAACATCTCATCCAACATTAATATGGAGTTGGTCATCCCTTTGCTGCTATAACAACCTACACTCTTCTGAGAATGCTTTGTCCTAGATGTTGGAGCATTGCTGCTGGGATTTGCTTCCATTCAACCAGAAGAGCATTATTGAGGTTGGGCACTGATTGAGCGACTAGGCCGGGCTCGCAGTTGGCTTTCCAACTGATCCCAAAGGTGTTGGATCGGGTAGAGGTCAGGGCTCTATGCAGGCCTGTCAAGCTCTTCCACACTATTCTGGACAAAACCATTTCTATATGGACCTCGCTGTGTGCCTGGGGGCACTGTCATGCTGAAACAGGAAATGACATTCTCCAAACCGTTGGGGAAGCACAGAATCATCTAGAATGGGACTGTATGCTGTAGCATTAAGATATGCATTCACTGGAACTAAGGGGTCTAGCCCAAACCATTAAAAATGCCCCCTGACCAAGAGATGTCCAGATACTTTTGGTCATATAGTGTATGTGCGCGGTTCTTAGACACACTCTTCCCAAGGGGTGGTTAGTCAAGTTATCCAAAACACCAAATATACTATTTCTATGTGTTGGGTTTGACTGCACACACGGGTCTTTATATATCATCATCAATCGTCATCATCATCTTCAGTCACTTTTATCAATAAATGAAATTAATTACATGTGTTGCCAACAAGGTTATTATTTTGAAATGAAATAAAAAATATTGAAAAAACAAATACTGAATTTAAACTGGCAAATCTGCTATTCAAACTGAAAATTAAATAACTACCTGTGAGTATTTCCTGTTGTGTGGTTTGGTATTAGTGGTTGGTTGCTGTGTAGTTAGCTAGGATTATTTCTTTGTTGTCTGGTTATGTATGAGTGTTTGATTGTTGTGTGGTTTGGTGTATTTTCTTATTTTGTAGTTAGTTTTGTTCGGTTGTTTTGGGATCAGGTGACTGCTATGTGGAAAGATATGCTGGTGAAGGCGAAAGTGGAGGCTGCCAAGACCAGAGAGGAGTCATACATGGAAGAGGGCACCCCCTATGGGGCATACGTGGATTATGAGACCTATGAAGCTTCAACAGCATCCCCAGATACTGCCAGCAAAGTAATCATTAGTAGCAGCGTAGATCACGGCACTGGGGGCGGAGTGGATCTGGGCATAACACTGGATGGGGAGATTAGCCTGGGCACTAGGGCTGTCCTGGAGAAGAAGATCATCACTAGAGACGAACACACATCAGTCACTATTACCCACAACAGCACGCACGTGAGTACAGCTCTGTCTTGTGCAACAGCACAGTGAATTCAGCTGGCATTACTCATGTTTGTCTTTACTTACCTGTATTCATGTCTGTTTATGTGTTTGTCTATTTCCACATGTGTGCTGTAAGAAATTGTGGGGCACTGTTCCTATGTTGTTGGAAAGCTGAAGTTTTATTTTGTATCCCAACGGCTGCAACAAAATGTCAGAAATTAGCAGCAAAGCAACACATGAAAGTCTCTGGGATTGCAGAGAAATGGAGCCACAATGTAGGAACTAGATAGTTCTTTGTCCTCCAAGTCTAGGTAACATAAATATTAATTCACTATCTGTATTAACACCTTTGTGTCAGGCTACCATAATTAATGCCTTCTACACTCTTTATCGAATGGAGGTTATATGGTTTCCTTTTACCTGAGGGGTGTGTGTGTGTGCCTGCGCCTGAGTGAGGGAAGTGTGTAGAGGTGTGATGCTCTGTCCTATCTTACAGTATCTATGTGGCTATGTGCAGGTTATAACTTATGATGACGGATATGGGGAAGGAATTGACCTACAGTACAAGGAGGAAGTCCACAGTCAAGGGCACACTGGAGGAGAGGCTGTTACTGAAAGCACTGGAGGCAATGGGGTGGCCACTGCAGACAATGAGGTGGGCACAGGAGGCAGTGAAGCAGGAACTGGAAGCAGTGAAGTGGGCATTGTAGGTGGTGAGGCAGGCACTGATCTTGCAGAGATCGGAGATCTGAAATCAGATGTTACAGAGATCACAGATCTGGATGGCTTCAAAGAAGAATCAATCACAGACTACGATGATGAAGACATGAAGGAGGCATATTATGCTTACCCTGACTATGCAGACCCAGAGGAGAAGCTTTTACCAGCAAAGACTGATGAAACCTTTGAAGAGGTAATAAGGCCCACTTTTTTTAAGACTTTTTTTTTTTTGGCTTGTATTTTAGTTATTTATAAAATAACTTTTTAAATATGATTTCAAATGCATTGAAAAAACAATATGCCCAGGAATGTAGGCCAGTTTGAGCACTGAAAGGCTTTTGTAAAGGTACATTGATAAATGATCAAATTAACTTGTTTAACAATTTATGAGCCTTATGTTTCAGTTTCAGAGCCAGCTAGAAAACATAAATTGGATATATGTCTGCTTTATAACAAGCTTTTTGAAACCCTAATGATTTTGAAGTGTAGTATGCCTTGTCATTATACAGTATGAATCAAATATAGAAACGTGCGTAAATTACGATGAGCACATATTGCTATTAAAACATGAAATAGACGAATGGATGTTCAGTTGTTTCTAACTCTTAAGTGAAGGCTGTGGGTATATCCATATACATTGATGAAATTAAATAGTTAGAACATGTGCATTGAGCAGTTAGTGAGTAAAGTATGTGAACTGTAGGTTGATGCAGAGAGAGGAGAGAAGGGGCAGAAAGGAGAGTCTGCCATCGTAGAGCCTGTGAGTAATGTACTATATATTCACACAGGCACATACGCACTTAGATAAACTCTTATATACATGCCTACGGTTACAGTATGCTTATACACACTCTTACACATACTTAAAGTGCATTGACCCTATAATATATTTTATACCTACACTTGCATGTTATCTTGTATATGCACTTACAATCACATACATACACACACTGTCAAAGACACAGGTGTAATACACACAGATCTGTGTGCAATTATTCAAGCATGTGTAAGTTTATGTGCAAAGGCAACATATACAGTACATGGACACACACTTGTACACACTTATACTGACACTCACTCACACATTTGCAGGGATTTCTTCTCTCTATGACAATCGACAATATGACAATGTAATCTTGAACTCTGTCTAAACTTCTTTTGTTCTACTGCATCACAGGGAATGTTGGTAGAGGGTCCCACTGGTCCAGAAGGTCCCATTGTAAGTCTCTCTTTTTATTTCCATCTCTCCCTCAGTCTCTATTTTCATTATTCTCCTTCACCCCCCCTTGGATATTCAAATTCATGTAAGATTTATTTCCATTATAAAATAACTTAATGGATGTGCTTTATTAATGACAACCATTATTAACAAGAATAACATGCACAGCATGTTGAAGAGCATTAATAACAAATATTTTCTTCATAAAACAAGCTAATGGTACATAAGACTTACAGTACATAAAATAGATGATCATGGGGTGATACAAATGCAAATCATTGTTTAGCTCATACCCTCTGGTTGTGGTAGGCGTTGAAACGTACTCATTTTTGAAGAGAATTTAGGGAAAGAGGTACTTGGAGCAGGTAATGATGAAGTGTCTTCACCTATGCTAGATTACAGTGATCTCACAGCCTGTTTTTTTTTAACTAGCCAGTTATTTTTGTGGTGACCTGTCTCTACAATAAGCCTGTGATCTCGGAGTCTGTACATGTTAATGCATGCCTTTGTTTATTGCTAAACTCAAAACATAATAATCAGACATGTTACTGTTATGAAACAAAAGCTGTCCTGTACTGCAGGAGATTCTTTTACATTGCATTTTTTCAAACAAACAGAAATAAATGTTGACTAGCCTAGTTATTAGCTTATCACCATTGTGTCTAAACACTGCACTTAAATTAATCAACAGGCTTGAATTCCTGTTTCTAGAACAACAATCTAGCACACATTATATGGGGAATTTCTGTGAACGTGTAATAGAGTTTTGTGTAATTACAGGTGCCATTTTTAAATTATATTTTTATCCCATTGTTTATTTTATGTGTGTAATAAAGGGCCTCATATTTTACTCCAATAAAAAAGTATGGGGTAGATAATGCAGTTATTTAGTGTAGTATAGTATAGTATAGTATAGTATATTATAGTATAGTAAGCCCTTATTGCTTTGTCCCTGAATGTGTATATTGCTGTGTTAACACTCACTGAATCACTAATCTAGGTACTGGCTCCTAAAGTGGAGTGGTACCTGTTTTCTCAAGGTTTAACTTTTTTCAGAATGACAATATCTTTGATCTCTCCCAGATTTTTTGTCAATTTCCAGACAGAATTCCTCTAGATATGACAAGCTTCGCTGTTATGGAGTAACAATTAAATTTATTTATCATGTAGAGTCCAGGGTTAGCTGTGATTCACCGAATCTAATACTCCATTTGTTCTCTGTATGCACCACATGTTTCTCCCTTCCTACTATACAGTGAAGGAACAAAGAATGTTTGGATATCATGTTTTGCTTCAACTAAATTAGTTTTATGTTGATTTGGTTTTGTTTTCAACCACAGGCTTAAGTGAAAAGTTATGAATAATATTACTGCACAAACATAAAAGTCTGATAGAATAATGACTTCCCAGCTGTCCTGTGTTCAGGGTTTCTTTGAAAGCCATAAGTCATCTCCACCTGATGGAGAACAGACGTGGGCCTATTAGATACTGCTCACCTTTCAGCAAGTGATAAAGCATGTATGTGTGTGTACAGTGCAAAAAGAATTTGCCCCTTTCCTGATTTCCTGTATTGTAGCATATTTATCATACTGCATGGTTTCATATCTTTAGACAAAATGCAATATTGGACAAAGGGAACCAGAGTAAACACAAAGCATATTTTTTAAATGATTTCATTTATTTAATGAAAAACATATCAAAAACCCGTACCACTGTCAAACAGTTTTTTTCCAGCATTTGAGTCTACTCCAGATTTTAAGATTTTAAATCAGATTTTAAGGCATCCTTTTGCTAATGCCAAATAACTCTGAGCAATCACAGCATATATGTGCTCACTTAAACCTATCAGCTCACCGGTTTTTTCTGGCAAACAAAGCCTTCAAATTGTCTGAGAGGCGCTGACAAAAAAAGTATGGTCTACATGGCTTTGTTAGGGTTGCCAGATGCCAGGAATGTTCGGTTTTCAAATTATTTGTACTGGTCAAATTTGTGGTCCCGACCAGACAATGTATCACTAACAAAAGCACCACCCTCCCCCATCCCTGCCCACTCTACCCTGGTCACCAGCCACTGTGTGCATGCATGGTGTGGTAGGTATGGTAGGCCATGCATAAAGACTTACAACACAACTTCTCTATATTTTAATTAGTTAGCTTGCTTAGTTTAGCCCCTGCAAAACTCTTATTTTAAAACATATGTATAGACAGGGGTAATGTCATTATAGTGCTAAACAATTGGTACTGTAGGTTGAACCACAGCTTCACACACACTAACTTTACCTAGCTAGCTACTGCTGGCTAAGTAACTATATCAGCAAGATGTTATTTGGGATATTTAATTGTGGGATATAACCATAGACCGTATAAAAATATGGACGTCACCCACTGATTTGCTATGGTTAGTGCTCACTGGCGCATGAAGCCCAAACTAGGGCGCAGCCATTGCCCGTTGCAACCAACGCAAGCGCAGTGGAGCAAAAGAGTGGAGTCCAGGACTACAGGAAAATCCACCCCGACTACCTTACATGGTAATTAGACACGCCCACGTCTGGACAATAAGCGTGGCCTTGCAACCACAGAACCGTACTGTCATAACATTTCAAAAAAGTTAATTGTGCAAGATACGTTTAGTGTTAAGATATTTACATAGAAAAATAAATCAGTAGCTAGCTAGCTAGTTATATAGACAGATAGATAACAGAACTCCAGATAGCTAGACATATATATCACGAGATAACTAGCTAGCAAGGTAGCTAGATAGACAGATACAGTAGATCGATAGCAAGACAGTAAGCTTGCTCCACCTAGCTAAGTAAATCCCCCTAGCTTGTCTTCTTAAAGAAGCTTCCAAACTGCTTACAAATCTGATTTCACCAACAACATATATACAAATTATAAAAGACGAGACTTTATGAGAATCAACTGAAACCCCGAAATGGTCAGAAATCGCGTTTTGACATAGAACCCTGCTTATCTGAAAATGTCTCAAATGTATTAACCGAAAGAACTGGAGAGAAGAATCCGTAGAATATCGGTTAATACAGTTGAACGCAGGACACAACATTTTGGACCTTGGACTTAAAATGGTGACATCCTATGTAGCTAGCTAATCGGAATAAAACGACACAGCATCATACCTGCCGCTGAAGCACTCTGCCTTGCTGCGAGGATGGGGAAATCCTTATATGGTCATACGATAGTAGGACAAGCCACATTGCACGCACTGAAATTAACCCAGATTTGGGAATTTTGCCAGAATTACTTTTAAAAAATCAGAGCCAGAGAAGACATTACAAGGGATGGGATTAACTAGTTAAACCATCATTTCTTGTGTAAAAAATGTATTAACTTTATATTTCCTCAGAGAAAATTGACCTCTTTTCAGGCTTTCCACATTGACTTAACATTGGGTGGGTGGGGTTTCAAGTTCTTTTTGCAACCAGGCGTTGCAGTTCACGCAGTAGCCACTGGGGTAAAAGGCTTCACTCATAGAGGCGAGTTGTGGCCGTTTGGATATAACTTTAGCTTGGACTGTATTCAATAAGTGTACAAATTAGCAAAAGCTAGTTAACTTAAATATAAGAAGTTGTAACTAGCAAACTGCAGACCAATGTCAGGACAGTTGCACATCTTTATGTATGGCTATTTTGACCATACAGCTTTTTTTCATATGCTCCTCGCAAATACTAATGAAATATTGCAAATATGATGCAGTTCCACTTTGATTCAAGATTTGAAGGCTTCATTCATTGATCTAAGAGATAGCCATTACAGCCATCTTCCCAACCAGCAGTGGTCTTGCTGCCACAGAAGTCTCTCTGCAGCACTTGCATGTTGGGTTTCCTTGGTTTAATGTGGGTCTTAATGAGAAGAATGTCTTAAATCGGATTGGCTGGATTTGACTCGGTGTGAAAAACAACCTATGCGTGGATAAATTTGCACATCTTGATATGAAGAATGTCTCAAACATTGACAAATGAATGCATGCGATTCTACTCATGCAAGGTGGTGCATAAATGTGCATCCAGTCATGGTTGTGTACCCATTGGTGAATCATTTCAGAAAAAATAATACACGTTTAAGAAATATATAATTATTGCCTTTTTTATTTGTGTAAGTTTTTTTATTATTTATTTATTGATTTGTAAGATAATAACCCTGCAAAACCAAAAATAAGTGAATTTTAACAAGTATTTTAGTCTTATATTTAGACTTAAAATCTTATTTCCATTACTTCCATTACTTTTTTTCTAAATAAGACAAAATGTTGAGTTGCCATTGAGGTTTCACCAATGGGGTAAGACAATTTCACTTTTCAAGCAAAAAAACTTAAAACAGGCAAATCATTTCTACTAAAACATAAGTTTCATTGCAAGACTACACTTGTTAACACAAATTATTTTTGCTATGAACAACCGCAAACATAATGGAGTGTGTGGAAGTGTGTGTTCATTTGTGCATGCACATTCTGTATGTGTGTATGTGCATATATTTGTATGTGTGTGTGGATTTTATGTGCATGCCTGTGTTGCATGGATGTGTTGAGAGTATGTACATGCGTGTGTGTATGTGTACTGAAATATGTGATATGATCTGTAGGGTCTTCCAGGCCTCAGAGGAGCACCAGGTCCTCCTGGTACCCCTGGAGATCCTGGGGAGAGAGTGAGTATGGTCCCCTCATCTGTCAGACCTCACACTGGAAAACGCCCGCTCAGATACAGTCTGGCCTTCATAGATGGTCAAAACTGTGGCTCTACTATTCTTCACGTATTGTCTAAACAGCGCATGCAAATCCTTGATAAAGACTCACTGTGGATTGAACTCACAGGAGTTCTGACCATATTTTGTTCACTGGAGAGAAACAGATTTCCTTGAAAAAAGATATTTTATTACGTACCATTCAAGTTCTGGACAAGAAGACATTCCAAATATTAATGAGTATGTTGGTAGTGCCAGTCTGCATAGAACAAACTGTTAAATAATGGGAAATTCTGTGTGGGTGGAGTCTGTCTGTGGGGGAGGTGTTTCTCAGTGTGGTTGTGTATCTCACAAGGGTCCTGATGGTCAGCCAGGGCTTCCAGGTGCTGATGGTCTGCCAGGACCCCCAGGAACTGTCCTAATGATGCCTGTAAGGAAATACGCTCCATTACTAACCATTTATGTGTGTGTAGCTGTGTCTGTGGCTAAACCCCTCTTTTTGCTCAGTTCCGATTCAGTGCAGCATCTGATTCAAGTCAGAAGGGTCCCGCTGTTTCAGCCCAGGAGTCCCAGATGCAGTCTATGATGCAGCAGGCCCGGGTGAGTACACTTCTGCCATCTGCTGGTTATCTGTTTATTCTAAATGATTCTATCTCCCTCTCCCTCCCTCTCTCTTTGTAATCACTGATACAAAAAAACGAATTGAGCGAAGGAACACTCGAAATACTGACAATGTTAGCTACTGGGGCATGTCTTAGCACCATTCCTAAAGCATACAATGTGGGAGAATCAGCTTGTTCTGACATAAAGAAGGCCAGGACAAAATCAAAAGGCTTGCAGAACTGGCCAGTGTGTGGGTCTTTGAAAAGAACGTGTTTCATTTAGAAAGCTGATAAAGAATCAGCTTTGTTTATGTGTTTATAGCTCCACAATACTCTCACCGAGGATGATTAACCAAAAACGGACTTTTATTTTAATTACATTAAAGGCATTTAGCTGATGCTCTTATCCAGAGCGACTTACACAACTTTTACATAGCATTAAAATTACATCCATTTATATAGCTTGATATTTACTGAAGCAATGGAGGTTAAGTACCTTACTCAAGAGTACAATGGCAGTGTCCTACCCAGGAATCGAACTGGTGACTTCTAGGTTCCAAGACCATACTATTGAATATTTTATAAATCTGCTTTTTCAAGGATGCAGACATTGTGTTTATATTCTAATATCAGACATATGCCAACATAAAGGAAACTATGATGTTTGGCTTTCCTCCCCCACTTACTACTTGAATGACTACACAGTTTTTTCTTCTCCTACTGAACATGAATTTCCTGCCTTGCTATTGTTGTGGTTAATGGAATGGTAAAAAACAACAAATTCTCTTCCAACAGCTGGCCATGCGGGGACCAACTGGCCCAATGGGTCTGACCGGGAGATCTGGCCCTCTGGTGTGTATACCCGCACGCACACACACACACAAATTGATGATGAAGGTATAGACAGTGTGGATAATGATGTATGTATTTTACCTGTTCAGGGGCCCCCGGGTATTGGTGGACTGAAAGGAGAGCCTGGAGAAAGCGGCCTCCAGGTGAGGGAAAGGGCACACTTCCATTCCTGAGCTCCCTGTACCTCACTAATGCTGTAATATCTGTCTAGACTATGCCTGCGTCTTTGTCTTGTTTACTCCACTTGTAGCATGCATGCGTTCACTGACTGAGATGTGCTGGTATTATTATCCAGATTATTGTCCTATCTGTAAATGTGCTGCTGTTATGACCCAGATTATACCCTTGTGTGGAGATGTGTAGTCATTATGGCTCAAATTCACCTTTCTGTGTTTCAGGGACCCCGTGGCCCCATGGGATCACCAGGTCCATCCGGGAAACCGGGACGACGAGTGAGTAATAGCTGCCCTTATTCCACACAGCCTTGACACTTTAGAGAAGTGTGGGCTGGATGTGAGCTAGTACACCTGTGACTTATAGGTTCCATAATCCTTCACTTTCACAAAGTCTATCCTAGAATCCCCCAGTTTGTTACCAAAAGGCAGGGTGCACAGTCCTTCAATCTAACCAATCTCAGAATGCCACACTCTTTGAGAAATCAATCCAAAAATCCCTCACTCTGAAAGCTGGGCCTTGTGTGGGCTGAAACGGATGATCACTGACAGTGCAGAAAAGGAGCCCCAGATCTTTTGGAACGTATCTGCTGCAAGAGCTGTGGCAAGAAACCAAAAACCAGGACCTACAACTCTGGAATACTAGTTTTCCCTGCTCTCTTTATTTTATTTTCCATTGGGTGTAACAAGCACATGTGTGCTTTAATACTATAGAGAAGCTGGTGCTAACAAGAAGCAGGACCCAGAAACATCCCACTGCAGCCATACATCAGTTCAGGGTTATCAAATTCCATTAACAAGATGGTGCACAGCCTTCTGGGAAAGGCCTTGACAAGCAAACAGGGGGTTTTGTGGAAATATCTACTCTTAAGTTGAATAAAATGTTAAGTATAGTACAGTATCTTTCTTCCTTACCATCTTTTATTCAGCTGAAGTGCTCATAGCCTCTACAACTGTGGTTCCCCAACTCGGTCCTGGGGGACCACTGTACAGGCTGGTTTGTATTCCAAACACAATTGCAATCTCGGACTTTTAACAAGCTGTTTATTTTTCTTAATGATGTGCTTTTCATATTTTGATGGAATATTTACCCTCTTAAGCCTCATGATGTCAGTAATAGCTACGCATTCCATGAACAATAAACATTCCATGTTCATATTATGATTAATAATTTTAATTGCAAACAAATTAATTAAAATAAGTGACAAATTTTTGAAATTAGCAAAATAAAGGCTAAGGTGAAATGAACCATTTGGTAAATAGTGAAGGCAAAGACGATGAGCCAAACTTGCATTGTGTTAACACATTTAAGGAAAAAATTATGTAAGAACTTTAAACATGTGTTCAACAATTTAAGTCTATTGATTGATTGAAAATATTATTACCTCTTTTTATGTACAGTAATTGTTTGGAATATAGCACAATAAGCACAATGTGAACATGGTACTTTTATTCTTCACGGCATGCATCAATATTTCTTACAAAATGTGGCTTAAGAGGTCAAATAATCACTCCAAACATGAAAAGCACATCTGGAGGAGTGACCTTTTTTAAATGGGTCTTTTTTGATTCAGGAAGTTTTGAGCAGGTGTTGTAAATACCTGCAGCACAGATCTAAGGTCAATATTTCATACTGGAAGCAACCTAAGAGCATAAACTTCACTCAAGAAGAATCCTTTACATTGCGGCAGGTATTCTTCCATCTTTTCAAATATTTTCATACATCTCTCTCTTCGCTGATTGGCTGTACTGGTGGTGCTTTTGCATAGCTCTGTGTCCAGAAATTCAGTGGATATAGAAATAGAAAACTCAGCCAGGTTTCCAGTTTGTGGCTTATTGTTTGGGTTTGGTTTGCTCTGTGGTTAGTCTGAGATTTGGCTTGTAGTTCCTACCATCTTGGATAAACCTGTGTTGCTGTTGTTGTTGGAAAGCATTAAATCAAGACAGCAGTACACAACTCTCACTCCAGCCAATTTCACTGGTGATTGAGAGAAAAACAGGAATACCCACACATTTGTGTATACTCCCAGAAAATGCAATAGGGACAAGTAACTGTTCAACCTACTGTTGCAATCAGCTAACCTTCATCTGGTATAGCAGCTGATTGGTCTTGGTTATTGGTAATATAACCACCCATCAGGATGAAGACTATCCGTAATTTACGGCTTGGAGGTGCAAGGTGTACAGATTAACCACCATAAAGAGTTGGCAGAGCTCAGTTTTTGGGGCAGTTTAGCTCAGGTACTGTAGACTTTACAAGGGAGTGGAACATGGTAGGTAGATGGAGTGGATTGCAATTTTGAGGTTCTAATTCCTCTGCTCTGTATGAATGAAATTTGCTGTGATTCTATTGTTCTCACTGTGGTGTGTTGGTAATGCACTTTCTCTCTCTGTAAACAGGGCCGAGCGGGTGCAGATGGTGCTAGGGGAATGCCAGGACAATCGGGACCAAAGGTACCATCTCTAAGGGCTGAACAGGTCATGTGACCTCCTGCCAGCTTTGTGCCTGTGAAAATGAGCCCAGGCCCCCTTTTCACAGACAAAAGCTGGAAAACACAGAGCTAAATTACACAATACTTAAACATAAATTGTTCTAACTCACAGAGTTAAACGTCATCCTCCATTCACAAAGCTAAACCATATGCTCACAGAACTGAAGTTCCCTAATACTTTTAGACAGTAAGAATACAGACATTCACGGAGGTAAGTGTCTCCCTAGAGTCACCTACAGTAGCTAAACTGTACTAACACAGAGATAAAATTCTCTAAACTGCTCAAAGCTCACAAGGCTAAACTTCATTATGCCGATAAATCTAAACTGCCCTAACACTCACAGCGCTAAACTTCACTGTACTAATACTATACTAACCTAAACTGCAGGAAAATCAGAGAGTTCACATACCATAACTAACAGAGCCTCACTCACAGACAGAGCCTAATACACAGAAATAACTAAGTTCTTAATTACCTATGAATCCACATGCCTAACCGTATCTTATTTTGGTCCCACACCAGGGGGAGAGAGGATTTGATGGCCTGGGTGGACTACCTGGAGAAAAGGGAAACAGAGTAGGTACTGGTGTGTGTTTGTGTGAGTGTGTGTGTGTGTGTGCGTGTGCTGATGTGTTGATCTGAACTTTGGAATTTTTTTAGGGTGAGGTGGGGCTTCTTGGGTCCCGTGGACCACAAGGAGAAGACGGAGAAAGGGTAAGCTCCCCCTACCTGTCGCTTTCATAAAACAATAATGCCCTTTAATAAGGATAATTTATTTAAAAAATAAGAACTATACTTAAACAATATGGATTATAAAACCCCACTGGTCTACCAGGTGTCATTGAGACCTATTCTGTCTAGTAGAGGACAGCTTGAACTTCTTGGAACTTTCGAGTTTTCTCTTTGTCAGCACCTCACACGCATTCGACATCGACAATAGCATATTGTTTAATAATCATCACTTAATAGGGCACTTTAACATATTGAGTAGAGATTATTTTCTTATTTGATTAGGATTGTTCAAATACATTCGGTCATGAAACAGCTGACTGTTCCATAATCACACCAGTACTGTTCCATTGATCCCCCGCACCTGTTGAGTCTGACATAGCTGCTTCGCTATACTTTGCACAATACTTAAAATTCTTTTATTTTGAATGCTTGCGTTTCACAGGGAGACAATGGCGAGGCTGGCCCACGGGGGCTGCCTGGGGAATCTGTGAGTTTTAATTACTGTCTGTCCGTTTGTTTGTTGCTGGTCCTCCTTTCCATTACTAATTTATCAACACTGTACAAAAGAAATTGTATTAAACTGAAACTAATTAAAGGTACCAATTATCTTTCCAAACAACTTTTAGGATTGCCCTTGCACAACAAAAATATACTTTCCCATATATGGGAAGTGCTTAATATATTGCAGTGCTATATTGTAACATTTATAGGAAAATATTAAAAAATATTCAAGAGATTGTTGTTTTCCATATATTGTATTAAGTATGAACAATATATTGATCCTAATATATTTTCTGAAATATAAAAATTTAAAATATACATACAGTATGCATACCATATATGGTTCCATAAATCATAATGTATTGTAACCGCAGGGTTCTGGGTGATCCTCAAACCCAGGTCTTCACGGGAGAGGACACCACACTAATCACTACACTAAACATGAAAATAATATGATGGGTATTTGATGTATTAGCATACCATGAAAGGGTACAACTTGAAATGAAAGAATGAAAGATTAAATGTAGTCCGAAATGTTTTCAGTGTCTTCTGTATGTACAGTATTGGTGAAAAAAAGTGATGATTATAATTTATAAATCTATTTTCCTTTATTTATACATTGGCTTGATTTCCTTGATTCCAATACACCAGACAAGATCTGTAAAGCGTAGAAAAATATTTGAATCCAAAACAAATACGTATTAGACCCAGGTCTGGTGAAGACCTGGGTAAACATCAACATAGCTTTTTGGGACATCCAGTTCACTGTAATTTTTAGTTTGCTCTCTGCATTTTAAGTGCATTCTCCACACAGAAACAATATAAAAGCAGTGGACAAAATAAAATCTCACAGAAGCTACCTTTGAATTATCTGAATGTGATGCAGTACCACCAGCTGAACACAAGATGGCAGATTATGGTCTGTAGATACTGAGAGGGGTTGGCTTGGCACCAAGCCCTCTGTAGCTACCGTTGGAAAGACAGATGAGAAGAGGGGATTAATTGACAAATTTCATCTGGACAGCTAAATGTATTTACTGGTGTTCAGCCAGGTTTTTTTTCTTTCTTTGTTTACAAGCTGTACATTTGACACACTATAATCTCTCCTTCATGTTCTAATTGATATTACCACTAAATTGGGCTTGCTTCTGCAAATGTGTTTTTATTGGACCTCTTCATGTTGTGTGCTGAAAACTTGTCATCCTTTCCTTCTTTCTGAAGGGGCCTCGTGGTTTGCTGGGGCCAAAGGGACCTCCCGGACCCCCAGGACCTCCGGTGAGAGGGGACCCCGAACCTTTTAAAAATATTTCAAGACTCAGTCCACTATTTTAATCTTTATTTATCTTTGAAAAGCATAAAACCTGATAAAACCCCTTCTGCAAAAAAGGTGCTTCCATGTAGTCCATGAAAATGGAATACAATGCTGATCACATGACCATTTCATACATGGCAATGTAGGATGTGATGCTGATCACACATTGGTTTCAATGTCAGTAAAAGCAGCATTCTGATTTGACCCTATTTCTCTGTTTCAGGGTGTGACTGGAGTGGATGGCCATCCTGGTCCTAAAGGAAGCATTGTACGTATAAAGCTCTTTACACACAACTGCAGCTCACACACAGGGACTATAAAGTTATCTCTCCAGCTGATCAATCCCTGCTTTTTTTCTTTGAGTCCTGGAAAATGGTAATTAGGGAAGAATCCTGACAGCCCTGAGCCCTCTGCATTACTGTTAAGTGCATTCTGGTAAAATGTACTGCTACAAAGAGCTAAATGCAGTAACGCAGTTCTTTATTCTCTCTCTCCCTCTCTCTCTGACTGTCTCTCTTTTCTTTCTCTCAATTTCAATTTCAACTTGCTTTATTGGCAGGAAAACTACATATTGCAAAAGCAGCACATATAATAGTATAATTCACAGAAAACCGCACTTACAACATGCAATAAGTGCGACTTGCAACACTCATAACAAACATATAAACAAATAACATTTTCACATAGTCAAAAAAAAGAAAAGAAAAAAATTAACATTAATTTGACTTCAGTGTTATGACGAGTGAGACCAAGAACTGCAGTCTGGTCCAGCCTGGTCCCAGTTCATTTATATAGCTGTTAAACAGTGTTGGGCTCAGACTGCAGCCCTGTCTCATTCCACACCCTTGAGTGAAGAATTTGGTTCTTTTGTTTCCAATTGTTACGCTGCACTTGTTTTCTGCATTCATTGATTTCATGGTGTCATGACATTTTACCCCTTACACCACTTTGAAAAATAATCCTTCATGCCAAATTGAATCAAATGCTTTTTTTGAATATACAGTGGGCTCCAGAATTATTGGCACCCTCATGAAAAATGAAGATAAAAGGCTGCATATAATAAATGACACAGATAATAATCTATATGTTATGTTCACACATATGGGAAAACTATATACTTTTATTTCAATACACTTACTCTCATGCTTCAATGTTCTTTTATTAAGTAATCTAATTTTTTCTTAAAACCATAGGTTCCATAATTATTGGCACCTCTAACAATTATTGTAAGTAAAATCTAACAAAATGAAATTGGCAATACAATTTTACTTAATCTAGTTCATCTCAGTCTAAAGGAACTATATTGTGTCATTCCATCACTTCCAGTTTCGCTAGAGAATAAAAATGAGGTAACAAGCATACAAAATCCCTTTGTCATCCATCAGCATGGGAAAAGCTAAATAACTGTCAATTCAGAAGAGACCGATGGTAATTTATTGTCAAGTCTGGTAATGGGTACAAAAAAATACACAAACGGTTAAACATACCACTTAGCACTGTAAGGGAAATAATAAAAAGGTGTAAAACATATGGAATGGCTGCAAATTTGCCAGGAAGAGGAAGCAAGTGCATGTTGTCCCCACGGACGGTGAGGAAGATGGTGAGGGAGGCCATTAATAACCCAAGGATCACTGTTTAAGAATTGCAGAGATTGGTTTGTTTCTTGCGGTCTATAAGTCTAAAAAAAAACATAAAATGGCATCTCCATACCAACTAACTCTTTGGAAGGGTGGCACGAAGACAGCCCTTACTGAGCACAATAAACAAAACCAAGAATCTGGAGCTTGCTAAACCTCATTGGAATTATGACTGGAAGAGAGTGCTATTGTCAGATGAGACCAAAATTGAACATTTTGGCAATACACACCATCGAAATATTTGGCGGCAAAAGAGGAATTCGTACAGGAGAAGCACCTCATACCTACTGTCAAATATGGAGGTGGGTCATTGATATTTTGGAGATGTTTTGCTGGCAGTGGTCCCGGGGCACTATTTTAGATCAATGGCACAATGAATTCAACAAAGTACCAGGAAATTCTGGCAGAAAATTTGGTTGTCTCTGCTAAGAAGCTAGGACTTGGTCATAGGTAGATTGTCCAGCAGGACAATGACTCCAGCATACATCAAAATATAAACAGACGTGCTTAAGTGAAATCAACATCCATGTTTTCCAATGGCCATCTCAGTCTCCAGACTTAAATTCCATCAAAAACCTGTGGTCTGAACTGAAGATGGGTGGTCCATAAGCGCAAACCCAAAGATATCAATGATTCTGAAAAGTTCTACATGGAGCAATGGTCAAAATCCCTCCAAATGTGTTCTCTAACCTTATCACAAATTATAGGAAAAGACTCATGATTGTCATATTTGCCAGGGGTGTTTTCACAAAGTATTAAACCAGGGGTGGAATACTTGTGGAACCTGTTTTTGGGTAAATATTTTTTTTATTTAAAACATTTAAGACTTTGGTTGATTCCAATGAATCATTAATCAAGCATACTAGTTTACACATGTTGGAAAATAAAGCTTATGTTAGTTTAGCTTTTTTTTTTTTTGCATTTTTTCTGCATATTTATCAAGGGTGCCAATAATTCTGGAGCCCACTGTATAAACCATGCAAATATTTTTCCTATGTTAGTTTGCTGGACAATTTTGTTTACTAGGGTGTGCAGGGTATAAATATGATCTGATGTACAGCGCTTTGGAAGAAAGCCAATTAGACTTTTACTCAATAAGGAAGGCAAGTATTTAGGCATTTATAATACTATAATGCTATAATACTATAAAACCAACTCAGGGAAATATTCAGCTTTCAACACAAGATTGAAGAGTTTCAGTAGGGCGCTCTGCATTTGCAGGGCTGCTGTGCTTTAGCATCTCAGTACTGAGCTATCAGCCCCATGGGCTTTATGTGATTTGAGGGCTCTGACTGTTTATTGCAGCTCTTCATTAGTTATAGGATTGTATAGGGCAGGGATCAGCAACTCATGGTCCTTGAGGTCCGAGAACTGCTGGTTTTCCACCCTCCCTTTGCCTGGGAGTCAGGTGTGAAGACAGTCTGGCCAATCAGTAGCACTAATTACCTGGGAGAAAAGAAAACCAGGGCTGGATTTGGATTTGAGGGCCAGAGTTGATGATCCCTGGTATAGGGGGTTTTGTTTGTCTTTAATACATGATACTAATTGTTCAAGTCGCACAAATCAAATTCTGTTTATTCTGTACTTTGGGTGGAATTTTTTGGTAGAGGTTTTCAAAATATTTTTGAAAAAGTATTTCAGTTTTGTATGAATAATTATTCTATTTTTGTTGAATTTGGTTTTTTCTCAGAAGCAGTTTTGGTTTATTGACTCCTCCATTTTGTTTAGCTGTGTGTTGATTTGTTCCAGTATTTTGTTTTTAATTGTTTGTTTATATTGTTTGAGTGTTTCACAGTATCTGAGTCGTAAATCTTGGTTTTCAAGATTTTTATGTTTTTTTTTTTTGTTTGATAGAGTTCTCAGCATTTTAAAAATCGTTTTACATACCTTATCAAATCATTTTCCATTACATTTCTCTCTATCTCTCTCTTTTTCCTTCTTTCTTTCTTTCAGGGTCCACAGGGTGAGCCTGGCCCCCCAGGTCAGCAGGGGAGTCCAGGAGCTCAGGTGAGGTTTGGTTGTCAGAGCTAAAATAAGATTCTGGTGACATCTGTGAGCAGAGGGAACATTTCAGGTCAGGAGTGCTGATCCTGATATCTTGTCCCATGTGTCTTGAGAACGGTGTGTTCACATTTCAGTGTCTGCAGTCATGCTGTCCTCCAACACTGGCCTATAATCTGAATTCCTCTCCCTCCCAGTATGCTATGCTCCTGAATCCTTTACGCTATGGGTCCTGACTAAGTATTTGTTCTTAGTTCCTCTTTGATGGGATGTTCTCTCCTCACAGGGCCTCCCGGGGCCACAGGGACCCATAGGCCCACCCGGAGAGAAGGTATAGTACACCTCCCTCTACACCCCCCATACTGCCCCTGTGCTCCCCTCTACATCTATACCCCCTATGGCCCCATACACTCCCTATTGGGTTATTACCCTGCAGCAGTGTCAGTTTGCAGTGTCTCCTTGCCAGTGTCAGTTTGTCTGAAGACTACTTGTCCATAGTACTGATTCCCCATGTGTGTTACACCCTCCATATACGTACCTTACCACTCCCTTACCCATCATGCATGAGTTTGAGCAGTACTGTGTGTCCATTTGTCAGCAGTAGTATGTGTATGAGCAGTAGTGTGGTAGCAGTACTGACAATCATAGTCATGTGTATGTGTCCCTGCACATATGCATGTTTGTGCATAGTAGTAATGGGGATGTGTGTTTGGAAATCATACTGTCTGCGTGTGTGTGCGCGTGTGTGTAGTAATAATAATGATAGTAATGATGTGTGTTTGTGAATCATCAGCACCACTGTGTGTTTGTGTCTGCTTTTTTCGATGTGGTAGTAGTGGTAAGGAGAGTGGGATTCATATTCAGGAGTGATTCTTTCTTTCTCTGTAGGGTCCACTGGGGAAACCAGGTCTGCCTGGAATGGCTGGAGCTGACGGCCCCCCGGTGAGTGTGGAAGCTCCCTTTGCATTCAAACGAAATATCACACTTCACATTCCTTAGGCCAAATTGTCAACATTATTCAGCAGTACTGAATACTCAGCATTTCTAACTGTCCGTTTCATGTACGTGACTAACTCAGTTAACCCGATTAGTTTGTTGACATTTCTGGATAAACTATTTAACTCCAACAATTAATAGTTGTGTACATTGCCAGTGCGGAGCAAAGTGAGCCCTAACAGTAATGCAGATACTATATTGAGCTCCGCTTCCTTGCACCAATACATTTTGACACTGAAAATGTAATAATAAATGGGCGGCAGTGTAGTATAATGGCTAAGGAGTTGGTCTTGTAACCTAAAGGTCGCAGGTTTGATTCCCCAGTAGGACACTGCCGTTGTACCCTTGAGCATGGTACTTAACCTGCATTGCTCCAGTATATATCCAACTGTATAATTGGATACAATGTAAGTCGCTCTAGATAAGAGCGTCTGCCTGTAATAATGTTTGCGATCAGTTTTTATATCTCACGTGGCCTGCTGCCATTGTAGCTTCTGTCACATGCACTGAAAAATAATACAATTTAATGTTTCAGTGTGATGACATTATCAGAAAGCAAGTGAATGAAATTCTTCTTGTGTAGGCATATGTCTATTTAATTTATCTACAATTATCTGCCTGGTTTATGATTGCCTTATGTTGATGAGTTCTTGATCTTTAGAGGGAAACAAATATGCCCCCTCCAGTTTTGCCATAATTTTGTGATCCGGAACCCCAAAACAAAATTTAAAAGTACAGGTTAAAAATGTTGGTTACATTATGAGAGTGTATAAATATTGCTTTTGTCAATTTCGACATGTTACATGATCCTGCAAAGGGCAGCGCCACCTCTCTTTTTCTGTTTATGTTGGGGGAGTATGATTTTGTTTTTGGTGTGCAATTTATCTCCCCTTTATAGCAGAGCAGGTTTGCACAGTTAGTTATATGAAATGATTCAACCATGTTAACCAAATTAACAAATCAAACCGTAGTTCATGTTTGTGAAATGGAGTAAGCCCAAATTGAATAATTAGATAATTTGATAAGATACACCTCAAATTATCCTGGTTTGTTTGAGCAACATATGTGAAACAAGGCCTCGGTTAGGCCAGGCTACCCACATTTGTGCAAGCAATACTGAATGGAATATTTCAACCTGCATATGCCAGATTTTCCCCCAAAGATTAGTGAATATAAGCATTACAAACTGCTTAGGACAGGATATCATTATAGAAGTTGTCGTTTCAAAACTTTGGGTTTTCCTGGTTTTTAAGTATGTTCTATGTCAGTGACTCATCATCGTGTTTATTCTCACTGACAGGGTCACCTAGGAAAAGAAGGCCCACCTGGAGAGAAAGGAAATGTGGTATGTCTATTTTCAAAATAAATGATTGAACTAAGAGCCACTGTGTAAATTCAGTGTGAGTAACTCCAGAGTGAGGTCATTGTATGTGATACCTTTGTGTTAGCAATGTCATAGTATGTTTTATTCACATGCAGTGTCTTGTTGACAGGGGCCTGTTGGTCCCCAGGGGTCTATTGGCTATCCTGGGCCCAGAGGAGTGAAGGTTAGTTCTGTTTATTATGAGGGTACACATCACACAGTGCATTCTTTTTATGGTTGAAATCTGGAATTGTGAATGATAGTGTCATCAGCAGACAATTGCTATGGATCTGTTTCCTGCATGGGACAAACTGAGATAAAGCCACTGAGACAAAGCCCCCCTCCTGCGTCCCATGCCCACTGATCCACTGAAAGACTACCCCTCTTTTGTGTGCGCGCTTCTCAACTAAAATTCCGCCCCACTCCAGTTTGTGCTTTTCCAACTGCTTCAACCATGACTGCCAAGCCAATTTAATTATTCCACATTACTAAAACAGTTGGCTGACTGATATACAGAGCAAATGCATCTGCGTATTACCGTCTTATCATGCTCTATCATGCTGTTTTTTGATAAGACCATAATTTATGTTTATGTGCATAGTCATGCTGTTGTATTTCAACTTTATTAATTATTTATTCTATGCATGAAAATTCACCTTCCATAGACCCGGTCATAGTTCATTCCCTCTCCATGACACTATACATAATCATTAAGCCATGAATATTAAAAATCTCCGACCACTCTCCAGAATTAGGGTCAGGCCAGGACTGTAGTAAATATTAATATTTGCAAAACTGCATTATGAAGTTTGTAGCATTCACAACCACAACCTTTTGTGTGAAATATAATTTATGTCCTGGGGGAAATTTTTAACAAACTTTCATAAACTCTTAACTATACTTGTGAAATGGGTAACAGAACACTCAGTAAGTAAAGTTTGGTAACTTCTTTAGTTGTCAAGATAGCTAGCCAGCCATTGCCATTGTTACAGTACTGTACTGGTGTGAGCCAGGTAGCAATAGCTTTGCTAGTTTATACAAGTTTATCCAAGGTTTTCAAATGCTGTGCCACACTGACAACCAGTGCTTTTTACACAGTTATAAAGTGTTTTACATATTTTTTAATAAATTATAAATATATAATCATATGGAGTTGCTCCTTTACCTCCACACAGACAGACTGGTATCTGCAATAACACTGCTGTGTTCATCCTACAGGGAACAGACGGGGTACGAGGACTAAAGGGACACAAAGGCGAAAAGGTGAGAATTAATAGGCAGACTTCAAAGGTGAAGGGATGATGGGCAGAGTTCAAAGCTGAAAAGTTGAGGATTAATGGGCAGAGTAAGGTGAAATGGTGACAGGGGATGGAAGAGTTTATCAGGATAATTTACCATACCATTTGTCAGTTGGACCCACTTATTTACCCTTTACCCTTTTTACCAGTTTATTACATGTGGAGCTTTGGCTCCATCAGTGTTGTCATAACACGGACAAGTCACAGAAGTTTGTAAAGACAGATGTAAGTGTCTCCTTTACAGGCCGGTGGCTGTTAAGTACCAAAATGTGCTGAATACTGTATACTTGAATGGAGCAATAATTTAGGACAGGACCTTCATAGACCTGTGTGGCACGACACTGTGCTAATATTGGAATTGTTTTTTTGTTTTTTTTTGCCATTGAATCAGTAACTATATGAATAATGTAAATACAATAAATACTTTGTGCTTTTACATTAAGCCTCTCTCTCTCTCTCTCTCTCTCTCTCTCTCTCAGGGAGAAGATGGGTTCCCTGGATTCAAAGGGGATATGGGCATCAAGGGTGACAGGGTACAAGCTTCTACGCACATACATATGTACACTTACACACACACAAACAGGCACACCCTTCCAGAGCCTGTTGCTGCTTCTCTACTTATCACGGAGCTTGTTGGCATTTCTCTTATCAGGGGGAGATAGGACCCGGTGGCCCTAGAGGTGAAGATGGACCAGAGGGTCCAAAGGGGCGAGGCGGCCTCCCTGGAGACTCAGGTCAGGCGGGTCCAATGGGAGAGAAAGTAAGTATTTAATCACAAATGTGAGAAAGAGGTGCATTTCTCATCAATCAGATTGCAGGTTTCACATGCTGTTCTGCAAAAATCAATATGTTCTGAAATTGTGAATTGAATTATTTAAAATAATTTTCAAATTAACCCTTATGCCCTGAGATGCATATAAACGAATTAAATTGGGGAAAAAATTCAAAATCAAGGAGAAAGACATAGCACAGCAAGTCACATCCTTAATTGATAAAATATTAATACTACATGAATACATATTGGAAGTTACGGAAGTTAAGGTACTTATTTAGTGCAATTTCTGAATGTTAATATGTTAATATTGGAAATCAAAGCAATTTTCATCAGTAGTGGGTAAATGCAGGCTTTGACTTCTTTGTGTTTGCAGGGCAAGTTGGGAGTTCCAGGATTGCCTGGATATCCAGGAAGACAAGGTCCAAAGGTGAGTGGCCCCAGGTGGAGTGCATCAGTGCAATGGCCAATTAAATGGGGTGGGCCATGGTCTAGAGAGGCCCTGCTGGGCCATCCACCCTGCCCTCTGACTGTCTGCGATGCTCCTGTGCTCTGATTGGCTGACAAACTCTCTCTGTCACTGGGTTATAGGGATCGCAGGGATTTCAAGGCTTCCCAGGAGCCAATGGAGAAAAAGGAACTCGAGTAAGTCAGGAGGATCTCTTTTGTTTCCAGCAGTCTGACAAACAAAAAATAAAAACTAGCCTGTATATCTCAGCTTCAATGAGTAGTTTCAATCAAATTTGATGAATGTATTTCACTACTGGAATGGAATGAATATTGCACACCTCCAAAATAGTGCTGTAAAATAAATGCTCTATAACGACTCACGACTCATTTTGGTGAACTTATTTTATTGACATGGGAGTGGACCACACCACCTGAGCGATACTGACAGTGGGATAGGAAATAGCTGTACAAATGCCTTGTTTCTGGCCTGTAACAGAAACTAGTTTACAGGGTAGGGTTTTTCACTTAATTAAAACTGTTGATTTGTGCTTATTGAAGAACTCTATCTTAATGATTCTGTGCACACATCAGACACATCCATGGACGTTGATGTAGTACTGGGAGTCAATAGTGGCATGTTTCATTAGAGCTGGGTCATTAGGTCTCTATGTGATTAGTGCTGTGTCACTACAGATAGCTGTTAAATGAAAAACAATGCACACTTCAAAAGATAATTTCCACCTGACAAAATATTATTCTTTTTTGAATACTAGATAAATGCAGCACCCGTTCATCCATTATACAATATATGGATGTATAATCTTGCAGAATTCGGGATCCTTTACACCGGAGGGCCAATGTGGGTGCCAGTTTTTGTTTTAGGTCAGCTCTATGACACCTTTACACCAAAAAACACAAAAGAAATAAAACCAATATCTAGCAGTCAGTTTGAATGATGAGAGAGTTGATGTTGTTTTTGAGATAAAGACCAGAGACACGTCCCCTAGTGGAACAAAAATGAATTGCTGGGTCTTCAAAGAATATATCTGTTTTTTCCATGCCACGTCTCCACTTTCCTCAACAAGGACCTGTGTTGGTCCTGGTGCTTCTAATCTTGTGTTTGAACTGACCCACCCTTTTGCAATTAGTGTGGAAGCACAACTTCTGAAATTGGAACCATGCAGTCCATGGTTTCTGTTCTTATAGGCCGGGTCCCCAATGTCAGTTGTAAATACTGAGGTAGGATGGTCCCAAGGAATGCAAGGAGTAAATGGATTGATATAAGGAAGGAGTCATTTAAATGTATACAACAGGCTTGTCATAAGTGGGACTTGAAGTGGTATGACTTTTGTAGACATTTGTGTTTGTGTGTATGGGCATGTATGCGTGTCACATCATTTTTTTCCTCCTCAGGGCATAGCTGGAAAGGCTGGTCCAAGGGGGCAGAGAGGACCCACAGTAAGTTTCATCCTATCACTGTGCTTTTGTCTGCCTAGGAGCCCAAAGTCTGTTTGTGGTCACACTATACTCCTACTACTATTAGCCTGCATTGTGAATCACTGTAACTGTACTCTTATTAACCTGCAGTCTGGCTCATTGTGACTGTAGTATGCTGTGGTTTACCGTGTCCCCTGTGCTATGAGTCTTTAATCTCACTCTGTCTTATCTCTGTCACCTAGGGGCCCCGTGGGGAAAGGGGCCCGAGGGGCCCTACAGGGAAGTCAGGACCAAAGGTAAGGCCCCCAAAGATTTCCATCTGCCCACTGATTGGCTGACCTCCCCCTATGCATATTACAGTGAGTTCATTTCCTAACGAACTCAATGAATGGTTTTCTCTCCCTCTGTCTGCACCATTCAGGGTACCTCAGGACATGATGGGCCCCCTGGACCACTAGGCGAAAGGGTATGAATGATTCCTCTCTTCCTGGTGTTTCTGTCTCATTAAACAGAGTTGTTACTAATATCACGAATCTGTAACTGAGAAGTATTGCATCCCACTGTGATGCCGAAATTTTTCTGTGCTTCAGGGCCTACCTGGCCCTCAGGGGCCTACAGGATTCCCTGGACTGAAGGGCCCCCCGGTGAGTATAGAAGGCTTCCAATCATTGAAAGATTCAATGCGGTTATTTTTGTGTATGTGTGAAAGTATGAGTGTGTAAGCACTGTTCATTAATAAGGATTTTATCTGTGCTTCAGGGTCCAGCTGGGAAAGATGGACTGCCAGGGCATCCTGGACAGAGAGGAGAAACTGTGAGCATCTCTTAGTAGTCAGTTGGGGCTAGGGCTGAAAGGGTATGGAAGGCGAGAATATCATCTGTGAAATAGAGAGAAAGACAGACTGATAAATACTCTAAAGTAAATAGCTCAATAAAATTAATTGATCCCTCCCTTGAAGAAAAATGATGACTGGTGAAGTATATTCAAAAGTAGGGCCCGCAGAAAATCTTCTTCAAGGTGTGTATATTATATATCTTCTAAAATGACTCAAGCACCCTTGATTGATAGTCCTTGCAAATTCAAACAATGTACAGAACATAATGATCTTCTGAATCTGTGGATTCATCAATTGATTGTTGTCAATCAGCTGTTTTGAGTGCTCTCTGGCATTCCTTTGAAGCAAATCAGGGCAAATACTCATTGTATAGTTGACTAGATGTTGGAATTGTCTCTGTTTATAAATACTACACATAATTATTGGTCATCCACTTTTTCCAATTTAAATATTTTTACTGACGTCAGAATCTGATAAATTATAGTGTAAAATCATGTTCTGAAGAACAGTTATGTTTCCCATTTGTTTTTCTTGTATTCTTGTTTTCTATTGTGACAATTGTAATCATTATAATGTACTTTCTAATATAGTACACAGAATGGTCATGCTGACTATGCTGGTTTAAATTTGAATGACTGGCCTGGTGATTCTGCCCACTGCCACTGTTTTGACCTTTCCTCTGTCCTCAGGGTTTCCAAGGTAAATCTGGCCCCCCTGGCCCTCCTGGTGTAGTGGGACCACAGGTGAGTGACCCGACTGCAAACTCGGATGAAACTGACTAGGGCTGCCACCACTTTTCAATTTATCTATAATTATCAAAAACACAGTGAAATAGATAAGTAAGATATTATATCGTTTTTTTCATGCATAAATAAATGTGCTGTACACCAGTCAGTTAACACTAAGCATAAGTTTCTGACAGAACGTGATTCTGTCGCCACAGATGCACGGACACGGCTATGCCAAGAAGCATATCTGTCTCTTTCAATTGGGCGAAACCAATGAATGTGGGATCTTGTCTCTTTCTGAACGAAAACAAAGATGCTTAGTCATGGTTATGACAGTGACATTTCTTGTTTTGCTGTTTTTAGAAAAGTGACTACGTCAGAAACCTGATGTTGTCCACTGTTTGATTTTAAACATGATAACAAATACAAACAATGAAACTGGTTTCTGCTTGAGTCAGTAACAAGTTATATCTGATTGCTCAAATTGTCCAGTTTTACATGGCGGTAGTTTTCACTTCATTTAAAAATAAAGAAACTTTAAGTGATTGTTGACTTAATTAGCCTACTATATTTATAATCATGTGGCTTTGTCCTCCCAATACCACACAACTCTAAACGCTAACTGAACACGGCTTAACTGAATACTTTAAGTGAATATGGTATTATTGCAGGGAGATTTTGCAGTGAACAGTGTGAGTCTACATACAGTGAACAGTGTGAGTGCATACAGTGAACAGTGTCATTCTGGGTGTAGTGAAAAGTGCGAGTCTACATACGGTGAACAGTGCGAGTCTACATACAGTGAACAGTGTGAGTGCATACGGTGAACAGTGTCATTCTGGGTGTAGTGAACAGTGTGAGTCTGTATGCAGTGAACAGTGTGAGTGCATACAGTGAACAGTGACATTCTGGGTGTAGTGAACAGTGCGAGTCTACATACGGTGAACAGCGTGAGTCTACATACAGTGAACAGTGTGAGTGCATACAGTGAACAGTGTCATTCTGGGTGTAGTGAACAGTGTGAGTCTGTACGCAGTGAACAGTGTGAGTCTACATACAGTGAACAGTGTCATTCTGGGTGCAGTGAACAGTGTGAGGCAGCATGTAGTGAACAGTGTGAGTGCATACAGTGAACAGTGTAGGGGTGTGCAGAGACGTCATTATCTATATCTGTATCTGTATCTGTTCAACCAACAAAATTATAGAAGACAAATAGAAGACATAAAGTGGGCGTAGTTTATAGTCAGGTTTAATCGGGCAAATGCTGTATTTTCGAACCTAATATTAATTGGCAATGCAATTGTTGTGCCTTCAAAGCATCAAATTGATTTAATGTTGGCATATAATTATAAAATATATTTCCACATCCTCATACTTAATTTTTTTTTATTGTTAACTAAACTAAGTTTTATGAACTCTGGGGGGGGGAGGGGGGGGGGCATTGAACAATCAGAAACTGTAAAAAATATATATATATATATATATATATATTATATATATATATATATATATATGTGTGTATATATATATAATATATGTGTATATATATATATATATATATATATATATATATATATATATATATAAATCGAAAGATTCTGTTTTGCATTGGAACTAGAAACTGTTTACAGTAAAGATATATAGAAAAATGTCCTTCAGTTGGGAGGGATAATCTTAAATTTCAATGATGCTGTGTTCACGTTTCTTGATGTGTTACCGTTACTGCAGTTCGCTAGGGAAACGTGAATTACTACTTTACAACAGTAATTACATAACAGTAATACATGAACTTTTTTGCCTGTTTTATTTTTTTATTTTTTATTTTTTTCCCCTTCTGAACTAAGTTTGAATAGACTGCAAACCATCTGATGTCCACATATTTTCCCTTGGTGGCAACTGTTAGCCTACCATGAAAATCTGGACTGGATTTCGTGTTCATTTGATAGCCAAGACCTAAGGCTGATACATACAGCATGTTACATTTTAAACGGATGAAGATTGACTGAAATACAAGGTAAAACGTTTCGTAAAATATTTTGATTTAAATGGAGGAACACATACAGCTAAAACTACAGGTTCATTTTGATGTATAGGTTGCGGGGGTTTGAAAGAAATCCAGCTGCCACACCAGGCTTTTGTCTCGCTAGCTCCAGCACCTGACGTTTCCTCCTCCTCGATGCGAGAGTTTCCCTGTGTGATAGCCGGGAATGGTCAGTTCTCAGCCCGCTGCCTGCTGTGCGCTGCCTCAGTGGGGGCAACTACAGAATATAGCAATCACTTTTCAATAATGTGTAATAAATGAAATGACTAGTTAGTGAAATCAAAGTCCTATGTTGCAAACAGAATGGGCATTTTTATCTTGTGGCCATCCACAATGATATGAATCGATTTGAAGAAACAATGGCTGACGCAAAGAACTTATTTGTTAAACGTTTTGCAGCCCAGTGGCTCAAAGTTTGTTGGTGTGTGTGCCGGAGTTCCAGATACATCTCTCTCTCTCTCTCTCTCTCTGCCCCTGTAAAGTTAGATAGAGGCTATGAGAACTCGACATGGAGCTGACTTTTTTTTTTTTCCCGAATCCGGATAATAACGAGCAACTTAGGGTAGAAGAAATATCTGTTTCCATCGCATTATTTGTGCTTTCCTGAATACAGTATTCGGATTCAGATAAATCCCTAGAACAGTGTCATTGTGGATGCAGTGAACAGTGTGAGTGCATACAGTGAACAGTGTCATTCTGGGTACAGTGAACAGTGTGAGTGCATACAGTGAACAGTGCCATTCTGGGTGCAGTGAACAGTGTGAGTGCATGCTATGAACAGTGTGAGTCCTCATACAGTGAACATTGTAATTGTGGGTGCAGTGAACAGTGTAAGTACATGCAGTGAACAGTGTGAGTCTACATACAGTGAACAGTGTCATTCTGGATGCACTGAACAGTGTGCGTCTGCATGCAGTGAACAGTTTAATTCTAGATTCAGTGTACAGTGTGGGTCTGCATGCAGTGAACAGTGGGAGTACATGCAGTGAACAGTGTAATTCAGCACGCACTGAACTGTGTGAGTCAGCACACAGTGGACATTGTGGGTCTGTATGCAGTGGACAGTACAATTCTTCATGCATTGGAGAGTGTGAGTTTCACTGAGCTACAGTCCAATTTAAAAGTAGAGAACTGCATTACCCAGTCTAACTGCATAGCTGTATCATATCCAACAGGTTATACATCCCACACACCTTGCGACATATGATTTGATATATGACTTTGTGGATGCATGGGCTCAGTGTAAAAAACAATATAAGCATAGAAGGTAATACATTTATGATTCATGCTTGATAAACAAATTTCATGCTGAAAACCCACTGAAGGGAATGTGGCCACTGCATCTGCCTGACTCCCTCCCCCATTGTGTAGGGCCCCACAGGCGAAACAGGCCCGATGGGAGATCGGGGACACCCCGGGCCCCCAGGGCCTCCAGGAGAGCAGGGCCTGCCTGGACCTGCAGGAAAAGAGGGAGCAAAGGTGAGCAGCCCAAAACGTGATGAGCCCTCAACCTGTGTGCCCTGGGATCTGAAGAAGAGGTTATCAGTAGATAGATGTGAGATTCTGGTGTGTGTTGATGGTGTTGTTGTGATGGAATTGGGATACTGATGGCAGTGGCTAAAAAGGGAGTTGCTGTCCTTTCAGGGTGACCCTGGTCCCAGTGGCCCAGGTGGGAAGGATGGCCCTCCAGGACAGAGGGGGTTCCCTGGCGAACGAGGATTGCCTGGACCACTGGTGAGTGTGAATTTGCTATTTCTCTCCTATATTCCATCAAATAGGCCTACATTTCAGCACAGGGTATGGGAACATGTCATAGCACAAAATTCACACACAAATACACACAAAACAAACAGTGTACTTACAATCACCGTCTCAAATCCGGACACACACACCACACACACACACACACAAATGCGCAGACACATCTATCCATCCATCCATTGTCTATACCCGCTTATCCTGGGCAGGGTGGTTGGAGCCTATCCCTGCGTGCATTGGACGAGAGGCAGGAATACACCCTGGACAGGCTGCCAATCTATCGCACACACACCATTCTCTCACTGCACACACATCTATCTGTAAATAAAATAAATGGATAAATGGACCAGATGACAGGAAATTCTGATGCAGAGAGAGCTATCTGGAACAGTGGAGACAGAGTTCAGAAACAGCAGAGAGAGAGAGAGAGTTCTGCACTGCACTGCCGAATATTTCTTTGTTTCAAGAGTTTTTACTTTCTCCACCAGGGGGCAGCAGGACTTAAAGGAAACGAGGGCCCTACCGGTTCCCCTGGACCTTCAGTGAGTACAGAGATTATACTCAAAAACACACAGTAGACAGATTTACACTAAGCTTGGTTTTATTTTGTGGGAAATGTTATTACAGTGCAAATGGGATGTGGAGTGTCATCTCTACATCACATTTGCACTGGACTAAAAAGATGGATGTTTAAATAATTGCTTTTTCAAGGCATACCATGCAGGATTTTTACCTTGAATATATAAAGTAACCACGCTTAGTCATATGTATGACGCACTACAAAAATCTCAGACTGTGCATCTTTGCTGAATCTGTGCTCCTCTGCCTGTATTTCTTCTTCTAAGATATGTTCAGGATGTTTCTCCATGCTCTTTCCTGTTAGGGGAGGAGTGGGTGTGGCTACAGAGCTTGTGTAGTGGGATCAAGTTTCACTGGAGCTTTTGTACAGCTAGTGCAGCTAAGCGAAATGACAAGCCAGCAGTCAGACCTTGGAATTGCTTTTCCTCAATGGTGACAGCTATCAAAATGATGATTTAATTTATCACAGCAAAGCTAAAAAACCTGCATTTTATACCTTTTAATTTGATAATGTATAATTCTGATTACTACTATTTTAATGGAAAATAACCACAGGTGGATAATTGTAATTGAATGTGTATACAACTACTGTTATTAATCGCATCACCAAAACATTAGAGCTAGACATGAACACACATGAACTGAATCAGACAAGGGACAAACCAGAAGTAGTCTCACTGAAGACGATTCTCACACGTCACACTTGTTGGCACCACAGTGAGGAAGTGCAGCTGTGTGTTTTTCTGATTTTTGTGTGATCTTCTGTAAGGTTTGAGATGAATATGGTGTTCTGTGGCAGAGTATTTCCCCTGCTGCTGTCTTTGGGATGGAGTTTCAGATGTAACAAGTTTACACTCACTATAAGGAGTTCATCTCAGTGCTCTTTGTGCTGCCATCTCTATCTGCAGGGCTCCCCTGGTGAACGGGGTCCTGCCGGTCCCGCTGGACCCACTGGGCTTCCAGGCCGTCCGGGTCCCCAGGGGCCCCCAGGCCCAGCTGGAGAGAAAGGTGGCCCGGTGAGTGTGAATGCTGAGCTCTTGCTGTTTATACTAGCCTGCTACTCCCCCATGGTTTAGCTACTCTCAGGCAGCACTCTGTGGCCTAGAGTAGCGTACCACTCACAGTCTCAGAGACCGAAGGTGTAGTTCTGAATTCTGAAAGCGTAGGGTTCTAAGGGTATGGAGTTCTCTGGGCATTATATTCAATGGACTTAGCTACAAGTGCATATAGTTCTGAGGGTGTACAATTCCAAGGGTTAAATTCTGGGGGTAGATACAAGAGTGTAATCTGAGCAAAGGCTTAAGAAGCAGGGGGGACAGGGAGGACATGTTCCCCCAATATGGGAAACGGTTAAACTTGTCCCTCCAATAATTGTACTGAAAAAGAAATAACAATCGCCATGTACTATAGGGGCGACATAGCTCAGGAGGTAAGACCGATTGTCTGGCAGTCGGAGGGTTGCCGGTTCAAACCCCGCCCTGGGCATGTCGAAGTGTCCTTGAGCAAGACACCTAACCCCTAACCCCTAACTGCTCTGGCGAATGAGAGGCATCAATTGTAAAAGCGCTTTGGATAAAAGCGCTATATAAATACAGTCCATTTACCATTTACTTTAATTAATTAATTCATTTTAAAAAATGTATTAAAGGAATGCTGTGGGAGCACAGTCAACCATTCCTCCCAACACAGCAAAAATCTTTTCTTTTAATGGAGCCCAATCCTTAAAAAATCACCCCATTCAAAGTTTGCAGTCATATAGGAGGAAGGTAATGTGAATACTATGCCATTACTATTAACATATTAAAATAAGTTCAAATTGTATTATAAAGTTATATTTATTGTTCAATATGTCATAAATTTCACACACATTAATTGACTACTTTTTTGGGTGCCTTATGTGTATCAAAGAATAGAACCTTTTTTGGTTAAACCATGAATCTAGCTATCAATAGATTTTCAGAAGCAGGAAAGCATTGTAATGTTTGCTGAAAGTATCGGAGCCAGGTTAACACTAGAAAGGCCTTTGTCAATCCACGTCATGTGTTTGGACTTTAAAATGAAAATTACTTCAACACCATAAATGCAATACCCTCCTCCTTCCACAACTTCTCCTAAATAGCTGGACTTAAAGTAACTGCATTGTTAGAGTTTGAAAAAATTGACTCATTAAACAAATGAAGGCATTTTGTACCACTATCTTCACAAAACTGCCACGCCAGACAATAGGTAACAGGTGCTGATACCCAGGTGTGAATGGATTGCTCTCACCTCCAGCACCCTATTCAGCAACAACGCTTTGATAAGAAAATAATATCGCACATATAATCACACAAAATTAATTAACTGCAATTGTTTGATAAAGACGATGATTACTCTTTATTAATAAAGATATTTACTTTATTATTGACTTCAGCTTGGGGATTAATAATTGTGGGCATTGTACTCATAGAAATGATGGGTTTATAACTCCATGGAGACTTTGGATAAACTCTGAATAGAGTACAGGATGGACAAATCACACAAGTGAATGGGAAGAGAATTACTGATGATAGACTCCATCATGGACCTGGCATGGGAGCTGCGTGAAAATTAGTCGAAGACAAAAGCAGCGGCAACCAAAGCAGCCATGGTCGCAGCATCACCTCACCACACCCATCACTCCTGGGAAAAAATGCAGTGCCAGGTTGGAAAATGCAGTCGGAATAAGGATAAAGACAACTGTGTGAAATGCAATCAATTTTTGTACGGTTCCTGCTCACACAAACAACCAAAGCTGTGTGCTCCCTGTGGAATTAATGAGTAATTGGAGAGAAACCGAACATATGTAAAAGCTCAATCGAAATATCAGAATCAAAGGGAAGGGAGAAGCGAGTGGAATTTGTTATGACTGAAGAAATAACTTTTTTAAATATTGCACTTTGTATTTATTGAACTACATTCTCCATTTAGCATTTTTCTCAATGTGCCTGTAATACGAGCTGGCACATTTTCCCTTACCTACGTATATAACAAAACCTATATAAATAAGAAATAAAAATGTTGAAATTAATACAGCTGTGCCCTTTATTTCATGAATATTATTTTACAACATAATGTTTCTTAATCTTTATGAAATTGTGTGTGCTGAAATCGATGTTGTAATGCTGGATGAGCCTGATGCCACTGCGCATTAGGCTTGGCAGTTCAAGATAGTAAAAATACATGGCCTTTCTAGTGTTAAAAGTGGGACGGCCCAGTGGCTGATTTGGTGGTCTTCATTTAATTTATTTCAAGCATTCTTTCATCCAAAAATGCAGCATCAAAAGCAGTCCCAAAACGGATTCCAGTTCAACGTTTATTCTGGCGCAACACATCATATTACTATGTTTGACACACATACACGTTACATATTTCCATAATGTTACACTGAACAGAATTTCAATGATTGGGTGCAAGCAAAAAAGTGTAGTTAAAGTATTTTTATTTATTTTAGTGAAAGTTGGGTTGGGACAAAGGGGAATTGAATTACTTTTTTGTATGTGTGTTATGTTTTTGGAATGTTTTCATAGGCCTGCGCATTTTCCTCTTGCAGACAAACTATCTGTCTTATCTTTCTGTCTTTCTCTATGTCATACTTCTATTATGTAAATAAATGTTTTGATAGATTTCATATGTATATCAGTAGAGGGTTTGGATTGGTAGAGAGGTGGATTTCAATATTAGGGGGTTAAACATAGTTTTAATTAAGTTGATTAAACATGATACTTTCATTCTTGTCATTCTTGATGGTGTCTACTGTTAGCGTGTTATTGACTAGGAGATATCTCACAAACACACAGAAAAATAAAGGAATAACAAAGCCAACTCTTGCAGGTGAGAACGGATGAGGCTAGCATGTGTACAGTATGCTTCTTTAATACCCATAGTTGGCTCTGGTGGAACCAATAAACTTTTACACTAACTATATTTATTGTGGGGACGGGCAGGGGTAGGGGTTGGGGTGCAAATGCGTCCCCCCAAACTCACTCCTACACCTCTGAATCTGTGGGGTTACTGTTTAAGGGTGTAGTTTTAGGGGTGTATCTCTGGGGCTAAAGAGTTCTGAAGGTATAGTATTTGAGAGCATAGTTCTATATGTGTAGTTTAGGATCTAATGTTTGGGTGTATAGTGCTGAGAGGATAAACTCTTTTCTGTCTAAGGGAGAGAAAGGCCCACTTGGTCCTGCCGGCAGAGATGGAGCCCAGGGTCCTGTTGGGCTGCCAGGACCCGCTGGGCCCCTGGGGCCCCCTGGAGAGGACGGAGACAAGGTAAGATGGGGGGAAGAAGTGATTATGCCTCAGAGTTTTAGCCAAGGCACAGAGGGGTTGAGAGTTTCTTGACACATGTAATGGATAATATCCATCTAATTTACAGTTCAGTTCAGATCAGACTCCTTTTCTGTGCTCAAAGACATTTTATTCTGGTCAGAGAGGGAAGATTGCAAATGTGTACACTGATCGAGTACAGTCTGTGTTTTATGGAGCACAGCCCATTTCATATGGAGAACAGCTTGTTCTCAGTATGTGCTCCTGAACAGTGGTGTGTGAATGCACATTTTAATGCAGCTTTCAGAAGACCCTGTCTCTGTCTGTTTAAGCATGAGGTCTTGAATGGAGCATCTAAAGCTCTGCATGCCAGGCTGAGACACATATGATGAATATTTATGGTGTAGCTTCAAGGCAATGTCAGGCCATTATCATTCATAAAGAGACTTCACAATCGTTAATGTCTGTGCGGTCCTCACCTGAGAATCAAAACTGTTATTTTCAATGGGACCCTAGCAACTGAGAATTTAGAAACAAACTGCAGCCTATCGCGATAATCCTGGCACCTCATGGACTTTGGATTTTTTTGCCACTTGATCGCTCAACATTGGGATAGCAGGTATGCCATCCAACAAATTACGCCTTGGCAGGGCATGCACCAAGAGTTTTCACATCAGGGTTTCCTACAGAAATAACCACAATGACCTCAGACTCGCAGCCCTGAAGAACATTAACTTCTGTACCTTCTGAACTCATGTAAACAGACACAACAGACACAATTTTCCTGCTGATTACATCACCACAATGCTCCAGTACCACTATCAATAATTCTCCCCATTGGGCATTTAGCTACATCTGCCAATAACCATATCTCATCTTGAAATTAGCCAATTGCTGGACACTTGATACACAGGCAAAAGGACATTGTAAAAGCTTTGTGGTCACCATCTTGGTTTTGTGTGGAAACGTACTTGCTAACTAATAATAATAATAATAATAATAATAAATGTTGCTTTTACATCTGTGTAATCCTTTTGGGAAGCTTATTTATATTTTATTTAAATGCATTCTCTATCATTTCACTTGCAAACCCCACATGATATTGTTTCACGACTCAGACACCAGCATGATTACAAGGTTGGTCATAAAACCTGATTGAATTTGTAACATTTAACATTACTCTTTAAGAAAAACATGGTGTAGCCAGCTACATAGCCACATTTGTTTTCATTCATAAAACTGGCTGGCTACTTAGCTTCATTAAACCAGCTGCATGGCTAGCTAACTTGTAAACTTCAGCTCAGTTAAGTTGAAAGTTGAAAATGAAATATTTAACTGATGTTACCAAAGTGTGGCTGGCTAGCCAGCATTGGCATATAGCATAGATGAAATCATTAACGTTAGCTTGATGGCTAACTGGCTGCCTGCTTAACTCGTAGCTATGCTCCAGGTTTCATTACAACTGTGCACTAGCTAGAAAGCTATAAGTGCTCTTAACTTATAGCTTATTAAACCTAAAAATACTTAACTATAGCTAGCTAGCCTGTGACATTAACTACAGCTAGCCATCTAACTGCTAGCAGTTTCCACTCGCTGTCCGCAACATTGAGGTTAGCGAACAGTAGAGCTGTCGGACCTGGGGGGCTCTCAGTTTCACAAGATAGTAGTTCATTCACTGATACACACAAACATGGAAGCAAACACACAAACAATGACAGACACATACGTGCATATATACTGGTAGATAAAGAAACATGTAAATATATGCGCACAATTAAATACACATATACTGACACATACTGACAAGCACGAGCAAACACACACACTGATAGACACACGTATGCAAACATTCACAAATGCTATGATTGACGCATGGACACGCACACACACACACGCTGGCACACACACATGCACGCAGCCTTGAAAAGGCAGATAGGGTGTTCAGCGATGGCACTTTTTTTCTTTAGAAAGTCAGAAATTATTATGCTAATTTGGCCTTGTTTACGAGAATTTGTGTATGCACTTAACACTGCACCAAAATCAGTTGGTCAATATAAAAAATCTAAACGCACTGAAGGCATTATTACACATTTTATTATGTCTTCGCCACGGCACAGCTGTGGCTGGAGGCATTATGTTTTCGGGTTGTCCGTCAGTCCGTCCGTCCTTCCATCCACCCGTCCGTCCTGATTGATATCTCAGGAACACCTTGAGGGAATTTCTTCAAATTTGGCACAAACGTCTACTTGGACTCAAGGATGAACTGATTAGATTTTGGTGGTCGAAGGTCAAGGTCACTGTGATCTTGCAAAACACGTTTTTGGCCATAACTCAAGAATTCATATGCTAAGTATGACAAAGTTTCACACAAATGTCTAATAGGATAAAATGATGAAGTGATGACATTTTATATCCAACCTGGCTACTGGTTGGCAGAGGCAAGGCAGTATTTCTAGTTACAAGAAAAACTCACTGAGAAATTAATTATAAGTTAATCAGCTATTGTTTATTCATACTTTCATATATTTTGGTGTCCTAAAAACATTACAGCTGCCAGTGTCCTGAGGGACTTCTACAGCCATTTCAGAAGCGATGTGGCACCAAAAAAAACGGCACTCGCTATGTTATTCGGGATTTTGTTTTGCTGAAATGAAATGTTATTCAAATTGTAGCCAATCCCTGTCTTGACATCATCCTGACTGTTCAATTCCGATTCGTCCAAATTATGCCGATGAAGAGGCCCTATAACATGTTTTCTGGCGTGACTAGACAGCTAAACCTTGATTGAACCATGATGTTTTAATATCGTTAAGGTCTTATCTACATTGTGGTATAAAGCATTTGAGTTTTACGAATGGGTGTTTTTTGTCATTTCGGTGGAAATGAGACATGCGCAACCCTCTGGAATCCGAATCCCCTGCAGATGGAATAGTATTCCATAGCCAGCTATAACACGCTGCTAGTGTATTATTTCTGGTGGCCAAGTCACTGGGAAAACTTGTTTGAACAACAAGATTCTTACATGTATATCTTTACCAAGGTCTTATCTACAGTGTGGTATAAAGTATTTTAGTTTTACAAATGGGTGTTTTTTGTAATTATGATGAATAGAGATATGAGGCTTTTAATCCGAGGAAACACGATCCCAACTGTGAAGCATTGGGGTGGCAACATCATGGTGTGGGGGTGTTTTGCTGGAAAAGGGACAGGTGCACTTCAGAAAGTAGATGAGGAAGGAGGATTATCTAGAAATACTGAAGCAGCACTTCAAGACATCAGCTAGAAAGTTAAAACTAGGTCGCAACTGGGTCTTCCAGCAGGACAATGATCCTAAGCATACCTTCAAAGTTGTAACAAAATGGCTTAAAGACAACAAAGTGAAAGTATTGGAGTGGCCATCACAAAGCCCTGACCTGAATCCCACAGAATATTTGTGGACTGAACTGAAAAAGCATGTCCAAGCAAGGAGGCCCACATACCTGACTGAGTTACACCACTTCTGTCAGGAGGAATGGGCAAACATTCCTGCAAAATATTGTGAGAAGCTTGTGGAAGGCTACCCCAAGCTTTGATTCGAGTTAAGCAATTAAAAGGCAATGCCACCAAATACTAACAAAGTGTATGTAAACTTTTGACCAACTGAAAATCTGATATAGTACATAGTAAAAGCTTAAATAAATCTGTCTCTTAGCTATTATTTTGAAATTACCTCTTATGGAAATAAAGTAGATACCCTAATTGACTTAACACAGGAAATGCATGGTAACATGAAATGAGAGGAGTTATGAAAAATTGAGTTTGAATGTCTTTAGCCTTCATGTATGTAAACTGTTGGCCTCAGCTGTAGTGCTATGGTCTGTAATAATACTGCCAGAGAGTTTGGACCAGATTGTGATTGGTATATTATTTTTGTAAAATGTTCTCTTAATTTCATAAAGTGCTCTACAAGCACTGATTGTCAGACCGAGGTAGGTATAATTAAAGGTAAATAAAGTGGTACCTATTTTCCTGACATCTGGCCTATTTTTTTAGAAGAGCATTATTTTAATCTTCTTTAAATTGACTGTCAATGCCCAGGTATTTCATTACGTAATTTCATTACATGCATTTTACCCCTACACTGCTTTTAAGAAGTTTGTAATATAATCCTTCATGCCAAATGTAATCAAATGCTCTATTAACATTAATGAAGCAGGCAAAGATTTTCCATTTTTGGTTTGGTGGACATGTTTATTTATCAGCGTGTGTAGGGTGTAAGTATGATCAGCAGTGTGATGATTTTGACAAAAAAAACAATTTGACACTCACTCAGGACACTGTGCTTGTTAAAGAATGTCATTATTCTGCTGTTAAGTATACTGCTGAATATCTTCCCCAGGTTACTGCCTACACAGTGTAACGGGTGTACTGTTACTTTAAGAACATATAAGGGAGCCAGGCTAGGGCGCCTGTGCCGATTCTCTCGGCCAAAGTAAGAGAGAAGTTCAGAAGTTGGTCGTTGGTAAATCAAACTATTCCATGCTCTCTTATTTTCTTTGTTATCGGTAACGTGACGGCTCTGTTTGTCCAATTTGTTGTTTTACTAATCTAGTTCATGTATGAAAAGGTTAGTGTGCCGTAGAGGCCAGGCATGGTATGGTCCTCATTGCATTTAATAAAGCTGTATCTTCTAGTAGTACCGCCAGTCTGTTTGCCCTGCATCTTTCATGGTCAGCGACAATGAGCCAACCTGCAAGATGCAAGCCATAGGTTTAATCACAGCCCTTTTCCAGTTCAGGGGTGCTGTTTTTAAGCATCTCAGTCCTGATGTTGCCAGGCCCACAATCTTTTCTATTTTTAGAGATTGTAGTTTTGAACTCTTGCGTGTGATTGCACTAGTGGGTTTTGGTTATTTTTAATAGCAGATTCTAGAATTTTTAAATTAATTTTTGGTTGAATTTTAGTTTTGTTTGGTTTCATTGTACATATTTTCAAAATATTTTTTTCTGGTTTTGTTCCGCTCAGTTTAATCCACATTTCCAAGAACTGATTTTTATCATTCGATTCTTCTATTTCATTTTGTGTTTTGTTCGTGTGCTTTTTTCTCTTTCAAAGTTTGTAATTTTTAAGAGTTGCACAAAATATTTCAGACGTAAATCTTGGTGGTTTGGTTGATGATGTTTTTCATTTGATAAAGTTCTTTTCTTGTTCCTGCAATCTGTGTTAAACCCTTTTTCTTGAAGTTTTGGTTTCTTTTTATTTTTTATTTCGGGGGGGGGGGGGGGATTTTGTGTTTTCTTCTTCTTCTTCCTGCCAGAAATACTCCTAGCTCACAAAGAATATGTCTCCCCATTGGTCATTTTACATACACCAGCCAATCCTTCACCTTCACCAGCCAATCAAAATGTCACATACATACACAAAACGGTCTTATATCTTTTTCCTCAAGAAATTGCCAGTCTCTACCGCTGGTCAGTTCGCGGCTAAGTGGTAGTCACAGCCTATGGATTGTTGAGTCACAGGTTCAAATCCCACCTGAAGCAATTTTTTAAAATGTGCTCATTTGCTCACTAATAATTCTCTATTACTTCTCAATTATTGCTTTTGCACCACATCTACCCAGCGTTCACCGAACGTATAGACTGCATTTTGACATACCATCTACACATTCAGTTAACCACCTACAATATCGCCAGGCCATATGGATACAACCGGAGCTCAGCTGTACTTACTGGTCTGCTTTAAAACCACGGAACCATTTCACCAAGAAAATTCACACCTTTCCACTGCTAATTGACGGTGGCGCAAGGTCGGACGATCCAATCCTGTCTCGCTCACAGACAGATCTTTTCATATCTTAAACTAACATTTTCTTACACTTATATTTGCTAACTAATAATTGTCTATTGCTTTTGCACTTATCAAAATAACAGAATCTTCAATGCACATGTTTCCCAAAAGTCACTCATGGCCAGCCATATGCATTTCATGACGGTAAATGTATTGATTTTCTTAAAAAGTTACACCAGCTAACCACTGTGGTGTTTCTACTAACCATATTTCTTCACTTGGCTACTGTAGAAAATGTTCGTATCAACAAACGCCACGTTTCTACATTCATGTTATGTTCTACATTCTGTTCTCTATCTACCCACATAGTAATTGTATGTATGAACTGTCTGCAACACCACATTAAAACATTATATTTAAAAACATGACTCATTCATAATTAGAACTACTAGAACTGAACTCGAGAAAATACATTTATACAACAGTACTTCAACAACTATTTACACAAATAAATAGTAAGACCGTCTGTTTTATATACCGTTCAATAAGGAAACTCGTCTTGCTCATGGTCACTTTATTTTCTTTGCACTATAGTCTGTGATCATGTCTGATTTCACCTGCATGACCATTCTGCTAAAAACATATTGTTTCAACTACGCAATTTAATCATTTCTCCTCATTTCTCTCGTACTACTGTTATTTACTAATGTGCAAAGATTGCTGGGACGTATACATGTGCTGCTATTCTCCACTGTCAAGTGTTCCGGTTGTACTACTTCCAGTTCTCACATAAGGTCAGTAATCTAGCTAAGCAAAACAGTGAAGAGGAGTCCTACCAACAGCTAAGCGTACGTAAATGCCTTATGAACCTTAGAAACACTAAAAGTCCATCTCCACAAAATAATGGAAATAATAAGCTCAAATTCTACAAGCTTGCTGATAACTTTTTCAATGAAGGCTCATTGGATGGCCGTCAAATCAGTAAGTACATACACTGGGGACATTTCTGTTGTTTTTCTGATGGTGCAAGCCTCTTTTATACTTATGCCACCACACCCTTTGTCACAACTATTGTTTTACATACTGTATATAGAAAGTGCTAAATGGTACATGCTCATGAGACTGTACAAATTCACACAAGGATAGCTATAATCCACAACCGTTTCTTAAAGGGTTACTTCGTATTTTTACATCCAGGTCCGTTTCGCTGCTCATCACAAATCATGTCCTCAACTTGGCCCCCTAAAATCTCGCGGGAGTGTATCTATGTTCCCAGGGTCCTAAGTGCCCAAGGTCCTATATTCTCAGGGTCCTGTGTTCCCAGGTCCTATGTTCCCAGGGTCCTATGTATGGAATGCCATTTAAGTCAATATTAAATAGATAAATAAATAAATAAATAAATAAATAAATAAATAAATAAATAGATTAAATTACATTACATTACATTACATTACAGGCATTTAGCAGACGCTCTTATCCAGAGCGACGTACAACAAGTGCATCAGTTCAAGGTGCAGAGGTGCAGAAAAACACACTAGAGTGAAGTAAAGATCGTAGTGCCAGAAGTGACCACATAGATCAGGACTCCAACCCTGTAGGGTAACCTGTTCAGCAAATAAACAAAACAATCCTGCCAAGTACAAAACTAGCACTGAACTCACATTTGCCTAATCAGAATCAAACAAAACAATCCTGCCAAATACAAAACTAACGAGATCGCATTTAGCCTAACTAGGTACATTGAGCTAAACTAGAGGCTAGGGAGGGGTGGGGAGAGGTGCAGCCTGAAGAGATGAGTCTTTAGCCTGAGCTTGAAGGTAGTCAAATTCTCTACTGTTCTGACCGCCACGGGAAGGTCATTCCACCAGCGAGGGGCCAGGACAGACAGCAGACGCGAATGGGAAGTACAGACACGAAGAGGGGGAGGTGCCAAGCGTCCAGAGGTGGCAGAACGGAGAGGTCTGGCTGGTGTGTAGGGTCTGAGGATCCTCTGGATGTATCCTGGTGCTGACCCCTTAGCTGCCTGGTATTCAAGCACCAAAGTCTTAAATTTGATGCGAGCCATAACAGGCAGCCAGTGGAGGTCAGAGAGCAGGGGGGTGACATGGGAATGTCTGGGGAAGTTGTAGACCAGACGAGCTGCAGCATTCTGGATGAGCTGCAGGGGTCTGATGGCGGATGCTGGCAGACCAGCCAGCAGCGAGTTGCAGTAGTCCAGGCGGAACAGGACCATCGCTTGAACCAGGAGCTGGGTTGCGTAGGTGGTGAGGAAGGGACAGATTCTCCGGATGTTGTACAGGAAGAACCTGCACGTTCGACTCACCGCCGCAATGTTCTGGGAGAGGGACAGTCTGTTGTCCATCACCACTCCGAGATTTTTGGCAGTGGGTGATGATGACACCACGGTGTCCCATAGGGAAATAGAAAAGTCAAGGAGGTTAGAGGATGGAACAGGAATGAAGATCATCTCTGTCTTACCTCTGTTCAGCTTAAGATGTTGGTTATCCATCCAGCTCTGGATGTCCCTCAGGCAAGCAGAGATGCGAGCAGAGACCTGTGTGTCAGAGGGGGGGAAGGAGAGAAAGAGTTGGGTGTCATCGGCATAACAGTGATAAGACAAACCATGGGCAGAGATTACAGGACCAAGAGATTGGGTGTACAGGGAGAACAGGAGGGGACCCAGGACTGAGCCCTGGGGAACTCCTGCGGCAAGGGGGCGAGGTGCCGATACTGCACCGGTCCAGGCGACTTGGAAGGAGTGACCGGAGAGGTAGGACTCCAGTCTGGTGCTGTGCCACAGATCCCCATAGCTGCCAGGGAGGACAGGAGAATGGGGTGGTCGACTGTGTCGAAAGCAGCAGAAAGGTCTAGGAGGATCATAAATAAATAAATACATACATAAATAAATAAATATGGCTATGAAATAAATCCTGAAATAAATAAATGAGGCAATAAATACATAAATATATAAATAAATGTAAATATAAATATACTCTCCTGGGCAATAAAAATGGGCCAAGCCAAAAATGGCAAAATATTAAGCTTTTAATGGTCTTAACAACAAATCATTGGTCAGGAAATTATCAAGAATTAAACAAATAGATAAAGTAACTTAGTATAGGATAGCTTTTTCCTATGATTTCTTTAAATGTTTAAGCCTTGTGGGTAAACTTGCGGACAGCTTTTTACAGAAAGAAGAGTCAATGTTGTGTCATTCAATGTTGATGGCTTCAAACAGTTGATGAGTAGTTGAAAAAATTTTCCCGGTCAGTTTGTTTTTAATGTGAGACCAAATATACTCTATAGGTTTCAAATATGGACTCTGACCAGGCCAAAACATGAGCCTGATGGATTGGTTTTCAAGCTACTTTTTGGTGGTCTTTGCAGTGTGGGCAGGAGCATTGTCTTGTTGAAAAATAACATCTGATCTTTAGAAAACAACTTTTCAATTGTGGGAAGCAAGCCTTTCTGCAATATTGTGAAGCAGCTCACCAGTACCAGCAGCTGAAAAGGCTCCCCGCACCATGACACCTCTTCCTCCATGCTTAACTGTGATAGAGATGCATTCGCTATTGTATTTCTCACCAGATCTTCGAAGACACCTCTTTGGAGCATCACCATGCAACTCAAATCATGATTCATCACTCCACACAACTCTGCTGAACCACTCTGAATCAAACTTTCCATATTCTGCCAAAAACTTAATTCAGTCTTTGATGTTTTTCTGAGACAGCAATGGCTTTTTAACAAATCTTCTAGTCACAAAACCTGTATTAGATAGCCTTCTGTTTATTGTTCTTCTCGAAAGAGTGTTGTTTTCTGAGGTCTTGAATTCTGCTGACAATTTCTGTAGGCTTCTTTTCCTGTCTTTGAGAACTGTAAATTTCAGCAGGTGGTCATCCCTGCATGATGAGGCTTTGGGCCTTCCAGATCCTTTCTTTCTGGCAACATTACCTGTTGTTTCAAAGCGTTTACCTATTCTCTTAATTGCTGATAGAGAAATAGGGATTTCCTCTGCTTTAGGGTCTTGTAAATTTCAGAATAGCTACAGTTGTCCTGATGAAGACCAGCTATGCAGTTTCTGACAGCAACCCCTGCAGGATATTTTCCTTTTTTTGGAGCAGATTTTCTCGCTCCTTTACCATGGGGCTCACAACACTGCATAATGTAGATCTCTCCCTGCTCTATCAATCCTGGTTCCATTTATGAGCTTGTTATCAGGCCCTTGATGGGCTGCATCAGATGTGGCAGATAACCAAATGACTGATCTTTTAAGAAAAAAAAACATCCCAGAAGATATTTCTGGAAAGTTTTGTACACCCAGACATGTGTTAGTTTGAATTTTACATCAAACATTTTAATCATTATCATTTTACCTTTGCGTACAAGAAGACTACATGTGAATTTCCCTGATTCTAGCTTTTCCCCAAACAGTTCACTGCAGCAAAAGTAAAAGAGCAAATGGTGGTACAGGAGGTCTCAGGAGTGCATTTGTTTAATTCTTGCTCATTTTCTGACCAATGATTTGCTGTTAAGACCATTAAAAGCTTAATATTTTGCCATTTTGGTCTTGGTCCATTTTTTTTGCCCAGAAGTGTATAAATTAGTCAATATAGTTCAATAAATAAATAAATAGGTTTTTATTTCAAAATGACATTTTTCAAAGGACTACTTTTATTTATTTCAGGGGACTTTTATTTCATAATTCCACATTTATTAAATTCAGGTTACTTTTATTTCTTAATGCCACATTTAAACTTTATCGCACGCTCATCGCCGTTATCATGATTGTAGCCATTTAAACCATTCACCAATGAGCTGGGGCTTTGAAGTTATAAGGTGGGATGTATCTATTATCCAGCGGAAATATTGAAAATATTGACCTAGCTATCAATCAGTCTTCTGGTAATTACCAGAAAGGTCGATCTGCAAAAACAGCATCAGTCTGTTTCCAGTTCAGGTGTCATTTGAACGTATCGACCCCTTATATGGATACGACAACATGGAACGCTGTTTGTGCATGAGTACGTACTAGTTATTAGTTTGTTAGTTAACTTGGTTGCCTCGTATGTAGCTTTTTTAGCTGTGAACGATATAGCTAACAAGATTGTGTAGCTGGCATTATCATCTGGCAAGTTAGCAGCTAGCCGATAAAGCCAGCTGCAGAGCCTTGTTCGCTACCTTCATAGTTGGCTAGCTGCAAACTTGCCAGATGATAAAGTCATGTTAAACTTGGGCAGGAATCCCATGTGGACACAGGGGGCAAACTCCACACAGAAAGGCCTCAAGCTGAGATTCGAACAGACAACCTTCTAGCTGTGAGGTGACAGTGTCCACTACACCACCGTGCCGCCCGCTCTGTAACTAGTTAATTACAAACTTTGAGATGATAAAGCTATGTTAAATTTGGTCCATTTCATATAGTAGCACAGGACTGTGCTTAGTAGCCTTGCTGTAGCTCTAATAAATATGAAAGTAGCTAACCAGCATGCTAGTAATGTGTAATAATGTCCAGCACAGATCCTACGTGAATAAGTACATAGTTACGCATGGTTAGCCTTGTATCCAATAAAGCGATCGATACGTACAAATGACACTTGAACTGGAAACATACTGACGCAAATTTTGAAGATCAACCATTCTGGTAATGACAGGTGAACCAAGCACCCAAACCTGGGCTGTGTTTTTGAAGCTCATTTTCTGGTCTCGTTGAGAGATGTTGCTCACTAGCGCTAGCGTGATTGGCTCCAGCATAAATGGTTCAGCCAGCCATCTCAATGTAAGTCAATGGCAATATACAAAGTCAAAACACAAAGTCAAACATTTTTTCCTAAAAGAAAATGTAGTCACAATAGGTGTTTTTTCTTCATCTAATGTCTCCCCATGTGCCGATTTGTTAAATTATTGTGTTATTTGGACTGTAATATTTTGTGGATGAATCAGGGACAGTTTGCATCACTGCCGAGTCACTGAATCTACTGACTTACTGAACGATCGGACTTCACGCCTACATAAGGGTCCCCCTTTTCCCTCCCTTTGCAGTCTCTGGCTCCAAAACACTGGGCTTCAAAACACTTTTCACCAAGCCCATAAAGAGTCAATGGGTGACGACACAGTGAAGTTTGTCGATATTTCTTCTACACTCTGGGGGGTGGGGAGGACGACTTATTTTTCATGACACCGGCAGTAGGCAGGGTGTTGGCTGTGGGTGGGAGGCTTGCAGTGGGCTGAACTGGAGTTCTGAGCTGAGCTGGATCACCTCACTCCCTATTTTCTCCCTTCTGAATACACTACTTTTCTGAAATCTCTATTTGCATCATGTCCTCTATCACTGTTGTGAGCTAGGCTTTTAAAGCCTAATTTTCCTGAGGTCCCTTATTTCCTGAGAGAACTACGCTGGAGCTGTTTCTCTAAGTTCAGTATACTCAAGCAGAGCAAAACTCTTAAACATAGGGCATGACCCTGCGATCAGTGTATTGAAGGGGCAGATTCAGATAGACTGGCATGAGGGGTGGGTGCAGCGTGTTCAGAGTCACCGTCCTCACCCTCTGCAGCTGTAATCTCTTTCTCCTTATCTGCATATTATTTCAGCGGAGAAAATACATTTTCATAGGCATTAAGGCTGGCTCCACTTCCCTGAACCATGAGAGTTTCATTTGTGTAAATATTTATTGTGAGCATGGGACTGTCAAGCACTCAAATACTCAATCAAATACTATAATTGGTTTCCATGTCCAATTCTAGTTCTTTTTAAAAATGGGTTTTTAATTTTTTTTTGCAAGAGGCAGTGTGCCATGCTGTAGTTATTGTGAAAGATAAGCTCCTCCTTTTATCCTCTTGTCTTTCAATGGGCCTCAGAAGTGTGACATAATGTACAGCACACTCTGTGATTTAAACTGGCTAATAAAACTTGGATGTTTTTTTATCCAGAAACATTTTTCTCATAAAAGGCACTGGATGCACAGAATTATTTTTTCTACTGCTGGGAATGTTATTTATGTCACAACTAGCCTGAGGGCTTTTCAAGCTGGTCGAAACTACCATTAGCATCAAAGAAATTTAAATTGTGTACTCTAATAACTTAAGGAAATTACTAGCAAGAACAGCAACAGTAACAATAAAGATATTTACAGCGATATATACAATTGCACAAAATGAAAAAGAAGTATAATTTATTACACTTATGGGTAACAACAGATGGCTTACGCTTGTGAGCAGTAGCTGGCAATAGCCCTGTGTGTCATATTGTAATTCTGTGACGGGTCACTAACCACTTAGCCATTAGCAATCCGTTTTGTAAATTACACAGAATTTTTTAGATTGTAAAAAATGGGTGAAAAGCATTCTTTTTTCATAAACACTGAAATGCCATAAATTATTTTGAAGGAATTAGGAAAACTGCATTTAATTTCTAATTTCTAAATCAGTATAATTTTTTGACCCACTCCATGCGGTCTCATCTGCAACTACACCCCCCATGCATGACACATTGGGCAATAGTGTCTATCTGGGCGTTCATAAAAATATTATTTCACCACTGAAAATGTTCATTCCGTCATAGAAACAAGATAAACCGAAAAATAGCCCTAAGATATGCCAATACAGCAGTGAAAACTTCTGAGCATAACTTCTAGCTAAGCCATACGTTTGCTGATAGACCTAGCTGAAAGATTTCTGCAGCATGATTCTCTGTAGGAGGACAATGCCCATTGAACGCAGATAAGATTTCACCATCCATATGTAAGTATTACTGCTCAAAATATTTTGGTTATATACTGTACATTATTTTTTTAATTGAGTGTCTTTAAATAGATTAGTGATATTTTATAATGAGGATATTTTACAGTGTAGCGTAAGCATTGTATTGTAAGTGTTCGTAGGTAGCTCAGTGTTTCATTCACCAGATTTGATGTGGTGAAGCTTCAACAAGCTTCAACAAAGAGCTGGGGTTCCAGAAAGGGCCAGTGTGGGTGCACACACCTGATTAGGTATAGGACGGAGTGTAGCACAGTGGGTAGGGAACTGGGCTTGTAACCAAAAGGTCGCAGGTTCGATTCCCGGGTAGGACACTGCCGTTGTACCCTTGAGCAAGGTACTTAACCAGCTGTATAAATGGATACAATGTAAAAATGCTATGTAAAAGTTGTGTAAGTCGCTCTGGATAAGAGCGTCTGCTAAATGCCTGTAATGTAATGTAATGTAATTCTACTAATCAATCACTAGAGTCATCGCTAAGCACCTTGATTAGTAGAATCAGGATCAGGTGTGTGCACCCACACTGGCCCTTTCTGGATAAGACTGGGGACCCCAGCTCTAAAACATGAAAAGCACCTAATTAAGAAAAATTAACAGCTTATTAAAACTCTGGGATTGCTGTTGAGGTTAGTATGAAAACCAGCATACACAGGGGTCCCCCAGGACCGAGTTTGAGAACCACTGTTATAATGGACAAAAGGCATTTTATTCATATTTGGAGAGATTTTGGATACGTTTCAGAACCCCTGGATATTTTAGGCCACTGTACTGATGGAAAGCTTGTAATTCCCACTTGAAAATTATGCAAAAGTGAGTTCCGTGATCCAAAACAGTTGATTTCTTGTGAAATACATGATTATATTGTGATTTACAGCAATGCATAATTTAGACATCTTGGGTAGATTTGGAGACACTGGGTACACTGCTTACATTTTGCTTCATAGATCTTTAGTAGTTCTGCATATCCACCCTCGGATTTTATGTACTTGAGGTCAAGGAGTTTTTGATCCAGAACATGTATAGTTTAACCTGTTTTATATATGGGATCTCTGAGTATTTCATTGTAAACTAAAAAGGTTGGCTTTTTTGCCTAGACAATTGCATGTGTAGCACTATTCCTAAATTACAAATATAAACAAATCTAAGTTAGTACTGTAAATGGTACAAATGTCTTGCTTAATTTAAGCCATTTTTCAAGTCTCTGTTATGTTCACATCTGGAATTATAAAGCTTTAAATAAGGTACCACCTAAATCTGCAAGGATGTGGCATGTGCGTGACAAGGTTAACATTTAGCTAGCTTGCAATATGATCTGAAACGATAGTGCTAGCCAGCCAGACATATCAAATTAGGATGGTTAGCTAACATGAGTCCAGGGTTGCCAACTTTTATCAGCTGACTAGACTGAGATTTTGCAGACTGGTGGGGGGGGGGGGGGGTGTCTTGAAGTCAGCCAGCTAGTTTACTGTACAAATGTTGAGGACTGACGATGAGACACAAGTCTTAATTCCTGTATTCTAATTATTATGCTGTGCAATACATGGATGGCAGAAAACATCAAAATAGCAATTTGTTTAAGGCTGCAGCAGACACAATTAAAAATGCCAAGTTCAGTCGAGCCACAGAACAAAGTAAACACAAATGGAAGAGCCTGAAAGTAATTATTAATCACAGTAGGCTACACTTAATAAAGATAGGATTGTATGGGGAATCTGGCAATAGACCTGCATTTTGGGGACCACCATAGCTAGTGTTAGGGACCTGGAGTGGTGTCCAGAAGATTGCATGTTTTGTGCCTGGTGAAGAGCTATTGGCTGCAAATACATTTACGTAGCATTGAGTTGCTTTTATAAATGTTATGCTGTATAAATGGATGTAAGGTAGGCCATGTCACCCTAATTAAGCGTCAGAGCTGCAAATTAATTACATGTTTGAAATAAAAGTAAAAGTTAAAAAAAAGAATAAATAAATAAACAATGAATCCCTTTAGATACCATTTGAGAGCTGCAGCTCTCCGACAATTTTTGAACAAAAACAGATCACAGATCATAATTTTTCTTTCATATCTGCATGCCATGGCTCCTGGAGACCAAAGAACCCCATCCTAGCCCTGCCCTTGTTTCTCCGGCTTAGTTTCCCTTTGTTATCATATCTCCTTCTCTCTCTTTCGCCTTCTTAAAATATCTCAATAAACTCATCTGGAATAGCAGAGTTGATAAGTCTTTCTTGAAAACATAGGCTACATAGTAGCTAGCTAACTAGTTGCATAGAAAAACCAAATGCCATTGTTTAGCGTTGCTTTCATTCTTCTCTCTGCCGTGCACTTAACGTTAGACAGCTAACATAAGCTACATAGCTGTTTACATAGCTTAAGCTAGCTTAAACTTACCTTGTAACTTACACAGCATTTATTCAAAACAAATATTATATAATTAGTTTATAACAAATACCCTGGGTCCGTTAATTAATTAATCTATGATTGATAGCTGTCCTAGTTTCACTTACTTTGGTTCATGCAAGGTTAGTTGGAGTGTGGCTGGCTTGCTTGAACGCCTTCTGGGCTCCCAGCTGTGAACTTGAGCAACTGTCCAATCACCGCGGAGATAAGCATTGCGCACCAATCAGAGAGTAATTTAAGATGCAGCTCCATGGAAATACCCATATGAAACACCCGGTTTTCGAATACTCAGCTCTCTTTTAGAGTCAAAGTTGTTCGCTTGGTTTAACCATTACTATACCTGAAAGACTTTGACCATAATACGTTCGCCTGTTCGTATCTGGTGCTGTTGCAGTGTTTTGGCATGAAAATAGTTTGGGCAGTGTGTGAGCGTCTCAAGGTGAAAGCGTGTCACAGTCCAAAAGGGTTAGACTTGGCAACCTTACATTAGTCTAGCTAGCAAGACATCAGAGTTGCCACGATCGATCCTACTCAAAACATACCGTTAGTCACCCTTGATGTTGTTTGCTATCTAGCTAACAGATAGCAAAGGCAGTTCAGTTATATTGGATCCGACACATTATAGTTATTTACCTGGTTGCCACTTCAGACAGAGACAGTGTATGCCTGACTATGACTGTTCAGTGACGATGTGCCTCCCAGCTGCCTGCATGCCGGCTATTGTAGTGCTAGACATAACGGTGTCCCATTGTCATGTTCATTCAGAACTTTAGAACAATGGAATTATTCATGCTTGGGAAAGCTAGCCTGATTTTGTAAGGTAACATTGTGTCTCCCAATGCTATGGGAAAATAGTCATCCAAATTTCAGATTTTGAGGTATTTAAATTCAATAAAGTCTACAGTAATGAAAATATAAAAAGTATGCATGTCTCAATGACCGATAGAATGAGGGGTCTTGTGTCAAGATCTGTTCAAATTGAGTTATGTTTGTGCAAAAAAGTCATACATTTTTTAATGCAGATTTTTTAGGGGTATCCACATCACAGCAATGGCATAACATAGTGTAGCAGGATCTGGGGAAAGGCAACCTCATGTCAGGGAGAGGTGTAATAATCTGGCAGAATCACTGAAGTTGGTTCATGATTCAGTAAGTTTACTGATACTTTTATTGAATTCAAAAATAAAGAAAAAGAAAACAAAAGCCTATCTCCATTTTTGAGACTATCTATACTCAGAAGTTCCCTCTCTATACTATGCCGCCGCCGCCGCCGCCGCCGCCGCCGCCGCCGCCGCCATCACCACGCTTTTACCCAAAAGTGCCTCACACCCTGGAGCCAAACCCTTGTGTTTAAATAGGGTGTGTTGATTACTTCATTTTCCTCAGCTGCGTGTCATTTGGCTTGTTAGCCACTTGGGGAGGACCCATGACTCCACCTGCTGGAACCACCTTTCTTTCACATAACATCCCTCCACCACTCTTCCCCATATCTTTCCACAGTAGCTATACCAAAATCAGTTGCTGCAGAGCCCATGGTGATTGTAGTCCACCAATGGCATTGAGATTGGTTCAAAAATCTGTTTTACATGGGAGAGCTGACCAATGCAAATATAAATATATTTGACAATTTAAAATACATTTTTTGACTTCTGATTTGTGTTAGGTAGTTTAGCTTGCTTGGAATGAGTAAAAATTTTGAGTTTTTTTTCAGACGCTGAAAGCAACTCTCTTTCTTTCTGTCTCTCACCTCTCTTTCTCAGGGTGAAGTAGGTGAGCCTGGACAAAAGGGAAGCAAAGGAGACAAAGGAGAACAAGTGAGATGACATTTAAAGTAATATATCTCCCTCTTTTTGCTATATCACGTGTCTCTCAGTGTGCTGTATTTCTTAAAGTGATGCCAGGGTTCCCTATTCTGTGACATAACCTGTGTTATGTCTCCCAGTACTATATCAAGTTTCACTGTGCAGTATTTATCCAAGTGCTGTAGCATTTTTCTCTGTGCTGTATCTCTCTGTGATGCGTCAGGTCTCTGTGCTGTATGTCTCTGTACTATATTACTCAGTTGTATCTTCCTGCGCTTTATCTGATCTTTCTGTGCTGTATTTATATGTGCTGGTCCGGTCTGCTTGCTCCGTATGTACCTGCTCTGCATCTGCCTGTGTTCTATCATGTCTCTCTATGCTTTATCTATGCGCTGTCTCAGGTCTGTCCGTGATGTCTTAGGTTATGAGTGTAGATGTAGGTACTGTAAACATCCTGGCTCTCTCAATTCAATTCAATTTGCTTAATTTGCTTAATTATTTCTCTCTCTCTCTGTATGTAGGGCCCACCTGGTCCTTCCGGTCCCCAGGGCCTAATTGGACAGCCCGGCCCTGCTGTATGTCCTTCTGTTTCCTGCTTCATTATCTACACTGGAAAATGCATTTACATTACCTCATACATCTGAGATGTAGTTTATATTACTATAATAATTTTTCCTCCTGTACACACAGATCAGGGTATCTGATCAGTGTTTTTCCTCCACAATCACAAAATATTTTATACTATATGCTGACCTAGAAGGTAAAGTATATTTGATGAAAAATTATGACTGTAGTGAACCTTAGATTATATGGATTTATATTGTTTTAAATATGGACCTTAGATTATATGGATTTATATTGTTTTACTGTATGTAAAATGTGATATATGATCAAAACACACCTAACTCCAAGGTGCGAATTGTGACTCTTACAATTTGTGCTTATGTGTGTGTGTCTGAGTATGTGGTAACAGATGTTTGTGTGTGTGTGTCTGTGTGTGAAACCTTAAGAAAAGCAATGATCTTCTTCAGTATATGACACTGTAAGTGGTGTGCACGATACCGGTGTGCAGGGGGCAGATGGTGAGCCAGGACCTCGAGGGCCGCAGGGCCACTTTGGGCAGAAAGGAGATGAAGGACCCCGGGGATTCCCAGGCCCCCCTGGGCCACTTGGCCTGCAGGTGAGAGAACCATGCCCCCCAGGTGGGTGAGACTGCCACACCTCCAGGCTGAAGGTGAGGGTGTGTTCCTCAGGGTAAACTACACTGTCAGCCCTGCCCCTTCCTGTTTAACACTGAAACAGCATGTTATCAGCTCCACCTCTCAACTGTTTAACACTGAAACAGTGTGTTTATCAGCCCCACCTCTAGCATTTAACACCAAAACATTGCGTTTAGCAAGCCACACCCCTTCCTTCTCAAAATTGAAACAGTGTGTTTATAACAGTCTACTTAATTTTAGTACCATCAAGTTGTGCATTTGCTTCAATTATTCCAGTGTAATTCAAAACGTAACTATAAATAATTATATAGTACACACTTGGGTCAACTACATATTTAATGTATTTTAATTACATTCAAATACTTTTTTAGAAATTATTTGAAATACAGCATTTACATATACCTAGTATTTAAATTACTAAATGCATTTTAAAATACATTTAAGGAGAATTTGCATGTATTCGGATTACTTTCAAATATGTCTTTGAAAAACATTAATACAAAGTGCTTGGTTTAATTGAATTATTTGAAAATACTTTCACAACATAAGGCCAGTTGTACAACATTCGGAATTGTACCAAGCTGTTGAAAGACTTGAAAATCACTCTATATGTGGGAACCTATCAGCTCTGAAAAGCATTCTGCATTTTGTCTAATTAAAGGACAGTATTTTCATGAGAATGTGTCAGGTGGCTGCTGATGGCCCCAGTCCAATTATATCGATTTCCATTGTTAATTGGTAGTGAATATGCACAGCTGAATTCTATTTTATCAGTGTCTAACCTTACAAAATGTAAAAGATGGAACTGTACACACGGCTGTTGAATGTTCCGACAACAGAAAAAAAAGTGGAAATACAGTAAAAGGACACTAACTTTAAAAAGATTGCATGGGTAAAAATAAATTGGAAATCGGCTGAGTTTGCCATCCCCCCATGCAAAGACATTTACGGGCATTTAGGCTACTGTATGTTAGAGGCAGCACATGGGATATTTAAAATTGCTGGCTTGGTCATTTTTGTTGTCTATCACTGAAATATTTCAAGGTATTTCAAAATTGTATTTGTATTTTAATGTATTTTTTAAAGGCTCTACTATTTGAAAAAAGTATATAATTTCCCAGGAAAGTATTTATTTAAAGGAATGTATTTTTGAAATACTATTTGGGAAAGTATTTTATTTTCCATTAAAATAAATTTAAAAAATCAAATACAAAGTATTTCATGTGTATATATATTTGAAAATACTTCATATATGTATTAACATACATTTTTAAATACAAATGCATATTTGTATTTGACCCAGGTCTGATATAGTACTATACGTACTATATTTATATACAATAAATAACTAAATAACTGGTATAGCAAGTAAATAACTAAGCCGTGCTGCCGAAAGTAGTTTTACATTTGAATGTTACTGAGCAAACAGATACCGATACAGTTTCTGTCAGCAGTACTCAGCTGTCAGTAGCTATGTGTGTTAGCATAGTGCTAAGCATTGTTTTAGTAATACTAGTTTGTCTCTGCTAATCACAGTTATTGTTGTGGTTCTCATCAATGCAGGGATTGCCTGGACCAATAGGAGAGAAGGGAGAGACAGGAGATGTTGGCCAACTGGTAAGGCCTCCGATTTGGACAGTGAGTAGGTTCATATTTCTTAATCATCGTGCTGGAGCTGATTGCTTTCTCACTCCCAGGGCCCTCCTGGCCCCCCAGGTCCCAGAGGACCAGCTGGCGCTTCAGGAGCAGATGGCCCCCAGGGGTCAGTAGGCAATGTAGGGAACCCCGGACCTGTGGGAGAGAAGGTAACACCTGTTTGGAGACAAAGGGTTTCAAAAGCATCGCATTTTGATTGACTATTGTTATTGATGATTTTATATGAAACATCCCTACTCTCTGTTCAGGGTGATGCTGGGGAGACAGGAGAGCCTGGTCTGCCAGGGGAAATTGGTCCAGTTGTAAGGAAACCTCCACCTTTCTCACCAAACTCTTCACCTCTGTCACCAAACTCTCTACCTCCTACCAACTTCACCTCTATCACCAATCTTTCCACCTCTCATCAGCCTCTCCACCTCTTTCACCAAACTCTCCATCTTACTGAATCTCATCACCTTGCAACATCTCACGGCACCCGAAAAACTCAATATTTGATGTCAGGTCACAGCTATCAGGCCGGTGAAAATAGACACCAGTATGAAGAGAACAAATCTTGTGACTGTGAAAAAATAAGTATGCTGCAGTGTTGTATTGATACTGTATCTTCAGAGGAAGTCTTATGTATGCCAGAATGTTGAGCATAATTGGGTTCTGCAGGGCCTGCGGGGTGAGAGGGGGGAAAAAGGAGAAGCTGGTCCACCTGGTTCTGCAGGGCCTCCTGGCCCTAAAGGTCCTCCTGGAGACGATGGTCCAAAAGGCAGCCCTGTAAGTATTGGTTCAGAATCACAGGTTAAAATGCTTAACCTCTTAGCACAAAGCCTCTAGTGGTCGGCACTTACTGAACTCAGAAATTCGGTGCTACTGCAACCAAAGTATGAGTTAAAAACAGAAACGCATTGTTTTAGTTTCATTAGTAGACGATACACGACAACTATGCCAAATATGGAGTTTCGCAGTGCCACCATTGTCGCTCTGGTCATTCATTTAACATGCACCCCCTCTCTGCAGTTTCATTTACAACTACGCCCCCCACCCATGACATAATGGATAATATTGTCTTCCGCCATAGCAACAAGATAAACTCGACAATACCTCTAAGATATGCCAATACAGCAGTGAAAACGCTGCTCACTGAATAACGAAATAAACAAGAAAAAGTTTATTAAATGATGCCATGTCATTCTACAGTCAATATCTGGGACTAAATATTGAATAAATATACAACCTTACAGTTGGTTTTACGCGTAGATATGTTCCTTTTGAGTCTGAGTGGTCATATATTGTCTTGGACAATCCGTTTGGGAAATATACGCGCATTTGTGATGCCTGGGTACCTTCCAAAATAGCTGTGCGTAATACCACAAGTGTTGTTTACGACGTTGTAGCCCTTTGTAGTACAGTCTGGCTTGATTAATAATTAATTTATTCAGTAGGTGAGAGTACAAGCTTTTTAACGATGTATAACATGTCTAATTTTGCTTTTGGAATACCGTTTTATAGGTCAGCGTAACCGAAGATTTTCTTATCATCGCATTCACTTATGCATTCACTCTGTGGTAACAGTAAAAGACGCTGCACCTAATGAAACGTGGTGAACGATTTTTCGTAATTTCTTGGAAAATACTATTATTATTGAGGACTTCTGGGCATAGTTAAGTCATATGTTTGCTGATAGACCTAGCTGACATCGTTTTCTGGAGCAAAACAGAAGCAAATAGAACAGTATCATTGATATACTGTGTCTCTGTCTCCATCTACTTAACATAGATAAGATTTCATTGCTATGTAAGTATTACTGCTCAATCAGTTTAAAGACACTCAATTTTGAAATTGAGTGTCTTTAAATAGGTTAGTGGTATTATATAATGTGGATATTTCACACTGTAATGTAAGTGTTAGTTAGTAATGTAATAGTTTTTGTGAAGCATGCAACAGTGATGATGTGAGAGTTAGAACATTGCCAAAACGTGGTGGACAGTTGAAAATTGTTTTCATGTCATCCATCCCCATACAAGAAAACATACGAGAGTACAGAGTATAGAAATGCATACAAGAGTTAATTATTACACATTTAGGTACTTTACCGCATTGTGTGACAATATTCTTGCATTCTTTTTTTAATCTGATAGCAATGTTTCATCTTAAACCTTCATAAGGTTGCTCATTTATATGCTTTATAATAGACAAAAAGCATTTTATTCAATTTTGGAGAGATTTTGGATGTTTCTGGACCCCCATAGATATTTTAGACCACTGTGCTGACTGAAAGCTTGTAATTCCCACTTGAAAATGATGCAACAGTGAGTTTCTTGAGTCAAAATAGTTGATTTGTAGTGAAATATGTGAATGTTGTGATTTACAGCAATGCATAATTTAGACATTTTGGATAGATTTGGAGACGCTGGGTACACTGCTTAGTTTTTGCTTCATACATCTATAGTAGTTGTACATATCCACCCTTAGATTTTATAAACTTGTGGTCAAGAAGTTTCTGATCCAGCACATGTATAGTTTAACCTGCTGTATATATGCAATCTTTCAGTATTTTATTGCAAAATAAAAAAGTGCAAATTCATTTTAGATTTTTTGTCTAGACAATTGCATTTGTGGCATGAATATAAACTAATCTGCATTCGTACTCTGTGTCTCTGTGGTGTACACATCTGGAGTTATACAGCTTTAAATAGGGTACCCCCTAAATGGGCAAGGATTGGCAAGATTTGACATGTGTGCTAAGGGGTTAACAGAAAAAGAGACTACACTTTCCAAAATGTTTTTCTGTTCTCTCTCAGGGTCCAGGTGGTTTCCCTGGTGATCCTGGTCCTCCTGGAGAGATCGGTATGCCTGTAAGTGCAAGCCGCTAATCTTTCGTAGAGGCTGCAGGGAAAACTGTTGCTCCTGAGATTTCATGTTTTAGGAAGTGACATCATATCACAAGTTGCGTACCCTTCCTGTTCTTCCTTTCACCTCAGGGTATGGATGGCCTACCAGGTGACAAGGGAGAGGATGGTGAACCTGGTCAACCTGTAAGTGCACTTGAGGCTCACTTGAGGTTGCATGATTTGGATCTTGTGATTTTCTGTGTGATGGCTGATTGTGTATTTACTGTCTTGCTTTGGCAGGGCTCTCCCGGTCCGACTGGCGAGTCTGGTCCCTCCGGCCCCACTGGGAAACACGTAAGAACACATCCCCCTGTTACTCTGCTGCCTGTACCCTAAAAAGCCTATAAATCCTATGAAGTAACCTGTCTATTTTCCACTCTCTCTCTCTCACTCACACAGGGTGGCCCTGGTCCTGCTGGCCCTGAGGGAAGAAGAGGTGAAAAAGGAGCGAAGGTATGACATTATCATCACCATCATCATCATTATCATCATCACCATCTCACATCTCTTCTTCACATCTTTGCTTTTAGCTACATCCTCAATTCCTATGATGAATTATACTGATAGTGTGTGTGTTTTCAGGGTGAGGCTGGTGTGGAAGGTCCTCCAGGAAAGACCGGTCCAGTGGGCCCTCAGGGACCCCCAGGAAAGCCTGGCTCTGAAGGCCTCAGAGGTGTCCCAGGCCCTGTGGTGAGTAATGTCTGTCTTTCTATCTGTCAGACAATCTCTGTGACTATGCCACTGTGTCTGTGACTGGTTAATGTAGCTTTATCAATATTTCTTGTGTATCACTGTGGTTGTATCAGTAAAATTATGTCAGTGTGATTTTCTCTGCACTGAGGCTACGTTTATTTTTATTCCACTGCAGGGTGAACAAGGCCCCCCTGGTTCCAAAGGCCCAAATGGACCTCCAGGGCCCATGGTATAGTATGCTTCACTCTCAGTATCTCCGTGCTGAGAGGATGGTGACAGCCTAAATGACTGTTTGAATTGTCTCTGTGCCTGTCTCATTCAGGGTCCGCCAGGATTACCAGGTATGAAAGGTGACACAGGGGGAAAAGGTGAAAAGGTGAGCTCTGTTGTAGCACACACATCTGTGTGGTTTACTTAGAACTGCGTAAAATGCCTTTGAAATAAGAACTGTGCACCTTACTCAGCATGTATTACTATTGAATTATGTCCTATATATCTAGGACCAGGGGTTCTCATAGGCACACCAATGGCACAGTCAAATAACTAAATATACAACTGAGTTTCCAGTTGAAATATTTGTAAAAGCTATTTGATCTAAGTTGATCTAATATGGGGAGAGTCAGGACTGAAAGTGAAAGTCAGGATGGAGGTTTTTGAGCCAGTGGCTGTCACTCCTGGTCATGGAGAGCTGCAGAGTCTGATGGCTTTTATTGGTACCTAGAACTTGATTAGCACAGAAATTGGTCAGTTGAAGCAGTTGAGAACACAGTTAACTCAGGTGACCTGGTTTTTTTGGGACTCAGTCACCGATCTTAAGAAAAAAACAAATACCAGCAGCCTCTGTTGCTATTTTGGACTAGGATTGAGTATTACTGCAGTAAAAAGAAAAATTACTGATTTGGTGCAAATGGGACAGTTAGCAAAGGGGATTGACAAAGAGGCTACCGGACTTCTAGCTGGCGGAGGGCTGAAGTACAATGCGAGTAAAACAGGGGAAACAAACTGGTGGATCTATATATATCCTAATACCTTTGGACTCTTGATTGAGCTACTATTGAATAATTGGCTGTTTGGCATAATACAGGCATACCGAGGTGTGGCTCACTAAATGTCATTTGTCACAATTTCACACTAAATCATGTTTTTGAGTACTATAGTTTCACATCACACCACACAATGCTAAAAAAAGGCTGCACATAAATATATTTCAGTACAATACTGTGGGCCTCATTTTGCCAGAGCCAGTTGGATAATGACTGTGCATTATACATGTACGCAATGGGATGTTTATTGCTCCTGGTTCATGGCAGTATATTGACATACAAGAAAGGTGAATACTGATTCCAACTTAGGACATTATACTGGCATACAGCAAGGTGGCTATTGATCCTGATTTGGGATGGTATACTGACATCTCATTAAAAACACGTTTTCAACGTACAAAAATGCCAAGCCATTCACCCATACAAAATTTATATACAAGTCATTCATTCAAACTGGCTAAATCTAGGCCTGCCATTAAAAGTACTGATATAAATGACGCCAAGTTACTGTACTACAAACAATATAGGCTATCTTGCCTCACAGAAATTAAAGAAGCTGTATTCCAAAGCAATGCTACCTAATGTCTCCTAGATTGTTTCAATTCGCTTGGCCCTGTGTTTACAACCATACAGTGGATAAACAGGGTAAACATATGTATGGGTAGGTTTGTAAGAGTGAAGATTGATTGAATAGGTGTCAATATGTCCAGTTTTTATCTGTATGTACTGTATGTATTTAGCTGCCCAGCCTTTCTGTTGCATGAATGATTGTGTTTGTAAATGTGAATGTTACATGCTGTGAGGGAAATGTAATATTGTATGTATGTACAGTACCAGTCAAAAATTTGGACACACCTACTTACAGAAGGGGTTTCCCTTATTTTTACTAACTTTCACATTTTAGAATAATAGTCATCAAAACTATGAAATAACACAAATGGAATTATGCAGTGACCAAAAAAGGTAAAACAAATCAAAACTATATTATATTTAATATTATTCAAAGTAGCCACCCTTTGCCTTCATAACAGCTTGGCATACTCTTGGCATTCTCTCAACCAACGTCATGAGGTAGTCACCTGGGATGCTTTTCCAACAGTCTTGAAGGAGTTCCCGTATATGCTGAGCACTCGTTGGCTTCTTTTCCTTCGCTCTCCGGTTCAACTCATCCCAAACCATCTCTATTGGGTTTAGGTCAGGTGACTGTGGAGGCAAGGTCATCTGATGCAGCGCTCCATCACTCTCCTTCTTTGTCAAATAGCTCGTACACAGCCTGGAGGTGTGTTTGGGTCATTGTCCTGTTGAAAAACAAGTAACGGCCCAACTAAGCACAAACCAGATGGAATAGCGTGTCGCTGCAGACAGATTTCCACTGGTCTGATGTCCACTGCCTGTGTTCCTTGGCCTAAGAAAGTCTCTTCTTATTTGTCTCCCTCAGTAGTGGTTTCTTTGCAGCAATTCTACCATGAAGGCCTGATTCACACAGTCTCCTCTGAACAGTTGATGTTGAGATGTGTCTGCTGCTTAAACTCAGTGAAGCATTGATTTGGCCTCTAATCTGAGGTGCTGTTAATTGCCGATTTCTGAGATTGGTGACTCTAATAAACATATTCTGTGCAGCAGAGGTAACTCTTGGTCTGCCTTTCCTGTGCTGATCCTCATGGAGAGCCTGTTTCAAAATTGCACTTCATGGTTTTTGCCACTACACTTGAATAAACTTTCAAAGATCTTGTCATTTTCTGAATTGACTGTCCTTCATTTTTTAAAGTAATGATGGACTGTCGTTTCTCTTTGCTAAATTGAGCTGTTTTTGCCATATTACGGACTACTACAACCAGAAATGACGGCCTTCTACCCAATAGGGCTATTTAACACCCACCCTACCTTGTCATAACACAACTGGTAGGCATTAGGCATTCATGACATTCCACAAATTAACTTTTAAAGGCACACATTTACTGTGTGTTCCTTTAAAATGATGATTTAATCATTGTGCTTCAATATTCTCCACTTCTAAATTTCACTGAATTTCTAAATGAAAACTACTTGTTGGGGGGTGCATTTCAAAAAACATTTTTTTTTTTTTAAATTAAAATTTTTGTTTTGTGAAGACATTCATACATAGGCATCAACTTCACAATTTATATGTTTCTAAGAAACTAATTTAGAGAATTTCAGCCTTTAGATCAAAATGTCTAAGATGATGAAAAACATACATTCAGTCAGTGTCCAAACTTTTGACTGGTACTGTATGTACAAGATATATTTTACATTCAGTATTTATTGTATGTAGCAAATATACAAGAAGTTGTATATTTAGTGAAATGAACTTGACAACCAAGTATAAACATATATTTTCTGTAGGAATATGCTTTTCTGTAGGTATTCACCAGCAGTTTTGTACATTCGTTTAAATGTCTTGCATAAGGCAATTGTAGTTATTTGACACTTTGATGTGACACAAAGAGTGAATGATGACATTGTGAGATAGTAAGATTTAAAAACACAGGGCCAAGTGACTTGAAACAATTTAGGAGACATTGAGTAGCATCAACTTCTGTGAGGCAAGATAGCCTACACTGCCTGGCCAAAACAAAAGTCGCACACTCTAATATTTTGTTGGACCGCCTTTAGCTTTGATTATGGCGCACTCGCACATGTGTGAGTAACTTGGCATTTTTGTATGTTGAAAACGTGTTTTTTATGAGATATCATTTCTTTTTGCAAAGCGTTTTATTATGCGAGTGAGAAATGTGAAGTGACCCTGTAAGAAACGGTTGTGGATTATGGCTATCCTTGTGTGAATTTGCACAGTCTGTTGAGGGTGTACCGTTTAGCAGTTTTGGTTTGCTATATATGTAAAACAGTGGCTGTGACAAAGGGTGCGGTGGCGTAAGTGTAAACGGATCAGAAACGCAGGTGAAATATGGCCAGTGTATGTACTCACGGATTTGACGGCCATCCAACAAGCCTTGATTGACAAAAGGATCAGCAAGCCCGTAGAATTAGAGCTCCCTAGGTCGCAACTTGTGTACCCTTCTGTCCTGCTCCGTTGTCTGTTGTTTTGTGGAGATGCACTTTTAGTGTTTGTAAGGTTTATAAGGCATTTTGATAGGCTTATCTGCAGGTGGGAATCCTCTTCACTGTTTTCCTAAGCTAGAAAGCTAGGAAAACTTGATAGCGGAGAATAGGAGCAGACGCATATGTCCCAGCAGGCTTTGCATATGAGAAAATAACAACAGTGTGAGAGAAATTAGGATGAAATGACTAAATTGCGTAGTTGAAACAATATGTTTTTAGCAGAATGGGCATGTAGGTGAAGGCTGACATGATGACAGACTATAGTGCGAAGTAAATGAAGTGACCATGAGTGAGCTTAGTATCCTTATCGAACGGTATATATAACAGTCGCTATAGAATATTAGCCATTAAAATGGAGGGTTAAGTAATGTGGAATCTATTACACTTATGTGCTTTTCTCATGTTCAGTACTAGTAGTTATAATTATGAGTGAGTCATGATTTTAAATGTAACGTTTTAGTGGGGAGTTGCAGAACGTACATATGTAGTAATTGTTTTTATGTGGCTAGATAGAGAACAGGGTGAGGTGACATGAATGTAGAAACGTAGAATGTAGAAAAGGAATACATTTGCCATCATGAAATGCATATGGGTGGCCCTAAGTGAGTTTTGGTAAAGCAAATATAAGCGTAAGAAAAAATTAGTGTAAAAGAGGAAATTATCTGCCTGAGGGTGAGGCGGGATTCAATCCTTCATCCGGAGGTTTACCAGTTTGTGACTTTGTTAGTGCAGCACCATGACATATCTATGCAATGCGTGAAATATCATTAGCAAACCTGTCCGTGGTTTTAAAGAAGAACACAAGCCAGTAAGCACAGAAGAGCTCCCGTTGAATCCATATGGCTTGCCAATATTGTAGCCGGTTAATAACTGAACGTGCAGACGGTACATCATACTGCAGTGTATACGTTCTGTGAACGGCGGGTAGATATGGTGCAAAAGCAATAATTGAGAAGTAGTAGACAATTATTAGTGAGGGTAAAAGCAGATTAAAGAAACATGCTCCTAGCTGGGCTTGAACCTAGGACCCTGTGTTCCCAAGACTGTAACCTTGCCCACTAGGCCACAGCAGACTAGCTGTTTAAACTGGAAATGTTTCAGAATAAAAAGGTATGGGTATTTTGCGTGTGTATGCAAGTTTTTGATTGGGTCGTGTAAGTGAAGATTTGGCTGGTGTCGGTAAAATGTCCAATGGGGAGACATGTTGTTAGTGGGATTGGCGGCAGTAAAAATAAGAAGAAGAAGAAGAAGAAGAAGAATGAGAAGAAGAAGAAGGAGAAAACGCAAAATCCCCTTAGTTTGGGGCTTTATTGTGTGGACATGTGAAGTTGTTTGTGAATTCTGTCTATTGAAATGGGGTGAGAATGTACAGAATGTAATGTTTTTAAGTGCTGAGTGTCTGTTGTGGTTATTTCTGTGGGGAACCCTGAAAAGTGCCAAACTCTCGGTGCTGTATAGGTATGGGGCATTCCCTGCCAAGGCATAACTTGGCTGGATGTGCCATCCCAATACAGCAAGGTGAATATTGATCCTGATTTGGGAGATAACTAACACCGGAAAATGAATGTTAATCCTTATTTGGGAGATTACTTACACAGAGCAAGGTGAATTTGGATCCTGATTTGAAACAGTATACTGACAAACAACAAAGTTAATATTTATTTTGTTTTGTTGGCTCTTTCCTCTTAGGGGCACCCTGGACTCATCGGGTTGATTGGACCCTCGGGCGAGCAGGGAGATAAGGGTGAAAGGGGTCTTCCAGGCCCCCAGGGATTGACAGGATCCAAAGGTGACAGTGTAGGTGACCCACTGACTCCTCCTTCATCCTCCTTGAATAGATGCAACTTAACCAAAACTGGATGAGTGCATTGTAGATGTATGACATGGCTGCGGTTATCCCCCCTTCCAGGGCATTGCAGGTCCCACAGGTCCACTTGGCCCCCCTGGCCCTCCAGGACACCCAGTAAGTTCACCTGTCCTCAATTAGCAACATTCATTCCGAGGTGTGCATTCTTCAAAACGTGATGATGATGAATCAGGGCTTTCTGATTATTCTTTTATTAGATAAACTTTTATTAGGTTGTTTTTGCCTTTTTACTAGATGTGCAGAGGGCATAGGCTCAGTGTCTAGCTACTTGTTCCATCCTGGCAGAAAATTCCCAGCTGAAACATGACAGCTGTTAAAAATATAAACAATAGAAATGAGAACATGTTTCCTCATGAGTTTGTAATTAATAATATTGGACTGAATCCAGACACTTCTGACAAACTGAAAACAAGATTCTGTCTGTGTTAACAGGGTCCTCCTGGTCCGAAGGGTTCAAAGGGTTCAGGCGTAAGTATGGATTAAAAGGAAAACAAAATTTTCTGATTTAATATTCAGCTTTTTTTTTTGGCCAGTACATGGCATATGGCGAATGGTTGCACTAGAACAGTCACATTTTCGTCATGGATTTTTACGCTCTTGAGCCCGTTCTGTAAATTAGGGAATCACCATGCGCCAAAGTGGGAGGAGAGGTGCAGTGGGGGGTGTGTCAGTGAAGATCAAGCGGCGCACTGCAATTTCGGTGTCAGAGTAGACACCGATTGGCCCCTGTGCTACCTGTTCAGACCAGGTATATAGTGCAAGTTTCAGCCTAGTGCAGGATCATAACCTATTCAAAAGCCAGTCAACTGTTTTTGTGTGCTGTTTAATTTTACTTTGGTATAAATCCTGCAAGCAGGAAAAGTGCATACTGTGCATTTATCATTCATTGTCTATTTTCTTTCTTATCATGTCATTTATTGCATTTATTTCTGTTTTTAATTGTTGCTGGTCTTATACTACACTGTGGTCCCAGGATATTATATTCTGTTCTTTTTCTTACACCCATCAGTAGTGACAACAATAACACTAAATGCAACTTGTACTTCAGCAAACTTAAAATGTAGATAAAATGATACCTACATGCATTACCTGCATTGGTTAATTCTACATGTCGCTAGACAGCCTAAAAATAAAATTCATTCTGAATATGGAAATATTATGGGTTCTGTGCATTGCAGAATTAAAAATTATGTCCAAGGAGAAAATGGCCTGCAAATTATGCAAGCTGCAGCTGTCCTACTAACCCTGGAGATTGGTCAGTTCAGTTTAGTAAGCCTTGCCATTTTTGTAAATTAATGATGCACTGAGGACCAGACATCCTCTTTTTCCCCCAAATATTTCATCTTTTTGGAACTAAAAATATCCATTCAGACAGGTTTTTCTAAGTGCCTAAATTGTCTGGTTAGTTTTTGCTTGTTCCATAGACCATGGATAAATTATCAAATAGCCTAGTATGTTCATCATGCCCACATGCTCCATCCTCCATCCTTTATTGAAATCTAATGTATGCTTACTCTACTTTTGTTATAATTTTTGCTTTCATTTAAGCAACAGTTGATCTACATCATAAGTCATTTTAATGCTGTGATTGGCATCAATGGCATTATGATCTTCTCTGGTTTTATTTTTAAAAATAAAACTTCAACATGTTGTTGTCATTATTTCTTGGTTATATCATCGCGCATGTATGCTATTTAACTACAGGTTTAATGGGAAATTAAAACTGGGCCACAATAAGTATACATTTAGGCAACATTTTAATTGAAAATTTTGACAGAAGAAAATTAACTAATTTCTCTTGAGATTCATTTGAACTCAATTTGACGCACCCTACTCTGCAGTTCCCACACAAGGACGTCTTGGGATAAACTTGGTTGGGATGACCTTATTTGATTGACTGTGACTGAATCCGGCTGTAACATACCCACTGATAATACATTCAGCCTAATCCAGCTAATTTTCTACCAGTGCTTTTAGCTGTGCACTCCTCGTCTCTGGAAATGAAAATACCAAATTTCAGTAGTCACATCCTGTGTGCCTATGTGGACTGCGGCAATGCGCCATTGATTCCTGAAAATATAGCCCCCAGAATCATCATGCATTTTGTGGTCTCAGTAATCAGTTCCCTGCAGTGAAGGCCACAGGGTTGCTTTGTGGGGTCTGGATTGCTGCGATTGGCAGCAGTTATGCCTGGTTTGTTTCCTGGTATAAATCTGGGCTGTTTTATCATCACTGCAGGGCTATGCGGGTCAAAAGGGTGAGATGGGCATTCCTGGACCTCCAGGCCCCCCTGTAAGTCTGCATGTTTGACTTTAAAAGTCTGTACCCTCAGGTAGGTACCGGATTGTGAGTGCATGGTATGTAAGGTTGGATAGTATGTATAGTCCCACTTGCTTGGTCTCTCTTGCTCTCTCTCTCTTTCATACCTTCCCCATCTCTAAATCTCCCCCATTCCCTCGCTCCCTTCTCTCCATCTTGATGTGGTGGCATTTAAAAGGATGTGGTATACTGGGATTTGAGAGATCCGTAGGATGATATGTTAGCAAGAGAAGATGGAGGATTTAGTGTGTTTAATAAAGAACTTCTTGCCCTCAGGGTCCTCCCGGTGAAGTCATCCAGCCCCTCCCCTTGCAGTCCTTTCCTAAGAGGAGTAAGAGGAGCATTGATGGCAGCCAGCTGATGGGCAACACCGATGGCAACAAAGACTACAATGACGGGATGGAGGAAATCTTTGGTTCACTCAATGCCTTGAAGCAGGAGATTGAGCATATGAAGCACCCGCTGGGCACTCATGCCAACCCCGCCCGCACATGCAAGGACCTGCAGCTGTGCCACCCTGACTTCGCAGACGGTGTGCCACAGACCAGTCTTAAGCCGCGTTTCCACTGCAGGAACTTTACCCCGGAACTAGGAACCTTTTGAGGAACTCAGTGCGTTTTGACCGCAGGAACTAGGGTCTAAATTTAGTTCCGGGGGCTTTATTTTACCCACCAAAAAGTTCCTGCTCGGGGGGTAGTACTTTCCAAAAGTACCGGAACCTTTGGGGTGGGGCACAAGCGCTGAAAATTAGTTTAGTTCCTTGAAAAGTAGTTCCTGGGACTAAAAGTTCTTTTGGTGGAAACGCGGCTTTATATAGCACCTTTGACCGATCCTTGAGTGCTTTTTACCCTTACTAAATGCACTGGCAATGGTTGTGGTATGTCTGTTTCAGGCGAGTACTGGATTGATCCAAACCAAGGCTGCCCTGGTGACTCCTTCAAGGTTTACTGCAATTTCACAGCAGGGGGGGAGAGCTGCATTTACCCGGATAAGAAGTCTGCAGGAGTGAGTCCCACCTCCCTACTCTGCGAACACGACACTGTCCCAATAACTGAACATTCAGTTCACCTCTGTTTTTACATTACATTACATTAAAGCAGAGTTGATAGTCCGCCCTCCTTGTTTTTTTTTTTGTTTTTTTTATTTTTTATTTTTAATTCGTACAGGGAGAAAGTAGAGAAGGTAAAAGGTAGGGAAGGGATCACAGCTCAGAAGGTGTCATGGTGGGGAACTGAACCCCCACCAAACAAAGGGATTTGTATATGGCTAGAGAGTCGGCCACCCTATGGACTATGGCATGTCTGGCCAATTCATCCCCTTTTCACATCAATGTTTATGGCAATGGTATCTAAATTTACATAGTAAATAACTTATCCTCAGAAAAATTGTTCAAAAAAGCTGAGAAATTTGGGATGTGTATTCCACTAATGTCTGATCATTCTTTATTAATTTTGAGCAGGAAGCACAAGTACTGTTGCCTGTATGGGTTACTTTCAATCTACCCAGTCTTAGGTTGAGAGAGCTGTAAAAACAGGGGCAGCACCTCTCTTAAATTTTATTTTTAGTGTTCCTCATTCCCTATAATTGCATGTAAGTATGTTATCAAAGTGGCAAGAGTGAATTTGAACAGCACATTGTGCTTCTGTGGTGTGTGGGTGAATGAGCTTAAAAAAAGCTATAAAACCCACAGCTCCATTACCCCTAATGGTCCTTGGCAGTCTGCTTAGCCTGGTACTCTTGTTTTATTATGGATAAACAAGGCATTAACACAGAAGATATTTTCAGTGGGCTCTCTAATACAAAGCGTGTCTACTACTGGGGACATTATGGCTCAAATGTTAATCCCAGCCTGTACAATGGAACAGTCCACTCTCTGGCGTGGGGGTTAGCCCTGTGCTTTCCCCACACACTCACACACTCACACACACACAAACACACACAGATACTCTACCACTGAATGTATCATTCTTTAACCTTTTGAAGTATAGATTTTTTGGAATTTCATTTTAATTTTTTTCAATATTCTAAGGACTCAGTTCTACAGCTCTGTTGCATTCTGTTACCAGTAGTGATCATTACATCAGCATTCGAATGTTCAGTTTAGAACATTGTAATCACATATTTGTGATCTTACACCTTAAAGGATTAACTTATAGTTGGTCATCTCTCCTTTCCCATACCCAAGGTGAGACTGACCTCCTGGCCAAAGGAGATTCCTGGTTCCTGGTTCAGTGAATTCAAACGTGGCAAAATGGTAAGCTGACCTTGTGGTTTGTGTGAGTAATTTAATTTAATGAGTTGCTTCAGTATCTCTCACATTATCAATCCTTCAAGTAGAACATGGTTTTCCCTCCGGACCAGAGCAGTCCGACTCCAGTGTTTGCTGGTTTTTGGCGTTTCTGTACTGAAGTAGTTCATTTAAGTCACTGGTTAGCAAAGTCCATATAAACTTTTTTTAACAGCCAAAGCTGGTTGCTGACTGGAAGAAACCACAAAGATATGTTGATACTGCTGCCCTCCAGGACTTGAGAATCTGTTGCATTTTGTCCCTGCCTTGTTTCCCTTAGTTGTATGGTATGAATTTTTGTTTTCCTTTGATCTTTCTCTGCTGAAGGAACTGAAGCTTGGAAACATGCAGAGCTAGACCATTTTTGGGACTGTAGAGTGGTTGCTCTCTAATTCTCTGACATATGACATAGTGGCAGGATTGAAATGAGTTTATGAGTTGAATGTGGCAGTTCATGCCATGAAAGTGCCTGCAAACATCGACATACCTCACACTACACTGGATTACAATATTCATTTGATATTGTGTTCAGTGACTGCTGGCCAATTTAACCATTTTGCATCAGCAAGCTAGGTAAAAACATTTTTAAGCCAAATAAAGATGTTGATAAATGTTAATATAACAATCAAACAAAAAACAAATGAAAAACATTTTGCATATGCTGGCACACAGTGTCTAGCATGTGTCAGTCTCAGTGTTACTATCCTTTCAGATGAAGGATGGCTGTGTTACAATATACAGAAGATTTAACTGGAAAAAAAGACTGACAATGGAAAGTGATGGAAGAAAATAAATCTCAGGAGAAGGGGCACACAGCAGGCTGCCAACTATAGCACCTTTCTCCTTCATACAGGATCCAATCTTACTCTCTCACTATGCCGAGAACTCAATTTTCCCTCTTTGGGCCCTGCGGCATATCTTGCTTTTCATTGTCTGTTTAATCATAATTTAAAATATTTAATTCAGTGTTTTTTCATATAGCAGTTCTGATATGTAATTGTATGGGATAGCGTCCGTTCTCTGTGGTTTCACTGTGCATATTTCACACACTACAACTTAGTTTCTATCTTTTTATCTTTGTAAATGGCTCAGCTCTTCAATGTATCTGATTTGATGTTAGTTTACATTTTCTTTCCAAACCTCCTTCTTTCTATTGTACACAGGAGCAGGTGAGAATAGAGGATTTAGAATATGTATTATGACATACATGCCTGAAAGGTCTTCAGTTTGCCCTGACACATACAGTTGAGGCCAAAAGTTTACATACACATAGGCTAAAGACATTCAAACTCAATTTTTCACAACTCCACACATTTCATGTTACCATACATTTCCTGTGTTAAGTCAGTTAGGGTATCTTTGTTTCCATAAGAGGTTATTTCAAAATAATACCTAAGAGACAGATTTATTTCAGCTTTTATGTACTATATCAGATTTTCAGTGGGTAAATAGTTTACATACACTTTGTTAATATTTGGTGGCATTGCGTTTTAATTGCTTAACTTGAATCAAATGCTTGGGGTAACATTCCACATGCTTCTCACAATACTTTGTCGGAATTTTTGCCCATTCCTCCTGACAGAACTGGTGTAACTCGGGCAAGTCCGGTTTGTGGGCCTCCTTGCTCGGACATGCTTTTTCAGTTCAGTCCACAGATTTTCTATGGGATTCAGGTCAGGGCTTTGTGATGGCCACTCCTATACTTTCACTTTGTTGTCTTTAAGCCTATTTGTTAAAACTTTAGAGGCATTCTTAGGATCATTGTCCTGCTGGAAGACCCAGATGAGACCAAGTAACTTACTAGCAGATGTCTTGAGGTTTTGCTTCAGTATTTCTGGATAATGCTTCTTCCTCATTATGCCATCTATTTTCTGAAGTGCACCAGTCCTTTTTCCAACAAAACACCCCCACAACATGATGCTGCCCCATGCTTCACAGTTGGGATGGTGTTCTTCAGATTCACCCTTTTTCCTCCATACATAGCACTGATTATTATGGTAAAACAGTTCAGACCAGAGAACACTCCTCCAAAAGGCTAGATCTTTGTCCTGGTGATCACCTGCAAACTTCATTCTGGCTTTTTTATGCCAGTCTTGGCGTAGGGGCTTCTTCCTTGGTGCGACAGCCTTTCAGGCCATGGCAATATAGGATTCTCTTAATGGTGGATATAGATACTTTGGTACCTGATGCCTAGGCAGTCTCCCTGTATAGACCGTTCCCCTGTGTATTTTTTTTACAGATGTCCTATGTGGACTCTGAGGGGAACCCCATCAGTGTGGTGCAGATGACCTTCATTCGCTTGCTCAGCACCTCAGCCCGGCAGAACTTCACCTACAGCTGCTCCCGCTCGACAGCCTGGCACGACATCGTTCTCAACTCCTACGACAACGCCATCCGATTCCTGGGTTCCAATGACGAGGAGATGTCCTATGATAACAACTCCTACATCACCGCTCTGGCAGATGGCTGTGCGGTGAGGATTGGGTGTGGTGGGGTAGGAGGAGTAGCACAACCCTTATATGCCCCTCAGTCATTCCGTTATCCTGCCAGATAAATGCACTGCATGTTACACATATGACCACTGCGTTTTCCTAATGAATGTTTTATAACTATGGAAAATATTAATGGGGTGAGAGGGGAGAGAGAGCAGGGGAGCCATGACTGTGAAAAAAGGTTGCGATCACTCATCTGCCCGTCAGCCATGACAAACCTCTATATTAGGGGAGGGAGTTTTGAAAATCCAACTGCACTAGATTTAACCCCTTAGCGCACATGCCAAATCTGGCCACTCCTTGCCCATTTAGGGGGTACCCTATTTAAAGCTTTATAACTCCAGAGGTGAACACCATAGAGACTTGAAAAATGGCTTTAATGAAGCAAGACATTTGTACCATTTACAATACTAACTTAGATTAGTTTATATTCATAATTTTGGGAGAAATAAAGTGTCACAAATGCAATTGTCTAAGCAAAAAATCTAATTTGCTCTTTTTTAGATTGCAATGAAATACAGAGAGATTGCATATATAGCAGCAGGTTAAACTATACATGTCCTGGATCAAAAACTTCTTGACCACAAGTTCATAAAATCTAAGCGTGGATATGTACAACTACTATAGATCTATGAAGCAAAAACTAAGCAATGTACCCAGTGTCTCCAAATCTATCCAAAATGTCTAAATTATGCATTTCTGTAAATCACAGCATATTCACGTATTTCATTACAAATCAACTGTTTTGACTCACTGTTAATCATTCACTGTTGCATCATTTTCAAGTGGGAATTACAAGCTTTCCGTCAGTACAGTGGCCTAAAATATCTAGGGGTCCAGAGAAATATTCAAAATCTCACCAAATATGAATAAAATGCTTTTTGTCCATTATAAAGCATATAAATGAGATGAAACATTCACCAATATCTTCCTAAGTTTTTTCTTAAATTTGTTCTTAAGAAAGATCCTAAGAAAATTCTACGTCAGATTCACAACGTTCTTAAACTGCAGAATTGTTCGCACGTGTTCTTAAAATGATGAATCCCATTGTCCTCGTAAATGTAAAGCATTGTTCCTAATTAGCATAGGTAAACGCCCCGCCAATCCCCATAAAAGGGCATGAGACTGCAGGGCCGTGTGCACACAGAAATCGAAAAGAAAAGTTGAGAGCGAACAAAGTCAATAATGCCCAAACGAAAATCGAAAGACGGTGGAGCACCGGACTCCAAACATAACAAAAACTTAAGTAGTTCTGAAGAGGAGATATTGCTGAGGGAAGTGAACAGCAAATGATCTTTCATATTTAGTAGCGTCAGTAGTGGATATAAAATAACACAAAAAAGATGCATGGGATGCTATTACTCGTTCAGTGAACGCTGTATCTGGAGAAGGGCGCACAACTGATGAAGTAAAATAAATGGTTTGATGTCAAATCTGAGACAAAATAAATAAATAAATAAATAAATAAATAAATGCTGGTGGGCGTGGGCGCAAGGAATTGTGTGTTATGCATTCAAACGGCAAAGCGCTTCTCGTCATATTAATACTGCTAATTAAATCAACCAGCGGTAAACTGCATCGGAGTAAACCCGTCGCTGCACAAAACACTGCACAAAAAATGTATTGCCAGTCATTTTGGTGTCATCTCCCCAGTGACGACTCTGAATAAGTGTTCTCTTCTTCAACATGTCCAAGTGTTTAAAAAGTGTTACCTAAGTGCTGAGTTTGTATTCAAAATTGAAACATTTGCTTTTGTAGTATAGACCAAACATTGCATAATTGAAACCCCCAAAAATAAAAGGTCACTACGATGGTTTGATTTTTATCATTTATTTACAGAACTCCCGCTGAGGCAACCACCCTCTGAGGTGGAACCTGGCACCTTACTGCTTTGTAAAATAATGAAAATAATTATTTTAAAAAATATTATAAATGATAGAAATATTATTAATTTATTAGTAATTTAAATCCTATAATATTATACAACTGTAGAATTGAAGAAAGCGCAATAACCAATTATTTTACACAAACATGTCAGCACTCAAATGTGCTCTTGCATGTACGTAGATTCTGTGTGTTCCAATGTTCCAACTGTCACGTCATCACTGTTGCATGCATCACAAAAACTACTAAACTACCAATGAATGCTTACATTACAGTGTGAAATATCCTCATTAAAATGCCACTAACCTATTTAAAGACATTCAGTTTAAAAAATAACGTATATAACCGAAATATTTTGAGTAGTAATACTTACATAGCAATGCTGAAATCTTATCTGTGTTCAGTACATAGAGACAGAGACAGTAAATCAATGATTTTATGTCTTACTCCAGAAAACGATGTCAGCTAGGTCTATCAGCAAACAAATGGCTTAGCTTTGCTCAGAAGTCCTCAATAATATTTTCCAAGAAATTACGAAAAATCATTCAGAACATTTCGTCAGGTGCAGTGTCTTTTACTGCTACCACAGAGTGAATGCGATGATGAGAAAACTTTTGGTTACGCTGAGATATAAAACGCTATTCCAAAAGCATAATTAGACATGTTATACATCATTAGAAAGCTTATACTCTCACCTACTGAATAAATGAATGAAATGAAGACAGACTGTACTAAAAAGGGCAACAATGCCTTTAACAACACGTGTGGTATTACGCACAGCTATTTTGGAAGGTACCCAGGCGTCACGAATGCGCGTATATTCCACAAACGGATTATGACCACTCAGTCTCAAAAGGGACACCTCTACGCATATAACTAACAGTAAGGTTGTATATTTATTCAATATTTAGTCCCAGACATTGGCTGTAGAATGGCATGGTATCATTTAAAAAAACTTTTTCTCATTTATTTTGTTATTCAGTGAGCAGCGTTTTCACTGCTGTATTGGCATATCTTAGGGCTATTGTCGGGTTTATCTTGTTGCTATGACATAATATGATTTTTTAGTGGTGAACTAATATTTTTATGAATGCCAAGATAGACAATATTGTCCATTATGTCATGGGCGGGGGTGTAGTTGTAGATGAGACTGCAGGGAGGGGGTGCATGTTAAATGAACGACCAAAGTGACAATGGTGGCGCTGCGAAACTGCATATTCGGAATAGTTGTCGTGTATCATCTACTAATGAAACTAAAACGCGTTTCTGTTTTTAACTAATACTTTGGTTGCAGTAGCACTGAATGTCTGAGTTCAGTAATCTCGGCACGCCGGCGTGCCGACCACTAGGGGCTTTGCGCTAAGAGGTTATTCAGATTTTGTTAATGGCAGATTCAGCTAAATATCCAATGGATAGAATTATTGATTGCAGGACTGGAGTATTTGTGATGATGAAATCGGCAGGTAAGTGAAGAAGAAACAACGTGTGAAGTTGTATCTGAATTCTGTGTGTTTACATGAGGTTAGACGTTACAGAAGTTAATGTTCTTTAGGGCTGAGAGACTGTGGTCATTGTGGTTATTTCTGTAGGAAACCCTGAAAAGTGCCAACCTCTTGGTGCTCTGTAGGTATGGGGCATGCCCCGCCAAACGTAACTTAACAGATGGTGTACTTGCCGACTCAATCTAAGGAGTAGGGATGTGAAGGGCGCATAATTCTGACTAGTTGCTGCCTGAAATCAAATGATTGTTTTTTACTATACCACTAATAAAAATGCCACTATTTGAATCAGTGGAGACCATGAGATTAAAACATTTAAAAAGTCAAAAATGAGTATCACACGCCAGCATGACACCCCTGGGTGGGAGATGCGGCAGTGCCGGGGAACAACGTTGGTTGCTGCATGAAGAGAGAGAGAACGCACCCACACGAACATGAAATCAAATAAACCACCATCTTTACCATTTTCCATCATGGGTTCCGAGCAAAAACAATAAACTAAAACAACTAGCCAAAATAACAAATACAAAAGAAAGTAAATCAGTGCGACCACTTTCCCGAGCGCCACCCATAGCTGGCCCACTTTACAGCCGGCACCAGCTCCTCCAACATCCCAGCTGAGAATCACTTTCTCTTTATTTTATCCTGAGCTCTACAGTATGTGTATGTTAGGACCTTAAAACTGCTAGGTGTGCAGTGGTAAGAGTCAAAGAGGAATTCCAGGTTAAAGCGAATGCAATTTATTGTCCAGTATGTTAATAATGGCAATATACAGTGGTGCAAAAGTGTGTGTGGAGTTGAATGACTACATTATAATCTTCCCGAACCATTCCACGTTTTTCCTTATATACCCAAAAGATAAAAGCAAAACACCTAGTCATCAAATAAAAATGCAATCATGATAAAACAGAACATCAATGATCCTGCTTGCACAATCTCTGTAAGAATATCACACCGACTTAACCTTTGTATCTGGCTGGGCATAGGTATTAAGCTCTTTAGTCAGCGCCGCACCCCCAAAGTCTCTAAGTTGTTCCCCATGACATCTGCTTTCCAGAAATACAAAACGTGATTACATTGTATCATGGAGAACCTAAGGTTCACATAATGCTGATCAAGGAGGATGTTTTGCAACTCCCTGTCAGCACAGTAAAGATTCTGTTTTCCTTTGGGAGTCTGATAAGAGGCAGACTTCCGTGAACTGCCCTACACATACTAAGGAGATTCACACTTGTCACACGCTTCATACTTGTCCTTTTGTTTTTCAGGCAAAGAAGGGATATTCAAAAACTGTGTTGGAGATCAACACTCCCAGGGTGGAGCAGTTGCCATTTGTGGACATCATGTTCAATGATTTTGGTGAAACCTCACAGAAATTTGGCTTCGAGGTGGGCCCTGTCTGCTTCAGTGGATGAGACTGATAATAAAAATGTAATGAACAGAACACTGCAAATCAATGAATTACCAGAAAAACTTGTCATGCCAACACCAGGAAAAGGAAAACAATTCAATAAAAATTGTAAACTCCATGCACCCTCTCTCTGTCACATGCAAGTTTTGAAACTAGAGGAGTCGGTTACTGCAACTCAACACCACATGCCCTGTACCCCTCCACAACCCCACATCCACACTCTTAGGTGTGGTTCAGTTACTTTGCCTGAATGCTCTAATGTGTGCTTTTGTACCTTTGGGAATTTCACACGCTGAGAGGGTGCGACCTGCAGTGTCTCCTCCTATAGTGGGAAGTGGGAGATGTGCTTCCTCCCCAGTTTTGTTTATGTTATATACCCATTCTCAGAAACAGGGTTAATATATTATATATGTTTGGAGGTTTTCTTGTAATTTATAATGATGAAGATTTCAAAACATGCATGTGACTTTTTTAAATCATATGGCTGGAGAGTCCGTTGGGATGAAACAGAGAACAAAAACAGGAATGAAGTGTGAGACGCCGTGCTGCAGGAGCAAAGCACAGCTGTTTGTCATTTCAAAGTCAAATTATAATAATCCATATGGAAAATTTACACAACAATGTCATCTCATTGGAATAAAGCAAATGTTTACAACAATGGTTTGTCTTTCTTTATGGCTGCACCATTTTTTATTTTTGTAAAATTGCTGTTGTACACTTTCTTATTTCAGATTGAGCTGAGTATTTTCTTTTCATGTAAAAAAAATTACAGACTCATTTTTCACTTTACCGTTTCACTATATCTATGATATTTGCATAATATAGGGATAATATATATGTGTGGTGTCACATTGATACAGGCTGTGTACCTGCACATGTACCTTGCTATCCTCCAGCCATGGCCAGATTTGGACATTGCTAATTCCGGCCTTCTTCAACAGTGTATATGTTTTGTTGTGGCCTAGTCTTTTTGTTATGCATAACATTAAATTTGTAGAGATGCTTCTGTATATTTGTACAGCCTACCTGGTAGCAGGTACTAAAGTTACAGAAATAACTGTGATAATAGGCTTGTGGTAATCACAGGTTATAACAATTTGTTAAATGTGCGAAACACATCACTTATCCCGTTCACTTCTACAGGAGTTGAGTAGAACCCTGTGCATGGCCAGTGCTTTCTCAAGGGGGATTGTGGGTTGGCAGCATATGCACAACGCTTGTGTCCATCTGGACACAAGGCTGCTTCTGCATGGCTTTTTCTCAATTAAAACCTTGAAGTTTCTGGCTCTTTAGTGCTTTGTTGAAGACTGAGGCTAAAGCTGAAATTCTGTCTTCAGGGGATAAATGGGAAAACTTGAAGAGAGAGAGGGAGCAGGGAGGGCAGGCAGGCTGCAAACAGGGATATGTCAGGATATTACAGACCTTAAACAGCCTTTGGTGCTTGTGTTTTATTGTTCTTAACTCAAAGTACATCACAGAAATGTATTTGTTTGTGTGTATGCATGTTGATTTGTCAGTTTTACCTGATTTTACACTAAGTACATGCAGGGCAGACGGTACCTGTTTGGGTGGCTGACTTATTTGCATCTTCCAGGGTTGACTGAAGCAAATATCTCTACACACTACCTTCAACACATACAATAGAGCTTGTTTACAGTCTTCAATTTTTTAAAATTTGTTTTTTTAATATGAGACTTGAACAATTTCTGGTAGACATGTTCCGAAAAATATTCTGACATCCAGATTTAACACCTCGTTGTCAAAGGGACCTTAATTTACATTGTTCTGCAACCAACAGTAATATGTGTTGTAGCTTTTATCCTGCTTTGTTTGTTTTTAAGGTCTTATTGACCCTGTAAGGATATAAATTCTATTGTTTTTATGTCAATAAATTTAAATATCCTGTACTTTTCTGTGCATGTTCTTTGATTTTAATGCTGATGCTTCATAACCTGTCCGTAAAATTATTTTTTCTGAAAATGTCATTTTTTATAAAAGGTTCAACATTTTGTGAAACTGTATTTATGTGAATATTTAGTGGCATAAATTCATACTAATGGGACTGTAGTTATATAAAATTATGTGGCTGATAAGGAGGCAGTGGCTGTGCTTTTGTTACAGTTTGTGTCTGCAGTCTGCATCTAGAGTCTGTATCAGTATAGCTTGTATAGCTTGCAATGCATTTATGGTCTGTGAGTAGTTTGCAAATGCATTTATAGTTTGCATCTGCATTAGGCATCTTTGAGTACAGTTTACATGTATATCTACATATATGGTCTGAATCTGTGAGCAGTTTCACAAATGCATTTACTGTCCACATCTGTATTCTCTATCTGTGAGTACAGTGTGCAAATGCATTTACAGTCGGAATCTGCATTAGGCATCTATGAATACAGCATACACGTATATCTATATCTATGGTCTGAATGTGTGAGTACAGTTTGCAAATGCATATACAGTTTGCATGTGAGTACAGTTTACAGATGAATTTAGGGGTTTATTATTTACAAGGTAAGCTAAGGTACATAAGCAATAAGTCTATACAGTTGAGGCTAAAAGTTTACATACACTAAAAATTTTTACAAAAATGTTCACTCATGAAACCTAATTAAGTAAAGTTCAACTGTTCAAATAACTGAAGCTAAAACCATGCACTACTACGATCACACATTTCATGTTACTATACAATTAGGTATCTACTTTATGTCGATAAGTGGTAATTTCAAAATAATAGCTAAGAGACAAATTTATTTCAGCTTTTATGTACTATATCAGATTTTCAGTGGGTCAAAAGTTTACATACACAGTATGTTTTCAGTTCAGTCTACAAATTTTCTATGGGATTCAGGTCAGGGATTTGTGATGGCCACTCCAATACTTTCACTTTGTTGTCTTTAAGCTATTTTGTTAGAACTTTGGAGGTATGCTTAGGATCATTGTCCTGCTGGAAGGCTCAGTTATGACCTAGTTTTAACTTTCTGATCTTGAGGTTGTTCCAAGCAAGGATTAATTAAAAATATGTTTATTTTCTGAATCCAGCGGTTCCAACAGTCAATGCCCTTGTTAGAATGTCCAGCACTTTGAATACTGAACATGAGATATTGAGTGCTAGAACCCCTCACTACATGTGAAATATATTTTGTGATTTAATTTAATAATTCTTATTTAAAATGGGAATTATCAATTAAATCGCCGAATTCATTTATAGGTCAGTCTACAGTGGTGGAATCAACCAACAAGTCAAAACAAGCTCTATACAAGGTTTTCAGATTAAATAATTGAATTCAATAAGAAGCAGTCAATTATATTAATGAATTGAAAACTTACATTATTTATTGAATGCAGGCACTCTACTTCTAAATTACCCAACAGAAGACATAATACAAAACATTAAACGACTAATCTAGAAATACCAGAAAAGAGAGAGAGAGGGAGAGACAGGGAGAGAGACGGATAAGCCAGACCTTGCCAAAGTATCACCCACTTCCAGTATAAGCGCCACAGGATGAAAGGAAACCAGCCACAAGCACACAACCAAGGAACCACCACCAAAATAAAAAGAGGAAAACTCTTCTTCTTCCAGGCTCTGAATCCGAACGCAACACAAACAACTTTTTCCTGTGGCCATCTTAAATACCTTACCCAGCATGGCTTAAGGATGTTTGCCCTGATTGGGTGATACCAGGTTAAGGATTAGAAGAGAAAGGAAGGGGGGTCAGACTAATTTATGGCAAGGCCTACCTAAAGATTGCATTCAAATTAAAAGTAATGGGAAATGTTAGGCATGCAGGGTCTCCACAATCTTTTTTTTCTGAGGTCTTGGCTGAGTTGCTTGGATTTTCCCATGTTATCAAGGGCAAAAAGGCAGTGGCTCTAAAGGTAGGCCCACATGTGCCAATCAACTCCCAATTAACTCCTAAATGTGGCAATTAGCCAATCAGAAGCTTTAAAAAAAAGTAATTACATCAATTTCTGGAATTTTCCAGACTGTTTAAAGAGACAGTCAACTTGGTGTATGTAAACTTTTGACCCACTGGAATTCTGATATAGTGAAATAGAGCTGAAATAAATCTGTCTCTAATCGATTGTTTTAAAATGTGACTGGTGCAGGTCCGCAAGTCGCAAATCTTGAAATCGCGCTAGGAGGCAAAAAAGGTTTTTTTATTTTTTTTTAACTCCTTTTTTTCATATTACGAAAGTTAAAGTGTTGAAGAAGTCACTCAATAGAATAAACAACATTTTTAGGGTCACTAAATACTCATAATTTGTCAGCAAAATCGGCTTGTTTTAGTGATTCTTACAGCCGGATTTTGGAGGCGTGATGGGGGTGCAGTTTAATTAGCATGTGTGATTTCGTTGGCTATTGTCACTTAGTTTCGATCAAGCCACCGCCCATAAATAAAGCCGTGTGGTAATAGCCTATGTTTGTTTACTGTGTGAGGTTGCTACAATGGCGGACGCTCAATCAGTAGGTGAGAGTATAAGCTTTCTAACAATGTATAACATGTCTAATTATGTTTTTGGAATAGCGTTTTATAGGTTAGCGTAACCGAACATTTTCTTACCATGGCATTCGCTGTATATACGGTAGCATTAAAAGACATTGCACCTAACGAAACGTTGTCAACGATTTTTCGTAATTCCTTGGAAAATACCATTATTATTGAGGACTTCTGGGCATAGATAAGATTTCATCATTGCTATGTAAGTATTACTGCTCAAAATATTCGGTTATATACGTTATTTTAGAAATTGAGTGTCTTTAAATAGGTTAGTGGTATTATGTAATGTGGATATTTCACACTGTAATGTAAGCGTTAGTTAGTAGTGTAATAGTTTTTGTGACGCATACAACAAGGATGAGGAGAGTGTTGAAACATTGCCAAAACGTGGTGGACGGCTGAAAATTGTTTTCATATCGTCCCATTCCCATACAAGAAAACATAGGAGTGTACAGAGTATAGAAATACATACAAGAGTTAATTATTACACATTTAGGTACTGTGCAGCATTGTGTGACTATATTTTTGCATTATGTTTCAATGATATCTATGTTTCATCTTAAACCTTCATAAGGGGCTCATATACTTTACAATGGACAAAAAGCATTATATTATAGAGATTTTGGATTTGTTTTTGGACCCTTAGCTATTTTAGACCAGTGTTAATAATTTAGACATTTTGGGTAGATTTGGAGATGCTGGGTACACTGCTTAGTTTTTGCTTCATAGATCTTTAGTAGTTCCACATATCCACCCTTAGATTCTATGAACTTGTGGTCAAGAAGTTTTTGATCCAGGACATGTATACTTTAACCCGCAATCTCCCAGTATTTCATTGCGAACTAAAAAAGGAGCAAATTCATTTTAGATTTTTTGCCTTGACCATTGCATTTGTGGCACTTTATTTCTTACAAAATTATGAATATAAAGTAATCTAAGCTAGTATTGTAAATGGTACAAATGTATTGCTTCATTTAAGACATTTTTCTCTGTGGTGTTCACATCTGGAGTTATAAAGCTTTAAATAGGGTAACCCCTAAATGGGCAAGGATTGACAGGTACTCTAGTGGGGGAGTGGTTGGGGTGGAGTTAACTAGCTATTGTTCCCACCCATTATCTCCCTGTGAGAAGTGTGAAAAGTTCAAGATCTTTCAAGGGGATTTTCTCTGCTACCTGATTTTAGGAGTACCAACATTCAAATAAGCATATCTTCTTCAACTATTTTCAGATTTCAATGTATGACACATCATTTCAAAGCTCATAATCTGCACTTTCATAATCTGTAAAAAACTGAAAAATGACCTTGCCCTACTTGAGGACCAAAACACCAGCACTTGTCACAAATTACCTCTGATGTGAACAAAGTAGATGCCCTAATTGACTTTCCAAAAGAAATGTATGGTAACTTAAAACGTGCGGAGTTGTGAAAAACTGAGTTTGAAAATCTTTAGCCTGTATGTAAACTTTTGGCCTCAAATGTACCAATCACAATCTGGTCCAAACTTTTTGATAGTATTATACAGCCCATAGCACTACATGGAAGCGAGATGTGGAGCCTACTTAGTGAGCACAACTACACTAAATGGGACAGGCATCCAACAGAAACCCTACATACACAATTCTGCAGTAACATTTTGCAAGTTCAAAGAACTCCAAATAATGCATGTAGGGCAGAATTAGGCCCGTTCCCATTGATACTAAATATCCAAGAAAGAGCTCTAAAATTCTGGATGCAACTAAAATCAAGTACAGAACACTCACTGCAATTTAACACATTAAAAGCCCAAGAACTAATCCCAGAAGTAAACCACACCACAAATCAAAATAAACCAAACTATGAAGCAAACCAAAAAATCATACTTAAAACATTGTGACCATACAACCCAATCTCAAAGCAAACTTGATAGCTATCGGGCCCTAAAACACAATTACACATTGGCCGAGTATCTCTCCACCATCAGAGATGCAAAGCAGAGACTGACCCTGACTAACTACAAGCTCAGTGACTACAGCCAGGCCGAAAGGCCATTATATACAATCAAGGTTACCAAAGTGCAAAAGGCTGTGTGGTCACTGTGAGACTGGTGAGGAGGAAAGAGATGCACTTTGTCCTACACTGTAAAAAGTATACAGAACTGAGGAAAATGGTAAAAAAAAATCCCTCAATTCAAAGAAAAGACTGGCAGACACTGATTATCAATCTTACTGGGTGAGGGACCCACAGCACAACTGGCTGCACAGTATGTAGCAGCATGCAATGGCCTGAAAGACGATGAACTGTCAGGGCACACAGAAAGGACCCAGGTGCAGAGATCAACGCAGAAGCAGAGGTAAGTAAAATAAGTTTTTACTGAAGTCTTAAATAGCAAGAGCCAAAAAAGCAACAAAGCAATAGGAGGTAGGATACCAGTAAAACTATACACAGAGGACTTGCTAGAACAGTGGTCTCCAACCCTGGTCCTGGAAAGCTACAGAGTCTGCTGGTTTTCATAGTGACTCTGCACTTCATGAATCAATTAGAGCAGTTGATTATACAGTTAACTCAACTCACCTGGTGTCTTGGGTCTCAATTGGGTGCTGATTTTAAGGTGAAAACAAAAACCAGCAGACCCTGTAGCTCTCCAGGACCAGGGTTGGAGACCACTGAGCTAGAACAACCATGTAAGGCTACGTTTACACCACAGGTTTTTGATGCCGTTTTGATTTTTTGCTTTTATCCTATTTTTTTGACCGCCTGTTTACATTGACTTTTAAAAGTGATCCATATACAAAACTTGTGATCACACGGTTTACAATTGAAACAACCCGTATGCATAGACATTGGTTTGGGTACCAAAAAGAAAGTAAATAATCTTGCCACGGCCATATTGCGATCTACCATGGACGCAAAACGAGACAGAAATTATAATTCAAGATATTGCTTTTTGAAGCATCTTGGATCTGCAATGAACATCCCCTGTATTTTGGCCTATACCAATTATTTTCCCCACATACTTAAAAGGCACATAACCTTGATATTCGCCACAGGACAGATCATTCAAATGCAAAAAAATATGAGAATATTACATTTTTTATGATGTGCGGTAACCGGGAAATTCCAATCTGTGCATTTAAATGACAGTGGCATTGGCAGATATTTGATTCCTATTTAATTTATTTCCACATATGAATGGGGCCAAAAACAGATCTGAAAAGATCCTTTTTTCCTACATGTTCATAAAACATATCCGATTTGTGCAACGTGTGTGCAAAAAATCTGAATTGGGTCACTTTTACCAGGTGGCATAAACGTAGCTGAAGAGAACACATGAAGACCAAGCACTGAACAGAAGAAAACCAGGAACTTAAATACACAGTGAGATATGTGCAATCAATCACTGAAAACTGGCAGACTAGTGAAATGTGAAAAATCAATTATCTAATTACAACAAACCATCAGCAGACACAAGACACAATACACAGGGAAATCAAAGGAACAGGGTGAGAAGTAAAACAGGGCATTTAGTGGTCAGGAACTGGAGCTGTGACAGTGAACAGGCAGCTCCACCATTACATTGCTGCAAGAACAGGGGCAATAGTCCCTAATACGAAGTAGTTTAAAAAAATATCAATTAATTTTTAAATGTATTTATTATTTTTTATGGTTATTGCTGTTTCTTCCCAGTAACACATTTTTTTACAAACACCCCCCCCCCCCCCCCCCGCCACCATTATGTTCCAATGTTCAATTATTGACATTTCAAAATTATTATTACACATTATTATTGTGTTTGTGTACTATTGTTTTATGCAAACAATCGATTTGGCAATACTATTCTGATGTGTGGTCATGCCAATAAAGCTTGAGAGAGAGAAAGAGAAATAGAGAGAGAGAGAGGAGTAGGTGGGAAGGGGCACACCAGAGTAGGGCTGCTCGATTAATGCAAAAATCATAATCACGATTATTTAACACGATTACTCACTGACTTTGGAAACATCATGCATTTATTGAACTTTTCAAAAAAAACTTGTCTTTTTAACAGTGGATTTACTTGAACTTTAAATATAATTCAACTGAGAAACAAATAATAAAAAAATGTAAAAACAAAAAAAGGTTATAAATAAAATAAATAATATATAATATATAAATAAATATACATTTAAATAAATAATATAAAAATAATAAATATAATAATAAATTAGACCAAAATAAATTAGATTAAATATGTTGTAGTGCACTGCCCCAACCTACTGAAAACTCCTAAACATATATTCAACATTTTGGTAAACTATATTCGACATATTCCAGTCAGTAACTCAGTCCAAGGAAATTAAAGGCTGGCCCACCGTCATGGTCCAGAAGTAACAGAAAATAAACTTAAGACAAAAAAAAAAATGATTTAGGCCAACATGGCAAATGCTGGTAGGGCTGCTCGATTTTGGTAATGTGATCTCTTAAAGGTTTTTAGCCAGAAACACCAGCCTGTTTACATGGTCTGGTTTCAGAGATAAGCGCAGGCAGGTGACAATATTTCCACCTGTGCTGAAGAGGGATGCGCAGATACTTCCTTGCCAGGTTGGAGAGCCATGGGTAGAGCTTCTGGGATTCCCTCCACCACTCCAATGGGTCCTCCTCAGCGTCCAGTGTCCCTGCCTGGACGTAGAACTGTAGCTCAAGAGCTATGGCCTGGTCCTGTTGCAGAGTGGGTCCTAATCGTATGTGGCACCCATCAATGGCTCCCACAGCCTTCCTGAACGCTGAATGTCCTGCCAGCTGACAGAACCCCTCTCCAGTGGCTTCCAGATCTCCTGTTTCAGGGAGATGTATGACTCTGGGCAGGATGGAAATCAGGTCATCTGCGATGGCATGGACCATCCTGTGTACTGTGCTGCGTGGGACAGCAAACACCTCTGACACCACACGGTAGGATGTCCCACAGGCCAGCCAGTACACAAAGGTGAGGACATCCAGTGTGTAGCGCCAGCCATGGTCCCTCATGTTGGGGAGAATTCTGATGAGACTCTGGATTGCCTGTCTGGACAAAGGAAAGTCTGGCCGGAGATCCTGGTCCTCATCAAAAAATTTTGCGAGGATCGGGACACTGACATTAATCCTGCCATACCTTGCAAGGCTTTCTCCCTAGAGAGAAATTGACAAAGTAAATAAATACTTTACGTTACTTCAGGGGGTCTGTCGTCTTTTTGTTTAGTACTGTCAGTGGTGCAGATTGGAAATTTCAATTATGTAATTCTTGAAACAGTACATGATGAAGAGTTTGTATATAAGTAAAGTGATAGAGTGAATGAGTAACGCAATATGTGAGGTAAAATGTTAGTTTTTTGTAAGTTTAAGTATATGTAATGTGAACCAGTGTAGCTAGCTAGCTGGCTATATTGACTACCTACATCGGTGCTGGCAAGCGCAATCCTTCTCAGTACTGCTCGTCTCCTTGCTGCCGCTCTCCGGATAGCCTGCCTTTGTCGGTTCTCGTTTTCGACGATCAGTCTCCTCACCACAGCCAATCTTTTCCCCGTTTCATGTGAAATATACCACCTCATGAAAAGTAGCATGACCATCACAAACATAACGGGCTCCATTTCTGTCGCCTAACTTACTGCATACTGTTGTTCATGCGCTGGTAAACAGCGCGAAAATAATGAAAACAAAACACATGATTGTTTACAGTGCAATTGCAACTTTATTATGGGGTAGACTGTTCACTGAAAAACGTCACCATCCGGTTCTGTTCTGACATACGAACGCTAGCAAAAATGAAGAATTCAATTTAACCGATTAGCTATGCCGATTAAATGTTGCTGATAACTGGTTATATCAGAGTATTTCAGTAACACAGCCTACTTATACAGTACAAATTCAGCTAGCGAACTAACAAATTAACATTATTCCCCTCAGGTTTACCATCTAAATTTCTCTGATAGTTACAGCTAAGATTAAGTGTCCCATCTTGTGTATTTCAGGTTAATTGAAAAAGGCTCGTCCCTACTAGCATTTCTAGCGATCCGTTACATATTCACAGTTGTAACCCAAGTTGCAGGAAGCACAATAGCCATTAAGAGTACAGTTGGAAACTGTAAAGCGGAATTTGCAGCAATGTAGGCTACTTAATAATGGTCGCGATTAAGGAATTCCAAGCGTGTTCCTAGTCTAAAAGTTGATATCGTAAAAGAGGTTGTATCAATATAACTAAAATGTATATGTATTAAGTTGGTTTTTTTTTCCATTTAGACAGTTATGTGTAATTTTTTACAGGACTTGCATTTAAATAGGTAACGGTGTCAAGTCCGCTTGAATAAATACGAAATAAATACGGTATGAAATAAATGCTCTCACGTTATTCCCCTCAGGTTTACTATTGGAATTTCACCGATAGTTTCGGCAAAGAGTAAAGGTTATGGCCAGATGTTGTCACGAATTGCATCCCACACATTTAACTGTTTCTCCGTGCTACCGCACTTCCATGGTTCGGAGTGCGTAGTCCCAAGCTTTGCCTGGAGTGCATATTCCGGAGCACGGTAGTGTGGAGCATGGAAGTATGCGGTTTGGAACACAGCCATTGGCTGCTGCGACATTGTAAAAATAAAAATGAGCCTACCTTATATGAATGCCACTCATGCCCCACCCCTACATTAGCTAACGTTAGCTAGCTAGCCTGAAATATGAAATGCCAAGTCCTGCTCTTTGTTTTTAATGAAGTTAACCATTTTAACAATGACAACTGTAACTTAATTATTATATGAACATTATTTTGTCAAATAATGGTCACATTAGGCCACTTTTTTCAGTCCGCGGAATATTGCAGAAAATTCCATTTTCATATCGCAGATTTTAGGATTTTTTTTCGCGGAATCCTGAGGGGACTATATAACACTTTGACAACACATTAATTCACTTCATTTTATTTACTTACTTATTATTATTATTGTTGTTGTACTGTCATCACTAAGCATGCCACTTGAGCTCAGTTATACAGCCAGCTAAACTCTTAACTACACAAAGACATCCAGAGACCGGTTGGATTCTTCCAGTGGTGGACAAAGTACACAACTCCATTACTTGAGTCAAAGTATAGATACCCCTGGTCAAATATTACTCCACTACAAGTGAAAGTTGTTCAGTCAAATTTTTACTTGAGTTAAAGTACTGTAGTACTTGCTTTTAAAAATACTTAAGTAGCCTATTCAAAAGTACATTTTATTTTTAATGCCAACTCACTGTTGTATCATTTCTATGATGCATTTACAGAAACTCATTTACAGATGCATTTTTACTGTTATTAGATAGCAACACATGATAGATAGCATTGCCTGAAATGTGAAACAGTTGGATGACCCTTCGCTCAAATTCCATAAAATTGACCATCTGACCAATCCTACCATAAAAACTGCAACCACTACAAGCTCAAACAACTTCATAATTAGCAAACGGACTACCGTTAGCTAACATTTACATAACTCGACATCAAGTAGCTAACATTTACATAACTCGACTCGGTTAAACTGGGATTTGGGAGGTGGGTGGGTGGACCTTGAGATCCGGTGGCAGGTGGGTGAAAAAGGTACAATGTACCTTGTGCACATTGTGCACATTTTGTTTGAGGATACATGCACTTCTTTCTCAGCGCATGCACTTCTTTCTCTTTCTCTTTCTCATGGCAAATATCTGCAATGCGTAGATTGTAACCAAAATTGAAGAGCAGGTTTTATTTTTGCTGGGTTATTCTGAAAACTAACACAGTAGATAACGGACTGGTGTATCTTGTTTGTTAAGTGCAGACTACTTGGTGATTAAAACTGATTTTTAACGGATAAATTTAATTTATGATTTAATCCCTGAAACACGGTATGAATACGCTGTATGTTAGGCTACTTGCCATTTGATTAATCCGATCGTTGGCATGCTTTTGATTATAAAGGAAAATTACTAATGAAAACAGGTTAAGATCAATGATTAGTTTAAAGGAAAGTTTTGTGCCCCTCCAATTTTCAGCTCACCAGTCGCCGCTGAATAAAACGTTATGCAGGCTATGTGGGAAATATTTAATCCTAGCTTAGCTGCTGACCAGCAACCTGCTGATTTTGCTCAAGTAATCAAAGTTGCCGTTAATAATAGCCGGCGTTCGTGGGGGCTGTTTATTCATCTCTCTTTAAAATGTTGCATAGATGAAATTACTAATGTTAATGAAATTACCTACCGCGCCCGCTTCCAAACAATCAAGACAATCAACAATATTTTTCTTTCTGTGCCTGCCTATAGGCTTATTTCACGTGGCCGCCATTTTGAAATCCAAAGAGAGGCTGTGGTGGGCGTCGCCCCAAGCGAAACCTGAAGTGAACGATCAAACAACAATGGCTTGGACCACGAACCTTGAGCTGCTACCACATTTTACGATGCACGACGTCGAAAAATGGGCTGAGGAGGGATGTCGAATACCAAGAGCAGTTTTGTTGAAAGGATACAGCAACTGGATAGAGGGGTACATTACTGATATCGAAGGTAAGTTAACGATTTTGCCATCCGTAGGCTGTGCCGGTGTGCTAGCTAATCAGCAAACGGTGTCATAAAATTTTTCCCGACCGTGAAAACTGCCTTGTTTACATTTTGGACATTTGTGGCTAGTGGGTAAATCTATCGCTGTTTTCGTCGCAGCACTGTCGACACAAATTGAGAGAGATTTACGAAAGTTTGTAATACCAGTGCATTTATTATCTTTTTCATGCTGATACGGAAATGATTTGGCTAATGTCAGATGACAGTTACCTCTGGAAGCGTTGAATTGTCCTTCTGGTCTTGGGCTGACACCATGTAAACAAAGACGGCACACTCCCCTTTTTCAGTTTGTTCAAACCGGTAAGCGATCTTAATATGCAGTCCTTGGAAAAGTGTTTGGAGCACACTCTTGTGTTGTCTGATCTGAGATGAGAGATGTGTTAAGGTGAGTGTTGACGTGTAAATTAATCTTACGAACTTTTGGAGGTTATTATCAGGGTAAGCTAACGATAAGTTAGCTAACTTAGACGCTAGCTTAGCTAGCTCGTTACATTACCTGAAAATAAGGTCCAACATCTCGCCTTATCTTGGCAATCCACTGGCGACGGGTGTCCGGGTTACTCGGAAATCGATGGAAAGACAAGCCTTGATCACATTCTCGTCTTTGATACGACGTACAGCGTGGTACACAACAATATGCCATAGTAGCATCACCGGCTCAAATCTCTGCTTGCCTGAGGGACATCCAGAGCTGGATGGATAACCACCATCTTAAGCTGAACCCAGGCAAGACGGAGATGATCTTCATCCCTGCTCCATCCTCTAACCTTCTCAACTTTTCTATTTCCCTGGGGGACACTGTGGTGTCGTCATCACCCACCGCAAAAAACCTTGGAGTGGTGATGGACAACAGACTGTCCCTCTCCCAGAACATCACGGCGGTGAGTCGAACGTGCAGGTTCTTCCTGTACAACATCCGGAGAATCCGCCCCTTCCTCACCACCTACGCAACCCAGCTCCTGGTTCAAGCGATGGTCCTGTCCCGCTTGGACTACTGCAACTCGCTACTGGCTGGTCTGCCAGCATCCGCCATCAGACCCCTGCAGCTCATCCAGAATGCTGCAGCGCGTCTGGTCTACAACCTCCCCAGACATTCCCATGTCACCCCCCTGCTCACTGACCTCCACTGGCTGCCTGTTATGGCTCGCATCAAATTTAAGTCCTTGGTGCTTGCATACCAGGCAGCTAAGGGGTCAGCACCAGGGTACATTCAGAGGATCATCAGACCCTACACACCAGCCAGACCTCTCCGTTCTGCCACCTCTGGACGCTTGGCACCTCCCCCTCTTCGCGTCTGCACTTCCCGCTCCCGTCTGCTGTCTGTCCTGGCCCCTCGCTGGAGGAATGACCTCCCCGTGACGGTCAGAACAGCAGAGAATCTCACCGCTTTCAAACGCAGACTGAAGACTCATCTCTTCAGGCTGCACCTCTCCCCACCCCTCCCTAGCCTATAGTTCAGCTCACTGTACCTAGCTAGGATAATTTGATTATGTTAGTGTATCTGGCAGGATTGTTTTTGTATGATTAGGTGTGTTTCCAGTGCTAGTTTGTACTTGGTAGGATTCTTGCTTGCTGAACAAGCTTACTCTACAGGGTTGGAGTCCTGATCGATGTGGTCACTTCTGGCACTACGATCCTTACTTCACTCTAGTGTTTCTTTTGCGCCTCTACATCATGAAACCTATGCACTTGTTGTACGTCGCTCTGGATAAGAGCGTCTGCTAAATGCCTATAATGTAATGTAATGTAATGTAATGAGTAACCCGTATTACGGTGTTACCCCTAAACCGTATATAATGTCAATACATTGACTGAGTCTCGCAGAGATGCACACCCAGGTCAGTGTATATGCAAACCACATATGTTAGATGCACTGAAAAGGAAAAACAAAATTATCAGCAAGCTCGTAGAATTAGAGCTCCCTAGGTTGCAACTTGTGTACCCTTCTGTCCTGCTCCATTTTCTGTTATTTCGTCGAGATGCCCTTTTAGTGTTTGTAAGGTTTATAAGGAATTTTGATAGGCTTATCTGCAGGTAGGAGTCCTCTTCGCTGTTTTGCTTAGCTAGATCAGTCACCTTATGTGAGAATTAGAAGTAGTAGAACCAGAACACTTGATAGTGGAGAATAGGAGCAGACGCATATGTCCAAGCAATCTTTGCATATTATAAAATAACAAATAACAAAATGTATTATATTCAGGAAAAAATAATACATTTGGTATTCGGCCGAAAGAGTGAGAAGGCCGAAAACTTTGACCGAATGTGTGGGGGTTTTTTATTTTTTTTATTTTATTGTAACAAAAGTATAGAAATAAATGTGACACTGTTTCATTACTCTCCTGCGGCTATTGATGATGCTTTCAAACAGTGCCAGTGTTGTAGCGAATTCAGTATCCTCGAAGCGAACTGATTCCCCTGTCCGTGTCAGGGGGGGCGCGGGAATGGACCCAAGCGCAGAGTGCGGGGAAAAACGCAAAACTCCAAAAGTGGGAAGAACAAAGACTTTACTTAATTCAACGGGGAACAAAGGGAACAGAAAGCCTCGCAGGGCGGCTATAACAAACACAAAGAAAAACTTCAAAAAACGCGGGAAAACAAGAAAATACAAAAGTCCAAAAAACACGTAGAGAACAGAACAGGGGCAGGAACACTCTGGGCAGAAACACAATCGGCGGCACGGTCAAACAAAGTAACAACAACGAGGCGACAGGCGACAGGCGACAGGCGACAGGCGACAGGCGACAGGCGACAGGCGACAGGCGACAGGCGACAGGCGACAGGCAGGCAATAGGCAAGGATCCAGCACCTGGGTCAGGGAGAAGGGAGACTTAAATAGACACGACGCAGACGAGACACAGGAGGGCACAATGAACAATCAGGCCACAGAGAGGGAAGGGAACACGAGACAATCAACAACCAATAATAGGATAATTGAAACCAATGATACAATCAAACAGGACACAAAACAGAGGTGCCGCCATCTGGCGGCCCAACCAGGAAAAACAGGGGGAAGACACAAAACCCTGACAGTCCGTGCGGGTCTCACGCTTCGACTGTCATTTCAAACAGCGCCTTTTTGTGTGCATTTAGAACGGCTAATACTCACAGCATGCAGCTAGTGGCCTACTTGTGCAGTTATTAGGTATTTTACATTTCCCTTGATTATTCAACATTCGGCACTGACTTATCTTTTGAAATTACGTTCGGTAGAAATAAAATAGCCTATATATTCCACCCGGTCCGTTAGGCTACAGGTGAACATTTGTGGTTGGAAATCATGATGGTTGAATGATGTGTGTTTTCTCCATTTATTTATTTATTTTTTTGTTATTGTATTCTTGTATTCTTGGGAAGGATGAAGATGGCGCCGCGGATGGCTGCCTCGGTGTGTTGGTGCACATTGTTTTGCCTTGTTTTGTTTGTAAATTCAGTGTTTTGCAATAGTATCCGGAACTCTTTCACCATAGAAGAGCTCATGAATATCAGGGAAACAACTCCTGTGGATTTATTTCCCAACTTTCTCATCCCATCTGCGGAATTACTGGTCATTTTGGTCAAAGGTACGTGTCACACTCTGAACTGAAGACAGTATACAGAGTAATATTCAGTTTGTTAATGGAGAGGGCATATCCACCTCCCAGCAGTAAGGGGGCGCTACTAACTGCAGGGCTCTACACTGTGATAGTTAAATCAGAGATTATCTTCTGTTAATGCTATCTGGAAATGGTGTGGTAATCCTGTGCAGCAAACTCATATATGTCCATTCTCCTTCTGTTTTCAGAATTAATAAAATAATTAAATGTGTTACAGTGGCGGGTTTATTCCACATCAGACCTGTAACATACGCTCACCCTTGTTCACGCAGTGAAACGCCGGAGGAGAGGGAAACGTGCTGGTGCGCTCGTGCGTCTCCACAGACGCGGTCTACGCACTCCGTTACCGGGAATATTTCTCTCTAACGTGCGATCACTGTGCAATAAACTGGACGAACTTCAGCTACTGGTGGAGAAGAACAGAGACTTTTCTTCATCTTCCGTTTTGTGCTTCACGGAAAGTTGGCTGTGTGGATCGATACCGGACTCTGCGCTGCAGCTGGCAGGCTTTCAGCTATTCAGAGCGGATCGCGACACAGAGCTCTCCGGCAAAATGAAAGGTGGAGGTATTTGTTTTTATACTAACAGTGGCTGGTGTAAAGATGTTACAGTGATTATGCAGCACTGTTCTCCTGTTCTGGAAACTTTTTTCATTAACTGTAAACCCTTCTACCCCCCCGCGAGTTCGCTTCATTCATTCTGGTCGGTGTTTACATTCCACCCCAAGCCCTCATGCAGGAGGCACAGCGCATGCTCGCCGAGCAGATACTGTGTGTGGAGCGGACAAACCCGGACTCTTTCGTTATTGTCCTCGGCAACTTTAACAAAGGGAATCTCAGCCACAAACTGCCTAAATACCGCCAGCTGATTAAATACCCAACCAGAGAGGAGAACACATTAGATCACTGTTACACTACAATCAACCGTGCCTATCACGCCGCCCCCCGCGCTGCACTGGGACACTCTGACCACGTCATAGTCCACCTGATTCCTGCATACAGGCAGAAATTAAAGCTCTGCAAACCTGTTGTGAGGACATCTAAGAAGCGGACCAGTGAAACTATGGAGGATCTTCGCGCGTGCTTGGACTGTACTGACTGGGATGTTTTCAGGACTGCTACCAACAGTCTGGATGAGTACACAGAGGCTGTGACGTCATACATCAGCTTCTGTGAGGACAGCTGTGCACCATCACGCACCAGGGTTAATTACAACGACAAACCCTGGTTTACAGCTAAACTCAGACAGCTAAGGTTGGCAAAGGAGGAAGCATTTAGGAGTGGGGACAAGGACCGGTTTAAAGAGTCTAAATACAGGTTTAGCAAGGCGGTGAGAGATGCTAAACGACTGTACTCTGAGAAACTTCAACAGCAGTTCTCAGAAAACAACTCAGCCTCTGTCTGGAAGGGCTCAGACAGGTCACCAACTACAAACCGTAAGCCCCCCACGCCACTAATGACTTGTGCCTGGCCAACGACCTGAATGAATTCTACTGTCGATTTGAAAGACAATGGGACAGTCCTGACACCATCCCCCGTGACCCCATTCACCAGCTCCAGACCAACAGCTCCTCCTCCCCCATCTCAGCAGGGGCCCGGGCCTCTCCACAATTGCCCACCTCAGAGGCCCCCTCCCCCTCCCGTATCTCAATGACGACTCTCTCCCTCCTGGAGAGGGACGTTAATAGACTATTCAAGAGACAGAACCCCCGCAAAGCAGCTGGACCAGACTCTGTCTCCCCCTCCACAATGAAGCACTGTGCCGATCAGCTGTCTCCGGTGTTCACAGACATTTTTAACACCTCACTGGAGACATGCCACATACCAGCCTGCTTGAAGACTTCTACCATTATCCCCGTCCCCAAAAAAACAAGGACCACAGGACTCAATGACTACAGACCCGTCGCCCTGACCTCTGTGGTAATTAAGTCTTTTGAGCGCCTTGTACTGTCCCACCTTAAAACCATCACGGACCCACTCCTGGACCCCCTGCAGTTCGCCTACAGAGCCAACAGGTCTGTGGACGATGCCGTAAACATGGCCCTCCACTTCATCCTCCAGCACCTGGACACTGCAGGAACCTACGCCAGGATCCTGTTTGTGGACTTCAGCTCCGCCTTGAATACCATCATCCCGGCTCTACTACAGGACAAGCTCTCCCAGCTGCACGTGCCTGACTGCACCTGCAGGTGGATCACCGACTTCCTGTCTGACAGGAAGCAGCACGTGAAGCTGGGGAAACACGTCTCCGACTCCCGGACCATCAGCACCGGTTCCCCTCAAGGCTGCGTCCTTTCCCCTCTACTCTTCTCCCTGTATACAAACAGCTGCACCTCCAGTCATCAGTCAGTCAAGCTCCTGAAGTTTGCAGACGACACCACTCTCATTGGGCTCATCTCTGGTGGGGATGAGTCCGCCCACAGGAGAGAGATTGAACACCTGGTGTCCTGGTGCAGCCAAAACAACCTGGAGCTCAACGCTCTAAAGACAGTGGAGATGGTTGTGGACTTCAGAAGGAACCCAGCCCCATCCGCCCCCATCACCCTGTGTGACTCCCCAGTCGACACTGTGGAGTCCTTCCACTTCCTGGGCACCATCATCACCCAGGACCTCAAGTGGGAGCTGAACATCAGCTCCCTCACCAAGAAGGCAGAACAGAGGATGTACTTCCTGCGGCAGCTGAAGAAGTTCAACCTGCCAAAGCCAATGATGGTGCACTTCTACACCGCCATCATTGAGTATTATTATTATTATTATTAATAATTACATTTCCAGATGCTCAAAGTGCTTTACAGTGAAGGGGAACTCACCTCACCCACCACCAATGTGTAGCACCCACCTGGGTGATGCACGACAGCCATTTTGCGCCAGAACGCTCACCACACATTAGCGAAGGTGGAGAGGGAGAGAACATTTATTTAGCCAATTAAATCTGGGGATGTTTTTTTTAGTGGCAAGTTTTTGCGAAAGCCAGATCTGGGATTTGGCCAGGACACCGGGGAACCCCCTACTCTTAGCGATAAGTGTCATGGGATCTTTAATGACCACAGAGAGTCAGGACCTCGGTTTAACGTCTCATCCAAAAGACGGCATCTCCTGCAGCACAGTGTCCCCGTCACTGCACTGGGGCATTGGGGTTTATTTGTACCAGAGGGAAGATTGCCCCCTGCTGGCCCACCAACACCACTTCCAGCAGCAACTCAGTATTCCCTGATGGTCTCCCATCCAAGTACTAACCAAGCCCACACCTGCTTAGCTTCAGCCATTTGGCAGGAGCAGAGTGCATGGAGGTATGGCTGCTGGAGGTGAATCCATCCTCACCTCCTCCATCACCATCTGTTACGCTGCTGCCAATGCCAAGGACAAGAGCAGACTGCAGCGTATCATTCGTGCTGCTGAGAGGGTGATTGGCTGCAACCTGCCATCCCTCCAGGACCTGCACACCTCCAGGGCCCTGAGGTGGGCAGAAAAGATTGTGGCCGACCCCTCCCACCCTGGACACAAACTCTTTCAAACACTCCCCTCCGGCAGGGGGCTGCGGTCTATCAGGACCAAAACCTCACGACACAAGAACAGTTTTTTCCCGACTGCAGCTGGCCTCATCAACAAGGCCCGGGACCCCCACTGACACTGTCTGTTATCCTGACCCCCACGGACACCAAACAGACAGCACCTGTACTTACTCTAACACTTTGTCCCCTTGCACTATTGTTTATTGTTTACTGTTTACTGTTTGCACTATGTTTATTTTATTATATTTCATTTTATTTATTTATTTTATGTTCTCTGTTATGCATCACCAGACCAAAACAAATTCCTTGTATGTGAAAACCTACTTGGCAATAAAGCCTGATTTTGATTCTGATTCTGATTCTGATTCTGATTCTTGTATTGTATAAAGGAAAATAATAAAGATCTTGAATTACCTCCCAAAAAGATTTTTACTGAATATTACACTAGTATATCAGCTTTCTGTGAAACACTCCCTACCCCAAACCAAATGCACATATGTGGCATATCTGGTCTCCAGTGTATACTTTATAAAGAATTTTAGGCAGGTGTCAACTGGCTAATATGCACAGAGAAATGCATTATCCTGGCTGAATGGATCCTCATCCACTCTATACTGACAAGGAGGATCATAGCCATCAATTTCAGACAGGTGGCATGTCTGGTCTCCACGGATATACTCTATAAAGCATATTATGCTGGTGTCAATAGAGAGTACAGTAATATACATAGAGAGGCATTATCCTGGCTTGAAGGAAATTGTTCCTCATCCACTGTGGTTGAAGAAAATTGGTCTCCACGCATTTCTTTTTTTAATTATTGTTTTTCTTTTTTGGTTTGTTAGTTACCAGTTTAAACATTACATTTAATGGTGTTTTTTTATTTATTTATTTATTTTCAGTTATTGTGCTATTGTTATTTTTTGTATAATATCTGCTGGAAACGACTGAATGTTCAACAGTCTAATAAAAGTTTTTTCATCAGCTTGTCATTTTGTAATTTAATTTTGTCATTGAAAAGCATAAATCAAAAGCAAAATTGATTTAATTTATGCAATGGTATAAATGGGCAAATAAACTTGGCTATTCGGCCAAGTGTTTCCTTATTTTCGGTTTCGGTTTCGGCCAAGAATTTTCATTTCGGTGCATCCCTATTTGTTATATGAATAGACACAGCCAATCATTTCCTTTGTTAAATCTTATTTTATGCTTATGTATTAACCATTGTAGGGACCGCCCCTGCTTTCTTCAGTTCGGCCTTATCCACCTTGTTGCGTGTAGGTGCTGAACTCATTCTGGAAATAAATACTATTTCTTATATGATACACCTTGCCGTGCCTGGTTATTCAAAGGAGGGAATTTTCTCTGCCCAACAATTGGCGTCGCGAACAGGCTTGTCAGCACAGCCACCTATCAGCAGTGCAGTGGACCATAATCCAGCTGGATGGTGAGTATTTTATTTTTTACCATGTCCTTAGTACTCCGTGATTACTGTGCTGTTTGTAGGTTAACGTATAAGCGAATAAAAGGTTGATTTTATTAAAAGGCACAGGAAAATTTGGTGTTTCCAATAAAAAATAGGCGGTAGTAAATTCCCCCTCGAGGAAGGCTAGGACTATAAAAATCCTAAAGCCCTGTATTGCGACAGGCAGAAGTCCTCCAAGAAGAAGGCAAAAGCTTAGGGCAGGAGTAGTGAGGTAGAATTTAAAGTCCTGTATTGTTACTGTACAGTAAGTATTTTTCTATATTTTAGAGCCATGATTATAATAACTGTGTAGTAATGGCAACATGTGGCTCTCTGGAGCTGTTGAGTATGGTAAGACAGAAGTGCCATTAAGGGAGAAAGAAAATAAACGTATGGATCCAGTAATATTTGAAGAAATAAAGGAGTATGCAGGAAGGCTACAGCAGATGGAAATGGAAGGTTTAAAGATGGAAGCGGAAGGTTTAAAATGAAAAGGGCTAGTTAAGAGAAAGTAGTACATGACGAACTGCGAGAGTTGGATAAAAGGTAATGTTAGATGTTGGATGTAAGAGAACACCTCAAGTCAGTCATGGAGAAAACGGGCGATGGTGTGGGAGTAGCAGCCGTATATGTAACCTTGGCTGATTTGCAATCTTGTCAGTATTGCGGTAGAAAGAACCACAACACAGAGAATTGCCACCATAAACACAACAACAAACGGAAAATACAAAAAGATCAGTGTATTATGTGTAACGGGTTCGGCCATTGGGCCAGAGAGTGCCCAAATCGATTCAAATAGTCTGGTGGAACAGCCGAAACCAGACATCTGAAGTAAGGAAAGAAAAAGTGGATTAAGTCGCTGCGATATAACAAAACAAATGCACACAACTTTTCCTTTGTTACAGCTGTTTACTAGAAATAACAGAACATCTGTCCTCTGCTTTAACAGGAATTGGGTGTTGCCAGGTGTTCTGCTGGCAATGCGAACTGAGCCAGAACCCAACTAACTTTCTCCTTCTAATTCGTAGGTGCCCCTATGAAGATTGAACGTTCTGCCTGTAATGTAATCACAATGGGAGTTCCATGCACATAAAACAAAATTGGCATCTGGGCTTACTTTAACGGGTAATTTAACAAGGAAATATACAAAATCGGAGTAGATAGAGCAATGAAATAGTTTCAAAAGTGCACTGGTAGTTCAGCAATGTAACTTTTTAACTTTAGAAATCTGTAAATATTATGCGAACTTGACTCTGTTTACGAGTATTTGTTCCTGCACTTACCGCTTCACCAAAATGAGTGGGGGCATTATAAAACATTTAACCACATTGAAGGCATTATTACTCATTTAACCACAAGAAAAAATCACTATGAAATGTTTAAAATGTTAATTGGTTATTAGTTATTGATACTTATTTTTGTGTCCTAAAAACGTTACAGCTGCCAGCGTCCTGGGGGACAATTCTACAGCCATTTCAGAAGCGACCTGTCAGGGTTCTGTTGTCTTCTGTGTCTTCCCCCTGTGTTGTTTCTCTGTTGGGCCGCCAGATGGCGGTACCTTGGTTTTGTGTTCTGTTAATTGTTTTATTGGCTTGCGTTATCTAATTATTAGTTGCGTTGTGTCTCGTGTTCCCCTCCCTCTCTGTGGCTTGATTGTTCATCGTGCCCACCTGTGTCTCGTCTCCGTCTTTCTATTTAAGTCTCCCTCTCCCCGACTCAGGCGCTGGAATCTTTTGCTTTGCCTTGCTTTGTCTGGTTTGTACCTGGTTTGCTACCTGCTTGTTTGTTCCTGTTTCTGCCCGTTTTTTCCCGTTTACCTGTTTGCCTGCCTGTGCCCTGCCTGCCCTGTTTTCCTTTGTTTTTGGGTTTTTGTATTTTTGTTTTTTGTAAATTGTTTGAAGATTTTCGTTGTTTGTTTGTTTCACCCTGCAAGTCCCTTTGTTCCCTGTTAGTTCATTAAAGTCTTTGTTTTCCCCAGTTTTGGACTTTCTGTTTTACTCTGCGTTTGGGTCCATTCCCGCACCCACTCCTGACACGACCAAAAAAAAAAAAACGGTGCTCGCTATCATATTCAAAATAACCCCAGAAGGGATTTTGTTTTGTTGAAATTAAATGTTGTTCAAATTGTAGCCAATCCCTGTCTTGACATCATCCTGGTTGTTCAATTTCGATTCATCCAAGTTATGCTGCTGAAGAGGCCCTAAAAAATGTTTTCTGGCATGTCTAGACCGCTAAACCTCGATTGAACAATGATGTTTTTATATGTATTTCTTAGTCAAAGTCTTATCTACATTGTGGTAAAAACATTTCAGTTTTACGAATGGGTGTTTTTTGTGATTACGGTGAAAAGGACACATGCGCCAACCCTCTGGAATCTGAATCCCCTGCAGATGGAATAGTATTCCATAGCCAGCTATAACCTGTTGCCAGTGTACATGTTTTCTGGTGGCTAAGTCACCAGGAAAACTTGTTTGAACAACGCGATCCTTACATGTACATCTTCATCAAGGTCTTATCTACATGGTGGTATAAAGAATTTGAGTTTTTCAAATGGGTGTTTTTTGTAATTACGGTGAAAAGGACACATGCGAAACCCTCAGGAATCCAAATCCCCTGCAGACAGAATAGTATTCCATAGCCAGCTATAACCTGTTGCCAGTGTACATGTTTTCTGGTGGCTAAGTCACCAGGAAAACTTGTTTGAACAACACGATCCTTACATGCACATCTTTGACAAGGTCTTATCTACATTGTGGTATAAAGCATTTGAGTTTTACGAATAGGTGTTTTTTGTAATTATGGTGAAAAGGAGACGTGCCGTCTATGGATTCTGAATCCCCAACAGTTTGAATAGCCACAGCTTGCTATGACCTGTTGCCAGTGTACATGTTTTCTGGTGGCTAAGTCACCAGGAAAACTTGTTTGAACAACACAATCCTTACATGTCAAGGTCTTATCTACATTGTGGCATAAAGCATTTGAGTTTTACAAATGGGTGTTTTTTGTAATTACAGTGAAAAGAAGACATGCTCAACCCTCTGGAATCCAAATCCCTTGCAGTTTGAATAGCCAGAGCTAGCAATGACCTGTTTCCAGTGTTCATGTTTTCTGGTGGCTGTCACTGAGAAAACTTGTTTGAACAACATTCCTGCATGTACTTCTTTGCCAAGGTTTTGAGTTTTACAAATGGGTGTATTCTGTAATTACGCTGAATATGGAGATATGAGCCATCTCTGGATTCCGAATCCCCTGCAGATAAAAAAAGTATTCCATAGCCAGCTTAACCTGCTGCAAGTGTATTATTTCAGATGGCTAAGTCACAGGGAAAACTCGTTTGAACAACAATATTTTTACATATATTTTTTCTCCAAGACCGTGTCTACAGGATGGTATAAAGGATTTTAGTTTTACGAATTGGTGTTTTGTTTTTATTATGGTGAAAATGGGGACATGAGCCTGGTCAATTCCAGTCCCCAACTGCAATGGAATTTTGAAGCCACTGGGCCATTGTATGAAACTGAGACATTTTGGCACATATTGTGTTTTGAGAGTACACTTTTCAATTAATGATGCATCCATTAAACAATACATACCAGTAAATGCATACAGTATATTCATTTTACTGTATGAATACCACAAAACATTGGTTCATGTTTTTGAAGGAAAACGGATAACCCCACGCTAAAAGTCGCACAGGTGATGATGCGTTTCCCTCCAACGACAATGATTACATACGGAGGGAAGCCGCTAATTTTTAAAATTGTATTATAGGAAACAACAGTTGTATTCTGGCAAATTAGCGATTTAATGTTGTTATTTGACTATACTGTAGCATTTATGACATTATGCATGAAGAATAAACTGTCAAAATTTGTTTTCCGAAAGATCGCCAAAACAGGTTTGACCTCCCTAGTAATAGTTGGAATGGACAAAACGGTCATTTGTGGATTGCTCACAAACAAAGAGTAAACGGATTTGACATGCTCGGATTATCAAAACATGAGTGGTTACATTTAAGAGCAGGAATACAACCTGATAAACTTACATTAAGAGCAAATAGTTTACAATTTCCAGTTTAACTGATGCCTGCAGGTTCAAATAAATCGGTTCCATTTCACCCGGTTCTGCTACTGACATGGGGGATTGTCGTACTATCCTTTGCAGGAGGTCTTGCCTGGCTAGCCTCGACTGTAGACCCCCTTCATGGCATTAACGGAACACAAGACAGGTGGATTGAATGACAATATTTGAAGACATAAACAAAATTATCGATTTAATCATTATCACCAAATAACCAAGAAATATGTTGAGGATTTAAACATTTCTGATTGTTGGGTGTGTATTTATCAAATATACAGTGCAGCAGGGGGAGTGGAAATGATGGCCATCTCACTTGACTGGTGTTCCTATGCCATTTATACTGTGACTGTTGAATTTAGCCAGGACCCAAACCCAGACATTTAATAAATAATCTATGAAATGTTAAAAGAACCTTATGAGTGTGAAAACAACAACTACAATTATCCCATTGTACCAGAGAATAACACTAACATGCCCCCTGCCATGTTATTAATGTCATCAGGAGGTATGCCATCCAGCCAAATTATGCCTATGCCTCATACCTATACAGCACCGAGAGTTTGGCACTTTTCAGGGTTCCCCACAAAAATAACCGCAACAGCCACATACACTTAGCCCTGAAAAACATTCATTTTTGTTCATTCTGACCCCATTTCAACAGACAGAATTAATAAACAACTTCACATGTCCACACAATAAAGCTCCAAACAAAGGGGATTTTGTGTTTTCTTCTTCTTCTTTTTCCTGCCAGTAATGCTCCTAGCCCAAAAAGAATATGTCTCCCCACTGGACATTTTACCAACACCAGCCAATCCTTCACCTACACCAGCCAATCAAAATCTCACATACACGCACAACATTGACATATCTTTTTAGCCCAAAACATTTCCAGTCTCAACACCTAGTCCATTCGTGGCTCAGTGGTAAATGTTGCAGTCTATGGATCGTTGAGTCACAGGGTCAAATCCCTCACTAATACTTGTCTATTACTTCTCAACTATTGCTTTTGCACCACATCCACCCGCCATTCACCGAATGTATACAGTGCATTATGACATACCATCTACATGTTCAGTTAACCGGCTACAATATAGCCAGGCCATATGGATTCAACAGACACATTTCACCAAGACAATCAGATAATTGATGGTGGCGCACTGCCAATGTTACTGACTGCAAAGCGCAAGGTCAAATTCAATGATCAAATCCTGCCTCGCTCTCAGGTAGATCATTTCATATTTTACACTAACATTTTCTTACACTTATATTTGCTAACTAATAATTGTCTATTGCTTTTGAACTATTGCTTTTGCACTTATCAGAATATCAGAATCTTCAATGCATATGTTTACCAAAAGTCACTCACGGCCAATCATATGCATTTCATGACGGCAAATGTATTGATTTTCTTAAAAAGTTACACCAGCTGACCACTGTGCCATTTCTACCAACTATATTTCTTCACTTGGCCATTGTAGAAAACGTTTTTATCAGCAAACGCAACGTTTCTACATTCTTGTTACCTCGCCCTATTCTCTGTCTATCCACATACAAACAATTACTGCGTATGTACTGTCTGCAACACCCCATTAAAACATTACATTTAAAATCATGACTCAATCAATTATAACTACTAGTAGTGAACATGAGAAACATACATTTGTACAGCAGTTTTCCTATGCAATATCGCGTGTTACTTCACCAACCATTTTGATGAGAAATTTTTTATACCATCTGTTTTATATACCATTCAATAAGGAAACTCATCGCGTTCATGGTCACTTTGTTTTCTTTGCACTAACGTCTGTGATCATGTCAAACTTCATCTACATGCCCATTCTGCTAAAAGCATATTGTTTTAACTACTCAGTTTCATCATTTGTACTGTATGCTTATACACACAGGGCCAAGTGACTTGAAACAATTTAGGAAACATTGGGTAGCATTGCTTTGGAATACAGCTTCTTCAATTTTGAGAATGAGATTTTTTTTGGGGGGGGGGGGGGGGGCAAAATTGAGGACATGATTCGCGATGAACAATCCATTACTCTGAGTAATTTCTCTGAATCATTTCTCCACCATAAGCGTCGTTTCAGAGATTTTGGAAGTTCGTCTAACAGGCTTCATAACCGCAGACCATGTGTAACCACACCAGGCCAGGACCTCCACATCCGACTTCTTCACCTGCGGAATCGTCTGAGGCCAGCCACATGGACAGCTGATGATTCAGTTGGTTTACACAACCGTATAGAATTTCTGCACAAACTGTCAGAAATCGCCTCAGGGAAGCTCATCTGTGTGCTCAACGTCCTCACCGGGGTTTTGATTTGTCTGCAGTTTGGCGTCACAATTGACGTGAGTGGGCAAGAGCTCACCTTCGATGGCCACTGGCACGCTGGAGAACGGTCCTCTTCACTGATGAATCACGGTTTCAGCTGTACAGGGCAGATGGCAGGCAGCGTGTATGGTGTCAGGTGGGTGAGCGGTTTGCTGATGTCAGCATTGTGAACAGTGGCCCATGGTGGTGGTGGGGTGTTGGTATGGGCAGGCATAACCTATGGGCAGAGAACTCAATTGCATTTTATCCATGGCAATTTGAATGCACAGAGATATCGTCATGAGATCCTGAGGCCCATTGCTGTGCCATTCATCTACCGCCATCACCTCATGTTTCAGCATGACAATGCACATCCCCATGTTGCAAGGATCTGCACACAATTCCATGAAGCTGAAAATGTCCCAGTTCTTCCATGGCCTACATACTCACCAAACTCACCCATTGAGTATGTTTGGGATGCTCTGGACCGGCGCATACGACAGCGTGTTCCAGTTCCCACCAATATCCAACAGCTTCGTACAGCTATTGAAGAGGAGTGGGACAATATTCCACAGGCTACAATCAACAATTTGATCAATTCAATGTGAAGGAGATGTGACACACAACAGGTCACACAAGATACTGATCGGTATTCTGTTCATTTCATGGTATCTTTTTTTGGGGAATCTGTGACTAACAAATGCATATCTGTACCCCCAATCACATGAAATCAATAGATAAGTGCTTAATGAATCTATTTCAGTTGACTGATTTACGTTTATTACCTTTGAACTCAATAAAATCTCCGAAATTGAAGTGTTGCATTTATAGTTTTGTTCAGTGTATGTATATATATATATAAATATATATATATATATATATATATATATATATATATATAAATTGGAAGTCTTAAGGTTCATAAGGGTGAACTGCGGCTGCTCTGGGTTCAGTATTCAGAGTGCTAAGCCAGCCCACAGGGCAACCAGAAGTGATCCCTAAATGGTTATTTTCATGACAATTAAACCCGGATTCAGTATAAAATATTTCATAAACAAATTGCAATTGATGATCAACCTCACCTAATATATCAATCTGACAAGGGGCTTTCATGTTTCTGACACAATAGGGTCAACAGGGAAACCAATGCCTTTTGGTAGTTGTTTGATAATGTTCACACTTGTTTCCAGTCATATAAAACCTGTGATTATTATAAATGTATTCTAAAAAAACCCAACCTGTTTTTTGATGGGGTTTTTCAGAGTTGTTTTGGTAATGTGGAAGGATCTTCAAACTTATTAGGCAAGTACCATTTGCAGCTTTTAAAGTCAACATGAGGTTGGCTATTTTGTAGTCTTGATTTGTTAATTTGGTCATTTTTAATTGGTCATATTCAACAACACATTTTTGTTGAATATGAACACTGTACATCCTGCAACTACCAGCACCAGGGAGGGAATGGATTGCTGTGCTAAAGCAGTCGATTTGGATGGTATCACAACTCCCTTCATGTTGATCTAGTAAGTGGCTTGTGCATGTATGTTCATGACTTTTTTCATAAAGAAGCCCCATGCTTCAATCTGATGTTGCGGCTGGTCGTACGTCACCTTAGTTTCCTTCCTCTCTCTCCTCTGGTCATGTTCCCTCTGATTTTAAGATGGCTCGTGTTACCCCACTTCTCAAAAAACCCACCTTAGACCCCTCTGATGTAACGAATTATCGACCCGTATCGCTTCTACCCTTTCTGTCCAAAACCCTTGAACGAGCAGTTCTTAAACAATTAACCTCTTTTCTCCATCAGAACAACCTGCTAGACCCTCACCAGTCTGGCTTCCGATCCGGGCACTCAACAGAGACTGCGCTCCTAGCTGTGACGGAGGCACTTGCCACTGCAAGAGCCTCACGCCTCTCCTCTGTCCTGATCCTTCTTGACCTGTCTGCAGCTTTTGACACGGTCAACCATAAAATACTCCTCTCCACCTTGGCTGGGATGGGAATTGCCCGGACTGCCCTGTCTTGGTTCGCTTCCTATCTTGCAGATAGGACCTACCAGGTCACCTGGAAGGGGTCTGCCTCTGCTTCTCATCCACTTGTTACGGGAGTGCCGCATGGATCTGTACTGGGTCCTCTGCTGTTCTCCTTATACACCAGATCTCTTGGTTCAGTCATTAATTCACATGGCTTTTCCTATCATTGTTATGCAGATGACACACAACTCTTCTTTTCTTCCCCCCCTCGGCCACACAGGTCAATGATAAGATCTCTTCCTGCCTGGCTGACATCTCCACCTGGATGGCCAGCCACCATCTGAAGCTCAACCTCAACAAAACTGAGCTGCTCTTCTTCCCGTGCAAGACCTCCTTGCTTCGTGAACTCTCAATCACGGTTGATGGCACCACAGTGACTGCCTCTCACTCTGCCAAGAGCTTGGGGGTGGTCCTGGATGACCAACTGGACCTCAAGGAGCACATCAAGGCAACATCACGGTCCTGCAGATTCCTCCTGTACAACATCAGGAGGATTCGACCATACCTGACGACGCACTCCACCCAGCTGCTCGTCCAGGCTATGGTGACCTCTCGCCTTGATTACTGCAACTCTCTCCTTGCAAACCTGCCAGCTTGTGCCATACAGCCACTACAGATGATTCAGAATGCCGCTGCCCGACTCATCTACAACCTCCCCAAATTCTCCCACGTCACTCCTCTGCTGCGATCACTTCACTGGCTACCGGTCGCTGCCAGGATCCGGTTCAAAGCCCTGACCCTTGCCTACACTGCCGCCAACAGGACAGCCCCCATCTACTTGCAGGACATTACTCAATTCTATTTGCCTGCTCGACCACTCCGCTCTGCGGCAGCAGGGCGCCTTGTAACCCCTCCCACCCGCCCAAAGGGATCACAGAGCTTCTCCACCCTAGCTCCCCAGTGGTGGAACAAACTCCCCGTCCCTCTCCGAACCTCCCCCTCACTATCCATCTTCCGCCGTGGCCTGAAGACTCATCTCTTCAGACTATACCTAGACTAACCACCACCACGCTGTATATTAAAAAAATTTTTTTTTTAAAAAACCCTTTTTTCTGTCACTTGTTACATGTTGCCCCATCCCTGCACTTCTTGGTAATTTGTATTTGTCCTAATACTGTAGCTTATTCTTCTGCCTAGTTGGCTTTGCAGATGTTAGACCAGAATAGTGTTCATTGTTCTCGGCTAGAAATAGCTGTACAAAATAAGTAATTGTACCTTACTGAACCCGTGTTCAGCAGTTGTCTACAATCATGAAAATGCACTTTTTTGTACGTCGCTTTGGATAAAAGCGTCTGCCAAATGAATGTAATGTAATGAATGTAATGATTAACATTAGTATGTGCAGAAAAAACCCTGCATATGCTCATTATAGGGCGTTTTCATTTACTGTTACAATTATTTTGCATCTGTTACAATCATACTGACTAGGTGGTATGAATGTAACATTGGACTGTGTGTACTTTGGTTTTAATTGTATCCAAAGTTATGAATGTCATTTACAAATGTATAATGTGTAAAAATGCAGATGCCATTATTTGCAGTACCATGCACTGATTTTAGAGTGCATTTATTTCTTTCAATAAGAAGTACAGAACCTATTACTGTACCTAGGTTCACCTTATGATTTTATAACATTCGTAGGTTGGAATTGTTAGCTATTATGTGAGTAGCTACCAAACCCACAAAATGCATTAGTCATTGGTAGACCCAAATTGGATAGCAGTATCTATGCCACAATTTGACTTTCATTTAATATGGTCCTCATTGACTGTTAAAAATGCAAAATCTTGATTAATAATATAGCTGCAAGCAGCGATGAGGGGGCCAAGCAGTCCAGCAGGGCAGAGTCGCAAGGCAACTTGATCGGATCATGTTAAAAGCATGGCTGTAAGCTCTGATAGCAAGTTTATGTCAATTGACCAAATATTGGGTCAGATATGAGCTCATGTCCTGTTTTGGTCGTTTGCCTTTTATTTGGCTGTAATGGATGAAAATCAAAAATGCATCAGATAACTTTTTTGAGGGTTAATCTGAAGATGATCTGTGCCAAGTTTGGTGAAGATTGGGTAAACATTGTGGCCTGTGGAAATGTTTTAAACCTTTCGACCTTAGAATCCAATATGGCGGCCGCATCAATTAGGTTGACATGAAAAGTTGCCATGTGTCGGCCTTGGGACCTCTCACGGTATCACCAGACATGACAATTATTTTTTTTACGCAAACACATCACCAGTTATTAGCCAAAATGCATTTTTGCTTATTGCCATGCCCCCCAGTGGTCAAATGACGGAAAATGTTTTATGCTTCCTCAAAATGGGGTCCCGAGTCCATGTACCAAGTTTGGTTTTCATATATCAAAGCGTTGCTGAGTTATGACCTCACTTTCTGTTTGGCGGCTTCACCACCATTTTAAATTCACTGTGACAGACGAACGCTTTCAAAAATCAAAAATCCATCTGATAACCAAGGCTTGGTCTGAACATCATCTGTGCCAAATTTGGTGAACGAAATCTGTGGCCTGTGGAATTTTTACTTTTTCAAAAAATACAATATGGCGGATATTGATGTTAATGTTGAACTCGACTTGATCCAAGGAATCCAACGGGCATACGGCTCAAAATTTACATGCATAAACGTACCTTCAAATTTGACCCGTTGGTGGCGCTCGAGGTGGAGACATGAGTCTTGGTGAAAAGAATCATGGGACTGTCCCCAATCAGTGTGCCAAATTTCTAAATGTTTTACCATACGGTTCTAGGGGCTGCCATAGACACCCTAGCCAGAAGAAAAAGATGAAGAAAAGGTAGAAACACAATGGGTGCCTACGCAGCTTTGCTGCTTGGCCCCAATAACCAATCAGCATTTAATATGTGGCCAACAAAACAAAACACACTAAACAATTGTGACTAAGACTTTTGGTCACTGAAATGTGTTCATCAAGGTCTTGGATATCAGAATCAGAATCAGAATCAGAATCGTATTTTATTGCCAAGTACATTTACACATACAAGGAATTTGTTTTGGTCAACACACCGAGGCAGCCATCTGCGGCGCCAACTTATTAGATGAGAAATGAGAGGATAGGAGGAAGGAGGAGGAAAAAAACAGTCCTTTCAATGAAACGAGAGGGCACTCGTTTCATTGAAATGAAGAAAAACCTCAGCACATAGCAACATCATAAAAACATTACAATCATTACAAACATTACAACAAAACTCGAAGACTTGCACATGTGGTAGGGGGTAGGGTGTCGGGGAGGGGAAGTGTCGCAGCACAGACACTGGGGGGAGCGCGCAGCCGCTCAGGCGCATCGCATCAACCCTCAGCAGACTGCACTGTAACGGGGGAGGGAGGGGGGGTGGGAGCCAAGAAGGCGTTGAGTAGGAGGTGGTGTGTGTGTTACGTATCTTCGTGTGTGTGTGTGTGTAAGTCCATGGACTTCATCTCCACCACAGTCTCAACATTGTCTCTGCCTTCTGATACTGATGATGAGGACACAGCCGTTGCCGTGGAGACGACCTCGAAGAGTCCTGAACCAGAAACAAAGTTCCATAGGAGCAGGGAGGTGGGGGTAGGGCCGAGCATCTGTCTGCATAACAATCCAGGAGAGTGGAGAGATATCAGCCTTCCAAGGCCGATGTGGGGGAGCCAATGAGGATAAGGATTGTTTTTGGTTCAGGCAGACTTCTGCATTTTTCGTCTACCTTTAGTCCTGTGGTTCTCTCAGCGTTGTTCCAATCATCTGAATTTGATGGCCCATTTCAGTGAGCCGAACCGACAACTTCTCCAAGTTGGTATCCGTCATGCGAATTTGCGATCCAATCGCATCCAGTTTGCGATTGAGCTCGCAAATCGCTTGAGTCTGAGTGTTGACAGCCCTGCCCGTTCCCTCAATGGCGGGCAGTTTCCCAATTAGTGCTGCCAATGCCTTCTGAACTTTGCGATAAATCAGGATGCTGCCAGCTCCAAACAGCAGAAAACCTGTTATCATAATTCCAATCAAGTAAACGTCTTCAACATCCTCAACGGAAAGGATCGACAGGCACACGACCCTCCACTCCTTCCGTAATACGCGCGTAGTGCGCTCGCGGTCGATACACGTGCGGTGGGTGCCCGGCTTAATAGGTAAGGAACCAGTCTTTCGTTTGGGCAGGTGTGAACGCAATCGCACTCGGGTGCGGACCAAAACAACCGGACTGAGACCTTGTTGAAGAGGTGGGGGTAGGGCCTAGGACTTTTTAATTAACACAAATGTTACTGTTATTTTTTTATTTTTAAAGTAGACCTATAGCAGATTGAAGGTAATTGTTGTAATTGGTTTACACTACTTTATTAAATGACAGGTCAAGCTAACAAGAGAAGGCACATGTGAGCCTTGCACTTTATTTTTCATTGTCAAACACTGAAACATGTGTTCAATAGAGAAACCTTTGAATGTTTAAAGAAACATTTTGTTGAACGTTTTTACATTTGTAAAATTTGGAAACACTTTACCTCAACAATGAAGTTGTTTTTTTTGCTACAAATGGCTTTTTCTAAGTTCATATTCAAGTCAAAGTCTATACAACATTTTAACCCCATTAAGTGGGTCAACCTTGGCTGATGGTAGATCTAGATGTTTACCTTTTCTAATAACTCACATGGAAACAGTACAACAAGCATGCACTCCATTTTTTTATCCACATGAGTGCGCTGCTGCCATCCTTCTTTGCTAGAAGATTTAAAAAATGTTTTAAGTCCAGATCATATCAGTATGTTTGCATTCCTTCACTGAAATGCAAAGCTCCTATGAAATACAGTAGTGCAGCAGACCTACAAAATACAGTTAAAAATCTTCAATATATGTCGTCTGATTTTTTTTTATTTACATTTTTAAAATTAAAACCTCAGTACTTTTGCTTCATTCATATGGTTTATTTATATTTCATCATATTTTTGCTGTCAGGTTATGCTATCTGGATCTATGGTGTACCTGCAAAAACTGACTGGACATTTTTTTGTTACTGAATTATGGAAACAAAAATTTTGTGTATTTCATTTGAGATGTGATAGATGCAGTATCAATAAAATATCAATTCTTTTATTAACAAAAGGAAGCAAATAACACACCTAATATTGATTACATGGCAAATCATAATGTACAATTCCACAAATTCAAAAAGGGAACATTTCAAAAGATTTATGGAAAAAAAAGTGGATTGCTGAGAGTCAAGACAACAAATAGCGGCATGTTGGCCAAATCTGGCCCTCCAACCAACATATTTGGCCCTGTAACAAGCTGAGGTTTTCCCTCTTATAGATGACATCTAATCTTTTACATGACTCTTCAGTAAGCTTTTGGCAGATGAGTATTAACATATCAAGCAGCTGTCATTCTATTAGCCCTCACTTACTGATGGGAATTATGACAAATGCCATACAACCAACAACACACTGTTTTTATAAACCATTTTTTTTCTTGAATGAATTACAAGGAATAAACTAAACAAAATATTTACAACATATTAGGATGTGTTTTCACCACGCATGTACAACATCGGCCCCCTGAGTAAGCAGTGCTGAGAAAAACTGCCCTGCATTCTTGAAACATAGGAACACGGTGCATTCCTAATGTCATTACCCCTCCGGTCTCCAGCATGCACCTGATTCTCTCTGTCGTCCCCTTCATCATCTTCATCCTCTTCATTGTCTCCCTCATTGAATTGTTCGTTGTCCGTTACTCCTCCGTTACTCCTCTGCCTTCAGAGGAAGCAGTGCTTCATAAGTCAGGGGAGTAATGGGTAGGCAGAATCATCTAGGATGACAAGCAGCACATCTACTCTAATGTTTCAGTCCATCATGTCAATAGTTTGCTGCTGTGGCCTCGATAATAAAGTGAAGGAAGGGCAAAAACACGGGCATTGTGGACTTTGCCCGGCTGTCCAACATTTATGTCCCAAAATTTCATGTTGTTGTCTACCACACATTGTAAGATGACTGAATAGTGCCCCTTCCGATTGTAGTAATCTGCTGGGGTGTTTGGTGGAGCCTTGATGCTTATGTGTGTCCCATAAATTGCTCCAGCAACTTGAGGGAACCTCCACTTATCCCGAAAACCTTGCACTATTGTTCTCATATCAGCAGCAGAGGGTGTTTTGATGTACTGTGGTTTCATTATTACATTTATAGCCGTGACAATTTCTTGGGTGATAATGCAGCAAGTGGACATACCAGCACCAAACAGGTGAGAGATGGACCTCCAAGTTAGTTGCTAGCCTCCACAGACAAATAGCAACTCTAATCTCTACAGGGAGAGGTCTTCGATATTTGTTGTTCTGGCAGGTCAAGCAGGGCCGAAGAACAGATGCAGGAATGTGCCTTTTCTCATCCGGAAGTTGAGCAACCATTCTCTGTCGGTCCAGACATTATTAATGTGATTCCACCAATCATGGGAGCGTGGAGTGACCCAGATACTCCCATAGTGAAGAGAGAGAAAACTCATTACCGCCTAAGCCTACCTCCCCCCTCAGAATACAGACCTGCAGCTTTCTGCCTCTGCACCTGCCACTTAACCCCCCCCCCAGCTTACAGTTTTTTTTGATTGCCAAGACACATTTCTTGAAATTATGCTCCAAAAAAAAAATTATGTTCCCAAAACTCTAAATACAAATGCATAACTGCACACTCATCTTCACAAACTTTAAACTTCCATGTCAAAACCAAACTCTCCACTCAAAACCATGTAATCTTACATCTAAACCAAACTTCTCCTTCAGACATCACACAAAAGCCATCAAATACACATACACTACAAAATAGCCATTACATACCGGTGAGATCAATTCAAAACACTACCGTAAAAACCTGTTACTGCAATGAATAATGGCGCTTATGGTTTTCCCCCTGAACAACCTCTTTACATGATGAACACAATATACAAAGACACAACACATGTATAAATTTGCAAAAAATTTTAATTCCTCAATGTACTGTAGTAAAATAAACTGAAATTGAGTGAAAAAGTAAATGTTCTATAAAAATATGCAACTGATACATAAAGAACGTAGAATACAGTAAAATAATTTCCATGTATTTACCAATATAAACCAATGGGAAAAAAACTGTTTCTACATAAAGAAAGAAATCACATTCATTCTGCCTCAGCATCCCTTCCCTGGTCTGGGTCAGGCCAGAGATTCTCATCAACATCACATCAATATTAGCCCCAGCCAGGCAGCGGGCTGGGGCTAATAATAGGCAGAAGATGCATGGTGTTGTATGGACCAAGGGTGGCATGGCGGTGGAGGACCCCTCAGTGGCTGATGGCGGTACATATGGTCACATTCCCTCCTTGCTGGCCAGGGACATTCACAATGGCCCGGTGGCCAATTATGTTCCTCCCCCTTCTCCTCCTTTTGGTAAGATTACAGTAAATCCTCCTTCATCAACAAAGATGAGTTCATGAGGAGTGTCTCTGGCATCAACATCAAAAAAGATTCAGTACAGTAATGACTACTCTGAAACACATTGCTATAGTACACAAAAGTAGGCCATCATATAGCCTGTACTACAGTATATACTGCTGTAATACAGAACTGTATTCAAATACTTAATACAGTATGAAAAACCATACTTGCACATATTCCGAGTGCTGGTCTTTGACTCTATCGGAGTTCCTTTCAAAAGCAACACGATAGGCCTGTTTCATCCTCAACATGTTCCAGAAACTATATGTCTCCTTGCCCTTGCCCTTCCTCTTCCTCCTCTCCTGTGTCCTCTTCCTCTACCTTCAGGTCTTTGTGGATCCATTGTTCCAAAACAAGTGAACTGACCCATGGCCCTTTTATCTATCTATCCTGAGGTTCTGATTGGTGTGTGAACAATTTTGACTCTTAGTGTTTCCACCTCGGGAACTGTGTGTTAATTGTGTTTGAGCTGTGATGACTTGAGTTAATGATATTGAATGCCAGTGCTTTCTAAATGAGCACATGGTGCAGCCAGTGATATATGAAGGGATTTGTGTGTAGAGTTTTGCACAAAAAGTTCAACAAATCTGAATCATGTGTGAAAACAGGGGAATAGTGTTTATAGTTTTGGGAAATGGGTCTGTCTTTTGGTAGATGGCGTCATGGTTTGGGATGTTCAGTTAATAGGCCCAGTTATAGTGTGTAAGTGATCGAGAAAAAACTGTAACAGTGTCATCATAACAGTGTCTGTGTTTTATGTTATTGCTAGATTTTATTCATTTGTTAGATTTTTTATTGTACCCACCCAGCGTAACAGTGTCTGTTAGATTTTTTTTTTTACTGAATATAAATTTCTTGTGTGGTTTGAAAGCTGAACCAAGGCAAATTCTTTGTATTTATATACCTGGCAAATAAATGATCCTTGAATCCTTGAATGTTTAATGACAAATTGACATCAATCAGAATTAGATTTGGCAAAGTATGTAAACACAAAGGAATTTGGTTCCGGCTGTTGGTGTCTCTCAAGCCATACAGACAACAATCTAGTTGTAGTGTAGTGCGGACAATAATGTGTATGGAAATGAAATTGTAATGTATGAGTAATATAGAGGCAATTTGAGTAATATGTGACACATTACAATAATTAACTCGCAAGGAACAAGTTTTGAGTTGACAATAACAACTTTCCAACAGGTAGATTCACAGAGAAAACGTGCCAAAATAACAATAAGCCTATTAACTAACCATAGATATAAAAGTATTCAATATATATTATGTTTACACCTTTGTTTAGCCATCTGACTCGTCTTCGGTTTAACAGTTTGAAGGTTAGGATGTTGTGGTATGTGCTCAGTATGTGTTCCCTTCTCCTCTTCAGCCGACTGAAGGCAGCACGTCTTCTTCGCATAACGTGAAGCAACTGTCACGGAATGGGTAGGTAGGACCCAAACGCAGAGTAAAAAACACAAACTCCAAAAGGGAAAATTAACAAAGACTTTACTTACGCAACAGGGAACAAAAACCAGGAAACCAAAAGGCCACGCAGGGCACTTCCAAAAAACACTAAAAGTTCTTCAGAAACAAAAACTGCAGAATTTTCAAAAACCAAAAAACACGAAGAAAACAGAACTCGGGCAGGGAAGAACCCACAGACAGAAACGCAGAGTCAGAAACACAATCAGAAACACATGCGGACACACAAGGAACCAGCACCCGAGTCAGAGAAGCAGAGAGCTAAAATAGACAGAAAGGAAACAATGATTGAGTAATAGAAAGCAATAATACAATTAAACAGGGAAAAGGAACAGAACTACAAACTGAAGTGCCGCCATCTGATGGCCCAAAAAGGAAACACAGAAACACAGAACCATGACAGCAACACATTGTTTTCGAGACGTTGCCTTGAAGTGCGTTCAAATGTGCCATTTTGTTTGCATATTGCGGCTTGGTATATGGCCCAAATGATGACTGAATTTGTAAAGAGATGGCAATTCTGCCGGTCCATTTTGGATAGCTATCCCGGAAGAAAAACAAACTCTACTTTATCCGCCGGCCAGATTTCTGACCAATGAACAGAGTGACAGCTCCCACATGGCTTTTGTTGATACATTTTGGTTCGCTTGAAAAATTTTTTGGTTTTGCCTGTGTGAAACGAAATCGAACCAAAGGGAAAAGGCAACAAAGTAGCAACTCATCCACTGATTCGGACCAAAGCAAACGAACTATAGGTGTGAAAACGCCCTAAGTCGCTCTGGATAAGAGCATCTGCTAAATGCCTGCAAGGTAATGTAATGGAAGCTTCTGTCACCATGAGGCCTTACATATACATACTCACACACACACAAACCACACCCCCTAGGAGACAGGGCCAGATAGATAGCTGTGTGATTGCCAAACCACAAATTAAAACTAAAGCATGATTAATCTCTCTCAGCATGCAGTCATTGCTGTGAGATGTAAAGGAACCATTATGTTTAAACCATTGGATATCTCTGCTTATTAGCAGTCTTTTTTCCCATCATGGTCAGAAAGGTTTTCTGGATTTTTTTTTGTGTGAGCATGTGTGGTGGTGGGGGTGGGGGAGAGCAAGGTTAGGTAAGAGTACCAGTCACACATGTAGCCAACTACCCCATCATGGGAATTTCACCCAAATAAATATTAATGCTGACAATGTCAAACACGTCAACTGCACAACACAAGATCATGTAGTGAAACCAGCTCACTATGATGGTAAACATAAAAGAAACAAACTTCACAAATCAGACATCAAGGGAGCCAAAATGTCACAAGCGCTGACCATGCAAAGGCAGGGACAATGGCCAAACCCAAGCTGGACTGCAACTGAAATCGTAACAGACTACGCTAAAGCTAGAGCGGATATCAGAATCTGCATCCAGCAGAGACAAAACAGCAACGTGTCCAAGGAGTGACACTGGTAACCCCATCTATTACATTAGCCAGGCGGTAGGGTGAATCCCAGACTTACAAATACACATAATCACAGCAGATTAAAATAGTGTTATTAACAACCTACTTGGAGTGCATTATTTCAGTCATACTCACACACCATAGCCAACCAGGTTACACACTACGAACGGGAAGCTTTGATACATACACCAGTTAATATGGTGGAAAAAAGCCACACAATTAGGCACTTGAATCCATCCATCATCTATACCCGCTTATCCTGAGCAGGGTCACGTGGGGTGCTGGAGCCAACCTTCTGTGTATTGGGCGAGAGGCAGGAATACACTGGTCGGGTCAGCAATCGCAGGGCAAACATTCACTCACACACTCATCTCTATGGGAAATTTAAGGTATGCAATTTAGGAGTCCCCATGTCTTTGGACAGTGGGAGGAACATAAAGGCCCTGGCAGAAAGGCCCAGGCTGAGATTCAAACGCACTGCACTACCGTGCCACACATGAGTGATCTATTTACCTGCTACACACATTAATAAAAGTGGAAAGAAAAAAATTCAAAACTAAACAGATCGATAAACAGAGAACATAACAGGGAAACAAAAAATACCACAACCTCTTTGAAAGATGTTTATTTACCTGTCTTCTCAAGGATGTTTCTTGAATGGAGGGATGGTGAAATAAATTAAAGAAAAGAAATGTGTAAGCAGATTAAAGTTCTTTTATTCAAAAACTGACATCCCAGAAGGCCAACCTGGGGAGGGAGTAAAACAAAGGGTCGAAGCTAGAAACAAGACAGAACTCAGACTGGGGTAGGACTCGGGAACGGACAAGACAGGGGGGGAACTCAGGACTAGACAAGAACAGAACAAGGAATTGGACAGGAACAGAACAAGGAACTGGACAGGAACAGGACTCGGGACAGGGCTCGGGACTGGACAGGACAGAGAGGGCTCAAGACTGGACAAGACAGGACAGGAACGGGACTCAGGACGAGACGAGACAGGAACGGGACTCAGGACGAGACGAGACAGGACTCGGGACAGGGTCCGAATAGGAGACAGGACGAGACGGGGTCCGGGCACAGGAACGGAAGCCGGACGGGGTCCGGGCACAGGAACGGAAGCCGGACGGGGTCCGGGCACAGGAACGGAAGTCGGACGGGGTCTGGGCACAAGAACGGAAGCCGGAGGGAAACTGGGCGCAATGGAACAGGACTGGGCACAAAACACGGACAGGACTCTACACAGGGACTGGACTCAGACAGGAAAGGAACTGGACTCAGACAGGAAAGGAACTGGACTCAGACAAGGAAAACAGGACAGGACTAGACAGGGTTGGGATGGAGTAGGCAGGGACGAGACTGGGCACAAGGAACTGGGCACAAAACACTGAACTGACCAACACACAGACACAGGCACTGACTGGACTCAAAAACACAGACACTGACTGGACTCAAAAACACAGACACGGACAGGGAACAGACTAACACACAAACAAGGAACAGACTGACGGAGACAGGACACAGACACCAGACTCAACACAGAGACTAGACTGGACAAAAAACACACACCTATGAACAAGACAGGGAGACTTAACAATGGGACAGACAGAGTAACAAGCAGGCGGGGAGGCTCACAGCTAGACCAACGGACACACAAAGGGACAGACAGACAGGGAAGGAGAGGGGGAAACCCAAAAACAGGCACAAGGACTGACAGATGGGCAGACAGGACAATAAACAGGCAGATTGACAAACAGACAGACAGGTAGACAGGCGGGTAAACACACTGGCCAATGGGCCGATGGCCAGGGGGGCAGACAGACAGGCCAACACACTGGCTGACAAACACGCGGGCAGACATGCAGACAGGCAGACAAACAGATAAGGGGGCAAGTGAACAGTTAAGGGAATGGACAGGCCCCATCCCCAGGGGGAAACCCCCTCCAAGGTGTGGCTGTGGGAAAGCTCCGGGGCTGTTGGACGGATGAGGTCTCTGGGCCCTGGGCTGGGGCAGCGACGGCTCGGGAGCAATAGGAGATGTGGGCACGCTGGAGGATGCGGGCACACTGGGGGGCCCTGGAACACTGGACAGAGCAGGCGGCCCCTCCAGGACAACGGGCAGAGCAGGCGGCCCCTCCAGGACAACGGGCGGAGCAGGCGGCCCCCTCCGGGACAACGGGCGGAGCAGGCAGCCCCTCCGGGACAACGGGCGGAGCAGGCGGCCCCTCCGGGACAGCGGGCTGGGCAGGCGACTTCTCCTGCGGGACAGCGGGCTGGGCAGGCAGCTTCTCCTGTGGGAGACTGGGCAGAGTAGGCGGAGGAGGCCCCTGTGGAAGACTGGTCAGAACAGGCGGAGGAGGCCCCTGCGTGAGACTGGGCAGAGCAGGCGGAGGAGGCCCCTGCGTGAGACTGGGCAGAGCAGGCGGAGGAGCCCCTGCGGAACGACGGGCTGAGCAGGCGGAGGCTCCTGCAGAACGGCGGCCCGAGCAGGCAGCTCCTGCGGAACGGTGGCCCGAGCAGGCAGCTCCTGCGGAACGGCGGCCCGAGCAAGCAGCTCCTGCTGGATGCGGGGCAGAGCAGGCAGCCCCCCCTGCAGTCTGGACTTGGTAGGGAACAGGGACACAGACCCCAGCCGTAGGGAACCCGGCTGGGCAGCCGGACGGGACCGGCGGGACCCCCACGGGCCAGACCCTTGAAAAATGACCTGCCGAGACCCCTCCAAGGAAGCAGGCAAAGGGTCTACTGGCTGAGGAGCTGGAGGTCTGGCCGACCGGGAGGCAACCCGACCACCTCACCTCCGTGAGGCTCTGGGAGGCTCGAGGGTGAATACCGGCTCGAGCTCCCAATCACTAGGCAGCAAGTCTTCTGGGTCACTCCACATTGGTGGCATTTCAATATATTCAAGATATTCAAACCCTACATGCCAGCCAGATCCCTCTGTTCTGCTACCTCAGGACGCCTAGCACCTCCCCCTCTTCGCACCTGCACTTCCAGAACACGTCTCCTGTCTGTTCTGGCCCCACGATGGTGGAATGACCTCCCTGTGGAGGTCAGAACAGCTGAGACACTGACCCATTTCAAACGACGACTGAAGACTCACCTCTTCAGACTGCACCTCTCCCCATCCCTCCCTACCCCTCTGTAAATGACTGTAAGCTTAGGGTTGTAACTAGGCAGCTGTTTCGTAGGTGACTTAGGTGCATTAACTGTCTTAACTACTGCTTGTATTTTTTCCATAGATTGCGTTGTTGCCGTTCTCGTTGTGTTAGTGTTAATCAGTTTAACCTTCAGGGTCCAAGTTGAACTATGCGGTTGTTCCCTGCACTTGGACCGGTACTTCTCTCTAGGGGTTTCATCATACTTGTTCCTGGTTATGGTTATACACTTTGTTGTATGTCGCTCTGGATAAGAGCGTCTGCCAAATGCCTGTAATGTAATGTAAATGTAATGTAATGTAATTTAGAAGGGAAAGGGAAAAAAACAAAAATCACAAAAGGAACAAACAAAAAAACTCTGCTGGGTCCAGTACTGGCTGGTTCCTTCTGTCAGGGTTTTCAGGGAAATGGATCCAAACACAGAGTGGAAAAAACGTAAACCCAAAAATGGAGCATCGCGTAGTTCTGGCAGGCAACGAGAGTCAAACGCTCTGGCTGAATCAGCTGACGGCTCAGCTGAGTGATGTTCGCCTATCACAGTACATTCACTAACAGGGCGGTCTACTTAAACAGTCTCCCTCTACTCATTCGGCTGCTCCTCCTGCATGCAAGCGCTGCACGTTGCTTCATAAATCCCCTCCACCACCCCAGCTCCATCCCCATGCGTCAAGAATTTGCATTGCTCCATCCCTATGTGTTAAGAACTTGCTTTGCTGCTGGATCTGTTCTGTGTGTACCCCTCTAGGGGTGTTTGGCTGCTGGCCTCCCGGCCTTATCCACGCGGGTTGCGAGGTTGGCGGGAGAGCTCCAGAACAGAGCCATACCGCCAAACATAACTGTATTGCCTTTATTGTCAATAAAGTTCTACTTTGATGACAGTGGTCCTGACAGAAGGAAAGTTTAACAAAGACTTTTACTAGAAAAACAAACAGGAACAAACAAAGGGGCCACAAGGGGCAAAACCATGAAACTCAAAAAATTCCTAATAAAAACAAAAACTTCTCAAAAATACAAGAAACACACAGAACAAACATGGGAACGCACACAGAAACACAGTCAGAAACACAAGGAACCAGCACCCGAGTCAGGGAGACAAAGGACTTAAATAGACTCAAAACCAACAAGACACAGGAGGGCACAATTAACAATCAAACAAGGACAGGGTGGGAACAACAGGACACAAGCAGAAACAATAATAAAATAATTGAAAGCAATAATACAATTAACCAACAGGGGAACGATCAGGACACAAAACAGAAGTGCCGCCATCTGGTGGCCCAACAAAGAAAAACAGAGACAGAAACACAGAACCATGACATAAACAAGATTTTGGAAATATATGCTTTCTTAGACCCTGATAGTTCAGCCACCTTTTGTAGAGAACATCTAATGAGGAAGCTGAACTTAATTGGCACCACAACCAGCATACTTCATATCATAAGATAGAAGAAATCTGTCAACACCTTTGCCTTGATAGAATTGGAGGTATCTGGATGTAATTAAGAAATATTTTTTAGATCTCTTTGAATTTTTTTCTGATCACAAAAGACAGTATTGTGACCCAAGAAGACCTCAAAAGATGGACTTATCTTGAAAACAATTTGAATTGCTAATTTATAGTTTGTATAATTATTATGAGACTGATTAGTACATGCTGGCGCCACCTGTGAGGATACTGATGTATATCTTCTACAGTTTGGTGCCCCACTATGAGAAGTAGCGGCATGTCCCCTACAACCCTATGCCGTCTGAACCCTATTGGAGTGCATTGTGAACGGTCCACTAAGAGGTGGCAAAACTGAAGTGAGCAAGAGTGGCTGCCCTTCTGTTACCTCCAACAGGATCTCTGTCTCCAAAGTGGAGGATCTGTTGGTTGGCCAGTACAATCAAGACTTTAATGACAAGACTTCTGAGGACTTTGGGTTCATGCAAATAATGGAACACTCCATTCAACTTGCAGGGAGTCACTACTGCACTGATCTACCCTTCAAGTCTCAGAATGTCATCCTGTCGAACAATCTGTGTATTGCTGAACAGCAGGACTAAATTTTTAAAAGGAAGTTCAGAAGGAACAAATATTATCAGAAAGAGTATACATCTTTCCTTTCTGATGTCATCAACTAAGATTATGCTGAACAGGTACCACACCATCAGCTGAACCTGCCCTGATGGTTAGGTGTGGTACATTTCGCATCATGGGGTATATCACCCCAAAATGAAAACAATGAAGGTAGTGTTTGACAGCTGCAGTGTTCAAAGTGACCTGTCTGAACTACCAGCTCTCACAAGGTCCTGACCATGCCAATTCTCTCTTTGAACACCAGGTTTAGCATAAACCATTCACTTTGATAGCAGATATACTTGCCATGTTCCACAAAGTGAGAGTGTCTCAGAAACACATGCGGCTATATTTTAACGATCTAAGTGCACGGTCTAAAGCGCATTGTGCATTTAGGGCGTGTAAAAATCCACTTTTTCTAGTTTAACGGCAGATAATCTCAGCGCAAAGTAAGGCGTATGGTTCAAAGGGGTTGCACTTCGTCTCTTAATTAATCATAGGTGTGTTTTGGACGTAACATGAAATAAACCAATCAGCTTGCACCTTGGTGGATTGCTATTATAATGGCGGATTTGGTCAATTCTGAAACCAAATTCTGATAAATATTATGACTAACCATTATGACATGTATTTTTTTTTAAATATTGCGCGTTGTGCACCCGCCTATGTAGGTGCATATTACTATCTTAATAGTGCGCCCTTAAAGTAACAGTAAAATACTGCGCTGTTGACTTAAAACCAGGTTTTTGTTAGTCAATTGCACAATCGCTTTCCGCTGCCTCAAGATAGCAATGCGCCAACAATGCGCCTGACCACACCTCATTTTAAGACCAACACGCCCATCGGCGCCCAGATGGGCGCAAATACATTTGCTATTTAAACAACGTGGGCACTGGACGGGAAAATGACAACTGCATCAGTCTGGAACTAGCAAAGACACTTGCGGTGCGCTTGGCGCCGCTTTGCACCGGGTGTAAGATGGACTTTCTTCGCTTTCTCTGGTGGCCCAATGGTGACATGGCACAGAACCTTGTGGAATATCAGATAAAGGTAAAATTTTTTGGAGCAGTGTCTTCCCCAAACTGCGCTAACTACACTCAAGGCTTATTTCTTTTTAAAAGCATCAAAGGAGCTCAACTGAGCTAAGGACCACTTATCTGTGGAAAGAGCTCTTAGTCTGCACTGGTGTGTAGGGCAGGGCTATTCAACTTCAACAGCAAGTGGGCCAAATAGGAAAATCACTCGGGGTTCATGGGCCACACAGAACACTTTGTCAATTAATGGCTACATATAACAGTATAATGTTAATAGATATATTACTACATGGAATAAACTAGTCACGTGCATCCCTTTTCTTTCACTTTGATGATATCATTATAATCAATTCCAGACAGCCGCCAGTCCATACAAAAAAGTAGGAAAGCTATGGTTACGGCTGGCAAAGTAAATAAATGCTTGTCAGTCCATTTGCTCTGGAATTGGCGATTTTCACAATCAACTTTACGTCACTTTGGCTTTGATAGAGGCATTTTGAAGCTTGTTGTTAGCTTAGTTAGGCTGTCAAAAGTGCCATGAAATTGAGTTCGAATATATAGCTTATGTAATTAGTTAGCGTTTGAATATATTCGAATATCATTTGCCTATTATTCACAAAAAATAAACTGCTTATTGTCGGGCGCAATCAATATACACGTGACGCTCCCTCTAAACTGGCCTGTGCGTTATTTTCCACAAGCGGGCAGTAGAATAGAGGACATCGGTGAACTTTCATATTAGGTTACTACATCTGGGGCCTGTGGTGGAAATTACCTTAATTTCCCCCGGTCGGTGAGAAGAGTCCAACAGACTTGCACACAATATTCAGTTCAGATATATTTATTCGGCCGAACAGGAGAATCCACACAGTGCCACAAGTCTGTATGAAAGCTCTCAGAACATGTGGAAAGCCATTCATTTTATACAGTTAAAAGTAGGTGAAAGGCGGGTTCTGGAATTTTCCCAAAACCTGTCTGTCTCAAACTGTTTTGCAGCTTGTCTCTGATTGGTTAAAAACATTGGATTTCTGAGATACAGACTTGTTTAGACGTTCTGACTTCTTCAAGGCTATCATGTCACAGTGACTAAAAACAATGGAGAAATACAGAGACAGTTTTCTGGGGAAAATAGGAACACACACGGGAGGGGCTATGCATTCCCAATAATTCTCATTTAGACAGAAAATAAATTTTAAATGATTTCTTAAGGTTATATAAAAGTGAGTAAATGTGTAAACAGTAATTTCTCATTTTTCCCTTACAGTCCTCATTTATAAAACGTATTTTAGATCATCTGTGTGGCGCATATGTAGAAAATCACGTCAAAGTAGTGATTTATAAAATTTCAACATGAATTGATTTGACCATGGAAACGGTTGTGGCTCTACATCAGGTCTTGACGTATGCAGGCAAGTTCATTTTATAAATGAGCCCCCTGCAGTTTCTATAGCCTAATGCGCAAATGACTAAAGCACTTTTGTGGATGTAATTTGCCACAACTCGGCATTTATTAATCACAATAATAGGAAAATGATTGTTCATAGGAAATCCTGTTTATTTCTTAACACAAACACTATTCAAACGGCTAATACCTGTAGCCTAAAACAACATAAATTACTTACTCTGTTTAGTTCAACTTCTTTCATGATCCAATTTTATTTTGTGAAAAGACGTCCGCACATTCAGCCCAATTATGGCTCAGTTGCTACAAGAACAAATATCAATTAATAAAGGAAGAACTTGGCACACTGAGTATATTGCAAATCTACTTTAATTAGCTGAGCTTTCGGTCAAAAAGACCTTCTTCAGAGCCAATTTTCATCATCCAATTTTATCAAAATCTTCAGAACAGAAAGGAACCATAGCCTGCCATGGGAACATTATTTAGCCTAAATTGTTAGCCGACCAGTTAGCACAGGAAATTAACTTTGCGTGCATGAACATGATTCGCCGCATGAAATTAAAGCCTGTATATTTATGTTAATTACAAAACGCGGAATCCAAAACTAATATTCGAATGCTCAAATTTAGGTTTGAACTTCAAAAAAAAAAAAAAAAAAGATTTTTGAATAGTTTTCGAACTTAGAATATTTTTTGACGTCCCTATAGCTTAGCTAACATGAGTTTCTCTGTGGCTCGCCAGCCCAGAATGCAAGGTGAGGCTTGACGGAGCGAATGGCAGTGGCGGAGCGGGTGTAATCCTGGTGCAGCCAATCACAGCACATAGGTGCTTTAAAAAGACGTAAACAATACCATATTGGCTCAGATCATACAGTCTATGGTTCAGATATCTCAAAGTAGCTCAGGGATATGTACCTTAGTTTTATTTAACATATCACATACATGCCAGCCTGATTTGCAGGCAGCCTCTTACGGGCCATAGAAAAATTCAAAAGGGCTGTATCCGGCCCGCGGGCCGCTAGTTGAATAGGCCTGGTGTAGGGTCTGACAAATTTACATTCAAGATTCCAGTGGAGGATCATCTACACACTTGGCCTGGCATCTTATGAGTCATTAGTTCCATCTACGATCCCCTAGGGTTCCTTTCGCCATTTACTCTACCTCCCAACTTGATGTTACAGGTAATGTGTAAAAGAAACATTGGGTGGAATGACTAGATACCGCAAGCCTTTTCAAAACAATGATCAGAATGGCTGGCAAATCTGTATATGGTGTCAGAGCCGAATGTGGATCGGTGCATCACTTTTCTGATGCCAGTGAGTGTGGCTATGGGACTGTGTCATATTTGAGGTTGGGATATGACTGTAAAGAATCACCGCCTTTATGCTTGGAAAAAGACGGGGTTGCCCCTCTAAAGCAAACAATCCCCAGGCTTAAACTCATTGCTGATGTTTTGGCTGTTTGAGTTCATAAGATGCTTGGGAAGGAGCTGCAGCTGACATTGGACCAGCCGGTGCAATGGATGGACAGCACAAATGTATTGAAGAATGCAGTTTATGAGACCAAGAGGTTTCATACATTTGCAGCAAACCAAGTGGCCTTTATACATGAAACCACAGATGGAGACATAGGCTGTGTACCAAATCGCAAACTTCCATGCTCCACACTACCGTGCTCCGGAATACGCACTCCAGACAATGCTTGGGACTACGCACTCCGAACAATGGAAGTGCAGTAGCACGGAGAAACAGTTAAATGAGTGGGATGCACTTCGTGACGACATCTGACCCATAACCTTTAACGTTTGCCGTAACTATCGGTAAAATAATATAAAAAATAATGAATAAAATAATAAACTTGAGGGGAATAACGTGAGAGTGAGAGGACATATTATCGACCATCTGAAATGCTACCGTATTTATTTCGTATTTATTCAAGCGGACTGGATGCCGTTACCTAGCCTATTTAAATGCAAGTCCTATAAAAATTATACATAACTGTGGAGAAGAACCCACCTTAATAGGCCTACACATACATGTTAGTTATATTGATATGACCTCTTTTACAATATCAACTTATAGACTCATTAATTCCTTAATCGTGAAGTACATTGGTGCAAATGTAGCTTCACAGTGTCCAACTGTTTCCCTAATGGCTATTTTGCTTCCTGCGACTTGTGTTACAACTGTGAATATGTAACGGATCGCTAGAAATGCTAGTTGGGACCAGCCTTTTTCATATTAACCCGAAATACAGAAGACAGGACACATCTACAATATGATCTTAATTAAAGACAAGCTCCATTAATCTCTATGGGGGGGTCGATACACGTTTACACCCTTAGCAACTAAAGCTAGCACTGGGCGACCTCCGACATATTTGCCGGCACCGAGAAAAATTGCGAAAGTACTAAAAAAATTACCTCCGGAGAATAACAAGGACGTTTTTTTTCTACATAACTAGGTACATGTTGTTGCCTATATTTCGCCTATTCGACTACAGTTGAAAATCTATTTACGTTTTCCTGTCTAACGAACGAACCCGGTCGACAGATGCTCACACTCTATAAGTAGGCTAGTAGGCTATATATTACTGAAATATTAAGATCTTGACTAACCAGTAATATCAGCAACTTTTTGCGAGCTAGCCACTTCAATTTAATTCTCCTTTTTGCTGTCAGAAGAGCAGTAGAAGGTAACGATAGCTGTTTGGATAGCTTTCAGTGAACTGTCAACCCCATAATAAAGTTGCCATTTAATTGTAAAGTCGTGTCTGTTTTTTCATTATTTTCGCGCTGTACGAACTGTGTGCAAACAACTGGGAACTCAGTTAGGCAACAGATATGGAGCCTGTCATGTTTGTGGTGGCTACTCCATAGGCGGGGGGTGTATTACAAATTAAATGAAAAACAAAAGATGGGCAGTGGCGAGAATAAAAGGGCAGTTTATAATTCAGAACGGGACCCGATGATCAGCACCTATGTAGTCAATATAGCTTGCTACACTCGTTAAAAGTACATATCTTTAAACTAAAAAAACAACTCATACATTGCGTTATTCATTAACACTGTACCACTTTATTTATATACAAACTCCTCACTGTGTACCATTTTCCTATGGCGTGATTTCAGTTTCCAATCCGAGAGGCAGCAACCGCACTAGACTACTGTCATCCGCCATTACCATTGTTCTTGACAGTTTTCTCGAACGAAATTATGGGATTTTTCCCAGTTGGAGCATGCACGGATGCACACTTCAAATTTTGATCAAACGGAGTGCACATCCGGGTACTTTATCCGTGCTCCTCACTACCGAACTTCGATTTGGACTCGCACTCCAAGATGGAGGCATGCTCGCCATGCACACTCGGAGCATGGAAGTACGTGGTTTGGGACACAGCCATAGAGGCACAAAGTTGAATCCTGTTGATGAGTCCACCAGAGGATTGTCGGCTGAGTCCTTCATGAAATGCAGGAGGTGGATTAACCCCTTAGCGCACATACCAAATCTTGCCAATCCTTGCCCATTTAGGGGGTACCACATTTAAAGCTTTATAACTCCAGATGTGAACACCACAGTGACTTGAAAAATGGCTTAAATGAAGCAAGACATTTGTATGATTTACAATACTAATGCAGATTAGTTTATATTCATAATTTTGGAAGAAATAAATTGCCACAAATGCAATTGTCTAGACAAAAAATCTAAAATGAATTAGCACTTTTTTAGTTTTTAGTTTTTAGATTGCATATACACCGCAGGTTAAACTATACATGTGCTGGATCAAAAACTTCTTGACCACAAGTTCATAAAATATAAGGATGTATATGTAGAACTACTATAGATGTATGAAGCAAAAACTAAGCAGTGTAAAGTGTTACATTACATTACATTACAGGCATTTAGCAGACGCTCTTATCCAGAGTGACGTACAACAAGTGCATCAGTTCAAAGTGCAGAGGTGCAGAAAAACCCACTAGAGTGAAGTAAAGATCGTAGTGCCAGAAGTGACCACATAGATCAGGACTCCAACCCTGTAGGGTAACCTGTAGGGCAAATAAACAAAACAATCCTGCCAAGTACAAAACTAGCACTGAAATCACATTTGCCTAATCAGAATCAAACAAAACAATCCTGCCAAATACAAAACTAACGAGAACGCATTACCCTAACTAGGTACATTGAGGTAAATAGAGTAGAGCTAAACTAAGGGCTAGGGAGGGGTGGGGAGAGGTGCAGCCTGAAGAGATGAGTCTTTAGTCTGCGCTTGAAGGTTGTCAGATTCTCTGCTGTTCTGACCTCCACGGGAAGGTCATTCCACCAGCGAGGGGCCAGGACAGACAGGAGACGTGACCGTGAGGCACAAGTGCGAAGAGGGGGAGGTGCCAGGCGTCCAGAGGTGGCAGAACAGAGAGGTCTGGCTGGTGTGTAGGGTCTGATGATCCTCTGGATGTATCCTGGTGCTGACCCCTTAGCCGCCTGGTATGCAAGCACCAAAGTCTTAAATCAACTGTTTTGACTCAAGAAACCCACTGCTGCGTCATTTTCAAGTTGGAATTACAAGCTTTCAGTCAGTACAGTGGTCTAAAATATTTAGGGGTCCAGAAACATATCCAAAATCTCTCCAAAATTGAATAAAATGCTTTTTGTCCATTATAAAGCATATAAATGAGCCCCATATGAAGGTTTAAGATGAAACATTGCTATCAGATTTAAAAAATAATGCAAAAATATTGTCACACAATGCTGTACAGTACCAAAATGTGTAAAAATTAACTCTTGTATGTATTTCTATACTCTGTACTCTCCTATGATTTCTTGTATGGGGATGGGACGACATGAAAACAATTTTCAACCGTGCACCACGTTTTGGCAATGTTCCAACTCTCACGTCATCACTGTTGCATGCTTCACAAAAACTATGACACTACTAACTAACGCTTACATTACAGTATGAAATATTCACATTATATAATACCACTAACCTATTTAAAGACACTCAATTTCAAAAATAACGTATATAACTGAAATAATTTGAGCAGCAATACTTATATAGCAATGATGAAATCTTATCTATGTTCAGTAAATGGAGACAGAGACGGTAAATAAATGATACTTTTTTTATCTGCTTCTGTTTTGCTCCAGAAAACGATGTCAGCAGTGTTTTGCATGAATGAGCTAAAAGAGCGGCGTTCATTGAACGTGCTCATGTTTCTGGTGAATGGTGAACTGAACGTATCCTTTTGCAACTAATGAACGTGAACGTGAGAGTTAACGACGCTCACGCACTGCTTACCATAGATATACATTTGTTCATAAAAGTCTTTCAAATATTCATATGAACTGGCTTCAGCAGTACTTGTAGCCATAGACATATATACTGTACGTAGACGCCGCATTGACTGCTTCGGCCCGTTGCTGCAATACGTCAGCAAGACTGGCCTGAAAACAAATACAAGTAAACGGGGGAGCTGCGGTTTTTCTGGATAAAAAGCACTATAACGTTTCCATTTCTCAACCAATTTCAATGAGTCGTTTTTAGGATTTACTGCCGCTCACTCCCTATGTAGTGTGCTACCTGTTTTCCACTATATAGGGAATAGTGAATGAGTGAACAAGTGAGTGATTTGGGACGCAGCCTATGTTCGGGATCCCCTCGGTTTTCGTCGGACCGCAAGGCATGCTGGGTACAGACGCCCCACGTCTGAATAGTCAAAAAAATCACGTCCTGTGTCTTTTCCTAACCATTTTTCCTTGACCTTGATGGAAAACGTCATGAGGTTAAGGAAATATGTGAAGGAGAATTCTTAGGGAGAATTCTTAGGGAGGACTTAGGGAGAAGACAACCACGGTGCTAAAAGAATCCGACTGCACTTACACTAGGCTGCGTAATTATGCGACGGATACTTAGATACTGCCTCGTGCGATCTTACCGTGTTGTTTCATGCAGGCTATATAAATGTGGACAACCCGGTGAAAAATATTACTTCATTACCAAGGTTGTAATTGAAATAAAAAAAGGAATATAGGCTACCAGTCACAAAAGTTTAACGAAATGGTTGTCACATTGAGAATGGTTGCTCACGCTTACCCTCCTGTCCACTCATATTTATCGACATGAATCCCAATTAGTATGGTTGTATGAAAATAATTGTTAAATTTCATGCAAGATATGCTTAAATTGTAGGCCTACAAATGCTACTGTACATATCATCATTCTTAAGTTCCAAACATGTTGAATTAAAAACATCATCTGGCTAAAAACGTCTCATATCCCTTTTTCTTGAAAGACAGACTTCTGTGTTATGGTTCATTTGCTGATTATGATCTGATTATAAGACTACGCATATAATAGCTTAAGAACCACCACACAACTCAGTCATGTTGATCGTTTGTTTTCGTGAACGGCCAAATGGTGCATCGCTTTAAATGTTGCTGCCACAAGGAATTGCGGGACAGCATTATCTCCTTTCCTTTCGTTAAGGACGGTCCAGTGTGCCCTATGCTAAAGGAGATAAGAAAGGAAGCATTGAAGCATCTTTCCTTAGCATTTAGAGAATTCGACCAGCTCATATCATGGCTGCCACTTAGATACTTCCGGGTCATTTCACTCAGTTAGGAACCTTCCTAAGCAAAAAAGACTAGTCTATAAAGACTATATACATATCCACCCTTAGATTTTATGAACTTGTGGTCAAGAAGTTTTTGATGCAGGACATGTATACTTTAACCTGCTGTATATGTGCAATCTCTCAGTATTTCATTGCAAACTAAAAAAGAGCAAATTCATTTTAGATTTTTTGCCTAGACAATTGCATTTGTGGCACTTTATTTCTTCCAAAATTATGTATATAAAGTAATCTGCGTTAGTATTGTAAATGGTACAAATCTCTTGCTTCATTTAAGCTCTCACATCTGGAGTTATAAAGCTTTAAATAGGGTACCCCCTAAATTGGCAGGAATTGGCAAGATTTGGCATGTTGTTCAGTTGTTCTGTTTCAGTTTGTTCATCAGTGTGATAATAGAAGGCAGGAATGATCTATGTGCCCCGTTTGCTTGGAGGGGTAGCATCTGATACTGGCTGATAGCAACAGCTCATATAGTGAATAGAGGACGTGATAAATATTTAATAATTGCTTGCCCTTTCCTCACCATTCTGGACTCAGAGATAAATGTCAAGCAGTTTGTTGTTGTCCAGCCATCTTACAGGTCATGGGGCTTGGGGTTGTTGCTCTTTCAGTTAGCATTTGACTCTCTTAGCTGTGGTTTACAATGGATTCAGCTAAACTGGTGCTTTCAGGGGTTTTGCATGCAGCTGCGTGCTGAGTTTAAGTGACTGCTCTGTCAAGTCAAGCATGGGTTCAGCTGAACCACAGCTAGACTGCAGTTAAACCAGATATACTATCAAGTGATGTTAAAATTCGCCAAACAGGGTGATGTAAACATAGAGTGTACACAGGAACTGGAGAGGGTAGGATAGGTCAGGCGGTGAAGCTCAGGAAATAACGGGAAACAACCTCTATTGCGCATGTTGAGGGAAAATGCGCTTGCTGCTTCAATGTAGAAAACCAACTGCCAAAGAAAACATCATTTGTCAATTTTGTTGTGATCATAAATTTCATTATGTGTAGTATTTTGAGAAAGAATGGTTGTTTTGGTTCAGAAGTCTTGAGAAAAAAATTATAAAAATGTATATATTGTATTATTTTATTATATACATACACATTTATAGATATTTCTACAATGTGCTTTTCATATCAAATGTAACAATCTATAATCGTGTTTCAGAATATCATCGGGGAAGTTTTATTTTGCCTTCAAAAGTCTGATATTCCCCATTCATTTTAATGGGAGCTCCAATGTTTTTCCTTCAGCATGCGCAGTACAAGCTTACTTCTGGGACTTCACAAGCATAGTTTAGCTGAAGGCGTGCTTGCCTGTCTAGTTAAATATGCATGTCTATGGATGTAAAGTAGAAACGGTTTGATAATGAGGATGTCAACAGCTTTCACCTAATTGGTGAAAGGGTTGACAAATGTCCACTAAAAATGGAGCATCGCGTAATTCTGGCAGGCCACGAGAGTCAAGTGCTCCGACTGAATCAGCGGACGGCTCAGCTGAGTGATGTTCGCCTATCACAGTACATTCACTAACAGGGCGGTCTACTTAAACAGCCTCCCTCTACTCATTTGGCTGCTCCTCCTGCATGCAAGCTGCTGCACGTTGCTTCGTAAATCCCCTCCACCACCCCAGCTCCATCCCTATGCGTTAATAATTTGCTTTGCTGCTGGATCTGTTCTGTGTGTACCCCTCTAGGGGGGTTTGGCTGCTGGCCTCCCGGCCTTATCCACGCGGGCTGCGTGGTTGGCGGAAGAGCTCCAGAACAGAGCCATACCGCCAAACATATCTGTATTGCCTTTATTGTCAATAAAGTCTACTTTGATGACAGTGGTCCTGACAGAACTAACCATTTTATAGATAATGAAGAATTCAAAGACAAAGTAAATGATAATGAGCCAAACCTGCATTGTGTTAATAAGATTAAGGAAAAAATGATGTGTCCAATTACCTAATTAGCAGCCTATTGATTCACCTCAGCCTTTAATTTGATCAGTTAAAAAATTACCTTTTTATGTAATTGTTTGCAATATAGCACAATGTGAACTCAATGTGAGCGTTGCATATATCCATTATCTCATCATGGATATACTCAACGCCCATGCCCTGGCAATGCGTAGAGTGCAGGCTGTGAGAATGGTTTCAAGAACACACAGGCCACTCTGTGATCATTTTAGGATATACACCGAGGAGCAATTCCAACAAAGATACCACCTGTGTTAGCAATCAGTAAGACAGCTTGTCTACATGCTGAGAGGTCAGCTGAGGGCCAGGGGCAGAGGGAATATACCAGTGTCAGTGGAGCACAAAGTCCTGCTCATGCTACACTATTTTGTAACAGACTCGTTCTTCTGATGCGGTTGGGGATCTTCTCAATGTCCATGCAAGCATAGTTTGCTGGACAGTTCACAAGGTGTTCTTACTACATATACAGTGCCATGCCAAACGAGGAAGAACAGAGACATCTCCTCTGCCTTTTACACAAAAACAGGCATGGCTAGGGAAATTGGTATAGGTTCCTGTGGGCCCTGTGGTGTCCCCCAGGGCTTGATTTTGGGCCCTATCCTCTTCTCCCTGTATATGCTCCCTTTAGGTGACATTATACGCAAATATAACATTCATTTTCATAGTTATGCCGACGATACGCAGTTATATCTACCAATAAGCCCAAATGATCAAGCCAGCATACCCACCCTTCACAAGTGTCTAGTGGACATCAAAAGTTGGATGTCTGATAATTTCCTCCAGCTTAATGATAAAAAATCTGAGGGTATACTGTTTGGCCCACTCCATGCCAGAGCCCAGATTGAAATTGCCCTTGGCCCACTCTCATCAAATCTAAAGGCCACTGCTAGGAACCTGGGCGTCATATTCGATCCTGACCTCAACCTAGAACAACATGTAAAGAAGGTTATCCAATCTTGTTTTTATCATCTGAGAAACATTGCCAAAATTAAATCTTTTCTGTCCATCTCTGATCTGAAGAAAGTCATTCATGCTTTTATTTCTACACGTCTTGACTATTGTAACTCTCTGTGCACCTGTCTTACCCAATAGTCCCTCCGTTGTCTTCAACTAGTACAGAATGCTGCAGCTTGGCTTTTAACTGGCTCCAAAAAATTTGACCACATTTCTCCTATCCTAGCATCCCTACACTGGTTGCCAATCTCTTTTAGAATTGATTTTAAATTGTTACTCATCACATTCAAGGCCAGGTCTGGTCTAGCACCGACATACATTTCAGATCTACTCTCCCCCTATGAGCAAACCCATAGCCTGAGATCCTTGGGCAAAGCACTGTTGGTCATTCCAAAGTCTAAGTTAAAAACAAAAGGAGACCGGGCATTTGCGATTAGAGCTCCTAGACTTTGGAATGCCCTGCCCGAGGAGATCAGGCTTGCTGAGTCGGTGCCTCGTTTTAAATCTCTTCTTAAAACACATTTTTACAAAGTTGCTTTTAATGTTTTAGCCTCTTAATACCTTTTCTACTCTTATTTTTATATTTTTTAACATCCTGTTATTTACTATATACTTTTAACCTTGTATCTGTACCTGTTCCTCTGTTTGGCCCTCTTTCATGCTGCTCCTACTTTTCATGTTAATTTTTTCATATACTTTGTTTTAAAGGAGTAACATGGTGGTTGAATGTGACACTTGCCAGTTGTCTTTAGGCTAAAACAAAACAAATGTGCATAATTTTTTTTATTATTCAGTCATTTAAATGTATTTTAAAATGTATTTTTCTAAGCCTAAATTTCCCACTATAAAAGTTCACCCGAACTGTCTGGGCGTGGTAATAAGAACTGTCAGTTAGCTATGATTGACAGACCGTGCCCCGTTACCATAGCTACCTCCATGATACGCGCTCATCTTGGGAGACTGAATTTTCATAAGCTAGCTAACTTAGTATATCAAGTATCGATAGCTAAGGACGTTGACTTATATCCAATAATAATTTTTGCTAGCTAGCTAGCCAAGTTAAGATAAAACCACAACTATAACGTCCTTATGAAAGCAAACTAGCTAGCTAACGTTATCCATAACATTACATTATGAAAGCAAGCTACATAGCTAGCTAACATTAGCTAGCTAGCTAGCTATAAATTAATGTAACCAACCAGAGATAGTCTAATAGTCCTTAAAAGGCACTCTAATAAGTGAACCTAACGTTAGTCAAATATTTGCATTGTCTTGCCTGTAAGCCAGCGGCACAAACTATGGGTCACGAGTTATCTGTGGGTCCCCATTTAGAATGAGCTATCACAGCAATCTGACTGACAGTAGGGAGGGAAAAACGGAGCTTGAATGTCGCCCGCAGTGTATGCGCGTGAGCTCTACAATAAATTTCTCACAGAAAAGGTAGTTTGTTGCCTTTTTTTAGTTCATTACAGTGGTGATAGAAGTGACAATAATTAAGTGGTGCTGTGCTGTTAGCCTTTACTGATTGCCGTACAAGGTTAATGTGAAGTAGCTAGCACAATCGGACAGCACTAACCCATACAAATGTACTTTGAATGATACTTGCTCAATCAAACGGTAAATCTGAAAAACATTCGATTATAGTCAGCGACACCGAAATTTTCTTTCACGCCCTCAATAAACAGCCAAAGTCCCAGTAGAATATTGAATTAAACCTTTTAAAGTTATATATTTTCTGAAACATTATCGATTCTACTTGGCCACAGTGAGTAAAACTAGGCGATCTGAGCGTATAGTTTCTATGTAAATTATGTCAGAAGGATTCAGCCTTGTTGTTTGCTACTTAAACTTCACAGCACACTTGTAGCAAGACGGTGTGTCCAGTCAGATTTCTTTACGGGGCATGGAAAGGAAAGTGGTTACTGTACTTGTGACGCACTAAGTCGATAACATTCTCAACCGGTTGAAAATAGGACGATAAATTTAAAACGCATATTTCTCCAAAAATAAAGAACGGACATATTTAATACTTTATTCATCGTGTTTCTTCAATGCCTCTTGTGCAAATAGCACATAAAACCGAGAAAGTGTGAAAACCACTATGTTACTCCTTTAATGTGTCCCTTAAGCTGTCTTCTACATCTTGTATTATTGTATTTCTTTTATGTGTGTAAAGCACTTTGTAACTTTGTTTTTGAAAAGTGCTATACAAATAAAGTTTATTATTATTATTATCATGGACTGCAGACACATACCAGTCTTGATCCATGGCACTGTGCATGATCCAGAGTTTAACAATCAACGTGGGAACATAACCCTTTTTTTAATTAAGCCATTTGGTACACAATATAATGGCTACAATATACAATGGTACACAGTAGGCTACAATTATGACTATTATATCTGAAAAGGTTATGCATTTGTCTGTAACTACCATATTTATCTGTCTGCCAATAATGTGTAAGCATGAACAAATGTCTAATTTTTGCAAAATATGCATACTGCAATGATGCTAATTTACAGGTAGACCTGTCTGAATTGCCAGATGGCTTGTGACAACAATCTGTGCATTCGCAATGTTGCTGCGAGGTGGACAGGCAGTACTCATGACACAAGGATGACAGCCAACTTAAACACAACTCGAGGAGAGGCTTACAATGGAGTGCTTCTCGGTAATCGTGGCTACTTCCTGTGCTGATACCTGATGACACCTGTCTGGAGGCCTGCTACACGCACAGAGGTCTGCTTTAATAAAAGTCACTGTAAAACCCACTGCCACATTGAGGGCTTTTGTTGTATTGAAGCTGCTTTGCATGCCTCTTCACTGGCCTGCAAACCTCACCACAGAGAGCGTGCACAATCTTAAGGCAACTGGTTGATAATCATTAGAAACTGTTGGTTATAACATTGTTAGCACAGGCACTATGAGTGAAGTTTCCCATGCCCTGGGAATATAGTGTCAACTGACATTTTAAAGAGTTGTCCAAGCACAGGGCTAAGTTTTTCCTTACATTCCTTAAGAACCGTACCTCTTTTCCTATTAGGACAAGCTGCCTTTCATGGATTAATCTTTTTAAGGGTTCTACAAACCTCAGCTATTTTGATGCCACAGTCAAGTTGTCTGATAAAATTACGTTCAGTGAAGAAATCGGTTTTATCAAACCTAGCGTGAAATTTATTTAAATCATTAGCGGATCGTCCCCATTTATACTAACATTTATTTTATTCTCCTCCTTCTCAATCATTATGTACACCCCCTGCCATGCCTAAAATCATTATTCTCATCTTACCCTCTATCTTCAGTTTATATTTATGCTTGCAATCGTTGGTTATATGCCTTATTTCTTGTATTTCTTGCTGTTCAAAAACACACCTTCTCTTTATCCATGATATTTAGTTCCCTATTTACTCATAATTTATAATTTGGGAAGAACTTCATGGTCTTCGTTAGGATTATCCACAAAACTGTATGTAGTCCGTCACCACAGAGTTCAGTTCTTCTAAGTCCCTGCATGTATCAATAAAGATGTTCCATGTTATACATTCAAAACATCCTTTAAGCCACTCCATGGATTCCTCACTCCACTTCTGAAGAGTTCTTTGCTCAGCTATTGTTGTTAGCAGTTGTTTACACTTGTGTTCCATTATTTGCTTCACTTGTTTTATTGTCCCTGTGTTTTGTTCAGCTTTTCTTGGTTTGTCCTGTTGTTCCACAGTGTTCCTTGTGTTTTTTTTTGCCAGTTTGTTACTTTTGTGCTGTTTCATTAAAGTTCCTTGTTTACTTTACCCACCAAGACCAAACCACGTCATGGGCCCAGTGGAGATTGATCAGAGTTCAACCATTGGACGCCATGAACAGCTACGGCAGTCCACTGCTGACAACCTGTAAACCCTCACCACAGCTGTCCTATGCTCTCCAGGAGGAGATTCCACATCAGCTGCGGCGTTCAGTCAGGGACTCCTCAGCCACAGCCCCACATGCCTGCACAGAAATTACTGCCATGGAAGAGTACATTAAAGACGCCCTGGCTGCAGGCTGTATTCATTCATCAACCTCCCTTGTGGGTGTAGGGTCCTTTTTGTTGAAAATGAAGACCGGACCTGCACCCATGTATTGACAATCGGGGCCTTAATGACATTACTGTTAAGAATCACTACCCTCTGCTTTTGAGTCTTTACAGACGGCCACAATTTTTACTAAATTAGGCTTACGCAGTGCCTATCATAATGTTCGTAAAAGAGAGGAGGATGAGTGGAGAACTGCATTCAACACTCCTCTTGGTCACTATAAATTGGTGGCGGCTGGTAGGTGTGGAAACAGGGGAGGTCAGAAAAGAGGGCCATGCACCCCCGGAGAACATTTTTGTGAAAATCACCCTTAGAATTACCTAAAAGTTGATAAAAATGAGACTTTGGGCCATATTTACTAAGGATTTGCAGGGCTTTTACAAACAGGGGTGTAGGGGGTGCATGGTCCCCCAGAGAAAATTTTAGCAAAACTCACAACTCAAATAACCCCCAAAAGTTGATAAAAAAAATAATAATAAAGCTGTGTCCCAGTACGAAGTCAGCTGCCTTAGAAGGCAGCATTTTCATTATTTTTAACACCTTTGTAGGCATGTCCCAAACCAAAGTCAACAAAAATGCATCCTTCTAAGGTGTCTTATTTGGGTAAAATTTTTTTTTTTTTTAATACTTATCTTTATTGAATTTTAACTTTTACATATTAAACATCTTTTCTAACATGAATTCCCTTGAACATGACCCCCGCCCACCTCCCTCCCTCAGCCACCTATGAATTCTGACATCGTTTTGAAAATAAAAACAAAATACTAATTGACAGACAAAATAGCTAATTGTAACTTGGTTACAAGTCTACATCTATTTTCATATGCCTCATACATAATCAACCCTCATTTAATAGAAAATAAACATAAATAAATTAAAAAAAACAAAAATTATATGTATATAAATGAATAAAGTGGGATAAAAAATAAAAAGTATAATAAAAATAATAATGATAATTATAATACAAATAAAAAAGGGGTGGTTGGTCTTACTTCGTAGGTTGCATCCTAGGTGATGGTTTCAGGTCTTGATTCTAAAAAGTTGAGAAATGAGTCCCATATCTTGTGAAAGGTGTCAGTTTTCCGTTTAATTGCATATGTGAGCCTTTCAATAGCTATGCAGGCTGAAAGTTCGGCAATCCATGAATTCACCGATGGACAATGAACACTTTTCCATTGTCTAGCAATAAGACGCTTCGTATGTATTAGACAGAGGTTCACCAGCTTACTTTCATGAGTTCTAAGTGATAAAGTTTCTGGAATAAGGCCCAGGATACAGATCTCTGGGCATATTGGGATTTTTTTGTCTATAATATTGGAGATTATGTTAATTATCCTTCTCCAAAATTCTTGTATATGTTCACATTTCCAAATACAGTGGTACAAGGTACCTCTTTCGGTTCCACATTTTATACAGGTGTCTGGGATATTGGGGTTGAATTTGTTAAGTTTTTCAGGAGTTATATAGGTTCTCATAAGCCAATTATATTGAATCAATTTAAATCTGCTATTAATGGATATTGTTTGTGCCAGGGAGCATGTTTTTCCATTCCAGTTCTGTAATATCTGATTTAAGGTCATCTATCCATGCTAATCTTTTATAATTTGAGGACTCTTTAGATGCGTTTACCATTTTTTATATATCATAGAGATCTTTCCCTTACTATAAGGGTCTGATGTTGCCATTTCTTCTAAAATATTTAAAGGAGGACATTGATAGGATTGCATTCTGGAATGAATAAAACTACGAATCTGAAAATATTTAAACAAATGGGTTTGAGGATCCCAAATTTTCTTTTAAGAGTTTCAAAAGACATAAGAACATTATCTTCATAAAGGTCTGAGATCTTTTGCAATCCCAGCTGCGCCCATTGCTTGAATCCAGGATCAGATTTACCCGGTTTAAATAATGAATTGCCCCAAATAGGAGTAAATTGTGATATTCCCAGTTGTTCTCCAAACATCTCCTGTGATTCATACCAAACTCTAATTGTGGTTTTTAGAAATTGATTAATTGTTTGCTGCTTAAGCCTTTTCAAAGAATCTGAATAGAGATACCTGTCCAAAGTAAGTCCCTGGCATTTTCCCTCTCTATCTGAACCCAAGGTAAGTTGGAGGGTTCAGAGAACCAGAAGAAGGCCGATCTAAGCTGGGCTGCCCTAAAGTACCATAAGAGATTAGGTAGCTGGAGACCCCCCTGTCATATGGTAGATATAGTAGTGTTAGCGTAATCTTGATCGCCTTTTGTTCCATATGAAATTGGTGAATGTTTTCCTTAAGCCGCAGAAAAAGCCTGGCGGGGTGTAAGAGGGATTGATTGGAATAAATATAAAAATTTTGGGAGAATATTCATTTTGATAATGTTAATTCTACCAATTATTGTCAAGGGAAGGGACATCCACCTATCCAAATTATCATTCACTTCAGCAATAATGGGATCATAGTTGCATGGGATTATATTTTTAATCAGAGGTGTAATAGTAATCCCTAAGTATTGAAACCCGTCCTTAGCTACTGAAAAAGGATGTTGGATTATTGGGTTATTTCTTTCTTGTTTATTAAGGAAAAGTATTGATGATTTAGACTGATTGACCTTGTAACCTGAAAATTTTCCAAATTGTTGGATGAAATCAACTAGGGCTGGTATTGAATTCTTCAGGTCTGAAAGATATAATAATATATCATCAGCAAATAACGAAATCTTATGTTCTTGGTTTAAGCTATGAATGCCCTTTATCTCTTTATTGTTTCTAATTGAAATTGCCAGGGTTCAAGAGTCATCACAAATAACAAAGGGGATAGTGGACAACCCTGGCGCGTGCCCCTTGACAAACCAAAGGGTTCTGAGGTCATATTATTTGTAATAACTTCAGCTAATGGTTCACAGTACAGTAGTTTAATCCACCGACAAAATTTAGGGCCACATCTGTAACGACACAGTACATCAAATAAATAAGGCCATTCGACGCTGTCGAATGCCTTTTCTGCATCCAAAGACAGAATGCAAGTATCCTTTTCATCCCGCTTTTCATGTATAATATTTAGTACTCGCCGTATATTATGAAAGGCTTGTCTATTTTTCACAAATCCATTCTGATCATTGTTAATGAGTATTGGCAGGTGTTCCTCTAATCTTAATGCCAAAACCTTTGCCAGAATTTTCGCATCAGTGTTAATTAATGAAATTGGCCTGTAGGATTCACATTTGATTGGCGGTTTATCTGGTTTGGGTATAAGTGTAATCAATGCTTTTCTTAGTGACGGAGGAAGTAAGTCATTTTCCAATGATTCTTCAAACATGTTCAAAAGGGGTTGTATCAATTTTTCTTTGAAGGCTTTAAATATATCTATTGGTAGACCATCTGGTCCAGCGGTTTTCCCATTTTTCATAGTCACTATGGCCTTCAGCACTTCTTCTGCCGACATTGACGAATCTAATTGCTCTCTGGCTTCATCGGAGAGAGTAGGGATTTGAATATTATCTAAAAAACAGTTTGATGACTGGTATCCCCATTGGCTTCTGAACTGTATAGAGATTGAAAGAAATTAGCAAAGGTTCTATTAATTTCCATTGGATCTGCAGATATAGTCCCTGAGACTGTTAGGATGTTATTAATGGCCCTGCTCGACTGTAATTTCTTAATTTGCCAAGCCAATAGTTTGCCAGATTTTTCCCCCTGTTCATAAAATGTTTGTTTTAGGAGGATCAAGTTATTTTCAGCTTTTGAAAGCGATAGTTCATTGTACTGCGCTCGTAGGAGAAGTAGTTCCTGCTGGTGTAGTTCTGTATTTACATTATCTTCATATGTTTCTTTCTCAAGATTCTTAATCTCATCCTCAAGTAATTTTAATTTTAAGTTGGCTTTGTTAGTAATAGAGCTTGTGTAACTAATCATTTGTCCTCTTAGGTAGGCTTTAAAGGCTTCCCATCTAATAGAGGCAGTTGTTTCATTTGTATTTGTATTAAAAAATTCATCAATGCTGGCACCAACAAATTTCATGAATTTTGTATCATGTAACCATTTTGGATGCAGTCTCCATCTATAAGGACCTTTAATGATTTTGGGCATAGCATATGTCAACTTAACTGGACCATGATCTGAGATCACAATAGATTCATAAGTAACATCATGTATTTGCGAAAATAAACTGTTTGAGACCAAGAAATAGTCTATACGTGAATATGACTTGGTTGATGGTGAGAAACAGGAATATTCTAATTTTTGGGGTATTTCCTCCTCCATGGGTCACATAAGTCTAAATCTTGCATAAAATTAAGCAAAGTCTTCCTACATTGAGTATGAGTGTTATCCGTACCCTTAAGTCTGTCAAGTTCTGTTGAAAGGGTTGTATTAAAGTCTCCTCCGATAAGAAAATAACCTGGCATCTGAGACAAAAGTAAAAATAACTCTTCAAAAATTTAGGGTTATCAGTATTTGGTCCATACAGATTTACAAGATTTATGGTCACATCAGTCATCGAACCTTGCAGAATTAAGTATCTGCCTGCCCCATCCTGTGTAACCTTTGACACTTTAAATGGGATTGACTTGTGTATTAAAGTTATAACCCCCTTGAATTAGATGCATATGATGCTGAATAGACCTGACCGGGCCACCTTTTTCGTATTTTCAGTATGTCATTAGATAGTAGGTGGGTTTCTTGTAAGAATACAATAGAAGCTTTAAGTTGTTTAAGTCTATGCATAACCTGTTTCAATTTAGTTATTTTGCCTAACCCTCGTACATTCCATGATATGTATGTTATCTGGGTTTCACTTGTCATTTACAATCATTGAATGTTCACTAAAGCGTAAGACCATACCCAAAGCTAACGTAAACAGAAGAAAATAAACATCCATAAATGATAAAATTAACATTTTCTCATAGCGTGGCCCCCAAATGCCGTTAACCCGAACATTACGGCGCTTCCCCCTTAACGTAGAAGATACATCCATGGCGTTGACTGATCCTACCAAGAGGAGCAATCCCAATGCAAACATACAAACTTGTTGATTAATTATCACAGCTGCTTCCTTCCTACAAACAGCTCTATTAATTAAATGTTGATAACCAACTCACCCGCATCGTATCTTAACCAACATTACCGTCGTTAACTAAAATAAAACATCGCTGCACCGTATTGGTAGATTAGGATTAAAATGAAAATAACTATCAAGCGTTTTTATAACACAGTGTTATTACATAAAATTAGAGCTTCCTTAAATGTTATCTAACAGAGATTCTTTCCAGTCTTTCAACTTATCTTTGTTAAATGGCTTCCTCTCGTCCACCGGTTTCGTTACGTTTACCAATGAGTCTCTCCACTTCTTCTGAAGTGTTGCATATCGTCATCCGCCCTCGCATCTGATGGACAGTTTTCCTGGGTAAATGAACCTGTATTCCATGTTCAGTGCCTGTAGACGTTTTTTCACACCGTCAAACTGCCTCCGTTGTTTGCGCACCTCCATAGAAAAGTCCGGAAAAAACATCACTTTGTGTTGTTGGTACATCACTGTTTTCTTCTCTCTGGCGGCATCCATCACTCTTTGCCGGTCCCGAAAGTTCAAAAACTTCATAATCAAGACCCGGGGAAATCGCTGTTCAGTGGTCGGCAGCCTGCCAATTCGGTGTGCTCGTTCAATAACCACTGGGCCCGGTAGTGAATCTCCAAACACCTCGTGTAGCCAACCTTCCAAAAATTTGACAGTGTCTGCCCCTTCTGCCTTCTCGGGAAGGTTTACTAGACGTATGTTATTCCTCCTGTGTCGATTTTCCAAGTCGTCCAGCCTGGCAGTGAGCGTTTTCACCTGCGTTTCCAGAGTCTGCACCGAGTTCTGCATACCCTCGACACTGTCCTCCGTGTTGCTAATTCGGTGCTCGGCTTCAGATAGCCTGCCCGCAAAATCCCTAATTTCAGTCTTTATGTCTCGGATGGCGGTCAGAACTCCGTCAATTTTCGACGAGAATTCGCGTTTCATTTCCGAAATCGCCTTCAGCAGTTCGTTTTCTTCGTTAGTTTTAGCCTCTGCTTTTGCCCGTGTAAATGGCGGCGACACGCTAGCTTCTTCAGGCTTTTCGCCTTGTCTGTCTGTAAGTTTTTTCATTGCTGTTTTCCGGTTAGCCATTTAAGAGGATTTTTAATGTCTCGATCTCTGTATATCTGGTTAACGGTATTTATGATTAAGTTGGTGAGTAATAGTTATAGTTTCAACAGGATTTGAGCTGTTTGTCAAGAGAGGCCCTACACGCACGTCCTATCTGCTTGCCGCCATGTTGGATCCCCTATTTGGGTAAAATTTGAAGGCAACGTCTGATGCATCCTTCAGCAGGAGGCTATCCTATAGGTCTTTGCGATTTCCTCAGACGTCTCACTTCTGCTAAATTAATGGCGGCTCAAATCAGCGAAGCATTGGAAATGTGAATAGACAGTAAACATCTTAGTTTATTACAGTCACATCTAAGTTAGCATTTGAGTTTAAGAAATATTACTATATACTAAATATAGCCTACAAACACTTCCTAATTCCATTTTGTGAAATACCCCTTTGGTCAAACAACCAAGAGAGGAACTATGAGAAATGAATGAAAGTCAGGAAACCTATTTCACGTCCTTTTACATGTGGTGATAGGTTTGAACAATTAAACTTAGCTTTCTGTGTCTTAACTTCATTATGAATATGCATTCCCATATACACACCCACACTCTGTAACTGCTTCCCGTTGTTAGAGACAAATGGCCGCATATAGAGTTCAATCACTGTTTGTAAGGATATACAATAGCCACAGATCAACAGGGTGTCACCGGCAGAAGACCATTTGGGTGTCCCCGGGAAGTCTGGTGAAATGTATATTCCTTCCTGGGAACGTTCACTCACAATCACCACACCTCTCAACAGAATACTTAAACCCTCACTTGTGGCAGTCTCATTAAAATTTGTACAGAATGCTTGTCATGGGACCGTGGCGAGTCTCCCTTTGCGCATCAAAATAAAACCTTTTCAATTGGAAAGTGGTCCTCAGTGTGTTGCTTCACCTTTCCCGACTTGGTTCCACAAGGGAGTAGGTTCCCAACAGTGGTTACCTAGTGGCAATTCAAAAACACTGTCACAAGATGAAAAACAAATCAATGGATGTTGGAGCGTAGGTACACAGATATTATAGGCTCAACAGATGATTAACTCCTAAATTCCTTCCATACTCCAGTACAATTAAAGGTTCTGGTGCTTCTGAACATATATTAAAACTGAATTGCATCTGATCATGTCCCAGAAAATGCATCTGATATGAATTAACCTTCAGAGCTATATGTCAGTGATAAACACCAAATTAAGATAGCTAAATACACACTGTCATGACAACTTGAATGACGGCGACAATTGAGATTCATGAGCACCAAAATACTATGGCAAGCTGTTTTGTCATTTAATTCTTTTTCGTAGCTAGCCACAAAATTATCCTAACTAGCTGCCATTTAACTAGCTGACGTTTTGGCGCAGCTAGCAAGGTCTTATAGCCAGCTAGTTGGCACAAACAGCAGCTAGCTAGGCAAATGTGGTAGCTAGCCAAGTCACATGGTCAGTTAGCCAGTTAGGAAAATGACAGTGTCTCTAAGAGGGGACTGATGCTTTTATTTATTGATTTTGTTCATTGACAGAGAGCACAGTTTGGCCACCTCTACTCTGGAGGTGAAACTGGTGGAATCGGATTCTGTCCTGAGACTCAATGTGGGTGCTGGGCAGCATAACTCTGCCTGTGTCTATGGAAGTGTTCAGGCAGGTGTCTCTATACATTCCACTCTTCAGCAGGTGCTCTGTGAACCTGCGGCTATCCCCATGAAACGCAGTCTGGGGGAGAAGAAGGAAAATATCAAGAATATCTTTCTGGCAAGAATACAGTAGAATTATAAAGCCTAACAAAAAAAGATACATGCATTTGATATTAATTTCGAATGAGCAAACAATGCACGCAGCTGAGAGCTCTCACCGGCATCTCGTGGACTGTGGGTTTCCTGCCACCGTAGGTTTGGTTGGTCGTTCGATAAAATGGATGGATAACCTTTTTACTGAAATGAATAAAAACATATTTCCTCTTCAAGGGCTTATACTTTGGCAATGGACTTTAGATGTAAGAGCAACCAAAAGCTTTTAACTGTCCATGATGCATATAAAGGTAATCAAATCCAATAACAGAAAAATTACTTGGGTGTCATGTTATGCTAAGATCTGAAAATTTGAAATATAAACTGTGTGAAATCATTAACTTGTTGGTTTTTATACATGATTGTGGTGTGGGGATGGCTGGTTTAAGCAGCCACACCTGCCCTGGGTCAAGCTAATTAGACCTGGCTAATTAGATAATTGGTTAGGAATTAGATAATTGGCTGCACCTGCGCGTAGTGAGGCAATCGGTGCGCACAGGTTAAATCTGCCATCCCCACCCACACAAAGGAGAGCCTCTCGGTCATGACAGTGTTAACATCTACTCTTTGGCTAACATCTTGCCACCCTCGTAAATAAACATGGACTGTTTGAACATCATCTCCCTGTGTCTCTGTGCTGGAGGGCCCCTTGGAAAGCCACTTCGGTGACCTGTGGCAGGCTTGTTTGCCACAATGATATTTTATACAATCAGGTCTTGGATACAAAAAGGGTAAACCCGCTGTATTAACAAGCTGGAGAACAAAAAGAATGTAGATATAGTCACAATCAGGCAGTGTAGCACACAGGTTGAGGTATGCAAGTATAACAACATAGTGCCATAAATAGGTAGGTCTATACATATGTGAGACAATAAATTATATTAAATACGCAAATATGATGCTGTGCCATGGAAATTCATAGGCAGTACACTAAGGGGCCTATCCCAAACTATGACTATGAAAAAATGCTCCAGACCATTATTCCTCCTCCACCAAACTGTACAGTTGGCAATGCAGGTAGCGTTCTGGCATTCACCAAACCCACAATCTTCCATTAGACTGCCAGATAGTGAAGCATGATTCATCATTCCAGAGAATGCGTTTCCACTGCTCCAGAGTCCAATAATGGCGTGCTTTACACCACTCCAGCTGATGCTTATAATTGCATATGGTGATCTTAGGCTTGTGTGTAACTGCAGCTCAGCCATGGAAACCCATTTCATGAAGCTCCAGATGAGCAGTTCTTGTGCTGATGTTGCTTCAGCAGTCCCTTTCTGTGAGCTTTGTGTGGCCTACACTTTGTGGCTGAGCTACTGTTGCTCCTAGATGTTTCCATTTCACAATAACAGCACTTCCAGATGACCGAGGCAGCTCCAGCAGGACAGAAACGTGACAGACTGATGTGTTGGAAAGGTGGTATCCTATGAAAATGCCCTGTTGGAAGTCACTGAGCTCTTCAGTATGACCCATTCTACTGCCAATGTTTGTCAATGGAGATTGTATGGCTGAATGCTTGATGTTTTACACCTGTTAGCAGTGGGTGTGGCAGAAGTAGAAGAACCCACTAATTAGAAAGGTTTCCCACATACTTTTAGCCATGTAGTGTATTTACACTTGAATTACAGAATAAAATTTTTAAGGCATTATCCCTCATTTTAATGTGAAAATGGCTACTTTTGTCCTGCTATATCATGCTGATTGTAGTGCAAATGTTATGTCATTTTAAACATATTAAACTGAAATGATGAGACGCAATGCATATAAAGTGTATTGATGTTATTTGTTTAGTTACCCATAGGTAGTTACCTACAGTGAACTTAGTTTTGTATTTAGAAAATTAAACTTTCAACTGCAGTAGCTCACGAACGTCAGACATCTGAATATTCCAATAAAAAAACTAACTTTAATGTACTTAGGAAGATAGGGTTTATTATAAACCAGAATAAGAATTCTGGCTTAATCCATAGACTAGTCCACCAATTACAGATATAAATATCAGGCAACAATTGGAGTTATGTAGGGTAACGGTGACTGTGGCACTTTGGGACGCAGTTGCAGGATATGGATTAAGATTCAGTTATTTATCAGATTGGGCACACTAAATTATAAGGTTAATCACTAGACAGGGTAATAACTACAATTCTAAAAAGTCCTTCAAGCGGTTTGGTCAATTGGCAGATAGAAGACCAGTTTGATTCTTGACAAGTGATAATCACAAGAATGTGAGGGAAATAATTGATGCAAAGCCAATTAATCTTTGCAACATTGTAGCTGACACTTAGTGCTTGGGCCTCATTGGGACACTGCTTCACTGTCTACTGACACCCAAATTTTCCTTAAAAAAAGTGGCCTTTCATGACTGATCAATGTAAAGTACCAGTCAAAAGTTTTGAAACACCCCCATTTTTCCATTTTTATTGAAATTTAAGCAGTTCAAGTCCAGTGAATGATCTGAAATGGTACTAAGGGAAGCAATAAACTGGCAAAGGTTAAAAAAAGCATTGGTTACCAAAAACAGAAGAATAATGTAAATTTCAGAGTTTTGGCCTCAACCGTATTAATTTGAATTGCATATGGAAATGCATATTATTAACACTTACTAATGGCGATGAACAGTGAAATTGATGGCGGTTCCCATATGTCTGGCACGCAGATTTCCGTGCTCAATTTAGGTGCTGTCTGTACTAAAAATATACACTCGCTCTGTCGACTCGTTAGCAAGAAGGCCATGGGTTAGAATCTCGGCTAGGGGCCTTTCTGTGTGGAGTTTACATGTTCTCCCTGTGTCCGCTTGGGTTTCCTTCGGGTACTCCGGTTTCGTCCCACAGTCCGAAGACATGCAGATAGGCCAATTGGAGACTCTAAATTGCCCATAGGTATGAGCGTGTGAGCGAATGGTGATATGATATGATAATGAGCCCTGCGATAGATTGGCGGCCTGTCCAGGGTGTATTCCTGCCTCTCACCCAATGCATGCTGGGGTAGGCTCCAGCACCCCTCGCGCCCCTGCTCAGGATAAGCAGGTATAGACAATGGATGGATGGATGGATAGACGACTGTTTCAAGGTCTGAAGAGTGCTGACATGATAGAGAATGGATTTCAGAAAGATGAATGATTTTCCCACAGCTGTAAAATTATACAGCTGTAAAAGTAATAGTTAACATTTTTTTTGGCAATTATGAGTTAAATCCCTTTAGTTTGGGGCTGTATTGTGTGGACATATGAAGTTGTTTATGAATTCTGTCTGTTGAAATGGGGCCAGAATGTACAGAAATTGATGTTTTTAAGGGCTGAGAGTCTGTGGCTGTTGTGGTTATTTCTGTGGAGAACCCCGAAAAGTGCCAAATTCTCAGTGCTGTATAGGTATGGGGCATGCCCCGCCAAGGTGTAACTTGGTTGGATGGCATACCTGCCATCCCAAAGATCAACAAACAACACAAAAGTACAACCAATATCTGCATTTATAGAATGCAGTGTATTTTTCCGTACATTTTGGCTCTTTTTATCTATGTAAAAAATGGTAAATCCTATGTCAACACAACGTCTGAATCTGATATTAACCTCCTGCCCACAAGCACGTAACTGGGCATGTGCAAAATTAAACGTAAAAGACTGAGTCAATGATCTTGACATAAAAAATCGCTAAGCAATGCAGGCCTGTAAACTGTATGGCACACACTGTGCCTTGAAAAAACGTTGTCCCCTCAAAATCTCTGTCTGCCTCCCCAGTTGCAGCAGCCTAGATCCGAGGTGGAATTTCAACCCATGCCTCTCACTCGTGTGAAGGTCCCATAGGCAAACGCGTTACCAGTGAGCTACTAATAAACTAGCTGTGTGAGTGTGTGTGAGCATGTGTGAGTGTGTTTTGCATGTGTATCCGATGTTTCTATCGGCCAATGTAGCTAAATGGGCCTATTTCACAAGATGGCGACCAAAACCGGATGTAGGGATACTTTGTTTCTGGTTACCGTTGCTACGGACGCAAGTCCATTTCTGACAGCGAAAAATTGAGCCTAAACAGCGACGTTCTCACAGTCTGCCAAAGTTCACTATGTCCGATGTTATCCGCATTGTCGAAGCATTGCCAGTGAATGTTAAGCGGTCTAAACTAGACAAGGGCTATAAATTCTTTTTTGAGAAGTTTATATTCGGTTATGAAGGTAAGTATAACGTTAGCTCTGGTTCGCAAGAAAGCTAAATAGCTAGCTTGCTAACCACAGCAAGTTAGCCAATTAAAGAGATATTTCACTTCGACATAACATAAATTATTTTCTGGAGGCGACTCCATTGTGTTTTCGTAGCGTGAAGCAACATCTGCTGTCTCTGTTCCTCTCGGTTGTCCCGAAAATGAATTATTAGGGAGCCTGACAACTGTGAGGAAAAGCGATTCTGTTAACGTTGACGGTCAGTAGGGGAGGCGCTATGTAAGTACAATGTGTTAGGCTCCAGACAATTACTTATGTTATACCGAAGTGAAATATCTCTGAACTAAGTTTTGTACTACCGTTACTATTTTGTGACATGTTGTTTGTGCTGTACTTGTTCTAATAAAGATTTATATTGCTTGTCAAATCGCCTGTGTAATGTTGGTATTCAGTTCACTACCAAGCTGTTTGTTTTCATCACTGATAAAAACTACCCACACATTTTTAAATCAGCTGATATATCTTAAGTAGGCTTGTCGATGTCTGTCAATACATTTTGTAATTATAATTAACAACTAAAATAAACGTGCATCTGCAGTTTCAATATTGAATATCCAAATATGTGCTTGCTAACAAGCTAGCTGGCTAAAACGTAATTTGCTAATCATAACATAAAATATAGCTAGCTAACTGATTTTATGACATTCTTGAGTAACAAGTACCACATGACTGAAACCGCGTTAGTTCTCAATGAATGATTAAAAAAAAAAATAGGAGTTGGTAGGGGACTCAGACATTTAGACTCAAATGTATGCGAGGAGAAAAGTTTAATATCAAGTGTAATCTTATTCACAAAGCAGTACCTAACTAGCTAGCTATTGTAATGAATGAGTTAGTTTATGTTAGTTTGCATGCTACCTAGCAAATTCTTTTCTTATTTTGGAGTAAATCTGTGGGAAAGCTGTGAAAGGGCAAATGAATTCTTTTTCGAACTGGTACACAGGGGAACGCTACAAAACAAAAAAGCTCTTTGTCACTGCCATTGTTTTGGTGGCTGTTAAGATAACCGGAAATGAGAGACCCTTACATCCGGTTTACATACCCGGAAATGTTAAATAGGCCTATGGGAAGATGTATTTTTTGTGGGCCTGGAGCATTGGCGATGATGTAATTGGCAGGAAAAAAATAAGGAAAAAACACAAAATCCCCTAAGTTTGGGCTTTTACTGTGTTGATGTGTGTAGTTGTTTGTGAATTCTGTCTGTTTACATGAGGTCAGAAGGTACAGAAGTTAATGTTTTAAGGGCTGTGAGTTTGTGGTCATTGCGGTTATTTTTGTTGTAAACCCTCAAAAGTGCCAAACTCTCAGTGCTGTATAGGTATGGGACATACCACCCCACCAAGCTGCAGAAATGACCAGATGCTGGATATCATCCCTGGTGATGATTTCCATATTAGAAATACCCTCAAATTAAGGCTTAGAGTATGCACTTAGACTCATAGTCAGTGTATCTTTTCACATCCAAAGTGCTGGAGTACAGAGCCTAAACAAACAAAGAAAAACAATACCAGGTCAAACCCTAGTATAGACGGTTTCATCAGTGGCACGCGCGTTGCCAAGGTTATGCGCTTGGCCCTAAGTTAACTTCCGGTCTGTGTTTGTTTATTATTGGGTTTGTGTTTACTGGCTAATATGGCACCGATTACAAATGGAGTGAAAGTTAAACTGATGAACAGACTGATGTTGGGCTCAGGTTGTTGTGCTGTGGGGTGCAACCTGACCTCAGGAACAAACTATATTTCGAAAATTAGTAAAAATACATAATTTAACTTTGTAACCTCACTAGGAAATTGTGAAACGAATTGATGAATCCCTGCGATTATCATAGCTGGTGCTTGCCCGTTGTTACTTCGTATTTTTGAGAAATAACTGGACATCGTTACCTATTAAAATGTAAGTCCTGTAAAAATACACATAATAAACTGTATTTTAAAAAATCAACTTCATACATACACATTTAGTAATACTAATACAGCCTTATTTACTATATCAACTTAAGACAATGAATTATGTCATCGCGACCCATTAAAGTCAATGGCGCAGACGTTGCTTCATAATTTCAAACTGCTTTCCTAACGGCTATTTTGCGTCCTGCGACTTAGGTTACAACAGTGAATATGTACGGATTCCTAGACGTGCTGATGAGAGACCACCCTTTCTCATATTAACCTCCAATATGCAAGACAGGATACTAGCAAATTTATGTCAAGTTCCATTCATTTATATGGGGTGGTCGATACACGTCCCCTTAGCAACCAAATGCTAGCGCTGGACCACGTCTGACTTATTTGCTGGCACACAAAAAAAAACGTGAAAGTACTGAAAAAATAACCACAGGGGATAACAAGGATATTTTTCCTACATAACTAGGTACAGGTTGTTACCGATATTTCGCCTATTTCATATATAGTTGCGAATCAGTTTACGCTTTCCTGTCTGTCGAACGAAGGTGGTCGAATAGGTACTCTCACTCTAGCACTTTGTTTCAGGTAACAAACTCATGATAAGCGATAACTAAGCTGACCAGTAACAAGCCTGAAATAGTTATGAATTAGCTAACTAAATTGATTGTAGCTTAATTAATTCATTCTAGTTAGCTAGCCAACTAGCTAGCTAGCTAAACGTAGCTAACATTGTATAAATTATGCACAGTAACGTTAGCTCAATGCTATTAGTTCATACGCTTTAGCTACGTTTTTTTACTAACGTTATGATACCTGTTTCCAATAACTTGACAGCGTTACATTGCCTGATCATTTTTGTTGTGGTAACCTAGCAAGATGACCCAAACTATAAGAGCCACAATGTTTTCCCATCAATACATGCTATACAAATAAATAACCTACAGTAATTGCATTGGCTACACATGCTGCCCACTAGCCCCAGTTTGTGCTTCTAATCATCGTTTTTAAGCAATATCATAGAAAGAGTGCACTTTTTACTACAGGAATGAATGTGCATGTAACCCAGAACAGTTATGGATTATGTAAGGAATGTATGATTCTCAGCAAGGTGCAATACTGTCAACAGTTATCTGTTTCTGTCACTTGTTTTTCTGGTAATGTAACATTATCGCATTTCAGTTTGGCCAAGTAACGGTTCTTTTCTTCGACTGGTAACCCCAAATAATACGGGCTAGACATAGTTTTAACTAGCTAGCTAACGTAATTTACTTGTTATTTACTTTGCTTGTTATCAGAAATAGTCTAGAGGGACTCTGTTGTTATTGATTGTTTGCGGAAGTCTGCCGGAAGTCAAGTTAGGGCCAGAACAACGCACATGCGCAGTAACGTTTGTTTATGTTGTTACCGTTGAAACCGTCTATATGGCTGGACCTAACACACGTCATACGGCCGACCAATGGTGTAACTTCATAACTCGGCTGACCAATGGTGTAACTTCATCAAATGTCACAGACGTTCGCGTTTGTAGGGCAGGCCCCGCTGTTGCGGTCCAGCCAAAAAGGCATGAGACACATATTCCAATCCATTGGTCAGCTTAGCAGAGAATGCACATTTCAGAGCACCTCAGAGACAGATAGAATAATAGGCCTACATATTTCAAATAATAAATACGACATTGAGAAAAAACGAAACAAAAAACTAAATATCAACTTGCCATTCCTGCTACCTGCATGCTGCGCACAGAGTACCATATTATTTATTTAGACACTGGCAGACTACAGCAAAAATTGGGTCTTTTGTTTATATTCAATATTAGTAATTGCAGCGAGAAACTGCAGCTGTAGACACAAGAAAGTTTGTTATATTATGGTAGCAACGGAACAAAGCGGACTACATATATATATTACATTACATTACATTACATTCATTTAGCAGACGCTTTTATCCAAAGCGACGTACAAAAAGTGCATTTTCATGATCGTAGACAACTGCTGAACACGGGTTCAGTAAGGTACAATTACTTATTTTGTAAAGCTATTTCTAGCCGAGAACAAAGAACACTATCCTGGTCTAACATCTGCAAAGCCAAACTAGGCAGAAGAATAAGCTAGAGTATTAGGACAAATACAATTTACCAAGAAGTGCAGGGATGGGGCAACATGTAACAAGTGACAGGAAAAAGGGTTTTTTTTTTATTTTTTTTTTTTAATATATATATACACAGCGTGGTGGTGGTTATTCTAGGTATAGTCTGAAGAGATGAGTCTTCAGGCCACGGCGGAAGATGGATAGTGAGGGGGAGGTTCGGAGAGGGACGGGGAGTTCGTTCCACCACTGGGGAGCTAGGGTGGAGAAGCTCTGTGATCCCTTTGGGCGGGTGGGAGGGGTTGCAAGACGCCCTGCTGCCGCAGAGCGGAGTGGTCGAGCAGGCACATAGAATTGAGTCATGTCCTGCAAGTAGATGGGGGCTGTCCTGTTGGCGGCAGTGTAGGCAAGGGTCAGGGCTTTGAATCGGATCCTGGCAGCGACCGGTAGCCAGTGAAGTGATCGCAGCAGAGGAGTGACGTGGGAGAATTTGGGGAGGTTGTAGATGAGTCGGGCAGCGGCATTCTGAATCATATATATATATATATATATATATATATTTACCGTCATTGTTTTATTATACCAGCGTGCTTTCGCGCATTTGCAGAGAAGCGCAAATACTGCATGGCCTTCAGGGAATTAGCCATGGAAGTTAGCACCGGGATAGCCGCGTTGCTAACCCCACCGCAGACAGGAAAGAAGAACCAGGGACCGCTGAAACAGGTTAGTAAAAAGCCAACAAAGGAACCGGATGGTTTTGTTGATGTATTTCCCACGGGAATAATCGAACAACGAGAGGTAGGACAATTCCAACCGGGGGATACGCTGCTCAGTTACAACAAACCGAAACTAGCAACTGTTGAACGGGAAAAAGAACAGTTCAAGGGATGGCTGAAAACAATGTATAGGGAAATGTTAAAAGACGAATTTCACGCCACAGTGAACCTGTCAGGTGAACCGCAGGAGTCTGTTACTGGGATACCGACACCACCAACCGACCACGTTAGCTCTGTTTTAAGTCCCACATATTCAGACGGTGTTAATGCTCACTTTAGCCCCTTTCCCTCACGAGATAGCACAGTAGCCGCCCCCACTACTCCTGCATTGCCTGTAATGGACATAATGCCTGGCAATACCACCCAATCTGTATTGAACCACCCAGTTGGCAGCATGACCAGCCCCACCATGCTCACAACCACTAATTATATGGGAGAAAATAGCCCCCCTTTAAGTCAGATCACTCCTCCCACTGCCTCTGATCACGCGTCTCCCACCCAGCTTAGCACAGCTCCCTTCCCTTCCCCACTGGATGGTAATAAGGGCCCCTTCAGTCAGCAGGGCACACCAGACCCCTCCCACATGCTGGTTTCCACCTTAGCTAAAGTTTTTGCCTCTGTGCTGGAGGAGGACAACTCAATGTTACCCGCCACGTCCTATCGGCGACGAGGTCAGGTGAAAGTGGGCAAATATGATGGAAGTTCAGGTTGGGAAAGGTACTGGACGCAGTTTCAGTTCATAGCCCAGGCTAACCAGTGGGATGCTGCAGAGACAGCTGTCCAGCTAGCTGCAGCACTGGACAGTGCTGCCCGACGTGCTCTCTTTGACCTGTCCGTTTCAGATTTGACTAACCCCCGCACCATTGCCAGGGCAATTGAGAGACAGTTTGGTGATCCCACCTCTTCCTCAGCTACAAGGCGCCGGTTCAACAAGAGAGGGCGGAGGAGTGGAGAAAAACTGGGGGTTTATGCTGCTGAGCTGCGCCATTTAGCACAGAACGCATTCCCTGAGTTTAGTGAGGAACAGCAGTTTATTTTGGCTATTTATTAGTGGTTTAAGCCCTCACACATTGAGGTTCTAGGTCCGCCTCAGCAACCCAACCACCTGGGAGGAAGCGCTGGAGCGTGCATAAAACTGGAGCAGATCCTAGGGGAAGGGATGGAACTGAACGCCTTACTGAGCGCAACGCCACACCCCAAGCAACCACCCGAGGCACAGGGAATGTCCCGCCCACCCCAGGCCTCCCTGAATGGGGCCCGGCCCAAGCCCCAGATATAGACCTGTTGGAACTGTGGGGACACATCCAGTACCGCTGCCCCGCTGCCCTTAACCCCGCCTTCCACACACCCCAGTCCCTTCCGCGAAACGAGCCAGAGGCGATGTAGAGGGGAGTGTCGTTGCCCCAATCCCTGGATCTCCCCCACCCCTATATGTTGCGAATAACTGTTTGAGGGAAGTTTGTTCACTGATCCCTTTCCAGCTGACGCAGGTTGCCATCTTCCTGTAGAAATTGAGGGTAAGGCAGTGCAGGCCTTAGTAGATACTGGTTCTACCGTCAGGCTCATTCAGCCCGGGCTCCTCAAGGACAACCAGCCCTTATCCCCCACCAATCTCCACCTGATTACTGTTACTGGTGAACGAGCTCCGGTGATGGGGGGTTGTCTGGTCAACATTAGGGTAGGCGCAAACAACATAAACCATGATGTTTGGGTCGTAGACATCCTGGAGCCGTGTCTCCTGGGGCTGGATTTTCTGACAGCTGCAAAATGTGAGTTAGACTTGGGCCGAGGCATAGTGTCATAGATGGGCGAACTCCCCTGCCCCCTGAGCTGCAGCTTGCGGCTGCCCGAGGCCTCCCCTGGCAACAATCAGGATGGGGCAGTAGATTCACCAGACACATTACTGACCCCCACCATACCTGGCGCCATGCCGTCTCTTGTACCCCCCCTCGCCCCCCCCAGGTGACCAGCAGCCAGTAGCTCCACAAAGTCAGAGGACGACCCTGGAGGGTGTGGATGTGCCCTCGACTATGGTTCAGCTGTACTCCCCACCACCTCAGCCGGTCGCCGGCCCCCAAATGAAACCGCACCAAGCTCTTAAGAGGCAGCGCGTCCCTGATGCCGGTGAGCATGTGGTCAACAACGTGACAGTGGAGGAGACCATTCAGAAGACTATGGAGCAGAATCGCGAAGGGCTGACGGACTAACAGCAGAGAAGTCTCTGGGAAGTACTGTACGAACACCAGACAGCTTTTGTCACATCTCTCATAGACCTTGGTCGCACACACCTACTGGAACATCACATCGACATCGGGACGGCCCGCCCCATTCGCCAGCGCCCCCGCCAGATACTGGTAAAGAGACAGGCGGCCATGCAGCAGTGCTTGGCAGAAATGCAGGCAGCAGGGGTCATAGAACCATCAGATAGCCCCTGGTTGTCCCCAGCTGTAATGGTGCCTAAAAAGGACTCGTTGTTGAGGTTCTGTGTTGACATGCGACCCCGGAACGACGTCAGGGTGAAGGATGCGTACCCTTTGCCCCAAATCAACGAGGCCCTAGACAAAGTTAGGGGGTCTTCATGGTTTTTCACCCTTGACCTTAAAAGCGGCTACTGGCAGGTGCCGCTGTCGGCCGACTCCCGCCCAAAGACGGCGTTCTCCACCGGAGCTGGACTGTGGCAGTTTACCGTGATGCCATTCGGCTTATGCAACGCGCCAGCCACCTTCAAAAGGCTCATAGAGAAGGTGTTGGCTGACGTGCCCGCCCAGAACCTGCAGGTCTACCTGGAAGGCGTGCTTGTTCACGCCCCAGACTTTGACACTACCTTGAAGTCGCTGCACTTAGCCATCTCCAAGGTTAAGGAAGCAGGGTTGAAGCTACACCCAGAAAAGTGTAGGCTGTGGAGATGGGAGATCACATTCCTGGGCCATCAGGTGAACGGGGCAGGCGTGGCCACCACGGAAGGGAAGACTACTGCAGTACGAGACTGGCCAGTACCCCACAATCGCTCCGAGTTGCGATCCTTCTTGGGGTTAGCCTCTTACTACCGCCGCTTCGTCATGGGGTTCGCCACAGTAGCTGCACCTCTCAACCACCTAACCAGCAGTAAAGTCCGCTTTGAGTGGGGCCCTGAAGAACAGCAAGCGTTTGATGCACTTAAGGAGGCTATCTGTCAAGCCCCCATCCTGACAGCACCTGATCTGGAGGGAGAGCTGGTTTTGGACACTGATGCCAGCAGCGAGGGCCTGGGTGCAGTTCTGGCTCAAGTCACTCCCAATGGGGAACGGGTTATCGCCTATTACAGCAGGGCCCTCTCGAAATCTGAATGCAATTATTGCGTTACTCGTCAAGAGTTACTCGCTGTGGTGGAGGCCGTCAACCATTTCAGGTACTACTTGTGTGGCTTGTAGTTAGAGATCCGCACGGACCATGCTTCCCTCAAGTGGCTGCTGTTGTTCCGCAAACTGCAAGGGCAGGTAGCTAGGTGAATCAAGCAGCTACAGGAATTTAACTTCAATATTGCCCATTGGAAGGGGGGAAGTCACACCAATGCGGATGGGGCGTCGAGGTGGCTATGTAGGCTCGAATGTGGCCAGTGCAGCCGTGCTGAGGCACAGGAGATAGAATCTGCAAAGGCATGCGGGGAGAGATGCATGGTGCTCCGGTTAGATGACTCGACCAACTGGGCAAGGGACCAGAGGGAGCATCCAGAGCTGCAGAAGATCCTCCACTGGCTGGAAGTGGGGAGGAAACCTGAATGGGCTGAGGTGGCTGCGGAGGGTCCGGTAGTGAAGGGCTTATGAGCACAGTGGGACGGCCTGAGCCTCCAAGATGGAATGCTGTGGAGAAGATGGAAGGAGCGAGCCGCGGGAAGGGACTGGTGGCAGATGGTGGTCCCCAAGAGTCGGCAGACGGAAGTGTTGGAATCCAGTCACGGCCAGCCGGGAGTGGGACATTTTGTGGTTAATAAAACATTGCACTGGGTCCGCCAGTCTTTCTACTGGGCCACCTGCCGGCGTGACGTAGAGGCATTCTGTCGGCAATGTGACTCGTGCATGGCCCGCAAAGGTCCTGTTGGCCAAAGCAGGGCTCCACTCCAACAGTATCTTATCGGGGCTCCATTGGAACGGGTCGCTGTTGACATTTTGGGGCCGTTCCCCTGCACGCCCCGCGGTAACCGCTTCGTAATAGTCGCTATTGACTATTTCACTAATGGACAGAGGTCTATGCTGTACCTGACCAGGAGGCGGCGACGGTGTGCGTGGCGCTTATCGAGGGGATGTTCAGCAGATTTGGGGTCCCGGCAGAGTTGCACTCCAACCAGGGACGCAATTTTGAAGTGCTTTGAACAAGAGATCTTCAATTTTCAGGAGATATCCCAATCCAAAATGTTTTTTTTTCACACAGCCTGTATTGGATTACATAGTTTGGAGTGGGATTATTTAAAAACGCGTCAGTAATATTTCACCCAAATTACGTCAGGACCTACTTCAGGACCTCTTCTGCCATAATTAAGTGTCAAAAGTTTGAGACCTTTAAATTTTTTGCTGAAATTTCCATACAGTGCAGTGATATTTCATGCACACTATTTCACATGTACTAGCCTAGTTCCTATTCTCTCATACACACGTGATGCAATGTTGAGACTATTCGATTTTGAGGAGAAAACTAAATGCGTGACACTTGCGTATCTGATCTTTCCATTTTACAGCCTTAAAAAAGACGTGAGAAAAATAATAATTCACATTACCACCATTGTTCAATTTCTCTCGAGCCGTAGCTCACTGTTAGAAGCATATTATAACCTTTGCAAACACGTAAGGAGGTGATTTAAGGTGGACCGGAATTTTCGAATCGGGAGCAAACTTCAGCGTCGTTTTCGAAATACCGTCAGTAATATGGTATTCGAGAAACATTTGGGCCATCGGTACCATTTGGAGGGACGATGTCTCATAGTGATTTTTTTGAAAGTCTACGTCCCTAGTGTTGGAAAATGTGTTATCTCTCCTTTTTTCATCCCTCCATCCTTCATTATTTGTTCATATTTTAAGCCATTTCACACATATAGCCAGTATAAAACAAGCTAACAGATACAAAATACCATCAAACCATATATCATTGGAAAGCTGAGTCAGATCTATCCACACACTTCCAAGATTCTAAATCAACTGACCGTTGACCTCTAAATCTGTAATAGGGTACATTTGGAACTACCTTTATAATTTGCCAATCCAAAATGCACATACAAAAACCATAAAAGGAAACAAGTTTCTTAATTTATGGAAAACGCCATATACTTGGCTTGAAAATGATGCGGCCACAGCTGCAATGTACTGCACTGCGTGCAGACTTTTTCCGACCAGGGTGGACAAAAGCAGTGCTTTTTATATCGGTACAAATAGCTACCGAATTGACAGCATCAAAAGCCGCAGCTCATTACCACACCTGGCTTGTGTAGCAGCCAAGAAAAGAGCCGATAATCCAGGGACGGGGCTCATGGGCTGTGTCCCAAACCGCATACTTCCATGTTCCGAGTGCGCATAGCGAGCATGCCTCCATCTTGGAGTGCGAGTCCAAACCGAAGTTCTCCATTTGATCAAAATTTGAAGTGTGCATCCGTGCATGGTCCGACTGGGGAAAATCCCATAATTCATTTCGAGAAAAACTGTTAGAAGAACAACGACAATGGCGGATGACGGACGTGAGGTTGTTCCTCATGAGGCCTTCTACAAATGTAAGTAATTTATCAACAGTTTGTATGCTAAAATTCTTAAAAGTTTGAAAACATGTGGTACAGCACAATGGTAATATAGCCAGTTGAATAATGTGGCTAACTGGAGCTACCAATCTCCAGTTCGTTAACTAGCTATCTTGCTATCCATACAAAGGCAATAATAGTAGCGATTTAGCTAGACGGATGTGAATATTATTAAACTAATATTCATAATATTTATTACAAATTTATTCCCATGTGCTCTTACTTGCTACCTGGCTGGATATCGACCCACTTAGCTAGAATTACACTTTAAGAAAGTATTCTATATTACTATGTTTTTTTTGGTTCTACCATGTCAAAGTTTCAGCCTAAAACCGGTTAAAGTGGTACGCCTGTCATATGATACCACGAAAGACATCCCAGCACCACTCCATCATATTCAAGGTAGAATTCATAGTTAGTAAACAAGAAAACTGAAGTGAGCCTCACCCTTGTTCTTGGGTTTAGTAAACTGATTGTACAGGCAAAGATGTTATTATTGAGAAATCATTTAAAGTGCATGGAAGTAGGACAGCACATGCGATGTATACTGCGATTAACATTATTTTTAATTAATGAATTTATTTATTTATATTTCATTAACAGCACTTGAATGTATGTACATATGGATAATGTAAAATGTAGAATGACATTTGTTAAATGCCGCAATACTGAGCCCAAGATAAATTTCCCTAAGGGGACAATAAAGTATATCATATCGTATCATCACCTGGTTTTCCATATGTGACACTAGGGACAGATGATGACACAAGATCCCTTGTGCTTTGGCGGCGGAACAATGAGGCCCTCTTCACGGGCAAAAGAAATTCCGCCAAGGGAGGATGGGAGTAAGTACTTATGAAATAAATATATAATTACAATCTGATTAGATAATTTGTTTGTTTTTTCTTATATCCGGAATTGTTTCTGTTGCAGGCAGTTTATCAGTAACACAGGCCTGCAAGGGAGGGTATCGGCTGCCCAAGATAAGAAAAAATGGGAAAAAAAAGTACAAGGTATGTATCTGTAATGTGTACATATAAAGTTTGACATGGTCAGTATTTCAAAAAGAGAATCTGTTTCAATCAATTTTGTGGATATAATGTTGATCGATTATATTTTGTCATAATGTACATTTGCTTGTTTACTTTATGTAGTTAATAAAATTTGAAAGACATTTGTGGTCAGTATACCATTGCTTGTCTCTTTAGGTGCTAAAGAACCCCCCCACAGCGGTCAGCACTGAAGGGGGTGAGACCACTGCTGCATCCTGGCGGTGGTTTGCCATGATGGATGAGGCAATCGGGGGGAGGCCGTCCATTACGCCTCCTGTCCTGAGCAGTAGGAGCAGTTACTTAGGAGCAGTAGGCAGCCACAGTGTAGTGCCCGGGGACAAACTCCAGTTCTAAGGCCAGTGCCTTGGTCAAGGGCAACTGCAGGAGCGTACCTAACATGCTGTCTTCAACAAGGAATATGCCCTCCTGTGGTAAGCAACCACAACTTAGATCTCCTATCTATATTGCTCATGAAAATGACAAACTTTACTAGCCCAAAAGGCAACATTATTTGCCCCTAGTCTAGAAATTGTTCTATAATTACTGGAAACTTATTTAGTGTTTTGTGCCTCAGGTGAAACAGTAAATGAGAGCCAAGTGGATAACTGGTTAGGAATGGAGAGAGGCAGTCAACATCTGTCTTCAACTAAGTGCAATGAAGGAGCTTTGGTTAGTCCACAGACACAGGAATCATGACTGGCTCTGGTTGAGGCTGCACAAGTGAGAGGTCATGAACCAGTTCTAGAGGTTGCAAGGCATCTTGGAGAGAGGGAATTACCCAAAATACATTACCACAGGAAATGTAGGACCCTATTCACAATGAAAAGGGATGTCATGGCATTAAAACAAAAACGAGAGGACAGAGTATGTGATGAGGTTGAAGAAAGATATAAAAAAGCCTTCAAGAAGATTATTCTCTGAGATGTCAGAGTCTAGGGTGTATAAACCTGAGTGCATTTTTTGTGGAAAGGCCAAATACATGAAGCGCACAAAAAACAAAGAAAAGCTGATAAAGGCCACACACAAAAAGTGTGCTCACAAAAAGGAGGACACAAAGATTCTAGCCATTACAAGCAGAGACATAGTGGCTGCGGAGGCCCATTACCATGCAACCTGTTACAAAGACTATACTAGAGTACAGACATCCAGAGAGTGGCCTGATACTAACAGCGCTGATGATGTACACAAAACAGCTGAGAGAGAGGCAAATGAAGATATCTTACATTATATCAGAAATGATGTCATCCCAAACAAGCAAATTGTCATGATGACAACATTATCAGATAGATTGCAGCAATTCATGCAGGAAAAAGGGGTAGAAATTAAGAGAGTAGAGTAGAGTAGAGTAGAGTAGAGTCAACAAAAAAACACCTCAGCAGGAGGCTGTCAACAGAGTTGGGAGACGCAATCCAGATCATCTCAGACCAGAGAGGGAAACTGGTCATCATACCGCACAGTGTGTCAGTAGAAGATGTGGTTTTAGAAAACCAAATTCTAAAGACATAACTTAACATTTTCAAGTCATCAAATGTAAAATCAAACATCAACCAGACAGCCTTACATATGCGAACTGAAATACAAAAACACTAGAAGTCAACTCCCTGGCCTTATCACCCTTCCGATGTGCAAAAAGAGTCATTTGTAATACCAGAGCATCTTCAAAGATTTTTTGTTGGGCTCTTAACAGGAGATCCTGATAACAAATGTCTCTCACAAAGGGTGGAGATGCTTATAGAGTAATTCGGTCAAGATATGATGCAGTGACATGTGGCAAACAGAAACCTCCAAAACATCTTATTCTTCCATATGCATGTAAAACCCTGACAGGCAATGCGGAACTGATTCAAACACTAAACTGGCTGGGACATGGTGTCTCTTATTCTCAACTGGAGGAAAATGACACAGCCCTGTGTCTCCAAAAGTTAGCAGCAGTTCAAAACAATCAAATGGTCCTTCCAGCTTCTATTCAACCACACATATTCACAAGTCTGGCCTGGGAAAATATTGATCGTTTGGAAGAGACCCTTACAGGCAAAGATACATCGCACAGAGTCAACGGCATTGCAGTGCATCCAAAGGTTTACGGACCACATCTACCAAAACCCACGTCTCCGACTATCTGTGAACAAAAGCAGAGATCTATCTCTGGTGAGAGACAAGAACTTCCTTTGTATGTCTCCAGTGAGAGACCCCAGCCTCTAACAACAAATGACAGCAACATACATGAGGGAAAGAGAGCAGCAGACATTGCCAGAGATAAGAACTTAATTTGGATATTTTCAAGACAATCCAAAAACAACAACAACCAAAAGGTTCCAAGCTGGACTGTTTTTAACATCAGCACAGCAGTCACAGAAGACACAATTAGCTACCTACCAACAATGAATGCACCTGCTACACAGCTTGCTACAGTATTTGAAATTCTGAGTCAGTCTGAACTAATCCGAAAACAGCTGCAATTGCAAACCCTAGTGGTTGTGATGGATCAAGCCCTCTTTGCAAAAGCAACAGAAATTGCTTGGAAACACAAGGACTGTTCCAACAACATCATCCTACACATGGGAGCCTTTCTTTCATCTGCAATGCCCTCAGTATTATAGGGAAGTGATTTCAAGACGCTGGTCTCCGAGACATCTGTATTGAAGCTGGGATTGTTGCAGAGGGATCAGTCAGTGGCGTTCTTGATGGGAAGATGTACAATCGCGCAGTCAGAGTGCATAAGTATGAGGCACTGATGGTATGGACAGAGTTTAACATCTGGGTGGATCATCAGCACAAGAGCACAGTGGTAGGGCCATGTTTTGGATGAAGTGAAAGAGATGGTTGATGATCTATGCCTGACAACATTTCACTCTGTTCTGCAGAACCAGGCATTAGAAGACCTCAGAGGGCTCTGGAATGAATTCCTACAACATCTCAGGCACAACAACAAAGAGTTATCAGAATTTTGGATGTCATATGTAGACATGGTGGAAAATGTCCTGCTTGGCCTTCTCCGTGCCTCCCGTGAGGGGGATTGGGAACTGTGCCTCGATGCAATCCGGTGTTTAATACCTTGGTGATTTGCATATGACAAAATGAATTATGCCAGGTATCTTCCAACCTACTATGCTAAGATGACAACTCTCCCTTCAGAGCATTCAGATGTCTACAAAACCTTTTGTGAAGGGGCCTTTTCAGTACAAATGTCAGGAAACAACCCATTTGGACGCGTTCCCATTGATCAAGCCACTGAGATGACAGTCAACAAAGACACATACTCCTGGATGAACCACTAGATTCAGTCTTAAATATCTGGTGCTGTAAGAAGACATTACATCACAGCAGAGCACCGCAGCGCATTCCTAGGACACCTAAGGGACATGGGAATGAAGCAGACCTTCATCATGCAGACCTTCAGAAACCAAGGGTCCAAAAGGATAAAGAAGCTGTCACTGCTGTCACAAGCCTTCTACACAGCTGGATAAATCCATTTGCAGAGAGCAATGCGCTTGTCAGCCTATCCACCGCCAAAGCAGCACCTCCAGACATTGCTTCTGATTTGATGACAGCATTAAGAATTGGAGAACAAAGCTATAGCACATTCAAAGAAGAACGCCTTGAGAAAGATCCTCCAAACGTACCATTCCACAATCCCATCAAAAGACACAAACTCAAAACATTCAGCAACATGTGTGAGAAGAAAGTGGTCAAGACAAAAGGGCAAACCCTCATTCTGAAGGCTGAAAGATCCCTATTTGGTCGTATCATTGTGATGGCACAGGGGAGAAATCTTAACATGAGTGAGATTCTCTCCCATCCCCTTGGTCCATTACCATGGGCTTTGGCAACTCCTTGTGGAAAACCAACAAAGCAACTCCAGCCTCCTGCCTCCAGAGGAACATCCCTCCAGCCGAGGAAGTACCTATACATAATGCAACAATCATTGATAGAATGCATTTAGTCCAAAAAGTAAAAGGTGATCAAACAACATTAGGAGAGATAGTCATGTCTATACTGTATATGGCACTGAGAGAGGGCAGTAAGAGCCAGAGGATCGATGTTGTCTTTGATACATACAAGGAAATATCTATTAAGAACCTTGAATGGTCTGCAAGAGGAGAGGAGAAAGGCTACCAGCTGCGGAACATTTCATCTTCACAGCTTGTGAGACAGTGGAGAAACGTTTTGAGTCAAGGGAACAACAAAAGCAGCCTGATCTCCTTTGTAGCATGTGAATGCAGAAAAGAAGAGTACACAAAAGTGTTGCATGGAAAAGAACTCTTTGCGACCACAAATGAAAAATGCTACAAGATCACAGAGGAAAGCAGTGAAGAAGTCAATGCCCTTCAATGCGTGCAAGAGGAAGCAGACGGCAGTCTGCTTCTACATGCAGCTCAAGCAGCAAAAGCAGACCATAAAGCTGTTGTGATCAGCTCAGAGGACACAGATGTTTTTGTAATGTGCCTGGCATTCCATGCTGACATTGATTCCCCCTTGTTTTTTCAATGTGAGAGCAGATCTCACACCAGATTAATCAATATAGGGAGGATAGGAGCAACCTTGGGGAGCAACATCTGCAAAGCTCTTATTGGGCTACATGCATTCACTGGATGCGATTCTGTTTCTGCATTTCCTGGAAGAGGGAAGGCTGGTGCCCTTAAGCTACTGAGGAGCCAAACCGATGTCCAAGAAACATTCATGGAGTTAGGCAAGGATTGGGATCTCTCATTGGCACTTCAAGAAAAACTGGAGACCTTCACATACCTTCTGCATGCACCTAAAGCCTCTGTGTTGAAGGTCAGTTACCTCAGATACCATCTTTTCTGCATACAGAAAGCGGAGATAGAAAGCCACCAATTACCACCCTGTTTAGACTCTCTAAAACAACATGCACAACGGGCCAACTATCAAGCTGCATTGTGGAAGAGATGCCTGAAAGAAGATCCAGAGACACCCAGACCTGTTGGAAGAGGGTGGAAAAATGAAAAATGAGAAGCTAGTTATTGACTAGACAGAGGGCCAGCCAGCACCAGAAGCGGTTTTGAATTTGCTGGCATGCACTTGCAGCGAGAAATGTGAGGCACCAAAATGTGTATGCATAACAAATGGGCTGAAGTGCACTGACATGTGCAGACTCCAGCACTGTGGAAACCAGCCATCAGATGAGGAAACAGTAGAGGAAGTTGACCTTGAAGATGACTATGATTACTAGCCTCACAGCAACTGCAAACTAACATATACATTATTTGAACATAAATAAAACAAAAAACATTTAATAAAAGAGGTTGTATACAGCTTTTTTATTTTTTGTATCTACTTTAGAAATAAGAAAAAGGTAGATATAATGTGTCACATTAATTCATTAATGTATTTCGAATGTATTTCATTTCGAGTATTGCATAAAAGTCTAAAATTCACATTAGGCCATTTGTTATTTTAAAAAATGTTTTCTAGTTACACAAACATTTAGAGATGTTAGTAGTATAAAATTGCACATTGTTACAATCAGCTGATTTAGACAAATATTTTAAGATGCATGTTTATACGTTTGTATGTATTATTTTTGAGGTAGGGTTCTGAACAGCTTAAAATTCCATCATTTGCCCTGCTTTTTGCACATTTTCTTCCAAAACACTGCAATAAATTTATATAAATTGTACATCTGGCATGGCTGTCTTATTTGATTGTATTTTCTACATGTCTACAAATATTTTGAGCCATAATTGGGCATTCTACAACAATGAGGTATGAAGATATGGTTAGGCGAATTCCAGCCAATAGGACCCTATTCGGTTGTATGGCAGCCATGTTGGAAAATGTGTCTAGAGAGGGAAATATGCAAAATTATGGATGGGTCTGTTAATAAATATAATTATATAGACCTGGTCTAAAAGTGTAATTTGGTGTTTCTAATACCAAAGGTACAATTCCAAAACCGAGCTGCTCCTCTGTGTAGAATCCTATGCTATGCTGAACATTCCAAAGGAAGCAGGTGGCACAAACTTTAACTCAAAGGTCAGATGAGTTAGAATATTGGTGCCTGGTGGATAGATCTGACTGTCAGCTTTCCAATGATATATGGTTTGATGGTATTTTGTGTCTGTTCGCTTGTTTTATACTGCTATATGTGTGAAATGGCTTAAAATAAGAACAAAAAAGGATGGAGGGATGAAAAAAGGAGTGATAGCACATAGAAAGCTACCATTGCTGCAATGCTATCACACATTTTCCAACACTAGGGACATAGACCTTCAAAAAAATCACTATGAGACATCGGCCCTCCAAATGGTACCGACCGACCCCCCTGTCTCATGGACTAACAGGGAAGTAGTGGGGCTGTTTTGTCCTTTTACCATTAATTGTTGATCCAATGTCTCGGAGAGGCAGTAAGCAACCACAATCATGAACCTCATTCAAGAGGAGAAAAACTTTGATTAATTTGACGTAATTTTCTCGGAAAGTGGCCGCCCAGATAGCGAGCGACTCCGGGCCGGATTCTGGCATGTTTTGTTCGCAATACCGTGAGTCTACGTTAGCTAACAGCGACAGATACGAATGCAGTCATATCAGAATATACAGATAAACAAGTCAGGGATTCTTCACATTAAGAATAAATTTTACTACAGCGTCAGTGTAGCTGCTTTCCGAGAACATCAACAATGTTAACTAAGCTGACGTCAACTGTAGCTAATGTTCACTAATTACATAACTTTTCATAATATCTTTAAACTGCAAATTACTGTTGCGTTGCAATTCAATTATACGAGAGCTACCATGAGTGAAGAAGTCGACCCACCTGTATCCTTCAAAGCAGTCGGGGTTGTTGAATCGTTTGGGTAGATTTTGGTCCACAGCATATACATCGCTGGTTTTCACTGACAGACTCTCTTCATTTCGGAAAGGTAAGCTTTCATGCTCGGGATTCATATTCAGAGAAGAAACTAATCGTGAATTCATTTCTGGAGGCAACATTCGGTTGCTATAAACACAACGGTCACCAAGTGACGAACTAAAGCAACGCCTTCCTCAGAGCCATGAGAGAGAGAGAGAGAGAGAGAGAGAGAGAGAGAGAGAGAGAGAGAGAGAGAGAGAGAGAGAGAGAGAGAGAGAGAGAGAGAGAGAGAGAGAGAGAGAGAGAGAGAGAGAGAGAGAGAGAGAGAGAGAGAGAGAGAGAGAGAGAGAGAGAGAGAGAGAGAGAGAGAGCCGCGTCGACTTCAATAAGTCCGTTATTTTAGAGCAATTCCAGTAGTGCCGTAGGGTAGCAATGTTTTTGACTGTCTCTGATGCAAATTTCAGAAGGTAGGCCTAGCCTATAGAAGGTAAAATCAACAACATTGTAGATACGTATCGTATTAGCACCTTTGAATCGAATTAACAGTGTGAGTTAAAGCATGTTATCACAATTCATTATTTTCCTCCAAATTTGTAGATTTAGCTAATGTTAACAAATAGCGTTAGGTAGGATAATGGATAAAGTCAGCAACACATAGCATTGGTTGTAACTTATGTTCTCTTAATGTCATTATGTCACTAAATTAGAAACAAAGGTTTCAAAAACAAAGGAAAAGGTGTTAGTCAAATATAACGTTGACGCGGGTTCTTGTATAGTCTATCTCATAAAAAAAAAACACGTTTTCAACGTACAAAAATGCCAAGTTACTCAAAAGTATTGATATCAAAATTACGCCAAGTTACGGTACTACAAACATTATAGGCTATCTTGCCTCACCGAAATTTAATAACATGTATTCCAAAGCAATGCTACCCAATATTTCCTCAATTCTTTCAAGTCACTTGGCCCTGTGTGTATATAAGTGTATATAAGTACATGGACAGGCCAAACATATGTGTGGATGGCTTTCTCACAGTCATGATTGATTGAATAGGCATCTATATGTCCAATTTGTATTGGTATGTATGTATTTTGGTGGTCAGCCTTTCTGTTGCGTGAATGATTGTATGTTTCTTGGTATAAATGTCTGTTCGTAAATGTGAATGTAACATGCTGCGAGGGAATGTCCCCATGGGGATAAATAAGTTCTCTATGTATGTATGTACAATATGTATTTTACATGTATTTATTGTACGTTGCAAATATACAATCACTTGTACATTTAGTCAAATTCAGTTCAGAAGCAAGTATAAACATATGTTTTCTGGAGAAATATGCTTCCTGTAGTGACTGACCAGCAGTTTTCTACATGAATTTCAATGTGTTCCATGAGGAAATACGAAATATTTGACACTTTGATCTGACACAACGTTTGCATGACATTGTAATATGGTAAGATTAGAAAACTCAGGGCCAAGTGACTTGAAAGAATTGAGGAAATATTGGGTAGCATTGCTTTGGAATACATGTTATTAAATTTCGGTGAGGCAAGATAGCCTATATTGTTTGTAGTACCGTAACTTGGCGTCATTTTGATATCAATACTTTTGAGTAACTTGGCATTTTTGTACGTTGAAAACGTGTTTTTTTTTTTTTAATGAGATATCATTTCTTTTTGCAAAGCGTTTTATTACGAGAGTGAGAAATGCGAAGTGACCCTGTAAGAAACGGTTGTGGATTATGGCTATCATTGTGTGAATTTGTACAGTCTGATGAGCGTGTACGTTTAGCAGTTTCGGTTTGCTATATATGTAAAACAGTGGCTGTGACAAATAGTGCGGTGGCGTAATTGTAAACGCATCAGAAAAGGTGAAATATGGCCAGTGTAGCTATGTAGGCTACTCACGGATTTGACGGGCATCCAACGAGCCTTGATTGACAAAAGAATCAGCAAGCCCGTAGAATTAGAGCTGCCTAGGTCGCAACTTGTGTACCCTTCTGTCCTGCTCCGTTGTCTGTTATTTCGTGAAGATGCACTTTTAGTGTTTGTAAGGTTTATAAGGCATTTTGATAGGCTTATCTGCAGGTAGGAATCCTCTTTGCTGTTTTGTTAAGGTAGAACCGGAAAAGTTGATAGTGGAGAATAGGAGCAGACGCATATGTCCCAGCAGGCTTTGCATATGAGAAAATAACAAGTGTGAGATAAATTAGGCGAAATGATGAAATAGCGTAGTTGAAACAATATGTTTTTTAGCAGAATGGGCATGTCGGTGAAGGTTGACATGATCACAGACTATAGTGCGAAGTAAATGAAGTGACCATGAGCGAGCTTAGTTTGCTTATCAAACGGTATATAACAGTCTGTATTTAACGTTAACTGGTTAAATGGAGGGTTAAATAACATGTGCAATCTATTGCACGAATGTGTTTTTCTCATGTTCAGTGCTAGTAGTTATACTTATGAGTGAATCATGATTTTAAATGTAATGTTTAGATTGCGGAGTTGCAAAACACATACGTAGTAATTGTTTGTAGCCTATGTGGCTAGATAGAGAACAGGGCGAGGTAACATGAATGTAGAAACGTGGCGTTTGCTGATATGAAGGTTTTGTACGGTAGCCAAGTGAAGAAATATAGTTAGTAGAAATGGCACAGCGGTGAACTGGTGTAACTTTTTAATAAAAGGAATACATTTGCGTCATGAAATGCATATGGGTGGCCGTGAGTGAGTTTTGGTAAAGCAAATATAAGCGTAAGAAAATGTTAGTGTAAAAGAGGAAATGATCTGCCTGAGGGCGAGTCGGGATCAGAGACTGTAAAAAATATTGACACAGCTACTGTGACGTCACCCATTGACTCTCCGTGGGTCTCTAAAACACGTTTTGAAGCTCAATGGCGGGCGCGGCCATTTTCTCGATTTGGAGCCAAAACCATAGAGTTAAGCGGTCTTGTGATTTTTACAATTTGATTGACAGTCCGGTGCGGAAAAGCCCCTCAACCTGAACGAGGCTAGCTGACTGTCTGCCGTTATGTTTTAAAATATATTATCAGATGTTTACGGGGTTTAATTTCCATCCGTGACTGTACTGTGTCATGTAATCACGTTATGTATGACATTAAAAATACAATTAGGCTATGTTCAGTTATCTTCAATTTATGTTTCTCAGCAAAACGAATATGCTTAGCTAGCATATCAGCTTGCCAGTGAGCTAGGTAGGCTGTCCGTGGTTAGCTCACGCGTTAGCAATATGAACCACAGGGGAAGAACATTGACTACACTGATGGTCAATCAATCGGAGATGTGTAGGCTACTGGTGATTTGACTAGGCAAATTTCCGTATGACTGTCTGGTAGATCTGCTGTTAACCGAGCAAGTTATCGTCGTAGGTTTTCGCCAGTCAGATAATGAGCCTGCTACTACTAGCTACTCCATCGCCGTTTCTGGTGTTCACTTGCTGGGTGACGCTAGCTGACCGATCGTTCGCAAATCACTTTCTACCGAACAAAAATTAACACTCAGCGGTGATTAACAAATCTACCAAGTATTTTAATAACTGATCTGCAGGCGTGTAAATATGACAACGCACTTTGTACGGCAAGTTTTCCACCTGGTGCATGAAGACAAAAATAATGTAGCCTACGTTGAATTTCTAATTATTATTAGGCTATTATTTTTTTCTTGTAAATCATCAAAACCAATGGAGAAAAGCCAATATACGCAAGGAGCCCCCAGAACCGATTCTGAGAACCACTGTCTTAAATGCCTAGCTTGTCGGTCTCTTAAATGCTAAAAACATGTTCCTTTCTAAATGCCAAGATGGTTAATTTCGTTAAATTCTGTGTGTGTGATTTCATCGTGTGTTGTATATTCAGCAAATGAACCTTGAAACTCTTAATTCGCTTCGTGAAACTGAAAAAGTGTTTATCCCAAAATCGGGATTATAGTAGCTTTGTCACATGCGTGAAGCATGGCCCAGGTAGACATTTACGGAATGTACACGACTGACAAGCCGCCAAACACGTTTGACAGATTGAATGTTTGCCGGTTAAGGTTAGCTAGCTAGTCAAATGGCTTGGTAGCCGAAGTTGCGAACTGTTTTAGCACAGGCTACTACTGGACTACCAAATATAGCAAGCTGATTACGCTTTCTGCCAAGTAATTATTTGGTTAAGTAGGCTAAAGGAAATAGTAAAAATGACTCGGATACCGAAAAACTTAAGAGGAGGATTATTTTATGGTCGTCTAGAGCAGCTGTAAATAGCACACGCCATAATGAAATCACCACGAAATGGGATGCCTGCATTTTCAGACTTAGCACAGGCGGACCGTAGCCGGAGCCGCAATGGCAAGGCCAAGAAGCGCCACCGCCCACCCCAGTGACCATAGACTGTAGCCCCTACTGTAGCTGAGTCCTCCGCAGTAATCCGGAAGTGACGCAAGCTGTACCTCATTGGTCCACAACAAATATTGGCACTGTGCCCAAATGACGCAATAAATCATGAAATCGACCCATGGACAGTCATAAAACCAATAAAATACACCTATTCTGACTATTTGTTCTTTTGAGAAAAAATTATTGACTTTGTATTTTGATCGCATTTGTACCGTAGACTTACATGGAAACCGGATATGAAAACACCTATACTGGAGCCATCCGTAGTGGCGCTAGTGAGCAACCAGGAACTACAACACCAGGAAATGAGCTTCAAAAACGAAGTCTGGTTTTGGCCGCTTGGTCGGGATTCAAGCCTTCAACCGGAGGTTTACCAGTCTGTGACTTCGTTAGTGCAGCACCATGTCATAGCTATGCAAAGCGTGAAATATCATTAGCAAACCTGTCGGTGGTTTTAAAGAAGAACACAGGCCGGTAAGCACAGAAGAGCTCCCGTTGAATCCATATGGATTAGCAATATTGTAGCCGGTTAATAACTGAACGTACAGACGGTAAGTCATAATGCATATGGCTTAGCAATATTGTTGCCGGTTAATAACTGAACGGTGAACGGCGGGTAGATATGGTGCAAAAGCAATTATTGATAAGTAGTAGACAATTATTAGTGAGGGTCGAAGCAGGTTAAAGAAACGTGTTCCTAGCTGGGCTTGAACCTACGACCCCATGTTCCCAAGACTGTAACCTTGCCCACTAGGCCACAGGCGGACTAGCTGTTTAGATTGCGGAGTTGCAAAACACATACGTAGTAATTGTTTGTAGCCTATGTGGCTAGATAGAGAACAGGGCGAGGTAACATGAATGTAGAAACGTGGCGCTTGCTGATAAGGTTTTATACGGTAGCCAAGTGAAGAAATATAGTTAGTAGAAATGGCACAGCGGTGAACTGGTGTAACTTTTTAATAAAAGGAATACATTTGCCGTCATGAAATGCATATGGATGGCCGTGAGTGAGTTTTGGTAAAGTAAATATAACCGTAAGAAAACGTTAGTGTAAAAGAGGAAATGATCTGCCTGAGGGCGAGTCGGGATTCAGCCTTCAACCAGAGGTTTACCAGTCTGTGACTTCGTTAGTGCAGCACCATGCCATAGCTATGCAATGCGTGACATATCATTAGCAAACCTGCCGGTGGTTTTAAAGAAGAACACAGGCCAGTAAGCACAGAAGAGCTCCCGTTGAATCCATATGGCTTAGCAATATTGTAGCCGGTTAATAACTGAACGGTGAACGGCGGGTAGATATGGTGCAAAAGCAATAATTGATAAGTAGTAGACAATTATTAGTGAGGGTTGAAGCAGGTTAAAGAAACACGTTCCTAGCCGGGCTTGAACCTACGACTCCTTGTTCTCAAGACTGTAACCTTGCCCACTAGGCCACAGGCAGACTAGCTGTTTAAACTGGAAATGTTTCAGAGTAAAAAGGTATGGGTATTTTGCGTGTGTATGCGCGTTTTTGATTGGGTCGTGTAGGTGAAGATTTGGCTGGTGTCAGTGAAATGTCCAATGGGGAGACATGTTGTTAGTGGGATAGGCGGCAGGAAAAATAAGAATGAGAAGAAGAAGAAGAAGAAGAAGAAGAAGAAGAAGAAGAAGAAGAAGAAGAAGGAGAAAACGCAAAATCCCCTTAGTTTGGAGCTTTATTGTGTGGACATGTGAAGTTGTTTATGAATTCTGTTTGTTGAAATGGGGTCAGAATGTACAGAATTTAATGTTTTTAAGGGCTGAGTGTCTGTGGCTGTTGTGGTTATTTCTGTGGGGAACCCTGAAAAGTGCCAAACTCTCGGTGCTGTATAGGTATGGGGCATGCCCCCGCCAAGGCGTAACTTGGCGGGATGGCATACCTGCCATCCCAATATATATATTTTTTTGACAAACATATGTGTGGATAGGTTTATAAGATTGCATATTTATTCAATAGGCCTAAACATATGTAATTTTTAAAATCTATTTATGTATTTACACCCCCTCACCTTCTGTAGTGAGAATGATTGTTTGTTTCTTGTGTATAAATGTGTGTGAATAAATGCGAATGTTACATGCTGCTAGGGAAATGTCGCCATGGGGATAATGAAGTATTCCATGTATGTGTATATGTATGTATGTATGTACAGTATTATTTTACAATCAGTATATTCAAGTCATTATTTCAAGTAGCAAATATAGAAGGCCTTGCACATTTTGTAAAATGAACTTGAGAATAAAGTATAAACATATATTTTCCGGAGGAATAGCCTTTCTGTAAGTATTGGCCAGAAGTTTCATACATTCATTTAAATGCCTTGTCAATTTTTGTTTTTAGTCACTTTGATGTGACACAAGCTTTGAATGACGGCATTGTCTTCAGATGGTAAGATTTTGAGAACACAGGGCCAAGCTACTTGAAAGAATTTAGGAAACATTGGGTAGCATTGCTTTGGAATAGAGCTTGTTTAATTTCTCTGAGCTAGCAAGGAAGATAGACAATATTGTTGCAGACCTAGATTTGAATGAATGACTTGTAGACAGTGCTTTGTATGTGTGAGTAACTTGGTATTTTTGTATGTTGAAAACATGTTTTTCATCAGATAGTATATATACTACATGGCTAAAAGTATGTGAATACCTGACATCCAACATCTCATCCAAAATTGTGGGCATTAATATGGAGTTGGTCCACTCTTTGCTGCTATAACTACCTCCACTCTTCTGGGAAGGCTTTATACTAGATGTTGGAGCATTGCTGCAAGGAGTTGCTCCCATTCAGCCAGAAGAGCATGAGTTAGGTTGGGCACTGATTTGGCAATTAGACCTGGCTCACAGTAGGCTTACCTATTGAATGAATGAATGAATGAATGAATCATTACATTTATGTAGCAATTTTCCAAACACTAAATGTGCTTTGGAAAATTGTGGGAACTCACCTCACCCACCACCAACTGGCAATTAAATCAGTGGATGATTAGGTGGCAAGTTTGAGAGAGCCATGTTGGGAATTTAGCCAGGACACCGAGGAACCCCCTACTCATTGCAACAAGTGTCATGGGGTCTTTAATGACCACAGTGATTAAGGGCCTCAGTTAAACATTTCATCCGAAAGTCGACATCTCCAACAGCACAGTGCACTGGGGCATTGGGGATTATGTGAACAGAGGAAAGATTGCCCCCTGTTGGCTCACGAACACCACTTCCGGCAGCAACTTAGTTTTCCCAAGTGGTCTCCTATCCAAGTACTAATCAAGTCCACACTTGCTTAGCTTCAGCGATTCAGCAGGGGCAGGTGCAAAAGCAATAATTGATAAGTAGTAGACAATTATTAGTGAGGGTTGAAGCAGGTTAAAGAAACACGTTCCTAGCCGGGCTTGAACCTACGACTCCTTGTTCTCAAGACTGTAACCTTGCCCACTAGGCCACAGGCAGACTAGCTGTTTAAACTGGAAATGTTTCAGAGTAAAAAGGTATGGGTATTTTGCGTGTGTATGCGCGTTTTTGATTGGGTCGTGTAGGTGAAGATTTGGCTGGTGTCAGTGAAATGTCCAATGGGGAGACATGTTGTTAGTGGGATAGGCGGCAGGAAAAATAAGAATGAGAAGAAGAAGAAGAAGAAGAAGAAGAAGAGAAGAAGAAGAAGAAGAAGAAGAAGAAGAAGGAGAAAACGCAAAATCCCCTTAGTTTGGAGCTTTATTGTGTGGACATGTGAAGTTGTTTATGAATTCTGTTTGTTGAAATGGGGTCAGAATGTACAGAATTTAATGTTTTTAAGGGCTGAGTGTCTGTGGCTGTTGTGGTTATTTCTGTGGGGAACCCTGAAAAGTGCCAAACTCTCGGTGCTGTATAGGTATGGGGCATGCCCCCGCCAAGGCGTAACTTGGCGGGATGGCATACCTGCCATCCCAATATATATATTTTTTTGACAAACATATGTGTGGATAGGTTTATAAGATTGCATATTTATTCAATAGGCCTAAACATATGTAATTTTTAAAATCTATTTATGTATTTACACCCCCTCACCTTCTGTAGTGAGAATGATTGTTTGTTTCTTGTGTATAAATGTGTGTGAATAAATGCGAATGTTACATGCTGCTAGGGAAATGTCGCCATGGGGATAATGAAGTATTCCATGTATGTGTATATGTATGTATGTATGTACAGTATTATTTTACAATCAGTATATTCAAGTCATTATTTCAAGTAGCAAATATAGAAGGCCTTGCACATTTTGTAAAATGAACTTGAGAATAAAGTATAAACATATATTTTCCGGAGGAATAGCCTTTCTGTAAGTATTGGCCAGAAGTTTCATACATTCATTTAAATGCCTTGTCAATTTTTGTTTTTAGTCACTTTGATGTGACACAAGCTTTGAATGACGGCATTGTCTTCAGATGGTAAGATTTTGAGAACACAGGGCCAAGCTACTTGAAAGAATTTAGGAAACATTGGGTAGCATTGCTTTGGAATAGAGCTTGTTTAATTTCTCTGAGCTAGCAAGGAAGATAGACAATATTGTTGCAGACCTAGATTTGAATGAATGACTTGTAGACAGTGCTTTGTATGTGTGAGTAACTTGGTATTTTTGTATGTTGAAAACATGTTTTTCATCAGATAGTATATATACTACATGGCTAAAAGTATGTGAATACCTGACATCCAACATCTCATCCAAAATTGTGGGCATTAATATGGAGTTGGTCCACTCTTTGCTGCTATAACTACCTCCACTCTTCTGGGAAGGCTTTATACTAGATGTTGGAGCATTGCTGCAAGGAGTTGCTCCCATTCAGCCAGAAGAGCATGAGTTAGGTTGGGCACTGATTTGGCAATTAGACCTGGCTCACAGTAGGCTTACCTATTGAATGAATGAATGAATGAATGAATCATTACATTTATGTAGCAATTTTCCAAACACTAAATGTGCTTTGGAAAATTGTGGGAACTCACCTCACCCACCACCAACTGGCAATTAAATCAGTGGATGATTAGGTGGCAAGTTTGAGAGAGCCATGTTGGGAATTTAGCCAGGACACCGAGGAACCCCCTACTCATTGCAACAAGTGTCATGGGGTCTTTAATGACCACAGTGATTAAGGGCCTCAGTTAAACATTTCATCCGAAAGTCGACATCTCCAACAGCACAGTGCACTGGGGCATTGGGGATTATGTGAACAGAGGAAAGATTGCCCCCTGTTGGCTCACGAACACCACTTCCGGCAGCAACTTAGTTTTCCCAAGTGGTCTCCTATCCAAGTACTAATCAAGTCCACACTTGCTTAGCTTCAGCGATTCAGCAGGGGCAGGTGGTGGTCTGCCGGCTATTGATCGCAAGGGTGTTGGGTGGGATTCAGTTCAGGGCTCAGTACAGGCTTGTAAAGAATGGTGTGGAAGAAGTTGACTGGCCTGCACAGAACCCTGACCTCAACCTCATCCAACACATTGGGATAAACAGAAATATGGCAGGACTGTACCAATCAGGATTTCTTCTTGCTGATTTTTAAAACCAAATCAGCCGATTCCAATAGCCGATTTTTATTTATTTATTTTTTTTTTTAAGCAGCAGACCGTAACAAAGAAAATATTTTTTATTTGCTCCACAGATTACCAATACATTCAGATACATTCATTACATTACATTACAGGCGTTTAGCAGATGCTCTTATCCGGAGCAACTTTTACATAGCATTTACATATTACCATTTGTACAGCTGGATATATACTGAAGCAATGCAGGTTAAGTACCTTGCTCAAGGGTACAACGGCAGTGGCCTTCCCGGGAATCAAAAGTGTAACCTTTATGCCTAGTGCACACTACATGATTTTGGTGCCGCAGACTAATTTTCAAGGTTTTAAGAGAATATTAACAAAAATCCCCACTCTTTACTTGATCAGTGCGCACGCCCGTGCCCAAAAGTCTTCTCATGTGACATGGTCAGAGACCCACCCGATCCAGTTGTAAGCCCATCTGCGACTCTTGCCAGAATATCAAACTGGTTTGATTTTATGTTAAGTTTTTAGGCATGTGTCAGGGAAATTACCGTTTCCCATCTCCACATACCCAGAGGTGAGATCCTTCCCCGATAACACAGAGTCGCAGCACTTTCAAAGATCAATAAGACTTTTATTCAACTTGCAAGAAGAAGAAAGAATGAGAGTACTCACAAAACTCTCTGAAGTTTCAGATCCATAGGCCGTTCCTTATATCCACAATCTCAGTAACTTTCCACTATGCACAGGAGGCGTGTTTCTCCTTCTCACGCAAACAGTTGCAGTCTGCCCTAATTAATCTTTACCCTCCATAGCAGTGGACAGCCCGTCTGACAACCTTGGTCTCCTAAATTTATTTTGTCTGCTGATAAGGTTGACCGTACAACAAATCCTCCAGGGTGCGGTGCCATCCACCAGGCCTCCCAATGCCTGGAGAATGGGACAACCTGTTTTTTCTCACTTAGGTCTTGGTCATTTATCTTTTGGTTACTGATCAGCCTTCTCACTTTCCAGAAATTAGAACAGACTATGCAAAGGTTTAAACACTTGATCAGAAACTATTTGCTATAAAGAGTATATTTCTAATCAGTTACATTGGGATATATGGTATAACAATAATCAAGGCAGTAATAAAGAATATATTAAATCACGTGATTGTCTCTATGTTAACACACATATACTGTCAATCAGAAAATTACTCTTACATTTCCCTCCTTTTATCATTTCATGATAACGTAAACAATTTTCTGATTCTTGTGGGCCATGTGGATTAGCAGGACAATGATGAGGCTGATGAGGCACAGCAGGGCCAGGCCAACCCCAATACTGTAGCCCAATCATCTGAAGGGATTGAACCCCTTGGTTTGCATGCCCTCGCGTGGCATGTTGGGAGCAGAGGTTACTAGCACGTGCTCCTTGATGTGTTGGTTCTCGGTGAGTTTTTAAACTCAGAGAGAACTAGTGATTCCTGCGCATCGGTCGAGGTGGGTCTTGCACCCTTATCCCTCCTTGGGTGCTGGTGGAGCCCTTTTGCAGTGGCTGGCGTGGACCCAAGAGGCGCGGCCTTCCACTCACATGGCTGTTGGCGTGGTGAGTAGAACCTGGTAAGGACCCCTCCACCTGGGCTGGTTCCACTTCTTCCTCCAGAAGTCTTTTATCACCACCCAGTCACCTGGCTGCAGATTGTGCAGAGGGCCGCTGGCTGGCACTGGGAGAGCTGTTTGACCTGTTGATGCACAGATCTCAGAACATTGGTTAGCTGAACACAGTAACATACCATTCGAGTGTCTGCCAGGTACTGGTCCAGCATCATCCCCTGGGGGTGGCATCCAGTTCTCATAGGCCGCCCCGTGATCACCCCTTATGGGGACAGGCCTGTTGCGGAGTGGGCCCTCCCCTGAATACCTGTAAGGACTACTGGCAGGGCCTGGACCCAGTCTAGACTGGTTTCTCCCATTACTTTGGTCACCCGACCTTTAATGGTTCCATTTACCCTCTCTACCGCCCCCCCCCCGCCCCCACAGGGTGGTAAGCACAATGGAACTTCATTTCAATCCCTAGAAATTTGGACACTTCCTCCAAAATTTTATTTACAAAATGTGTGCCCCTGTCTGAAGAGAGCTTCCTCGGGATCCCCCACCTAGGAATAATCTCCATCAGCAGTACCTTTGCTAAGGTAAGGTAAGAAAAACTTCAACCCATTTAGAAAACATCAATGATCACCAAACAATATTTCTTCCCCCTGCATGGGGTTAGTTCAGTGATGTCCATCATTAGGTGATCGAACGGTTCCTGTGGAGTTGGATGGGCTGCATTTGGGACCTTCTGGCCCCACCCTGCATTATTTACAGCACAAATAACACATTTTTCATAAAATGTTTTGCATAAGTTGAAAATCCACTCGTGTCCCAGTGTCTAGAGATTAAAGATACCATCTCTCCTTTTGACACATGATCTTGTCCATGTGTCAATTTAGAATAATAGGGAAACAAATAGCGGGGCAAACAGGGTTTACCTCTGGGGCCTAGCCAGAACCCATTGCTGCAGGTGCCATCCCGCATCCAGTCTTTGAGAGTAATATGCAGCAGGCCTGTTTTTGTCACCATGTTTTTGTAAGAGAAATGCAGACATGTAATCAGCCTTCTAGTCCACAGCCAAAATAAAAGGTTTATCCATGTCAGGCAGACCCAGAGGGGGAGTGGAGGTCAGCTGTTGTTTCAATTTCTGAAAGGAGATTTCGGCACTCTCTGTCCATGTTACTTTGTCGTTGGCAGAGAGATTGTGGCCGTGGGCTAAGTCCTGCAATGGCTGAGAGAGTTCTGCATAATCAGGAATCCACTGTCTGCAATAACCGGTCATACCTAGAAATGACATCACCTGCTTTTTTGTTAGAGGTTTAGGGAGGCCAAGAATCGCCTGGATTCTGTCAGTCCCCAGAGATTTCCCTCTTTAGAATTTGGCCTCTTTTGGCCTAGTAGGTATGTTACTAGGTATGTTACCTCACGAGTTTTTCACGTTTGACCTTGTGGCCCTGTGCAGCTAGGAATGTTAACAGCTCATGAATGCAGCTGCCCTCATCTGGTGAGCAGACGAGGAGGTCATCAACATACTGAATAAGGGTACTTTGCTCTGAGGAGAAGTGGAACTGCTCTAAGTGTTCCTGCAGCGCAGCAGAGAATACAGCTGGTGATTCAGCATAGCCTTGCGGCATGCGAGACCAGGCGTATCTCTTTCCCTTAAATGTGAAAGCAAACCAGTACAGGGAATTGATATCAACCGGTATACTGAAAAATGCATTTGCAAGATCGATCACAGTAAAATAAGTTGCATTGCCCGGGACTTGAGCTAGGATGGTGGCAGGATTAGGTACAACCGGGGCGCGCTGTTTCGCAGTGCTGTTTACAGCTCGCAGATCTTGCACAAAATGCCAAGACCCATCAGGCTTTTTCACAGGCAAGATTGGGGACAGTTAGGGCAGGGAACCACGACACCAGCTTTTAACAATGCATCAAACACAGGGCCAATCCCTTCCTCGGCCTCTGGGCAGAGGGGGTTTTGGTGTTTACATGGTCTGTAATATGATTTAGGGGTAACTTGGAGTGGAGTTGCCCCAGTCATGAGCCCCACAACATGTTTTGACGTAGCCCACAATTGAGAGGGAATTGCATTCAAGTCTGACACGTAGGTAGGTGTAGGTGTCCCGTAGCATTTTGTGAATGCTGCAGACACCAGTCAGTGTGATCTGACTTATGGTGTGGGAGTTCTGGCCTTTTAAAGTATGACCCTTTGTTATAGCGCCACCATTTTAGCGGAGAACGCTTCCACGCTGCAACTAAAAAGTCAACATATGGGCAAACAATATGGCGGACATAGGTGGTCCCAATAGCAAAGTTGTAGAGCAGAGTTCAGATGCATATGTCGATGAAGTTTTGTGTTGATCTGACTTCTGGTGTGGGAGTTATGACCTTTTACGCATGACCCTTTGTTATAGCGCCACCATCTGGCTGACATAGGTGATTTGTAGTGCCTGAGTAGTGGGGGGCCATAGGAACCCACCTACCAAATTTGGTTGCTCTAGGACTTATGGGTGCTGAGCCTCAGACACTTTTAGCAGAGAAAAATAATAATAATAATAGTAATAATAATAATAATCCTAACAGATACAATAGGGTTCCAGCAGCTTCACTGCTTGGACCCCTAATAATAATAATCCTAACAGATACAATAGTGTTCCAGCAGCTTTGCTGCTTGGACTCCTAATTAGAAAGGTTACAATTCCTGAAGGAATTGTGTGGGCTTGCTTACCGATGGGTATGAGCAACATGTTTTGTGGGGCGCGTAAATGAACATTCTACAATGCTTTCATATGGGGAAAAATTGCTCACAAAAAAATGAATATTTCAAGAAGTTTTGAATATTTCAAAAAATCTGAATGCAAGCAACAATGTCTGGAACTAGCCAATAATTTTGGTGTAAAAAGTTTGAATGTAGTGGAAAAACTGTAGGACTAGTTAGAGTTAGAAAAACTGGGCGGTAAGTGCAGATAAAAAAAAAAACATGAAAGATATCAAGAGTATAATAAGCACTAATAATAAGTTCATCTCAAAGCGTTTTATAAGGTTACATCAAGCATAGTATAAACATAGGCTGTTCGAGCTGTAGGTATTCGAAGTGACCTCAAAGGCGGAGCTTTGTTGGCGCAGGTTATAGGTAGCACTCAAGGTGCGACATCAGGTAGCTAAATACTATATAAGTCGGACAGAAAAAGGCAGGGCAGAGGAAGGTAACGGCAGAGTAGTGGTGTGTAGTTTACTTCCCAGGTGTTTGGCGTATCATTTCATCGTTTAGAACACTAAGTATGAAGGGGACGATTAAAATAAGAACCAAGCCCTGAACAGGATAAAACAAAGTCTTCGTTGACTGCCAATATCTGAAAACTAAACTAGACATTTAACTATAGCTAAACTTATGAACTCTTGAAATCGTTTGCAGAAATACGTCAACCGATTCAGACTCAACTCGCAATTTGCCTATCTGCCGGTTTGCATTCTCGCCAATCTGAAATTCTGGTTGCAATATATCAATAAAACCAAGCTGTTGTAGCTAGCGAACATAACGTCAATCAGGGAGATAAGAGTTAGCCACGTTTTTCCACGTAGCTGTGCCAGTGCCTCCGTGCAATAGCCTATTGACATGGATGTTCTCTGGATTTCCCTGCTTGCAGTCCCTGTGCTTCTGTGGTCCAGTGGGACGTTTTTATTTTACTTTAAAACAATTTTATACTTCGTCTCGATGGTGTGCCTAGCCGTAGTAACAATCCCGATGTGTATTTTGAAAAGCGGTGGCAGGAACGTGGAAAACATGAGGTGAGTTCTGCTGCACAAACGTATTTTAATCCTTTACCGTTATTTTAATATGACCGAAATTCTTGCCTTTTATTATTCACTCTGAAACAATATGGTGCTTGTATGGTAGGCTATATAGGCTACAGGATTTCTGTTCATAAGTCTTAAAAAGTGGTATGGAGCACGTCTACATCAAACTGAACATTTAGGGACCGTGACAAGGACGTTGTTTTTCATATATTAAAATGGGATTAGTTCTCCAGCACGTCACTCAAGTGTTCCAGAAAAGGGGAATCCAGTAATGGGGCTATGGAGATCCAAGCCAAGCTGTTTGACTCGTCTTGGGTCTATGGTTGATATTTGACTATTTAAATTACAGTAGGCCTATATCTGCGGCCATTATACACACGGAAACAATTATGGGCAGCTGTTGTTGGCATCGCATTGAATTCTTTGTACAAAGTGCAAAATCTGCCAGTTATCAGGCAGTTGTAGCTTTTCGGTGAGCCCTATCCTTGATCTCTCTTACAAACGGTTTGATTTTGTTCTGGCCGTTCTTAGGCCTATATCATATACTGTTGAATATGCTATTTGTTTCTGTATTGCAATCTCAGTCTGTATAAAAACAATAAAAGTTTTTATAATTGAGTATTTCACTGAACAGGCTGAATCCATAATCACCCTTCTGGGGCTACCTGTAGTGCTATTGATAACATAGTACATTTTTGGCAAGCCGTTTTAGCTTTAATTCATTTCTAGAGGATATCGCAAATACAGTTCTAACTAGTTAGAATGCAAATTCTTGATATCAGAAATTCAGTTGTAACTAGTTATAATTCAAGCGTTTTCCCCATTCATTTCAGTGGGACCTTTCATTTTTGATATCAAGAATTGAATTTTAACTAGTTAAAATACAATTCTTGATATCAAGAATTCCTATTTTAACTACTTAAAATTGAATTCATGATATCAGAAATAGGTATTTTAACTAGTTGAAATTATATTGTTCATATCAGTAATTGATTTTATATCAGAAATTGGCATTTTAACTAGGTCAAATTCCAACTCCCATTGAAATGAATGAGAAAAACGTTTTAAATCTGACTAGTTAAAATTTCCGATATCAATAATATGCATTTTAACTAGTTAAAATCGAATTTCTGATATCAGAAATACACATAACTAGTTACAATTGAATTTCTGATATCAAGAATTTTCATTCTAACTAGTTAGAATTAGAATTTTCAATATCCTCTAGAAATGAATTAAAGCTACAACTGCTTGCCATACAACCGGAGGGCCAGCCCTACAAACGTGAATGTCTGTGACTGAGTAGCCTCGCGAGCCAGTCTCTTTTTTCACTCCGTTCAACAGAGCCTGCCTGGCCGATTCCTTGGCGTTCTAGGCATAAACGAAAGAGGCAACCTTCCCGGGATAGTTGTATTTTCCCAACCAATCAGAGTGTTTTGGCCAGGCGTGGTCTGAAACGTGCACCGGAAAACATTACCGGAGACAAACTTTTCCACAGACCCACATCAGTTCGCCACTATTAGGGGAAAATTATTGTATTGATTCTAACGGGCAAACAATCAAAACCATTGCTGCTTCTGGCCTTTTTTTCTGGGTATTTATTTGATAGCAGACTGCATACTGTAGGCCACGCTTGAAAAATTAAACTTGCCAAATCCTGTAGGCAGGCAAGCAAGCGAGTACATCTGTTCGATAACAGCGAATCCAAACATACGCGCTGAAGGTCCTTCAATGAAGTCACGCCATGTATTTGGCAAGTCTGTGATATAACAGAATTAAAATCTTATTTGAATTTGTCCATAATTCTGTTTTTAGCAGATAATTTGGGTTAGCTCGATAGCTTTGTCGTTTCGCTGATGTGTTTCAGTCGGGATTTAGATTGCAGCACACACGGAACAGAGGGAGTGTCGCGGGGGGGAGAGAGAATCGGCACACTGAGATAGACCGCTCGATTAACCAATAGGGAAACTGGCTCCCATCGGCAGAGGTTCCTCCCTTTTGCCCAAGAAAGTACATGCGTTCGTCCCAAGCGGCCAAAACCAGACTTCGTTTTTGAAGCTCATTTCCTGGTGTTGTAGTTCTTGGTTGCTCACTAGCGCCACTACGGATGGCTCCAGTATGTTTTCATATCCGGTTTCCATGTAAGTCTACGGTACAAATGCGATCAAAATACAAAGTCAATAATTTTTTCTCACAAGAACAAATAGTCATAATAGGTGTATTTTATTCGTCTTATGACTGTCCATGGGTCGATTTCATGATTTATTGCGTCATTTGGGCACAGTGCCAATATTTGTTCTGGACCAATGAGGTACAGCTTGCGTCACTTCCGGATTACTGCGGAGGACTGAGCTACAGTAGGGGCTACAATCTGTGGTCACTGGGGTGGGAGGTGGCGTCTCTTGGCCTTGACATTGCGGCTCCGACCACGGTCCACCTGTGCGAAGTCAGAAAATGCAGGCATCCCATTTTGTAGTGGTTTCACTATAGCGTGTGCTATTTACAGCTGCACTAGACGACCATAAAATAATCCTCCTCTGAAGTTTTGCGGTAGCCGAGTCATTTTTACTATGTCCTTTAGCCCACTTAACCAAATAATTAGTTGGCAGAAAGCGTAATCAGCTAACGCTTATTTGCTATATGTGGTAGTCCAGTAGCCTATGCTAAAACAGTTCGCAACTTCGGCTACCAAGCCATTTGACTAGCTAGCTAACCCTAACCGGCAAATATTCCATCTGTCAAACGTGTTTGACGGCTTGTCAGTCGTGTACATTCTGTCAATGTCTACCTGGGCCATGCTTCACGGATGTGACAAAGCTACTATAATCCCAATTTTGGGATAAACACTGCAAATATTTCAGTTTCACGAAGCGAATTAAGAGTCTTAAGGTTTATTTGCTGGATAACATACAACACACAATGAAATCACACACACAGAATTTAACGAAATTAAGCATCATTGCAAGACTGGCATTTAGAAAGGAACATGTTTTTAGCATTTAAGAGACCGACAAGAGCATTTAAGCCAGTGGTTCTCAGAATCGGTCCTGGGGGCTCCTTGCGTATATTGGCTTTTCTCCATTGGTTTTGATGATCTACAAGAAAAAAACAATAATAATTAGAAATTCAATGTACATTATTTTTGTCTTCATGCACCAGGTGGAAAACGTGCTCTACAAAGTGCGTTGTCATATTTACATGCCTGCAGATCAGTTATTAAAATACTTGGTAGATTTGTTAATTACCGCTGAATGTGTTAATTTTTATTCGTTTAAAAGTGACTTGTGAACAATCGGTCAGCTAGCGTCACCCAGCAGGTGAACACCACAAACGGTGATGGAGTAGCAGTTAGGCTACTTGTAGTCGATGTTCTTCCCCTGTGGTCATATTGCTAATGTGTAAGCTAACCACGGATAGCCTACCTAGCTCACTGGCAGGTTATGCTAGCTAAACATAGGCCTATTCGTTTTGCTGAGAAACATAAATTGAAGATAACTGAACATCATTTTATAATTAATGTCATACATATAACGTGATTACATGACACAGTACAGTCACGGACAGAAATTAAACTCTGTGAACATTTGATAATATATTTTAAAACATAATGACAGACTGTCAGCTAGCCTCGAGTTCGTTCTGCAATCGTTCGTTCAGGTTGATGGGCTTTTCCGCACCGAACTGTCAATCACATTGTAAAATCACAGAACCGCTTAACTCCAGTGTTTTGGCTCCAAATCGACAACATGGCCGCGTCCGCCATTGAGTTACAAAACGTGTTTTAGAAACCCACAGATAGTCAATGGGTGATGTCACAGTAGCTTTGTCCATATGTTTTACAGTCTCTGGTCTGTGGGCGCCACCTCCCACCCCAGTGATCATAGACTGTAGCCCCTACTGTAGCTTAGTCCTCCGCAGTAATCAGGAAGTGACGCAAACTGTACCTTATTGGTCCACAACAAATATAACAGTGCCCAAATGACACAATAAATCATGAAATCGGCCCATGGACAGTCATAAGATGAATAAAATACACACATTGTGACTATTTGTTCTTGTGAGGAAAAAATGATTGACTTTGTATTTTGACTGCATTTGTACCGTAGACTTACATGGAAACCGGATATGGAAACACCTATACTGGAGCCAACCACAGTGGCGTTAGTGAGCAACGTCTCTCAACAAGACCAGGAAGTGAGCTTCAAAAACCAAGTCTGGTTTTGGCTGCTTGGTTCGTCCAGACCAGACTAGTGACTGAGTGACTGACTGAGTCATGAAGTTACACCATTGGTCGGCCGGATCACGTGTGTTCGGTCCAGCCGTATACTAAGTTTTGACCTGGTCTTGTTTAACTTCGTATGAAACGTCTGTACTTATGGTGATTGGGGATCTGAACCTTGACTGGCTATCCTCTTCATCTGTTAGTCTGAGGAATTGCTGTAGTGAATTGGATCTTACTCAGCTCATCACCATGCCAACTTGGCCTAGCTTGAAGAATCAGGAAAAATCTACCTTTTTGGGTTTTATTTTGACAAACAGTTCACATAAGTATACAGCCAGTATTGTTTTTACCATTGATTTAAGTGAGCACTGCCCAATTGATTGCATTGGAGATACAAAGCAGCCAGGTCCCATTTCATATTCATGTCAAACGAAATTAAGCATTTTAATTAACAGGGTTTTTTTAAAAATTTTTTTTTTAACATAATTTGTTTTTTTTTAGTGATTTTGATAGAATGTGATATCACTGAGTCTGAGGTAGCTCTTAGGTATTTATTTTAGGTATGTCTTTGACATTTTTTGCTAATAAGCATGCTCCTTTTATGAAATTTAGGGTTAAAAATAGAAACAATCCACGGTCCTCATTTGAGCTGTAAAAATTGTTAAGCTTGAAGGATAGGGCCAAAGGATTGGCAGACTGTTAAGCAACTGCGGAACATGTGCACCAGAGAAATTAAAATGCTAAATCATCCTACTTTGTTTAAACGCTGTCTGATTGTGGTGGTAATCCTGCAAAATTTTGGAAAACAGTTAAAGAAGAAACCTGCTTGTCATTTAATGCCTTATCTAATAATCTCATTCATGGCTCATATACCATATCAGAAAAGGAACAAATATGTAATGCTTTTAATTAACTAATTCATTCATTTGATTCATTTTATTTCTGCAGGTAATTTGTTTGAAAAAGCAGCATCTCATAAGATTACGATGGTTGAGCCACAAAAACTGAGCATAAGCAGTCGTGCTGAAATTTTCTTTGAGACTACTATCTGTAAATGAGGTGCTAGAAGCCAACCAAAAAAAAGCTACTGGTGCTGATACTCTTGATCTTGAGACTTTTATTGTCGGCAGCATCTCTTATAGCTTCCCCATTAATTCACATTTTTAATCTGATTCTCTGCTGGAAGTATTCCTAATGTTTGGAAAGCAGCATATCTCTTGCCCTTACATAAAGGTGGAGATGTAAGAGATCCAAACAACTACCACCCAATATCAAAGCTTTCCTGCTTAGCTAAAATTTTAGTAATTAAGTAATTAATAGTCAAATCCATTCATATCTTTCCTATCAGAGTATTCTAAATTCCCACCAGTCTAGTTTCAGGCCTGGTCACAGTACTTTGACTGCAACCTGTCAATTATTAAATGACATTGTCTCTTGCCTGAATAAAAAAGAGCATTGTCTTGCCTTGTTTATTGACTTGTCAAAAGCATTTGATACCGTTGACCTCTAAATTCTTTTAGATTAAATCCATTAGTAGATCCAAAGAGAACAACAAAATCGGTTTAAAAATTCTCATGTAAGATGCTGTAGAAATTCTGAGGGTCCAATGTTACAAATATTTGGGTAGATGAAAACATCATACAAGATGCACGTTGACAAACTGTTCAAAAAAACTGAAATGCAAATTATTTTCAAAAACATTTCTCTATAGAAACAACCAATGTCTGATCATGAGAACTAGATTTCATATTAAGGCAACATCACTTTTAGGCTATGGTGACATTATTTATATGCATGCAACAGCGAAGCCTCTCGATGCAGTTTACCATCGTGCCCTCAGGTTCATTACTGGGGATGCTTTTAGAACACATCACTGTGTTCTCTACCAGAAGGTAGGCTGGCCTTCACTTAATACCAGGAGAGAGGAACCCTGCCTACTATTTGCCTACAAAGCATACCTGAATAAGCTGCCATCTTGTATAACATCTCTTTTAATATTTAAAATAGCTACTTGCATCCGTTCACGTAAGGAATAAACCACTCTGGGCTGTCCTGTTATTGGAAAATCATGTATTTTGGGGGTGGTTAAGCATTGTATAAAGGAATATATAAGTCTGGAAATTCCTCACTCTAAATCTGAACTGGGGAAATCATCCTTTTTATGCATCACAAAAATGGAATGACCAACTGAGTACCTTAAGATTGAAATGGTTCATTCCATTTAATCAGTTCGAATTATTATAGTATGATTTCTTAAATATTCTTAAATATTTTATTGTTGTTCGTATTATTATTACTGTTATTATTTGTTTTTCATTATTGTTATTTATTCATTTTTAGATAATTCTTATGTCTTTTAATTGCTTTATTACCACTTTTACTGTCCTACTGTGTAGTCAGGGTGTCATTGTAAAAGAGAGCTCTGTTCTAAACTAGCCTTTCCTGATTAAATAAAGGCAATTCAATTGAATTGACTTTTCTACATTGTATTCTATAGCAATTCAATTGTACTTCTAAAGACATGCCCCTTTCTAGTTGTGATATGTAGCCGAATACAATAGCCATTTATAGGCCTATAACTAGCCATGATGCCATTACAGCCCTTCAGGTACAGTCAGCATTGGCGAATCGACAAGCAGATTGACACGTTGACATACAAGTATAATGAGCTGGTTTTCCATAACCGCCCTTTTGTGAAAAAGCATTTTATAGGAACTGCCTTCAGGACATCAGAAAGCCTAAAATGACGTATACCAGTGTTTCCCCTGAGGATTGTTTATATTTGTTCATTACATTTTATTGCAAATATTATCAGATTATTACATTTTGCTGTCCAGACAGAGTTCACATTCCTGGCATTACTGTGCTGTTTTGAAAACCGTCTCCAGCTTCCGGCAGTGGCACACTTGAGCCTGCAACTTCTCTTCCACTACCACCCTTTCCTCTCTGTCTCCCCTCACTCACAGCTGGGCCTGCTGCTTCTCTTTCAGCACCTGCACGTGCTGGCTTTCCCTATGCACCCTTAACCCTTGCACGATCACACTAATCTCACTGAATGTCATCGGTAATTGAAAAAATTTCTATGTTTTATTTGCAACACATTGAAGCCCCTATAGCTATGGAGATTTATTTATTTATTTTTACTGTCTGTCTCTCCAGATAAAAGATTTAACTTTATGGCATTTTTCACACTAAAGGTTATGAGGGGTGGAAGTAACAAAAATGATAAATTAAACACTGAATCGATTAAATTGTAATTAAATTAATTGATTCTGCATTTAATTAATACATTTTTGTTACTGAAATATTTAATTTGATTGCATTTTATTTGATTCAAAATTTCATTTAACTGAAGTTTAATCGATTCAGCGTTTAATTCATTATTTTTGTTACTTCCACGCCCTTTAAATTGTACTGGGGACACCGTGAATGATCATAATGAAAAAGCAACCCATAGACTAAAACAATTTGTGCAGTAATGGTCTCAAACATGCTGTCAGAACGATTTGGCAGATAATATAATCACATACTAATTCTAAACATAAATTATGAGCTTTAATGTCATTGGTGCCCCAATATCAGGACAACACTATGGTTTTCATCAATTTCAGTTAAAATAGTAGCTAACAATACCACTGCTACAATAACAGTAACGTTATGATAAACTACCTGTGGTGCTGTTTCTCCCTCCTCCTCCTCTAGCCTTCTTTTTATAAAGATTTTTTCTGCACTAATCTTTGTCCAAAAGTTAACATTTTCATTCGTTAGTTGGGTGAACGCTGATGCTTGGTAAATGCTAGCAAACGTTAATCAAAATATTGTTGGTAACCTTTCAGTCTCTCTTAGGACAGTGGACTCTTTCTTTTGAGGAAATGATGCAAAACAATGGCAAAATTTTACTGATATACTGACTGCCCTCCAAATTATGCTTGCGTTCACGCACTGATTTGTGGATGCCTAGCTCTATTTGCGATTGAGTACGAGTTATGAGATGGAAAGGGGGAGGAGCAGCTTATGCAGCAAAAATACAGTCAGCTGTATGTCACTTTGACAGTAGAAAAAATAATGAATGCGAAAGACTGTCTGCTGTCCTTTTAAAAAAAATAATGTTATACGATAGTAAAGGGCTCATGGCTCGGCATGGTTCCTAATTACATTACATTACAGGCATTTAGCAGATGCTCTTATCCAGAGCGACTTACACAACTTTTACATAGCATTTTACATTGTATCCATTTATACAGCTGGATATATACTGAAGCAATTTCGGTTAAGTACCTTGCTCAAGGGTACAACGGAAGTGTCCTACCCGGGAGTTGAACCTGCGACCTTTCGGTTACAAGCCGAGTTCCTTACCCACTGTGCTACACTCCGTCCTTGTAAACTCAGCAGTCGGTGTGATTGTCTGATATTATTGCATGGCTGGCTTCCATAAATAGAAATGATTACAAAACCTCTGACAATGACTTGAAGACTGGGTTATTAGAACTGTGTACCATCTTTTACTGAACATCTGTCTAATTATTTCTGCACAATTGTGAAATATCGTGACTTGTTTAGAACTACTATAGTTACCAACCAATATACAAAAACATGTATTTCTGGTATATTATCAATATTTAAATGATTTACATAGTAACCTTCATACAGGTGGTGGGTGAGTTAGATATGATTTAATGACTGCTTCATCAGGTTTTTGATTGACAGGGTGATCCGCTTCCTGGTTCAACATGTGAAGTACTTAATGGGTCTGCGATTTGTGGTGAGCGGCAGGGAGAACCTTCAGGTGGATGGACCATACGTGATCATCTCCAACCACCAGAGCTCTCTGGATGTCCTCGGTATGCCCCCACAGTTCCAGCATATTAATACCCTTCACGCTTTTTGCTAATGGCATGAAAAACCTTGTATCTCCATTTTTTGTTTTAACATAATGAATACGCAAGTACACATATAGTTCAACATAATGTCAGTGTTTCGTAACTCAACAACTAATAAAGTTGGTTCAGAAACCATAAAATTAAGCCATAATGTTATCCTAATGCTTTGCCTTTGGAAAATGTTTTGCTGACAGACGGGTGACACATTAAAAGAAAATCCAGAATCAGTGATTGGAGGAATGTAACAAATGCCGATGCTTCCATACAGGTGTACTGCATGATTCAATTAAGCAATCAACATCCTATCATGCTCTGTGGAATGTATAAAAATGCTGAGCAGGCCCAGTTAACCTCGATTTTCTATCAAGAAGGCAAGAGGAAAGGTTCCAAGTAACTTTGAAAGAGGGTTCACTATTGGGGCTCAGATGGCAGGAGCTTCAGTCACAAAGAATGCTCAACTGGCTAGTGTTTCAGTCGGATCAGTGACTAAAGTGAGATATATATATGAGTGTGTATGTGTGTGCGCGTATATATGTATATAATATACATACATACACAGTTCAGTCCATAAGTATTTGGACTGTGACATAATTAGGGGTCCTATGAGGTAGGAACCCTATTGTTTTCGTTGGTATTCTTATTCTTATTCTTATTATTATTCTTTTCCTGGACTTGGTCAAAAAACTCAAAGTCCTTGACCAAAAATGATATAAATTAAAGCCGCAAGCGGCGTTGGGAGGGGTCCAACCATTGGCACAATCGCACCCCCTATGGAGCGATTTTAAAATGGCTTTGTCCTCATGATCATATGCCGTCACCCAACATATCTACTGAATATCATGATGATCGTATAAAATATTGATGACTTATGGCCAAGTTTGTGCTAAGAGATGCTGTCGGATGACTTAGTTGCGTCGCCATAGATGTGTCCTGGCTGCTTCCCGTAAAGGCCTTTACTATGTCGTAACGCTTAGATGGCATGTCGTAACACATACATGGCCCGGCGTGTATGTACAGCTGCAGCGCTTCCATGCTGTAACTAAAAAAGGCGTCACACTAGTGTCACGATTCCAAAATTTTGACTGTCATACCGATACCAGGTTTAGTATCACGATACTCAATACTGAAACAATATTGATTCAATATTCGGTACCTAACAATACTGAAAATACCTTCATAGATCAGAAACCTAATGTCCAAAAGGGTTAACCTCATTTTTGAATTCACAGTTTATTAAAAACCTGGTTTATGAACAACCTTTAAGTTGAAGCCTGTTCAACATATTAATAAGCATAGGCCAATCGTGTTACAACACTAAACAATAGAGAAATATATTAAATAAATTTCAAAAATGTAACTATTGTAAACTAAATAATCTTTAAACAGGTCTTTCACTTTTAAATAGATCTAAAAACAGCATATTCTAATAACAATACAGCATCTTCCTATAATAACATATTTACAAATTAGAACACCTATTGCTACTGAAGTCAACTGAGTGGAAGCTTGCGCTGTATCAGGGAAGTGAATGCACAAGCGCAGGTCACCTCACTTGGCAACCTTAGTTGCTACTGCCATCTAGCGAAGATTCTGACAAACTACACTTTTCATCCTCTAAATCAGTAATGCGGGAGACATGTCCCTGGCTTTTACATTTGATGCAAAACTACCGAACGTCGGAAAATTCTAATATGGAACCGTTTTTTTTTTGTTTTTTTTGTTTTTGTTTTTTTAAGTACCGAGAAAGTGCTGAAGTTTTGGTATACGGTGCAACACTACGTCAGACACATATTCCAATCCATAGCTCAGCTTAGCAGAGAATGCACATTTCAGAGCGCCTCAGAGACAGAATAATAACACATAAATACGCATTTCAAATAATAAAGACGACATTGAGAAAAAACGAAACAAAAGACGAAATATCAACTCGCGACCTGCGTAGTGCTCGCAGAATAGCCTACCGTATTATTTATTTAGACACTGGCATATAAGAAATTTTTCGGTTACGCTGACCGATAAAACGCTATTCCAAAAGCAAAATCAGACATGTTATACATCGTTAGAAAGCTTATACTCTCACCTACGGAATAAATGAATTGTCAATCAAGCCAAATTGTACTAAAAAGGGCGACAAAGCCGTAAGCAACAGGTGTGGTATTATGCACAGCTATTTTTGAAGGTAGCCACAAATGCGCGTCTATTTCACAGACGGATTGTCCAAGACAATATATGACCACCCAGTCGCAAAAGGGACATCTCTACACGTAAAACCATTGGTAAAATTGTATATTTGTTCAATGTTTAGACCCAGATATTGACTGTAGAATAACATGGTATAATTTTTAAAAACTTTGTCTCATTTATTTCGTTATTCAGTGGGCAGCATTTTCACTGCTGTATTGGCATATTTTAGGGCTAATGTCGGGTTTATCTTGTTGCTACGGAATATTGCATTACATTACATTACAGGCATTTGGCAGACGCTCCTATCCAGAGCGACGTACAACAAAGTTTATAATCATAACCAGGAACAAGTGTGTCGAAAACCCTACAGGGCAGTAGCCTACCGTTCCGAGTGCAGGGAACAACCTGGGAACAACAAGTTCAACTTGGACCCTGTAGGTTAAACTGGTTAACATTAACACGAACAAGAACAGCAACAACGCAGTCTATGCAAAAATACAAGCAATAGTTAAGACGAGTGCATTAACTAAGTCACCTACGAAACAGCTAACTAGTTACAACCCTAACCTTATAGTCAATTTAGAGATTAAATTGAGAATACGATTTCTCAGCATAATGACGGATTTAAAGAGTAAACAAACTCACCCGTTATTGTCTTCAAATGGATCCATGTCAAAGAAAAGTAATGATTCATCCTCTCAAAGCTTTACTGTAGCGTATTATTTATTTAGACATTGTCAGAGTACAGCATAAATTGCGTCTTTTGTGAATATTCAATGTTAGAAATTGCAGCGAGAAACTGCAGCTGTAGACACAAGATAGTCTGTTATGTTATGGTAGCAACGGAACGAAGCGGACTATATATGTATTAGGCTACCGTCATTGTTTCATTATACCAGCGTGTTTTCGCGCGTTTGCACAGAAACTCAGAACCTATAAATAAAATGGTTTAGCTCTTTCTCAGCATAATGACAGATTCAAAGACTAAACAAACTCACCCGATACTGTCTTCAAATGGATGCAGGCTCAAGAACTGTCTTCCATTGCTTCCGCGACGCTCAGACCCTCCCCTCACTGCTAAAAACTAGACCTACGGTGTCGGATTACTTGCCTCGCCATGGTTGTCGCTTGCCGTAAAGAAGTTTACTAGATGTCGTAACTGTTTAGATTTGGAGCTCCAGCTCTTCCGCACCCCACCTAATAAAAAAGTCCAAATAACGGGCAAACAATATGGCAGACATAGGTGGTCCCGAAAGCGAAGTTGTAGAGCACATTCAGATGCATCGGTCCATGAAGTTTTGTGATGATCTGACTTACGGTGTGGGAGTTATGACCTTTTAAACATGACCCTTTGTTATAGCGCCACCATCTGGCCGACATAGGTGATTTTTAGTTCCTGGGTAGTGGGGGGCCATAGGAACCGACCTAACAAATTTGGTTGGACTACAACTTATGGATGCTGAGCCTCAGACATTTTAGTGGAGAAAACTTCCACGCCCCAACTAAAAAGTCAAAATGGCGGGGAAACAGTATGGCGGACATAGGTCAAACAAAGTTGACAAAGTTGTACAGCACGCTCAGATGCATAGGTCCATGAAGTTTTGTGTTGATGTAATTTATGATGTGGGAGTTATGGCCTTTTACGCGTTACCCTTTGTTATAGCGCCGACATAAGTGATTTTTAGTGCCTGAGTAGTGGGGGGGCCATAGAAACCCACCTGCCAAATTTGGTTGCTCTAGGACTTATGGTTGCTGAGCCTCAGACACTTTTAGCGGAGAAAAATAATAATAAGAATAATAATAATCCTAACAGATACAATAGGGTTCCACCAGCTTCGCTGCTTGGACCCCTAATTACCAGGTTGAAACTAGAGACCATGAGTAACTATGCCAGAAAGAATGACCATGATTCGTCCATAGATGGCGCTATAGTAACCGATTCAAAAAGCAAATTTCAAAATGCTGGCATTTCCACCCCTTTTGCTGAAAATTTATGAAACCAGGTGTACTAGTGTCATTTCTCATGAGGAACACATATGCCTCAAGAACCCATAAAGTCCGCCATGATGGATTTTTCTGCAGATTGAAAATTTGACAAAACCTATAAAAAGTTTCTTCTAATAAACCGTAAGTCCGATTGGTCCGGAATTGGCCATGCACGTGTATGGTGCATGTCTCCCTATAGGGTGTTAACAGCTAAGAGATCCTTTCCAAGATGATGGAGAAACTGGTATTTTTAATAAAACATAATTTGGCCACAAATTTCAAATGCTTATAACTTTTTACAACAATAATCTAGGGACTTGAAATGGACTGGGCATGAAGAGGGCCTTCTCTCATTATCATGACAAAGCTAGATAACATGGCTTAAAATGATCCACGTTAGAAGTGTTTTATCGGCGTTTTTACTGTCTGGTTAGCTTGCTACGATGACACGTGACTAGATGACTCGCTTGCAATAACGCATTGGCTATTGACACAGCATCATATAGCTAGTAGCTAATATCATTATCTCAGATAAAAAAAAACAAATGTGTGATGCATTCAATCACCATTTTATTTTGGCTGGTTATTTATTTGAGAATACAGCGATGTCCTCTGGAAATGTAGATCCTACGCTGCCTATGTGCTGACTGCCACTTCATAAAGGCTTGCTAGCCAGCTAGCTTGCTAAAGTGAACCAAATATGTTAGCTAGCTCGCTCGCTTGATAATGAGGATTGATAAACATAGTGGTCATATAAATGCTTTTAATTAAAAACTTTCTCTAAATATACATACCTTTATTGTGGCAATCGAATCTGTGCAGACAAGTCTTGCAGTGGAGAATATTGGATGAGGCACGAGTGACAGACGTCTTATTACAGAAGTAGCACGTCAGCTGCTGCAGTTCACACTTGTATTAGAGCTCCCTCTACTGGATAATTCTAGTAAATAGCAATTACAACGTTCGAAAAATCGGGACACATCGGCTGCATAACTGCCGATTCCGATGTCGTCAAAAAGGTCAAATAATGGCCGATATATCGGCCAAACCGATATATCGGTCTGGCTCTACTGTCAAGTTTAACCCTCTGGGGTCGAGAGCTCCGCCGGTGGAGCTCGACAAGATGAAATTAACTTTCGTTTCTATTTGGATGATTAACTTCACGTGCTGTTATCATACAGACGCAACAAAAACATTGACAGAAACCTTAGAATCGTGACTTTCCAATGCGCCCATTGGCAAATGATATGAATTGTTTTTAAAGTTTTAAATTTGATTAATTAGACCATGTATGCTTCGTTAAACTTTACTCATTACTATGTGAATTTCGCTCAGCGGGAAGTCCGCCCAAATCGCATTCACATGTTAACAACATTATAATTACTCTCCATAGAAGGAGACTAAAGGAGGGGCGATGCGAGATCCATGTGAGAAATGCCAAGTCTGCGAAAGCGGGATAGAATGTCAAAGTGTCGCCTAATTCACTTCTTTTGAGGTGAACATTTTGTTTAATTTTGGAAAATGGTCCGTCCGGAAGCCGACACTGATGAAGAGCGGTGTCATTTCGAACAGCGAACTGATCCAGCTGAGGATCAACTTAATGCGTAAGTATATTTCTTATGATCATATTGGTAAATATGTGTACTGTATTGCAACGTATCTGTGTGTTTGTAGGAATATCCAGCAATATGCGCGTTTGTAAATTCCCACACTACGAACGATTCAAACTATTGCATCTCAAAATTATAGGCTAGGCTTTCTGCGTCTGGTTGTGTTAGAAGTATCAGGTAGACTGTATGTTTTTCGATCATATTGGTAATAAATAGCCCGTGGCGTGGCTAGGATTCTAAAACTGATGTCCTTGCACAATCGATATTAGCTTACTGTAAGTAAATTCGGGAAATAGCAATATAATAACCACTTAGCTAAACAGACCTAGCCTACTTCAGATTGAGGCATTGTTATTGATGAGTTGCGTGTAGTTGAGCTGGAATATCAATGTTTATTTAGTTTAGCTAATGTTGTTTCGTTGATAGCTTGCATTATTTGTAAATGTGTGCTGTATTACATTCTCTGTGTGTTTGTAGGAATATTCACTAATACGCGCTTGTAAATTCCCACACTACGAACGATTCTAACCATTGCTTCTCAAAATTATAGGCTACCTCTCTGCGTCTGGTTGTGTTTGTTTGGTTCTTTGTTTGTATATGATGTAACCATGTCACATTTCCTAAGTTTTGTTTTCATTAGTTAGTGGTTTGCCCCTTTTTTGTAAAGCACATGTAATTTTCACCTGTTGAAGGAAATGTGCTATATAAATAAAGTTTGATTTGATGTCACATTTCCTAACAATTTTGTTTTTATCATATTTACAGAGATGCTGATCAGGAAACACGGCCTAGTTCACCACTAGCTAAGAGGCCACACAAGCGTTGCAAGAGTACACCAGTCTCATCTCATCTTCCATGCGTATAGTTTGCTTCAATAAATGTTGCAAGGCAGACTTCATCTCCGCCTATGCCTCCCTCCTATCCCTGCAGTTCCTTGGCCTCACAGAGACCTGGATCACACCAGACAACTCTGCCACTCCTGCTGCCCTCTCATCCTCCTACTCCTTCTCCCACACCCCCCGGCGATCTGGCCGTGGTGGTGGTACTGGTCTACTGATCTCCCCAACCTGGAAATTCTCTGTTCTACCCCTCCCTGACCTGTCTATATCCACTTTTGAATTCCATCCTGTCTCTATCACCTACCCTGCTAACCTCTATATTATTGTTATTTATCGTCCCCCTGGGAAGCTTCCTGGATGAGCTAGACACCCTGCTCAGCTCCTTCCCTGAGGACGGCACCCCGCTGATCCTCCTGGGAGATTTTAACATCCACCTAGAGGCCTCCCAGTCTGCTGCCTTCCTACCACTACTCCACTCCTTCGACCTCTCCCTACAACACTCTCCCCCAACCCACAAGGCAGGCAACCTCCTAGACCTGATCTTCCTGAGGGCCTGCTCCAGCTCCAATCTTACGGTTACCCCCCTGCATACGTCTGACCATCACTTCATCTCCTTCTCCCTCCCCCTCTCTCCACATCCTCCCTCTCCTCCTCCCATCCCCACTGTCACTGTCTGCCGTAACCTCCGCTCCCTATCACCCTCTTCTCTTGCTCCCAGAGTGACTGCTTCCCTCCCCCCTCTTCAATCATTTTCCAAGCTCCCCACCAACTCTGCATCCTCCACCCTAACTTCATCTCTCTCCTCAGCACTCGACTCCCTATGCCCCTTCGTCCCTAGGCCAGCACGTTCATCCCCTCCTAGTCCATGGATGTCTGACATCTTACGCACCTCCAGGGCCAGCCTCCGCGCTGCTGAGAGGAAGTGGGCCAAATCCAGGGACCCATCTGACCTCTCAGCCTATCAGTCTCTCCTGACAGTTTTCTTCTGCTGTCACTGCCGCTAAGGCAAAATTCTACCAAACTAAAATTCATAACTCCATTTTTAACCCTCGTCAACTTTTCTCTATTTTCTCTTCTCTCCTCAGCGTGCCACCTCCTCCACCCCAGTCTTCCTTCACTGCAGATGACTTTGCAGCATTCTTTGACGAAAAGATTGCAGACATCCGCAGCTCCATTGCCCCCTCCGCGCCCTTCGCCCCCTCTGTGCCCTCCGCCCCCTGTTTCTCCACATTTTCTGCCCTCTCAGACTCTGAAGTTTCCCAGCTTCTGCTCACCCACTGCCCTACCACCTGCGCCCTCGACCCTATCCCCTCATCTCTCCTCCAGGCAATCACACCAGACATCCTCCCTTTTGTCACCTCCCTCGTGAACTCCTCCCTGTCTTCTGGATGTTTCCCCTCATCCTTCAAGAGGGCCCACATCACCCCGCTCCTGAAGAAACCCACACTAGATCCTTCACTCATTCAGAACTACTGCCCGGTATCTGTCCTCCCTTTCCTATCCAAAACACTTGAACGTGCTGCATCTAACCAGCTCTCTGCTTTCTTCTCTCAGAACAACCTGCTTGATCCCCACCAGTCTGGCTTCAGGCCTGGCCACTCGACCGAGACTGCACTTCTCTCGGTCAGTGAGTCACTCCATGCCGCACGAGCAGCCTCCCTCTCCTCTGTCCTGATTCTTCTAGACCTCTCCGCTGCATTTGACACTGTGAAGCACTCTATCCTCCTGTCCTCCCTGGCAGCAACAGGGATCTGCGGCACAGTCCTTGACTGGATTGAGTCTTACCTCTCTGACCGTTCCTTCCAGGTTGCCTGGGCGGGTAAGGTATCACCACCCCGCCCCCTCGCCACCGGAGTTCCCCAGGGCTCAGTCCTCGGTCCCCTTCTCTTCTCCTTGTACACCAGATCCCTTGGCCCTGTAATATCTGCCCATAGCTTGTCCTATCACTCCTATGCCGACGACACGCAACTCTTTCTCTCCTTCTCCACATCGGACACACAGGTCCTTGCCCGCATCTCCGCTTGCCTGAGGGACATACAGAGCTGGATGGACAATCACCACCTGAAGCTCAACGCGGGAAAGACGGAGCTAATCTTTATTCCTGCTCTATCCTCTCCCCTCCTCGACTTTTCCATTTCCCTAGGGGACACCTTAGTGACATCATCACCCTGTGCCAAGAATCTCGGAGTGGTGATGGACAACAGGCTGTCCCTCTCCAAGAACACCGCAGCAGTAAGCCGGGCATGCAGATTTTTCCTGTATAACATTCGCAGAATCTGCCCCTTTCTCACCACCTACTCAACCCAGCTCCTGGTCCAAGCAATGGTTCTATCCCGCCTGGACTACTGCAACTCTCTTCTGGCTGGACTACCGGCATCTGCCACCAGACCCCTGCAACTCATTCAGAATGCTGCGGCTCATCTGGTCTTCAACCTCCCCAGACACTCCCACGTCACTCCCCTGCTCACTACCCTCCACTGGCTGCCTGTTATAGCTCGCATCAAATTTAAAACATTGGTCCTAGCATACCAGGCAGTCAAGGGATCAGCCCTAGCATACCTCCACCAGATATTCAAACCCTACATGCCAGCCAGATCCCTCCGTTCTGCTACCTCAGGACGCCTAGCACCTCCCCCTCTTCGCACCTTCACTTCCAGAACACGTCTCCTGTCTGTTTTGGCCCCACGATGGTGGAATGACCTCCCTGTGGAGGTCAGAACAGCTGAGACACTAACCCATTTCAAACGACGACTGAAGACTCACCTCTTCAGGCTGCACCTCTCCCCATCCCTCCCTACCCCCCTGTAAATGACTGTAAGCTTAGGGTTGTAACTAGGCAGCTGTTTCGTAGGTGACTTAGGTGCATTAACTGTCTTAACTACTACTTGTATTTTTTCCATAGACTGCGTTGTTGCCGTTCTCGTTGTTAGTGTTAATCAGTTTAACCTTCACGGTCCAAGTTGAACTATGCGGTTGTTCCCTGCACTTGGACCGGTACTTCTCTCTAGGAGTTTCGTCATACTTGTTCCTGGTTATGGTTATACACTTTGTTGTACGTCGCTCTCGATAAGAGCGTCTGCTAAATGCCTGTAATGTAATGTAATGTTCTGAAAATCGAAAGATGTCTTTGTTTCTGTCTTCTAAATGGCTCACTGAGTCTTTGTCTTAGTGGTGGGGAGGCATGCGGCCAGGTGTGAATAGCCTACTTAGCTGGCAGGTCGTCCTACCCAATGCATATTCATTACAGAAAGGCCATTTGCCCTCCCATTCTCACCTGGTATTGAAAAATAGTAGTCACAGCACTAACTTTTAGCAATTTATTTTATATTTCTCATTGGATTTGCTAAAATATTTTGTCATCTTTTGATATCCAAGACCTTGATGAACACATTTCAGTGACCAAAAGTCTTAGTCACAATTGTTTAGTGTCTTTTATTACAACATTATTGTGCATGTTCAAAACTACTGTTTACAGTGTGTGTTTTTAGAGCAGTTTACAATCCACACATGATTATGACCTACTTCCTGCTGCCATATTATTGTAGCTGAGTTTGTGCTGAAAACAAAGATATGAAACACTTTGGAATCACTGTATATAAAGTTGATGAAATTTACACAAATGTCAGAGCATCGCACAATCACCAGTGTGCCTCATTTTACCCTTAGACCCCAGAGGATTAATTTGCATGTATTTGCATCCATATCAGCAAAACCATGTAGGAATTGCAGCCTTTTTAGACATATCCCCCCATTTTAGAGAATCAAGAGTAATTGGACAAATGAACATAACCTTAAAGTTGTTATATTTACTATTTGCTTGCAAATCTTTTGCATTTGATGACTGCCTGAAGTCTGTGACCCACCCAATGCCGGGTACCTTACTTGGTGATGCTCATCCAGGCCCGTACTGCATTCACCTTTACCAGTTCAAATCCAATGTGCAAGAGTACAGAGTCAACACAACACCAAGGTTGTCGCTGTCCAAATACTTACTGACTGCCCTGCAAATCTTTGTGTACATGCACATACATGTACTGGGGAAACATCTAACATTATATGAATATCAAGTAAGAACAGCTCTTCAAGAAGGAAAGCTTTTGAGGAATGAAGGAGATAGAAATATGCTTCATACACTGCTGTGTTCCACAACTTCTCATGAAGGCTCAATGGATGTTGAGATCTGGTGATTGTGGAGGCCATGGAAAACATTTTACTTCATCTTGCCCCCTTTAGATAACCTGTCTTTTTCTCTTTCCTTCTTTTGAATTTATTTTTGGGTAATGTTATCACTGTGTAATGATTATCTATCTAGCGGTGGTTTCTTTAGTTACAATGATTATTGTTAGGTTAATATACTTATTGATTATAAATGTGCCTCTCTGCGTTTATTGGTGATGTTGCATTTTTTAATTCCTGAGAATAACACTGATGTTCTCCACTACTGTACATTGCCCTGAAAAAGAACAACTGCCAGGTGATTGTAATGTTGCAATGTATCTGATAATGACCTGGCGCAGTTTCCCACCATGACCATTGCTCATATCTAAGGGTCCAAAGACCTCTTCTGATGGTAGCGTGAGTCGGTCATCCAATCAGACTCCAGGTTGCAGCAGGTTGCAGAGTCTAGGGATGAGTAATCCTGCTGGCACTGTGGTTACATTAATTGCTAATATAACCCAAGTACTGACGTAATGCAAGCTCAACAACTTGTTGGAAATGGCAAGGGCCGACTTTGCCTTGGATAGCATCTTGTTAACAGACGGACCACATCCTGTAGTCCATCAAAAGTTCAGTGTTCAACTTTTGACCTTTGTAAAACGCACATCAAAATTTGAACAAAACTTTGGGAAAAATACGGATAGCCCTCAGCTCTGTGTGTCATCTGTCTACATATAATCCCTGTAAGAAATGCATTAGCTCACTCCGGATACAAAGAGATACAAAATCTATGTGTGGCTGCTACCTAAATTGAGGCTGTGGCAGGCACAATGAAAGCATACATTTTTGCTGTTTGCAGGACAGATGGAAGTCCTGCCCGATCGCTGCGTATCTGTCGCTAAGAGAGAGCTGCTGTTAACGGGCGCTGTTGGCCTCGCGTGCTGGCTGGGTGGCACCATCTTCATTAACCGCAAGAAGACTGACGATGCTAAGAGCATAATGGCTGCTACTGCCAGAACCATGCTGAAAGACCAGGTGACCCACCTCTTCAGACTGCACCATTGCTCCCCTAACCTTTATTAGCTATTCTTTCTTTTTTGGATAATGTATTGGGTATAGCTGTATGAAGAAAAGTTAGCCTACTATGGTATTACTCATTTCTGATTTTTTTGCCTCACCTTGCACTTATTGATTATAAATGGGACTTGTGTGCCTTCACTGTGATGTCGCACTTTTGTATTCCTGAGACTGACATTGATGTTCTCTACTTTTGTAAGATGTTCTGCATAAGAGTATCTGTAAAGTAATTGTATTGTAATAATTAGTTATGAGCAAATCAAACTTCTCCAGGATAATGTTTATGGGCACTTTCTACAAAAAGCTGTTTGATCACTCCTTGAGTTGTTCTGTATCGATGAAACCTGGAACCAGCTTGGCTCTACCACTAGCAAAATAATTCCACTCACCTAGCGCCAAACATTAATGCAACTTTTTGCAATGTTGCTGTGAGGTTAAAACATTGTATGAGCAATAACTTTGACTTATAAGTAAATGCACAACTTCGTAAACTTTTTATGAAGACATTTTTAGTCATTGTAAAACTGTTTGTGTAGAACATTCAAAGTTAAGGACAAATGTGAGCTTTAGTCTACATTAGTCAGATTTACATAGTTGTTGATTCTCATATAGAAAAACCTCCAAAAATTGTCGTGGACTATAGTCATACCAATAAAAATGCAATAAATTTTTCCTCTGGCTGTCAGAGTGAACACACAGGAGAGATGTAGAGAAGAGAGTGCTCAGTTGGCTCAAACTGCACTATCTCCGTTCCTGGAGTCTGTTTGTGGCTTCGGGTCTTGTCCGTGACTGGTTTATGACTCGGATCCCCATTTCAGGTGCGGCTCTGGGTATTTCCTGAAGGCACTCGGAATCATGAGGGCGACCTGCTGCCATTTAAGAAGGGGGCATTCCACCTGGCAGTACAGGCTCAAGTGAGTCTCAGTTCTCGCATTTGCTTCTGCACACATGCATATTTGTGTGCGCAGTTGTGAACGTGTATGTACTTTTGAGGGTGTGTGTGATGGCAGTGTTATCCGCTGGTTGAGAATTTTTTTTTTTTGGGGGGTGTTGTGCCCCACACTTTAGCCTGCAACCTGTCTTCCACTACACACCCTTTCTGTCCTCTCTCAATATCAATGAACCCCTTCGCACACATGCCTCATCTGGCCAATCAATGCCCAATTAGAGGGTACCCTATTTAAAGCTTTATAAGTCCAGATGTGAGCATCACAGAGACGTGAAAAATGGCTTTAATAAAGAAAGTACTAACTTAGATTTGTTTATATTCATAATTTAGGAAGAAATAAAGTGCTACCAATCCAATTGTCTAGGTAAAAAAGGAATTTACGCTTTTTTTTAGTTCACAATGAAATACCGAGAGATTGCAAATATACAGCAGGTTAAACTATACATGTCCTGGATCAAAACCTCCTTGACCACAAGTGCATCAAATCTAAGGGTGGATACGCATAACTACTAAAGATCTATGAATCAAAAAGTAAGCAGTGTCCCCAGTGTCTCCAAATCTATCCAAAATGTCTAAATTATACATTGCTGTAAATCACAACATAATCATGTATTTCAAATCACTGTTGCATCATTTTCAAGTGGGAATTACAAGCTTTCCATCAGTATAGTGGCTTAAAATATCTAGGGGTCTTGAAACATATCCAAAATCTCTCAAAAAATGAATAAAATGATATTTGTCCATTATAAAGCATATAGCCTACACGTGCCCCTTATGAAGGTTTAAGGTGAAACATTGATATCGGATTAAAAATAATACAAAAACATTATCACACTGTGGTGCAGTACCTAAATGTGTAATCATTAACTCTCATATGTTTTTCTGTATTCTATAGCCGTGGTTCTCAAACTCGGTCCTGGGGGACCCCTGTGTATGCTGGTTTTCATTCCAACCTCAACAGCAATCCAAGAATTTTAACAAGCTGTTCATTTTTCTTAATTAGGTGCTTTTCATGTTTTAGAGCTGGGGTCCCCAGTCTTATCCAGAAAGGGCCAGTGTGGGTGCACACACCTGATCCTGATTCGACTAATCAAGGTGCTTAGCAATTACTCTAGTGATTGATTAGTAGAATCAGGTGTGTGTACCCACACTGGCCCTTTCGGGTATCTCAACTTTTAGGGGCCTTAGTTCCTCTACTAGTAAACAACGTGTGGTATTACGCACAGCTATTTTGGAAGGTACCCAGGTGTCACAAATGAGCGTATATTTCACAAACGGATTGACCAAGGCAAAATATGACCACTCCGTCTGGAAAGGGACATATCTACGTGTAAAACCTATGGTAAGGTTGTATATTTATTCCATATTTAGTCGTAGATATTGACAGTAGAATGACATGGTATCATTTTTGAAAAATTCAGTTTATTTCAGTGTTCAGTGAGCAGCGTTTTTCAGTGAGCAGCAATCAACACTATTGTCCAGTGTGTCATGCGTGGGGGGTGTAGTTACAGATGAGATTGCAGGGAGGGAGTGCTTGGTAAATGCACAACCAGCGCGGCAATGGTGGTGCTGCAAACTCCTTATTCGGCATAGTTGGCCTGAATCGTCTACTAATAAAGCTAGAACACTGTTTGTGTTTTCAATTTATAATTTGGTTGCAGGAGCACAGAACGTCTGAATTGAGCAATCTAGGGGGTGTGCACTAAGTGGTTAAAATAGCAGCTAACTGTTAACATTACCTCTGTTACAATAACAATCTTATGGTAACCTACCTGCAGTACATTTTCTCCATCCTCCTCTAGCATATTTTTAAAGAAGAATTTTTCTACACATCTGTCAAAGCAAAATGTCATGTTGGCTGGGTGAATGCTGATGCTTGCTAAATGATCCCAAACGGTGTTAACTTTTCTTGCTTAGGGCAGAGGACACTTTCTTTTGAGGAAACTATGCAGGAGAAAGGCTACATTTTTACCAATTTTGAAAAACTTAAAACATTTATTTACCTGGCACAGATATGGGTGCACGACTCCTCCAAATTATGTTCACGTTCATGCACTGATTTGTGGCTGCCCTACTTGCGCCTGAGTACGAGTTATGGGAGGGAAGGGGGGAGGAGCAGCTCCCACAGAGATGTCACTTTGACATTTAAAAGAGAAAAATATGAATTCAAAAGTATTGTGTTTTGCATACAGAAATAAACAAATACCAAAAAATCTTTTTGGGCAGGTGCAAATCTTTTTGGGTGGTCCCCCCTAATAAATTAATTGTATGAAGAATACTGGTGATAGTTTGCGTGTGTGTGTGTATGACCTCACTCTTGTTGTCTTTCTCTCTCAGGTCCCAATAGTCCCAGTGGTGTTCTCTTCTTACAACAGCTTTTATTCTCCCAGAGAAAAGCAGTTTAAATCTGGTGAGACAAGGAATTTGATGCGCCACTTGAATACCCAATCTAGTGGAAAAAAATGTTTTTCTTGCTGAAATGTAATGTGAGCATGAAAACATATAAACATGTATTGCTTACAGTTGACTATTTAAAGATTAATTACACTGTAGATCACAAATGTGTTTATATGCCTACTTTCTAGTGAAACATTTTAATCTGTGCAGATATTTCAACATTTCCGTAGTAATATTGTTTGGCAGAAAAACTAGTCGAAAAGCATCTTGGTATTTCCTTGCAACACTTTCTTACAGCACTCTGGCCCCACCCCAATTATGGTGTCAAGTCATATAAATGTCATTCAAGATATCCAGCAGAAAAATTGTTCCTGCCCACAAATTTGTTGTGCCGATACTTTGTAGAACATTGATCCTCTGTGTTGTCCCCTGTTCACCCCCCCCCCCCCACCCCGCCCTGCCCCTTTCCAGGGACCATAAAGCTCAGGATCCTACCAGCGATTAAGACGAAAGGCTTGGTGCCACACAACGTGTCCACACTGTCAAATCAATGCTACAACCTCATGCGCTCTGTGTTTGCAGAGATCTCCGATGCAACTGCAGGACCGAGTCAGTGAACACCACCCACAATTGTTCCTGCAGCCTGTCTAAAAATAAAATTTAGTCGACACTCTCCTCTTTTTATATATTGTATACTTTATAATCCTTTTGGCATGCTCGTGTTCCATCCTCCAACCACCTCTGTCGATGAGGTCACCTAACTTGGTGACTACGCCTTTTATCACCTTTCATCAGAGTAGCCTGCGGACTAGTGGACGGTAACAGTCTGACCTCCACCATAGTGTTATGAAGCAGTGGCTCCTGCAACACCCACCACCGTGGACTTGTGATATCTGCTGTGATAGTGAACATTGCATACCTTAACTTCATAACAGATTTTAAAAAAGGAGTGAGTGCAGAAAAATCTACTTTTTCTGAATTCAGCAAAAAAAGATGGTCAGAACTAAGACCTCCAGTCCTTCTCAACAAAGTCCATGCTAACCCTCTCCAGCTGAGCTCTGGGTGACAAAACAGTCTCTGTTGCAGCTTGAAACTGAAACTCTGTTACCCTTTTCCACAGGTCAACCATGCCTTGACCCCCCCCCCCCCCCCGTACAGGGAGGTGCAGCCTTTGTCCAATGTTGTCCTGATAGCTGTTTCTCTCTCTCCTCCAGTAGACCTCTTGGTGGCTGCAATACGTGAAGCTTGTGCCAAAGTGTGGATGCAGCCAGGTTATTGATAAGCACGATCTTATGGCGCTTTTCCACTACCTTGCCGTGCCGTGCCGAAATCCGTGCTCCCACTTTGTTTTGCTTTCTCCACTTCCAACTGACCCGTGCCGGGCCGCAAGTACCCGTGCCGATTTTAGCTACTGCTCTGGGGTAGGTACCAAAGGTACTATCCGTGCTGCAATTCGATACTGCAGACCGTTGATTGGTCAATGGACATAGTCACAAATACGTCATCCCATGTTCATGTTTGTTCACCGGCAGCAACCGCCATTTTTAAATACCACAACAGCAAGAGAGAGTAACGTTAACTAGCGAATTCTACAGTCAATATCTGGGCATAAATATTGAATAAATATACAACCTTACCATTGGTTTTACACGTAGAGATGTCCCTTTTGAGATTGAGTGGTCATAAATTGTCTTGGACAATCCGATTGTTAAACATACGCACATTTGTGATGCCTGGGTACCTTCCAAAATAGCTGTGCATAATACCACACGTGTTGTTTACTAGTAGAGGAACTAAGGCCCCTAAAAGTTGAGATACCCCTACCCGGGGTAGAACAAAGCACAACCATGTTTTTTCATAACTTTAATGTGTCTAGTTTTTTTAAATGGATGGTTGTATAAAAATATTTTACTGCAAAATTAGTTTATTTGGTTGATGTTTGGATCCTCCCCAAAACCCAAAATAGTGAAAATTTAGGCTTCTCCAAAAGGGACAGTGTCTGCCTTATCACATGTATCACATGTATTGACGCGTTTAGGCATTACTGCCTTCATCAGAGCATCTAGTAAAAATGAGGTCAGTTCATATAACAAAAGGAACAGTTGTGAACACAGGTGTTAACATTTGTCACAAACAAGCATGAGAAATCAATTCTACATAATGGACCAATAAGACAATTATTCAGTTAGTAAGGTTGGCAATTCAAATTACTCATTTACAGCACAATTGGCAATTACAGCAAAATTAGTTTTCACATTTGGTCATTAGGTAAAAGATCAATTTCAAACATGGTTCAACGACGACCAATAATAGATCATTTTTAACATGAGACAATGAGGAGTTTTAGAGTTTTTACATTAGGCTATTCAAACATGTTGATGCAATAAGCAACTTTGAATTTACGCAAATTCATTGGTGGATATTTAAAACACAACAAGCGGCATCGACAACAACAACATTAAGTTACAGAAAACACTTGAGACTATAGTCATCATTGAGTCCTACTGGGGCCATCGTATTAAGTTTGTGAATGTTATACATCTCTCTTTGAGCAAGCCTTTGTAGGATATTGCCACCCTGGTAAGAAGGTATAATGCGCTCAATGCCGATGAATCGCAAGGATGAGGCCGAGCCGTGGTTTTGTTCCATACAGTGACGTGCCATTGTGTATTCTACATTCTGAGTGTGTATGCCGCTTGTTGTGTTTTAAATAAGGGCACTAGTCTCAGTCATTTTGAAGGAGACCTCAGATGCAGCAGACAAGGAGTTCCTCATGCTCTATCAACGACCCTAAATACTGCTCTTCCTAAGGTAAGATGATGTTCAATGACAGAAATACAATACATAATTTCATAATAAAATGTTTTATGACTATCAAATTAAATGTTTACGTTCTATTATACAAGATAAGACTAAAATAGTGTGTCATGCATTTGATTGACATGCAGTCAGAGCATTATCAGGACATAGTGTGAGTGTGGGAAAAGCACAAATGTGACAGGTGCTGGTGTTTTGGTCCTCAAGTAGAGCAAGGTCATTTTTCAGTTTTTTACAGATTATGAAAGTGTAGATTATAAGCTTTCAAATGATGTGTCATACATTGAAATCTGAAAATAGTTGAAGAAGGTATGCTTATTTGAATGTTGGTACTGCTAAAATCAGGTAGCAGAGAAAATCCCCTTGAAAGATCTTGAACTTTTCACACTTCTCACAGGGAGATAATGGGTGGGAACAATAGCTAGTTAACTCCACCCCAACCACTCCCCCACTAGAGTACCTGTCAATCCTTGCCCATTTGGGGGTTAGCCTATTTAAAGCTTTATAACTCCAGATGTGAACACCACAGAGACTAGAAGAATGTCTTAAATGAAGCAATACATTTTTACCATTTACAATACTAGCTTAGATTACTTTATATTCATAATTTTGTAAGAAATAAAGTGCCACAAATGCAATGGTCAAGGCAAAAAATCTAAAATGAATGAGCTCCTTTTTTAGTTCGCAATGAAATACGGGGAGATTGCGGGTTAAAGTATACATGTCCTGGATCAAAAACTTCTTGACCACAAGTTCATAAAATCTAAGGGTGGATATGTAGAACTACTAAAGATCTATGAAGCAAAAACTAAGCAGTGTACCCAGCATCTCCAAATCTACCCAAAATGTCTAAATTATTAACAGTGGTCTAAAATAGCTAAGGGTCCAGAAACAAATCCAAAATCTTTCCAAAAAAGAATATAATGCTTTTTGTCCACTGTAAAGCATATAATGAAGGTTTAAGATGAAACATAGATATCAGATTTAAACATAATGCAAAAATATAGTCACACAATGCTGCACAGTACCTAAATGTGTAATAATTCACTCTTGTATGTATTTCTATACTCTGTACACTCCTACGTTTTCTTGTATGGGAATGGGACGATATGAAAACAATTTTCAACTGTCCACTACGTTTTGGCAATGTTTCAACACTCTCCTTATCACTGTTGTATGCGTCACAAAAACTATTACTAACTAACACTTACATTATAGTGTGAAATATCCACATTACATAATACCACTAACCTATTTAAAGACACTCAATTTCTAAAATAATGTATATAACCGAAGTATTTTGAGCAGTAATACTTACATAGCAATGATGAAATCTATGTTCAGTAGATGGAGACAGAGACAGTAAATCAGTTCTATCCGCTTCTGTTTTGCTCCAGAAAACGATGTCAGATAGGTCTATCAGCAAACATATGGCTTAGCTGTGCCCAGAAGTCCTTAATAATAATGGTATTTTCCAAGGAATTACGGAAAATCGTTGACAACGTTTCGTTAGGTGCAACGTCTTTTAATGCTACCATAGAGCGAATGCCATGGTAAGAAAATGTTCGGTTACGCTGACCTATAAAACGCTATTCCAAAAGCAAAATTAGACATTATACATCGTTAGAAAGCTTATACCCTCACCTACTGATTGAGCGTCCGCCATTGTAGCAACCTCACACAGTAAACACACACATGCTACTACCACGCGGCTTTATTTATGGGCGGTGGCTTGACCGAAACTAAGTGACAATAGCCAACGAAACCAAACATGCTAATTAAACTGCACCCCCATCACGCCTCCAAAACCCGGCTGTAAGAATCACTAAAACAAGCCGACTTTGCTGACAAAATACAAAAATACAAAAGAGTATTTAGTGATCCTAAAAATGTTGTTTATTCTATTGAGTGACTTCTTCAACACTTTAACTTTCGTTATATGAAAAAAAGGAAAACAGTAAAAAAAAAAAAATGTAAAAAACCTTTTTTGCCTCCTAGCGCGATTTCAAGATTTGCGACTTGCAGACCTTTCCTCCAGCACCCGTCACAAATGTAACCATTTTTGAGGCTGCAGAGGGAGAGGGCGAGAAGGAGGGGTATGCAAGGAGAAGGATTTGAGGAGGTTTGCTCTGTTATATAACACAAATAATGTTTACTTGAAATTACTGAAAACTAAATTATACCAGAATCAAAGGATGGTAAATAAGCTACTATTACTAGTACTAATGTGGATTGTACTTGAGATAAAATCTGCAATTTGTATTAAAGAATAGTATATATTTTCATTTTACACAATATGCAAATTAACTAACTTTCCTATAATAATAATCTGTTTTTTTTTTCAGATGACATTAATTTCATAACTAATAATGTTTTGAGACGAAATAAGTTAACATTTTGCTATGATGGTTGTTTCTTACAGTAGTGTATTCTTGGGGTCCGCAGGGACCCCAGTCGGTAGTCCATGCATGTTAAATATGTTGGTAGGATGAGGGTTAAAGTAGAGCAGGTTTCCCTTAAGACAAACACACACATCTAGAAACGTATTTAAAAATTCTAGGCACATAGGTTTTACATCTCACTTATATGTAAACAATAGAGACATGACAGACATTAGTGTTTATGTACACTCCATGACTGAAGAATAATATGCAATGTAGTAATATGCAATGCCTCATTTCCATCTGTAGACTATAAAGTTCAATCTGGAACCACCAGCTGATGAGTCTGACGTACTGAACAGCAAAAACGGTATCATCTGTTCCAAAACATTAATTCAAGAACAGAAGCCTTATGTGAAGAATCCAATGTATGAGGGACTAAAAAAAGTTATAGACTGTGCTGAGTTGAGAGATGATGAGGTCCACAAACGTGTTTCTCCACACATAGAAGATATATTGGGTTTCAAAATCCAGGTGTCTTATCATAAATTATGTAGAGCCTCATACACCACAAAGACGAACATCAAAGGACCGGATGCAACCAGAAATCAGAGTGAGGCTTCATCTACACCAACCACCTTATCTGGAAGACTAAGTAGTGAGGACACCATTTCATTCAATGTCTGAAGAGATTGCTACATTTGCGGGAAAGACCGTGTAAGACCAGAGGGCCTTACCTCAATCACCACCGGCACTGGCAAGAACACCAGAGACAAAGTGCTACATGCAGCAGAAGAGAGAGCAGATGAACAAGTTCAGCTTCGAATGCTGTCATATAAAGATCTCTTTGCTTTTGATGCCAAGTATCATCAAAGCTGTCTGGCACATTACATCTGTGATAGAAATGTGGCCGCAGCTAAACGAAAGCGTCTAAATGAGGAAAAGGTGTCCAAACATGACAAGGCCTTCCATGCACTCATTGAAGAAATTGATCAGACATTGTTATTGCAGGACATGGTTGTAACATCGCTGAGTTTCCTCACAGAAAATTTTGACAACAACCTCAAAATGCTCTCCACTGATATGACTAAATATGCTTCATAGAAGTTGAAGGAGAAGCTGCTGAATCACTACAAAGACAAACTTGTGTTTGATGAACGGCCAGGAAAATCAGATTTGGTTTGCTCAACCAATTTACCCGTTGGCCTTGCTATGAGGGAGGCTGCTCTACTCAAAGAAAAGGAAACAAAGGAGAGTGATACAGTGAATTTGGAATGCCATCCAACAATGTCTGAAACTCACATATTACACATGGCAGCAGGTATATTAAGGAAAACCATGGCAGAGGTAAAGCAAGACCCTGGCTTTTGAGAGCAGTGAACATCTGTCTTTTCGTTCATGTCAGGATTATGTACCCAACATTCTTTATGACTTTTTGACCTGGTGTGTGGATAAAAATGCACATACAACTGTCCAAACGTGGAGATTTTCCTTTGATGAAGGCTCCTCACGTGATTGCAATCTGCTAAGACATCATCGCACAATGCCGCCAGATGCACATCCCCATAACACTAGGGCTTGCCATTATGATACATCATGAATTTGGAAGCAAGGCACTCATCAAAGAGTTAAATGCTGTGGGTCACTGTGTTTCATACAATGAAGTCAGGCAGTTTCTCACATCTGTTTCGGCTGATCAAATCAAAAGGAATGAAGGCACCTATATACCCACTGGCCTCAGTGGAATGATTTATGCTGCAATTGACAATTTCGATTAAAGTGAGGAGACTCTGGATGGAAAGCAGACCACTCATGCGATGGCCACAGTCATATACAGATGAGGTCAGACTACAACAGAAGACCATCGTCTTGCCAGGATTCCACAGAAGTCCCTTTCTGCCTTGAGCAACTATGATGTAGATGGAGAAGTCTAGTCAATTAAGTCTATTATATTAGTTTGTTTTTCAAAGTAGATGTATGATGGCACAACTAAGTTATGTTTATTTAATTTATTGTCTAGATACTCAAGACCACCCGTCAGACCACAGTCTCAAGCCATACACGAGCCATCACAACTTCTGAATACAAAGAGTGACATCTCCACACCAGCTGGAAAGAGAGACACACTATGGAAGCTGGCACGGATCATCAAGAGGAAAGAACAGCATGTCCCATCCTGGTCTGCTTTCAATGCATTCATCACAGATAAGTCACCTCCAGTCGTCGCTGTGCGATACATGCCTTTCATAAGAGCTTCACCAACTGATTATTCCACAATCTACCCAGCAACAGCTCTTTTTCTGCGAAAAGCTGGGGAAAGCATTGTGCCAGTGCCTTCCAGGTGTCCATGAATTTACGGGCTGTGATACAACAAACTGTTTTTTCAAAATAGGAAGAACAACTGCTTTCACAAAACTTCAGAAGCACTTGGAGGAGCTGAAAGGCCTAAGTCATAGGGTTGAGCCGAATACTCGGATGAAACGAGTATCCGTAACGGATAATGTACTTTTTACGAGCACGAGTACCATCCGAGTAAAAATTGTCAATATCCGTACTCGTGATGAAGGAAAATCCTCATTGGGTAACTGTGTCCAGTGTCCACATCGTTCCATGATAGGCCAGCCACACAGAGCTCCTCCGCTACACAGAGCTTATACAAAGTTTACTGCTGTGCTGCGCCCACACAACACAATCTTGCCATCGCCACAGCCACTCTGTCAACAGGGATCTATTATTGTTATATATTCTCAATGAAATAAAGTTTGCAATTCTCAGATTCGGCTCAACACATTATTCTCATGATAGCTAAACACACATTTAATGGACATTCACACATAAGCACATATTACTGATTACAAACGGACATTTCTAGCTTGCTACAGTGGGGCTAACTAGCCAGTTAACTAGCTGCTACGGTGGGGCTAGCTAGCCAGTTAGCTAGCAACTACATGATATAAGCATGTACTTGTATTTTATAACATTTAGCGATCTCATACACACACTCTACTAGCATCATTGACACCCTAGCCTTCTTATACATCCACTGTACTAATGCAATATCACTTTTGTGCACATTTAGACGTCGTTGCTCACCTGAAATCACAAGACATACAGTACATCATAGTTAGCCAACTGTAACCTGGTGCGCTCTGTCTACTACTGTCTTCACACTGTCAGTTCATTTAAAAAAATAATAAAACCAGAGTAACGATAACAGCGTCTGCTACCACAGAGTGATTGCGATGATAAAATTTTTTTCGGTTACGCTGACCTATAAAACGCTATTCCAAAAGCAAAATTAGACATGTTATACATTGTTAGAAAGCTTATACTCTCACCTACTGAATAAATGAATTGTCAATCAAGCCAGACTGTACTAAAAAGGGCGGCAATGCCATATAGTAGAGGAACAAATCTCAAAAAAAGGCTTTAGTTTTTGAGATACCCCTATCCGGGGTAGAACAAAGCATAACCATGTTTTTTCATAACTTTAATATGTCTAGTTTTTTAAATGGATGGTTGTATAAAAATATTTTACTGCAAAATTAGTTTATTTGGTTGATGTTTGGATCCTCCCCAAAACCGAAAATAGTGAAAATTTAGGCTTCTCCAAAAGGGACAGTGTCTGCCTTATCACATGTACTCTGGAAATAATGATCAGAATCGCATTCACTTACGCATTCACTCTGCGATAGCAGTAAAAGACGCTGCACCTAACGAAACATTGTCAAAGATTTTTCGTAATTTCTTGGAAAATACTATTATTATTGAGGACTTCTGGGCAAGCCATATGTTTGCTGATAGACATATCTGACATTGTTTTCTGGAGCAAAACAGAAGTGGATAGAACTTTCATTGATTTACTGTCTCTGTCTCTATCTACTGAACACAGATAAAATGTCATCATTGCTATGTAAGTATTACTGCTCAAATATTTCGGTTATATACGTTATTTTTGAAATTGAGTGTCTTTAAATAGGTTAGTGGTATTATATAATGTGGATATTTCACACCGTAATGTTAGTGCTAATTAGTAGTGTAATAGTTTTTGAGATGCATGCAACAGTGATGAGGAGAGTGTTGAAACATTGCCAAAACGTGGTGGACGGTGAACATTGTTTTCATATCGTCCCATCCCCATACAAGAATTCTTACGGGAGTACAGAGTATAGAAATACATATAAGAGTTCACATTTAGGATGCTTTATTCCGCTTTACTCCTCCCATGACTCCTCCTACCTTCACGGGTCTGTTGTGTAATGGAGAAGAGCAACAGGCAACACGGCACGGGTAGGATACGAATGCTTGCCATCCTGTACCGTGCCGTGCTGGTCAATGGAGAAGCGCCATAAGAGTCCCCATCTAAGAGGCTTGTGTGAGAGGACAGACCTTACGGTGGTGGAAAACCAATGATGTCGACCAAAAATTAAGATGCAAAAGGAGATTTATTATCTTCTAGACAGGTGGAGAAAAGGATGCCAGTATTATTGTGAACAAAAGTGAAATAATAATGAAAATACACAAACAAAAAGACTTGCAAAACAAAAAGAAAGTAACATGTAACTATGTTTGAAAGGTTCAATAATAATAATAATAATAATAATAATAATAATAATACAAATACACCACACTGACTTGGACCAGTCTGACCCAACAACCAACCAACCCCTAATGATGGTGGTAGCTGGGCTTAAATAGCTTCTCCTCCCTTGGACCCTACCAATTACCTCTAATACCAATAAAGTCCTACAACAGCTTAAAATTACCAATAACAAACACAATAAATAATTAACCCATTTAGATAATCAATACATTTCATTTAAATACTTTATCTACATCATAAACCACCTTATTAACCATAACCTACACAACCCCGGGAATAACAGCCCATCCCAATAAAACTGGTGGCAACTAAACACTACAAAAGCTTGTAGGAAATTGCGCCGCGTCCTTTTGCCCCAGCATGATGACGCAACCAGGAAGCATGCTACACCACACAGTAAGAACTCCTCTGATTACTTTCTAAAGTTTCTAACGTTAGCAACATTTCAAACATGATTTAAATTCCAGCATAAAGGTAACACAACATGCCAATACAAATAGTCCTAAACACGATCTCTATGAGCACATTAGAGTATTAATGTTAAACGCACAAACACATAGCGATACAAGGTTCAAACGAGTCGCACAATGGCAGTGTGAAACGCACAAATACATAGCAATGCATGCACTATTAGTTGGCCACCCCAACCACGATGTAAACATTAATATGCTTTTTCTTGTGTTTTTCAGATGTTTGACAACACATTGACGGCACCATTCGCTGGAAATGCCAGTACACAGGATCGTAGCAATTCATAATAAAAACGGCATTACAAAATAATTGCCGGTGTGCTTCTTCCTTTTTAAAATGCTCTGAAATTCTTAGCACCGTCTATGTTGCTGTTAAAAGTTCATAATGGAGATGTAGCTCCGTCACACCCTGGCAGACTGGGTTCTGCCCCTACCCTTCACCTCGGCACCTATAGGGTCTCACTCTTTTCCCAGTTTACTTTTGTAGAGCAGGTCTTCTCATATAGCCTTAAGGGGGTTTTACACCTGTTCCGGCACGCAACGTCCCATTCATTTTCTATGAACAGGCTGCGCAGTGTCATGGAAGTGGTCCAAAGAGTGATGTGATGCCATCACCAGTTCTGTATTTGCATAGAATGTACTCTGTCTTTGTTCTACGCAAATGAAGGCATCCAACATAGCTCACTCTGGCTCAGGAAACTCAGATAAAACTTTCAAACTAGGTGTTGCAGATCAAATATGAACCAAGATTCAGCAACTACATTGCCTATTTCTCGCCTCAAATATTTGCAGAAATATATTTTAGTGGACAGTTTATATGGAAAAAGAGAAAGTTTATCAATACTCTGCCATATTGTTTCATTTTAAAAAGGGGAGCCAAAACCAAGGACTTCCCACTGTCTATCCAATCAGGTGCTGGCAGTGTTCTGTGGTAGGCTACGTCACTTGTTCATATTGGCCATAGAGGCATCTATCTGACTGACTATTCTACACTATCTATCTTACACTATTTGCATAGTACCGCCCATTAAACGAGTGCTTGGGGGTTCGGAGCGTCACCAGGCGTTGTTGCGGATTCTGTGAGAACGCAGCATTAGGCTGTTCAGCAAAGACTCCACATGCCCCTGGGTCTTAATTAGGACATTGATATCATGTGCTTACACAGAGAGAGAGAGAGGGAGAGACTTTGACACCCCTTTATTGCAACGTAATTGTCAACTCATTACACTAGAATATAAGATAAAATGAAAATAAAGACCCGTAAGAACCCATCAATACACAATATCAAACCAAAAACAACATCAAAAAGGAAAAATAATAAATGCACCGTAGTCACAAATCCTCAACATAGCCTAATTCTTTTGACTCACCTGGCCCCCTTCCCCCCCCCCCCCCATCATGGCAATGTGATCTCATAACCCCCCCCCCCCCCCCCCCCCCATCAGCCACACAAACTGTACCTCCACATTCACCACGTTCTACAAAAATTCCATTATTGCTATTCAGTTTGTAATATGCATAATCGTACTCACTGAGAACCCCTTGAATTTTGTTCCTCATTGTGAGCCATATGCTCAGTTTAGCTTGGCAAAACATGAAGGTAAAAACAGACAACTTGTGCTTGTGTTTCACTGAGTACCTTGGTCCCAAAATAAAAATCCCCCACCCACCGACACCCCTCCTCCAAAAAATAAATAAGGAAACCTTGTATAATGAAGAAAAACATGTTCTATTATTTCAGGTGCCAAACAAAAAGGACACCCTGCCCCCATTGCTGGATCATAGTGTGCCAGGTGCCTACTTGTTGCCAGTGCTCCATGGATGATTGGAGGTCCTCTGACCTCTTTGGTATTGAGAGCATGTACAAAACCATCTATCAGCTTGCCACTGGTTTTTTTTTTTTGTATTAGTTTCAAATGCAATTGTAACGGACTTGTACACTTACCAGTGCGATAGCAGACAAGTTCACTGCTAAATATGGGCCTCTAGATTCACTGCTGGAGTAAAGTGGTGTGTCCGAACAAATCTCTGAGACATAAGGGGCAATGCAATCACTTCTGAATGATAAAGGGTGCTAGAATGTAATAGGATCACTTTAAACCATTTAAAGTATTAGTTTCAATAGACCACATGTATCTCTATGATAACCCCAATGAATAAGGTAAAACGTTATATGATTATAAAGATACCTTTAAACCTTACCCTTTAAGGAGGTATCTAGGACTTAGATAAACAATTAGGCAGAACGTAAGAAAATATAGAATTTATTAACAAAATTGAAGGTGGAGCGATTTGGAGTTACTTGAGTACAGTGATAACTAATTGTAATGGGAATAGAATGCAACTACTGCATTAACTGGGAATGAATACCAGATTCTACCTCTGAACTTGGGTCTCAATTGTAATACAGTGCATACAAAATTATTCAAAAAGTATCTGAATAGTAATACAATGCATACAAAATTATTCAAGTATAATTATGCAGAACAATACTCAAGTGCAACTCAACAATGGTGGGCCCCCACGCTAAAGTTATCCAGCTAACAATGAACAATATAACAAACAGCCGGCAATGGACAAAAATGAAAAGAAAATAAAACCCCTGTTGCAGGCCTATTAGATGTAAGATCCGGTTTACTCACGCACAGGATGACCTACTTCACACCAGTGCAACAGAACGTGGTGAAGAGCATGATGCAACCGCTTGGTTGTGTGTCGAATGCTCCCTCGGTGCCAGTGGAACCACCAAGCGTTTCCAAGTGTGCTTGGGGCGCTAACTGGGATGATTAACTCCCTTGTTGCTCAGAGGAACCACCAAGCTTTTCCAGGCTTGCTTGGGGCACTATCTGAGGTTGTCCGCTTCTGTTCCAGATACTGACACAATAGCCGACTAGCCAATCACCGCGATAGCTAGCGGCTATCTAGCATGCTATTACATTTGTCAGCTGCTGAATTTAATTACAACGGCACATGTAGCTAGCTAGCTACTAACCAGCATTAAAAATAGTAGGAAAACGATAGCCAGCAGCTAACAAGCTAACTGGCTCTAAAAATTGTTTAAAACGATAGCGAGCAGCTAACAAGCTAACTGGCGCCAAAAAATTGTGTAAAACACCGCTAGCCAGCGGCTAGCATGCTAACCAACAAAAATACTAATCCAAAGCTTTGTTGGAAACTTATAGATAAAAAAATATTCAGCACTTGGTTACCAAATATTAATGTCACCAATATCACGACGATTCCCAAGCATTTTGTTGATTATAAATTATTAATATTATTAACGATAGTCAACGGCTAGCAAGTTAACCAGCATCAAACCTGTATAAAGAATTAATAGCCAGTGGCTAGCCAACTAACTGGCGCCAAAACTTTGTATTAAAAGCCGCGTTTCCAACTTTTAGACCCAGGAACTACTTTTCAAGGAACTAAAAGGTTCCTTCAGCCCACTGTTGTCTGCGTTTCCACCGCAGTCTAAAGTCCAGCGAAGATTAGGCAAATTAGCCCACTGACGTATGAAAAAGCGACGTTGTCGTCGGTCCATCTGTCCTATGATTTCTTCTGTAATCCCATACTACCACCGAAGTAGCCTACATTATTTTCTAATAACCGGGACAGCCCGGAGGGGTTTATTCCACTTATATACAACGGGTTACCACCAATGACTATATATGGTTACTTTTGTATTTATTGATTTTTATCGATTTAATCACCTGAAATTGAAATATTCTCGCGTGGGCGTTTGGGCATATTTTACCGTTGTCAAGCAAAACTGTCATTGGTAGTTGGACTTGGACCGTTGTTATGCAACAAATAGGATATAACAGGCCAATAGTCAGATTGTAACTGTTTTATATATCCTCTCAGACACATTCATTACGTTTTTATGCAAACATTCACTTTCATGTCTTAACATCCGAGGCGACAGAATGCATTCACATTCCACAAATAACTGGCAACAACAGCAGAAAACATGCACACGTCATAAACAATTTGCTGTTGAATTGATTACTTTCTTATCGTCAATTCCATATAGGCTAATCGCAAAATGACAAGAATAGAACGAAAACTCGGACTTGCGTGAAAATTTAAATTAGCAGTGGTACAGCCACCATTTGCTTTCCTTCAAAGTTACTGCTAGCCGAGCAGCGAAGTGTGCCCTCCAGATGCGAACCATGCACCATAAATTAGTCAGTAGTCTTCCTGGTCTTTTTGTGGAATTGAAGAATGGCAGAGTAAAATTATGTCAGTCTGAAAAAGCAAAAGGGATGATTACTATAATTAACCTGTTATTTTACCCTGACAAAAAGTGCGGAAGGTGATTTCCAGTTTGCTTTTACTGTATCACCAATGTAAATTACGCAGAACTGCCGCATACCTCACATAACTGTATCAAACATTTTGAGTCAATTACAACGGGCTAACAAAGAAAATCCGGAAGAAAATATTCAGCAACCGAATTAAACTGTTTGAATGTTTTGGTACGTAATATGCTGTCCCAGCACGAATGCTTCACATTTTATAAAACAAATACTAAAGCAAGAAAAGAACAGAAGAGCACACATGCTATAATTCCGAGTTGCTACCCCAATCCCCACACAGCAAAGTCTTTTCCCAAATTTATCCAGGCTGAGGAGGCACCCCGATATAATTGTTGGCTATCCTCCAATGGCTGCTTATCCTCATGATCTCTTATCATTACTGTGATGTCATGTGCATACGCTGAAACAGAGGAAAGAGAAGAAAACCCGCACTTCCTAAAATATATGAGCTCAATTTGTGTCCATGTGCCCACTCAATCACCAACATGGCCGTTGAGCAGAAAGCTGACTTTAGGACATAGTTCCAGTTTCAAAATATAAACTTTTGGGAAACTGTAATATGGTGGGATTTGTGTGGTGCAGTTCTGAAGACCTCCAGGCTTCTCTTGGCTGTTTGGGAGGTGTGAGGAAGTTGTTGTCCGACCGCAGCACATTATTACTCACGGTACGAGTTTGAGAAGCTCAGCGCGTACCAAAAGTAATAATGAGCCGTGAAGCCAGAACTAGTCTGATCCTGTTCTCCTGTAGGGGGAGCTTCATGACGTGTCCAGTCTGGGCATATCCTGACACATGACAGCAGAAGAGTTGCGGAATACTGGTGGTTACTTGGGGAAACAGGGTAGGGAAGGGTTGGTTACCTGGGGAGTTTTTTTTTTGGGGGGGGGGGGGGGAGGTTACCTGGTGTGTGATACGGGTAGACAGACTGTCAGTAGACAGTAGACAGTCAGTAGACAGTATCCCCTGTCCCTTCTTTCTTGCAAGGCTCTCTCAGGTGACTGCTTTGCTGACATCAACAAGTGGGCTAGCTGAGGAAGAAAACAGTGAGGGGAGATGAGAGCGAGAGGCTTCAAAAGGCTTGATTTAGAAAAAGCTCACCGACCCAGTTCGACTTTGTTGTTTCTCTTTGAAAATTTACATAAATGGCTGCTTAAAATGTTCAATATGTTACAAAGTTACTTGGATGACTGCAAATGAAAAAAATCAGCCAGCCAGCCATCAGCTCATTAAGCATGTGCCTAACAGGTTTCCTTTCAGTATGTAATGAGAGCCTAAGGTGTCAGGTAGGAATGGAGCAATAACTTACTCTGATCAAAAGATATGCGCTGCCAAATACCAATTGCGGGATTGGTGGTCACACACACTATGGGTGTGGTTGTCCCTATGTCATTCTATTGAGGAAAAATGAAGGCAAAGTTAATAAAAATAAAAACTCACATTTTATTTCACTGAAACAGCAATTTAACACAAGGACAGAACATTATTAATAAAAAATAATAACATTTATGAAATGGAGAGAACATTGAGTAATAATAGTAATAACAACATTTAGCAAATTGATGAAACAATGAACCATTTCATTTGTACTGTCAAACCGGTGTGATAATTCTAAAAAATTCTAAAATTCTAATGGGTTCTAATTGATGATGCCATAAACTTTAATATAGGCCTACTGTACAATCAGTCGCTGTCCCCTCCCCACACAGAAAAAAGTGCCATGCCCAGAAATGTCCAAAACATATTTTAGAATAACAAATACAGGTACAAGGTTCAGGAATTTGGTGAAACTGAGTAAAAACATATAGTCAGGTCCATAAATATTTGGACATTGACAAAGTTATTGTTATTTTAGCTGTCTACCACAGCATATTGGAGGTGAAATTAAACAATGAATATGAGCTCTGTGTAATCAGCGCGTTATTCGACTCAGGTTTTCAGTTGCTAATTAGGTACACTCGGAGCAACGCTATATTAGTCCTGCTAACTCGCAGTTTAGGTAGTAAGTGTATAATTCGTCCAGGTGTGTAGAACTGCCGAAATCCGTCCTGCTAGAGTTGGATAAGTATCTGCGTTCATTTGCTAATTACATACCGCGTTAGATTTTAAACTTTTCCCTGTGTGGTAACTGTTCTTTGTTTTTAGGTTGTGTTAGGTTTCTATCTACCACTTTGATTCTTAGAATTGATAGATTGCGATTATTGCACTATTACAGACTGTGAACCTGTGTAATCAGTGCGTTATTCGACTCAGGTTTTCAGTTGCTAATTAGGTACACTCGGAGCAACGCTAGCGTCGCTCCCTCCTAGTTTATGAGCCAGCTCCCCATTCCAGTCTGTGCTCTCCCCCTCAGAAGGCGCTTCCAGCGACGTGGCCCCCCTCGACAACGGAACCCCTCTAACCTCTGCTACCCCCCGCTGACCCCCTGTGAGAACTTCACGGTCACAGGGGGGCTATGGAACTGCCAGTCTGATACGCGCAAGGCAGACTTCATATCCGCCTATGCCTCCCTCCTATCCCTGCAGTTCCTTGCCCTCACAGAGACCTGGATCACACCAGACAACTCTGCCACTCCTGCTGCCCTCTCATCCTCCTACTCCTTCTCCCACACCCCCCGGCGATCTGGCCGTGGTGGTGGTACTGGTCTATTGATCTCCCCCATCTGGAAATTCTCTTTTCTCCCCCTCCCCGACCTGTCTATATCCACTTTTGAATTCCATCCTGTCTCTATCACCTACCCTGCTAACCTCTATATTATTGTTATTTATCGTCCCCCTGGGAAGCTTCCTGGATGAGCTAGACACCCTGCTCAGCTCCTTCTCTGAGGACGGCACCCCGCTGATCCTCCTGGGAGATTTTAACATCCACCTAGAGGCCTCCCAGTCTGCTGCCTTCCTACCACTACTCCACTCCTTCGACCTCTCCCTACAACACTCTCCCCCAACCCACAAGGCAGGCAACCTCCTAGACCTGATCTTCCTGAGGACCTGCTCCAGCTCCAATCTTACGGTTACCCCCCTGCATACGTCTGACCATCACTTCATCTCCTTCTCCCTCCCCCTCTCTCCACATCCTCCCTCTCCTCCTCCCATCCCCACTGTCACTGTTCACCATAACCTGCGCTCCCTATCACCCTCTTCTCTTGCTCCCAGAGTGACTGCTTCCCTCCCCCCTCTTCAATCATTTTCCAAGCTCCCCACCAACTCTGCATCCTCCACCCTAACTTCATCTCTCTCCTCAGCACTCGACTCCGTATGCCCCTTCGTCCCTAGGCCAGCACGTTCATCCCCTCCTAGTCCATGGATGTCTGACATCGTACGCACCTCCAGGGCCAGCCTCCGCGCTGCTGAGAGGAAGTGGGCCAAATCCAGGGACCCATCTGACCTCTCAGCCTATCAGTCTCTCCTGACAGAGTTTTCTTCTGCTGTCACTGCCGCTAAGGCAAAATTCTACCAAACTAAAATTCATAACTTCATTTTTAACCCTCGTCAACTTTTCTCTATTTTCTCTTCTCTCCTCAGCGTGCCACCTCCTCCACCCCAGTCTTCCTTCACTGCAGATGACTTTGCAGCATTCTTTGACGAAAAGATTGCAGACATCCGCAGCTCCATTGCCCCCTCCGTGCCCTTCGCCCCCTCTGTGCCCTCCTCCCCCTCCACGCCCTCCGCCCCCTGTTTCTCCACATTTTCTGCCCTCTCAGACTCTGAAGTTTCCCAGCTTCTGCTCACCCACCGCCCTACCACCTGCGCCCTCGACCCTATCCCCTCATCTCTCCTCCAGGCAATCACACCAGACATCCTCCCTTTTGTCACCTCCCTCGTGAACTCCTCCCTGTCTTCTGGATGTTTCCCCTCATCCTTCAAGAGGGCCCACATCACCCCGCTCCTGAAGAAACCCACACTAGATCCTTCACTCATTCAGAACTACCGCTCGGTATCTGTCCTCCCTTTCCTATCCAAAACACTTGAACGTGCTGCATCTAACCAGCTCTCTGCTTTCTTCTCTCAGAACAACCTGCTTGATCCCCACCAGTCTGGCTTCAGGCCTGGCCACTCGACCGAGACTGCACTTCTCTCGGTCAGTGAGTCACTCCATGCCGCACGAGCAGCCTCCCTCTCCTCTGTCCTGATTCTTCTAGACCTCTCCGCTGCATTTGACACTGTGAAGCACTCTATCCTCCTGTCCTCCCTGGCAGCAACAGGGATCTGCGGCACAGTCCTTGACTGGATTGAGTCTTACCTCTCTGACCGTTCCTTCCAGGTTGCCTGGGCGGGTAAGGTATCACCACCCCGCCCCCTCGCCACCGGAGTTCCCCAGGGCTCAGTCCTCGGTCCCCTTCTCTTCTCCTTGTACACCAGATCCCTTGGCCCTGTAATATCTGCCCATAGCTTGTCCTATCACTCCTATCACTCCTTCTCCCCATCAGACACACAGGTCCTTGCCCGCATCTCCGCTTGCCTGAGGGACATACAGAGCTGGATGGACAATCACCACCTGAAGCTCAACGCGGGAAAGACGGAGCTAATCTTTATTCCTGCTCTATCCTCTCCCCTCCTCGACTTTTCCATTTCCCTAGGGGACACCTTAGTGACATCATCACCCTGTGCCAAGAATCTCGGAGTGGTGATGGACAACAGGCTGTCCCTCTCCAAGAACACCGCAGCAGTAAGCCGGGCATGCAGATTTTTCCTGTATAACATTCGCAGAATCTGCCCCTTTCTCACCACCTACTCAACCCAGCTCCTGGTCCAAGCAATGGTTCTATCCCGCCTGGACTACTGCAACTCTCTTCTGGCTGGACTACCGGCATCTGCCACCAGACCCCTGCAACTCATTCAGAATGCTGCGGCTCATCTGGTCTTCAACCTCCCCAGACACTCCCACGTCACTCCCCTGCTCACTACCCTCCACTGGCTGCCTGTTATAGCTCGCATCAAATTTAAAACATTGGTCCTAGCATACCAGGCAGTCAAGGGATCAGCCCTAGCATACCTCCACCAGATATTCAAACCCTACATGCCAGCCAGATCCCTCCGTTCTGCTACCTCAGGACGCCTAGCACCTCCCCCTCTTCGCACCTTCACTTCCAGAACACGTCTCCTGTCTGTTTTGGCCCCACGATGGTGGAATGACCTCCCTGTGGAGGTCAGAACAGCTGAGACACTAACCCATTTCAAACGACGACTGAAGACTCACCTCTTCAGGCTGCACCTCTCCCCATCCCTCCCTACCCCCCTGTAAATGACTGTAAGCTTAGGGTTGTAACTAGGCAGCTGTTTCGTAGGTGACTTAGGTGCATTAACTGTCTTAACTACTACTTGTATTTTTTCCATAGACTGCGTTGTTGCCGTTCTCGTTGTTAGTGTTAATCAGTTTAACCTTCACGGTCCAAGTTGAACTATGCGGTTGTTCCCTGCACTTGGACCGGTACTTCTCTCTAGGAGTTTCGTCATACTTGTTCCTGGTTATGGTTATACACTTTGTTGTACGTCGCTCTGGATAAGAGCGTCTGCCAAATGCCTGTAATGTAATGTAACGTAATTTCAAAGTGCATACCTTCAGCTTTAATTTGAAGGTATTTACATCCAAATCGGGTGAACAGTGTAGGAATTACAGCACTTTTTATATGTGGTCCCCCTCTCCCCCTTTAAGGGACCAAAGGTAATTGGACAATTGGCTGCTCAGCTGTTCCATGGCCAGGTGTGTGTTATTCCCTCATTATTTCATTTACAAGTAAGCAGATAAAAGGTCTGGAATTGATTTCAAGTGTGGCATTTGCATTTGGAATCTGTTGCTGTTAACTGTCAATATGAAGTCCAAAGTCCAATATCGGTGAAGCAAGCCATAATTAGGCTGAATAAAAAACAAAAACCCCATCAGAGAGATAGCAAAAACATTAGGTGTGGCCAAATCAACTATTTGGTACACTCTTAAAAAGAAAGAACGCATTGGTGAGCTCAGGAACACCAAAAGGCCTGGAAGACCAAGGAAAACAACTGTGGTGGATGACAGAAGAATACTTTCCCTGGTGAAGAAAAACCCCTTCGCAACATTTGGCCAGATCAAGAACACCCTCCAGGAGGTAGGCATATCTGTGTCAAAGTCAAAAATCAAGAGAAGACTTCACCAGAGTAAATATAGAGGGTTTACCACAAGATGTAAATCATTGGTGAGCCTCAAAAACAGGAAGACCAGATTAGAGTTTGCCAAAAAACATTTAAAAAGCCTGTATAGTTCTGGAACAACAACATATGGACAGATGAGACAAAGGTCAATTTGTACCAGAATGATGGGAAGAGAAGAGTATGGAGAAGGGAAGGAACTGCTCATTATCCAAAGCATACCACCTCATCTGTGAAGCATGGTGGAGGTAGTGTTATGGCGTGGGCATGTATGGCTGCCACTGGAACTGGTTCCCTTGTATTTATTGATGATGTGACTGCTCACAAAAGCAGCAGGATGAATTCTGAAGTGTATAGGGCTATATTATCTGCTCAGATTCAGCCAAATGCTTCAAAACTCATTGGACGGAGCTTCACAGTGCAGATGGACAATGACCTGAAGCATACTGCAAAAGCAACCCAAGACTTTTTTAAGGCAAAGAAGTGGAATGTTCTGCAATGGCCAAGTCAAGCACCTGACCTGAATCCAATTGAGCATGCATTTCACTTGCTGAAGGCAAAACACCCCAAGAACAAGCAGGAACTGAAGACAGCTGTGGTAGAGGCCTGGCAGAGCCCCACCAGGGAAGAAACCCAGCGTCTGGTGATGAGTATGGGTTCAAGACTTCAGGCAGTCGTTGACTGCAAAGGATTTACAACCAAATATTAAAAATGACAATTTAATTTATGATTATGTTAGTTTGTCCAATTACTTTTGAGCCCCTAAAGGGGGGGCATGTATCAAAATGGTTGTAATTCCTACATTGTTCATACAATATTCTTGAGACAAAGCTGAAAGTCTACACTTAAATCACATCTTGACTGTTTCATTTCAAATCCATTGTGGTGGCGTACAGAGCCAAAATTATGAAAATTGGGTCACTGTCCAAATACTTATGGACCTGACTGTAGATTACCAGAGCATCATAGATATACCTTAGCATGGTTATTTTATATCTCATAAAAAACACGTTTTCAACGTACAAAAATGCCAAGTTACTCACACATACAAGACATACACTGTCTATAACTCATTCATTCAGACTGCCAAAATCCAGGCCTGCCATTAAAAGTATTGATATCAAAATGACGCCAAGTTACGGTACTACAAACAATATAGGCTATCTTGCCTCGCCAAAATTAAATAAAATGTATTCCAAAGCAATGCTACCCAATATTTCCTCAATTCTTTCAAGTCACTTGGCCCTGTGTTCAGTAGCAGGTTCAGTAACAAAAACCTTTAACGCAGCTGGAATTTTGTTTTAGGAATTTCCCATCAAAAATTACTTGTATTACTTTATTTTCAGGTTAAAAATAACCAGACACAAATCAAACGTTTACCGCATCTGTCAATGTATTCAGCGGGAAATGAATGCGTTGGGTTTTTTCAAGACTCATTTTGGCCAACAGATGGCACCGTTTCACAATACATGGTGACAGTTGTCCTAAGAGGAAAACTGGCCTTAAATACAAATTGTAAGTTATTGAAAGCATTATGTTGCTATTTTTTTCTTTTTCGAACTGTTTGAATACTTACTCAAAGTAACCTTTTAAAAATCACTCGAATCCAGATTTTACAAATATACATTTTATATGGTAGTTGAAATACATTGCACTACAATAAACTTAATTTAAATGTTATTTGAATTGATAGAAGGTTTGAAATTTGTGTTAACCTTTTGGATTCGTTCTCAAACTTTGTTAAGTAACTGCATTTATTAACGTATCGGAAGCCGCTGAATAGAGTACAATACACTTATACGCGGAGGTTCTCGGTTTAATTAGGCTACACGTTTTGTCTATAATTTTGACATTCAAATTTGAGCTCTCTTTCAACAACTGTTGGGGGTTGTGCACCTCCATTCCTCCTCCCCAGAGGCCTCGCACTTGTGACCACTGCATGAGGCTGACGAAATAATCCACATGTGATTCCACGTGGATTGTGGCAGCCGTACACGGATACTTTTCATTTTAAGCAGAACTGTGCGTTAAGAGGTTAACATTTATTAGCCTTTTTTAAGACAATAAAGTTCAGAACTATGAAAATGATTTTCAGAAAAAGTAGGCACTTAAGGTTTTTTTTTTGTAATGTTTAAAGAAAGACCACCCCTTTCAAATGGAAATGCTGGGTTCTGAATAACTTTTTCTGTAGTTTTGTTGTTCAGCTTCTGATTTTTTGTCTCTGTGTTCTCCAGTTTACAATTGGTCTTTTTAAATTTGCTTCCTTGTAATTCATTCGGGATACCACCATGTAATTCATGGTGTACTAGCCCAACTTGTCGCCCAAACTCGTTTAATATGGCGCTTTTTAATGTCAGAGCATTAACTAATTAGACATTTTTTAATAAATTATATTATTTCTAAGCATAATCTCGATTGTATGTTTCTAACTGAAACTTGGTTAAGTGTGGGTGGTAGGCCTACAGCCGTGATGAACGAAATGTGTCCTCCGGGGTACAATTATTTTTATTCATTCAGGGAAGGAAAGAAAGGAGGCGGACTAAGTTGCAAAAATATTGCTTTTGGAAAGTTCACGACGTTCGAATATCTTGCAGTTGTAGTAATGGGCAAAAAACCAATAGGCCTACTCAGTGGGTTTACATGTTTGAAAAAGTCGATTTTTATTGTTTTAGTCTGGCTAAAACTGGACTTTTTAAAATCATGTACACTGTAGTCCGACTGAAATCATACTAAATCGATTTTTTCAGAGTCGGACTAACATACCTAGATAATGCGGTTGGGGGTCGATTTACTAGGGGAGGGCGGGGTACGTTGGACCGCGGGGCACATAGAAACACAGGCGTTTTAGGAGATGTGCTGCAGCAACACAGACGTATTTTTGTGAACACATCTCTCTACGTGACTTCCACCAATCCTAAAGACGGTGCGATTATTTGAAACCATCAAGACTGTTTATGTCACAAAATCCAAATATATATCATTTTAATCACTATTGTAGTGGCTACAAGATAGAATAGTTTTCATGTTTCATGCTACATAGCACTGAGTGACAGCTAGCCAAATATGCAGTCTCCAATAGGCGGGGCACGTTGGAACGCCGTGTACCAACGTGCCCCACCTTCAATGAACAAGAGAGAATAGCAATTTTTCTTTACTTTTATTCACAGTATGAGAAATAGGCAACGTAAAACTGACAGAGGAGTGGCCAGGGAGGTACTTGAGTAACAGCCAGAGATGTGGAGAAAGGGATGGCAGTTCATGGAGTTGCCAAAACCTTATCCATCAGTCACGTCTTCCTGCGACGCTACGGAGTGCTTGTCCTGTGTGGGATGGGCTCACGAAGCCTGCACTGAGGGCTATAAGCACTATGTGTGCCACAATTGTGATGCCAAAAGTTAATATAATTATAAAACAACTATATTGATGGTATGAACGAATGAAAGAAAATGTTACAAATTTAGTTAAGATTCTTCACACATCTATTAGAACATGACTTCACATACCACTATATATCATTCAGTTTCTTGAATCACATTGTAAACTCCTCAAAAATGTATGTTATATAATTGGAAAGCCTGTTCATTTCCCTTTACAATGATGTCCCATTTGTAAGGATCATGCATTTGTGGGATGAGCCGCACAGCTGATTGTGTGGGTGGGGTCCCAAGCACGGCCGGCGGGAGCTATGGGCAGGGGTGGGCTCAGCCCACACAAACGGGCGTCTTGCCCACCCAATCAAAAGTTAAGAAAAAAAAAGTTTAAAAAAATTTTTGTTCAGCCAATGGAAAAATAGCACAGAAAATACAAGTACCGTTTCTAACTTCTGATTGGGTGGGCAGCCACGGGTTGAAACAGCTACTTTCTCTGATGCAGTGTACTGCCAGTTGATTTAATTAGCGGTATTCTGGACTTCTGGAGTCATTTTTTTGTGAGAGAATTTTACTAGCATCTAAAAAACGCCAACCCGGAAGTGACGTAACAGAAGGGAGCGCAGTCAAGTTGAACAATAAGAAGAATGAATCTCAACGCTAGTTTTGACACCAGAGGTTGTAAATGTTTATGCAAACGCATATGACGGACCACAGCCTTACCATTATGAGCCTGCTAGGCATCCAAGAGACCAGGCACAGACCAGGGTTACAAGGAATAACGGTCAGAGGAGAGAAATTGAGTTGTGGTGTGAGGAGAACCAGTGGAGAACTGGGCAGGTGTCTTGGTGAGTGACCAGCGTTAGCTTATAGATATATCCACATTACATAATACCACTAACCTATTTAAAGACACTCAGTTTAAAAAATAACGTATATAACTGAAATATTTTGAGCAGTAATACTTACATAGCAATAGAACATTTTATCTGTGTTCAGTAGATAGAGAGAGAGACAGTAAAACACAGTCCTATCCGCTTCTGTTTCGCTCCAGAAAACTCAGCTAGGCTATCAGCAAACAAATGGCTTAGCTATGCCCAGATGTCCTCAGTAATAATAGTATTTTCCAAGAAATTACGAAAAATCGTTGACAACGTTTCGTTAGGTGCAGCGTTTTTAAGAAAGGTCCTAAGAAAAATTTACGTCAGGTTCACGACGTGTTCTTAAACCGCAGAATTGTTTGCACGTGTTCTTAAAATGATGAATCCCATCGTCCTCGTAATTGTAAAGCACGTGCCAGTTGTTCCTAATTAGCATAGGTAAACGCGCCGCCAATCCCCATAAAAGGGCATGAGACTGCAGGGCTGTGTGCACACAGAAATAGAAAAGAAAAGTTGAGAGCGAACAAAGTCAATAATGTCCAAACAAAAATCTAAGGGTGCAGCACCGGACTCGAAACCGAAACTCGAAAGAAAAACTTCAGTAGTTCTGAAGTGGAGGTATTGCTGAGGGAAGTGAACGACCTGTTATATTTAGTAGCGTCAGTAGTCGATATAAAATAACACAAAAAAATTAATGCCGCAAGCGGCGTTGGGAGGGGTCCAAGCATTGGCACCATCGTGCCCCCTATGGACCGATTTTAAAATGGATTTATCCTCATGATCATATGCCTTCACCCAACATATCTACTGAATATCATGATGATTGTATAAAATGTTGATGACTTATGGCCAATTTTGTGCGAAGAGACACTGTCGGATGACTTAGTTGCGTCGCCATGGATGTGTCCTGGCTGCTTCCCGTAAAGGCCTTTACTTTGTCGTAACACTTAGATGGGATGTCGTAACGCACATATTAGTGTTGTCACGATACCAAAATTTTGACTTTGATACCGATGCCAGGTTTAGTATCATGATAATTGATACTGAAACAATACTGATTCAATACTCGGTACCTAACGATACTGAAATTACCTTGATTGATCAGAAACGTAATGTCCACAAGGGTCGACCTCATTTTCGAATTCACGGTTTATTAAAAACCTGGTTTATTAACAACCTTTAAGTTAAAGCCTGTTCAGCATATCAATAAGCATAGGCCTATAGTGTTACAACACTAAACCATAGAAAACTATATTAAATATATTTCAAAAATTAAACAATTGCAAAGTAAATTATCTTTAAACAGGTCTTCCACTTTTAAATAAATCTAAAAACAGCATATTTAAATAACAATACAGCATCTTCCTATAATAAAATATTTACAAATTAGAACACCTGCTACTGAAGTCAACTGAGTCTAAGCTTGCGCTGTATCAACCACGAAGAATGCACAAGCGCAGGTCACCTCACTTGCCAACCTTAGTTGCTACTGCCATCTAGCGAAAATTCTGACAAATTACACTTTTCATCCTCTCAATCAGGACTGCGAGAGACACAGTTCCCTGGCTTTTACATTTGACACAAAACTACCTAACATCGGAAAATTCTAATAGCAAACTGTTTATTTTAATTTTAATTTTTTTAAGTACCGAAAAAGTGCTGAAGTTTCGGTATACCGTGCAACAGTACGTCAGACACATATTCCAATCCATTGCTCAGCTTAGCAGAGAATGCACAGTTCAGAGCGCCTCAGAGACAGATAGAATAGAATAATAATATGTATTTCAAATAATAAATACGACATTGTTACGGAATGAAATATATCTGCGTTGCGATAACCAGGCGTACAATATCAGACGTAACACTAAGCCACTTAATCAACCACCACAACCCGAAAGGAGTACCAGTGAAGCAGTATTATAGAAATGATTAAACGTATATTTATTAATATGTACACATTTAATGATTAGTTCTCTCTATCTATAACTAAAGTCCTTTAAAAGACAGTAGTAGGCTGCGAGGTCTCACCGGGCAGCCAGCTAGCAGTTCCAGACCCTCGAAGATGACAGGGGAGGTCTTCTCCTCGGAGTTCCCAAATTAATTACGGTTAGTAATAACAATAATTAATTATAATAGTTAATTAACAACTAGGCGGTCAAACAAAGTAACGCATTAACAAAGCTGTAATTAACAATGTCGTAAAGGGAACTGATGGCATTCAGATGGCAACAGCTATATATAGTCCGGCATCTCCTAAAAGCTTCTCCTCGGCGACGGTAGTCAGAATCTGTAAACATGTGTCTCCCCAGTGACGTTGCCTAGCGATGTCCTCATCGCGTCACGTAGACAGCAGGGTTCCCCTGGAAACCATGTGTCTCGCTCCAGCAGGGCCGTGACGTCATCTCCACTTAAAGGGGACACACAAAGAGGCACGGCAGCACGCAAAACCAAAAGGAAAAAGGAAGCAGTGCTAATACAAAATAGAGGGACGTAACACTCCCACCCTTAAGACAATAAATAAATTAAACACCTCCGGTCTCTTAAACCCATACTGTACGTGTATATGAACATATTTACAATCAATCTGAACGTGATAATTTATTTATCGTAACATTCGTACGTCCGGTACAAGGCATCCGCGACAACGTTATCACGCCCGCGGATGTGTCGAATATCTAGATCATAACCCTGCAGAAATAAACTCCACCGCATGAGACGCTGATTGTTGTTTCGCATGCGGTTAAGATAAACAAGTGGGTTATGATCAGTCAACACCACTGAGGGACGAAAAGTGGAGCCTACGTACACATCAAAGTGCTGTAACGCAAGAACCAGAGCTAGTGTCTCCTTCTCAATTGTGGAGTATACCCGTTGATGTCGATTAAACTTCTTCGAGAAGTAGCAAACGGGATGATCAACCCCAAAAGTGTCTTCCTGAAAGAGGACAGCACCAGCACCGCACTCACTTGCATCGACGGCAAGTTTAAATGGCCATGTAAAGTCAGGTGCAGAGAGAACAGGCGTGCTGACCAGCAGAGCTTTAACATTGTCAAATTCCCGTTGACATGTCTCCATCCAACAGAAGGTGTTTTTAGTACTGAGCAGGTCTGTCATCGGAGAGGCAACTGCGGAAAAGTTTCTGCAGAAATTGCGATAGTAGCCTACCATCCCGAGAAATCTCCGCAGGTCGCGCCGGGACCTGGGGATCGGAAATGGATAGATCGCCTCCACCTTTGCATCCACTGGACGTACTTGTCCCCGCCCCACCACTTTCCCTAAATAGGTGACAGTGGCTTGGCCGAATTCACACTTAGCCAGATTCACCGTTAAGCCAGCAGCAGACAAACGATCGAGAAGAGCTTCGATCTGCTCCACATGCTGGGACCAAGACTCACTGTAAATCACAAGATCATCTAAGTAAGCCTCACAACCTGGCAACCCAGACACCACAAGATTTACCAACCTCTGGAAAGTGGCAGGGGCGTTTCTCATCCCGAACGGCATAACGGTGTACTGCAGGAAGTCATCCAGTGTCACAAACGCAGAGATTTCCTTAGCACACTCAGATAGGGGAACATGCCAATAACACTTAAGCAGGTCGAATTTGCTAACAAAGGCAGCAGAACCCACGCGATCCACACAGTCGTCCATTCTTGGGAGAGGATAACAGTCAGGCTTTGTGACTGTGTTAACCTTCCTATAGTCCGTGCAAAAACGAAAAGTTCCGTCAGGTTTGTTAACTAACAGACAGGGAGAACTCCAATCGCTCGAACTGGGTTCAGCAATGTTATTCTCCAACATGTAAGCTACCTCCTTCTTCAACTGCGCACGTTTCTCTGGGTTCACGCGATAAGGGTGTTGCTTAATTGGAAGATAAACACCCACGTCAATGTCGTGTTCTATCAGGTGAGTGCGACTGGGCACATCAGAGAACAGGGACATGTGTGCAAGAATAAGTTTAGTAATGTCGGCTCTTTCAGATTCCGACAAATGAGACAAATGCACCTCCAAATTTTCCAGAAACTCTGAATTCCGCAACCTCCCTTCTGTTACACTCTTTGGAGGCATAACCACATCCCCGTCTCCCTCATGTTCATCGGAGGGAGATGCAGGAACGCAAGACAACACCACGCCCCTCACCTCATGCGTTTCATCGACCTGACGGTCCCAGTAAAACTTAAGCATGTTAACGTGACGAAGACGGTTCCTCTTCCTGCGAATGAGGTAGTCACGGTCACCCACCCGGCGTTCTATTATGTATGGCCCCGTATAGCGAGCCTGTAACGCGGACCCCGGGACGGGCAATAACACCAACACTTTATCACCTGGCGAGAAAGTACGCAGTGTGGCGCGCCGATCAAACCACGATTTCATCTTCCTTTGTGAGGACTCGAGATTTGCCCTAGCAAGCTCACCAGCCCGATGCAGTTTAAAACGGAAATTGCACACATAATCTAGCAGATTCGTGGCACTTCCGTTAGCTAACCACTTTTCCTTAAGTAGCTTCAAAGGACCGCTTACCGTGTGTCCGAAAACTAATTCAGCAGGGCTGAAGCCAAGGGATTCCTGAACAACCTCCCGCACTGCAAAAAGCATTAAATGAACGCCTTCGTCCCAGTCTTTTTCAAACTCCAGGCAGTACGTACGCATGTTCTTGAGTGTCTGGTGAAAACGCTCAAGTGCACCCTGTGACTCGGGATGATAAGCACTCGAAGTACAATGCTTAATCGCAAGCTGCTCAAGAACTTGAGCAAAGACCTTAGACATGAAGTTTGATCCCTGATCAGACTGAATAGTCTTAGGAAGCCCAAACAAGGAAAGAACTTAACGAGTCCTTTAACGACAACTGGCGCCGTTATTTTCCGCAATGGAATCGCCTCGGGAAAACGGGTAGATGCGCACATTACAGTGAGGAGATATTGGTTACCCGTCTTAGTCCGTGGTAATGGACCAACGCAATCGATAAGTACCCTTTCAAACGGTTCTCCGATTGCCGGAATGGGGTACAACGGGGCTGGGGGAATTTTATGATTCGGTTTCCCCGTAACCTGGCACACCGGACAGGTCTGACAATATCTGGCAACGTCCTTCTTCAACCCAGGCCAAAAGAAGTGCTTCAGCACACGGTCATATGTCTTATTCACGCCTAAATGTCCAGCAAGGCAGCTATTGTGAGCAAGCCAAGTATCTCCTTGCGATAAGCAGACGGAACCACAATCTGATGGACAGTGCGCCAGTCGTCCAGAACTGAAGCGTCAACTGGTGTCCATTTACGCATCAGTACTCCACCCCTGACAAAGTAACCAGAGGCCACTGATTCAATTTCCACCTCGGGAATTGCAGTCTCAAAGAGAGCAGATATATCTGTGTCTCTCTTCTGCTCTACGATCAACTGATCTTGCGCCAGAGACAGCTTCTCGAGCGCGTCGACACAATCAACCTTTGTGTCCACAACTGCAAACGCTTTGTCATCCCCGTCTACCCCAGTAGGGGGTGACTGCACTCCATGCTCCAGCTTCCCAAAGAACGAGTCACTTAAGTCATAAACGTCCTCTAACACAGGAACATCACAAGACTTGTCATCGTCATTCTCAGATCGCTTAGTCATAGCACGGGTGACAGCACAAGAGGGGAAAACATCAGGAAATTTCTGCGCAAGTTCATCAGGATCATTGACAAGAGGAACGGGTGTTACCTCAGGACTAGCCAAAACTCTGCCTCCTGCTAAATCATTCCCCAAAATGAAGGACACTCCTTCCACAGGAAGACTGGGTCGCACACCCACCGCAACGCGACCAGTCACAAGATCCGATTCTAACAGAATACCATGTAACGGCACGTTAAGGTAGCCCATTTCAAGACCCTGTACAAGGACACTCGTGCCAATGGAGGACCTCTCAGATAGGGGCAAAATATCCTCCAAAATAAAAGACTGTGCCGCACCTGTGTCTCTCAGTATCCTAACTGGTTTAGAAACCCCAGGCTCGTCAGCCAACGACACAAGACCATCCATAATGAACGGTGCAAAATCCTTAAGAGCACTATCCCTTTTAAGGGGTAACATACCGCCAAGTTCAAACTTAGGAAAAGACGTATTGACAAGAGCAACCCTTTTCGAAGATTCGTTCCTCCTCCTCAGGGCATAACAATCAGCCACGATGTGACCTGGCTTCTTGCAAAAATTGCACACAAGCTTCGGTTTCGCCTCCGAATCCTCCAGCTTTCCAGGAACGGGAGAACTGGGTTTAGACGGACCGGCAAAGCCATTTGAGGAATCCCTCCGAGAAGTGACGTAATTATTACGCGGTGGAGATTTCTCCGAAAACACGCCCCTACGTGTAATGGTAAACTCATCCGCCAGTATCGCACCCTGAGCGATCTGAGTAACTCTTTGTTCGCTCAGATAGAGGGCAACACGTTCAGGCACACAATTCTTAAACTCCTCCATGATAATCAGATCACGCATTTGCCCAAACGTCTCAACTCCCTGTGCAGTACACCAGCGATCAAATAAGTTCTCCTTCTCACGGGCGAACTCAACAAAAGTCTGACGGTCGGTTTTACGATACTGCCTAAACTTTTGACGATAAGCTTCCGGAACCAACTCGTAAGCCCTCAAGACTGCAGCTCTCACCGTGTCGTAATCGAGAGACTGCTCCAACGACAACGACGACAAAGCAGCCTGAGCCTTACCCACCAGCACGCCCTGTAGCATCAGTGGCCAGGCTTCCCTGGGCCAATTCAACAAGATGGCAGCGCGTTCGAACATGGGGAAATATCTATCCACGTCAGCCTCACGAAAGGGAGGAACCAAGCTAGCGTTCCTGCTGACACTAAACTCAGCTGGTTGTGCCCTGCTACCAACCCGCATAGATTACACCTCTAACTCCTTCAAACGCACCTGAGCCTCCAACTCTCTACCTCTCGATTCTAGTTCTTTCTCCCTCAGCTCTAGCCGTTTCACCTCCAGAGCGTATTGCTGGTTTTTAGTAACGTCAGGGCTCTCGACCTTAACGCTGGATACTCCAGGGACAGCGTCCTCCTCAGACAGTACCTTACTCTCAAGTACACCGGTCGTAATCTTAGCTCTGAGGGCCAGTTTCGATTTTAAAATGCTCCGCGATCAACAGAAGGTCAGCTTTCATGCAGCTTTCCAGCTGTTCGATCGTCGGGTCATCAACGAACCTGTCAAGTTCGAACTCCATAGCAACGTATAAAAACGCAGTTCAATTCAAAAGAGAACGTTCTACCACTGCTGTCAACGGCAACGAAATACCGAAAATAAACTGGTATGGGTATATGGTAAATGGCAATACAAACGCTACCAAGAAAATAGCGTAATCAAAAGATATATCAAAACTATTTACTACAGCCGGGACACAATGTTGCAAAAAGCAAAATAACACTGTTACTAAAATCCAAAACTGGTACTACTGTAATCCCCGCGGGACGAAAAATCGTACCAAGCAAAGTAACACTGCTAATTCCCAAAGTAACCTAACAGCATGAATGAAAACAGAGTGAAATCTGCGATCTATGGTTCAAATAGGACGAGCCCCCATCTGTTACGGAATGAAATATACCTGCGTTGCGATAACCAGGCGTACAATATCAGACGTAACACTAAGCCACTTAATCAACCACCACAACCCGAAAGGAGTACCAGTGAAGCAGTATTATAGAAATGATTAAACGTATATTTATTAATGTGTACACATTTAATGATTAGTTCTCTCTATCTATAACTAAAGTCCTTTAAAAGACAGTAGTAGGCTGCGAGGTCTCACCGGGCAGCCAGCTAGCAGTTCCAGACCCTCGAAGATGACAGGGGAGGTCTTCTCCTCGGAGTTCCCAAATTAATTACGGTTAGTAATAACAATAATTAATTATAATAGTTAATTAACAACTAGGCGGTCAAACAAAGTAACGCATTAACAAAGCTGTAATTAACAATGTCGTAAAGGGAACTGATGGCATTCAGATGGCAACAGCTATATATAGTCCGGCATCTCCTAAAAGATTCTCCTCGGCGACGGTAGTCAGAATCTGTAAACATGTGTCTCCCCAGTGACATTGCCCAGCGATGTCCTCATCGCGTCACGTAGACAGCAGGGTCCCCCTGGAAACCACGTGTCTCGCTCCAGCAGGGCCATGACGTCATCTCCACTTAAAGGGGACACACAAAGAGGCACGGCAGCACGCAAAACCAAAAGGAAAAAGGAAGCAGTGCTAATACAAAATAGAGGGACGTAACAGACATTGAAAAAAAAAAACGAAATATCAACTCTCCTACCGTCATTTATTTTGACATTGGCAGACTACAGCATAAATTGCGTCTTTTGTTTATATTCAATATTAGTAATTGCAGCGAGAAACTGCAGCTACACAAGAAGGTTTGTTATATTATGGTAGCAATGGAACGAAGCGGACTATATATATAGGCTATATTGACCGTCATTGTTTTATTATACCAGCGTGTTTGCGTGCATTTGTAGAGAAACTCAAATACAGCTAAACCATTTTTATTGATGGTATCTGAGCATAATGCCGGATGGGGATGGGACTATATGAAAACAATGTTCAACCGTCAACCACGTTTGGCAATGTTCCAACACTCTCGTCATCACTGCTGCATCACAAAAACACTACAGTGTGCAATATCCACATTATATAATACCACTAACCTATTTAAAGACACTCTATTTCAAAAATAACGTATAACCGAAATATTTTGAGCAGTAATACTTACATAGCAATGACATGTTATCTGTGTTCAGTAGTATAGAGACAGAGACAGTAAATCAATGACAAAGTCCTGTCCGCTTCTGTTTTGCGTCAGAAAACGATGTCAGATATGTCTATAAGCAACGATATGGCTTCGCTATGCCCCAAAGTCCTCAATAATAATAGTACTCTCGCAGAAATGATGAAAATCGTTGACAACGTTTCGTTAGGTGCAGCGTCTTTCAATGCTGCCCCAGATGCGCAAGTGAATGCGATGATAAGACAATTTTCTGTTACGCTGACCAATAAAACGCTATTCCAAAAGCAAAATCAGACATGTTATACATCGTTAGAAAGCTTATACTCTCGCCTACTGACTAAATGAATTGTCAATCAAGCCAAATTGCACTAAAAAGGGCGACAATGCCGGAAGCAACAGGTGTGGTATTACGCACAGCTATCTTTGAAGTTAGCCTACCCAGGTATAACAAATGTATGCATATTTCACAGGTGGATTGTCCAAGACAATATATGACCACTCATTCGCAAAAGGGACATCTACGCGCAAAACCAACGATAAGATTGTATATTTATTCAATGTTTAGTCCCAGATATTGACTGTAGAATGACATGGTATAATTTAACAAGAAAATTTGTCTCGTTTTCTTCGTTATTAAGTGAGCAGCGTTTTCACTGCTGTATTGGCATATTTTAGGGCTAATGTCGGGTTTATCTTGTTGCTACGGAATATTACATTACATTACAGGCATTTGGCAGACACTCTTATCCTGGGTGACGTAAAGCAAAGTGTATAACCATAACCAGGAACAAGTGTGTCGAAAACCCTAGAGAGAAATACCGTTCCAAGTGCAGGGAACAATCGCATAGTTCAACTTGGACCCTGTAGATTAAACTGATTAACACTAACACAAACAAGAACAGCAACAACGCAGGCTATGCAAAAATACAAGCAATAGTTAAGACGAGTGCATTAACTAAGTCACCTATGAAACAGCTATTTAGAGATTAAATTGAGAATACGATTTCTTTCAGCATAATGACGGATTTAAAGACTAAACGAACTCACCCGATATTGTCTTCAAATGGATCCATGCCAAAGAAAAGTAATGATTCATCCTCTCAAAGCTTTACCGTAGCGTATTATTTATTTAGACATTGGCAGAGTACAGCATAAATTGCGTCTTTTGTTTATATTCAATATTAGAAATTGCAGCGAGAAACTGCAGCTGCAGACACAAGATAGTCTGTTATGTTATGGTAGCAACGGAACCAAATGGACTATATATGTATTACCGTCATTGTTTTATTATACCAGCATGTTTTCGCGTGTGTGCACAGAAACTCAAATACTATCAATAAAATGGTTTAGCTATTTCTCAGCATATTGACAGATTTAAAGACTAAACGAACTCACCCGATACTGTCTTCAAATGGATCCATACCAAAAAAAAGTATTCATCCTCTCAAAAAGCTTTTACTAACAAACCTTTAATAGCCTAGCATCCTAGCATGCACTCTGGCTGGCACTGTCTTCCATTGCTTCTCCGACGTGCAGACCCTACCCTCACTGATAAAAACTAGACCTTTGGTGTCGGATGACATGGATGTCGCTTGCCGTAAAGAAGTTTACTAGATGTCGTAACACTTAGTTTTGGAGCTCCAGCTCTTCCGCACCCCAACTAATAAAAAAGTCAAAATGGCGGGCAAACAATATGATGGACATAGGTGCTCCCAATAGCAAAGTTGTAGAGCACATTCAGATGCATCGGTCGATGAAGTTTTGTGTTGATTTGACTTACGGTGTGGGAGTTATGACCTTTTAAACATGACCCATTTGTTATAGCGCCACCATCTGGCCTACATAGGTGATTTTAGTGCCTGAGTAGTGGGGTGCCATAGGAACCCACTCACCAAATTTGGTTGGTGTACAACTTATGGTTGCTGAGCCTCAGACATTTTAGCGGAGAAAGCTTCCACACCCCAACGAAAAGGTCAAAATGGCGGGCAAACAATATGGTGGACATAGGTGGTGCCAATGGCAAAGTTGTAGAGCACGTTCTGATGCATAGGTCGATGAAGTTCTGTGTTGAACTAACGTATGGTGTCGGAGTTATGGCCTTTTATGCATAACCCTTTGTTATAGCGCCACCATCTGGCCTACATAGGTGATTTTTAGTGCCTGAGTAGTGGGGGGCCTTAGGAACCCACCTGCCAAATTTGGTTGCTCTAGGACTTATTATTGCTGAGCCTCAGAAACTTTTAGCGGAGAATAATAATAATAATTAATAATTAAAGCCGCAAGCGGCGTTGGGAGGGGTCCAAGCATTGGCACCATCGCGCCCCCTACGGAGCGATTTTAAAATGGCTTTGTCCTCATGATCATATGCCTTCACCCAACATATCTACTGAATATCATGATGATTGTATAAAATATTGATGACTTGCGGCCAATTTTGTGCTAAGAGACGCTGTCGGATGACTTAGTTACGTCGCCATGGATGTGTCCTGGCCGCTTCCCGTCAAGGCCTTTACTATGTCGTAACGCTTAGATGGGATGTCGTAACACTTAGATGGGATGTTGTAACACATATATGGCCCGGCGTGTATGTACAGCTGCAGCGCTTCCATGCTGTAACTAAAAAAGGCGTCACACTAGTGCTGTCACGATTCCAAAATTTTGACTGTCATACCGATACTAGGTTTAGTATCACGATACTCAATACTGAAACAATATTGATTCAATATTCGGTACCTAACAATACTGAAAATACCTTCATAGATCAGAAACCTAATGTCCAAAAGGGTTAACCTCATTTTTGAATTCACAGTTTATTAAAAACCTGGTTTATGAACAACCTTTAAGTTGAAGCCTGTTCAACATATTAATAAGCATAGGCCTATCATGTTACAACACTGAACAATAGAAAAAATATTAAATAAATTTCAAAAATGTAACTATTGTAAACTAAATAATCTTTAAATAGGTCTTTCACTTTTAAATAGATCTAAAACAGCATATTCTACTGAAGTGAACTAAGTCAAAGCTTGCGCTGTATCAGGGAAGTGAATGCACAAGCGCAGGTCACCTCACTTGGCAACCTTAGTTGCTACTGCCACCTAGCGAAGATTCTGACAAACTACACTTTTCATCCTCTAAATCAGTAATGCGGGAGACACATTTCCCTGGCTTTTACATTTGACGCAGAACTACCGAACGTTGAAAAATTCAAATACGAAACCGTTTTTTTTTTTTTTTTTTTAAGTACCGAGAAAGTGCTGAAGTTTTGGTATACCGTGCAACACTACGCCAGACACATATTCCAATCCATTGCTCAGTTTAGCAGAGAATGCACATTTCAGAGCGCCTCAGAGACAGATGGAATTATAACACATAAATACACATTTCAAATAATAAATACGACATTGAGAAAAAACGAAACAAAGATGAGTTATGAAGTCGCGACCTACGCGCAGAGCAGCCGACCGTTTATTTATTTATTGGCAGATGAGAAGCAACAGGAATCACAAACGGATTGTCCAAGACAATATATGACCACTCAGTCGCAAAAGGGACATCTCTACGCGTAAAACCAATGGTAAGATTGTATATTTATTCAATGTTTAGTCCCAGATATTGTCCTATCCTATCCGCTTCTGTTTTGCGTCAGAAAACGATGTCAGATAGGTCTATCAGCAAAGAAATGGCTTAGCTATGCCCCGAAGTCCTCAATAATAATAGTACTCTCCAAGAAATTATGAAAATCGTTGACAGCGTTTCGTTAAGTGCATCGTCTTTAATGCTACGCCACAGTGAATGCGCAAGTGAATGCGATAAGAAAACATTCTGTTACGCTGAACTATAAAACGCCATTCCAAATGCAAAATCAGACATGTTATACATCGTTAGAAAGCTTATACTCTCACCTACTGAATAAATGAACTGTCATTCAAGCCAAATTGTACTGAAAACAGTGACAACGCCGTAAGCAACAGGAATCACAAACGGATTGTCCAAGACAATATATGACCACTCAGTCGCAACAGGGACATCTCTACGTGTGAAACCAGTGGTAAGATTGTATAATTATTCAAAGTTTAGTCCCAGATATTGAATGTAGAATGACATGGTATAATTAAAGAACAATTGTCTCGTTTATGTCGTTATTCAGTGAGCAGCGTTGTCACTGCTGTATTGGCATATTTTAGGGCTAATGTCGGGTTTATCTTGTTGCTACGAAATATAACATTACATTACATTACAGACATTTGGCTGGCGCTCTTATCCAGAGCGACGTACAACAAAGTGTATAACCATAACCAGGAACAAGTGTGTCGAAAACCCTAGAGGGCAGTAGCCTACCGTTCCAAGTGCAGGGAACAACCGCATAGTTCAACTTGGACCCAGTTGGTTAAACTGATTAACGCTAACACAAACAAGAACAGCAACAACGCAGTCTATGAGAACATTCAAGCAATAGTTAAGACGAGTTAAGACTAAGTCACCTACGGAACAACTACCTAGTTACAACCCTAAACTTACAGTCAATTTAGAGATTAAATTGAGAATACGATTTCTCAGCACAATGACGGATTTAAAGACTAAACGAACTCACCCTATATTGTCTTCAAATGGACCGTATTATTTATTTAGACATTGGGAGACTACAGCATAAAATGCGTCTTTTGTTTATATTCAATATTAGTAATTGCAGCGAGAAACTGCAGCTGTAGGTCGTTATGTTATGGTAGCAACCGAACGAAGCGGACTATATATGTATTAGGCTACCGTCATTGTTTCATTATACCAGCGTGTTTTCGCGCGTTTGCACAGAAACTCAGAACCTATAAATAAAATGGTTTAGCTGTTTCTCAGCATAATGACGGATTTAAAGAGTAAACGAACTCACCCGTTATTGTCTTCAAATGGATCCATGTCAAAGAAAAGTAATGATTCATCCTCTCAAAGCTTTACCGTAGCGTATTATTTATTTAGACATTGGTAGAGTACAGCATAAATTGCGTTTTTTGTGAATATTCAATGTTAGAAATTGCAGCGAGAACTGCAGTTGTAGACATAAGATAGTCTGTTATGTTATGGTAGCAACGGAACGAAGCGGACTATATATGTATTACCGTCATTGTTTTATTATACCAACGTGTTTTCGCGCGTGTGCACAGAAACTCAGAACCTATCAATAAAATGGTTTAACTTTTTCTCACCATAATGACAGATTTAAAGACTTAAGAACTCACCTGATACTGTCTTCAAATGGATCCATGCCAAGGAAAAGTAATTATTCATCCTCTCAGGTTTTACTGAAAAACTTTTGGTAGCCTATCCTAGCATGCACGCTAGGTGGCACTGTCAGACCGTACTTTCACTGATAAAAACTAGACCTACGGTGTCGGATTACTTGCGTCGCCATGGTTGTCGCTTGCCGTAAAGAAGTTTACTCGATGTCGTAACCGTTTGGATTTGGAGCTCCAGCTTTTTCCACCTAATGAAAAAGTCCAAATGGTGTGCAAACCATATGGCGGACATAGGTGCTCCCAATAGGAAAGTTGTAGAGCACATTCAGATGCATCAGTCGATGAAGTTTTGTGTTGATCTGACTTATGGTGTGGGAGTTATGGCCTTTTAAAGTATGACCCTCTTGTTATAGCGCCACCATCTGGCCAACATAGGTAATTTTTAGTGCCCGGGTAGTGGGGGGCCATAGGTACCCACCTGCCAAATTTGGTTGGTCTACAACTTATGGTTGCTGAGCCTCAGACATTTTAGCTGAGAAAACTGCCACGCCCCAACTAAAAAGTCTAAATGGCGGGCAAACAATATGGCGGACATAGGTGGGGCCAATGGCAAAGTTGTAGAGCATGTTCAGATACATATGTCGATTAAGTTTTGTGTTGATCTAACTTATGGTGTGGGAGTTATGGGCTTTTACGCGTTACCCTTTGTTATAGCGCCACCATCTGGCTGACATACGTGATTTTTAGTGCGTAGTTGTTAGTGAGTAGTTGGGGGCCATAGGAACCCACCTGCCAAATTTGGTTGCTCCAGGACTTACGGTTGCTGAGCCTCAGACTCTTTTAGCGGAAAAAAATAAGAATAATAATAATAATCCTAACAGATACAATAGGGTTCCACCAGCTTCGCTGCTTGGACCCCTAATAATAATAATAATAATAATAATAATAATAATAATCCGAACAGATACAATAGGGTTCCACCAGCTTCACTGCTTGGACCCCTAATAATCCGAACAGATACAATAGGGTTCCACCAGCTTCGCTGCTTGGACCCCTAATAATAATCCTAACAAATACAATAGGGTTCCACCAGCTTCGCTGCTTGGACCCCTAATAATCCTAACAAATACAATAGGGTTCCACCAGCTTCGCTGCTTGGACCCCCAATAATAATCCTAACAAATACAATAGGGTTCCACCAGCTTCGCTGCTTGGACCCCTAAAGATGCATGGGATGCTATTACTCGTTCAGTGAACGCCGGAGAAGGGTGCACAACTGATGAAGTTAAAAAAAAGTGGTTTGATGTCAAATCTGAGGCAAAAAAAAAAGAAAAATGCTGATAGGAGTGTGCGCAAGGAATTGCGTGTTATGCATTCAAATGACAAAGCGCTTCTCGTCACATTAATACCGCTAATTAAATCAACCGGCAGTAAACTGCATCGGAGTAAACCCGTCGCTGCACAAAACACTGCACAAAAAATGTATTGCCAGTCATTTTGCTGTCATCCCCCTAGTGACGCCTCTGAATAAGTGTTCTCTTCTTCAACGTGTCCATGTGTTTAAAAAGTGTTACCCAAGTGCTTCGTTTGTATTCAAAATTTAAACATTTGCTTTTGCAGTATAGACCAAACATAGCATAATTGAAACCCCCAAAAATAAAAGGTCACTACAATGGTTTGTTTTTTATCATTTATTTACAGATGAACTCCCGCTGAGGCCCTCTGAGGTGGAACCTGGCACCTTAATGCTTTGTAAAATAATGAAAATAATTATTTTTAAAAATATTAGAAATGATAAAAATGTTATTGTAATTTAAATCCTATAATATGCAACTGTAGAATTGAAGAAAACGCAATAACCAATTATTTTGCACAAACATGTCAGCACTCAAATGTGCGTAAGTGTGCTCTTGAGTTTGCGTAGATTCTGTTCTTACCTAAGAACAAATCCCAAATAAGAAAACATTGGTGAATGTCAGAATCTTTGTGAAAACTGCGTAAGTGGGTTTTAAGAAGAACATTCTTTTTAAAGGAGTAGCATGGTGGTTGAATGTAACACTTGCCAGTTGTCTTTAGGCAACAACAAAACAAATGTGCATATTTTTTTATTATTCAGTCATTTAAATGTATTTTAAAAAGTATTTTTCTAAGCCTAAATTTCCCACTATAAAAGTTTACCCGAACTGTCTGGGCGTGGTAATGAGAACTGTCAGTTATGCTTTTCAGCTATGGTTGACAGACCGTGCCCCGTTACCATAGCTACCTCCATGATACGCGCTCATCTTGGGAGACTGAATTTTTACAAGCTAGCTAACTTAGTATATCAAGTATCGACAGCTAAGGACGTTGATTTATATCCAATAATAATTTTTGCTAGCTAGCTAGCCAGCCAAGTTAAGATAAAACCACAACTAATGTCCTTATGAAAGCAAACTAGCTAGCTAACGTTATCAATAACATTACATTAAGAAAGCAAACTGCATAGCCAGCTAACGTTAGCTAGCCAGCTATAAATTAATATAACCAACCAGAGATAGTCTAATAGTCCCTAAAAGGCACTCTAATAAGTGAACCTAACATTAGTCAAATATTTGCATTGTCTTGCCTGCACAAACTATGGGTCACGAGTTATCCATTTAGAATGAGCTATCACAGCAATGTGACTGACTGTACGGATGGCAAAGCGTAGTTTTAGAATGTCGCCAGCAGTGTATGCGCGTGAGCTCTGCAATACATTTCTCACAGAAAAGATAGTTTGTCGCCTTTTTTTTTTAGTTCATTACAGTGGTGATAGAAGTGACAGTAATTAAGTGGTGCTGTGCTGTTAGCCTTTACTGATCGCCGTACAAGGTTAATGTGAAGTAGCTAGCACAATCGGACAGCACTAACCCATAAAAATGTACTTTGAATGCTACTTGCTCAATCGAACGGTAAATCTGAAAAACATTCGATTATAGTCAGCGGCAACAAAATTTTCTTTCACACCCTCAATAAATGGCACAAGTCCCAGTAGAAGATTTAATTAAACCTTTTAAGGTTATATATTTTCTGAAACGTTATCGATTCTGCTTGGCCACAGTGAGTGAAACTAGGCGATCTGAGCGCATAGTTTCTATGTAAATTACGTCAGAAGGATTCAGCCTTGTTGTTTGCTACCTAAAATTCACAGCACACTTGTAGTAGGACGGTGTGTCCAGTCAGATTTCTTTACGGGCGTGGAAAGGGGAGTGGTTCATAACATTCTCAACCGGCTGAAAATAGGACGATAAATTTAAAACGCATATTTCTCCAAAAATAAAGAACGGACATATTTAATACTTTACTCATCGTGTTTCTTCAATGCCTCTTGTGCAAATAGCACATAAAACTGAAAAAGTGTGAAAACCACCATGTTACTCCTTTAAGAACGGTTGGTGAATGACGCCCAATGTGTCCATTTAAGTGCAGCCTTTGATATCATTGACCACAAGATTCTCATAAACCACCTTGAAAATTATGTTGGCTTCTCAGGGGCTGTTCTAAATTGGTTTAAAATGTACTTAACTAATAGTCACTTTTTCGTTAGCCTAGGGGAACATGCGTCCAAAAAACATGATACTCTTTATGGTGTGCCACAAGGCTCCGTACTTGGTCCTTTGTTGTTCTTTGTACATGCTGCCACTTGGTGAAGTAATTAGAATGCATGGAGTCAATTTCCATAGCTATGCGGACAATACTCAGTTGTATGTTTCTCTTAAGCCTGATGACCCTCAGAGCTTAAATCAGTTAACTAACTGTCTGACCAGTGTTATAAAGTGGATGAATGAGAACTACCTTGAACTAAACAAAGATAAAACAGAGATACTTGTGATAGGCTCAGATGCAAAAAGAAACTAAATCTTGAGCAGGCTAGGGAATCATGCTTTACAAGTCATGCCAGCCGTGAAAAGTCTAGGAGTCACTATTGACTCAGAGCTAAGCTTCAAAAGTCAAATTGGCAATATCAATGTCTTCTTTCTTCTCAAAAATATATCAATAGTTACATTACATTACAGGCATTTAGCAGACGCTCTTATCCAGAGCGACTTACACAACTTTTTTCATTGCACTTTTACATTGTATCCATTTATACAGCTGGATATATACTGAAGCAATGCAGGTTAACGGCAGTGTCCTTACCCGGGATTCGAACCTGCGACCTTTCGGTTACAAGTGCAGTTCCTTACCCACTGTGCCACACTCCGTCCTCATAGTTAGATCATATTTGTCATTACAATTTGCAGAAATATTGACTCATGCCTTCATTTTCTCAAGACTGGATTATTGTAATGCTTTGCTCACTGGACTGCCAAAAAAATGGATTAGTAAAGTTCAGCTTGTTCAAAATGCAGCAGCCAGAGTAATGACAAAAAAAAGGAAAAGTGAACATATCACCCCAGTACTAGCCTCTCTACACTGGCTACCAGTATCTTTTAGGATTGATTTTAAAGTTCTTTTACAATGGACTATCATACATAGCAGACTGTCTCTCACTTTATTCTCCAAATAGGATGCTAAGATCATCAAATACTGGCTTACTTACTGTTCCAAGAACTAAAAAGAAACATGGTGAAGCAGCTTTTAGTTTTGTGCCCCAAAGCTATGGAACATCTTACCAGTGTCAGGGTTCTGTGTCTTCCCCCCTTGTTGTTCTCTGTTGGGCCGCCAGATGGCGGCACCCCTACTTTGTGTTCTGTTAATTGTTTCATTGTTTCCAATTACCCCATTATTAGTTACCCATTGTCTCGTGTTCCCTTCCCTCTCTGTGGCCTGATTGTTCATTGTGCCCTCCTGTGTCTCGTCTGCGTCGCTTCTATTTAAGTCTCCCTCTCCCCAGACTCAGGCGCTGGATTCTTGCGGTTCTGTTCCTGCCCTTACCTGCTTGTGGTTTTTGCCTACCTTCATGCTTGTTAGTAGCCTGCCTGTTGCCAGCCTGTTTCTCTATGTTTTTTGGAGTTTTTGTACTTTTGTTTTTCCCGTATTTTTGGATTCTCGTTGTGTTTGTTAAACCGCCCTGCGAGGCTTTTGGTTCCCTTTGTTCCCAGTTGAGTTTATTAAAGTCTTTTGTTTTCCCCATTTTGGAGTTTGTGTTTTTGCACTCTGCGCTTGGGTCCCTTCCCAGTACATATCCCACAAGCAAAATCTGTGGATGATTTAAATAAAATAAAAAAAACAGCTCAAAACTTACCTTTTTACCCTAGCCTATCCCGAGTTTGCTCTTAATGATCTTACTATCTTATTTGTGTTTTTATACCTTTAGCTTGCTTTTCATTTCTTCACTATCTTATTTGTGTTCTTGTTTTTTTTGGTTAATTTATATTTTTATTATTTTCATTTTATGTGAAGCACTTTGAGCTGCATGTTATGTATGAAAGGTGCTATATAAATAAAGTATTATTATTATTATTATTATTATTATTACCGCGTCTGCTAAATTTAAATGTGATGTCACCACTAACAAAAACCGGTCCTAGAAAAACTGTGGGAAACTGGTCGACTAATTGGGCACTACTTGTCTGTATTGTTGACTCAGATGTGTCTGTGTTAATATCAAATAGGCTAGCCTATTAGACCTAGAGCGAAAGCAGACCTACTATAAGGCTCATAACGCATTAGCCAAATGCTTTGTGCAGTAGTAGCCCTATTGCGCTTGCTAATTAAAAAAGAGTTCGGATTTTCCGCGGTTGGTATTTCCGAAAGCGTATATGGGCGTATTCCGCAGCGGTGCTGGACCCTTTTATCTCTTGGCAGCGATTTTGCCTAAAATAGAAACAGCCAGCTGTCTCAAGGCGACACGGGTCGACAAAACGTAGGGTTTATTCAGACCCGCAGGGTTAATGTTGAATGTTAATGTTAATGTTAAGGTTAATGTTAAACAAGAATAACGTGGCAGAGATATTCTATATAGTTATATTCAGTGTCCTATATAGGCTACATATCATTTTTAGCAGAACCACAATGTTACAGTATAGAATACTGTACGGGACATGTCGACATTGAAAATGAACGGTAGATATGTTCATGTATTATTACTTGCATAATAATTATATCCATTCTGAAGAGTTGAATTACAACAATGCAATTTTTTGTTTTCATAGAAATTAACATACCTCCAGTTTTAAAGATTCCCGATGTCCTATCGAAGCAGCGGGCACGGAGAGCGTCAATGAATACTTCCATTTAATTTGGAACTATTTCCAAAGTTTTTGTTGCAGCTCGATATACACTGATACTGTTAGAGTGAAATGAATCACCCCTACCCTTCTCATTTTCTTTTTGTGTTAGCTTTCCTGAGGAAGTTAAGAATAAGACGGACAATTGCAAACCGGAATTCCCGTGAGTGTTTCCAGCTGATAAAAACAGCACAAACATCCGCCATTCTGCTTTAAAGTGCCTAATGAATCACATTTTCAACACGACTTACGCTGTCCGCGCACGACAGCAGAGCTACAGTCATTTCTAAACGTTTAGAGCAGAGCCCTCATTTTGACCACCCGTCAACCGTTTTTAGAAATAAACGTTAAGACCAATAATTATTGGTGAACATTTTGGGAATGCAAAAACAGTCCGTTTTTAAAAAATCAACTAAGACCAAGAGTCAGTGTAGAATTCCACTGTACAAACATTTGCTATAATGTCATACACGAAGCTGCTGAGGGCAATCAAGAACTAGAATCGCCTTTCCATATATTTGGATTTAAAAACGTAGCGCATCAATGATATGGCCACTAATGTGTGTTCATACGTGTGTGCATGGAAATGTGTATGTGTGATAGATTTTCTGTGTGGCCATGTTTCTGCATGTACAATTTTGTTCATGTGTGTAAGTGGCATGTGTGGTGAATACACAATTTATGATTTAAGGTTACATCGGCGAATCCTGTACATTCAACCTTAAGATGTTTTTCCAAAGGCCCTGAGAGGAAAGAAAAATGTGATGAGTATGTTGTCACTTCTCTTGCGTCATGTTTGTATTTAAGCGGGGTGGTCAACTCATAACTCAGTTCTCCTCACAAGGTTGGAAATTGAAATGATTAAAATGTTATACCCAAATACATATAGGTATCTTGAGGTGCTAAATTGGGAAATTAAACCTTGGGATTAACACCTATTCTGTTGAAATCATGGTATCATTAATAACAATGGTGAAGATCTTGGTCTAAACAATTGACCACATTTAATATGTTAAGTTATTGCAACCTCTAAAGTATCACAGACAGGCACCATTCTACACTTATTGCACCACCATGTTTATTAGCCTTCATGAGGTTGGTTTATCTGAACTGATACTAGCAGCTCTCTTGCGTTTTTAAGTATTGAAATGTAAAGGTCTTCTTCATCTTCTTCATTATGGATCAGCACTGGATAGCTCCTGTGTAGCAGACCCTGCGGAGGATGGGAGGCAGTGTTACAACTTCAGCACAAGAGCTGTCCAGCCTAGTACCACAACCTTGTATGATGATTTATTATTTTGAGCACCTGGGGGCATAAGTCCCTGTAGTGTTTCCCCATTGCTTAATAAGTAAAGCACAGCATTAAAAAAAATACATATATATATATATAAATATATATTCATTCATTCATGTTAGATTTACCCAAAAACGTTTTCCTTCACTTCATGGCATAATTATGAAATTTAAGGGCTATTATTTATGAACAAGTCCTGAAAATGATATTTATAAATTCACCTATATCTTGTTATATATGAAGAATGAATACATTTACTCTTAATATATACTCAATATATTAATGGTGTGAGTGTACTGGCACTCATTACGTGTTGTAACAACTTTGTGTTAAAGATTGGTCAAACACAATCATTTATAGTTCCATGAAAAATAAATGGTCCCAATATACTTGAAATCCAGGTGATAGACTTAAAGACCCTGTGCAGTCAAAATCATGATTTTAAAATGCTTATATTTTGACCAAAGTCTATAAGGTTACTTACACATTGATTTTAAAAGTATTTCATTCATGTATGTAATGAATTAGATTTTTTCCCCTAAAAACTATACAATGCTCGACATTGCCGCCTAGCAGAGTATTTGGTATTGGTGGTTTTGAGACCAAATTTGTGACGTTGCGAATGTTTCTAATTTGCATTGACCAATGTGCGGTGGCCAAAACCATGGATATAGAAACATAGATACCACATTGACCGCTTCGGCCCGTTGCTGCCATACGCCAACGTCGCCGCCATATTGGAGCGGGCAAGACTGGCCTGTAAACAAATACAACCGATTTCAATGAGTCGTTTTTATATTCAAGGGTTTATGATCTACGTGGAGTAGAAAAAAAGTTTTGAGAAAAAAAGTTTTTTTTCTCCTCCACGTAGATCATATTACCCTTGAATGAAAACGACTAATTGAAATCGGTTGAGAAATGTAAACGTTAGCCATCTACAACTGTTCTACTGTCTAGCTAACTGGCTGTGGCTAGTCAGTAAGACAGTTCGAGAGCTAGTAATAGTTATTTAGTTAGCTAGCTAACCAGAACTTCTCACTGCATTTCAGTCTTGCTAGCTCGGCGTAGCTTTTTCATAAGTAGACAACGTATCTAGCTAACTAGCTAATGTAATGTACAGTCTTGCCGAATGCTTCTATAAAAATATCGACTGCCTTATTTATTACTTTTACTCAGGGGTGGACAGTAACAAAGTACTTGAGTACTGTACTTTAGTACATTTTTTGAGTATCTGTACTTTACTTGAGTATTTATTTTTTTGGAAACTTATGACTTTTACTCCACTACATTTGAAAGATAAATATTGTACTTTTGACTCCACTACATTTCTATGAAGGTTGTTGTTACTCGTTACTTTGAAGCATAGCTTTGAAGTCAGCAGTTGAATCTTTTTTTATTTTATAAAATGTGATTGGCCACACGCTGTGTTCCTCACAGGAGAACAACCAATCACAGTAGCCTACTCCTAACATGCTGTCGGTCAAGTTCAAAGTGCTTGCTTATTGCACCAGTGACTGAACAGTTCAATTTGAACTTGGCAGCGGTAATGATGGCGACGGCAGAAGATAAGGATGATTCTTCGCCACCAGAGCACCCATGGCCATATCTCAAGTCCATGTTTGAGATTTGTGAAATTCAAAAAGATTCATATTGTTTTAAATGTTTTCTCTGCTTACCGCACACAAACTACATCGCTGCATTCAAAAACTCGCCGTCCAACCTGAGAAAGCATGTCGAGCAGGGGTTAAATTGGGGGTGGACGCGGGTGGATGGCGTCCACCCACCTTTGGTAAATAAATAAATAATTTTGACCGGCAGGTTTACAAATGACTATGACAATCCAGTCCAGTTTTTTGTAGGCTCCAGTCCATGTGTTCCCTCTAGCCAGTTACTCGCTCAACCAATCAAAAATCAGAAGAAAAAAAACAGTCGGACAGTCGTTTATATAGACTGGCACAGAAAAAAAATATTGTTGATTGTCTTGATTGTTTAGAAGTGGGCGCGGTAGGTAATTTCATTAACATGTAATTTTATCTATGCAACATTTTAAAGAGAGATGAATAAACAGCCCCCACGAACGCCGGCTATTATTAACGGCAACTTTGATTGCTTGAGCAAAATCAGCAGGTTGCTGGTCAGCAGCTAAACTAGGATTGAGTAGGCCTATTCCCCGCATAGCCTACATAACATTTTATTCAGCAGCGACTGGTAAGCTGAAAATTGGTGGGGCACAAAACTTTCCTTTAAACTAATCATTGATCTCAACCTGTTGTCATTAGTAATTTTCCTTTATAATCAAAAGCATGCCAACGATCGGATTAATCAAATGGCAAGTAGCCTAACATAGGCTACAGCGTCTTCATAGCCTACCATGTTTGAGGGATTAAATCATAAATTCAATTTATCCGTTAAAAATCCGTTTTAATCACCAAGTAGCTAGTCTACACTTAACAAACAAGATACACCAGTCTGTTATCTACCGTGTTAGTTTTCAGAAAAATAATACCTGCACTTCTATTTTGTTTACAATCTACGCATTGCAGATATTTGCCATGAATACGAGTGCATGTATCCGCAAACAAAATGTGTACAATTTTGTACAGCTAATGAAAATAAATGTAGGCTATAAGGCCTAGGCTACTCGCTAAAACTGCTTATTTGGGGAGAGCTGGCTATATATGATAGTATTGAGTAGGCTTAGCCTATTTTGTGGATTAATTGTATTGATACTCAGTGAAAATCGGCGGAATCTTCCGCCACTGCTTAGTGATTAAAACTGATTTTTCTAAATCGCATTCATCATTTAATCTCGCTAACACAATGCGAAGAAGATGTGTCCCTTTCCAATTGATTAGTCAGATGTTTGCATGCTTGTTAATCACTGAAAATGAATTAAAACAGTTTGAGATCAATGATTAGTTTAAAGGAAAGTTCTGTGCCTCACCAGTTTAAGAAAGATGGATAAATGAGGAAGAAAGTGAGGACAAGAGGATTATTTTCATGGGTAAAAAAAAATTCTCCGCATTAATGACAGTCAATAAACTTGAAATATATTATGTAAAAGCTTGCATCAATGGTAGGGGAGAACCGGGACAAAAGAAAAACTTTTCACTTTTATCCCGTTTATTCGAAAGTTAATAGAGATTGAGATGCCATTATTCATGACAAACAACTTGTATGTGTCCTTCACTAATAGCAACTGGAATTTTGTTTCTAGCATAAACGAGTCGGATATATATCAGCCGCAAACAGGATGAGTGCAATGTTTCTTTCGTCCCTGCTGCGGGGGACGGAAGAAACACTGAATTGGGTCGAAAGAAACAACTGACGAAAAGTATGCATTTGCGGTCTTATCTCTGTTGTTGTTTTTTTATTTCTCATTCCTTTCAGCTAGTGTACTGTTACCCACAATGTCATGTTAGTGTGAAGTCAATAAACAATGTTACAGGTATAAAATCCATGAAATTGATCTCAGGGTCCACCCACCTCCCAAATCCCAATTTAACCCCTGATGTCGAGGTATGTAAACGTTAGCTAACGGTAGCACGTTTGCTGATTATGAAGTTGTCTGAGCTTGTAGTGGTTGCAGTTTTTATGCTAGGTTTGGTCAGATGAAATTTTATGGAATTTGAGCAAAGGGTCATCCAACTGTTTCACATTTCAGGCAATGCTGTCTATCATGTGTTGCTATCTAATAACAGTACAAATCCATCTGTAAATGAGCTTCTGTAAATGCATCATAGAAACAATACAACAGTGCGTTGGCATTATAAAGAAAATGTACTTTTGAATACTTAAGTATTTTAAAAAGTAAGTACTCCAGTACTTTAACTCAAGTAAAAATTTGACTGAACAACTTTCACTTGTAGTGGAGTAATATTTGACCAGGGGTATCTATACTTTGACTCAAGTAATGGAGTTGTGTACTTTGTCCACCACTGCTTTTACTTGCAGAAATGTTATAAACCATATCAGAAATAGCCACAATGAGTCCTGTAGTTAGCCAGCAAAGCATTCAGTTTCACCTAATTTACATGACATCACACAAGCTAACGGAGCGTACACAAATACCACACACACACACACACAGACCCAAACTTGTATTTTGTTCATATGTTTATTGTACTCATGCTTTGGCAATATGTATGCCAATAAAACGTATTTGAATTTGAGAGAAAGACGAATCTTTTGCTAGCTAATACAACACTAACTGATGGTGAAGCCACTGTACGTGACACCGCCGAATGAGAGGTGGCAGCACATCCCCGCAAGGCATGTTCAAGGATTTATGATCTAGGTGGAGTAGAAAAACTTTTTTTTTCTCCTCCACGTAGATCATAGACCCTTGAATATAAAAACGACTCATTGAAATCGGTTGAGAAATGTGAACGTTGTAGTGTTTTTTATCCAGAAAAACCGCAGCTCCCCCGTTTACTTGTATTTGTTTACAGGCCAATCTTGGCCGCTCCAATATGGCGGCGACGTTGACATACGATCCAAAGGCCAATGCGGCGTCTTTGTATATGTCTATGGCCAAAACACTCACCCAGTATGAATATTTATGTAGTGTGCGCTCCCAAGTTCAAAGCCGGTTGAACAGGCCAGTTCCGGCAAGCATCCGTTCGGGCTAGTTGACGTTCTGCTATTAATCAAGCCTACAAACTATAACATTACAACCTCGTCTCCCCAATTTACTTGCTGTCTGGCTATCAATAATTTTGCTAGTGTAGCAATGAGCTGTACTTATCTTGTGTAAATATAGCTAACGTTAGCTGGCGAGTGTAACGTTACTTTATTCTCCAGACTGGTATAACGTTACTGCCGCAAAAAACCAATTGATAATATTATGTGCTAATGTAGGTTATCCTATAACGTTAGGGTCCTATAATGTAGGCTGTAAGCGATGGGCTCATACATATACGACTCAATAAACAATGCTGTACTCGTTATCCATTATTACGGTCGTATGATATCTAGCTAACGTTAGCTAACGACTGACGTTACGTGGAGTGCAGTGTTGCCGGATCAGATTGACAGTTTCCAGCCTAATGACAACGTAAAACCCGGCCAATTCAATGAAAACCAGCCCAAGTCATAACAGGGCCTGCCTGTTTTAGATAGGTGGGCTGTGGTCGAGGGGAGGGGGGGTGCTGCTTGGTGTGGACGCGAGGAATTGCATGTTATGCATTCCGCTAATACCGCTAATTAAATCAGAGCATCAGTTTGGTAAATCAGTGCTACTTGTTTGGTAATATTGCTTTCACAATATTTTCAAAAACCCGCCTAATTTTTTATAAAAGTAGCCCAAATTTCATCTACCAGCCCAAAGCAATTTCCCCCCGCCCAACATAATCAAGAGGAGTTCAATTGGGCGGATATGCCCAATATGGCAGCACTGGAGTGAACACTGATCCAGGTCAGTGGGAGTGAGCGGCCCGAGCTGTCAATCAAACGTGAATGCATAAATAATGAGGACAGAACTGACATGCCCAGCCAGTCTTGAGTCTGCTATATTAAGAAATTCAGGTTTTACATCAAAGCAGGTTTTTTTATCTTTTCAAAGTCTAATAAGTAGAATAAATACATATATATTGTAATTTAGTAACTAAAGCAACAATTTAAATGTAAGAAAAGGGAGGCTGCACGGGACTTTAAGCTTAATTTACACTATCCATTGTAGAAGACTGTCATGTTTTTATTCCCTGACAAAAAACAAATATATGATTTGGCTCTACTCCACAAATTTAGCTTTGTAATCAAACAATTGACACAATTAAAGTGCAGATCCTCAGCTTTTATGAAAGGCAGGGTTCATACGCTTTTTCACCAATGATTTTCAATGACTTTTCCATGGCTTCTCCACAACCTTTAACTGAATTTCCATGACCAAAACAAATGACTTTATCTCAGCGGGACGATTTAAAATTATTTAGTGTAACAGCTCCAACTACCCTGTACCCTCCAACAGACCCTGAATGGTCTTGATATCTGGGTAGAGGAGCACAAAATCAAACTCAACCCAAATAAATGTAAAGTTTTACATGTCACCCACATGAGGCATCACCCGCCCTGCCGCTTCTCCACGACCAGAACATCCTGGAAGTCTGTGACACTGTCAAGTCCTGGGTCACCATCCAGAGTAATTTTCATTGGGACAGTCAGGTGACCACATGCTGACCTCAGCGAACAGGAGCTTTTTGCTCTGCGTGCCTGAAAAATTTGGTGTCGAGACCCAGAACTAGTTTCCATCTACACAGGCTACATAGCCGGTGCTGGAGTATGCAGTCCCCGTCTGGCACAGTTCCTGACTACAGACCAGGCTAAAGGTGGAAAGCACGCAGAAACGGCTTGTAAATCATACTTGGCCAGAGGTACTCAGGGTATCAGAGGCTCTCTGCACTCTCGGTTGTGCACTCTAGAGAGACGCACTCAACTGTGTCTTGGCTTCAGAAAGCTGCTAAGTCCACAGTGACTGTTTACTCCCTCAGGAGGAGCTCGCAGGTCGTCAGACAAGGAATTCTAACCAACTGGCATCCAAGATGTCGACTAGGATACAGGAGATCACCATCCCTATATGTGCAGACTCCTAAATGACAGCGATTTTAAATTTTAATTGGGATACAAGATTAGATCTCAGCTTAGATAATTGCAATATTTATTGTAACAGAAATAATTCAGTGTTTTTAATGACAACTGTCTTTATGAACCTGTAATATGCTGAAAGGTCAATAATAAATAATAACACTAAGTAATTAGGTCTGCATCTGAAACATATGCTGCCTCTCTAAAACAAATAAACACCAGACAGACACACTTAGATACATTCTCTCATATTTTAATTCGAATAGTTTAACATTTTTGTCAATGTCTCAAACAGGGCTCGAAATTGCGACAATTTTGGTCGCATATGCTCCCGAAATTTAATCTGTGCGACCTCGAAATATAATTGGGAGCATTTGTGCGAGTGCAAATAATTGTTCTGGTGAGACCTTTTTTTTCTTCTTCTTTTTCCAGTCGAACGTTTCTTTCTCTGTACATTCGCTAGTTAGTACACTTGTGCTTGTCCCTTGTAAACTGACGGTGACCCTTCTAACCAATCGCGAGCTTGACATTCTTACCTTTAATGCTGATTTTAAATTGGTTAATATTAGCCTTCAATCACTTCCTTTCGCTGCACTCCACTGTCACGCGACACAGAGAGCTAACGCGTTAACTAATGTTACCTGAAGACAAAAGTTTATGTTCAATTTATTAGCATTATCGAAAGCTGAAAAGTTGAAGCGGACGTTTTGTGTAGCGACCCGGTAGGAACAGCTAATTTCTCCGATGCAGTTTACTGGCGGTTGATTTAATTAGCGGTATTAAAGTGACGAGAAGCGCTTTGTCGTTTGAATGCATAACACGCAATTCCTTGAAGAGTCGATACATTTTATGACAGTTTAACTGTTACTTGTAAACCGTACTGTTATATTGTCGTTTTTTATTAATAAAAAATCTATTGCATATATTGTTGGTGCTCCTTACATTTCGGTGGGTGTTCCTAAGTTTTTGAAGTTGGGAGCACCAGTGCTACCGAGTAAAAAAGTTAATTTCGAGCCCTGATATATTACTGAAGCTGCACTTCCCTGGCATATTGTCGGCACAGTAGGGCCTACGTTTACTAACTGCTACATCAGCAGAGGCGTGCCCGTAAACAGACTGAGCCGGACCGAATTAACTTCTCACACCACCAAAATACCGCGAAGGTTACGTGCCAATTTACGTTTTATTTACTTTTCCAGGGCCTGGAAATTGCATTTTAAATTTCAATGACTTTTCCAGGTTTTTCATGACCGTTCGAACCCTGGAAAGGGTATTTTCATACATTTTGTTTTCACCATGTAGAAATTACAACACATTTTATTTATACAGTCCTCCAGTTTCAGGATGCCATTATGTTTGGGACATATGGCTTCACAGGTGTTTCTGATTAGTCAGTTGTGTTCAGTTGCTTCCTTAGTGCATGTATAAGAGAGCTGTCAGTATCTTGTATTGATTCTAAGCTTTTGATTGCCTTTGGAGTCTGATATTGGTGTTTTTCAACATAAGGACCACAGCGCTAATGAATGTCAAGGAAGCCATTATGAGGCTGAGAAACGCAGTCAGAGACATTGGCCAAACTTTATGCCCACCAAAATTAACTGATTGTAACATCATTAAGAAGAGAGCACTGGTGAGCTCAGTAATAGCAAAGGGTCTGGTAGGTCAAGGAAGACCTCTACAGTTGATGACCGGAGAATTCTCACCATAATGAAGAATAACCCCTAAACACCTGTCCGACAGATCAGAAATACTCTTCAAGAGGCCAGCGTGGATGTGTCAGTGACTACCGTTCACAAAAGACTTCACAAGCGCAACAATAGAGGGTACACTGCAAGATGCAAACCACTAGTTAGTCGCAAAAACAGGACAGTCAGGTTTTTCAAAGTCAAAAACTGGAAAATTCTTGACTGGCCAATATCATTCACCTGACCTGAATCTGATTGAACATGCATTTTGTGTGCTAAAAACAAAAAACTTAATTAGCAACAGGCCCCCTGGCAGAGCATCACCAGAGAAGATACTCAGCACCTGGTGATGTCTATGGGTCACAGACTTCAAGCAGTCATTGCATGCAAATGTCCGGGGTGTGGTAGTATGGACCCAAATGCAGACCAAGAGTGAAGTCAAAAAATGGATTTAATAAAGATTCAAAACAAACAAAAGGCAAAAATCAGAATCCTAAAAACAAGCAAGGTTCACAACCAGGAGATCAGAGGCAACAAATCCAAAAACAGCAAGCAGAATCTTAATTTAAAAAAACAGGCAGAGTTCATAACAGGAGTTCAGGACAAGAAGGCAAACAATACAAAAACAGCAGGCAAAAAACTTGGTCTAAAACAGGCAAAGGTAGTAACAGGTCAGACTAGCGCAAGCTAACAGGCAAGAACTGGCAGGAACACAAGGGACAAACTGATGATCTGACACAGAACACAGACAACAGTGGAGAATAAATAGCAGGCAGAATGAGGAGATAAGCTGCAGGTGAGGTAAGTGGCTGTGGCTTGATTGAATAATAACATCAGGAGCAGGGTGTGGCAAAATGGCTGACAGCACCTGAAGTTGGAGAAGTGGGCGGGGCCAAGGCATACATGGACTCTGTAAACAAACACAAGCACATGCTCTCACCCACAAACAATCACACAGACAGACAGGAGGAAAACAAACAGAAACGGGGGAGTTCAGCCCGTGGTACTGACAGCAAAGGATATGAGACAAAGTACTAAACATGACAACTTTCATTAATTTTATATAAATAACATTAATACGTCCCAAAAAATACAGTTATGTATAAAAAGTGCTGTGATTTCTAAATGGTGAAACCAAAGTGTATAAAAATATCCTTAAAGTTACAATCTCGAAGATTTCCGTTTCGTTCTCTTTGGCGGTACCAATGGCGAGAAGCGGTAATTGCAGGTGTGTTTTTGGACCTCACTTCCCATAGATCCAACCAGATCCAACCAGTGTTGCCTGTGTGACGTCAGTCAGTTGGCACCTGGGCCACGCCAACTATAACTACTATTTACTGAATAAAAAATGGTTGTTATAAAAGTAACATTATGTACATACTCATTAATTGTCTAACATTAGGCTAACTTAAGCTGTCTTTACACTGCTGAGCCAGGTTAAAATGCTGTAGCGGACCTGGTGTAGAATTAGTGATGATCAATTTCCACAAACGTTCTTTATCCACCTTTTGCCCGGTATGAACGTCTTTGCACTGCAGAGAAGAATTCGCGGGATTCGCTGTGGTTCGTGCAATTATTTATCTTGTGCACAATAAACAGTCTTTTTCGCGAATGATTGTTGCGTGATATTTTTGAAACAACCGCCTTGCAAAATGTTACCCTTGGTGTTTCTGGTTTTGCTAGCTAAACTGTTCGAGGATAAAGCTGAGCTGGGTGTTAAATTAGCAATCAGAACAAGAAGAATAAAACAAAAACAAAGGAGATTTCATCAAAAAAGGGCATCAAGGCTGAAGGAACATGAGGAAGCGTAATAAAATAATAACAATGCTAATCCATACTGCCGTATTTAGTTTTTTCCGGCTTGACATCATTACACAGAAATCAGACCCGGCTCTGCTCCACCTATACCCCGGCTTTATTCCGATCATTATGAACTTGATGGCAATGTAAATAACGGTAACGTTAAGGCCAGTTCAGATCAATCATTCGCAACGAGACGAAACGGTTTCAGAATGTTGCAGAGAAAATTGCAGCGGTGTGAACTGGTTAGTTGCAGAGCGTATGAAGCCGTTGCCTGGGGTCTCAAAAGACCCACCTTGTCAAATCGCCGAGTGCAGTTTTAGAACGTTTACAATCAGACGTCTTGGAATTTTGCAAGTTGCATCCAGTCTCGTTGCGAATCATTGATCTGAACAGGCCTTTAGTTAGCTACACTGCAACATTGCACAAGGTAGCATTGCATTCGAGAGACGGTTTGCGAGGTCGGTACCAGTCGGTAGCGTTAGCTAACATTTTTTTATAGTTGTTAGCTGACATTAGATTGTGTTATTTACATTAGCTAGCTAGCTAACGCAACGTTACCTGATATGAGAGATGGATACTGTGCGCAACGTTGTCTAAACTAATGTTGCCTTTCTTGACATGGTCCGGTAGCTAGCGTTAGCAGTGCAAATAGCTATGTAATTTAGTAACGTTACATTATCATCAAATGTAATACAAAATGTACATCAACAAATAATATGACCTCTCATATTACACAAAATCTTTTTAGGGTTCCATAACCAACCCCCTGCCCCCTTCTCTGTTATTGTAACGCTGGCAGACACCGGAAAAAACAGTACGCCGCTCACACACAAGTGATTTGAAGAGCGAGCCTGTTGCGTTAGCTCTGCCTACCCTCTCTGGCGGACCAACCACTGATGGGTGATGGAAAATGCATCACTAACTATGCGCCGCTTGTGATTTTTTTCCCGGGAATGTCGCCACAGACACCCAGTTCTTTAATCATAAATAATAATAATAATAATAATAATAATACGCTTAATCACCATTGTTTTACCTAATTTGGCGATAGATAGTGACTTAACAGACATTTATTTTAATGAAAATCTTTGAGATTATTACTTTAAACAAAATCTGAGAATGAGCATACTATCACGTGAATTGTATGATTATAAATCTAAGTACAGAGCCAAATCAAGAAAGAAAAAAAATCTTTGTCCTAAACATGGAGCTCACTGTGTATTAAATCTGAACAAATTTATGCAAATTCTTTTTCATAGAAACAAAATGTATTATATGTTCATGAAACATCACCAGTGAAATGATTAATGTCTTTCACCAGTGCTCTTCATCAAAACATCTAGAATATTTTGTCCTTAAATGATAAAATATAAGGAATGATTGTCTGCCATTAGTTGACAATAATTATTCTCAAAAACTAAAGGAGCCAGTTGTAATGACATACCTGGAAAAAAGCTGTATTTCAATATCTCTCATCAAAATGATACATCATTTATTGTAATCCTTTGTCATGCGCAATATCTGGTTTATTATTTATGTTAATATTTGTTAAATTCAAGGTAACTGAAAATAAATTTTCTGTTAATTAATTTGCTTTCATTTTTTAAAATATATTGTTAATGACTTGATATGAAAGTATACATAAATACAAAACCTTTAAAAAAGAAAAAACTGCCTCAAACAATGGCTGGCCTGGGGAATTTCTCAATTACTTATGAAACCAAGTGTCTAAAACTAGTCTTATTGGATCTTCTTGTTCATTTATGACTTCAAAAATGTTTTTTAAATTTATTTAGTTCATTTTTTTTTTTTTTACAACAAATGTATGGAGTCAATTGTGCCAAAAGTATTGTCCGCATAGGAAAAAAAATTGCAGGCGTAAAAAAAAATTGTAGGCGTAGATGTGGAAATGTTTCTTGTGATCAAAAAAAAAAAATCAAACGCATTCTTCTGAATTGTAAACGAAAAAGTTATGTTCAAAAATGTAAAAAATTAAATTGCAATTGTTTTTCTCACTCGTTTACCATTTAATTTTTTACGAGTACGATTTCTGTTTTTCTCGCGCTTGGGGTTTTTGGCACGATTTTGACGTGAGGCGGGGTGAAGGTCACTCGGACAAATGCGTCATTGGAATGCGCCATCTTTAGCTCCCCTGACTGAAGGCAATGCACAAAGAGATTCGAATCTCTGGTTAAGTTACTAAAGTTAACAATTTAGCACAGTCATATATCCAGCTGTTCACAATGTCTAGTCAAGCGGATACCGAAGGAGTTGCTGTAAACAGCTAGCTCTAGGCTATCATACCTTTATCTTCATTTTTAGGTAGGTAGCTAACTAGCTTAGCTAACGTTAGCTATGGTTGTTGATGCCTATGGTTAAGGCTGTTTTATAATTCTGCGTAGTCTGCATACTTCGCGTAGTTTGCGTTGTGTGTGGCACTCGCAAACGGGCAGATGCTCAAAAATGCTCAGCTAGATGTAACTTGTTGCAACGAAGACATTCACCTGACAAAAGCGCTTTTAGCAGCATATTTAACGTTGAGGCAAGTACCTCCTCAAGAAATTAAAAGCGCATCGTTAGCAGTTACCAGTGCCAGCAAACAGTAAAGGTTGACTGCTGGTCACTGACATACGGCTCTGGCTAACAGGTTATAACAGTTGATTCACAAAACCGATAGGCAACGTTAAATATGCGGCTAAAAGCGATTTCGTCAGGCGAATGTCTTTGTTGCAACAAGTTACATCTAGCTGAGCATTTTTGTGGTCATTGGTGCAGTATTTAGTAGGTTTGGAAATATGAATGAAGGTATTTTCTTTTGAACTATAAATGGTCAGTAACAAAATCTAATTCCGTGGCCTGCACAACTTGCCCCACAAGTATAAATGATCTGCCCGTTCGCGAGTGCCGCACACAACGCAAACTATGCAAAAGTATAAAACAGCCTTAACAGCCATAGCTAACGTTAGCTAAGCTAGCTACCTACCTACCTAGCTCTGCCAGCAATCCATTACTTGGTATTTCATTATCCACAATACCAAGTTTAATAGCTAGCTAAATACCTGAGTAGGATGTAAGAATAGTGTTCAGTGTGTGAACTAAACTGTGTTCTTGGCTAGAAATAGATGTACAAAATAAGTACCTTATTGAACATGTGTTTTGTAGTTGTCCATGACCATGAAATGCACTTTTGTACGTCGCTTTGGATAGAAGCGTCTGCCAAATAAATGTAATGTAATTGCTCCGCCATTGAGCTTGTAAGTCAAATTGCCTCCAGGGGGCGTCTGGTTCGTGATGTCACAGCCCAATGTTAAAATCCTATTTTAAAAATCATTGATTGTAAAATATCTATAGCGATTAAAAATAAAATACTTCTCACGTTTTTTTGGGACCGTCATTCTCTACCGTAGCATGTGCTTGGTTATATTTATTTCAATCTCTGGAGGGAAAAAACGGATTTATGTCAATTTACGATGTGCTGGTGGTCCTGAACTACACTAAATCAATCAATCGCACGTATACACGTCACAACCACGTGCGCTTGTAAGTCTACCCGCTAAGTGCGGTGCCTTGGCTGCCCCTAACTGCTGGTCTGGGATCCGATTTCCCTTCCCAGGTCCTAACTTTAACCATTAGTAGGAGAAGAAAATAACTGACTCAGGACCAGCAGATAGGGCCAACTGTACCCAACACCGATGGCTGGCTAGCTGTACCCACAACAAATGCGGTGTCACTGGTTAGCTTAATGCATTTTTTCAATGGTCAGGACAATAATGTTAAGTTAAGAAGGGAGAAAATCATTCCAAATCCAACCATGTAGAGCAGGTCATATACAGCCAGTGTAGATTAGCGGAACTGTCAGTGCCAGCATGAAAGATATCGTTTATAAAGTTTCGGTCAGCTAATGTTAACGTTAGGAATGGCTGGATCAGCAGGTAGCTAGCTAGCTGTCAAAGTCAGGTTTATTTGTCATTACAAACCATATGCTGTACAGTGCACAATGTAACGAAACTTCGTTTCGCAAGGCTTCAGTGTAACAGACTTTCAGTCTGCTCACAGCACTTACAAAGGAATAGGCCTACACACATTGTGAAAATCAGAATCACGGTGCACTTAGACAAGACAGGTGCAGTAGGCAAGAGATAGACAATTTCTAATAAATAGTTTTATTAAAACAGTAAGTAGTAAATATATTGTCGGTAATTTAACTGCTGGCTAGCTATATTGTTGTTGTGTTGTGATAAAAATATATATGACGTTATATTCCATTTGAAATTACGTCTTAAGTTAGTTAGGTTAGGTTGTACTCTTTTATACGGTCTGTGGCTGTACTTTATAGATCCCTGAAAGGAAATCCTGTTGTCATCACGACCGTACAATTATGATGTGAAATAAACAATATAACTTAATAGTAACAAATCTGTTATTTCCAGTAATTTTAAATTGAAATATGATATCAAAGTGACACTAGAAGTAGAAGGACGCAAGCGTGTTCCAGCTGAGCCGTGACGATATAAGCGTGCGTCGTGAGCACAGTACCGGTATGTGTAGTTCCTAAGCGTACTAAACGTACACAACGTTGTGCCTTGTACTTCTCATGGGTCAATCATGCTGCTGATATTATATTTCATGAGTCATACATGTCATGAGTACCGCATACCAATAGCTAACTGGTTCCCGACTTGTAACTAAAAATATCGCTTATTGAAAATTGCCCCATTCATTTTCCCATTGACAAATTTTCAGGAAAACGAGGGGAGTGGCTTGGTGACGTTTTCACTTACAAGCTCTATGTTCCCAAGTAAATTATGATGTATACATTTTTGCATCATACAGCCTACAACACCGTGGACTGTTACTAATATCCTCTGATAAAACATTCAATGTAAACGATCCAGGGTGTGGAAAAGTATTAAAAATTGTTCATTTTCAGGAAAGCTCAAATAATTTGGAAATACAACACAATTGTTACAAGCAACAAGAAATGTTTACAAGTCTTCCAAAGATAATTGATGTGTCCCATTGTGTGGCTAGAGAGAACAGCAGGAACAGCAAATTCAGAGGTTTTACAAAGACATTTACTTAACATAACATAACCTAATATAATGACGAGACCTCGCCATTTTCCTAACTACAGACTAGATCGCATCTAACACTGTATCAAGCCTAGTCTTGAGAATCCCCAGAGTTTCTGCCTGTACTACATGACCTGGCAGGCTATTCCACACATTGACTACTCTGTGTGAAAAAATTATTCCCAATGTCTGTATGGAATCTACCTTTTTTCATTTCCATTTGTGTCCCCTTCCATTTATGTCCTGTGGCTGATTTACAGGCTGATTTATACAGCCAGGAATAAAATTATTGAACCATTGTATTAATGTGGAATGTTAGGGGTAATTCCCCTAACATACACTTAATGTACATTAAAAGTTTTAAGGTTGTTTCATTTTCAGGAGCTTAGTATCAACTAATAAGTTGCCTTGTTATGAGAAGTGACAATTCTTAGTCACATCATTTTATTTGGCTGTGAGTGATTGAAGAACATTAACCATTAATTTTTCTAATCTGTGTTCTTACATACATTGCATTCTAATAGCGGTATTTGAAGGGATTACAGGTAAAAGATGTACTGCCTCTTATGAACCATTTGGCTGCTTCCCACAAAGTATTGTTAGAGTCTTTGACAATGACATGCACTAAAACAAAATAAGCCTTTTCCTAAAGATATGTAAAAGTTGTCATTTGTCCAAATCAAACTGTCTGGCTGATCATATTAGCCACATTTAGTATTCATTCTTCTTTTTAACCATACTGATGACAAGTCAGTGTTGCTCATTAGAATTAATACACATGCATTCCTAGTCTTCCAGTGTTTTGAACTAGCTAGATAAGATAATTGTTTATTCGTGTAGCACTAAGTACAGCTTCAATTGACCAGTCATTTCATGCCTTTAAAAAAAAGACATATGACATTCATCCATCCATCCATCCATCCATCCATTATCTATACCCGCTTATCCTGGGCAGGGTTGCCGGGGGTGCTGGAGCCTATCCCAGCATGCACTGGGTGAGAGGCAGGATTACACCCTGGACAGGCTGCCAATCTATCGCAGGGCACACACACCACAGCACTTACTCACACACTCATATCTACGGGCAATTTAGAGCGTCCAATTCAGCCTCTACACAGAAAGGCCCAAGTAGAGATTTTCACCCACAACCTTCTTGCTGCGGCAGTGCTACCCACTGCACCACCATGCCACCCCACATGACATTCAATAAGTTTCAGTTGGAACACTTAATCAGATCAGTAACTGTCAATATCTTAGTGGTTCCCTTCCCAAACAATGGTTATATGGTTCTGTAATTGCTGCAGTTCCAGTTCAACACACTTACATGGTTCAATCTCTCAATATATCCATATTGCCCACGAAAAACACCAAGGTTTCCTTCTTCTGTTTAATATAACATTGAATTTAATAATTTAATTTCCAAAATTCACTAAAGTAAAATGGCTCCCTATTGAATTGAAATATTATGACTGCCAGCTTCTACAGTCAATTGACAAATTGTTTTGATGATTTGATGGAAAGAATTACATTTCTTTAATTCAGGACACTCCTATCCAGAGTGACTTACAGTGAAAGAGAGCATAAGTGCATCTCCCTTTATGTGAGCCACAGTGTCAGACCTGGCGAACAACAGTCCCAGATGAGTGAGTTTAAGTGCAACATCAATAAAGCATTAAATGTAAATTGATTTTTGCCAGGCTAGAACTGTAATACAAAGCATAGCTTCACACAGTTTGAAACCACAAATTGCTACTCACAATTTACTTTGTGGCTTAAGACAGGGGGGCATGATTGGTGAAGACACAAATAGTTACTAGATAGAGGTCAATTTAGAAGCCAACGTTCAGTTTGTATTTTCACAGGAGTTGTGCTGCTGTCTAGATTATACAGCACCATGACAACAATCACTTGCTGACTAGTATGAACTTTCTCAGCTAGGACAGGAGGATAAGGTTACGGGGTTTACTTTTTACTAAAATATTTTCTGTCTTTAAAATCAAAGCTTAACTAATCCAGTTTCATTTATATCCTGCACTTACAGATTTGTTCTGGAGAAAGCAAAGAGAAGCATTTCCGGTCAAGCAGGAAGCAGGAAGTGGCTGGCTGAATTAGATACATGCACCCATCCTTGAACAATAGAAATGTGACCCGCACAGGAAAGGGATCTGCGTCAGTGGGGACCTGCACACTTGTAAGAGGTCAATGACTGGCCCTGAGGTGTGTCCACAAAACTAACAGGACCACACGGTCTGCAGGATCATAGGACTGCACCATCCTCAGCTGCTTCTCTTTGGGGTTTATTTATATATTTATTATTTTTGCCTCACTTGCTGGTGTTTTGGGGGTTAAGGCTCAGGCATTGCCAATTCTCCTGTTTCCTTTTTTATGTTAAGGGTCTTTGTGTCTGCGCATGATAAAAATAAAATTTACTTGAACTGAAATTGAATGTACAGCACTGGTATAATGGAAAGCTTATAAAACTGACAGTACTGTTGGCAGAGTATGTGTGTGACCAGGGATAGGGGTGTGTGTGAGATTGTGTGCACATGTGTCTGTGACTCAGGGCAAGGCAGTACTGTGTGTGGTAGAAAGAGAGCACAGATCCATCTGTGTTTGAGAGGGCAGGAGTGTGTGTGGCAGAGAGGGGACAGGTTTGTGTGTGTGTGTTCATGTATGTGTGTGAGTGTGTGTATGTGTATTGCAGAGAGAGCAGGTACGCTGTAAGTCTGGCCTAAATCATTCCCATGGAGTAGTAGGAGTAGTAGTGAACATTTCACCGTGTGGCAGCACTATATCATGTTTATTTCAGAATTAATTTGTACCAATATTTTAAAAAATCTGCTTTACGTACAAAAAACTCACAGTATAAATTGTGGGCTGACGTGGGTATGTTGCGTTGCATTCACAGTCTGCCTGCAATTAATGTCTTATTTGCTAAGGCTACAGCTAATTATGCAATCATTGAATGGTACCGCCTACTATTCACATCTACTATTCGCATATGAAGCAGAGCTTAAACAGCACAGTTAAAACATTTTTTTTTAAACTCCCGTTTAGTGCATTGAATACACAGCAAAATGTTCACTGTTTATTCAATATATATAAATGGTAGGGGAGCCTGGGGGCATGCTCCCCCAGGAATAATTTTTTTTAAATAAAAAAAACGCTCTACATAATGTGCCATGTCACATGTGTAGGATATCTGACAGATCCATCACATTGTAAAAGGATATATTAGACCAGGCGTCGTGAGGAGGATGGTTGAGAACACTCAGAGGCTTAGGCAGTTGTAGGTCAGGAAGATGGGTTTTATTTTCCTAATTAAGGCAACAAAAATGCAGAAAAAAAATTACAGCTTAAATAAAGCAAAAGTGTAAAAATATATACAATAAGCAAAAGAAAACGACTTGAGAGTCAGAGCACAATGATAAGCAAATAATATGCAACTAAAGGAAAATACTTAATGTTAGACTTCTGTCTAGTCGACGATTTTGTTGCTCACACAACTGAGGTGGAGCCAGAAAGCAGACATCTGCAGTCATTCCAACCCTGAGCAACTGAATTGAAGTGCTTAAATAAACCCCTCACTCCCGCTACGATTGGACTAAACCAATTACTCACCACATCACAGGGGGAGATTTGGGGTGAAATAAAAAAAAAACGCAAATAAACTGCAAAGAAGGTTAAAAATCAACCACGAGAAGAAATTCATAATTATTATAAATAATAAAGTTAAATAATGACTGAGTCAAAATGGCACAAAACAGCATAAATAAAAGTTAACTAAATAAAGCCGTACTTCCGGCAAACTCTGAGAATTACAGACACATAAGACACCCACTCCGACAAACTGGAAGATGGGAAGATATTACCACAACCTTAATGTTAAATAAACTAAACCTTCAAACAACAAGATGGTGTAGTGTTTTTTTGTGTGGTTCAGATGATTGAACATTTAAACGAGCAAACGGAGGGTATTTTGTACTGTATGGATAAGGGATAATTGTTCTCGCCGCAGCGCAATTTATTTAAATGGTGCACACATTTAAACAAACTGGTATGAACTACGGGAGTTATGGAGGTGGTGTAAAGTGAATGGATGAGCTAGCCAGGTGAATGTTGGTGCTGTGAAGGTATTAAACCAATTGTCAACCATATACAGACATTTAACAAACACGCAAACAAAGAATTCAGTGGCGGTATTAACTGCCATGACGGTGTGTGAATTCTCCCCGTCAAAAACCCCCCTCCTTATGGGAGTCCCTCCTCATAAAGGCGGGACAGAAAGTCAGCAGTCACATTGTCCTTGCCAGCCTTGTACCTTACAGTGAACCTGTAAGGCTCCACCACGTAATTCTTACATTGCTGTCTCTCATGCGATGCAACCATTGCAAGGCTCTGTGGTCCGTCTCAAGGACAAACTCTTTCCCCAACAAATAGTACCTTAGTGTGTCCAAGGCCCACTTGATAGCCAGGCCCTCCTTCTCCACCGTATACCTGGTCTCACGAGGAAAAAGCTTACGGCTGATGTACTGGACAGGTTTCCTGTCCTCTCCCTCACCCTGCAGCAACACAGCCCCCAGACCCAATCCAGAGGCATCGGTCTGGACCGTGAAGGACAGTTGGAAGTCTTGGCTCTGCAGGACCGGGCTGTGACACATGCTCTCCTTTAGGTCATGGGCTCCTCCTGCTGCTCGGGTGACAGGTGGGCCACAGAGGGATGAGAGGCCTCCCCCCCAACAGTGGGAAAATACTGCTCTTTTAGCTCCTCTTCCTCCTCCACTGAACGAGCCCACATCTAGTCGCTGACAGTCTCTGGTCGGTCGATCCACTGTTTTAACAGGTTAATGTAGAATACCTGCTTAGGTCGGCGTCTATCTGGCATGGCAATCTCGTACGTGACCTCACCCAGTTTGCAAAGCACCACATACGGACCCTGCTATTTCGCCAGCAGTCCACTCTCGGATGACGGTAGCAGCAGCAACACTTTCTGTCCGGGGTCAAAGGTGGGACTGCGTGCATTCTGACCATTCCAGGACTATTGGCGTGACTGTGCCTGGGCCAGGTCTTTGGGGATCCCCATCCGTGAAAATAACTGAATTAGGCAGTTGGCTACCTGTCTGGTTTCTGAGGGGAAAAGCTTCTGGATAACGTGTGGCGTAGTTGCATATCACTAAGATGTAGTGGTGACCTGCCCTGCTCTTCTCTAGGGGTCCTACTACATCCATAGCTATACGGGAAAAGGAATGTCTATGATGGGAAGGCTCACTAGTGGTGCTTTGGTGCCTCTCTTTGAGCGTGCTGTGAGTTGGCATTCTAAGCATGACTTGCAATAGCCAACTACATCCCTGTGCAGCCCTGGCCAATAGAACCTACTTGTTATTCTTCCTTCAGTTTTATCCTGACCGAGATGCCCTGCCCAGGGAATGCTATGGCCTAAGTGTAATACTTTAGCTCTGAGAACTTCAGGGACCACTCACTGCTCTGCATTGGCCTTTACTGAACAGTTTTCCCTCTTTCTGGATAAAACACAAGTTCCCATCCTCTATTGTCTTTTCTGCCTCATCTGGTGTCTTGAATAGAGCCCGACCGATGCCAGATTTTTGGGTCCGATGCCAATCCCGATTTTGGAGAGTCCTAGCCAACCGATTACCGATGTTTTGGCCGATATTTTGTCAAAAAGTGCAACATTATCAAATCAATTTGAAAAACTTATATTTTATTAAAGTTTCTATATTTAAGAACATTTAACTTATAAGCAAACAAATAAAAATACACACAAATAACTTTTTAGATAAAAAAGTAAAAGATGATATTAAATTAAATATATATATATTTATATATTAACACCATCTTTAAGTGTGTGAAATCAAAATAACTCCACACCTTGCTTTTACTCCTTTCTTTTCCAGCCATCTATAAAAACATTATTTAATAATTAAATTATCTAGCGAAGCTAAAGAGTGAATCAAGTGTAACGTTAGATGAAATTAAATTGACTGGATGAAATACGTGAAAAAAACTACAATGCGCTTTCGTGCAGGTTACCCACGCTGTTATCAACTGTTGGTTGATTCACTTCTCCAACAACAATCCTTCTCTCATGTTATCATGACAAAGCTAGATAACATGGCTTAAAATGATCCATGTTAGAAGTGTTTTATCTGCATTTTTACTGCCTGGTTAGCTTGCTACGATGACGCGTGACTAGATGACACACACGCTTGCAATCACGCGTTGGCTATTTACACAGCATCATATAGTAGCTAATATCATTATCTCAGATAAAAAACAAATGTGTGATACATTCAATCACCATTTTATTTTGGCTGGTTATTTAAAGTGAACCAAATATGTTAGCTAGCTCGCTCGCTTGATAATGAGGATTGATAAACATAGTGGTCGTATAAACGCATTTAATTAGAAACTTTCACTAAATATACATACCTTTATTGCGGCAATCGAATCTGTGCAGACAAGTCTTGCAGTGGAGAATATTGGATGAGGCACAAGTGACAAATGTCTTATTACGCCGGGCACCCACCGCACGCGTCGCGTAAGCGTCGCGTCAGCAGCACGGCGAAGCAGCATGGCGCGACGCGTAGCGTGTCTCCACTGGTTCCGTTTGTGTCGCGCAAAGGCTTGCTTAAAGCTCTATATTCCTAGTAGCTCTCGCAGTCTGCAGTGGGCTTACATCATGTATTTCACGTTTGTTCAGGACTTTTGATTATGGGTAAGTGAATACTTGGTGAGAGACCTTTTTCAGTCTGTTAATATGGTAATATTTTTTAACACATGTAAATACGTGAGAAAGTAAACGCTTTAAAGAATTACCATAAGCTTAAATCGCAACGTAGCCTACATAATAATCAATCTCAAACTGCATTCATTAATATGCTTGGTTAACAAGCGTGCCAACTTTATGAAGAATATGTAATGATCATAATAATAATAATAATAATAATAATAATAATAATAATAATAATAAATAATCCATAATCAACCATTGGGAATTCCCGTGTCGTCTTGTTATTCACGTCCAGACATTTATATGATCATATTTAGTAAAATCAGTTAATCGTCAAAAAGATAGCGTAACAGTTTAAACTTGAAGGGATATGAACACCACAACGTCATGAACACCGGAAGCTTTGAAGTACAAGTGCAATAAAGGCTTGCTTACAACTTAATTTATAAAATAGGTGCATTTTAATCGGCAAGACCACTAAATCTGATTTTTTAAAGCACTGTGGATAATCTGATTTTATTAATAAGCCCTTTTTAAAAGCACGGCGAACGAAGACATCGGAAAAGTCAAATAGGCTGAGCAATGGTTGGTTAAAAACTACCTTACAACACTCGAGCTAACAAACCGCTGCTCGGTGCATTCACGTCTACATCATTCAATAGGCTACGTCTTTCTGTGGTGTATTTTCAAATTTACCCCGCCCCCTCCGCAAAATAAGATAGCGAAACTAAGTTTGCCTTTTCCCCAGGTTTCAGTTTTTTGTTTGTTATTTTTTTCTCTGCAAGGACAATACAAAAACGAAAAGGCTTGTATTTTTTTAGCTGCTTATAAAATGTCTGGGAGGGAACTAGGGACACACCCCCAGTAATATAAGGATTAAATATAAATCAGAGCATGTATACCTAGCATTTTAGAGCATATTTCTGTGTATAAACAGGCCATCGTGACGCGCGACAAGCCGAAAAAATAGAACAGAAGCGAAAAACTACGCTTCAGTTCGCTTGTGTCGCGCGAGCTTCGCAGCCGGTACGCGACGCGTTCGCATCTGGTGGAGACGACGTCGCCCGCTGCCGTTGTAATAACAGTACTTCAACTACGCTTCAGTTACGCGCGTAATACGCGTGTAGTGCGCTCGCGGTCGATACGCGTGCGGTGGGTGCCCGGCTTTATTTTGCGGAGGGGGTGGGGTAAATTTGAAAATACACCACAGAAAGACGTAGCCTATTGAATGACGTAGAAGTGAATGCACCGAGCAGCGGTTTGTTAGCTCGAGTGTTGGAAGGTAGTTTTTAACCAACCATTGCTCAGCCTATTTGACTTCTCCGATGTCTTCGTTCGCCGTGCTTTCAAAAAGGGCTTGTTAATAAAAATCAGATAATCCACAGAGCTTTAAAAAAATCAGATTATTTAGTGGTCTTGCCGATGAAAATGCACCTATTTTATAAATGAAGTTGTAAGCAAGCCTTTATTGCACTTGTACTTCAAAGCTTCCGGTGTTCATGGCGTTGTGGTGTTCATATCCCTTCAAGATTAAACTGTTACTGTCTTTTTCATGATTAGCTGATTTTACTAAATCTGATCCTATAAATGTTTTGACGTGAATGACAAGACAACACGGGAATTCCCAATGGTTGATTACGGATTATTTATTATTATTATGATCATTACATATTCTTCATGAAATTGGCACGCTTGTTAACCAAGCAAATAAATTAATACAGTTTCAGATTGATTGTTATGCAGGCTACGTTGCGATTTAAGCTTATGGTAATTATTGAAAGCGTTTACTTTCTCACGTATTTACATGTGTTAAAAAATATTACCATATTAACAGACTGAAAAAGGTCTCTCACCAAGTATTCACTTACCCATAATCAACAGTCGTGAACAAACGTGAAATACACGATGTAATCCCACTGCAGACTGCGAGAGCTACTAGGAATATAGAGCTTTAAGCAAGCCTTTGCGCGACACAAACGACTTAAAGCTCTATATTCATAGTAGCTCTCGCAGTCTGCAGTGGGATTACATCATGTATTTCACGTTTGTGAACGACTGTTGATAATGTCCTTACCTTAGCTATCTATCGATACTTCATATACTACTAAGCTAGCTAGCTTGTGAAAAGTCTCCCAAAAACAGCACGTATCATGGGGGTAGCTATGGTAACGGGGCACGGTCTGTCAATCATAGCTAACTGATATTTCTCATTACCACGCCCAGACGGTTTGGGTGAACTTTTATAGTGGGAAATTTAGGCTTAGAAAAATACGTTTTAAAGTACATTGAAATGACTGAATTATAAAAAAATGATGCACATTTGTTTTGTTGTTGCCGAAAGACAACTGGGAAGTGTCACGTTCAACCACCATGTTACTCCTTTAACCTGCTTTTACCCTCACTAATAATTGTCTACTACTTCTCAATTATTGCTTTTGCACCATATCTACCAGCCGTTCCCCGAACGTATACACTGTATTATGACGTACCGTCTGCACGTTCAATTGTTAACTGGCTACAATGTTGCAAAGCCATATGGATTCAACGGGAGCTCAGACTGGTAAACCTCCGGTTGAACGATTGAATCCCGCCTCGTCCTCAGGCAGATAATTTCCTCTTTTACACTAACGTTCTCTTACGCTTATATTTGCTTTACCAAAACTCACTCATGGCCACCCATATGCATTTCATGACGGCAAATGTATTCCTTTTATTAAAAAGTTACACCAGTTCACCGCTGTGCCATTTCTACTAACTACATTTCTTCACTTGGCTACCGTACAAAACCTTCTTATCAGCAAACGCCACATTTCTACATTCATGTTACCTCGCCCTGTTCTCTATCTAGCCACATACAAACAATTACTACGTATGTACGTTCTGCAACTCCCCATTAAAACATTACATTTAAAATCATGATTCACTCATAATTATAACTACTAGTACTGAACATGAAAAAAACACAGCAGTGCAATAGATTTCACACGTTACTTAACCCTCCACTTTAACGGTTAGCGCTTTATAGCGACTGTTATATATACCATTCGATAAGGAATATAAGCTCGCTCATGGTTACTCCATTTACTTCGCACTATACTACGTGATCATGTCAACCTTCACCTACGTGCCCATTCTGCTAAAAACATATTGTTTCAACTATGCAATTTCATAATTTCATCCTAATTTCTCTCACCCTGTTGTTATTTTCTCATATGCAAAGCCTGCTGGGACATATGCGTCTGCTCCTATTCTCCACTATCATGTTTTCCGGTTCTAGTTTAGCAAAACAGCGAAGAGGATTCCTACCTGCAGATAAGCCTATCAAAATGCCTTATAAACCTTACAAACACTAAAAGTGCATCTCCATGAAATAACAGACAACGGAGCAGGACAGAAGGATAAACCTTACAAACACTAAAAGTGCATCTCCACGAAATAACAGACAACGGAGCAGGACAGAAGGCTACACAAGTTGCGACCAAGGGAGTTATAATTCTACGGGCTTGCTGATTCTTTTGTCAGTGAAGGCTCGTTGGATGGACGTCAAATCCGTGAGTACATACACTGGCCATATTTCATCTGCGTTTCTGATGCGTTTACGCTTACGCCACCGCACTCTTTCTCACAGCCACTGTTTTACATATATAGCAAACCGAAACTGCCGAACGGTACACGCTCATCAGACTGTACAAATTCACACGATAGCCATAATCCACAACCGTTTCTTACAGGGTTTCTCACTCTCATAATAAAACGCTTTGCAAAAAGAAATGATATCTCATAAAAAAACACATTTTCAACGTACAAAAATGCAAAGTTACTCAAAAGTATTGATATCAAAATGACGCCAAGTTACGGTACTACAAACAATATAGGCTATCTTGCCTCACCGAAATGACATAAGATGTATTTCAAAGCAATGCTACCCAATATTTCCTCAGTTCTTTCAAGTCACTTGGCCCTGTGTTTTGTAATCTTACCATTTTACAATGTCATGCAAACTTTTTGTCAAATCAAAGAGTCAAATATTTCGAATTGCCTCATGGAACACACTGAAATTAATGCACAAAACTGCTGCTGAGTAACTACAGGAAGCATATTTCTCCAGAAAACATGTTTATACTTGCTTCTGAATTTTATATGAGTACATGTGCAAGTTATTGTATATTTGTTACATACAATAAATACTGCATGTAAAATGCATATTGTACATACATACATAGAGAACTTCTTTATCCCCATGGGGACATTTCCCTCGCAGCATGTTACATTCACATTTACGAACACACACCAAGAAACATACTATCATTCATGCAACAGAAAGGCTGGGCAGCGAAATACATACATACCAATACAAATTGGACATATACACGCCTATTCAATCAATCTTGACTGTGAGAGAGCCATCCACACATATGTTTGGCCTGTCCATGTAGTGCATGCTTATACACAGGGCCAAGTGACTTGAAAGAACTGAGGAAATATTGGGTAGCATTGCTTTGAAATACATCTTATGTCATTTCGGTGAGGCAAGATATACTATGTTGTTTATAGTACCGTAACTTGGCGTCATTTTGATATCAATACTTTTGAGTAACTTGGCATTTTTGTATGTTGAAAACGTGTTTTTATGAGATTATAATTACTCTCTATAGAAGGGGACTAGGGGAGGGGCGATGCAAGATCCATGTGAGAAATGCCAAGTCTGCGAAAGCAGGATAGAATGTCAAAGCATAGCCTAATTCACTTTTTTGAAGTAAACATTTCGTTTAATTTTGGAAAATGGCACGGATGACTGGACTCGACCTGCTTCATGCCTTGTTGGAGAGCGGCATCATTTCGAACAGTGAACTGATCCAGCTTAGGATCAACTTCATGAGTAAGTATATTTCTTATGATCATATTGCTAAATATGTACTGTATTACAACGTATCTCTGTGTTTGTAGGAATATCCAGCAATATGCGCATTTGTAAATTCCCACACTACGAACGATTCAAACTATTGCATCTCAAAATTATAGGCTAGGCTCTCTGCATCTGGTTGTGTTAGAAGAAGCAGGTAGACTGTATTTTTTTCGATCATAATAAATAGCCCATGCCTGGCGTGGTGGCGTGGCTAGAATTCTAAAACTGAGTGTCCTCGCACAATCGATATTAGCATACTGTATGTAAGTTCAGGAAATAGCAATAAAATAACCACTTAGCTAAACAGACCTATAGCCTACTTCAGATTGAGGCTATGCTGTATTACATTCTGTGTGTGTTTGTAGGAATATTCATTAATATGTGCGTTTGTAAATTCCCATAGGCTACGAACGATTCTAACCATTGCGTCTCAAAATTATAGGCTACCTCTCTGCATCTGGTTGTGTTTGTTTGGTTCTTGTTTGTATAGATTTTTTTTTTTTTTTAGATTCAACTTTATTGTCATTGCACAGAGTACACGTACTGAGACAACGAAATGTTAGCATCTAACCAGAAGTGCAAAAGAAGCAGTAAAGTGCAGTAAGGTATATGTACATAAGTGAATAAATATGAATACAATATTGATAAATATGAATACAATACAATGTGATATAAACAGTATAGACAGTTATAAACAATATAGGCAGTGGATCGGTATAAATATGATAAATATATCATTAGCAAGGTGCGGCAGTGCAAGGTTCAGTCACTGGAGTAAGTTGAGTGGGGGGGGGGGGGCTGGGGGGGGTCCAGGTGGGGGTATCCGGGGGGCTGTCACCGTGGTGCAGAGTTCAGCAAGGTGACAGCTGAGGGTAAAAAGCTGTTCCTGAACCTGCTGGTCCTAGAACGGAGGCTCCTGTAGCGCCTCCCAGAGGGAAGGAGGGCAAACAGTCTGTGGCTGGGGTGAGAGGTGTCCCTGGCGATGCTGCGTGCCTTCCGCAGACACCGCTTGTGCTGGACAGTCTGAATTGCTGGGAGTGCAGTGCTGGTGATGCGTTGGGCGGTTGTCACCACCATCTGAAGTGGTTTCCGGTCCGAGGCAGAACAGCTGCCGTACCAAACTGTGATGCAGTTGGTGAGGATGCTTTCAATTGTGCAGCGGTAGAAGTTCATCAGAATCTGAGGAAACAGATGGGCTTTCCTCAGTCTCCTCAGTTGTTGTTGTCCAAGTGGGAGAGGGCGGAGTGTAACGCTGTGGAGATGGCGTCCTCCGTACTCCTATTTTGACGGTAGGCGAATTGGAAGGGGTCCAGTGTGGGTGGTAGGCAGGATTTGAGATGAGCCAGGACCAGCCTCTCGAAGCACTTCATGATGGTGGAGGTGAGTGCAACAGGGCGGAAGTCATTTAGGCTCGCTGCAGAGGAGTTTTTCGGCACCGGCACGATGGAGGTGGATTTGAAGCATGTGGGGACAGCTGCTTGGGCCAGTGACAGGTTGAAGATGTCAGTCAGGACCTCAGTCAGCTGCCCAGCGCAGGCCCTGAGCACGTGTCCGGGGATGCCATCAGGGCCAGCAGCCTTGCGTGTATTGATCCTGCTCAGTGCTGCACACATGTCGGTGGGTGCGAGTGTAAGGGGCTGGTGGTCTGCTGGGAGTACAGCCTTGATGGCCGCCTCCTGGTTGACCCTGTCAAAGCGAGCGTAGAAGTTATTAAGCTCGTCAGGGAGGGAGGTGTCGCTGGTTGGGGGGGAGGTGTAGCTGGGTTTGTAGTCCGTGATGGACTGGATGCCCTGCCACATGCGTCGGAGGTCGGAGTTGTAGGTGAAGTGCTCCTCAATCCTTAGCTTGTGGCTGTGCTTGGCCCTCTTGATGCCCCTTTTCAGGTTAGCCCTGGCTGAACTGTAGGCCTGTGCGTCACCTGATCTGAAAGCAGCGTCGCGTGCCTTCAGCAGTAGGCGGACCTCTCTGTTCATCCACGGCTTCTGATTGGGGAATGTTGTAATCTGTTTGTGGGTGGTAACACTGTTGATGATAGCGTTGATATAGTCCAAAACAGAGGAGGCATAGGCATCAATGTCTGTGTGGGAATCCATGGTGGCCTGAGTGGCAAACATACTCCAGTCTGTGTGTTGAAACCAGTGCTGTAGGACAGAGTCTGCTCCCTCTGGCCATACTTTTACTGTTCTAACTGACGGTTTCACACGTTTGATGAGTGGTGTGTACTTAGGGAGTAGGAACAATGAGAGGTGATCAGACTGTCCCAGGTGGGGGAGGGGAATGGCTTTGTATGCCTCAGCCATGTTAGTGTAAACATGGTCTAAGGTCTTGTCCCCTCTAGTAGGGCAGGAGACATGCTGATGGAATTTGGGGAGTACAGTCTTTAGGTTGGAGTGGTTGAAATCTCCTGCAATGATAAAGGCTGCCTCCGGGTGTGTAGTCTGTTGTTTGCTAATGGCGGCCTGCAGATCTTTCATTGCAAGCTTAGCATTAGCGTCCGGGGGTATGTATGCTGCAGTCACAACAGCAGATGTAAACTCTCTGGGCAGATAAAAAGGTCTGCACTTAACCATGAGATGTTCTAGGTTAGCAGAGCAGTGACTCTCGATAATGGCATTGTCTGTGCACCAAGCTTTGTTGACATAAATGCACAATTCCCCACCTCTGGTTTTACCGGAGTCATCAGCTGTTCTGTCTGCCCTGAGGATGTAGCGCCCAGGTAGCTCAATGGCGCTATCGGGAACGCCGCTGTTAAGCCAAGTTTCCGTAAAAATCATGACGTTGCAGTCCATAATTCTTTTATGAGTGGTGATCCGCAGTCGCAGTTCATCCATCTTGTTCGCCAGGGACCGTACATTGGCGAGGAAAATGCTGGGTAGAGATAGCCGATGAGGAGATAGCCTTAGCTTGGCTCTTAGCCCTCCTCTTGTCCCCCGCTTTTGTTTGCGGTCTCGACGCCGCCTGCGAGTACTTGCGGCCGGCGGAGCCGGGTTGGTAGCCTCCGGTGTCCTGACGGTCTCAGTTTAGAGCCGGAGATCGCTGATAAAGTTGTCCGAGTTGAATAATCCTATATCCAAAAGTTCTTGTTGGGTGTACGATACGTATGCAAAACTGTTCTGAGTGAACAGACTTAAAACGACTAAGTAGATAACCGCTAATTTGCGAAAACTGGAGAGACGCTGAGCCTCGCGTTGTGCACGCGCCGCCATCTTGGTCAATATCGGTATATGATGTAACTATGTCACATTTCCAAAGTTTTGTTTTCATTAGTTAGTGGTTTGTCCCTTTTTTTGTAAAGCACATTTAATTTTCACCTGTTGAAGGAAATGTGCTGTATAAATGAAGTATTATTTGATGTCACATTTCCTAACAATTTTGTTTTTATTATATTTACAGAGATGCTGATCAGGAAACACGGCCTAGTTCACCACTAGCTAAGAGGCCACCCAGCCGTTGCAAGAGTACACCAGTCTCATCTCATCTCCCATGCATATAGTTTACTTCAATAAATGTTCCAAAATCAAAAGATGTCTTTGTTTCTCTCTTTTAAATGGCTCACCGAGTCTTTGTTTTAGTGATGGGGAGGCATGCAGCAGGTGTGAATAGCTTACTTAGCTGGCAGGTCCTCCTGCCCAATGCATATTCATTATAGAAAGGCCATTTGCCCTCCAATTCTCACCTGGGGTTGAAAAATAGTAGTCACAACACTAACTTTTAGCAATTTATTTTATAGTTCTCATTGGATTTGCTAAAATATTCTGTCACCTTTTGATACCCAAGATCTTGGTGAACACATTTCAGTGATCCAAAAACTTTGATACAATTGTTTAGTGTGTTTTATTACAACATTCCTGTGCATGTTCAAAACTACTGTTTACAGTTTGTGTGATTTTAGAGCAATTTACAATCCACATATGGTTATGACCTACTTACTGCTACCCTATTATTGTAGCTGGGTTTGTGCTGAAAACATAGATATGAAACACTTTGTAATCACTGCATATAAAGTTGATGAAATTTACACAAATGTCAGAGCATGGCACAATCACCAATGTTCCTCAGTTTATCCTCAGACCCCAGAGGGTTAACATGTACTTCTGTCCATTAATCTCCACTACTACATTCACTGTCTGATGTTCATTTTCCTCACCATGAATGCAACAAACTCTTATTTTACCTGCAGTAGTGAGCTTGCCTGGGTTTAAGCATGCTCTGCGTATAAGGGTATGACTACTGCCAGAATCTATCAGTGCCTGCCATGTCTTACCAGTTACACATACTGGAACTGTAGCATCAGTGAAGCTATGTGTAGGCTTGTTGTTACTGGCGCCTGGGATATAGCAAAGGCTGGACTCAGACAGTTTAGCTACTGGATATTCTGGTTTAATATGACCTGGCTGAGCACGATTGTGACAGATGATCCTAGGTCTAGTGGATGGATGGGTGTTGGGTAAGAAGATGGCGTCTTGGAGATGTGTAGATGCCTGGCTTGTTGATTGTTGATCCAGTCGCTCTGTGCTCACCAAGGTCTGTAACTGCAGGAACTGGTGTTGCAGCGACCGCCACCTTTGGTCTCTGCCGACGTGTCTCCGCCTCCCAATGGTCTTGCTGTGCCTGTTGGGGCTGCATGAAGGACGTAAACGCAGCTTCCAGCCTCTCTGTCCGCTGTTGCCAACAGCGGCCTGCTTGTGGCTGCCGATTGCGGCCCGGCTGTGGCCCCATCTTCCTCTTCACCAGAGGATGGTGCTGCAGCAGCTCCTGCCGCACTTCTTGGGACCCTTCCCTGCTGGCCTTGTCTGCCTTGTGTTGCCATGATGTTAAAAAAAATAAAATAAAATTTTTAATTCTGAGTGCCTCCTACTAGCCACTGGAATCCCACCGCTGCCACCAAATGTAAAAAGATAGATTAGACCAGGCGTCGTGAGGAGGATGGTTGAGAACACTCAGAGGCTTAGGCAGTTGGAGGTCAGGAAGATTGGTTTTATTTTCCCAATTAAGGCAACAAAAATGCAGTAAAAAAGTTAACTAAATAAAGCCGTACTTCCGGCAAACCCGGAGAATTACAGACACATAAGACCATAAACATATATACGTAGACGCTGCATTGGCCTTTGGATTGTACGTCAACGTCGCTGCCATATTGGTCCAGGCAAGACTGGCCTGAAAACAAATAGAAGTAAACAGGGGGGAGCTGCAGTTTTTATGGATAAAAAGCACTAGCACTTACATTTCTCAACCAATTTCAATGAGTCATTTTTATATTCAAGGGTTTATGATCTACGTGGAGTAGAAAAAAAGTTTTGAAAAAGACCATAAACCATTCCAGGCAACTTGCCGCCATCTGGCCATAACTGTCAGAACATAGACATGTATATATGTCTATGTGTCAGAAGACTGAGAAGACTGGACTGGAAAAAAGATGCCTGACGTGTGCAGCTTGGGGCTGTACAAACCGTCGCACAATCCAAACCAAATCTCGGGGAATTACATTTCACAGGTAAGACTGAACAATTGTTTTGGTTGTATTTGACCATTATAACATGTTGAGAGCTAACTAGTTGAGTAGCATGTTCCTGCAGTAGCGGAGGCTGCAGTTTTAGGACCACAGTCCTAGGTCCACATTTCTAGGACCCTAGTTTTTCGCCACAATGCCATCTACTACTATAGCTAAAATTACCAACATTTTTTTAAAAAGCTGGCTGTTTGGATAACGTTAGCTAACTGTCTTTATCCAGCATGTTAGCTAGCTGAGGTAAATAGCTAGCTAGATATATAATGTGGAGTTAGGTTAGCTAGCTAGCTCTCAATAGCTCACTTTATTTTTAACAGCTCAATTTATTTTTAGTTTATATAGCACTAACATTAACTAGTTAGCTAGCTAAAATGACCAACAATTTTTAAAAGCTAACATTAGCTGTTTGGATAGCTAGCTATGACAGCTGAGACTTATATGAAATCATATAAACTAAATTGCCCATAATCAAGATTTTCATCTATATTGGTGTTTTTCTCCAAACAGACTTTTTATGACATTCAATTTGTAAAGTTAGCTAGCAAGCACATAGCATGAAATCAAGCTTGTTCAAATGAAAAACGTTTCAGCTAAAATTAATAATACATTCATTACTTTCTAGCCAGCTTGCCAGGTTAAAATTATTGTGGTTATGTTCAGTTTAATTCGTTCAAAATCAAAACTTGCAAGAAAACACTGGTTAGGTAGCTAATGCTGGCCCCACACTAGAGGATAATTGGGCCGACTTGTGCCCGATTCGCTCTTCCCGACAATCGCAGGGGCGTTCCCGATTTGAGGCTAGTCTGAACCGATTATCTGCCCAAATGATCCTGCATTGTGAGGTGTTTACAGACATAATCTTAATGTTACCGACTGGATCGGAGTCTCCCCGATCTCGAATCGTAAATATCAATCATGACTTGACATCTTGTAGTGTGAAAGGAACAGCGATGGAATATTGAGCATAAACCCACAAGAGCCAATGAGAGCGAGCTGACCGGGAAGCGTCATCAACCAAATTTTTTTCTGCTTGCCAAAACTGAAGAAGTTCTCTACAGACGAAATTGTTTTATACTCAATGCTGTTAGGCAACTGCATGTTGCATCAATATTATTGTATTATGTATTATGTATTGTATTATGTATTATGTAATTATTGTAACTTTGCCGGCAGTGTGGTCTCCATGGAGACAGGGAATCAGCTTGCGGAAATAAAAAAAGGCCCTGGAATCGCCACTCTGAAATCGTGTAGTATAAATGCCAAGTATGTGGTCCTGCGTCTTGACTGAATCGTCTGGTGTGTGCGTTCTTGCGATTAAAATAATAAAAATCGGTTAAATCTGTCTGTGGTCTCCCACGTTTTTAAAATCGGTTAAGATTTGCAGTGTCAAACATTGCGTGAATAAAATGAACATTACTCTCCAAGTATAACTAACTTAATTTTTTTAAATTATGTTTTTGGGTTAGGGCTAGCGGAGTTAGTGCCAAGTTAACAAGCTAGCTATCTATCACATATTAAACCGGATAATTCGCCACCAATTTAAAATCCAGATAACATCACAATATATCGTAAACCCGCCACGGACCTCAACAAGAAGCTAGTAAGAGCTGCTCTGTACCTTGTATAACACCGGGAATGCAGCTACAGAAATTATCAGTTTTTCCTCCATCCTCAAAATGTGCGGAACTTTTTTTATCGAACAAGATTTTGGCTAGCCGGCTGACGAAACAGCAGCACAGCCTTCACCTGATTGGCTCAATGGAACGCGCTCAACGGATTTATTTGCATAAAGTTGAGCTTTGCTCAACTTTTTCGTCCCGCTGCTACCAAGCGGCCAAAACAAGGGCTGCATCCGAATAGTCTTTTTTGTTTAGGAAGGTTCCTAACTGAATGAAATGACCCAGAAGTATCTAAGTGGCAGCCGTGATGAGAGCTGTTTGAATTCTCTAAATGCTAAGGAAAGGTGCTTCATTGCTTCCTTTCTTATCTCCTTTAGCATAGGGGACACTGGATCGTTCTTTACGAAAAGAAAGGAGATAGTGCCATCCCATAATTCCTTTCAGCAGCAACATTTAAAGCGACGCACCATTCGGCCGTTCACGAAAACAAACGATCAACATGATTGAGTTGTGTGGTGGTTCTTGATCTCTTATATGCATAGGCTTATAATCAGATCATAATCAGCATATTATTCATAACACAGTAATCTGTCTTTCAAGAAAAAGGGATATGAGATGTTTTTAACCAGATTATGTTTTTAATGCAACATGTTTGAAACTTAAGAATGATGATATGTACAGTAGTAAATGTGTAGGCCTAATATGTTATGCCTATCTTCCATTACATTTAATGAATTATTTTCATACAATCATACTAATTGGGATTCATGTCGTTAAATATGAGTGGACAGGAGGGTGAGCGTGAGCAACCATTCTCAATGTGACAACCATTTCGTTTCACTTTTGTGACTGGTAGCCTATATTCCTTTTTTATTTCAATTCCAACCTTGGTAATGAAGTAATATTTTTCACCGGGTTGTCCACGTTTATATAGCCTGCATGAAACAACATGGTAAGAACGCACGGGGCGAAGTATCTAAGATGCGCTTTTAGTAGTCCATCTTCGGAACATTGTAGTTTTACCACGGCAGACTCACGTCAATAACATCCGCCGTTGCATAATTATGTAGCCTAGTGTAAGTGCAGTCGGATTCTCTTAGCACCGCGGTTGTCTTTTCCTAAGTCCTTTTGAATTCTCCTTCACATCTTTCCTTAACCTCATGACGTTTTCCATCAAGGTCAAGGAAAAGTGGTTAGGAAAACACATAGGACGTAATTTTTTTGACTATTCGGACGCAGCCCAGACTTTATTTTTGAAGCTCATTTCCTGGTCTTGTTGTTCCTGGTTGCTCACTAGCGCCACTGCGGTTGGCTCCAGTATAGGTGTTTTCATATCCGGTTTCCATGTAAGTCTACGGTACAAATGCAGTCAAAATACAAAGTCAATAATTTTTTCTCACAAGAACAAATAGTCACAATATTTGTATTTCATTCATCTTATGACTGTCCATGGGTCGATTTCATGATTTATTGTGTCATTTGGGCACTGTTATAATATTTGTTGTGGACCAATGAGGTACAGTTTGCGTCACTTCCTGATTAATGCGGAGGACTAAGCTACAGTAGGGGTACAGTCTATGGTCACTGGGGTGGGAGGTGGGGCCTCTTGGCCTTGAAATTGCGGCTTTGACTCATCATCCACGGTCCACCATTTCGTAGTGATTTCATTATGGCGTGTGCTATTTACAGCTGCACTAGACGACCATAAAATAATCCTCCTCTGAAGTTTTTTCGGTAGCCAAGTCATTTTTACTATTTCCTTTAGCCTACTTAACCAAATAATTAGTTAGCAGAAAGCGTAATCAGCTAACGCTTATTTGATATATTTGGTAGTCCAGTAGCCTATGCTAAAACAGTTCGCAACTGCGGCTACCAAGCCATTTGACTAGCTAGCTAACCCTAACCGGCAAATATTCAATCTGTCAAACATGTTTGACGGCTTGCCAATAGTGTACATTCCGTAGGCTAAATGCTTCACGGATGTGACAAAGCTACTATAATCCCGATTTTGGGATAAACACTGCAAAATTTTCAGTTTCACAGAGCGAATTAAGAGTCTTAAGGTGTATTTCCTGGATAACATACTGTGGGGAAGAAATGTATTCAAAAAAGCACTAGCCCAATGTAACGGGAAAGAAATGTATTCAAAGAGCACTAGCCCAATGTATATGGGAAAGGAATGTATTCGAGAGCACCAGCCGCCACCTCCATGATGGATTATATGGCCAGCAAAGGAAGTGCGCGCAAAGCTGACAAAGGTCGACCTGGGCCATAAGATTTATGAACTGTAGCAGTAAGCACTACACACCAAAAACACATGCAGTAAAAACATATATGTAATGCGAACGCAGCTTCTGTCATGCAAATTAAGCCTTTCACGCAAATGTGTCGTCAGAATACATGATTTGTGATAGAAGGGGGAGGGAGATTTAGATGGGAGACGGGAGCCACTATTTTTTTTTAAATAAAGAAAGGAAAGGGCTCGTAAATAATGGTGTCTGAGAATTGGGAGATAATGGCGTCAAAAACAAGACCTAAGAAACAAAGAAAAATAAGTGGGAAGTACCGAGTTGAAGCTCCACAACAGGAGGGGCTATCAAAAATGGATAAAAGAAGCGCTTAGCCCCGGGGGATTTTAGTGTGTTTTGGAGTGTTTGCTGAGTGCTTGGAGAGTGCTTGAAGAGGGATTGAAGAGTGTCTGGAGAGAGTTTGGTGAGTGATTAGGGAATGATTGGATGTATTGTCTTTACTTTGTGAATGACTGTTGTTTGTACTGAACTGCGCAGATCAGCCCGGGTTCTTGTATGTAATCTTTGATTCACCAACAATAAACCCAGTTACATCAGACTCTGTGAAGTGTGCATACTTTGAAGAAGTATTCAACAGTGTGGAAGAGAGCGACCCTGGCGTTTCTGGCCCAGGCAGGGGCCCATTTCCTCCTGCCCACAATACAACACACGATGAAATCACACACACAGAATTTAACCATCATTTAACCATCATTTAACCAAAATTAACCATCATTGTAAGACTGGCATTTAGAAAGGAATATGTTTTTAGCATTTACGAGACCAACAAGAGCATTTAAGCCTGTGGTTCTCAGAATCGCTCCTGGGGGCTCCTTGCATATATTGGCTTTTCTCCATTGGTTTTGATGATCTACAAGGGAAAAAAAAATAACAATAATAATTAGAAATTCAATGTACATTATTTTTGTCTTCATGCACCAGGTGGAAAACTTGCTCTACAAAGTGCATTGTCATATTTACACACCTGCAGATCAGTTATTAAAATACTTGGTAGATTTGTTAATCACTGCTGACTGTGTTAATTTTTATTTGTTTAAAAGTGACTTGCGAACGATCGGTTAGCTAGCATCACCCAGCAAGTGAACACCACAAACGGCGATGGAGTAGCAGTTACTGGCTCATTAACTGACTGTGGCGAAAACCTACGGTGATAACTTGCTTGGTTAACAGCAGGTCTACCTGACAGAGTACAGTCACAGACGGTACTCACAAACTCACAAACTCCGTAAACATTTGATAATATATTTTAAAACATAACGACAGACTGTCAGCTAGCCTCGAGTTCGTTCTGCAATCGTTCGTTCAGGTTGATGGGCTTTTCCGCACTGGACTGTCAATCACATTGTAAAACTCCAATGTTTTGGGTCCAAATCGACAACATGGCCGCGCCCACCATTGAGCTTCAAAACATGTTTTAGAGACCCACGGAGAGTCAATGGGTGACGTCACGGTAGCTTTGAGAAAAGTGAAAATTCGGATTAAAATATCTCCTGAAAATTACAAGGTCTCAAAGTTTTGACACTGGTTCATGACGAATGGAGTCCTGGTCTACAACCTACCGCATTTCTGTGAAATTTTACTGTAGCATTTTTTAATATTCCCACTCCAAACCTTCAATGTAATCCAATGCAAGACAATTGAGAAAAGTGAAAATTTGAATTAGAATATTACATTACATTACATTATAGGCATTTAGCAGACGCTCTTATCCAGAGCGACGTACAACAAGTGCATAGGTTTCATGATGTAGAGGCGCAAAAGAAACACTAGAGTGAAGTAAGGATCGTAGTGCCAGAAGTGACCACATCGATCAGGACTCCAACCCTGTAGAGTAAGCTTGTTCAGCAAGCAAGAATCCTACCAAGTACAAACTAGCACTGGAATCACACCTAATCATACAAAAACAATCCTGCCCGATACACTAACATAATCAAATTATCCTAGCTAGATACAGTGAGCTGAACTATAGGCTAGAGAGGGGTGGGGAGAGGTGCAGCCTGAAGAGATGAGTCTTCAGTCTGCGTTTGAAAGTGGTGAGATTCTCTGCTGTTCTGACCGTCACGGGGAGGTCATTCCACCAGCGGGGGGCCAGGACAGACAGCAGACGGGAGCGGGAAGTGCAGACGCGAAGAGGGGGAGGTGCCAAGCGTCCAGAGGTGGCCGAACGGAGAGGTCTGGCTGGTGTGTAGGGTCTGATGATCCTCTGAATGTACCCTGGTGCTGACCCCTTAGCTGCCTGGTATGCAAGCACCAAGGACTTAAATTTGATGCGAGCCATAACAGGCAGCCAGTGGAGGTCAGTGAGCAGGGGGGTGACATGGGAATGTCTGGGGAGGTTGTAGACCAGACGCGCTGCAGCATTCTGGATGAGCTGCAGGGGTCTGATGGCGGATGCTGGCAGACCAGCCAGTAGCGAGTTGCAGTAGACCAACTAACTCCAAACAGTTCTAATATAGCGTCGCTCCAAGCCAGACTACAAGCCCTAATTAGCAAATGAAAAGCAGCTGGTGACTAAGCAATTGCCCCACAAACCAGCAGCTAACTAGCTCCACACAATACCTGCTTGATGCAGTCAGTTAAGAGCAAATGAGGCTAATAAGGTACTACACTTCAAACTACACTTCACAAACAAACACCAAAACTAATGCTGGGCAAACTACCAAACAGGTAGAAGTCTAATCTAGCTACACTAATGGCAAAAAACAGATACTTAGCCCGCTCTAGGAGAACTTCTGCGGGTCCTGCACAGCTGAATCCTGATTGCACTTTCTGACCAACTAACTCCAAACAGTTCTAATATAGCGTCGCTCCAAGCCAGACTACAAGCCCTAATTAGCAAATGAAAAGCAGCTGGTGACTAAGCAATTGCCCCACAAACCAGCAGCTAACTAGCTCCACACAATACCTGCTTGATGCAGTCAGTTAAGAGCAAATGAGGCTAATAAGGTACTACACTTCACAAACAAACACCAAAACTAATGCTGGGCAAACTACCAAACAGGTAGAAGTCTAATCTAGCTACACTAATGGCAAAAAACAGATACTTAGCCCGCTCTAGGAGAACTTCTGCGGGTCCTGCACAGCTGAATCCTGATTGCACTTATCTCCTGAAAATTAAAAGGTCTCAAAGGTTTGACACTTGGTCCTGACAGAAGGGGTCCTGGTCTACCACCTACCCCATTTCTGTGAAATTTTACTGTAGCATTTTTGTTCATCCACGGTTCATTTAGTGCGCATCTGATTGTGTCGTCACTTCTACTCTGCGTTTCAGATAAGCGTATCTTAACTTAATTTGTTTCTGCTGTTACTATTTAGAGAACATAGTTGTGTGTTAGTTTAGATGTCCAGAAAGCTGACTTCATTGCTGCCTTTGCCAAGACGAAGTCTCTTGACTTCCTGGCTCGCACAGAAACCTGGATCACTCCCGACAACACCGCCACCCCAGCTGCACTGTCTGCAGGATACTCCTTCTCGCACACCCCCAGGGCCTCTGGCCAAGGCAGGGGCACTGGTTTGCTCATTTCCTTGTCCTGGAAGTTCTGTGTCCTCCCCAGTCCTAACCTTATTCCCTCCTTCTTTGAAGTCCATGCAATTACTGTAACTCATCCCTCAAAACTTCACATTATTGTTCTGTACCGTCCTCCAGGTCCACTCGGCTGCTTCCTGGATGAGCTGGGCACTCTCCTGAGCTCCCTCCCTGAGGATGGCACTCCTGCTATTTTACTGGGAGACTTCAACCTCCCACCAGAGACCTCCCAACTATCCAGGGTTGCCTCACTCCTCCAGTCTTTTGCCCTATCCCAGTCTTTTTCTCCCCCCACACACAAGGCTGGTAACCAACTAGACCTTGTATTCACCAGAAGCTGCTCCATTCCCCAACTCACAGTGACGCCCCTCCATCTCTCAGACCACTTCTTTCTTTCTTTCTTTCTTTCTCCCTACTTACTCCTCCACAATTCATTTAACAGCTCACCCACAGTAACTTTCAGGAGAAATCTATCTTCTCTGTCACAATCCTCCCTCCTCTCCACTGCTCTCTCTACACTTCCCCCTCCTGCTTCTTTCTCTAACCTGCCAGTTGACCTTGCTACCTCCACCTTCAACTCCTGCCTCTCCCAGTCCTTCGACTCACTTTGTCCTCTTGTCTCCAAACCAGCATGCTCTTCACCCCCTGCCCATGACTGACTGAGTCACTACGCTCCAGCAGAACATCACTGCGGGCTGCAGAGAGGAAGTGGAGGAAATCCCGATCCTCTGATGACCTGACCGCATATCACACCCTGCTGGCAACCTTCACATCTGCCCTCACATCAGCTAAAGCCTCATGTTTAGGGATGAGTGAGTACACCATTATCTGTATCTGTTCAACCAACAAAATTATCTGTATCCGTATCCGTACTCGGAACGGGCGGGGCTTAAACGAGAAATGGGTGGGGCATGACCGGAAGTTGGTATTTTAACCTCTTAGCGCAAAGTCCCTAGTGGTCGGCACGCCGGCGCGCCGAGATTACTGAACTCAGACATTCAGTGCTACTGCAACCGAAGTATGAGTTAAAAACAGAAACGCTCTGTTTTAGTTTAATTAGTCGACGATACATGATATCTATGCTGAATACGGAGTTTTGCTGCGCCACCATTGTCACTCTGGTCATTCATTTAACACGCACCCCCTCCCTGCAGTCTCATCTGCAACTACACCCCCCACCCATGACATAATGGATAATATTGTCTATGTGGGCATTTATACAAATATTCTTTCACCACTCAAAAATCGAATTCCGTCATGGCAACAAGATAAACCCGATAATAGCCCTAAGATATCCTAATACAGCAGTCAAAATGCTGCTCACTGAATAACAAAATAAACGAGACAAAGTTTTTAAAAATGATACCATGTCATTCTACAGTCAATATCTGGGACTAAATATGGAATAAATATACAACCTTACTGTTGGTTTTACGCATAGTGGTTATACATTGTCTTGGAAAATTTGTTTGTGCAATATACACGCATTTGTGATGTCTGGGTACCTCACAAAATAGCTGTGCGTAATACCACACGTGTCGTTTACGGCGTTGCCGCCCTTTTTAGTACAGTCTGGCTTGATTGATAATACATATATTCAGTAAGTGAGAGTATAAGCTTCCTAACAATGTATAACATGTCTAATTTTGCTTTTGGAATAGCGTTTTATAGTTCAGCGTAACCGAAAATCTTCTTATCATCCCATTCACTTACGCATTCACTCTAGCAGTAAAAGACGCTGTTATCGTTACTCTGGTTTTTTTTTTTTTTTTAATGAATTGACGGTGTGAAGACAGTAGTAGACAGAGCGCGCCAGGTTACGATTGGCTAACCACAATGTAATGTATGTGTTGTGATTTCAGGTGAGCGACAACGTCTAAATGTGCACAAAAGTGATATTGCATTTGTACAGTGGATGTATAAGAATGCTAGGATGTCAGTGATGCTAGTAGAGTGTGTGTATGAGTTCGCTAAATGTTAGGAAATAAAAGTACATGCTTTATCATGTAGTCGCTAGCTAACTGGCTAGTTAGCCCCACTGTAGCAGCTAGTTAACTGGCTAGTTAGCACCACTGTAGCAAGCTAGAAGCTATGTCTGTTTGTAATCAGTAACATGTGCTTACGTGTGAATGTCCAGTAAATGTGTGTTTAGCTATGGTGAGAATAATGTGTTGAGCCGAATCTGAGAATTGCAAACTTTATTTTATTGAGAATATGTGACAATAGATAATAGATCCCTGTAGACAGAGTGGCGGTTACGATGGCAAGATTGTGTTGTGTTGTGTGGCCGAAGCACAGCAGTGAACTTTGTATAGGCTCTGTGTAGAGGAGGGGCTTTGTGTGCGGCTGGCCTATCACGGAACGATATGGACACTGGACACAGCTACCCAATGAGGATTTTCCTTCACCACGACTATGGATGTTGACACATTTTACTCGGATGGTACTCGTACTCGTAAAAAGTACATTATCCGATACTTGTTTCATCCGAGTATTCGGCTCAACCCTATCATTTTTCCAATCAAAGATCAGTGCATGTGTGTCTAACCCACGCAATCTATTCTTCACCTTCTCTTCCCCTCTTTGAAGGGAAGGTGGCTACAATCCGGAGCTCCTTTGCCCATCCAGTGAGCCCCCCAACCCCCCGGGACAAACCCACGGCCACACTGACCTCTTTCGAGATGCTGGAGGACTCTGATATACTGCAACTCATCACTTCTCATCGCGCAACCACCTGTCCACTTGACCCCATCCCATCTACAGTCCTCCAATCCATTTCCAGCGAGATCCTTCCCTATCTGTCCTCCATTGTTAATTCCTCCCTTGCCTCTGGTCATTTTCCCTCTGATTGTAAGATTTTAAGGCTCGCGTTACCTCACTCCTCAAAAAACCCACCTCAGACCCCTCTGATGTAATGAATTATCGACCTGTATCACTTCTACCTTTTCTGTCCAAAACCCTTGAGCGAGCAGTGCTTAAACAACTAACCTCTTTTCTCCATTAGAACGACCTGCTAGACCCTCACCAGTCTGGCTTCCTATCCGGGCACTCAACAGAGACTGCCCTCCTGGCTGTGACAGAGGCACTCGCCACTGCAAGAGCCTCACGCCTCTCATCTGTCCTGATCCTCCTTGACCTGTCTGCAGCATTCAACTAGGGCTGCCGCGATTAGTCAACGTAATCGATGACGTTGACGCTGAAAATGCGTCTACATCAATATTTTAAACTGACGCATCTTTTAAAAAAATTTTTTTTAAAAATGAATTTACCTTTTTTATTTATAAAACGCTTCAATTCATTATAACAAATGTTTTTGTTCAATATCACTACATAATTGCTACGTAACCTCAGTCGGTTTTGGCTCCAGTCATTGGTCGGCTCCAGTCAACGCTACAGTTTTTTAAAAATCATGGGGTCTGCAGTAGAGTCTGACTCGGTTCCAAAAATAGCTGTGCGTAATACCACACGTGTTATTTACGGCGTTGTCGACCTTTTTAGTTCAGTCAGGTTTGATTTACAATTCATTTATTCAGTAGGTGAGAGTATAAGCTTTCTAACGATGTATAACATATCTAATTTTGCTTTTGGAATAGCGTTTTTTAGGTCAGCGTAACCGAACATTTTCTTGTCATCGCATTCACTTACGGATTCACTCTGTGGTAGCAGTAAAAGATGCTGCACTTAATGTAATGTTGTAAATGATTTCTTGTAATTTCTTGGAAAATACTATTATTATTGAGGACTTCTGGGCATAGCTAAGCCATATGTTTGCTGATAGACCTATCTGACATCATTTTCTGGAGCAAAACAGAAGCGGATAGAACGGTCATTGATTTACTGTCTCTGTCTCTACTGAACACATAAAATTTCATCATTGCTATGGAAGTATTACTGCTCCAAATATTTCAGTTATATGTTATTTTTGAAATTGAGTGTCTTTAAATAGGTCAGTAGTATTATATATTGTGGATATTTCACACTGTAATGTAAGCGTTAGTTAGTAGTGAAAAGTTTCTGAGAAAAGAGCTAGCCTACTGTATGTCCAGAACATGTGTTGACATTCTTACATCATAACACACATGTCTAACAGACATTTGATTCCAATACCAAGAGAGCCCCCCCCCCCCCATATCTTCCTGCCTGGCTGACATCTCTACCTGGATGGCCAGCCACCACCTGAAGCTCAACCTCAACAAAGCTGAGCTGCTGTTCTTCCCATACAAGACCTCTCCACTACGTGAGCTCTCAATCACGGTTGATGGCACCACAGTGACTGCCTCTCACTCTGCAAAGAGCCTGGGGGTGGTCCTGGACGACCAGCTGGACCTCAAGGAGCACATCAAGGCACCATCACGGTCCTGCAGATTCCTTCTGTACAACATCAGAAGGATTCGACCATACCTGACTACGCACTCTACCCAGCTGCTTGTCCAGGCTACAGTGACCTCCCACCTTGATTACTGCAACTCTCTCCTTGCAAGCCTGCCAGCCTGTGCCATACAGCCACTACAGATGATTCAAAATGCCGCTGCCCGACTCATCTACAACCTTCCCAAATTATCCCATGTCACTCCTCTGCTGCGGTCACTCCACTAGCTACTGGTCGCTGCCAGGATCCGGTTCAAAGTCCTGACCCTCGCCTACACTGCAGTTAACAGGATGGCCCCTATCTACTTGCAGCACATGATTCGATTCTATACGCCTGCTCGACCACTCCGCTCTGCAGCAGCAGGGTGCTTTGTACCCCCTCCCCCAGAGTAAAGGGATCACAGAGCTTCTCCACCCTAGCTCCCCAGTGGTGGAACAAACTCCCTGTCCCTCTTCAAACCTCTCCCTCACTACCCATCTTCCGCCATAGTCTGAAGACTCATCTCTTCAGACTATACCTGGACTAACTACCACCAATCTGTATATCACCAATCGCCACTTTCAAACGCAGACTGAAGACTCATCTCTTCAGGCTGCACCTCTCCCCACCCCTCCCTAGCCTATAGTTCAGCTCACTGTACCTAGCTAGGATAATTTGATTATGTTAGTGTATCTGGCAGGATTGTTTTTGTATGATTAGGTGTGATTCCAGTGCTAGTTTGTACTTGGTAGGATTCTTGCTTGCTGAACAAGCTTACTCTACAGGGTTGGAGTCCTGATCGATGTGGTCACTTCTGGCACTACGATCCTTACTTCACTCTAGTGTTTCTTTTGCACCTCTACATCATGAACCTATGCACTTGTTGTACGTCGCTCTGGATAAGAGCGTCTGCTAAATGCCTATAATGTAATGTAATGTAATGTATATCATTTCACTTTAAATCCCCCCCTTTCATCACACTCATTACATGTATATCCCCATTCCAGCACGTTTTGGTAATCTGTATTTGTCCTAATATTGTAGCTTGTTCTTCTGTCTAGTTGGCTTGGCAGAGGTTAGGTCAGAATAGTGTTCACTGTGTGAACTAAACTGTGTTCTTGGCTAGAAATAGCTGTACGAAATAAGTATTGTATCTTACTGAACCTGTGTTTTGTAGTTGTCCATGACCATGAAATGCACTTCTGTACGTCGCTTTGGATAAAAGCGTCTGCCAAATAAATGTAATGTAATGTAATTTTTGAATAATCTCACTTCAAACCTTTAATGTATTCCAATGCAAGCAAACTGAGAAAAGCGAAAATTTGGATTGGAATATCTTCTGAAAATTAAAAGGTCTCAAAGTTTTGACACTTGTTCATGACAGATGGGGTCCTGTTCTATGTCCTACCCCATTTCTGTGGAATATTTCTGTAGCATTTGAGAATAATCCCATTTAAAACCTTCCATGTAATTCAATACAGACTAATCTAAGTAAATTAAATTTTGGATTGAAATATCTCTCCAGAATTAAATTATCAGTTTTTTTTCAATATGGTTGTATTCACATGCATAGAAAGTCTGTAGTGGGTTATTTAAAAATGCTACAGTAGAACTGCACACAATCGGGCTAGGATGTAGAACAGAACCAGGACCAGTGACATAGCTCAGGAGGTAAGAGTGTTTGTCTGGCAGTCGATCCCCCGCCCTGGGCGTGTTGAAGTGTCCCTGAGCAAGACACCTAACCCCTAACTGCTCCCAACGAGCTGATTGGTACCTTGCATGGCAGACTTTCATTGTTGGTGTGTGAGTATGTGTGTGAATGGGTGAATGAGAGGCATCAATTGTAAAGCGCTTTGGATAAAAGTGCTATATAAATGCAGACCATTACCTTCTATTACAAACAAGTATCAAAAGTTTGAGACCTTTTTAATATGGGGAGAAATTCCAATCCAACATTTCACTCTTTTACAGTATATTAGCCTGCATTGGATTACATTGAATGTTTGAAGTGGGTTTATTTGAAAATGCTACGGTAAATCTTCACAGAAACTGGGTAGGACATAGAACAGGACCCCTTCTATCATGAACCGGTGTCAAAACTTTGAGACCTTTTTATTCTGGAGAGATATTTCAATCCAAAATTTCACTTATTTAGATTAGTCTGTATTGAATTACATGGAAGGTTTTAAATAGGAATATTCACAAACGCTTCAGAAAAATTCCACAGAAATGGGGAATTTTCTCTTGAGCCATATCTCTCATTTAAAAGCAAATTATAGCCTTTGTAAAAACATAAGGAAGACCACAAAACTATCAAATCATATAATGCAACCAATTTAAGGTGGACCGCAATTTTTGAATCGGGAGCTGCAAATCGGGAGCCTACTTCAGCGTCGTAAACGCAATATGTGTCAAAATGTCTTTTTAAAAAAGCGGCCTCGTGGATTCCATTCCATTGCACTGGAATCGACCAGGCTTATGTCCCCATTTTCACCCTAATAATACATTTTTTTTTAAAACATCCATTTATAAAACTGAAATCTTTTATACCATACTGTAGACATTATCTTTGAGAAAAAAATATATGTAAAAATAGTGTTGTTTAAACAAGTTTTCCCAGTGATCTAGCCGACAGAAAACATGTATACTAGCAGCAGGTCATAGCTGGCTATGGAATACTATTCAAGCGTCTGGGGATTCGGAAACCAGAGTGTTGCACATGTCTCCTTTTCACCATAATTACAAAAACACACCAATTTGTAAAACTCAAATGCTTTGCCGCTTTTCAGGGATCCCTACAAAAATAACCGGTGACCACAGACTCTCAGCCCTTAAAAGCATTTTGTTCTGTCCACATTTGAACAGACAAAATTCACAAACACCTTCACCCATCCACAAATAAATTTCCAAAATGAGGGGATTTTGCATTTCTCCTTCTTATTTTTCCTGCCAGATTACACCATCAATGCTCCAAGCCCTCAAATAATGTCTCCCCATTGGTCAATTTATGTACACCAGGCAATCCTTCACCAACACCAGCCAATCAAAATGTCACATGCACATGCAAAATGGACTTACATCTTTCTCCCCAAAAAAATTGCACCTGCCTGCAACATTTGTGCATGACTGACAGGCGAGGTTCGAGCCCCACTCGGACTCATGAAAACCTTTATTTCACTCCTTAAAATAAAACATTAACACTTCTGCATCTGTATAATCTCTCCAGGAAACGAATTCATATTTCTGAAATACACATACCCTCACTTTGCACAGTTTTGCTTTCGCCATTTTAACCGAGTTTAACGTTTGCAATACCTTGCTTAACGACACTACAGATAGACTATTACTACTGCAGACGGCTGTGAAATTAATGAGCACTAAATTCAGCGTTGCACTTCAGGTGACGTTATTGGTTGAACAGAAACTGCCGCAAGATACTGACTTCTTCATGGCAGGTATGTCGCACGGGGTCTGGGGTGGTGGTGTAACCACACAAATAGAACAAAAGTGTTGGACAGTGGCTGCACGCAATGTTGTGAAGAAAGAACGGTAGGACTAACTCATTCCGCTGCACACGTCACAACCACGCTACTTCATCGTGTGCAACATGTCTACAATTTCACTAAGCAAACCCAAAAATTGTATTTACTAAATCCAACTATTTCTTCCTTATGTTTACTAAATAATACTGCATATAACCACTAGCCAACATTTCGTGTGTCTGCGTGTGTGTAATACATTTCCTACACGTGTAGGTGACTGTTGGGCAGAGCTACTACCTTAAGCCTACATTTTCTATTACCATGTGTGTACTTTCTGTTCCTAAAATCAAGTACCTAAAATGGTTGGCTAGCTGTATTGGCATAAAAGTGCGTTCGTTACACCACCATCATTTCTTCACTACGAAAATCCCTGTTCACATTTAAAACCCCATTGTCCATCGGATATTGAAAGCAAAACCTAAAATAGACCACATCGTGTTAACATGATTTCCTTGCGCCAAGTGCACTGCCAATGTTATTATCACATGCAATGTAAGCCAAATTGTATGGAAACCTGTATTGGCATAAAAGTTAATTAATTGCACCAATGTCATATCTGGACGAAATCCCAGCTTGTACATTCATGCCATTATCCATCAGATATTTACAGCAAAATTCCCTGCCTAAAATGGACATTATTTATCCTGTTACCACAGCGGCTCTGCCCCATAGAAAATGCAAGTAATCGTGTTGAAGTCAAGTAATATTTGACATTTAAGTTACCATACCACTAATGCACACGCTTAATGTAACAAAGTTCTCAACAGCAGCATGTTGGCCACATTTCACATCAATCAAGCGTACCTGTCTGTCAGGCAGAAGCCGTAGGGAATGGGATGAAAATGGCAAGAACTCAGCACTCTTTAAAACGACACGCCTATCTACCAGCATGGCTATGAGAGGTTGTTTAGGCCATAAATCTTACTTCCTCTCACAAACACCATCATACTCTCTCAAAAACACCGTTATACTCTCTCACACACACCATCATACTCTCTCACACACACCATTATACTCTCTCACATACACCATTATACTCTTTCACACACACCATCATACTCTCTCACATGCACCATTATACTCTCTTACACACATCATTATACTCTCTCAGAATACACCACCATAGAGAATAGTAGTGTGTGAGAGAGAATGATTGTATGTGTGAGAGGTTATAGTAGTATGTGTGAGAGAGTATGATTGTCAGTATGCGAGAGAATAGTAGTATGCGTAAAAGAGTTTGATTGTATGTGAGAGAGAATAGTATGTGTGAGAGAGTTTGATTGTTAGTATGCAAGAGAATAGTAGTATGTGTAAGAGAGTATGATTGTCCGTGTGCAAGAGAATACTAGTATGTGTGAGAAAGTTTGAGTGTCTGTGTTTGAGAGAATTTTGATTGAAAAACGGAAAGTAGTTGTGGTAGGGTGTTTTGCATTGGCTGCAGAGAGAGAGTGGGCGAGGCAGCTCTTGGACTCTGCGCCACAGCTGTTGGGGATTGCTAATCAGCACCGATGTTTAATTGTTTGATTGATTGACAATGTGCTGATTACCTCGACAGTGAGCCTGGGCGCTTAAAAGATGGTCTACGGAGGCAGACGGGGGCTGACTGGAGACGGAGGAGGTGCTGACCAAGAGTCTGTAGCACAAATTGTGTTTTGTACTGTTGGTTATTCAAGACATTACCAAAAACAAGTAAAATGACCGTTATCCCAGGAAGAAGAAGATCAGAAGTTCGTAGTAAAAACAGGAAGATTTATTACGCAGCCGGCTACGGGAACAATTCAGCAAGAAAGTTCAAAAAAGTACCAGTGGGTAATTAGATTTATACAGTTTTCAGTGGGTACATTTTGCATAATGTCAGAACTGGAGCGCTGCCTCTGATTGGTGATAAGAGGCTGTGTTTCCTTCCGATTGGACCATTCAAATTCAAACTATCCTATCTATTCAAACAGGTTCCATTCACATTGAAATTGAAATACAACAGGGGGCTCGCCCCCTCCCCCCCACAGGACCCAGCGGAAACTTCCCAAATGCAGAATACACAAAAATATCTGTTTCCTAACAGTACGAAACCGAAAGCCACGTGGCGGCCGTGAAAATAAAAAGACGCCTTTGCGTCCTGAAATAAATCTCGTCTCTCTTGTCTGTTAACCGAGCGGTGGCAGTCAGCTTGCCACAGTGGTGGCCCGTGCAGGGGGGACGGCAGGAAACAGAGAGAGAGTGAGGTAGATCAGCGTTAATTAAATCAGAGATGGATCCGAACCCGAACTGGAGCGAGACGGCGTAGCCTCTCGTAGCGCTGGCGCGGATGCTGGAAGGGATGACCCAAATGCAGGAGCGGCAGACGGCCGTACACGCAGAGAAGATGGAGGCTCTGCGTGCACAAGCCTCCCTCCAGACACAGGCGCTGCGACAGCTGGCTGCCGCCGGGGAAGCAAGCTCCCAGGACCCGCCGTCCCGATCCCCTCTCCGGATCCACCTCCCCAAAATGACCGCAGAAGACGACATCCAGGCATTCGTCAAAAGTTTTGAGGTGGCATCGGAGGCGTGCCAGTGGCCTCACGAGGAGTGGGTAGTACACCTCCTGCCCCTCTTAAGTGAGAAGCCCAACAGGCGGTGCATGGGCTGCCACCCGGCGCCCGGGCAGACTACAAGACCGTGAAGAGGGCGATTCTGGACCGGCTGGGCTGCAGCCCGGAGGATTACAGGCGCTGGTTCCGGACAGCAAACCTGGTGGCGGACGACCGTCCCTTCGCGTACGCTCAAAGGCTAACACATATGGCCCGGCGTTGGCTGCAACCGGAGATTCGGTCCGCCGGGGGCGTGGTGGAGCAGGTCATCCTAGAGCAGTTCCTGGACGGATTGCCGGAGGGAACGGCCAATTGGGTGCGGTGCCATCGCTCGACCAACCTAGAGGGGGTGGTCACCCTGGCTGAGGACCACCTAGCGCTATACCCCAGCACCCAGCAGCAAGCACGGCCAAGGAGACCCCCTCCTCATACTGGCCCCTCTCCTGTCCCCAGGGCTCTGCCCCCTCCCTTTCCTCAAACTAATCCCCCCTCTTTTCTGATTCCCTCTCCAGGGCCAGGCTCAGTGGCGTGGGGCTTCGGCTCGCAGAGGGCTCCTCAGACGCTCAGACCGGGGTGTTGGCGGTGCAGACAGCCGGGTCATCTGTGCCGCGACTGTCCACTTATGGAAGTGGGGCAGGTGGTCCGGGTGGTCGGGCCGCCCACTTCCGCTCCCGATCAGGAGGGACCGTACTGCATCCCGGTAAGGGTGCAAGAGAGTGAACACCGGGCGCTGCTGGATTCAGGGGCTAGGCAGTCCCTGATCCAGCAAAACCTGCTTCGAACCAAGGCAATGGTAGAGGCACCCTGGGTTTCCATTCGGTGTGTGCATGGAGATGTGCACAAGTATCCAGTAGTGCCCCTGGAAATTTGTTACCAGGGAAAAACGCATATCGTGCTTTCGCATCCCCTAATCTTGGGTACTGATTGGGTGGGGTTTAGAGAGATTTCTAGAAACATGCTGGGGGTGCGATCACGGGTAGGGAAACATGCTGGGGGTGCGATCACGGATAGGGAAGTGTGACGTGTGTGCTGTTGACGGTGGTGACGCAGGGCCGTCCAACACAGCCGGGGTGGGGAGGGACCCAGGCGAGCCTCAGGTTGAGAATCCCCGGGGTCCTGTGTTCCACCCCGCAGAGGATTTCCCACTCAAGCAGTCTCAGGACGACACCTTACGCTTTGCCTGTGACTAAGTGATGTGCATTGATGGTCAGCAGGTGCGCCCCGATGCAGTACTCTCGCACCCTTATTTTTCTATTATTAGGGACAGGTTGTATCGAGTGTGTCGTGACGCTCAGACAGGTGAAGAAACGACCCAGTTGTTGGTACCAAAAAACCGCCGGGAAATGGTTTTCCAGGCAGCTCATTACAACCCCATGGTGGGACACTTAGGGTATGATAAGTCACTACACCGAATAATGGCTCGGTTTTACTGGCCGAGCATTTAGGCAGAGGTACGTCGGTGGTGTGTGTCCTGTCCCAAATGTCAATTAGTGAACGCCCCGGCCACCCCAAAAGCGCCTTTGCGCTTAATAGAGGTCCCCTTTGATAGAATCGCTATGGACCTCATCGGGCCATTTGAACGGAGCACCCAGGGATACTGTTTCGTGTTGGTCTTGGTGGATTATGCGACCCGGTATTTCGAAGCAGTGCCGTTGCGCAATATTTCAGCTAAGAGTGTTGCACAGGCTCTGTTTCAAATTATCTCCCGCGTCGGAATCCCGAAAGAGATTCTGACTGACCAGGGCACTTCGTTTATGTCACGTACACTAAATGAGCTATACAGATTATTGGGCGTTCGCTCTATTAGAACCATTGTATACCATCCCCAAACAGATGGGTTGTGGAGCAGTACTCTGAACATAGAACTTAGAACATAGAACTCTGAAGTCCATGATTCGAAAGTTCATTCACGACGATAGCCGAAATTGCGATAAATGGTTAGTCCCTCTATTATTTACAGTGCGGGAGGTTCCCCAGGCCTCCACAGGATTTTCTCCCTTTGAGCTATTATTCGGTAGAAGACCTTGGGGAATATTGGACCTAGTTAAAGAAAGCTGGGAGGATGGTCCAAGCCCCAGCAAAAATGAGGTGCAATACATCATGGACCTGCGAGAGAAACTCCATACACTGGGTCGGTTGTCACGGGAGAATTTGCTCGAGGCTCAGGAACGTCAGCAGAGGCACTACAATAGAGGGACGAAACTACAACAATTTTTGCCGGGAGATAAAGTCCTGGTATTACTTCCAACCTCCAGTACAAAATTACTTGCCAAGTGGCAAGGGCCCTTCGTGGTCACACGACGAGTTGGGAAGGTTGACTATGAGGTGGAGCGTGCTGATAGAGAGGGAGCGAAACAGATTTATCGCCTCAATTTATTAAAACCATGGTGGCTGTTTCTCTGGTAACGGTGGCTCAGGAGAGGGACGAGCTGGGGTCAGAGGTATCAAATTCAATCAATCAGACCCCACCCCTTTCAGATAGCCACCTCTCGCCAAGTCAAAGAGCAGACCTTGCCCTGTTGCAAAAACGGTTTGTGGATGTGTTTTCTCCCCTACCAGGGCGCACTAACCTCATACACCACCATATCGACACCCCCCTGGGAGTGACGGTACGTTCCCATCCCTATAGACTGCCAGAGCACAAAAAGAAATTGGTGCAGGCAGAAATAAAGGCCATGCTGGAGTTGGGAGTAATAGAGGAGTCTCACAGTGCCTAGAATAGCCCCATCGTGCTGGTAAGTAAGCCGAATGGCTCTATTTGGTTCTGTGTGGACTATAGGAAAGTGAATGCTGTGTCACGTTTTGATGCCTATCGTATGCCTAGGATCAACAAACTCCTGGATCGGCTGGGCACGGCTAGTTTTTTCTCAACTCTGGATTTGACTAAGGGCTATTAGCAGATTCCCTTGTCTGCAAATTCCAAAGAGAAATCAGCTTTCTCCGCTCCGGACGGTTTGTACCAATTCCGAACACTTCCGTTTGGGTTGTTCGGGGCCCCAGCCACCTTCCAGCGCCTGATGGATCGGCTGCTGCATCTGCATGCTGCGTATACTGCTGCCTATCTGGATGACGTTATCATCCACAGTAGCAGCTGGGCACAACATATGCGGCATGTGGGGGCGGTGCTCGAGTCCTTGAGGCAGACGGGGCTCACGGCTAACCCAAAGAAGTGTGCGATTGGCCGAGCGGAGGTACGGTATTTAGGCTCTTGGACTCTGCGCCACAGCTGTTGGGGATTGCTAATCAGCACCGATGTTTAATTGTTTGATTGATTGACAATGTGCTGATTACCTCGACAGTGAGCCTGGGCGCTTAAAAGGTGGTCTATGGAGGCAGACGGGGGCTGACTGGAGAGGAAGTGCTGACTAAGAGTCTGTAGCACAAATTGTGTTTTACATTACATTACATTCATTTGGCAGACGCTTTTATCCAAAGCGACGTACAAAAGTGCATTTTCATGATCGTAGACAACTGCTGAACACGGGTTCTGTACGAAACCAAAAGCCGCGTGCCGCCCGTGAAAATAAAAAGACGCCTTCGCATCCTGAAATAAATCTCGTCTCTCTCGTCTGTTAACCGAGCAGTGGCACTCAGCTTGCCACAGTAGTTTCATTGAAACAGAAGGCAGTTTCTATCATCAGTTCCTGATTGGCTTACAGCCTTTTCACAGACAAGGCCCACCCCCTCTCAGTGGCACCTCCACCGACAGGGAGTATCTAAATTAAGCTAGTTTTAATAAGACAGTTAGTTTAAATAACACTTTAAAATCAACTAGTTTTGTTTATACGATAGCAAGGTGTATGACGCTGGAGAAGTACCAAAAATCAGACTGCCGAGAGGCCGGCGGTGGCTATATCCTAACCAAAGCCAGCTACTGATAATCCGGTGTTACACCGAAATCTGTGACCCACCAAAATCTGTGACCGCAGAGGCCGTTGTTGCACATTTTCTGCATGTGTGTTGTCGAGAACGGGCATGAAGAACAGCGTATACGTAGCTACTCCTAAACATTGGATTGCCATCGCTCCCTGTCCAGTGCATGTAATCGCTGGTTTTTATTGCTTCCAATGGAGAAAGAGGCAACGTTGGTAGATCATACTAGCCACCCCAAGCATGGTATCTGTCAGTAGAAAGTAAATAAAAGAAGTTTAAAAAATGTTGTAGAAACAACTGTTTTATTTTTATTATTACTACATTTTATGAAATTAACTATAAACAGTTTCTAAAAATGTGTTTATTTGTGCCTGCATGCACAGTGTGACATTTGCATTACCTAATCTTAAAACTCTTTATTAGGCCTACAGTAACTTGTTTTTAAACTGTTAAACTAGACTAGCACATACTATTTAAATAACAGTTTTACAGATTTTACTGTAAGGAAACATAAAAATAAACACTAATTGATGAACCACCACATTGGGTACCCATGTGCAGTTGTCAGAATATGTGACCCCATTGTACCTTCACAATAAATGAGTCAAACACCAAACAAAATGTTTTCAGGTGATGTGTCATCCTCTCACATTCATTTGCACAAAGGTATTCATGTCTGGGATCAGCAGAGAGCCAGCAACGCAGGTCACCATTTCTGATGGCTAATTAAAGCCGCAAGCCGCGTTGGGAGGGGTCCAAGCATTGGCACTATCGCACCCCCTATGGAGCGATTTTAAAATGGTTTTGCCCTCATGATCATATACCTTCACCCAACATATCTACTGAATATCATGCTTGTATAAAATATTGATGACTTATGGCCAATGTTGTGCTAAGAGACGCTGTCGGATTACTTAGTTGCATCGCCATGGATGTGTCCTGGCCGCTTGCCGCAAAGGCCTTTACTATGTCGTAACATTTAGATGGCATGTCGTAACACTTTGGGTAAACGTCCCTATTAAACCCACGTACCATATAAGCCCACTTGCAACTTCTGAGTCAAATAAAAAAAACTACATCATTTTTTGCTGTGTGATGTTTCTTCCAATGAAGCTGCTTGTTACATGGCCACAAGCATGGTTTTGGCGGTTTTCGGCCTCGTGTAAATGGTCCTCACACCCAGAGTGAGAAGCCTACAAGCTCGGCTCACTCTAGCTCGCGAGTCATGAAACAGACTGGCAGTGGATCTGTAAATCCTAGAGAGGAGCGATTATGTTTTTACTGTAAAAAGCCTGGTCACCGTATTGCTGACTGCAGGGCATGGCAGAGCAAAAATAAGACATCCAAAGCACTAAAGCCCACAGGCTTTGTAGGAACAGTCTCCCAGACATCTCCCCTGGTTGACCCTGATAAGAAAACTGACTCTGGCTATGAGCCGTTCATTTTCGACGGTCTGATATTTCTTCCTGGTGCGCTGACCGGTAAAAAAAATCTGTGCGGTTTCTCCGAGATACTGGTGCGTCACAGTCGTTCATGTTGGCTGATGTGTTGCCCATGTCAGAAGCAACTTCCAGTGGCGCTAATGTGATCGTTCAGGGAATTGAGATGGGGTATAAAACTGTTCCATTACACAGAGTGCAGGTTGACACTGAGTTGGCCTCAGGATCGATGTTGCTGTGTGTTCTGCTCTGCCTGTCGTAGGCGTAACCTTTATTATGGGAAACGATATTGCTGGTGGCAAAGTGCGACCTCTGCCAGAGGTTGTAGAACAGCCCAAAACATGTCTTATGTCCCAAACCATGTCTGAGGTGTTTCCGGCCTGTGTGCTCACTCGCGCCCAAGCACGGAAGCAGGAAGAAGAGATTAATTTATCAGAGTCTGTGTTAGCACCCCCTTGTGATGTTGATGAGTCAGAAACGGAGTCTAAAGTTTTACATAGTGAGATGCTTAAAACTGAGACCTTACAGAGTGAGCTGCAGGAGGCGAAGGAAAGGCAATCGACTAATCGACTAGTCAGAATTGCCCTCTCTTGTACTGCCTGTCACTCGTGAAAATCTTGTTTCAGCTCAGCAGAGTGGTCAGTCACTCCATCAGTGTTTTGAGGCAGCTGTCACACCTGAAGCGGCCAAAAAGATGCCTGTAGCTTATTTTGTGGACAATGGTATGTTGATGCGGAAGTGACCTTCTCCTGTTGCTGCTGGTATGGAGTGGGGCGTGACTTATCAGATTGTTGTGCCCGTTGCTTACCGACCGCAAGTGTTATCATTGGCACATGAAAACCCATGGTCTGGTCATTTGGGTGTTACAAAGAAGTATAACCGTGTGTTAAAGCACTTTTTTTGGCCTGGACTGTTGTGTCTGTAGCGAAACACTGTAGGTCATGTCATGTTTGTCAGATCACTGGAAAACTTAATCAGGTTGTTCCTCCTGCCCCTCTCTGTCCAATTCCTGTAATGGGTGAGCCCTTCCAGCATGTAATTGTGGATTGTGTGGGACCCCTCCCCAAGGCAAAATCTGGTCAACAATTCCTCCTTACAATTATGTGTATAGCAACCAGATTTCCTGAGGCTATTCCTCTGCGTACAATTACCGCTAAAAATGTGATTAAAGCACTGACTACATTTTTCTCTACATTTGGGTTCCCAAAGGTCATTCAGACAGATCAAGACACTCATTTTCTTTCCAAGGCTTTTAAACAGTTCTTACATTCTCTGTCTATCACGCATCGGGTTTCTAGTGCGTATCATCCAGAGTCGCAGGGTGCACTGGAACGGTGGCACCAAACACTCAAGTCGGCTCTCCGCAAATACTGTCTGGAGACGAGAACATGTTGGGATGACGCTGTGCCCTTTGCGTTGGTTGCTTTAAGAGAAGCGGTGCAAGAATCGTTAGGGTTCAGCCCAGCTGAACTGGTGTTTGTACATTTGAAGGTTTTAAAAGAACAGTTTATGTCCGATGACTCGACCTCCCAGTCTAATGTATTGGATTGTGCCAGTCAGTTTAAAGAGCGTTTACACAATGCCTGCTCGCTTGCCAAAGAGGCATTTACGTTATGACGAGAAGACTGTAGTCCGCTCTTTCAAGCCAGGAGATCAGGTCCTGGTGTTGCTGGCTATTCTTGGATCTGCTCTGTCTGCTCGCTTTTCTGGTCTGTACGCTGTGGAAGGGAAACTTAGTGAAACTGACTATGTAATTCGAACACCAGACCGCAAGCGCCAGTCGCGAGTTTGCCACATCAATATGCTTAAGACATATCATGTTAGAAAAACACCCCCGTCAGTGGACGGGAAGAAGGTATTGCCTGTTTCTATTGCTAGTCCTGTCCTAATATCCTCCCGTGCAGAAGATGAAGATAGTCTTGTGCTTCAGAACGCACCTCAACAGTGCGCTAGACTAACAAATTCTGAGACCTTGTTAAACTTGTCTTCTCATCTGGCTCATTTATCACTTCATCAGTGCTGTGATATAGTTCAGTTAATTGGTGAGTATCTGTCACTTTTCAGTGACATCCCCTCTCAGACAACTGCCTTGCAGCATGATATTGATGTGAATGGCTCTGTTCCCATTAGACAACATGCATACCGTGTCAATGCTGTAAAACGGGATGCTATGAAACAGGAAGTGCAGTATCTCTTAGACAATGAATTGGCTAAGCCCAGCTCCAGTCCCTGGAGTTCACCCTGTCTTCTCGTTCCAAAGCCCGACGGTACAGCGCATTTCTGTACAGATTTTCGCAAGGTAAATGCAGTTACAGTGCCAGACTCCTACCCTCTGCCGAGGATGGAGGACTGTATCGATAACATTGGTTCTGCAAAATTTGTGACTAAACTCGACCTACTTAAGGGGTATTGGTAGGTTCCTTTGACACCCCGTGCCTCTGAAATTTCTGCCTTCGTCACCCCAGATGACTTTCTGCAGTATAATGTTTTGGCATTTGGACTTCGTAACACCCCCGCCACCTTTCAGCGGTTGGCTAATACAGTCCTAGCTGGTGTACCTAATTGCTATGCTTATTTGGATGATTTGGTTGTAAAGTCGGACAGCTGGTCCGATCACATTCAAGTATTGCGAATAGTGTTTGACAGGTTGGCCAAAGCAACGCTCACCCTGAACCTGGCCAAGTGCGAATTTGATAAAGCGACCGTAACCTACTTGGGGAAGCAGGTGGGTCGAGGTCAGGTCCGTCCAGTTGAAGCGAAGGTTGCTGCCATCGCTGAGTTTCCTGCGCCTACCACAAGGCGTGAACTACGCCGTTTTCTCAGAACGGCAGGTTATTATTGAAGTTTTTGTAGAAACTTCTCTGTGGTTGTCGCCCCTTTGACTAGTTATGTAGTGCCCCTGTGCTCACTGCTCCAGACTTCGCACTACCATTTAAGTTAGAGGTAGATGCAAGTACCCTGGGAGCTGGTGCAGTGCTCCTGCAAGAGGATGCGGAAAGAATTGATCACCCTGTCTGTTTCTTCTCCAGGAAGTTTAATATCTTCGCAGGTACTGCGGAATTCTTCACCCTCGCGAGAAACCCCTTGACCAATTTGGTATCTGGTACAGTGTGAAGATACAAAGTTAAGCTGCACCGTTACGGCTTGTTACCCTACCAAACTTTATATCCATGGGTCCCTACAATGGGAAAATCACATATGTCAGACAGATACAGAGGTGCCACGGCTGCAATTCCCCTGATCACCAAGTGAAAGACTGCAACCTACTGAAGTGCTGGAGGTGTGGGCAATTCGGGCACAAAGATAAACACTGCTTCAATGAGGGGATCTGAAACTATTGCAAAGAAGTGGGACACTCGTACTCTGGATGTCCTGGCTCAGAGAGAAAGCAGAGAGAAAGAAAAGGGCTCACAGCAGCGAGCAGCCTGAGACCGAAAGGGATGCAGAGGAAGCGAAAGGAGATCCTGCCAAACCTCCAAAGCAACAAGCACCTGCTGCAGAATTAAATCGGACTCTAGAGGAGGCGGAGCAGCAGAGGAACCAGGGCAGGGGCATGGAGAAGCAGTCGGAACCACCCCCCCCGAGGTTTCTCACCTTGTAGTGGGCCAGTTGCAGATAAAATTGCTTGCCTACCACCTAATCCAATTAAATTCACTCCCTTTGTTATGTAGTACCTTTGTGTGCTATCCTCTAATCCCCACTTCTGTCCAATTCCCCCACACCTTGTTTCTTCCCCCAAAAAGTCTGATTACCCCCCTTTTCCTGTGATGTGTATTTATTTAAGGCAATGACCATTTGGCCCTTTGTTTCCTTGAAGGAACAGGGTATTCACTGTCTCCGTCATTTGTTGCTTCTTTGTTTATCTATACTTGGGTAACAGACCCACTAGTTCCTTTGCTACATTAAACTACATATTTTGAAACGAAGACGTGCCTGCATTTATTTTTCTACTTACAAAAGTACGGCGGAATAAATTGAACTCTTAAAAATTCCACAGAAACATCTTCAGGAGTGGGAGCAGCAGAGGAGCTTAGTGAATATGAAGGGGATGACAGCAATGACGACAGCACTAACGGTGAAAGAGAAGAGGAGTTCGAAAGCGGCTCAGAGTCAGAGGAAAGTATGGCCTTGTTTTCTCTGGACTCCTCCCCTGTGGAGATACCTTGTGATAATTTACCCAAAGAAAAGAGACCCCTGTCAGCGGAGGGTAACATCAGCAGAAAAAAGAGTAAAAATTGGGACATAAAGCCACGTTTCCACGAAAAGTACCCAGAACTTTTAGTCCCAGGAACTACTTTTCAAGGGACTAAAAGGTTCCTTCAGCCCATTTTTGTCTGCGTTTCCACCGCGGTCTAAAGTCCCGCGAAGATTAGGCAAATTAGCCCACTGACGTATGAAAAAGCGACGTTGTCGTCGGTCCATCTGTCCTATGATTTCTTCTGTAACCCCATACTGCCACCGAAGTAGCCTACATTATTTTCTAATAACCGGGACAGCCCGGAGGGGTTTATTCCACTTATATACAACGGGTTACCAACAATGACTATATATGGTTACTTTTGTATTTATTGATTTTTATCGATTTAATCACCTGAAATTGAAATATTCTTCCGCGGCCGTTTGGGCATATTTTACCGTTGTCAAGCAAAACTGTCGTTGGTAGTTGGACTTGGACCGTTGTTATGCAACAAATAGGATATAACAGGCCAATAGTCAGATTGTAACTGTTTTATATATCCTCTCAAACACATTCATTATGTTTTTATGCGTTTTTATACTTCGGTGGTAGTATGGGGTTACAGAAGAAATCATATGATGGACCGACGACAACGTCGCTTTTTCATACATCAGTGGGCTAATTTGCCTAATCTTCGCGGGACTTTAGACCCCGGTGGAAACGCAGACAACCATTGGCTGAAGGAACCTTTTAGTTCCTGGTAAAGTAGTTTCTGGGACTGAAAGTTCCAGGTAATTTTGGTGGAAACGCGGCTTTACTCTGCCATTCTTCAATTCCACGAAAAGACCAGGAAGACTATGGACTAATTTATGGTGCATGGTTCGCATCTGGAGGGCACACTTCGCTGCTCGGCTAGCAGTAACTTTGAAGGAAAGCAAATGGTGGCTGTACCACTACTAATTTAAATTTTCACGCAAGTCCGAGTTTTAGTTCTATTCTTGTCATTTTGCGATTAGCCTATATGGAATTGACGATGAGAAAGTAATCAAACAGCAAATTGTTTACAACGTGTGCATGTTTTCTGCTGTTGTTGCCAGTTATATTGGAAATGTGAATGCATTCTGTCGCTTCGGATGTCAAGTCATGAAAGCAAATGTTCGCATAAAAACATGAATGTGTTTGAGAGGATATATAAAACAGTTACAATCTGACTATTGGCCTGTTATATACTATTTGTTGCATAACAACGGTCCAAGTTCAACTACCAACGACATTTTTGCTTGACAACGGTAAAATATGCCCAAACGGCTGCAGAAGAATATTTCAATTTCAGGTGATTAAATCGATAAAAATCAATAAATACAAAAGTAACCATATAAAGTCATTGTTGGTAGCCCGTTGTATATAAGTGGAATAAACCCCTCCGGGCTGTCCCGGTTATTAGAAAATAATGTAGGCTACTTCGGTGGTAGTATGGGGTTACAGAAGAAATCATAGGACAGATGGGCCGACGACAACGTCGCTTTTTCATACGTCAGTGGGCTAATTGACCTAATCTGCGCTGGAAACGCAGACAACCATGGGCTGAAGGAACCTTTTAGTTCCTTGAAAAGTAGTTCCTGGGACTAGTTCCGGGTAATTTTGGTGGAAACGTGGCTAATTACAACGTGCTAACAAAGAAAAGAAGAAAATATTCAACAACCAAATTAAACCGTATGCGAATGCTTAACATTTTATAAAATGAATACTAAAGCAAGAAAAGAACAGAAGAGCACACATGCTATAATTCGAAGACGTTGGCTGGCTATAACCAAAAGTAGGCTACTGCGCCGCATAACATACAAGTTTGATTTCAAGTTATTATGAAAATAAATCGGTTTGCGGCTGCAGATTTTTAAAAATGGCGGTTGAAATAAAACACTGCGAGTAGCCTAGTCGACCAATCAGAAATTTTCAGCGCTTGCGCCCCACCCCAAAAGTTCTGGTACTTTTGGAAAGTACTACCCCCCGAACAGGGACTTTTTTGGGGGTAAAATAAAGTCCTCGGAACTTAATTTATACCCTAGTTCCTGCGGTCCCGCACTGAGTTCCTCAAAAGGTTCCTAGTTCCGGGGTAAAGTTCCTGCGGTGGAAACGCGGCTTAAGGTAACATGATCTTCTGTCTTCTGTTTCTCTTAGTCATGCCTAGGGTATACAGCACTTTAACTTTAAATGTAAGCGGTATACAGTCTGCCAAAAATAGGTCTGAGAAAATGAGTATATTATCCAAGCTGAAAGATGATATTATATTTGTACAACAGCAGCATTTAAATAGCATAGAAGATGTGAAACGTTTATGGAAAGGGGTTTCTGAGGTACCTATTGGCTGTGACAGTGCAGATGGTTTGGGTATTCTTTTAAAATCACAAAACGTGGAAATTACGAAATTACGAAAAGGGAATTAATACCAGGAAGACTTCTAGTAGTGGACTGTGTTCTAGAAATGCAAAAACTTTGATTAATTAACGCGTATACAACACCAGACAGACCTAGGAAAATTAAAATATTTAATAAATTGAAAGAAGTGCTGTGTGCAGGTCAGAATGTTATTTTAGCAGGTGATTTCAACGTAGTAACTGAAGAGAAAGATTGAATAGCATCATCAGTTTTTAAAATGACTTGGGTTGGTCAGATACTAAAAGAAACGTGTGAAGCTTTTAACATGAAGGATTGTTTGAGAACTTTATATCCGGTTGATGTGGGTTTTTCCTGGTTTGACAAAAAGACCAAGATGAGAATAGACAGGATTTATGTCTCAAAAAACATACAGCTGAGGTCGTACTCAACGGAGGTCTGCGTAAATTCAGACCACCTTTCTGTGAGGAGTACCATTATTATAATGGAAGGTGATGAAAGAATTCATTACTGGAAACTAAATGTAAATTGTCTGAAAAATCAATCCTTGGTTGCAGAATTAAAACTAGAAATTCAAAGAATAAAACAATTAAATGTTTAACAAAGTCCAGTGTAGAGTTGTGGGATATTGTGAAGAAACAGATTGAAAATTTCCTTGTACATAAATGTAAATGAATTCATATAACGAAATAGTCGATTGAGCTATAAACCCTCTGCATCCCACTTCTACCAGACAAACTTTCCATCCTCGCTGTTCAGTTTCTGCTACCAAATCAGCATATCTAAGCTTTTTCCTTTCATAAGCCTCCTCCACTGAATCCTCCCAGGGCACCGTCAATTCTATAAAATAAACTATTCACTGACTCACAGACCATAACTCTAGGTCAGACCTCAAGTTAGTGCTAACTATCTCTCGTGGAACAAGTTTTCCTCCCAAATCTACCTGCATCTCTCAAACATTAGCTCCCTTTAGGTGGCCTGACACATGCCTGTCTAAAAACCTACCTCCTCTACATTTCTCTCCCTGCACTCTCTACCCAACTACATCTTGAATTCACCTGTACTCTTCTGCTTTCAATTCCTGCCGCTAAGCTTTTCAAAACCTGGTTATGTCGCCATGTATACCAACCTTGAGAAAGACTAGTCTTACAGCCTGACAGAATACGCCTCAAAGTTGCCGTCTCTGAACACAGTGGACACGACGGGCCCCTATCTACCCACTGTTTTAGGTTCTGTGGTGATGGCAGCACATCATAAGTAGCCCCTATCAGGAATTTTATACAATATTCCTCCATACTCCACAGGTCCCTCCAGCTAAGCTTCCTCTTCTCTACACTTTCCCAGTTCATCCACTGTCCCTGCTTAGCCTGGGCCACAGCCTTTGTACACCTCACTACTTCCTCATGTTGACGTACCTGCTCCACTACCAGCTTCCTCTTTTCTGTGGGGCCTGCTTTGCTCCATATTGGTTTCCCTGCGCTGAGCCCTAAGCCCCCCTTACCTACAATGTCTGTATGCCTAAAGCCGGACACCCACCGCACGCGTAGCGGCTGCGAGCGCACGACATGCTTACTACGTCCCTAGTTGAAGTACTGTTATTACAACGGCAGCAGGCGACATCCTCTACACCAGCCGCGAACGCAACGCAAACTGAAGCGTAGTTTTTCGTTCTGTTCTATTTTTCGGTTTGCCGTGCAGCATGATGACCTGTTAAATATGCTCTAAAATGGTAGTTATACATGCTCTGATTTATATTTCATCCTTATATTACTGGGGGTGTGATCCCAGTTCCCTCTTGCAGTAATGGAGAACAAGAGAAAACCATATAAACGCCAGATATTTTATAAGCAGCTAAAAAATACAAGCCTTTTCATTTTTGTATTGTCCTGGGGGAAACAAAATTAAACTGGAACCTGGGAAAAAGGCAAACTTAGTTTCGCTATCTTATTTTGCGGAGGGGGCGGGGTAAATTTGAAAATACACCACAGAAAGACGTAGCCTATTGAATGATGTAGAAGTGAATGCACTGAGCAGCGGTTTGTTACCTCAAAGTGTTGGAAGGTAGTTTTTAACCAACCATTGCTCAGCATATCTGACTTCTCCAATGTCTTCGTTCACCGTGCTTTAAAAAAAGGGCTTTTATTAAAAATAAAATAATCCACATAGCTTTAAAAGATCAGATTATTTAGTGGTCTTGCTGATGAAAATGTACCTATTTTATAAATGAAGTTGTAAGCAAGCCTTTATTGCACTTTATTGTACTTCAGAGCTTCCGGTGTTCATGGCGTTGTGGTGTTCGTATCCCTTCAAGTTTAAACTGTTATGCTGTCTTTTTGATGATTAGCTGATTTTACTAAATCTGATTGATTACTAAATTATTTAAATGTTTTGACGTGAATAACAAGATGACACAGGAATTCCTGGAATGGTTGATTACGGATTATTTATTATTATTATTATTATTATTATTAGTAGTAGTATTATTAGTATTATTATGATAATTACATATTCTTCATAAAATTGGCACGCTTGTTAACCAAGAAAATAAATGAATACAGTTTGAGACTGATTATTATGTAGGCTACATTGCGATTTAAGCTTATGGTAATTCTTTAAAGCGTTTACATATTTTTGATTTGATCTGAATTAAGCAATCTTTTTCCCTATCCAGCTTCATCAGGTTTCGGTAGCTTCAGCACAGACTTCTGTCAGGTTTCTGTTCCTGTTTTCTGTTTTTTCCTTTTTGGGCCGCCAGATGGCAGTAGTTCTGTTCCTTTTTCCCTGTTTAATTGTACGATTGGTTCCAATTATTCTATTATTGTTTTTCAGTTGTGTCTAGTTATCCCTTCCCTCTGTGGTCTGATTGTGCATTGTGCCCTCCTGTGTCTCGTTAGTGTTCTGTCTATTTAAGTTCTTTGCTTCCCTGACTCGGGTGCTAGTTCCTTGTGTTTCCGTATGTGTTTTCGCATGTGTTTACACTTCTGTGTTTCTGCCTGTGCGACTTGCCCTGTGTATCTCCCTGTGAGTTTTGTCCTGCCTGTTTGTTTTCCCTAGTTCTGTTCTGCGTTTTTTGGACTGTGTAGACACACGGTGCGCCGCGCCGTGCTTCTTTGTCGTGCTGCTTACGTGTAGCTTACGCTACATGTGCGGTGGGTGACCAGCTTAAGAGCTGCCTTTGCTTCCTGTACTGCCTGTCTTGGGTTCCATTTCCTCCCTCTAGTTGGATTTGGGAGCAAGTTACTAACTACTGTATCTTTGCTCCCTGATAGCAACAACTCTGTTCTCACCTTCATACACTTAAACTCCTCGGTTAGACTAGTTACTGATAGCTGGAGAATGCCTTTCCCATACAATGCCAGACTACTAATACACCGAGGAACTCCTAGCCATTTCCTAGTATATGAATTAATCAACCTCTCAAGCCTTTCCACCTTTGATATTGGCACTTCAAATACTGACAGTGGCCACATGAACTTAGGGAATAAACCGAACTGTAAACACCATAACATCAACTTGCCTGGAAGCCCTGACTTTTCTATCCTTCCTATCCCCTCTATGATGTCTTTCCTAAGTTGTTCTGTCTGTTTACTGTCATTCAACCCCCCATTATATCACCTACCAAAACTTTTCACTGGCTTGTCCCTTATAGATGGAATTTCTTCCTCATCTACGTAAAACTTTCTCTATTACCTTCCCTCTGGTCAATGAAATGCTTCTTGACTTACTAGGCTTAATCTTCATCCTAGCCCATTTGAGATTCTCATTTAACTTCTCTAGTAACCTTTTTGTACAAGGCACTGTCATTGGTGACACTGCGCCTCCCACCCTAATTGGTGGGAGGCGCAGCCCGCCCTGCCGACTCTCCCCACCTACCACCCACTTTGATGCTCTAATAACTACTTCCATCGCCATTGTGAAATCTAGTGGGGAAATAGTACACCCTGCCATAATGCCTATCTCTAGTCTCTGCCATACTGTTGTAAAATCTATAGTACTAAAACACATTCTAATATCTTGGAAGTATTTTCACCAAGATTTCACCAAGTTTACAATCACCCCTGGCACTCTAAAGAAATCAAAAGCACTCCAAATAAGACTATGCAGTACCGAACCAAACGCATTTTCCAGCTCTAAAAATACCATTTCTCTATCTCTTTTCTCTATCTTGGCTGCCTGAATCTGGTGCCATATCATGCTAGTGTACTCTATGCACCCTGCAAAACCTGGGTTTCCTGCTTTCTGCACTGTGGTATCTATTAAACTATTCCTTTCTAAATAGTTTGCTAGCCTCTGTGCCACTATACTAAATAGTAGGGGGAATTATGCGAAAAGTCATTATGTGGCGGATAGAAGCATGACATTTGGTACATATATCCCTTGGGTGATCCTAAGACATCCTAGAAGGGGTGCCCAAATAAATCTTAAACAGGAAGTGAGTTATTGAAGAAATTCAAAATGGCCACCTAAACAGATGGCAGTTGACACAAAAGGCACCTAAAGAACCTCATAAAAGCATGAAATTTGGCACACATGCCCCTTGGGCGACCCCAAGACATCATAGAAAGGGTTCCCAAAATAATATTAAACAGGAAGTGAATTATTGAAGAAATTCAAAATGGCCGCCTAACAGTAGGCAGTTGACTCAAAAGGCACCTAAAGGATTTCATAAAAGCATGAAATTTGGCACACGTCCCCTGGGAGATCCAAATATTCTTAAACAGGAAGTGAGCTATTGAAGGAATTCAAAATGGCTGTCTAAACAGTTGGCAATTGACCTATGATGCACCCAAGTGGACTCATTTCAATCTCAAGGTTGCTAACATTTGTCATCAGGTATGTGAAGGAATGGCCCTTCACTAGCCTGTTAATTATTTAATTGTATTTATCATTTAATTGATTTAATTTAATGTAATTTGTTAATTTGAGGCAATTGAAACCAGGTGCAATTGATTAGCTCAAGCTATTTAAAGATTGTCAGTAGGGGCAGAGGGGAAGAAGGTGAGCCACAACGATCATTTGTACTGCTGGTATTTTTAAAATAAATTATTTGTCTTTTTAAAGTCTTGTTTTACTCGGTTGTTTTTAAGCCTTTTTACATTTGGTGTCAGAAGTGGGATTTAGCCCCTATCTCTGTGGGGTGACCCATTTTTAAAAGGATTTTTATACTGAGTTTATTGGACTTGGAAGTAGGGCGATAGGGCGATATATTTATCACGATAAAAATGTTTCATTTCAGTCGATGTCGATAATTATTGATCATTTTTAATGACCTATTTTTAATAAAGACCAGGAGAAAAAAGGTTGAATATAACCACTTTATTTATCAAGGCACACAGGTAATAATTTTACTTTTAGTGTTATTAAATAAAACAAGAGCCAATTTAGTCCCAAAGTTGTCAAGGTCAGACTGGTGGAAAATCTTACCTTCTACATTCAGGAGGGATATGGTCCGAAACTGGCTTAAAACTGAGGACTCTTCCTCCTTGGGAATTAGGATTCTCCCTGCTCTACACCAAGCTCTTGGTATAACCTGTTTGTCCCATATTACTCTCAGTAACCTCCACAAGAATCTAAGTACATCAGGCGCACTTTTTTACTAAACCCCAGGGCGGAATGGAGGGGACTCCATTTGGCCCTGGGGCTGAAAAAGCTTTTGTACGCCTTACTACAGCTTCCACGTCTTTCCACCTATTAGGTGGCCTAATATCCATCGTATACTCTATCAATCCTAACGGTGGTATATCAGGAGGAAGTCCCATTTCTCTATTCTTTCCTGTATCTGAGTAAGTCTTTTAAAAATATTCCTCTATCTTGTTTTGAAGCTTTAAGTTGCCCTCCCTTTCCTTGGCTGAACATTCCTTTAACAAACTTAAATGGATCCCTATAAAATGCTGTCCTGACTTGCTTGTTCTTCAAACTAAATCATGCAAAGACGGAGTGTGTTTGGATTGGTGAGAAAGGGGAGAAGCCTGCATTGACTATCAAAGACAAGGATGAAATTAAAATCCTTGGGTTATATATAAGTTTGGACAATTGTGTTAATAAAAACTGGGAAAGGAAAGAGATTGAGGTTTCAGAAGAAACAGAGAAATGGAAACATAGGGACACCTCTTATAAATCTAGGGTAGATATTGTGAAAACTTTCATTTTGTCCAAATTAATGTTCCTTGCGACAGTTTTTCCTCCACCGGACAAGTATATTTCCAGGATAAATAAACTTTGTGTAAAATGAATATGGGGAAATAATAGAGAGGTAACAAAAAGAGAACTAATGTACAAGAGCACAGAATATGGTGGTCTCGGAGCAATAGAAATCGGTTGCGAACTGAAAATAGCATTCTGTAAAAATATTTTTAACGGAATATTAAGAAAATCAGCCTGGGTCGTAGATATAGAATGTTGGAAACAGAAAAAAGGCTCGAAAAGGAAGGCCTTGCCATATTATAAACTCATATACAGTGATTTTATTGAAAAGCATAAGGGTTAGGTATCAACTGGGGCACACCAATAAGACCAATAAGGTTATACATAACCTACATACATACATACATTATACATAGGGGCGACATTGTCTGGCAGTCGGAGGGTTGCCGGTTCAAACCCCGCCCTGGGCATGTCGACGTGTCCTTGAGCAAGACACCTAACCCCTAACCCCCAACTGCTCAGGCGAATGAGAGGCATCAATTGTAAAGCGCTTTGGATAAAAGCGCTATATAAATGCAGTCCATTTACATAAATTAATTAATGATGATATAAATGGTGGATTTGTTATTTATAGAGATTGTACAGAATAACAAAGTAAATATTTGATAAAACTTTTAAACGATAAATATATATCAGGGGAGATGCATGATAAAATGTGGTTGACAGTGAATGGCAGACTCCCCATAAGAGCAGTGGTAAAGTGGAGTTGTTTTGTGAAAACAGTAACCTGCCACAATGAGTGTACCGAGAGAGAAACTATAGGACATCTTTTAATTGATTGAGGTCAAAGGAAGTGTGGGGCAAGTTAAAAAGAATTGGGCTAGACATAATATGTGACCGGAAAAAAATCTTTACTGCCAGATTTGACAAACATTTTAATGACAAAAAAAGGAAACTATACTGGTTGTGTATTTGCACCACTGTTAAATTGTGGAAAAACAGATGTAAAATGACAATGGAAAGTGTCTTCATAAAAAGTGTTACTGTTTTTAAACAAATTGTAACTGCCTTGAGAAGGAAAACGCACTGATTTGGAATGGGCTAAAATCGAGATATAGCTTTGTGTGATTTGTAAAGGGATGTATGTTATGTAATCTATTTGTGTATGCTCTTTTTTGATGTATTGTGAAATGTTATATAATCAATAAAGTTCTGTAAATACTCTATAACGTGCTGCTTGTGGATTATTTCTGGTGGCCAAGTCACCGGGAAAACTCGTTTGAACAACAAGATTCTTACAAGTATTTTGTTTTACAAATGGGTGTTTTTTGTAATTACGATGAAAGAAGACATGTGCCGTCTCTGGTTTCCGAATCCCCAGGAGCTTGAATAGCCACTGTTAGCTATGATCTGCTTGCCAGTGTACATGTTTTCTCGTGGCTAGGTCACTGGGAAAACCCGTTTGAACAACACAATCCTTACATGTACGTCTTCGTCAAGGTCTTATCTACATTGTAATATAAAGGAGGACGGAGTGTAGCACAGTGGTTAAGGAACTGGACTTGTAAAAAAAGTTGTGTAAGTCGCTCTGGATAAGAGCGTCTGCTAAATGCCTGTAATGTAATGTAATGTATAAAGCATTTGAGTTTTATGAATGGTTGTTTTTTGTAATTATGGTGATAAGGAGACATGTGCAACCCTCAGGAATCCAAATCCCGGGCAGCTCAAATAATATTTTGTTGCCAGTGTACGTTTTCTGGTGGCTAGGTCACCGGGAAAACTCATTTGAACAAAAATATTATTACATATTTTTTTTCTCCAAGACCGTGTCTACATGGTATAAAGGATTTTAGTTTTACAAATGGGTGTTTTTTTTATTAGGGTGAAAATGGGGACATGAGCATGGTCGATTCACTCCCCAACTGCAATGGAATTTTGAAGCCATGGGGCCGCTGTTTGAAACGGAGACATTTTGGCACGTATTGCGTTTTGAGAGTACACTTTTCATTAAATGACGCATCCCATAACAAAACATACCAGTAAATGCGTACAGTATATTCATTTTACTGTACGAATACCACAAAATATTGGTTCAGGTAGTTGAAGGAAAACAGATAACCCCAACCTCAAAGTCGCACAGGTTTCTCTCCAACTACGGTGATTACATGCGGAGCGAAGCGGCTAATTTTTAAAATCGTATTATAGGAAACAACAGCTATATTCTGGCAAACTAGCTATTTATATCTTGTTATTTGCCTATACTGTGCCATTTATGACATTATGCATGAAGAATAAACTATCAAAATATGTTTTCTGAAAGATCGATAAAACAGGTTTGACCTCCCTACTACTCACACCACTGTATCACCGAGGTTCAGAAAATGTAAGCTGAAGTTCAGTGCTACGCTATGATCAACACAACACACACAGCATTAATTTGCCAGTATGCACTAATAGCTAGCCACCGCTACAGCATTTTTAGTAATATGGGAGCATGCAGCTGAAATCTACTGAAAGCAACCTCACAGCGATCTTATCTACGATCAGTAGGTAGCGTTGTGCTTCACTTCGGGCGCTTATTCCGCTCAGTGGTTTGGCCTAGCTTGTTTCCAGGCCAAACCACTGCAAAGAGAGCCAACTTTTTCATTTAATTTTTTGTCAGTGACATTTCCTTCTGACGTCTATGGCGGTGATCGCAAACACAACATTTATTTTGCCTTTTTATATAGCTATTTCCGTGGATCAAATTGCATTTATTATTATTATTATTATTATTATTATTATTATTATTATTATTAATAATTTATTTTTTTTCTGTTAAAAACATTGAATTCATATTCAGGGAGATAGCCAACTATTTGCAAGTTAGATGACATGTGTAGCCGTTCAATAATACGATCGCATTTCAGGCTGGAAAATAACCCATTGAACGAGATAAATTTCTGAGTCGCCTTAGAATCTTTGTCATCAGGGAATGTAGCAAGGCTCGCAGCGTCGGCATAGTAACGACACTTTAAGTACGTCACAATGGTTTTAGAATGTCATTACATCACCTGGATCATTTTTGCAGCCCGGATCAAATTTGGCATGAAGTGATAAAGTGATAACTGGCCATAAAGTCACTCAGAGAGGGAGGGGTCCACTTGGCAGCGATGTCGTTCACCAGCAACCCCACTGGCTAATTGGATGCCCGCATTCTGGCTGCTCAAGCTGAACATTAATTGTCTTCTTCTAACTGACATCCATGTAAGCTTTGCATGTGGACTGCAGTGTGAAATGAAGCAGCAGCTGACTTCCCATTCAGATGAGATCACAAGCTTGCCTGGTGGTTGTATCTAGGAGTGTGGCTTGTGAGTACAACAGGGAATTTCAAAATGAGAGAATTAGAAAAAGGAGAGAAAATCATACAAAAATATGCTTAAATGAAAATAATAAGTATCCTGTAATTGGTATGTAGGATATGTACTGCAGTGTTTATATTTTGGCCTTAGAGAGGGAAACAGTGAATAAATTCCACTGATACCCTAATCTAGGCTGACAATACGGGTCTCACCTCCTCAGAAAAGACAAACCAGATGACACAGGACACCATATCGGGGGTTGGAGACCCTGCATGCTTAGCATTACCCATTACTTTTAGTTTGAATGCAATCTTTAGGTAGGCCAGTCCTTGCCATGAATTAGTCTGACCCCCCTTCCCTTCTTTCCTAAACCTTAACTCGGCATCAGCCAATCAGGGCAATCAAGCCATGGTGGGTAAGGTATTTAAGATGGCCACAGGAGAAAGTTTGTGTGTTGGTGTTGGTTTTGGAGCCTTGACGAAGAAAAGTTTTCCTCTTTTTATTTTGGTGGTGCTTCCTTGTTTGTGTGTTTTTAGCTGGTTTGCTTTCATCCTGTGAAGCTTATACTGGAAGTGGTTGAAACGTTGGCAAGGTATGGCTTATCCGTCCCTCTCTCTCTTTTTTGGTATTTCTAGATTAATTGTTTAATGTCTTGTATTATGTCTTCTGTTGTGTAATTTAGAAGTAGTGTGCCTGCATTCAATAAAGAATGTATGTTTTCAATTCATTAATATAATTGATTGCTTCTTATTGAATTCAATTATTTAATATTAAACCTGGTATAGAGCTTGTTTTGACTTGTTGATGATTCCACCAGTGCACTGTAGACTGACCTATCAATGAATTCGGTGATTTAATTGATAATTCTCATTTTAAATAATAATAATTAAATTAAATCACATAAAATGTATTTTACATGTGGGTAAGTGAGGTGTTTTAAAGGGTGATGCGCTTGTGTTCGGGATTCAGAGTGCCGGACATCAAACGATGGTGTTAATGGATAAAACCGCTAGATTCGACAAATTAAACATATTTAAATTAATCCTCATCTTGCTGACAGTTAAATACAGAATACTGCAAGCTTTCCAGTGTGATGGCCACCGAGTGCTGAATGCTAACATTAAAGAACTGAAACGCCCTTGCTAATGATTAAAGCAATGTCAACTTGTTTATTTTCAATGTAGGAAACCGTCATTCGCTCAAGCTGGTAGTTAAGGCAGTTGCCTTGTTACTGCTGCGTGAGTACAATGCTACATAGGAAGGATATACAGTGGGATCCAGAATTATTGGCACCCTTGATAAATATGCACAAAAAATGCTAAACTAAAAAATAATACAGTTATTGACATAGGCTTCATTTTCCAACATGTGTAAAATAGTGTGCTTGATTAATGATTCATTGGAATCAACCAAAGTCTTAAATTTTTTAAATAAAAAGAAATATTTCCCCAAAAAAACAAGTTCCACAATTATTGGCACCCCTGGTTTAATACTTTGTGAAAACACCCCTGGCAAAGACAACACCCATGAGTCTTTTCCCATAATTATGTGTGAAAGGTTAGAGAACACATTTTTGACCATTGCTCCATGTAGAACTTTTCAAAATCATTGATATCTTTGGGTTTGCGCTTATGGACCCATCCCCCCCCCCCCCCCCCCTTCAGTTCAGACCACAGGTATTTGATGGAATTTAAGTCGGCCATTGGAAAACATGGATGTTGATTTCACTTAAGCATTTCTGTTTAGATTTTGATGTATGCTTGGAGTCATTGTCCTGCTGGACAATCTACCTATGACTAAGTCCTAGCTTCTTAGCAGAGACAACCACATTTTCTGCCAGAATTTCCTGGTACTATGTTGAATTCATTGTGCCATTGATCTAAAATAGTGCCCCAGCACCACTGCCAACAAAACATCTCCAAAATATCAATGCACCACCTCCATATTTGACCATAGGTATGAGGTGCTTCTCCTATATGCATTCGTCTTTTGCCCGAAACATGTCGATGGTGTGTATGGCCAAAACGTTCAATTTTGGTTTCATCTGACAATAGCACTCTCTTCCAGTCATAATTCCAATGAGGTTTGGCAAGCTCCAGATTTCTGTAAACTATCTTGCTTAAGCCCTTTCTTCAGTATCATGTAATTTCAAATAGTAAATAAAGCACACTGTCACCATGATATGGCTGCGTCTTGATATTTTAGTTCCATTAAAACAAAAGGCTATATCTAGAAAAGGTTGACAATTTGCTAACCATTGCTAGATTGCAAATGAAATCAATCTAGATATTATAAAGGTACTCTGATAATGCTGTAGGTTAATATAATTTCTTATTATTGGTATATAGCCTACATAGACCAGAAAGGGACGCAAAGCAGAAGCCTACTTCATGTACACAAGTTTTACATTGGTTTGATGGAAGCTTAGCTATATACAAAACTTTATTTAATCTATTTCTCATAAAATATGTGGCCTGATGTGCACCATTATAGCTGATATTACAGGTGTTTGGGGAAAAAATACATATTTTTTATTAATTTGGGTCTGTAATCCACAATTTTTGATTTGTAATCAAACATTTCACATGTGGTTGAAGTGCACATGCTCAGCTTTGATTAAGGATTTTTGTATACATTTCAATTTCACCATGTAGAAATAACTGCAATTGTATGCATACATACATTCTCTTTCATCACTGTTATGACTAAAGCTTGGTCTCATACAGCATGTGCTTGTGAAGTCTTCTGGAGACAGTAGTCATTGACACATCCACGCTGGCCTCCTGAAGAGTATTTCTGATCTGCCGGACAGATGTTTTCTTCATCATGCTGAAAATTCTTTGATCATCAACTGTAGAGGTCATCCTTGGCCTACCAGGCACTTTGTGATTACTGAGCTCACCAGTGCTCTCATACTTCTTGATTGATGTTCTAATTGGATTCAGTTAATTTCGGTAATCCTAAGGTTTGGACTATGTCTCTGACTGTTTTTTCTTATTTTACATAATAGCGTATTTGACTTTCATTGGCACAGATCCGATCCTTCTGTTGACAAATGCCAACAACAAACTCCAAAGGCAATCAAAAGCCTAGAATCAAGACTAGGTATTAAAAGCTCTCTTATACCTGCACTAAGGAAGCAATTGAACACACCTGACTAATCAGAAACAACTGTCAAGCCATTTGTCCCAAACATTATGATGCCCTTAAATGTGGGGGCTATGTATAAAAAGTGCTGTAATTTCGACAACTAAAATGCCCCTTAATAAAAGCTGAGAATCTGCATTTTAAACTCATGTGAATTGTTAGATTACAAATCTAACATTTGAACGTTCAGAACTAAATCAAGAAAAAATGTCTTTGTCCCAGATATTATTGAGCTCACTGTACATGACGTGTTTTTTGCGATTTAGCTAACACTTAGCTATTTCCAAATCAAATGCTGGATTTTTTTGTGTTGCTTTATTATAAAAAATTTAACCTCCATTTTTACTGTGTGCTAAAACAGTAGGGTAAAATTAGAAAAAATATTTTTTTTAAAATAGGATATTACACATTCAGGGATATCGTTGTCAACAGATGTCAAATGATTAAGTAATTAGTGTAATATAGTGCCACATAGCCTAATAGTATAGCTAGCCTACCCCAATATGGATGACTTACGGCATATATTTTGCACACTATCTTCCCAACTACTGGCTATTTTCTGGAATAAATGCCACATCAGCACACTAGAGGGGCTACCCCTACTGCAAAAGCAGTGACATTGGAAAATTCTACTGCAAGTAAATTGTGATACTGTACACAAAAAAGTCGGTAGCCTGGCCTATTTGTACCACAATCTCAAAAAAGTTCTGGCCACAGTTTTCCAGAGACTTCGTAGCCAAATGCAGACCAATTCCTTTCCTGTAATTGCAACTCTCTTGCATGACCGCAACACAGTAACAACTAGAAGAGTGCACTCAGTAGAGTGCAGATCTCTGCCAGGCGTGTTAGCTTTGCTGATGCAACAATAGAGGCTACACAATCAATGAAACCAGACAAATACAATATTACAAGTTTTTACCATGTGCCACTGAAAATCCCAAAAACGCCAATTCAGTGAAGTAACGCTAAAGGTGGGGACGTTAGCTAATTTCATTCATATCAGCCACGATGTGTTAGACAGAGCTAACGTTGACGTTATACTGTAGTCTGGCACTTTCGTTTCAAATCTGGACATGAACAATTCCAAAAGACCAGCAATGTAAAATATCAGTTTCAATGTGAAAATGCCAACAAAATAATTGCCACAGATTCAAACATTAACGTACCCCATTAGTTGGCGGATTATTTTGTTGGCATTTTAACGTTGACATTGACATTTTACATCGCTGGTCTTTCATTTCAAACGGAAGCAGTTGTTGATCACTTGCGGCCCCTACCGGCCGGTTAGGAGGAGTGAGGAGTTAGCGATCAATGTATTTCAATGGACAATGATGGAAATTTATTCATACTTGTCGTTGACCGATTTGCTAAACATTCGAGAATTCAGGTCCTTGGGCTGCTGTCAGCATGCACAACAAATATTAGGCTGATCGGCCCAGTAGTATGTGAGATAAGCTGCGGACAGATACACAAACAAACACACACACGCGACCAAACGCATAATCTCCTCCAGGCTCTCGCCTGATGGAGATAATGATGACTGCTATTCAATCTTCTGGTGAGGAAAATAAATTTGTAAAATGAAGCACTTTGTAGCTATAGGAGAGATGTAAAAAGCAGGTTAATAAAAATATGTAAGAACTACTTATGCTACAAATTATCTTTTTGATAGTCTTGTTTCCCTTATCAGAAAATGCTATGAACAAAAAACTATAGGCAGCATAATTTGACAGTCTAAATAAACTCATTGGAAAATTCTACCAACATAAGCCCACCATTAATCTTTAAATATGAGGAAAGAACAGCTTCACTCATATTACAAAGGTGATTGAGTAAACAAGTGATGGCATACAGCATCCACAGTCAAAATCCACAGCATGATCACCACCATCTGAGACCATTCGTAAATTATTTGAATGATATTACTAAATTTGTGAGAAATCAAGCCAATCAATTGCACCCAAAATTAACTTTAAATAACAAGTTGCTTCTAAAATGTTACTGTACACATTTACCTTGATACACTGTAATATCTGCACTGCAGTAATAAGTTTTCCAGCCTTTTGACATTTATCATTTATTTTGCAAGTAGGTTACATTAGTGACAATCAACGTTTGGCCATTTGGATAACACAAACAAAATCAAGGAACTGAAGAACAATAAGTTGGTTTTGTACAATATGCTTGAAGAAAGGTTAAATTAACACCACAAATGGAATTATAATTTAATAAAACCACACTAATGATGAAAAACATGCAATACTAAACTTCGGTCAAAAATCCAGGTGAAAGTAACATAAATTTTTGTGTGCACCGCTAAATGTGAGAAAAACAAAGTAACTGTGATGTGCTCATGCGCAATACTCCTTAATAGGACAAAAACCAATAGGTTGGATGACATGTTAGAACACCATCTCCACAGAAAGCACCTTTCAACAAGGTAATGATTATAAGTTGTTCTGAATTTGTGTCTTGTTTATTGTTACTGTCAACTCAGTTCTGTTGCACTTTCCTTGTTTAGATGCCATTGTGAAATTATCATGAGAACATAACTAACTGTTTTTTATGCTTCGTTCTAACTATTATTCCATTCTTTTTTGTGGGCTGAACTCTGGAAATTAAACCTTATTTAACCATTTTTGTTCGGAACTGAACTAAATGAAAAATCATTCGTTCCTAATCCCTAGTTAATGTAATGTAATTTGAGGGTTAAGGCTAATGAAAGAGGCCATATTGTACTTGAGTTATGAGATAATGAAAGTGGCTGTAATGTATTTTAGTGCTGATGCTAATGACAGAGGCTCTAATTTATTGGAGTGTTGAGGGTAATGAATGAGGCTGTGTATTGTACTTGAGTTTTCAGTTAAAGTGGTTATAATGTTTTTGAATTTTGAAGGTAATGAAAGAACCTGTATTGTATTTGAGAGTCAGAAACTGTACTGTATTTGAGAGCTGTCGGTAATGCATGAAGTTGTAATTTATTTGAGTGCTGGGGTAATGAAAGAGGCTGTAATGTACTAGAGTGTTGAGGGTGATGAGGTGAGTAGTGAAATGCCTCATAGCGTCTCTGAGTCTGTGTCTAACTCCCTTTCAGGAACCGTTTCCCACTGCAGCCTGGCTTCCAGCCACACACTTAGGAATCTGCAATACAAATAAAATAAAAGAACAAACAAAAAAGAATGTTAGTGAGAATGCAAGAAAAATACACACAGATGGATAGATTCCAATGGGCAGAGAGGGAGAAAAAACATTTTCCAGATGGCTAAAAAAGTGCACGCAGAAGTTTTTTAATATCACATTAGACTGACATGGAAACTGAAAAATAAAATAATACATTCAACCACACTTCAAATACAATAACATAATACACTCAACCACACAGTAAAACTAAACTTTTGCACAATAGCAGTCTTGCACATAATGTCTGCTATATAGGAGAAAGCACGGTGCTGTGACAGCAAACATATTTAAGATATTTAAAATGGCCACAGGACAAAAGTTGTTGTGTTGCCTTTGGTTTCGGAGCCTTGAAGAAGAAGAGTTTTCCTCTTTATTTTGGTGGGGGTTCCTTGGTTGTGTGCTTTTAACTGGTTTTCTTTTCATCCTGTGGCGCTTAAAGTGGAAGTGAGTAACACTTTGGCAAGGTCTGGCTTATCCGTCTCTCTCTCTCTGTCTCTCTCTCTTTTCTGGTATTTCCAGATTAATTGCTTATTGTTTAATGTTTTCCTGTATGTCTTCTGTTGTGTAATTTAGAAGTACAGTTTACTGTAGACTGACCTATCAATGAATCAGGTATTTAATTTTAAACATAATTATTAAATGAAATCAAATAAAATATATTTTAAATGTAGGTTAAGTGAGGGGTTCTAGCACGCAATATTGCTTGGTTCAGTGTTCAGTGCGCTGAACATTTTAACAAGGGCATTGACTGTTAGAACTGCTGGATTCAGAAAATAAACATGGTCTTAATTAATCCTCACTTGTTCGACACAGTGTAGGATATTTTCCTTCCATAATGAGGCCCAGAGCAGCAGACTGAAACAGGAGTAAGATTCCTTCTGGAGCTCCACACACATTTCAGAACCCTCAGGTATATGAGATGTGTAAAAGTATGTCACAGCATATACACTTACATACAGCTGGCCAGCCCACATTATGGATGTGCTTCAGACTTCACGATGAGATCATGCCCTTAACCCCCCCCCAAATTCTGCATGAGGACCAGAACAGAAGAAAAGGGGTTTTTATTCCCGGTTGAAGTTAGAAATATGTGACAGCACCTTGGCCGCTGTTGTCTAAGAAGACCTGGATGTAGGACGTGGGCACATATCCCTCCTCCTCATCATTCCTGCGCACGCGTGTCCAGCCATCGCCCTTGTCCTCCTCGATCATATGCAGCAGTTCGCCCTCTGACACAGACATGGTGCCTTCAGTTTGCCCTGAGACACAAAAACACATTAGGAAAGATTCATCACAGCCTAATCACAGCTACACTGCAGCCACCTCACACTGACACGGCAGTAAAAGTTTGGATGGTGAGAGACTAGGTGACCAGCAAATTCTTGCCTAAAATAATTACCTGTACGAATAAAAAGACTTAGCTTTTATTTATCAGTGTGGTATCCCTTTATAATTCTTACCCCTGTGATGTTGTATTGGCAACAAGACCATGTGACAGTGTCATAGCAACAGGTTGAGTTGTGCTGCACAGAGATGCCTTTCGTTTCAAAAAAATGCAGTGCAGCCCACCCCATCACCATGACACTGTCACAACACCCTGTTACTATAACAACATTACAGGGTAAGGTGACAGTGTCACTTTTGCAGCATTACCTTCAAAAGGGTATAGCACTTTGCAGGTGCTGATGGCAGGCAGCGGTTCCTCATCTTCAAACTTGTCGGCCATCTCGTTGCTCTGACTCCTCTGCTGCATCTCTAAATTCTGATCCTCGGTGTAACTGCCATCTGGACTGCTCAGAAGGAGCACGTCACAATTATAAAAAAATGATATGTTTTTTTTTAAACAGCACTTTTCATTTTATGGTGAAAAATCTCTTAAGTGCTTAAGTTACGCAGTGTGGCAACACTAAATAGGAGAAATTAACTAGGGTATGTGTGGTTGAGTAGGAGGCATGGGTGTGGCAAGTGTTGGAGGTGTGGCTTGTATACGTATGCATGTGTGAATAGAAGCCATGGCTCAGGTGTGTTTAGGAGCTGTAGCTTAGGTGTGCGTATGTGGTGTCGCACAGGTGTGTGTAGGAGGAATGGCTGAGGTCTGTATTTTGTATGTGTGTGTGTGTGTGTGTGCATGCAGGAGGTACAGCTCAGGTGTGGGTAGGATGACTGAGGAGTGTATGTGTGTGCGTGTGTGTGCAGGTGGTACAGTTCAGGTGGTTGCAGGTGACGCTACCTCTCACGATCTTGCCCACAGCTGCTGCTGTTCTTTGTCCCATATGGTCCACTCTGCTTTCTGGGGGGATCAGACTTCACTGGCAACCTCCCCTCTTCCTCTGCCAGCCAGCCCTGGAACACTCAAGCACACACAGACAAACATGCGCGCGCATATTCCCAGTTAGACCTAACTGGACTTTTTAGAGGAACAAGAAAGCAATGTTTCTTGGAAATACTGGAATAATCTAACACTACCTCAAATTTCTGGGCCTCAAGTCTAAGTCTATCGATGTTCTCGCAAATCTCAGCCAATCGCGGTTCCACACTGCTGGGGTCCCCCATCTGAGGGCTCTTCTGGTAAACATCCTTCATTTTGGTCAGAGCCTCTCTGAAATGGTCCAATCACCCTCAGTAACAGATCTCATGACACCAACAAAATCATAATCTCTATAGCTATTGATAACATCATATCTAGCATTTATAGAAAATGAGTTTAATGAAAGATTCTGTCATACTGGCTAGCTTGATCACTGGCCATGCGTAAGGCATGATGAATAAAAAACATGTCTGCGGCAATATTTCTCTGGCTATGCCAGCATATGCATATAGTAGTCTACCTATGTTAGACCACTATACAAATTACAAAAATGTGGATACAGTTGAGTTTTTAAATTTACATCACTGCTTAGTTTCAAATAATATTAAGCATACCAAGCATAGCTTGCTTGATAGCCAGGAAATGAACAATATGTTAGCCTTAATATTATGATTTCATGAGTTCTTCAATAAGCAAGATAATTGGTGAACTGATTTGGTTGGGCTAGTTTATTAAAGTTACTAACAAGTAAAATTATGTACTTTACATTATATATAACTCAAGTGAGTACATATTATTAATACTATTTCATTATTATTTCAGTTGGTTTCAATTATTTCAGTGTCTTTTAAAGTTAGTGGCTGAGTGGGCAAAAGGAAAATACATTTGTATAGGATCATATAAAAGAACTGTTAAGACCTGGTGATAACTATGCAAGAGTCTGAATGCTTTGACAAGCCACTATAGCTATATTCCTCCAGTGTTATAATTGTAATAGCATGTAAAAATGTGGCTAGTGGTGGCAATCAAATTGCCCCAGTGGAGATTTATTTTATTCTGTTTGCATGTTCTCTTCTGTTTGTTCCTGTACTTTTCGTCCAGTTCTTTCTGAAGGTGGCGGCCGATGTCCTGGATCTTAGCCTGCAGCCTTTTCCTCCGCTGCTCTGGTGGCAGGTGGCTTAGGTCTTCTGATCCTGATCCCTACAGGAGACATGCGCCAAAAGAGTCAGTGCTGTTCCCCCCAGAGACACCAGTCAGAGTTGTACCCCCCCTGAGAAACCAGTCAGGCCTGTGCATCTAGGAGAGAGCAGGCTTGGGTGTGTCCCCCAGGATACAACTTCACATGTGCCCACAATAAAGCCCCAAACTTGTTTTTTTTGTTGGTTTTTTCCTGTCAATTTCATCATCACAAGTGCTTCAGTCCCACAATCAATAATTCACCCCACTGGTCATTTAGCAACATCTGCCAATAACAACTTCAGGTCAAAGTAGTCTGATGAAATTAGCCAATTGCAGGATACTCAAAATACTACCTGCAAAATACTACCAATTTAATTGCAGTAGCATTGTCCAATAGGGCAGTAAGATTGATAGATATGACAAGCCTGTAGATTTGTGCTACCAGTAGGACCATTCAACAAAGTAGACAAATGGTGATGAATACTCTTTCTCCCCTATTCAAAATACATTATTGACCCCGAGTGGTAATGACATTCTGTAACTATTAGTAATTTAAAGTTAAGTATACAAGCCAAAAAATCTTCTTCTTTTTTCTCTGCAACCCAATACATGTATGTACATACATTACACTGCTCAATTATGCTGGTGTGAACTAATGCATGCAGGAATTTGTAATGATTATTACTTGTTTGATACAAATGCTAATAATTTCTACATTTCTTTTATGTAGATATTACATTTATTACAGATTACATTTATTATGCCAAAAAGAGATTATTGCAAAATATTGCAGTAATCATCAAAGTGTTTAAAAATGCATATCCATAATTTGCGCTAATACTGTAGCTGTATCATTTTAACTTCAGTCAATTAAAATGAAAAGAATGTTCAAGTTGTTTACTGTCACTCTTCTCATTACAGTCGGATGTAAGAGAAATAACTAAATACGGTACCCCAGGGACCACAATGCAGTACAAGAACAGCCAGAAACAATTAAAAATGGAAACTGTTCATTGGCTTTTGAATAGGCTATGATCTGTTGGACAAGTAAGGATTAATTAAAAATGTTTATTTTCCGAATCCAGCGGTTACAACAGTCAATGCCCTTGTTAAAATGCTCAGCACTCTGAATACTGAACCAAGTGATATTGCGCGCTGGAACCCCTCACTTAACCTACATGTAAATTATATTTTATGTGATTTAATTTAATAATTATTATTGAAAATGAGAATTATCAATTAAATCGCCAAATTCTTTGATAGGTCAGTCTACAGAAAACTGGTGAAATCAACCAACAAGTCAAAACAAGCTCTATGCCAGGTTTTAAGATTAAATAATTGAATTCAATAAGAAGCAGTCAATAATATTAATGAATTGAAAACATACATTCTTTATTGAATGCAGGCACTCTAATTCTAAATTACCCAACAGAAGACATACTACAAAACATTAAACAACTGATCTAGAAATACCAGAAGAGAGAGAGAGAGAGAGAGAGAGAGAGAGAAGGATAAGCCAGACCTTGCCATCAAGTATCACCCACTTCCAGTATAAGCGCCACAGGATGAAAGGAAACCAGCTAAAAGCACACAACCAAGGAACCACCAGCAAAATAAAAAGAGGAAACTCTTCTTCTTCCAGGCTCTGAACCAAACGTAACACAAACTTTTGCCTGTGGCCATCTTAAATACCTTACCCAGCATGGCTTTAGGATGTTTGCCCTGACTGGGTGATGTCGAGTTAAGGTTTAGGAGAGAAGGGAAGGGGGGTCAGACTAATTTATGGCAAGGACTGGCCTACCTAAAGATTGCATTCAAACTAAAAGTAATGGGTAATGATAAGAATGCAGGGTCTCCAACCCCCGATATGGTGTCCTGTGTCATCTGGTTTGTCTTTTCTGAGGAGGTGAGACCCATAGATTGTCAGCCTAGATTTGGGTATCAGTGGAATTTAAAATTGCCATCATTTGCTTTGATGCTTGTGTTCTTATTTACTGTTTCCCTCTCTAAGGCCAAAATCTAAACACTACATATCCTCCAGATCATAAACACATTGCATGGGAAAGACCGAAAATTAGCAATCCGCCATATGCTGGGCTGCAGTTTGCACCGTAGACCTAGTCTTAGCAGGCAGGCGTTGGGGGGCCAGTCCCAGACTAGATGGACATGGAAATGGCAACGAGCTGCACTAAAATGCATTGCCTGATGTTGACCGACTCACTCCCAACAGCGACTCTCCTCCCACTTCGGCGCACGGCAAGTCACAAAATGACCAAACAGCTCAGGCGCATCAAAGTCAATGATGAAAATACCACTTTGCTAGTGCGACAGCTCGCAATACTCCATGCACGGAAAATAGAGCACCTAATCCTAAAACTGAAGTCACTTTGTATTTTGACAGCTCTGATCATTGCAGTGTGGACTGAGGGGGTGGTGACTCAGAGAAAGCCAGGAGCCGCACAGTCCAGCAACCTCAGCATAGCCTCACTTTCTTGTATGCTGAATATCACAGTGCAGTCAAAGATATAGATATATATAAAGATATTTATTAACTGAGCAATCCTACTGAAAGCCGCATTTGCTGTCACACAACCCATATAAGTTAAAGTCTCAATCAACCTCAATATTATTATTTTTTTTAAATTAGGTACATAAAATGTTCTCAGCTGTCAGTAAGAAATTTGCTGCAGAAATTAAATATTATTATGAAATGAGAAATGAAATATTCTGACCTTTATTATGACCTTGCTGGCCAATGTGAACTGTATAATTACAGTTTGTGTTGGATTTAAAATAAAAAAAACCTGGGAATGGCCCACATTCAATTGCCAATGAACTTTCTCTCTATAGACTAGCAGGAGTTTACTAGCTAGGCACTACAAATATGGAATATAGTTGCTAAGACTACTGCTATTAGGGTTTAGCACTTTCCCTTTAACCTGCTCTTATCTCTTCTTGAAAATTGCCGTTTCTACCCTCTTCCCCATGCTGCCGGCGGGGCTCTTGCCCCAACCCTCGAGAGTGCTTTGAGAGTCGTCTGGTCTCCCCCACCTCTGCGGTCCAGCCCCTCTTTCGTCATTGCCTCCACCCTGCCCACATCTGTCGCCACCTGCTGTTCCCCATCACCGCCACTCGGCCCCACCCATCATCTGAGCCACATCATAAACCTTGTAAAACTGACTGACATGTTGGTCACCAGTCGGCACCCTGAGCAAACCAGAGGAGGATGGGTTTCCCCCTTGAAGCTGGTTCCTTCCAAGGTTTTTTCCCATCTGCCACAGGGAGTTTTTCCTTGCCACTGTTTTCCTTTCACTGTTGCCTTAGGCTTGCTCCTGTGGGGGTTTATGCCAGGGTTGTATGTAAAGCGTATTGTGACAACTGCTGTAAAATACGCTATACAAATAAAATTTGATTGATTGATTGATTGATTGGTACTTTTGTTGCTGTTATTGTTATTACCTCCATTACTATTTTTGTTGTTATTAAGAGGTGTGGAGGACATGGCAATGGTGGTCGTGGGTGCTGCGGGCGCGCGCACCTGCCGGGCATTTTCTCTCCCTCTCGCACGCTCATTCGGCATTTTCCTCCCCCTTCCCCCTTCCCCCCCCTCCGCGGTGCGGCCCCCGTGACTCCCCACCCAACCTTCGGGGGACCCGACTTCACCCAGGCCCCCGTGACTCCCCACCCAACCTTTGGAAGACCCGGCCACACCCAGGCTCCCGTGACTCCCCACCTGACCTTTGGAGGACCCTGTCACACCCAGGCTCTCGACTCCCCGCCCAACCTTAGGGAGACCCGGCTACACCCAGGGTCCCATGACTCCCTGCCCAACCCTTGGGGGACCTGGCTATACCCAGGCTCCTGTGAAGTCCCGCCCAACTCCTGGGAAGACAGGAATCACCCAGGCTCCCGTGACGCCCCACCCGACCTTTGGGGGACCCTGCTACACCTAGGCTACCTTGACTCCCCGCCCGACCTTAAGGGGAACCGGCTACACCCAGGCTCCCGTGACTCCCTGCCCGATCTTTGGGGGACCCGGCTACACCCAGGCTCCCGTGACGCCCCACCCAACCCTTGGGGGACCCAAGGGACCCACAATCACAGTGGAAGCTCCAATGGCTAAATGATGTGAAGGTCCACGATGGGGAAAGCTCTGTTCAGATGGAAGCTGATATGGACTTGCATGGCATTGGCCACATGATCCAGCCCTCTGACCTAACCCTGGGAGGCTGGGCTGTGGCCCCATAGAAACTTGTGAAGATCCCAGGCAATGAAGCCCAAGCAGCTGGAGTTGGTGGAGCTGGAGGTGGGTTTGCGATTGGCTCCGGGTGGGTTGTGTTGGGGGGGTGGCGGTTGTGCTGTGGGGTGGGGGGGGGGGAGGGGCTGTTGGGTGCGTGTGTGTGTGGGGGTGGGGGGTGTTGGGGGTCTGGTGGGTGTGCGTGCCTGTAGCATTTATGACTACAATTTTATTTTCTCTCTTTCTCTTCTTCTTTTGTTCTGGTTTGATTAGGTCTGTTTATTTTATGATTTTGTTACCTCCTCTGCCCTTTTGTTTTGTTTGTTTTTGCTTACTTAAAATAAAAAAAGAATTAAAAAAAGAAGTAACAAATAAAAACAGCGTATACAACTCTGAAAAAATCCAGAGACCACATTAAAAAAACAGGATACAGACACAGTGAGCTCAACGGACACACACAACTGCCAAAAAGGAAACTAACACATCAACAACAACAGCAACAAGAGAAACATGCAAAATCCACAAGTGCCCCCCACTGATGGTTTTTAGAGCTGTATGAAGAGCACAGCAGGCTATGTTCTGTGTGTTAGGAATGAGGCACATGTCAGGCTCAGATAAACATACGAGTCGTATAAGGCTAATGCTTACCAGCTTCAGAGAGAGCTTCAAACAGGAAACGGGAGTTGAGAGAGAAGAAAAAAAAGATAAAAGGTCAATTTTGCATATATGCCACACAAGAAGTGCTTGATCGGTATGGATGATGTCTAAGCACAGATAGGTCACAGATTTGTATGTCCTGTTGCGACCCACCTGTGTGGGACATTCACCAGGTAACCAAGCTGCAGACGACGCACGCACACACACACACACACACACACACACACACACATACAAAACATACATGGCAGAGGCAGATGAGAGAAGGCATGTTTCCTGCAAAGGGAGAGACAGCCCTACCAAACACACACATAGCCACCAAAGGGTGTTTTAAGAAATGAGTAAATACATTGAGGGCTGAATTTCTCCATTAAACAACAGTACCACAAAGGACAGCAGTGTAATCATGAAAAGTCCTGGATAGCAGGCTTCTGCTTAAATTGTATGAGATGGTTATTCATTTATAATTAAATCAAACATAGAATGCATAAGTGGAGCTTGGGGGATGCAGGGGGTGTGGCTAAAAAAATCCTGCATAGGATTTAATGTACTAAAGCCAATACGGAGACAAAATTCTGAAACAGCCATGGCTCAGAATGGACAGAAGTTCTCAGAACTGATCAACTGACTCCATTGATATAGCTGCTAGTGATAGGAAGTTTGATTCTTTTTCCTGACTGGTTTGCGAAAGATTTGTTCAGTGAAAAGAATTAATCTTTCAAGTTGTTCAATTGATTCTGTAATCTCCACTTCCCCAAGTGCATAGGAACCCCCTTATCGGTGAACAAAGATTTGAAAATGTTGTGATTCCTGTTCAGAGTTCCCTTTACTGTTCTCGAAGTAATTTGTTCAGATATGTCTTATTCATTCAGCTGTTCTCTGGTGTGATAGATATTAACTTGGCCCAAAACCAAAAGTGCTAAACCATTGCAATGCATGTCTGAAGGAAAATATGACTAGATAATGTGCCCGATTAGAAGAACTCAAAAGAGTTATTATTTTCGAGCCCCGAAAGAGTTGTGATTATTGTTCATTTTGTTCAGTAGCCTAGGGTAATCCCATTCGTTCACTTGAGTGAAATACGAGTTTAAGCAGTCAGCAGCTAATGGGTTTACTTTTGGTTTTACAATGTTATGTCCTGCAGCATCGTGTCCATTTAAATGCTTTTGCACAATGTGATAAATTATCATGTTTAAAAACATGTTGATTGGACGCTGAGTGCAGAGTAGGCAGAGTAAAAAAAGTGATCAATTCAAACAAATCGTTTGCGAACTACATATCACTAATAGCTAGTGAGGTGGATTTCTAATGGTAGGCCAATTGAATGGATAGTATTATTTTATCATTAGACTCAATATTAATCATGAAATAGGTAACCATAACAAGTTTGCTATGCGTATTTGCTAACTGGCTGGCTAAGGAAATAACCTATAGTAAATGTAAGCAGATCGCTTCTTTGCTAGCTTTTAAAGTTTAGCCTACTGGTTGTACAATCTTGTTTCATGCAATGCATAGCTACCAGCGTAGTCATATCACATCATAAACATGCATTACATTACAGGGCTCAACATTAACAGTAGCCACGGTCTACCATTGCATTGCAATTGAGCAGTTTTGGCTACATTTCTTTGCTAACTGGTTGCCAGGTCAGACCAACATTAGCAGTTTCAATTACTTTTTAGTATTTTACTAATTTGCAAATATTAGCTAGCCAGATACATCCGTTTGTAGTAGGCTAGTATAGCCACTAATTGAGAGCAATGGTTAGAAGTAAATGTAGGGGATAACAGGTGTTCTGACATTTCATCCTACCAATTAAGTTGTCCTACCAGGGGGTATTGTGCACATCACAATTCCGTCATTTTTCTTGTGTTCAGCGGCACACCCATAAATGTATGCTGCCCGGTTTTTTAACCGAAGGTTTTTAATTGCATGTTTTTCATCATTAGTGTGGTTTTTCATAAGCTTTTATTCCATTTGTCATGTTAATTCAAGCTCTGTTCAACTAGATTATACAAATGTTATCAGTATTGTTATTGTTATCCAAATCACCAAACATTGATTGAAGTCAGCTAACACACCAATAGGTTTAAGCAAGTCCTTTAAGGCATATTTAATTAGTGATGTTCATGCACGAATTGGCCACTTTATCAGGTAAAGATACAGTACCATATAAGTGTGCCTATACTGCCATACGGCAAATAAGTAAAGTTAGTTTTGAGTCATGATCTGTTTTAAGTCTACCATTGCATGCAGACATTAGGTGATGATGGCGTGTAACATCATAGGCTACTCTCTACAAGCCATGTCAGGCTGTTGGCCTTATTCATGTATACCTGTTTCAAACAATAAGGCAGCACAATCTTGCTGTTTTTGGATCTTTTATGTACTTTATGGAGTCAGGTTGTTTGAATTGATAATTCATATTAAACACCAATGGTATGATTTTGAGATTTTCTGCAAATTATGCCATTGAAATATGCTGCCTATTGTTTTAAGGACAATGTGCCACTATTTACAATATTTGTCTGAAAGATAAATGGTAGTTTTTATGTTGGAACTGGGAAGCATTCTCTTGTGGTCAAGAGAGTTGAGATTAGAGGAAAGAAATAGCCTTTGGCTTTTTTGCTACAAAGTCGCTGGGAAACCGACGCCAAAACATTTTTGAGACTGTTGATGGATGTATTAATCAAAATAATTATGTAACTAGCCTAGAATCATTTTCTGATAAGGTACAAAGGCCTACCATACTTTTTTGGCTACTAAAGTATTTTCTGATGGGGTAGTAAAGATCGATAGACATGACTATAAAATTGTGCTACTGTAACAGTAGGAAATTTTCACTTTGAAAAGGTAATGCAATAAAAAGCTGTGAAATTCCACTACAAAGGGTATACACTTGTCTGCTACACTTTACATTTGAGGTGATCACAAACTGTTTAGCCTACAATTTAATCAAATGTAGGTTAAATGTTGTCCGGTGTTTCAGTTGTAAAGTAGGTTATGTGTGGAACAGATGTGGTACAATTTTAACAAAGAAAAATAACTGCATAATTCACTAATTTCTGCAATATTTTCCAGGACAAAACACTCTTGGATCAAAGAGTATACTCTCCATGGATGTGTAAGGACTGGGCGCCATTTTAGTGAAATGACGTCACATCACAGGATCACATGAACTGGGTACTTCCTGTTGCTGCCTGTAAAATGTGCGTTTCCTGTCTATCCTCATCCCTTCTGCTCTTCGCTGCTCAATTGAAGAGATGTGCACAAGGCACTCTCTAAGGACATAGGCCTAAAGAAAGCTAAGGCTTCCCTGTAAAGGAACACATGGAGAGATGCACTGGGGTTGCTCTCTCGGGTTAAAGCCATGGCGTTTATAACTCAAAGTGAATGTGTTAGCTATAATGCAAGTAAGCGAAGGAAACTGATCGATCAATGGATCAATTCCTTTACCAACTTTACACTTGCTATCATTGTGAAAGAAGTTGAACGCGTGTCATCCATGTACTTTCCTGCCACAGAAAGCAAAAATAAATTCCAGCTCCAGGACAAAGAGAACAAAGACGAGGACCGGCCTTTCTAAAGTGCAACTGATTCACAGCAGGTGCCTAAGTCGCGTTTCCTTGGACAAGCCTGCACCATACGGAACCATCTGCACTCAAGCAGTATGACTGGCAAACATCCAAGCATCAACTAGCTTAGGAAATCTCTGTTCTTTGTCTTTAAGGAACTGTGTCATTGATTGTATATAATGTTGTGTTTAGATTACATTGTGTCTCTTGTTAATTAGCTACAGCCGCCTAGCCTGCATAGCTAATGTAAATACTCTTACTAGCATTAACTAACAGTCCGCCGTCGTTTTAACCAAGATCTGTGCATGTGATCTCTCATGCACTAACATACTCATTCGATATATGGTCTCGTATATTTAGAATTCAAAGGTACTCCAAAATTAGCTAGACGTAGCCTTTTATCCATGCCATTCCCCTGAATTCCAGGCCAGCTTTTAGCAGCACATGATTCATAAGTTCACATGAACAGAGGAGCTTTTGTTTCCTGCCCCACGTGTGCTGGTGAACACACACATGACTAGACATATGCAAAACAGTCTAGTGCCGCTTTCATTTCATTTTCTATTTAGCCTATAATTACTTTAATTTACAACCCCAATTCCGAAAATGTTCGGACGGTAAATGAAACGCAAATACAAACAGAAAGCAGTAATTTGCAAATTTACTTTGTATTCAAACAAAAACAGTATAAAGACAAAGTATTTCATGTTTTACCTAATCAACTTAATTGTTTTTTGAAGATTACGTTTATTATGAAATTTATGCCTGAAACACGTTCCAAAAAAGTTTGGGCAGGGGCAATTTAGAACTAATAACGATGTGACAAGTTTAAATCACGGTGATGTGATACAGGTGATGTTAAACAGGTGAGGCAATCGTGTTATAGTATATAAGGAGCCTCCAAGAAAGACCTAGTCCTTCATGAGCAAGAATGGGTTGAGGCTCGCCAATTTTCTAACAGATGCGTCAGCGAATAATCCAGCACTTTGAGAACAACGTTCCCCAAAGACAAATCGATAGGATTTTGGGCATTGCACCCTCTACACTGCACAGTATAATTAAAAGATTCAAGGAATCCAGTCAAATCTCAGTGCGTAAAGGGCAAGGCCGACAATCACTTCTGAATATGCATGACCTCCGATGCCTCAGATGTCACTGTCTTAAAAGTCGTCGTGTCTGTAATGGATATCATGACATGGGCTTGGGAATACTTCGATAAACCTTTGTCAGTCAACACCATTTTCTGCTACATCTGCAGATGCAAGTTAAGGCTTTATTATGCAAAGCAGAAGCCATACATCAACACCGTCCAGAAGCGCTGCCGACTTCTCTGGGCTCGGTCTCATCTGAGATGTACAGTAGCACAGTGAAAGCGTGTTTTGTGGTCCGACGAGTCAACAGTTCAAATAGTTTTTGGACAAAACAGCCATTGTGTCCTCCGGGCCAAAGAGGAAAAGGACCATCCAAGCTGTTATCAGCGTCAGATCCAGCAATCTGTCATGGTATGAGGGTGTGTCAGTGGCAGTGCCCATGGCACATCTGTGAGGGCACCACTAATGCAGAAAGATATGTACAAATTGTGGAGCAACATATGCTGCCATCTAGACTCTTCTCCCGGGACGTCCCTGCATTTCCCAGCAGGACAACGCCAAACCACATTCTTCCCGGATTACAAGTGCTTGGCTGCGTAAGCAGAGAGTGTGGGTGCAAGATTGGCCTGCCTGCAGTCCTCACCTGTCTCCGATTGAGAATGTGTGGCACATTATGAAGAGCAAAATATGGCAATGAAGGCCCCGTACAATTTCGCAGCTGAAGACCTGCATAATGGAAGAATGGGGGAAAATTCCGCATGCTTTTTAACCAATTAGTGTCTTCAGTGCCCAAACGCTTAATTAGTGTTCTTAAAAGAAATGGCAATGCTACACGGTGGTAAACTCTTGACTGTCCCAACTTTTTTGGAGTGTGCTGCAGTCATCAGATTTGAAATGCGTGTATACTTTCAAAAAACAATTAAATTCACAAGGTAAAACATCAAATAATGTTCTGTTGTAGTGTTTTCAATATATTACAGGGTGAATAGAATTTACATTATCACTCTTTTTTGTTTTATTAGCATTTTCCATACTGTCCCAACTTTTTTGTAATTGGGGTTGTAGATTAAATGTTAATTATTAAATTCTATTTCATAAAACCTTGTCGTCGGTCTGATAATTATTTGGATAAATACTTGACCTCAAAGAACTTACGCAAGTTATATCATTGGTTATTGATTTAATATTTAATATTGAAATTCATAATCACGATTTAATTAATTTTATGAGACTGATTAATTAAAAGACTGATTATACTTTTACACCATTTCATCACATGAGGTAATATATTTCAACTTTGTGCATTCTGTGGTGCTTACTTGTGAGGATTGTTAAAACGGACAGGTTTTAATAATTTATCCTCACTGTTCTACAATTCGTAGAGGTGTTTTTTCCTACAGATGCTTAAACCAGCAATCAACCTAGGAAGGTCATTTATTTTAGTTTATTTTAGGGATGGGTATCAATCAATTTTTATAGATACTAATATCAATACTGACAGTGCTTATTGATACTGGTATTGATATCAATGCTCTTATTTATACTATTCTCCATAATTTGGTGCAAGAAAAGAATCATGATGTGAAAAGACTTAAAGACTTGTTTTTTTGCCAGAACATTACTATACTTCTTGAGCTTCTCAAAAGCTGACAAATGTGTCCCTGGAAGGGGGTGATAATTGGGGTCCAGGGCTATGGTCATCTCCCTACAATGGAAAAAATATTAACAACCAGATGTAATACAAAATCAGTTCTCTGGTTATCAGGACAAGGCTGGATTTGTTCATACTAAGTTCAAACTTAGCCTAGTTCAGTGTTATCCCTGCATAGAGGAGCCACTGCTGAATTTCTTCTGCCAGAATTTTTCAAGCTATGCTTTGAGGCAAATGGGTCATTTGGCTCAGAATATCTTTGTTGAAACAAACAAGTGAAACTGTGGCCTGTGTTATCATGTAAAACATTTTTTCCTAGACAATACTATCAGTAGAACATCTTTTGCCATACTGTTCATATACAAGCATAAAATTTGTGTAAATGGTTGCACTGATTTACTTTCACTTTTAAGTCAGGTTGTAATCTGCAACATCTGAGACACTAGCATGAACATCGGTGAATCAGCTGAGGTACGAATCAGCTGTAGTGAAGTTCCAAGAATCAGCCATGTGTGCGCGCACGCCGTGTGTGTGTGTGCACTTTGCTATGGAATACCAAGTAGGTAACAATTACACCTTAAACGCATTTTACTTCCAAAAATGTGCATTATTACAAGCATCTTATGCCACTTGAAACACTTTCTCCTAACAGTCAAATTAGCTCCACCTGGTGATTTTCAGGGCCAGTAATGGTGTAATTGCTTCACCCAGTCAATGATGATCAAAGTCAGACTTGACCAGACCAGTTCACTACATTGCTACAATTCTCAGTACAGCTGTTCATACCACACCTTGCTGGCAGCCTTCACATCTGCCATCACATTGGCTAAGACTTCATTTTTCCAGTCTAAGATCATGTGTCTCTAACCCACGCAAACTGTTTTCCACCTTCTCTTCCCTCTTCATTCTCCCTCCACTGCCCTCTCCCTCTTCCCTTTCTGCAGATGACTTTCTGGCCTTCTTTGAGGGGAAGGTGGCTAGTATCCGGAACTCCTTCACTCATCCAGTGATGCCCCCTACTCCCCAGGACAAACCCATGACTACACTGACCTCTTTCAAGAGCCTGGAGGACTCGGATGTACTCATGACCACTCATTATGCAACCACCTGTCCACTAGACCCCACCCCATCTACAGCCCTCCAGTCTATATCCAGCGAGATCCTTCCTTACCTATCCTCTATCATTAATGCCTCCCTTGCCTCTGGCTATGTTCCCTCTGACTTTAATATGGCTCGTGTTACCCCAGTCCTTAAGAAACCTACCTTAGACCCCTCTGATGTTAGAATCAGAATCACTTTTATTCACCAAATGTATCATACAGACACACAGGAATTTGTCTTGGCAGATCAGCATGAGACAAAGTATAACTGAACAGGAAAAGACAGAAACAAGAAATGGCGGGACAAACGCACCATATTAATAAATAGGTGAAATAGGTGCCAACCTTTTTTTATAAAAATTAAAAACAGAATCAGAATAAAATAATATAAGTGTCTGATTTGAGTCCAATTAAAATGAAGTACCAAGCGTAAGGGGGGGGGGTCAGTTCCTGCTGATGTTCTGGGACTTATTGAGAAGAGAAATAGCCCTTGGGAAAAAACTGTTCAGGTAGCGTGTGGTTCTTGTTCTGATAGCACAGAACCGCCTACCTGAGGGGAGTTTTCTGAACAGGTGATTTCCTGGGTGGAAGTGGTCAATGGCGATCTTTCCTGCTTGCTTCCTGGCCCTGGCGTTGTACAGCTTATTGAGTGTCAGCTGCTGTTGTCCTGTCAGTTTCTCTGCTGTGCGCATGATACGGTGCAGTCTACCTTTTGCAAGGGCGGAGACTGAGCCAAACCACACAGTGATGGATGAAGAGAGAACACTTTCAATGGTGGCTCTGTATAATTTAGACAGGATTGGGCGGGAGACGTTGAGTTTCAGTAGCTGCCTGAGAAAGAACATCCCACTGTGAACCCTTTTGATGAAGGAGGAGGTGTTCGTCTCCCATTTGAGAACTATCTGTCTATCACTTTTGCCTTTTCTGTCCAAAACTCTTGAACAAGCAGTGCTTAAACAACTATCCTCTTTTCTCCATCAGAACAACCCGCTTGACCCTCACCAGTCTGGCTTTTGACCCGTGCAACCGAGACTTCCCTCCTGGCTTTGACGAAGGCACTTGCCACTACAAGAGCCTCATCCCTCTCCTCTATCCTGATCCTCCCAGACCTGTCTGCAGCATTCGACACGGTCAACCACAAACTACTCATCTCCACTTTGGCTGAGATGGGCATTTCTGGGACTGCCCTCTCTTGGTTTGCTTCTTATCTTGCAGATAGCTCCTACCAGGTCACCTGGATAGGGTTTGTCTCTGCACCTCACCTGCTTGTTATAGGAGCCCCACAGGGATCTGTACTGGAGCCTCTGCTGTTCTCTGCATACACTAAATCTCTTGGTTCAGTAATTAGTAAACATAGCTTCTCTTATCACTGTTATGCAGATCATATACAACAACTTCTCTTCCTCTGCCTTACAGATCAATGAAAGAATATCTTCCTGCCTGACTGACATCTCAACTTGGATGGCCAGGCGTTGCCTGAAGCTCAACATCAACAAGACTTATCTGCTGTTCATCCCCTACAAGACCTCCCTACTACAGGAGCTCTCAATCACTGTTGATAGCACCACAGTGGCTGCCTCTCACTCTGCAAAAAGCCTGGGGGTGGTCCTGGATGACCAGCTGGACCTCAAAGAGAACAACAAGGCAAAATCATGGTCCTGCAGATTCCTCCTGTACAACATCAGGACTGACTACATGCTCCACCCAGCTACTTGTCCAGGCTATGGTGACCTCCCGTCTTGATTACTGAAACTCCCTCCTTGCAAGCCTGCCAGCTTGTGCCATGCAGCCACTGCCTGACTTGTCTTCACCCCTCCTAAGTTCTCTCACATCACTCCCCTGCTGAGGGCACTCCACTAGTTGCTGCCAGGATCAGGTTCAAAGTCCTGACCCTCGCCTACACTGCAGCCAGCAGCCCTTGCCTTCTTATAGGACACGATTCAATCCTACACACCAGCTCGACCACTCCGCAGGGCAACTTACACCCCGTGCCATCCGAGTAAATGGCTCTCACTCCTCTCTATCACAGAGCTTCTCCACCCTAGCTCACCAGTAGTAGAACAAACTCCCTGTTTACATGTTTTTCGTGGCCTACCTATATCAGTGAAAATCTAGAAAATCACTAGACTGTACATTATTTTCTGGTTCCCGTCTAATTCCTGTTCCATCCAAACAGTTGTATCAATTGATGTCACATGTCACCATGTAGCCTAAAGTTAAAGTTGAGTCAAATATATTTACGAAGATCTGGTCAAAGTTTAACAAACAATGTGCAACGCTGAACTGGCAACTACACTGCACGAAATTGTTCGCGAAGAAATATCTGAAGCGTTTGACACAAAGTTGCAACCTGTGAATGAGCTAATTGCAAGTCTAAAATCAAAAGTGGAGAAATGTGAGGGGAGTTTGGTAACTCTTGAATCTTTTGCTAACGAATCAGCCAAAAGGCTCTCACAACTCAAAATCGATCAGGCTACTCCACGGAATGAGAATAAAACCTTGCGATTAAAATTTGATCAGCTCGTGAACCACTCCCGTAAATGTAACATCCGAGTTCTGGGTCTGGAGAACAACATTGAGGCGGATAACCCAACTAACTTTATTAAAACTTTCTCTGTGAGCTGCTTGGGAAGGTGAAATTGGGGCCCATACCACCAGCAGTTACTGCTCACTGTACTGGCCCACCACACAAGACCTCTCGCTGTATGATTGTGCGACTATAAAGCTCTGAGCTGAAAATGACAATTATTCGTTTAGCAGCAAGACATGCGCCTTTGATGTACAGGGGCAAAAGAATCCAGACTTGAATGCAGATACCAGGAAACAGAGAGACGAGTTCAAGGAGCTGAGATTGAACCTGCGAAAATTGAGCATAAGAAATGGATTTATCAACCCGGCCAAGCTGATCCTGACGTTTCAGGACAAGACACTCACCTTTCCCTCTTTAGAAGAAGCCCCGGAATTCTATGGGAAAAATATCAAATCCAACCTGGACGAAGAAACTGAGTGATCACAGGAGTGATATATTCCATGGAGTGAATAATTTGATGGTGTAGCCTAATGATGAACACTACATGTGGACTTATAAACCTTAGAATGGACTAATAGCTCCTTAAATGTTTATTAATGGCAATTCTTTGGAGCGAACTTGGAAGGATCAAGCAATTGTCTAAGGCAAGGTTGTGTTTTCATTTTATTTCATTCTCTTCGTTAACTATGTTATGTTATGTTAATAATTTGTGTTCATGTATTATTTTTCTCCTTTTTCATAATGTAGTATATTTATCTATTTTGTTTACTTATTCTTATTGTTCTTCTATCCTATTTCTACACATCTTGTTAATTTTTTGACCTTGAATTAACATAAGTATAAATGTATATTTGAATAAGTCCAATATGAAAAGTATAGGATCTGTCAGGAGTGGTTATCTTATCGCCGCTATGCTTCAACCCTGCAAGGATAAAGTAGGGTGTTGGGGACGGGGGGGATGGGGGGGAGGGCAAGTGGGAGGGAGGGAGGGTAACTGGTTGGGATGTAGGGAAGGTGTGTATGTGGGGAGGGGGATGGAGGTGGGGGGTAGCATAGGGTCTTCTCTTTTTTTTCTTTCTTTGTGTGCAAATATAAAGTCAGGACTCACTTTAAAGTTGTGAGTGTCTTCAATCTGTACTTTTACTGTTTGCAACCTTTGGTAAAAATAGATTGCTTTCTTGTAAACATTATGGGTCTAAAACCCTATGGCTAGTTTGAATATTTTTTGTTGCAACTTGAAGGGCCTTAACTGTCCTAATAAAAGAGCAGCCTGCTTAGACTTACTAGCGAGAAATAAGATTGATTTAGCTATGTTCCAGGAGACACATCTGCTTAGAAAGGATGTTAGTAGATTGGAAAACCACCACTATAAAGTGTGTGCTTCCTCTTCTGCTTTAAATAAAACAAAAGAGGTAATAATACTAACATGTAAAACACTTAAAATAACCATTATTGGTAAAGGGTGTGATGAAGATGGTAGAGTCGTGTTTATTAAGTGTATATATAATGGAAGGAAAGTGGCATTTTGTCAACATAAACTCCTCAAAAAAAGTTTGGAAATTTGTGTTTGGTCGATCATGTCTCTGTTGTTACTGTATTATTAGCATTGTATCTTACATCATTGGAAAGCCTGTTCATTTCCCTTTACAATGATTCCCCATTTGTAGGGATCATGCATTTGTGGGATGAGCAGCACAGCTGATTATGTGGGTAGAGTCCCAAGTGAAATGTGGCAAATTTCTCTGCCAATGTCAAACAGTGTATTCTTCTGTTGGTATTGACTCTATTGTTTTGAGTTATTTGGGGGATTGGATGATTGAACTCTCTATAAATATTATTACATTACATTACATTACAGGCATTTAGCAGACGCTCTTATCCAGAGCAACGTACAACAAGTGCATCAGTTCAAGGTGCAGAGGTGCAGAAAAACACACTAGAGTGAAGTAAAGATTGTAGTGCCAGAAGTGACCACATAGATCAGGACTCCAACCCTGTAGGGTAACCTGTTCAGCAAACAGACAAAAAAATCCTGCCAAATACAAAACTAACGTGATCGCATTAGCCTAACTAGGTACATTGAGCTAAACTAGAGGCTAGGGAGGGGTGGGGAGAGGTGCAGCCTGAAGAGATGAGTCTTTAGTCTGCGCTTGAAGGTAGTCAGATTCTCTGCTGTTCTGATCGCCACGGGAAGGTCATTCCACCAGCGAGGGGCCAGGAAGGACAGCAGACGCGAACGGGAAGTACAGACACGAAGAGGGGGAGGTGCCAAGGTGCCAAGTAACAAGAAACAAACAAGACATATTGGTAATTTTATGCTTTATTCATTGAACAAACAGTCAGGAGCAGTCAGGAGCCTCAGTAGCGGGTGGAAGAACCATACGCAGCCACAACAGCCTGGCACCTCTTCCTCATGCTGGTCACCAGCCTGGTCAAGCGTTGCTGTGGGATGGCATTCCATTCCTCAACCAGGATTTGTCGCAGGTCAGCCAACGTGGTTGCGTTGGTTTTTCCACCCGCTACTGAGGCTCCTGACTGTTTGCTCAATGAATAAAGTGTAAAATTACCAATATGTCTCGTCTGTTCCTTGTTACTGATTTATCCTCTGCAAAGAAGCGTTCTTTCCTACTACTTGGCAAATCCGCCATTATAATAGCAATCCACCAAGGTACAAGCTCACCTGGCTTTTAAAGGGAATGGGAGATGACACTCTGATTGGTTTATTTCATGTTATGCCCAAAACACACCTATGATTAATTAAGAGACTAAGTACAACCCCTTTGAACCACGCGCCTTACCTTGCGCTCAGATTATCCGCTGTTAAACTAGCAAAAGTGGATTTGGACACGCCCTAAATGCACTTGCGCCATGCGCTTTAGACCATGCGGTTAGATCGTTAGAATATAGCCCATTGTGTCAAGTCAAATTCCTTGTATGTATAAATGGACTTGACTATTACAATTACTCTGATTCTGATTAGTTCTTATTGCACATCGCAGCTTTCACCTTCTAATGGTCAGTGTTGGCTTGAACCCCGGAATCGCCGCTTGCGGCTATATTTATTCTTATTCTTCTTATTTCCTTACCACCTAAATTTCTGCACGCTGCTCCTCATACAGCTTTTAAGCTGGACAAGCCTTTCCAACTTCATAATATTCAGCTTGATTCAGAGTAGTGTGCTTGTTCAAAACTTTTTAAAAATAGTTTTCCAAATGTTTTTTGGGAAAAAATTACCACCGAGAATGAATGGGAAATGAAAAGTAAATTGCAACAATGGCAAATGTTGAACCATTAGTACATGTGATGCTATTCAAGCCAGTAGGATACATAGAAATAGCACGTGATGCTATTTCAGCCAATCGGACACACAGAAAGAAAGCCACCACGCGTATTCATAACAACCAAATTCCTTAAATAATGGCAATGTAACAATAGTATCACAACAGATAGGTATCATACATTTAAATTGCAATTAAATTGCAGATTGGCATGTCTTTGCTTGAAAACTGCATTCATCAACTGGTATAGTGAAGCCAGTCAGCTGTGTCACTTTAATCTAGCCTATTATATTACATTACAGGCATTTAGCAGACGCTCTTATACATACTGAAGCAATTTCGGTTAAGTACCTTGCTCAAGGGTACAACGGCAGTGTCCTACCCGGGAATCGAACCTGCGACCTTTCGGTTACAAGCCCAGTTCCTTACCCACTGTGCTACACTCCGTCCTATATAACTACGCTACCTTAATATTTACCGACTGAATAAATACCGCACCCCTAACCACAAAAATGTTTTGCTATATGTAATATGTTGCGCCTAAGATATCTGCTGAATAAAAACACTTTTTCTCAGCATATTTAACCATCTTTTAGCCATTCCATCATGTAGGTGTCTAGTGCATGTTCTGCCAGGTCGTGGGCAGCTGGTTCACTCTTGTGGTTAACTTTAGTATATTTCTGAATTAACAAAGTGTGAGGCAATATGCCTTCTAACTAACACTTCTGCTATTTTAATATTTGTTATTTTCAGCAAATGCAGTTACATGTATGGTGAAACAGAACTAGACTATCTAGAGTTGTATCAGCCATTAAAAAATACGCCTTCCATTCTATATCGATCAAAGGTTTGGGAATGTGTGGTCTAGGCTACACTTTATAGCTAGCCTAATTACCACTAAGTGAGTGTTCTTATCTTCTTATTATCATTATATAATATCAATAGTGATGATAATAGCATTGGAGTGAACTGACTTGACACAACTCACTTATTCTTGGGCTGTGGTAAATGGCAAGTGAAGTCCCTAATTAATATAGCAATATATTTACAGCATTTCAAGAGAAACCAGTTTTGGAATTGATTCCCAATTTCAATCCAAATGCCCAACACTACTAGAAATGTATTACAGATTACCAGCATATAAAAAAAAATTTTTTTACAATCAAATTTTCTTCACAGTTTTCAGCTACAATACATGACCAAAAGTATCTGGACACCCCAAGGTCTGGGGCTGTTTTCCATGGTTTGGATTAAGCCCCTTTGTTACAGTGAAGGCAAATCGTAATGATATGGCATACAATCACATTCCAGATGAATCTGTGCTGCCCCAACTGTTTGGGGAAGGTCCTTTCCTGTTTCAGCAATGACAATGTCGAAGAACTTGACTGGCCTGCATGGAGCCCTGACCTCAACTCCATCCAACATCTTTGGGATCAATGGAGTGGGGTTGTTATAGCAGAAAAGGGTGGACAAACTCCATACTAATGCCCATAATATTGGATGAGATGTTGGATGTCAGGTTTCGACATACTTTTGGCCATAGAGTGTATGTTAGAATTATAGTGAATGGATTATGTGGTGTAAATACTGATAGAAGGACTGTTTCACCAGGACCACATTCATATTTCAGTTCAGAAAGATTAGGAACTGGTACTAATACTGGTTGTGACAAATGTTTTATTTATATTTTTATTTAGGCTATGTTTACTTTGCATTTATTTTAAAGGCTGCAATATGTAAAGATCCAATACCTAAGTGTCACACAATTTTTTTATACCCAAATTCTAATTGTCTCAACATTGTATTGTGTGTATGAGAGCAAAAATTAATGTACATTTGAAATGGTGTGGATAAAATATTGCTCCACCGTTTGTAAATGCACTCCAAACTGTCTGTGTAAACCAATACAGTAATATGAGCCTATTGAAAAAGGATTGCAATTTCTCCCTGAAATTTAGGTAAAAACTTTTGACACTTGATTATGACAGAAGAGGTCGTGAAGAGGCACTGACCTGATTTGGAAAATGTTTACTGAAGCATTTAAAAAAAAAAATCCCAATCCAGACCTTCAGTATAATCCAATGAAGGCCAATTGGAAAAAGTAAAAAGTTGGATTGGACTGAATTTCTCATAGTCTTCATTCTAACCCATTTCTGTGAAATTTTACTGTAGTGTTTCAAAATAATTCTACTTCAAACTGCCTATGTAAACTAATACAGGTTTATTGAAAAAAGTGAAAATTTGGATTGTAACTTCTCCACAAAATTAAAAAGTACTGTAGCATTTTCAAATAATCTCACTCCAAAATTTATATGTAAACTGGTACAGGGCTATGGAAAAAAGTGGAATTTTGGATTGGACTTTTTCCCCAAATTTAAGAGGTCTAAAACTTTTGACACTTGTTTATGGCAGAAAGGGTTTGGGTTTACTGGATTATCCAATTTGTAAGCAGTTTTACTGTAGCATTTTTTAACCCCACTTCAATCATTCTATATAATCTGTTCTAATGTTTATAGGTACAATGAAAACCTTATATTGAGGACGGACATCAAGCACGCGACCGCAAGCACATGGCACTTAATCCAACCCTTTGTTGTTTCCCCGTGTGCAATACAACACCTCATATGAATGGTTCCTATGTGACATATTGGGACCCATAACTACATAATCCAATACAGACTGAAATACAAGTGAAAAAAGTTCAATCTTGCATTAGAATTTCTCACAAAATTTTAAAGGTCTCAAACTTGTGACACTTGTTCATGACAGAAGTGGCGATTATCTTGGTGAAAATGCAAAAATGAAGTTGTTTTCCTACTGTTTGAAATTAAATACTGAGAGATAATGTATATGTAACAAGTAAAACTACATTTCCTGGATCATAAACTCCTTGACCACACGTGTGCAAAATCTAAGGGTGATATGCGAAACTACTAAAGGTCTATGAAGCAAAAGGTAAGCAGTGTACTCTGGTGTCCCTTAGTATCTCCAAATCTATACAAAATGCCTAAATTTAACTTTGCTGTAAATCACAACATAAACATATATTTAACAACAAATCAGCTGTTTTGACTCATGAATCTTACTTCTGAATCGTTTTCACATGGGAACTACTATCTATTCATTAGTATGGGGTTCTAAGATATCTAGGGCCAAAAACCAAAACCTCTCTAAAATGAATTAAATGCTTTTTGTCCATTATAAGGCATAGAAATCTGTCTCTTACAATGTTTTAAAAGGAAACATTGATTCACGTTAAATCTGTGCATCAAACATAACACATGACTGAACCACTTATGAACACTGACACTACAGCATGTGAAATCCCTGCATTAGAGAACCTCTTGAAAAACATCTAATTTTAATGTGAATGATATGAATTCAAACAAAGCAGGACACTATGAGACACTACACTACGAGCCACTGACACTGCCCAATATATGCCAACAATGCTAGTATGCAAACACCTAGGTCTGTTAGCTCCCAATACGTTCTGAACATTATTTGCAAATGCTAATAGTTGTCTCTTATGATCAATGCAAATACAAAAATATCAAAAATATGACACAACATTAACCCTTTAGCGCACATGCCAAATCTTGCCAATCCTTGCCCATTTAGGGGGTGCCCTATTTAAAGCCTTATGTGAACACCACAGAGACTTGAAAAATGTCTTAAATTAAGCAGGACAATTGTACAATTTACAATACTAATTAGTTTATATTCATAATTTTGGAAGAAATAAAGTTCCGCAAATGCAATTGTCTAGACAAAAAATCAAAAATGAATTTGCACTTTTTTAGTTTGCAACGAAATACTGAGAGATTGCATATATACAGAAGGTTAAAGTATACATGTGCTGGATCAAAAACTTCTTGACCACAAGTTCATAAAATCTAAGGGTGGATATGTAGAACTACTATAGATTTATGAAGCAAAAACTAAGCAGTGCACCCAGCGTCTCAATGTCTAAATCATGCATTGCTGTAAATCACAACATATTCACGTGTTTCACTGCAAATCAACTGTTTTGTCACAAGAAACTCACTGTTGCATCATTTTTCAAGTGGGAATTACAAGCTTTCCATCAGTACAGCAGTGTAAAATATCTAGGGGTCCACAAACATATCCAAAATCTCTCCAAAAATGAATAAAATGCTTTTTGTTCATTATAAAGCATATAAATGAGCCCCTTATGAAGTTTTAAGATGGAACATTGCTATCAGGTTAAAAAATAATGCAAAAAGATTGTCACACAATGCGATTCAATACCTAAATGTGTAATAATTAACTCTTGTATGTATTTCTATACTCTGTACTCTCGTATCTTTCCTTGTATGGGGATGGGACGGCATGAAAACAATTTTCAACCGTCCACCACGTTTTGGCAATGCTCCAACTCTCACGTCATCACTGTTGCATGCTTCACAAAAACTATTACACTACTAACTAACGCTTACATTACAGTGTGAAATATCCACATTATATAATACCACTAACCTATTTAAAGACACTCAATTTCAAAAATAACGTAATACTTACATAGGAATGATGAAATCTGTTTTCAGTAGATAAAGACAGAGACAGGAAACCAATTATATAGTTCTATCCGCTCCTGTCTTACACCAGAAAACGATGTCAGCTAGGTCTATCAGCAAACATATGGCTTAGCTATGCTCAGAGGTCCTCAATAATAATAGTATTTTCCAAGAAATTCCTAAAAATAGTTGACAACAATTCGTTAGCAGCGTCTTTGTTTTACTGCTACCACAGAGTGAATGCGTAATTGGATGTGATGATAAGAAAATTTCCGGTTACGCTGACCTATAAAACGCGATTCCAAAATTAGACGTTATACATTGTTAGAAAGCTTATACTCTCACCTACTAAATAAAGGAATTGTTAATCAAGCCAGTCTGTACTAAAAAGGGCGACAACGCCGTAAACAACATGTGTGGTATTACACACAGCTATTTTGGAAGATACCCAGGCATCACAAATGCGCGTATATTTCACAAAGGGATTTTCCAAGACAATGTATGACCACTCAGTCTCAAAAGGTACATCTCTACGCGTAAAACCAACAGTAAGGTTGTATATTTATTCAATATTTAGTCCCAGATATTGACTGTAGAATGGCATGGTATCATTTTTAAAAACTTTTTCTCATTTATTTCGTTATTCAGTGAGCAGCGTTTTCACTGCTGTATTGGCATATCTTACGGCTGTTGTCGGGTTGATCTTGTAGCTATGACAGAATACGATTTTTTAATGGTGAAAGAATATTTTTATGAATACCAAGATAGACAATATTGTCCATTATGTCATGGGTGGGGGGTGTAGTTGTAGATGAGACTGCAGGGAGGGCGGCGTGTTAAATGAACGACCAGAGCGACAATGGTGGCACTGCAAAACTCCGTATTCGGCATAGTTGTAGTGTATCGTCTACTTATGAAACTAAAACAACGCATTTCTGTTTTTAACTCGTACTTTGGTTGCACTAGCACTGAATGTCTGAGTTCAGTAATCTGGGCACGCCGGCCGGCCGGCCGACCACTAGGGGACTTGCGCGAAGGGGTTAATTATTGAATACAAGCAGTAATATGTACATGTTCGTATGCATCCTGACTAGACTGCATCCCCCTTTTCTGAACTCTCCCTAGAATTTTCGTCATGAGTGCTTGTATTTTACTGTGTAATGTTATGGTTTACTGCACAATGCAGTGATGAAGCAAAAGTTGAAGCGGTTGCACAGGTCTGAACCCTTCTAGAGAAAATAAAATGAGGCATGCGATACACCGTTGGAAAGCTTATACTGTCTCCTACTGGATAAAAGAGGTATCATTAAATCTAGAATGAACTGTTACATTAGTCTAAATTAGGAGTGGTGTTTTGCAAATGGCTGTTGTAAATATCTACCCCTGCTTTCTATTTGCTTATTTATTTCTCAAACGGATTGTTCATGACAATTTCAGTCAGGACAACTCACTTATTAAAATATTTACTTGAATACTTAAATACATTTTTTGGTTTGGTGATGAATGGATCTGCTTCAGGTATTAGTGCATGCACCAGCGTGCATTACCCTATCGAACAGGGAGTACTATACATCTCCCCTACTAAACAGGAGAAATACAGGAAAGCCCCCAAAACAGCAGATCTGTCATGGTTCTGTGTTTCTGTCTCTCGTTTTCCTTGTTGGGCCACCAGATGGCGGTACTTCTGTTTTGTATCCTGCTCGTTCCCCTGTTGGATAACTGTATTATTGCTTTCAATTATTTTATTATTGTTTCTGCTTGTGTCTCGTTGTTCCCACCCTGTCCTGGTTTAATTGTTAATTGTGCCCTCCTGTGTCTTGTCAGTTTTGAGTCTATTTCAGTCCTTTGTCTCCCTGACTGGGGTGCTGGTTTCTTGTGTTTCTGACTTTGTTTATGCCTGTGTTTCTAGATGCCTTTCTGTCTTTGTATTTTTGCTTGTGTGTTCTGCTTGTGTTTCTGCCTGCCTGTGTTCTGACCTGCTTGTGTTTCTGCCTGCCTGTGTTCTGCCTGCCTGTTTCTGTTCACTGTTTTTGTCCTTGTCGTTTGTTTTCTTGTTCCAAGTTTTTTCTATTGTTTGAGTGTTTTGTTTATTGTTATAAGTATAAGTCTTTGTTTTATATACCTTTTGAGTCTCTTTTTTCACTCTGCGCTTGGGTCCAACCCACCAAAACCCTGACAAGATCATCCAATAGACAAAGACTAAAACTATGTATACAGTAGAGCACCTGCTGCTTCTTGAAATCAGGAAGACCATACTGATACCCCTCCAGCTCAGAGGAGGAACACAAGCTGTTATCCTGGATCAGACATTGGCCATGCTAGCATAATGTGATAGTGATGGTGAACTATGTGGACAGCAGAGCACCTGCTGTTTCCTGAATGATCAGGAAGACCATACCGATATCCCTCCAGCACGCAAGCTGAGATAGTGGATCAGGCGTTGGCCATGCTAACATTGTAATAGTGATAGAAAACTATGTGCACAGCAGAGAATCTGCTGTTTTCTGAACGATCGGGAAGACCAAAAGAACAAAAAGAGGGCTTCGGTGCTTCTAGAAAGGGAAAAGCCGAAAAAAGTATTGTGAAGGTGCTCTTTGGAAAAAATCAGGGGAAAAAACCAACAACATAATGAGTACAGCAAGTCCAAGGCACTCTTCTTAGAATAAAAAGCCTTTAATGAAGGGCTAGTTCATATAGAAACATTTAAAAACTACACCAACATGTTTCGGCCTCACACGGCCTTCGTCAGGGCTAAACAATGAGGACTGGGTTTTAATCTAAACCTACTTTTGTCCATTCGTTTACGTAGATGGAGCGGCCTTGAAATACCTAGGGTGCCCGCTAGTCATCAGTAGCGTTCTGTGGGAGTGCAGCGCAATTATCCAGGCGCCAAGCTGTCGTGGTCCGAAGCTATCAGGCTGTGAGAGAGTTCGCACCTCATGCATGGTTCGCCAGGCACGAACATCTGTTCCTATGTCTCTACCATATGTAGATAGATTGTAAGCCCCCCGGTGTCATCAATAGCCTTTGATTCTTCAGTTAAGGGCGTCTGGCATGGGAGATCAAGAGGGGAAGTAGTAGTAGTAGTAGATAAGGTCGGAATGTTAGAATTAACAGATACAGGGTCATTTGGGAGTTTACAAAGGGATATGGTGTTTTATGTCCTCAGACAGAGAGAAAACAAGAGAGGAGAGCAGAAAAGGAAGGGAATTCTTTTTTTTTGGTTGTCCTACAATGGTAATGCGACTGCAGGAGGCAGATTGGAAACTTCTCAAAAAAAAAATAGGGCTGTGAGATTTAGGTGTAAAAATGTAGGTGTAAAATCTAACGCAGAGCCTTGTTAGCACTAATAATGTGCATTACAAATTATAAGCTACTAATAGTAATACTAATACTTTAGCGAAATGGGAAATAAGCTTTGCAACAATAAATATGCTCAAAATTGTCAAATTTAGCCCGACAGGTAATACAGGCTTTGGTATTATCGCAGATTACTTCTCTGTTTTTGGTACACTGTGGCAAAAGCAAGATTAATAAAAATCTAAATAAAGCTGCACAATTTGCACTCCATTGATCTAGGATAAAGATAGCCACAAATAATGCATAATTGCAGGCTGTAAAAATAGTTAAATTATTAATTACCTTGCTTTTAAAGAACATCTCTGTAACAAAATGTCCAGAAATACTCCAGAAGACATTGTCCTTCAGCTCAAAAGCACAATTACTCCACAAAGCATTTGTCAAAGTAGTTTTCCTTATACCCAAATGCAGCACCACTTAAATGCAGGGAACGCTAATGGTTTCAAGAAATGGCAAGCTGGAACACATTACCAAATCTGTAACTTCTAGAAAAGGAATGAAGTTCATTTTAAGATACTGAACATCAGTGTGGCAGGGCTCAATTTGCGAGAGGAATTCAGGGCAATTAGAGGACCACGCCTACAGGTAAAGTAGGCACACACATGGATTGTGTTATGAATCAGCCCAGGATTTCCACAGTAGGCGCCTGAGACTGGGATCCCCATGACGGCGAGAGAGAGCACGTACAGGCTGCGAAAAAAGGCTGAAAAGCGACCGGGTATAATTTAATTTATTTTTTCTTTGTTGTTCTAGTTTATTGTTTTTGCCCAGATCCCATGAGGGTGACGGGTAAAGGTTTTTGCATTTGTTTGTGCTCATTTGTGCCAGAGGTGGGAGTAAGTCACACATGTGCAAGTCACAAGCAAGTCTCAAGTCTTAACCTTCAAGTCTCAAGCAAGTCCCAAGTCACTGTGTTTTGACTCAAGCAAGTCAAGTCGAGTCACTGCTAAACGTCAAGCACGACAAGTCAAGTCATTGCTCAGATCAGGCAAGTCACAAGTCAAGTCACCATGAAAGAAGCGCTTAAATCAAGAGAGAAAGGGGTACAATGGCAAGCCATGTCATGATAAAACTGCACCTGTTAGTTAGTTAGTTAGTCTCTACAACTAGGGATGGGTATGGTTAGGATTTTATCAATACCAATACCAGTATTGATACTGCTTATCAATACCAATACTTATCAATACTCTCATCGATACTTCCTAATTTTGAGTGCAAAATACATGTTAAAATAATTATCAGTACTACTTTTATATTAGTTTGGGCAAAAAATATTTAACAAAATTGTTTTGTTGATAAAATGAAATAGATTGTTTTTTCAGACAAAACATGATGATGGGACCAATTGGTATAGATATAGCTAGTAAAATATATTTACTTGATTTAATCTGGTAATTATTATCAAAGATAAGAATTATCAATCAAATTGCCAAATTCATTGATAGGCAGAGCAAACTGTTTGGATCAACCTTTATCAAAATGTACAACTCACAACAAATAAAAATTAAGAAATTTATTAAGTTACAACAAATATTCATGTCTAATCTATAGACGAGGTTCAACTACCTTAAAACAATTAACAAAGGTTACTGACAAGAACAGTCACATAAGAAATAAATGAAAGCAGACACCAAATCACAGCTTTTGTTCCAAAGTAACCCAAAATGCAGAAACCAAAAGACAGCAGAATAGTCCAAAAGAATCAGAGATGATTGCAAGAATTGGATTGCTATAAAATTAAGGGGAATGTTTTTTTCTCTCATTCAGGAGGTGTTCTATACAATCATGTATTCGCACTTCTGGAACAAACTGGTCTAATCCAAGCAATTCACCACAGAAGAACAACAACCAGTTACCAGCAGTGATACAAAGTTATACGATCATGATATCACGAATATTAGACAGTTTACGTGTTAGCAGCTGTAAATGCTATTAATCTCTGGCAGGAGAATCAAACAGGTAATGGAAAAAACCAAAATACTAAACAAGGCCCATTCTTGGAATTTTTCCCAGTGGGACGCAAACGGATTGTGCAGAACGCATTGATTAGTTTAGGCTTCAGAGGGATTATATAAGCGTTAGCAACAAGATACTCATTCGGTGCCAACAATGCTGACCACCTAAACACCCAAACACTGGTCAGGACTTTATTGTAATGCAAGTTCAAATCGTAGTATTTATATATTTTGTTTATTCATTTATTTTTATACCAGACAGAATTGATCATTTAATGTTGAAAATACACTGGCAATTGACGGAGAGCATGTCTTCCATAACAACGGTCACGTTAATACTGAAAATAAATAAGTTTCTTTCTTGCAAGCCAGCCCTTGCTGGCTAGCAATGCTTTGGTGCTATTATCAACCAGTTGGAAAAATCTTACAACAACCAAGCAAGGACGATAAGAAATGCATGGGTTACACAGGGTTTCATTAAAACCAAATGCTTAAATAACGCTCTCTTTACAGTCATATGGCAGGTACAACCGAGTTAGAAGTTCAACAACGGTAGCCGGACGACACATTACATTTACATTTATTTACATGTATTTGGCAGACGCTTTTATCCAAAGTGGCTTACAATAAGTGCATATTGAAGGTCATTGGAACAACTACAAAACACAGGTCCGATATGGTACAATACTCACAACACAAAAGTTGGCGTCATCAAATGTCACGGAGCATGCAGGAAACACAGCTCTAACTATCCAGCAGGTAGGCTATAGCCTATACCCATTTAAGCAGCGATTTTTAGAGCAGTAATTCTTTCAGCAGCAATTGTTACAACAATAATTATTTGGGCAGCGATTGTTAGAGCAGTAATATTTTGAGCAGCGATTGGAAGAGCAGCAATTTTTTGAGGAGCGCAATTCTGAACAGCAGCAAGTGAAGCACGCAAAGCCGAGAAGGCAAGCAGCGGCACTGAGAGGACTGAATGTTGGTTTCAAAAAGGTTTAAAAATTGGTATTGTGTGCCTGTGATTTTACGGGTAAGAGCAGAATGTTGTGTGTATGCAATTGGATGCATTCAATGGGGCCGACCAATTTTTCGGCTGCAATTTTGAGTTTGCTGGCTGAACTTGCTTTGGGCATTTTGTGCGCACTGCTCATAAGTGACCACTGAATTTTGAAAGGGACCTGTTTACATGTGAAACTAATGGTAAGATAGTATATTTATTCCACATTAGTCACAGATATTCATAGCAGAATGACATAGTATAATTCCAGAAAAATTGTCTTGTTTATTTCGTTTTTCAGTGAGCAGCGTTTTTCACTGCTGTATTGGCAATATGGGGCTATTGTTGGGTTTATCTTGTTGCTATGACAAAATACGAATTTTTGGAAGTAAAATAATATTTTTTATGAATGCCCAGATAGACGCTATTGTCCAGTGTGTCATGCTTGGGGGGTGTAGTAGCAGATGAGACTACAGGGAGAGGGTGCTTGTTATATGGATGACCTACGCCACTGTGGTAGCGCTTAGAAAGTCTGTCGTGTACTGTCTACTAATAAAGCTAGGACACAGAGTTTGTTGTTTCATCTCATAGTTTGATTGCAGGAGCATTGAATGTCTGAGTTGAGAAATCCGGCATCATGGCCACTCGAGGGCTTGTATGAAGGGCTTAAGATCTCGCCAAAATGTTTGTTCCACTTATGCATTAGTTGATTAATTGCAATTATTGTGCCCCAGCTCCACAAACATATGAATCGGATGAGAAGGGGTCTCTGTCCCAGCTCTGGGGCCTCCAGGAGCTCCTATACACAAGATTCACATACAACATAGCACTAGTCACCAACAAACGAACAGGCCAGAAGAAAGGCTGTTGGTCCCAGATGACTCGGAATTGATGGGACAGGGACAGGCAGAGCTAGACAGGAGAACTCAGTTTCTCAGCATTCCAAAGTGTCACCAGCACAAAGATAGATCCAGCTGAATTGGACAACATTTTTTGTGAATCTGACCCCTGTCCCTACCACCACCCCCCACCACATTTACCTCTCTGCCTCTGTACCTGCGACACTTTGTACATGAACCCCTTACTATGTGAATAAGGAGAAGATATCTAGACTATGGGCATGTTACAGTGATCATCAGCTCAGCCACAAAAGCATAGGGGACTCCAGAAAAGACTGTGTGATCATGTGATCTGTCAGCTAATTTGACCAAAAGCTATGGCAGTGGCTGTAGCCCAAGACACTAGCCCCATCTGACAGATGTCATTTTAAGTTAAAAACTGAGCTTCTCTTCTGGTAATATATACACCAAAGCATACAACTATATGCAACTATTCACTGTTTGATATTGTTATTATAAATGGTTTCTTAAATATTTTTTCTCAGAAAAGGTAGAGATAGAATAAAAAATCAATGCAAAACCATGGAATGACACAATTTCAGAGCAGAAAACCATTAAAGTGCTCTGAATGGAAGGACAGAGTGCACTGATCTGAGATCAGCCGGGTGGAGCCGTCCACATACAGTAGCAGAGATTTGGACACCTCTACCATCTTTGCCTGAGGATAGTGTCTGTGTGGCACATCTATATCTCTAGTCAACCAATCAACACATACACACATAAATACAAACACATACAGAAAACCTGGGACAGACAGACACGTGCGCACACAAACAAACACACAGAAAAATACACACAGTAACAAACACACATTCTCACACTCACACACATATGCTTATGTGTGTCTCACAGACACACCCAGAAACATGAACATAAATACAAAAAAAACACAAATGCATACATACATATAGACATATGCACACTGACACACATGCATACTCACAAAAACAAGTGCATACATATGGCACAGACATAAAACCACATTAGCACATTACTCACACACACTCACTCTCTCCCTCTCTCACACACACATAAAGGAATACACATGCATAATTACACACATACAAACAGAACCCATTATAATTACTCCATTATAATTACTGCAACTTTTTATTTCTGCTCTGTGCTTAAGCAGTTGGGGTGTGTGATAAAAATAATGAATTTATGCAGAGCAAGTACAGGATGTGCCATTTCATTTCTGGCTAGTTCTAGAAATGCATATTTTGCCATTTTAAAATAACAGGACCCATTTTATCCAATCCACCATTTCAGGTCACATTGGAACAAGTTAACTTGGGCTTATTTACAGCCTGCTGAAGTATATTCTCCACTGCACATTCTTTTGCACATTTCATTGACATAACCAAACCCTTTGTTTATTCATTTGAAATGCTTTGCAATGGCTTTGTTGCTGTAGTAGTGTGCTATTCAATGTTTCTGAGCTGAATAAATCCTTGCTCAATGATTTTCCACTTGATGTGAATTCATAAGATCCAGACGTGTTTCACTTAATTCATCCATTCATACTGTAACTCATTTATAATTTATGTCATCTACAAAACAAAGGGAGTAGAACAAAGTTTTGGAGCTACCTTTCAAAAATTGTACAAATTCTTATTATCTTCGTACACTGCCACTGGATCTAATTAGCACTTGGAAATAAAAAGTATGAAATATTCAGTGTTAATCTTAAAAATGTAAATAATACTGGGCATGCAAACCAACTTCACTTTCCCAGTACTTACGATGGGCACTGCACATAAATACACACATATATACATACATACATACATACATACATATATATATATATATATATATACATACACACACAATACATACATACATAGAATATTGCTACACATACAAAAAAAAAACATATACACATATGTACGCACTTATACAAACACACAAAAACTGAAGCACATGCACACATGTATACACACACACACACACACACACACACTTAGACATGTACCCACAGAAACAAAAACACACATACACACAGAAACAGAAACACATACACAAAAACATAGAGATACACACACAAACGCACACACACACACACACACACAAAAAATACACACACACTTACAACATATTGTCTGGCCTCGAAGGCATATGTTGGTTTGCCTAAAGTCCTCTTCATGAGCTCTTTGTCAAAATAGTTATCGCTGCTGGACTGCTACAGCGCAGATGATGAAAGAGAAAATGTATTAAATTAATAATGAATGAACACAGAGCCATACTTTTTACTTACCTCAGCCTACACACACACAATACACTCTACTAATACAGGGTTGTCCTTAGCCTATACTCACTTACCCCTACCACATCAAATGCAAATGCACTGAAAACACACAACTTCAGAGGTACCTTTATGGGTATACTGTATACTTATATGTTCAACTGTGCCCCAGAGAAGGCTACATAATACTGTACCCCACTGGACACTACAGGAGGTTATTCAATACTACTGTAACCAATTACAGAGATGGATATTTAATACTACTGCAGGAAACTATGTCCCAGAGGATGTTATTTAATACTACTGTACCCCACTGTGCCCCAGAGGAGGTTAACACTACTGTACCTCACTTTGCTCCAGAGGAGTATATTGAATACTCCTATACTTCAGTGTACACCACAAGGGGTTATTTAACACTACTGTACCCCAGTGTACACCAGATGTGGTTATTTAATACCAATGTACCCCACTGTATCTGAGAAGAGCTTGATACTACAGGAGACTACTATACACCTGTGGAGGTTAAAGAATACTACACGTCACTATACCCCAGAGTTGGCTTATGACTGCCTCGGTATTAGTAACTGCACCATGTGGATATGGGTTTACCTTTTATGTTTATACCTCATCAGCACAAATGACAAACCATTCAAAAATAAAATCTTATAGAGCTCAAAAAAGGTTTTCCTATTTCCTTAGCTATGTCTACTTCCTGTATGAGAGTACCCTTAACAAGAGACGCAGACATTCCGTTCAGCTTCATTTTTGTCTCTCACAACAGTTCAATGCAACTTCCTGTTCATTTAAAACACAAGCCAACTCTGTATGTTCAGAACTTCTACAATCCACAACCCAATAATTTCAAGGAATGAAAATGCTAGCCACCTGTAAATATGGTCTTATATATATAGTAAATCTTGTTTAATCTTACTATGTGCGGTGAAGGCGATGGAACCAACGATTACAATGTGAAAAAATTAAAAATTCTCAGTGTTTTCAAGCTTTAATTTACACACGGAGCAGTAGAGTAATCAGTTTACTCTGCCACAGTATCATCAGGCAGTTTCATTAAAAGGGGAAAGTGGAGTAAATTGTTATAAAATATGGAGTTATCTGATATGAACAGGTTTTTTGAAACATTTGCCACCTGCTGCACAGAAACACCAGAGAGAGTTCTCTGCAGTGGACTATCAGGAGACACATAGGAGCTTGTTCATGAGAGCCCTGCTGTTGCTTATGTCAACCTAGTCTCAATGACCTATTAATTAGACGACACACAGTCCCATGCTTAAAGGAAATAGTGTGTATTACAGATACTAACACAAAGAGTTACTATGTAAAGAATTACTAAAAGAATAATCCTCCCAGACATCAACCTATCCAACATAAGAGATGATCACTGATTTTTCAGTTCATATCACCTGAAAAATGCAATAAATAAACAGTGAATTCAAATTCAAAATAGAAGAGATCAATAATAATGAATATGAATCATGGAAATTAATGACAGACAAAAAGAAGAGAAGGACAACTGGTCCTTAAATTAAAGAAGCCCTATTTTTATTACACTAACAGCAACTTCTGAGACAAAGAAGTCTTTTCCTACTACATGGTGTTACTGTACACACACTCATATCCAGCACACACACATACACCATTTTCACAAATACTCAAACTTGAGTGCTATATGTATGGTCATACAGCAGATTTTAAACTGGAAATTGAATAAAAACAATGCAGAAGAAGAAACTGGTTAAGGGAAGGGGATATTTTCTATAATAAAGATGTACTGGCTATGGGAAGGAAATACTGGTTGTGGTAAAGGGGATACTAATAAAAAACTACACGTTCCTAAGAAAGTTAAAGGATACAGGATGGCATTACAGCAAGTAGTATTATGGGTCTCACGGCTGCCAGCATTTCAAAACCAGTGCATCAAAATCTTTGCTAAATGGATAACTCCACTCATTAATCTCAAGAATACAAGTCAGCCACTGCAAGATCATGTGACCTGAAGTATTCAATCAGAAGCAGGAGGTGAAAGGTGTTAAGAGGATTCCTGAGTGAAAGAGTTAAAAAATTAAAACAAAACCGAGGCCGAAAAGGAGGGATTACGGTAACATGCAACAAGCAGAAAAAGGTGAAGAAAGCTGAAGGGAACTCAGACACCATCAGAATCAGCACAGAATAAATAATTAATTAATGGAGATAACATGAATTAATGATGAACAAATACATTAATTAAGCATGAAATCTAGATAGTAGTTAACAAATACATTAACTAATGTAATAGTTACATGATTATTTATACATTATCTAAACAGGATAAATTTATAATTGGTTAACCATTAACAAATACATGAACTGTTTTAATAACAATATGAATTGGCATTAACAAATGTAGTAGTTAACATGAATTAATGATGTACAAATACATTAACAAAGCTGTACAGATTAACTTTTCAGTAGTTAGCAGTTTACAACTACATTAGTTAATGCCAATTCATGTGACCTTATTGTAAAGTGTTACCCATCTTTTTAATTCTGTGGCCATTTTAATAGAATCAAGCGTGACAAAAAATATCAGTTATGAGGGAAGAGACATCTAATAATTGTGCAGAGTCAATTTTCCGACTGAAAAATAATGAAACAATTGAAGTAGGAATTCTGCTTCCTATTTTTGGTGGACAGATACACCTTTTCTCCTTCATTTTCAATATCATCATTATCTTAATTTCTGACAGGTCCTTGATACCGCCCATACAGAGAATAAGAGAGTGAGAAACATGCTCACGAGTTCACGCTTATGGGAACATGCCCTCAGAATGACTTACCCCACGCTTCAGGCTCCGCAAGCAGTGCATTCTGGGTTTGGAGCTGCAATGCATTCTGGGTTTGGAGCTGATGAGTTCGGAAAGGCGATGTGAAAGAGGCTCTCTCTGTGGTTTGGGTGAGTGGGGGCCATTAGGGAGATCAGGGGATGGCGGTGAAGAGGGTGGGGGAGGGGGGGGCTGACGAGGAGAGGTTAAAAGGGACATGAGCTATTGTTCAGAGAAATGGAGTCAGCAGAGAGAAACACAAAGGAGAGAAGTAAGACTCAACAAAAGTTAGTCAGGAGTTAGAAAACACTGACAAGGCCATAAGTATGTTACATATTCCTATTATTATCTTTTTTCTGATTCACATGAAAAGTATATTTGAAATTTAGCCCTTTCTCCTGAGTAACCAGCACATTTCTTTCCAAGCTGAAATGGAAGCTGGTGATGTCAGGGCTAAACTTTGGAAAATGGTAGCTTAAATTGAAATCCACATTCCCATCCCTATCCAACAGTATATAGTGTAAAACCGTGTGATCTGATGTGAAAGATAATGCAATCGGATATGAACATCAATTGGGTGTGGAATGTATCTGACAGGGGACTTAAAGTCAGACTGCAAAATACCGGCAGGTCAGTTGGTTTCCTGCCTTCTTGTCATTCTAATAAGGCAACTGATAGTCAGGGAGGGAGTACAGCAGGTCATACTGATCCTACTTACTTAAGCAGGACCAAACCAGATTAATAATAATGGCTATGAACTCGACAAATTCAAAGTACTTCCAGAGAAATAATTATCAGATTGCATTACATCTAGACTGTCCACTGTAGTCCACATCAGCAGCATACAGAATTTTGGAATGTGATATTCCAAAGAAACTCTCTCACTATGACGGTCCAGTATGGAACAGATAATCTTCACAAAAGCAATTTGCCCACTGTGCAAGGGCAGGTAATGGCTGCTCCATTAATGCCACACACTGCTTGTGTTCTTTTCTTCCCAAAGTCAAACACAATCCCACAATCTCCTGTGATTTCCTGTGTCCTTGGCACAGGAACTAGGCCACACTGAGACATGTGGTCCCCTGGTTCCAATGCAACCTCATTTTCCGGATCATTTTGTTCCCCACATTCTTCAGTCTGAAACATCTATAAACTCTACCATTCTGTACCACCAAAATCTCCTTCATCCCCAAACAGAGGCTGATCTCGCACACCTGCAGAGCTCAGAATGAAATATACTTTACAGGTAATGCACAGGATGAGTCACACAAAAATGCAAACACAAACATACATGCCACAACAGACAGACACACACATACATAGACCACTACAGACAGACAGACAGACAGACAGGTACATACACAGGACTACAAACAGACAGACAGACAGGCACGCACACACACAATATTCACATACACACATACTACATACATGAAAAACACATACCTACAGAGATGCTACATGCACAAAAAGTATGCACACATACACTACCGGTCAAACATTTTAGAACACCTCCATTTTTCCAGTTTTTATTGAAAATTACGCAGTTCATTCAATGTACTCTGAAATTAAAGCATAGAATGAATAAACAATTGGAGATAAAAAAGAAATCTTGGAATCATTCTGTTTAACACAATTTATTCTAATTTTTGAACTCATCAAAGTAGCCACCTTTTGCAGATATAACAGCTGAACATACTCGTGGCATTTGTTCAACAATGGAAATCCAATATTGTTTGGAAAGATCTTCCCAACACTGTTGCAGAAGTTCCCACAAATGTGTTGCACTTGTAGGTTGCTTTGCTTTCACCCTTCTGTCCAGTTCAACCCAAGCCAGTTCGATGGGATTTAAGTCTGGAGACTGTGCTGGCCATTCCATGATTTGAAGCCTAATGTCTTGTTCTTTTCTTCTAAGATAGTTCTGACATAGCCTGGAGTTATGTTTTGGGTCATTATCTTGCTAACAAGGCATAACAAGGCATTGACCAGAGGGTATTGCATGGCACTGCAAAATGCTGTGGTAGCCCTTTTGGTTCAGGGTGCTAGTCACTCTGTGCAAGTCGCCAACTCTGGATCCAGCAAAAGACCCCCTGATCATCACGCTTCCTCCTCCATGTTTGACAGTTGGTGTCACACACTGAGGAACCATCCTCTCACCTACTTGACAGCGTACAAAAACCCTGCGTGATGAAACAAAGATTTAAAATTTTAAAATTAAAAATTAATCAGTCCATAAGACCTTACAGTCTTCAGTAGTCCTCTGCCAGTGCTTCATGGACAAGACAAGCCTCTTTTTCTTATTTAATCATTTTAGCAATGGCTTTTGTACTGCCACTTGACTTGTCAAACCTGCAGCTCAAAGTCTTCTCTTCACAGTTGAAACTGAGTCTTGCTTACTTCGACCACTGTTAAGCTGTGCTTGAAGCTGTTATCCTGTGAGTCGCCTATCATGTAAACTGCTGACTCACAGAAACTTGTCTTATGATTCTGTTGTGGCTTTGGGTCTGCCGAACCTCTTCCTGTCAGAGTTTCCTCCAGTTTCCAAGTGCCTTTTGATGGTGTAGGAAACTGTACTCACTGACACCTTGACTTTCTTCGCATTTTCTCTAAAGGAAAGACCTACACTTTTAAGGGTTATAATAGTCTGTCTTCCTTTGTTAATTGCCTTTATCTCACCATTATGATAGCAATATACTACTTCCTGCAGTGCAATATTGTCCAAATAATACTTCAGAGGGTGTAGCAATAAAGACTGTTCCAACACTGATTTGATACAGACAGAGGGTTTGTAGGTAATCAACAGGGACACCTGTAGGAATTATTTGCATCAACTTTCAAGGTTTAATTTACTTCTATTGCTGCAAAAAAGCTGTAAATTGTTAACCAATTACTTGTTCCCTGAAAAAGGCCTTTTTTATAACCCATTATTTGACATTATTTTCAGTTTGTGGTAACCTAAACTTTTTTTAACCTCTGGCAGTTTACCACTTACCTTCGTACCATTTCAGGTCATTCACTGGACTTGAACTGCTTAAATGGGAAAAATGGGGGTGTTCTAAAACTTCTGACCGGTAGTGTACATGCAGCACACTTATAGCACAGTTAACACTACTTACATACATCCCTAAAGACCTACAGACACACATACTATACACACACTACAAACACAAAATACACAGACAATATACACACTGTTCACAAACACACACTATATCAGGGCCGGCCGTAGGATTTGGGATTTTGGTATCCCTAAACCCTAAACAAGCCTGTCTAGCAGGGGGGGGGGGGGGGTTACTACATTACATTCTCATGAAATGTTCTGTTGCCGTTCCATTTTAAATTTATACCGCTAGGTCAGTGATAGGGGATGAATAGCGTAAATACGAAAATAACGTTATTTACCTTAGATAAACATTGGATCGTGTGGCCCCCCCTAGCGGTTGTGGCCCTAAACAACTGTATAGAGCGTTTATGCCACGGGCCTGCCCTGCACTATATATATTATACATATACAGATGCATGCACACTCTTACATTGACAAACACACATTACACACATACACATACTCAGGTTCACCTCCACATACATACACACACAAACACTCAGAGGTATCTGTGCGTTCCCCGTAGCACCAGCAGTTTTATTATTCAGGGGGCATTAAGGAAAACCCCAGAAACTCTCATTATACACTACAACTCAAAAATCAACAAGCGGATCAGACACATAGGATTTTGGAAAAAGGACCAGGCAGGGGAGGGGGTACAAACAGGGAGAGCTGGTTTAGTTTAACAGCTATTTGACTACACATATGCAGACCTCACGCAAACAATGGTGTGTGTGTGAGTGTGTGTGTGTGTGACATGAACAAACTGAATAGTAATCAAAATTCTAACACTGGGTGAAAAATAGTTTACATAAAAAAAATAGAAGAAGCAAAAAAATAAATAAAATGCAACCACAAAATAACTGAGGCAGACCGTGCAACAGGAAGTAAGGCAGGGACATTCTGGGAGTTATGGTGTGCTCTCGATGAGAGTGGCTGTTCTGGGATCAGTGTTTTTGTATGTTTACTCTGTTTCTCTTAATGGCAGGGGCTGTTCTGGGATCAGTGTTTTTGTGTTTACCCTGTTTCTTTTGATAAATGGCCACAGTTTGCTCTTGCTCCTGCTGCGTGTGTGAGACAGGTTGGAGTCTGAAGCTGTCCTCTTTAGCCCGTAATCTTCAAACTCAACATCCCCAGGCGGCTCAAACCCGGACTTGTAGCACTCCACCACCTGCTGGGAGTCCTGTGGGCAGAATACATTTTAAAATGTATTCATTCTATGACCAGCAATGTCCTCAGGACACTCCAATTCACATCGTACAAGGGAGTAAATGTGTACTCTCTCCCCAGCAATGTTATTTCATCGTTACATCACACAAGGAAACAAAATCTGTATTTTCATCATATGGTACAGTGATGAAACTGGTTTCAGTTGACAGAATAGATTTGAGAGCAAAACTTTCCACACTGCAATCAAAAAATAGATTTGATTGCAAAACTATCGACACTGCAATCAAAAAATGTTTTATTGCAAGTAAAATAAATTTGTGATTAAAAATGTATTCATGAGAATCAAAAACTTTTGTTTGCGAATCCAAAAGTTTTGAACGCTGTTTTTTGCGAATCCAAAAGTTTTTGTGGGCAGGACCATCTATGAAAGATGTAAGGCACGTCTCTATTGGCCAGCCTCAATAGAGTCAAACACTGTATAGTTCCAGCGTTGAACTCCATTCATTTTCAGTGTTTCCGAGGCACGCTCGCTGGAAAGTTGATGAAATGACTGCATTTTTTGACATTTTAACGCATTAGCGGACCTTTCATCAATTTAGTCAATAGTGGTATTTTATGTAGCCAGCTTTAGTTAATGTTTATTGTAAAATAATAGCTCGTTAGTTTATAAATGCAGTTAGCTAACGTAAGCAACACTTCGCTAGCTACCATAACCAGATGTCAGTTGGCCTGCATTTACCTCAAATTAATTGCAGTTATTGGTGTTCGTTGGCATACAAAGTTCACCTTCGGTTATTAGATTTATTGTTAAAGTTAGCAACACTTAGTTTCGACCATATTAGTACATCTGATTACAATGAATGGTAGCTAGCTGAACTAGATAACATGGCTAGTTTGTATCTAGCAAGGTTGTTCCTTGGTTAATTCAGTCATTACACACATCGTTTGTTAGGCAGTGCATCAATGACAGGTGATAAGATCAGCAGCATAAATGTGGATGATCACAGTAAAAAGAAAGTATAACTGCAGGTAGCTAATTACTTCACATATTATTCTGTTGAAGGCCTGACATGTGAAAGCATGGAAGACTAACTTTGATGACCTAGCAAGCCAGCTAACTATAAAGGATCCAAAAAGCAACAAGGTATGTAATTGTCAGTTATATCCAGGGGTTCAATTGGGATTTGGGAGGTGGGTGGACCCTGAGATCCAGTGGGAGGTGGGTGAAAAAAGGTACAAACCAATGAATGTCTCAGCTCAAAATAGTTGTATCTTTATTGTATTGTGCACATAATTGTAATTAAGGAAAACACTGTTTTAAAAAGAATGTCTATTGATTCAAGCTTTTACATAAATATTTCAAGTTTATTGAGTGTCATTAATGCTGAGAATTTTTTTTACCCACGAAAATAATAGGTTATCCTCCTCTTTTGTCCTTCCTTTCTTCCTCCTTTATCCATCTTTCTTAAACTGTCGAATTGAAATAAAAGCGACTGGTGAGCTGAAAATTGGTGAGGCGCAAAACTTTCCTTTAAACTAATTATTGATCTCAAACTGTTTTAATTAATTTTCAGTGATTAACAAGTATGCAAACGATCTGACTAATCAATCGGAAAGGGGCACACAGCTTCTTCGCATTGTGTTAGGGAGATTAAATGATAAATGCGATTTAGAAAAATCAGTTTTAATCACTAAGCAGTGGAAGAATCTTCCCATGATTTTCCTTCAGTATCAATACAATTAATCCACAAAATAGGCTACTCAATACTATCATATATAGCCAGCCCTCCCCAAATAGGCAGTTTTAGCGAGTAGCCTATGCCTTATAGCCTACATTTATTTTCATTGGCAGCACGAAATTGTGCACATTTTTAATCAACATTATTTGCAGATACATGCACTTCTTTCTCCGCACTCGTATGCATGGCAAATATCTGCAATGCGTAGATTGTAAACAAAATTGAGGTTTTGTTTTTGCTGGTTATTCTGAAAGCTAACACGGTAGATAACATACTGGTGTATCTTGTTTGTTCAGTGTAGACTACTTGGTGATTAAAACGGATTTTTAACGGATAAATTGAATTTGATTTACCCTAACACGGTATATGTATGTGTGTTAGGCCACTTGCCAGTTGATTAATCCAATCGTTGGCATGCTTGATAATAAAGGAAAATTACTAATGAAAACAGATTGAGATCAATGATTAGTTTAAAGGAAAGTTTTGCGCCCCACCAATTTTCAGCTCACCAGTCGCCGGTGAATAAAACGTTATGCATGTGGGAAATATTCAATTCTAGCTTAGCTGCTGACCAGTAACATGCTGATTTTGCTCAGGCAATCAAAGTTGCCGTTAACAATAGCCGGCGTTCGTGGGGGCTGTTTATTAATCTCTCTTTAAAATGTTGCATAGATATGAAATTACATGTTAATGAAATTACCTACCGCGTTCGCTGCCAAATAATCAAGACAATCAACAATATTTTTCTTTCTGTATCTGTCTATATAATCGACTGTTTCTCCTGAGTTTTTTTCTTCAGATTTTTGATTGGTTGAGCGAGTAACTGGCTAGAGGGAACACATGGACTGGAGCAACGAAAAATGGACTGGATTGTCATAGTTATTTCTAAAACTGCCAGTCAAAATAATTTATTTATTTACTAAAGGTGGGTGGACACTGTCCACCCGCGTCCACCTCCAATTTAACCCCTGGTTATATCTGTATCATCCAAAACTTAATGCCAATGCCACTTAAATAGTTGAAGATGTTTGAAGATACAGTTAGACACTGAAACAATTTCTGCTTATATAATCCCTGTAAGATATGTGATATTTATACTAAAATACCAAGTTTCCCACAGAAATTTCTGAAACTGTGGTGGGTGAACTCTAAACCCTCTAAAATATTCAAATCAAATGAAAATAAAATCAAATCAAGTTTTATTGTCACATACACAGTGCAATGTATAGTGAAATTCTTAGGTGCCTAGCTCCAGAACGAAGCTAACAATTAGATAAATACAATATAATAAAGGTGAATTTAACAATAGAATAGAAAATGAATCTAGTAATTAGATAAAATAGAATAAAGTAAAATAGAAAACTGGGGTGGTAAAAGAGAAGAGATACAAGATGTGTGCTGTTGTAGAGAGCATGATCAACTAACTCGCTATCTCCCTGTTTTGTTTTCTACGATAAAATGTGCAGGAGCTGAATAATTTGGATATTTTATATTTTAACCACTATAATGACGTGTGTGTCTCCAGTCTGAGGTTTGTCAGCGGCAGTCGTGACAGCAAGGCCCGGATCTAGCACTACCAACAACAGGAGTGGAAGACCATGGGTGGGGGAACAGACTGGACCTTTACCCTCTCCCTGGACATATTATATAATAAAATGTTTTGTTGAATGCAATTGGTTGCCTTGTACATTCTGTACTATTACACCAAACTTCTTTCTTGGCTTAAATTGAGCAGTTGCTGGCATGACTGATATTTAGATTAGATTCAACTTTATTGTCATTGCACAAGGTACAAGTACTGAGACAACGAAATGCAGTTTAGCATCTAACCAGAGAAGTGAGCTTCAAAAACGAAGTCTGGTTTTGGCCTCTTGGGCGAGAGGCGGCGAGGCCGCGGGGGAGATGGCAAAAATTCAACTTTGACCCCCTCGCCACACCGCGGTAACCAATCTGATTTGATCTAATGATCAGTCAAGTAAACTGTCCCTATTTTTTTTCTAATTTTAGTTCCACATTCTATCGTTCCACAATGGAGGACCTAACTCGTAATTTCCGTATTGGGTTTCCCAACTTAATAAAATCTCCTACAGAGACATTGATAAGAGGAACGCAGCGTGGGGAAAAGTCTCTGAAATTGTCGGTGGCTCTGCAACGTAGTTATGGCCGTTAGCTACTATCACTGTCCAGTCTGAATAAAAATCTTTGCAGTAACCTAGCTCTGAAAAATGTTAATAAGCTGCCTAGCTAGGCTGTCTAATGTCTAGCTATAGTGAGTAACAACAAACAATAACAAACAAAAAAAAATCTTCCTAATGTATTAGTTGCAAGTTGTTAGTTTCTACCAGCCACCTAGCTAGCTGACCAGATGTAACTCTGAAGGCATTATCTGGCTAATTAGCCAGACAATGTTTTTGTTGTTGGTTGTTACTCACTAGCTAGATAGTAAACAGCCTAGCTAGGCAGCTAACTAACATCTTTCAGATCTAGGTTACTGCAAAAATGATTTTTATTCAGACAGGATAATGAATATGAAACACGATATTAAACATTTAACGAACACAACTGTCTGTCAAAAATAGGTGACACGCCCACAAACAGCCGACTGTGGGGACGCGGCGCGGCGACCAGCGGCTGTCGCCGCGTATAGTGTGGCTTCACTGTAACGCATTCAAGCTGAACTAACGCTGGGCACCCACCGCACGCGTAGCGTAATAATCAATCTCAAACTGTATTAATTTATTTGCTTGGTTAACAAGCGTGCCAATTTCATGAAGAATATGTAATGATCATAATAATAATAAATAATCCGTAATCAACCATCGGGAATTCCCGTGTTGTCTTGTCATTCACGTCAAAACATTTATAGGATCAGATTTAGTAAAATCAGCTAATCATTAAAAAGATAGCGTAACAGTTTAATCTTGAAGGGATATGAACACCACGACGCCATGAACACCGGAAGCTTTGAAGGAGACCGGGGGCAATTGTAACAAGGGGCAATTGTAACATCTCAAATTGCACCAATCAGAAACAAGACAGAACCATGAAACTCATTATGCACATGGTCTGTGATGATCCCTCTCTGCCTGCCAAAGGACAAACTGATGTCTCATACTTCTCAAAGTTTTTCTGCCAAGACTCATTTTTGAGGTCTGAAAGTAATTTTTTTCATCTACAGTATTTTCCTCATACTGTTTTAACCTTTAATGTCTATGAATTTATATTTGTCTAGTTTTGATGACCATTCTGCTGGCTAAAATTTGATATAAATGTAAGCTAGCTTCGTTGTTCGTAGCTAGCAGGGTAGCTTGTGTCATGGGTGGTACGGTTGGGGGCAAGTTACAATTGCCCGTGACACCATCAAAATGATGTCTGGCTTAATAATGACATCAAAATAGCCGATTGTTTTTTTCTAATAACATCAGAAAAGTGTTTTGTGTTCAGTTTAAATATGTATATGAATGACCTATAACCTACTATATTATGTATACTGTGTTATTAATATGCTTAGTGACTGTGGTAGGGTGGGCGTGGTTTTGTGTTGGCTGCAGAGAGAGAGAGTGGGCGAGGCGGAACTCTGCGCCACAGCTGTTGGGGATTATTAATCAGCACTGATGGTTAATTGTTTGATTAATGAACAATGTGCTGATTACCTCGACAGTCAGCCTGGACGCTTAAAAAGCCGGTCTACAGAGACGGAAAGGACGGACTGGAGACGGAGGAAGGCCTGACGGACGGTCAGCCGGGAATTGTGTGTCTGTGTACCAAACAAAAAGCCGCGTGGCGGCAGTAAAAATAAAAGACGCATTCGCGTCCAAAAATAAACTCTCGTCTCTCTCATCTCTGACACGAGTGGTGGCACGCAGTTTGCTACAGTGACATAGTCCAGAGGTTAGAGTTCTTGCCTCTCAATCTGGTGACCCAGGTTCAATTCCCACTAAGAGCCAATTTCTCATGCTTTCAAAATCTTCAATGTCTGTGAATCAGAAGTTGTCTTAACTTTAAATACTGCCATATTGGCTGAAAATTAACATTTTTCAACTATTATTTTTGGTTTGTAATAGTAGTATTGAAACTCAGATTCAAAACCTGGTTGGAACAATTTAATTTTTACACATTTTACAGAGTAGGGCCTATACACACTCTGTTCACAGCATGCCTAGGTTCAAACCAAGAAAAACAGCAAGGGGAGTGCCACTGTCTATATTGGAGGTTGCCTCTAATGATGTGTCCAGGGGCAACTCAGTGAGAGCTGTGGCAAAGTCCTATGACATTTGTCATGTGACCTTGTACCGCTTCATAAAAAAGAAGGAGAAGTTTCAGGCAGGAGAAAGACAGGGAACAGCAGCCCCAACTGCAGGCTACAACCCAGCTAGTAGGGTTTTCTCAGTGGATCAGGAGATCAAGTTGGTGGAGTACCTGAAGGAGGCACAGACCTGTATTATGGGTTGTCTCCTAAAGAGGTAAAGTACAATAGGTCTACACAGAGCCGGAGGCCACACAATGCATTTTATAAGCTATTTATTATTTTGCTGTGTGTGCGCGCGCGCGCATGCAAGCATGCGTGTGGTTGTGTGTGTTTGTTTTCATATAATTCATATTACATTGCATTCATATAGTTAATGTAACAGTAAATTCATTTAGTAGCCTTTTTTCATAAACCAAAAACCATGCTTAACATACAACCCCCCCCCCCAGACCCGCAAGCTTGCCTACCAACTGGCTGTGGCATATCATCTTAAGTTCCCAGCTTCATGGAGTGCCAATGAGATGGCAGGGCCAGATTGGCTCACTGGCTTTCTTCAGAGGCACCCTACACTTTCCGCAGTCCCCAGGCTACAAGCCTTGCCAGAGCCACAAGCTTTAACAAAACCAATGTTTGAAGGTTCTTCAGTAATCTGGAAGAGGTTGTGGAGACATACGGTTTCAGTGCAAAAGACATATGGAATGCAGATGAAACTGGTATAACTACAGTCCAGAACCCCGGCAGGGTACTGGCAAGACGGGGTGCCAAACAGGTTGGAGCTGTGACCTCTGGGGAGCGTGGTTCTCTGGTGACCACGATGGTAGCCATCAATGCCTTGGGTAACACTATTCCTCCCCACTTTATCTTCCCAAGGAAGAACTTCCATCTTCACTGGACCACCTGGATCTACTGGGACGGCGAATGGATCCGGCTGGATGCAAGAAGAAGATTTCCTTGTCTTCCTGCGCCACTTTCAAGTTCAAACAAGATCCAGCCCTCAAGCTAAAGTCTTGCTGATTCTGGACAACTATGCCTCCCATCTGTCAGTGGAGGGGATTGATTTTTGTAAGACACATGGCATTGTGCTCTTATCTTTCCCCCCTCATTGTTCACATAAACTTCAGCCTCTGGACCGCAGTGTTTATGGCTCGCTGAAGAAATATGTCAACCATTTCCAGGACAAATGGATGAAGATACACCCTGGGCACACCATGAGCATCTATGACCTCCCTGGAATAGTGAAGGATGCCTTGCCACTGGCTGCCACCACCACAAATGCCCAGGCAGGCTTCAGGTGCTCAGGAATCTGGCCTTTAAACAGGGATATTTTCTCCAACCAGGAATATGCCCCCTCACATGTCACTGACCGTCCATGCCCACCACAGCCCTCAACCTCTGCCTCAGAGTCTGCACCTCTGCCCCAGGATCCTCTGCTCCAGGCACCTCCATCTCAGGCTCCTCTGCCCCAGGCTCCCCCATCTCAGACTCCTCTGCTTCTGCCTATAGATCGTACCTCTTCATCTCAGCCCCTTTGTGCTCCTTCCACTTCAACACCAGGGCAATCATCTGAGGTTGTCTTCTCACCTGTCTCAATCAGACCTCATCCAAAAGCTTCTCCACGCAAAGTGAGCGTCAGGAAAAGGAGAAGAACCACAGCAGTCCTAACCGATACACCAGTCCGAAACTCTCTGCAGCTGGAGAGGGACAGAGCCATTGGATCAAAGTGCAAGAGGAAGATGAATTTCACTGAATCCAAACACAAACCAAAGAAGAAGAAAGTGAATAATAGAAGAGAAGATGATAAGGAAAGTGTAGAGGAGTCATTCTGCATTGTCTGCCTGGAGAGCTACTCCAGATCAAGGGAGGTTTGGATATCCTGTGTATCGTGCCACTCCTGGGCCCATAAAGAATGCACAGATGGGAGCAAATACTATTTGTGCCACAACTGTGAAAGCAACTGAGACGTGCCCTGCCAACCTCTCTTCAGAAAAGAATAAGAGTTCCTCCATTTGTTTTAACTCCCATGTGATTGTGTTCCCATTTTGTCAGTTGTCTGTTTTCCAGTTGTTGTTTTTTTATAACTGTTGGTTATAGGTTTTATATTTGTATAATATATGATTATACTGTTTTAATTAAACTGGAATTAATTGTTCAATGAATATTAAATTGTTTTAACTATATCAATATTCTTGGGAGTTTATTGTGGTCCTTGGTATTTATATGAAGGTATTATGTGTGTTGTTACAATTGCCCCCATATGCTGTTACAATCGCCCCCGCACGTGGGGGCAGATGTAACATTTGACTTCTAGTCTTTCAATCAATATTGTGACTCTAACATTGCCTGTAAAAACATTTGATGACTGTTAACAAGTAGAACACAGATACAAGTTACCTACATAAAATTTGTATCCAAATAGTTCAAGAGGTTTTTGAGTAATGACATCAAAACCAAAAATTGTTACAATTGCCCCCGGTCTCCCTACAAGTGCAATAAAGGCTTGCCTACAATTTCATTTATAAAATAGGTGCATTTTCATCCACAAGACCACTAAATAATCTGATTTTTTAAAGCTCTGTGGATTATCTGATTTTTATTAACAAGCCCTTTTTGAAAGCACGACGAACAAAGACATCGGAGAAGTCAAATAGGCTGAGCAATGGTTGGTTAAAAACTACCTTCCAACACTCGAGCTAACAAACCTCTGCCCGGTGCATTCACTTCTACATCATTCAATAGACTACGTCTTTCTGTGGTGTATTTTCAAATTTACCCCAACCACTCCGCAAAATAAGATAGCGAAACTAAGTTTGCCTTTTCCCCAGGTTCCAGTTGTTTTTTTCTTTCTGCAAGGACAATACAAAAAAGGCTTGTATTTTTTTAGCTGCTTATAAAATATCTGGGAGGGAACTGTGGACACACCCCCAGTAGCCTAATATAAGGATGAAATATAAATCAGAGCATATATAGCATTTTAGAGCATATTTCTGTGTATAAACAGGTCATCGTGATGCGTGACAAGCCGAAAAAATAGAACAGAAGCGAAAAATTACGCTTCAGTTCGCTTGTGTTGCACAAGCTTCGCAGCCGGTTCGCGACGCATTCGCATCTGGTGTAGAGGACGTCGCCCGCTGCCGTTGTAATAACAGTACTTCAACTACGCCTCAGTTACGCGGTGGGTGTCCGGCTTAACTCAGTAGTCTTTCTGCCACTCAGTGGGTGTAACCGCAGTGACTTCCACTTACTGTGACGTCATGTGCATACCCTCTATATATGTCTAAACTCTATAAATGTTCAAAACTCCCTCTCTCGTTTACTAACTGTGGATGTTGCCAAGCTGTCACTACGATCGAGACTGGCCAATAGTCTTACATCTTTCAGTGTAGGTTTTGGATTCGCAAAAAACAGGGTTCAAAACTTGGATTCTCAAAAAACAGCGTTCAAAACTTTTGGCTTTGCAAAGAAAACTTTTGGATTCGCAAAGAAAACTTTTGGATTTGTAAACAAAACTTTGGATTTGCAAACAAAAGTTCTTGATTCGCATTAATACATTTTTAATCACACAATTATTTTACTTGCAATAAAACATTTTTTTATTGCAGTGTCGAAAGTTTTGTTCTCAAATCTAATCTGTTTGATTGCATAATAAAGACATAAAAGTAACTCCACCATTCTGCATTGTACTTGACGTCACGCCGCGTTGCATTTCAGGGTGATTCACAATCTTAAAATGAGTTTAGTTAATGAGTTGAATGATTTTAAGATAACATTAGAATTTGGGAAAAAATAAAGCCCTAATACCAGCTAATATTGGGCTGGTATCAGTAAATTTTAAATAATAAATAAATAAATTTTAAAATCGAGAGCTAGTTCTGTTTATGCAATTATATGTTTAATATCAGTCAGCAACACGAATAACCAATTGATTCTCGTTTTTAGATTTATGTTTTTAAAATGAATATCGAACACCCATTAATTTCTCGCTTTTTTAAATTTCTGTTCCTGAAACGGAAAACGATAGCGATAGCAAAAAGTGCACAGATCCTTTCTCCCCAACGATAGTTATTACTTGCCGAGAGAAGCAGCTAATTTTTTAAACATCGTATTAAAGAAAACTATTTTCTTATGTTCTGGAAAGTCAGCGATTTATATATTATTATTTGATTATACTGTAGCATTTATGCTATTATGGATTAAAAATAAACTGTCAAACTCTGTTTTCTGAAAAATTGGTTTGACCTCCCTATATGCATCATTGCACACCGGCAGCAGGTTTGGAACTGGGAATCGAAAAGACGCGTCTCCTTTTCACTGTAATTAAAAAATAAAAAACACCCATTTGTAAAACTAAAATGCTTTATACCACACTGCAGACATGACCTTGGTGAAGCTTAGGTAATGACCATGACCGATAGATGACCTAATGTAATCTTAATCAATTTCTTTGATAACAGACTGTCCAATTTACGCCTCTAATTACTCATTTGCGAAACAAAAGGAACCTGCCGGGTGAACGGAGATTTCACTTGCTTTCTTACAAATCTTCGAGCAAATAGAACATAAAAAATGTTTTTATGTGTTTTTACACAAATATGTGGTCATTTAACATTTAAAAGGCTGTGTTTTTATTACTTCTGTTACTTCCCACAACAAGTTCAGGCGTATTATGAAACAATAGGGTATGTTGCAAAACTATTTTCTTGAAATAAAGTACACAGCTGGATCAATTCCAATAGTTGTATTTCTGAAATGTAGAATTTTTGTTATATAGGCGATAAGGGAGGTATTACCCCTTTACCCAGAAACAAGTTAGGCTACGGTGAAAATGGAGACTTCATATTTAATACTTGTTTGTGATAGTTAATACTTGCCAGCTAGCCTACTAATTAAAACGTTTGTCTTTTTTTTTTTTAGGAGTTGGGTGTACATATGGGTGTTAAACAAACAAACTCAATAATATCAGCCAAGTCTGAAAGGATGACTTTTAATTTTAGGGCAGTTTACTTGAGTTTGGCTTGTCTTCACACCCCCACTGCCAGACGCCAGGTGTTGATGCAGAATGCGGATGTGTGAATGTGTCCGTCTCTCCTCTGGCAGGCTATTTAGCAACTGAATGATCAAACATCACACATTATCAGTGGAATAAACTATATTCACATTGTAGGCTACTGTAGGATACAGTGCTAACGAGGATAAATTGACAATAAATGTGTACAAGTCAATATATTTGAGGGGAAAGGATTTTAATGATATTGAAACAGCAACACCAGACCACAGATAGTGGGATGAAATTTTCTCCAATTAAATTGCAAAGGCTACATTCCAGTTGGTCCTGCTCGCAATTCCACAACTCGGCACAACACTTTGTTCAGATGATCAATGTATCTGTTGTAGAGCTCTGTGGTCAGCTTGTCAGTCCAAAATGTCTCGATAGCCGATACGAGTTCTGCTTTGATTGTGGGTTTGGCAAGCGAGAGCGCAGGATAAGCCAGCTATCTGGCGGGCGCTCCGATCATTACGACTGTTTCCTGTTCCAAGCTGCTGTTGGCACACACCTGTCATCAGGTAATGTCAGTATTTTGTAGAGACCACAAAAGACAGCTCTCAATAAATCTACTGACAGCTGAGGAAGTGCAGTCTAAACAAGCCAACACTTATAGCACTGGCTGGGTTCTAACTTACGGCTTTGGGTTGGATGCTCTCAGCAGCGCGGCTCATCTCGTCCAAGCACGTCCCCACGATGGGGAGGACCTGCCGCTCTACCTCCGCAAACGTCTTCATGCACACCCCCACTTGCTCCACACGACGCTCCTCCATCTCCTGGATCCTCTGAGGGAAGGGGGAGTTATTGAGTTAAACTGGACAAGCTTCCAATGGGTCACACCAGATCACTATTCACAGGCTGTCAACTTCAGTACATAAGAAAGAATAATTTTATTAGAGGAACACCTATTAAACATATATAGTGGTTTAGGGTTTCACTAGGGAGTAGGTATAAATGTAACGCATCATACATATAACACAGCCAATAACTTTTTGTACAATGCTGCTATATTAGCCATTTCAGGATAGTACACATGCAATTCAGACCTTTACCAAATGATTCATGGAAAAGAAACTGCCACCTGTCACATGCATTTATAATAATCACACACCGGATTGGTAGGTGTGGTTTGCCATTCGGCTTTGTGTTTGTTTTTAATGCATACATTTGCTATGGCCAAATTATCTTTTCATTTATTTCATGTAAGATAGCCTAATCTTGTTCAAAATGAAATGGTCTAAACATAACGTCATAACTAGTCCTCATACCATTTTGCAGAAACTTGGAACAGTTGGAAGTTTTGACGCAGCCTACAGTAATTTACAGTAATGGTTGAAAAATTCCAATAACTTATCCAACTCAATTAAGTTATAAACATAATTGAAACGATAATGACTATTGACATGTCAGTTGTTTGAAGTTAAATTTCATAGTGCTAGGCTAAATGTTTTCTGAGTAAATGAGCAAAATCCTGTTACATTTATACCGACTGTGCAATAAGTATATAGTAAAATTGTTTTTAATTTTGAATTTATTCAAAAAAATTGCCATCGTGCCTTTACTGTCAGAATCTAGTTCCTTGTTTATCCAATAAGGAAAATAGACTGTAGCTGAAATTATTGAATTATTGAAATAAACAATTATTTTTTATATATTGATGTGTAGAATTTTTTTTTTTCCAAAGCACCTTTGAGAGAGCCGGTTAAGAAGTGCGCAGACAAGAGAAGCCAGCGAGCAAGGGGCAAGTGAAACCTAACACCACGATATTTTGAATAAAAATTTGTAATGAGTACTAGTTAGATTTTGTATTCAATTGTTTTTACTGGTAGAGGTCAAGAAAACATGTCTTAACGTGCAATGATTTTAAAAAGGTAATAAATCACTTATTCTGTTTTCTTGTTTACTTTAAGGTAAGGGGCGCAAATGACCCCACCTATAGTGTTGGAGCCATATTTCATTTAAGTTTATTATGTTCTTATTAGACTGAAATAGATTAAAATATGTTTATTTAATAATTACAAATATCAGTAGCAAAAGATGTAAAGAAAGTGTGTGAACCGTAAACTAGAAAATAACATCCTACACTTACCTCCTGGGGGTAAAACGGGGAGTATGCAATTCCCCGGATGTTCTGGCAGGAAGCATACGGTTTTCAACCATGTCATACGAATGGCAGTCAGAGTGTTTGGAGGTTTGCTATCTGAGACATGGGCAAGTTTGAAATTTATGATTTATTGTCTGTGAATTACCGTCGTGGCAACTGAAATAAAAGAAACGTAACTTTTATTCAAACGAAGGATCTAGGACTGTTCATTATTTGTGCGTTGAGAATCCACCCTGCCGGGACATGGTGACGACAAAGGAATCACCATAACATATAGTATATACACTACCGGTCACAAGTTTTGAACACCCCAATTTTTCAAGTCCAGTGAATGACCTGAAATGGTACAAAGGTAAGTCGTAAACTGCCAGAGGTTTAAAAAATAAATTAAAAAATAAAAAAATAAAAAAAGGTTTGGTTACCAATAACTGAAAAATAATGTAAATTTCAGAGTTATAAAAAAAGGCCTTTTTCAGGGAACAAGTCATAGGTTAACAACTTACAGCTATTCTGCAGTAATGGAAGAAAATTAAGCCTTGAAAGTTGATGCAAACAATTCCTACAGGTGTCTCAACTTTTGTTGATTACTTACAAACCCTCTGGCTGTATACAATCAGTGTTGGAACAGATGGACAATATTGCACTGCAGGAAGCAGTATATTGCTATCATAATGGCAAGAAAAGGGCAATTAACAAAGAAAGACAGACAGACCATTATAACCCTTAAAAGTGTAGGTCTTTCCTTTTGAGAAATTGCAAAGCAAGCCAAGGTGTCAGTGAGTACAATTTCCTATACTATCGAAAGGCACTTGGAAACTGGAGGAAACTCTGACAGGAAGAGGTCCGGCAGACCCAAAGCCGGAACAGAATCAGAAGACAAGTTTCTGAGAGTCAACAGCTTACATGATAGACGGCTCACAGGATAACAGCTTCAAGCACAGCTTATCAGTGGTCAAAGTAAGAAAGGCTCAGTTTCAACTGTGAAGAGGAGACTTTAACCTGCAGGTTTGACAGGTCGAGTGGCAGTACGAAAGCCATTAATAAAATGGCTAAATAAGAAAAAGAGGCTTGCCTGGGCCATGAAGCACCAGCAGTGGACTACTTAAGACTGGAAGAAGGTCTGATGGACCGATGAATCGAAATTTGAAATCTTTGTTTCATCATGCAGGGTTTTTGTACACTGTCAAGTAGGTGAAAGGATGGTTCCTCAGTATGTGACACCAACTGTCAAACATGGAGGTGGAAGCGTGATGGTCTGGGGCTCTTTTGCTGGATACAGAGTTGGCGATTTGCACAGAGTGACTGGCACCCTGAACCAAAAGGGCTACCACAGCATTTTGCAGCGCCATGCAATACCCTCTAGTCAACACCTAGTTGGTCTGGGGTTCATCCTACAGCAAGGTAATGAACCAGAACATACCTCCAGGCTATGTCAGAACTACCTTAGAACAAAAGAACAAGACGGTAGCGTTCAAATAATGGAATAGCCAGCACAGTCTCCCGACTTAAACCCCATCGAGCTGGCTTGGGTTGAACTGGACAGAAGGGTGAAAGCAAAGCAACCTACAAGTGCAACACATTTGTGGGAACTTCTGCAACAGTGTTGGGAAGATCTTTCCGAACAATATTTGATTTCCATTCCAACTGTGTAACTTTCAATAAAAACTGGAAAAATGGAGGTGTTCTAAAACTTTTGTGTATATATCTCATAAAAAACATGTTTTCAACTTTAAAAAATGGCAAGTTACTCACACCTAGAAGACATACACTGTCTATAACTCATTCATTCAAACTGGCAAAATCTAGGCCTGCCATTAAAAGTATTGATATCACAATGATGCCAAGTTACTGTACTATAAACAATATAAGCTATCTTGCCTCACCAAAATTAAATAAGCTGTATTCCAAAGCAATGCTACCCAATGTAGCTTTTCAGCCTATCAGTCTCTCCTGACAGAGTTTTCTTCCGCTGTCACTGCCGCTAAGGCAAATTTCTATCAAACTAAAATTCGTAACTCCATTTCTAACCCTCATCAAATGTTCTTATTTTCTCCTCTCTCCTCAGCGTGCCACCTCCCCTACCCCAGTCTTCCTTCACTGCAGATGACTTTGCAGCATTCTTTGACGAGAAGATCGCAGACATCTGCAGCTCCTTTGCCCCCTCTGCGCCCTCTGCGACCTCCGCCTCCTCTGCTCCCTCTGCGCCCTGTTTCTCCACATTTTCTCTCCTCACAGACTCTGAAGTTTCCCAGCTCCTGCTCTCCCACCGCCCTACCACCTGCGCCCTAGACCCTATCCCCTCATCTCTCCTCCAGGCAATCACACCCGACATCCTCCCATTTGTCACCTCCCTCGTGAACTCCTCCCTATCTTCTGGATGTTTCCCCTCATCCTTCAAGAGGGCCCACATCACCCCACTGTGAAGAAGCCGACACTAGATCCCTCAGTCATCCAGAACTACCGCCCGGTATCTCTCCTTCCTTTTCTATCCAAAACACTTGAACAAGCTGCATCTAACCAATTCTCTGCTTTCTTCTCTCAGAATAACCTGCTTGACCCCCACCAGTCCGGCTTCAGGCCTGGCCACTCGACAGAGGCTGCACTCCTCTTGGTCAGTGAGTCACTCCACGCCGCACGAGCAGCCTCCCTCTCCTCTGTCCTGATTCTTCCAGACCTCTCCGCTGCATTCGACACTGTGGAGCACTCCATCCTCCTGTCCTCCCTGGCAGCAACAGAGATCTGCGGCACAGTCCTTGACTGGATTGAGTCTTACCTCTCCGATCGTTCCTTCCAGGTTGCCTGGGCTGATAAAGTATCGCCGCTGAGTTCCCCAAGGCTCAGTCCTCGGTCCCCTTCTCTTCTCCTTATACACCAGATCCCTTGGCCCTGTAATCTCTGCTCATGGCTTGTCCTATCACTGTTATGCCGACGACACACAACTCTTTCTCTCCTTCTCCCCATCGGACACACAGGTCCCTTCCCGCATCTCCGCTTGCCTGAGGAACATCCAGAGCTGGATGGACAATCACCACCTGAAGCTCAACCCAGGAAAGACAGAGCTAATCTTTATTCCTGCTCTAACCTCTCCCCTCCTCGATTTTTCCATTTCCATTTTTCCATTTTCCATTTAGTAACATCATCACCCTGTGCCAAGAATCTCGGAGTGGTGATAGACAACAGGTTGTCTCTCTCCAAGAACATCGCAGCGTTAAGCCGGGCATGCAGATTTTTCCTGTATAACATCCGGAGAATCCGCCCCTTTCTCACCACCTACTCAACCCAGCTCCTGGTCCAAGCAATGGTACTATCCCGCCTGGACTACTGCAACTCTCTTCTGGCTGGATTACCAGCATCTGCCATCAGACCCCTGCAACTCATTCAGAATGCTGCAGCTCATCTGGTCGTCAACCTCCCCAGACACTCCCACGTCACTCCCCTGCTCACTACCCTCCACTGGCTGCCTGTTATGGCTCGCATCAAATTTAAAACATACCAGGCAGTCAAGGGATCAGCCCCAGCATACCTCCACAAGATCTTCAAACACTACATGCCAGCCAGACCCCTCCGTTCCGCTACCTCAGGATGCCTGGCACCTCCCCCTCTTCGCTCCTGCGCTCTCCTGTCTGTTCTGGCCCCACAATGGTGGAATGACCTCCCCGTGGAGGTCAGAACAGCTGAGACACTGACCCACTTCAAGCGACAACTGAAGACTCACCTCTTCAGGCTGCACCTCTCCCCATCCCTCCCTAACTCCCTGTAATCTCTAAATTGGCTGTAAGCTTAGGGTTGTAACTAGGTAGCTGTTTCGTAGGTGACTTAGGTAATGCACTCGTCTTAACTACTGCTTGTATTTTTGCATAGACTGCGTTGTTGCTGTTCTCGTTTGTGTTAGTGTTAATCAGTTTAACCTACAGGGTCCAAGTTGAACTATGTGGTTGTTCCCTGCACTTGGAACGGTACTTCTCTCTAGGTTTTTCGACACACTTGTTCCTGGTTGTGCTTATTCACTTTGTTGTATGTCGCTCTGGATAAGAGCGTCTGCCAAATGCCTGTCATGTAATGTAATGCAATGTTTCCTCAATTGTTTCAAGTCACTTGGCCCTGTGTGTATAAGCATACAGTACTTGGACAGGCCAAACATAAATGTGGATGGGTTTGTGAGAGTCAAGAATGATTGAATAGGCGTCAATATGTCCAATTTGTATTGGTATGTATGTATTTAGCTGCCCAGCCTTTCTGTTGCGTGAATGATTATCAGCAAGCTCGTAGAATTAAAGCTCCCAAGGTCGCAACTTGTGTACCCTTCTGTCCTGCTCCGAGATGCACTTTTAGGGCTCTATTTTAATGATATAAGCACACGGTTTAAAGTGCATGGCGCAAGTGCATTTAGGGCATGTCCAAATCCACTTTTGCTAGTTTAACGGTGGATAATCTGAGTGCAAAGTAAGGTGCCTGGTTCAAAGGGGTTGTACTTAGTCTCTTAATTAATCATTGGCATGAAATAAACCAATCAGAGTGTCATCTCCCATTCCCTTTAAAAGCCAGGTGTGCTTGCACCTTGGCGGATTGCTATAATAATGGCAGATTTGCCAAGTGGTAGGAAAGAACGTTTCTCTGCAGAAGAAACGGATCTGCTCGTGCGCGAAGTGGAAGCACGCGAGCAGACCATCTACGGCAACAGCAGGATTCCACCAAATATTATATTATGAATATTATGTTAATATATATAATATGACTAACCATTATGACTAATTATGACTAACCATTATGACATGTATTTTTTTAAAATATCACGCATTGTGCACCCACCTATGTAGATACATATTACTATCTTAATAATGCGCCCTTAAAATAACAGTAAAATACTGCGCCATTGACATAGGGCGCGGTCACACGTGTGAATGCAGGTGAATGACCATCGCCTGCCGAGGTGAAATTCGTATCTTGTCGTGCTGAATGTGGGCAGTGCAGGATGTGATGCACATGGAAATCAGTTTGTTGTTTTGTAGTCCGTTTGAGTGGTTGTGGTTGTTGGTCACATGAGCGGTTGTGATATCACATGAGCGGTTGTTGGTTTTGTGGTTTTGCGGGAAAATGTATACTGAAGATCATACAATACCGGCTGGTTCGACACAGCAACAATCAAAGTCTCCTCCATCCTGGGTCACTAAGAAAACTACAGCCAATTACAGCCAAGTGGGGTCAACCACACACACTACTTTGCTATTGGTTGAGGCTGCGAATTCGCCGGTCAAAGTTCACCAAAGTTGAACTCGTGAATCGAAGACGCAAATTTGCGTCGCCAACAGAAGCAAATGTTTTATTCACCCCTTCGCTTGCGTAGAATGTAAGTGCACGGTATATGGTTCATTTTGCGTATGTGTGACCGTGCCCTTAAGACCAGGTTTTTGTTGGTCAATCGCGCAATCACTTTCCGCTGCCTCAAGATAGCAATGCGCCTGACCACACCTCATTTTAAGACCAACATGTTGAGCTTGTTGAGAAGTAATAGACAATATTACTGAAAAAAAACGCAAGGTTAAAGAATCTTGCTTCCAGCAGGGCTTGAACCTGCAACTTCACGATCCATAGGCTGTGACATTAACCACTAAGCCACAAACGGACTAGCTGGGAAATTTATTGGGTGATAATAGAAGTGTAAGAAAATGTTAGTGTAAAATATGAAAAGATCTGCGTTAGGGTGAGGTGGTAGTCGATCCTTCAACCTCATACTCTCCAGTCCGTAACTTTGGCAATGCGCCACCATGATATAGCTGTTCAGTACGTGAATTGTCTTGGTCAAATGTGTCCGTGGTTTTAAAGAAGAAGACAGGCCAGTATGCACAGTCGAGCTCCCATTCAATCATATGGCCTGACAATATTGTAGCCGGTTAACTGAACATGTAGATGGTACATCATATTGCAGTGTATACGTTCGGTGAATGGCAGCCGATGTGGTGCAAAAGCAATAATTGAGAAGTAATAGACAATTATTAGTGAGGGAAAAAGCAGGTTAAAAAAACTTTCTCCAGGCAGGGCTTGAACCTGGGAACCTATGATCCATAGATTGAATAACTGACCACTGAACCACGAACAGACTAGCTGTTTAGACTGGAAATGTTTTAGGGTAAAAAGATATGTCTATTTTTTTTTTTTTTTGTGTATGTGAGATTTTGATTGGCTCGTGAAGGATTTGCTGGTGTTGGTAAAATGTCCAATTGAGAGACATTTTGTTTGTGGGCTAGGCAGCAAGAAGAAGAAGAAGAAGAAGGAGGAGGAGGAGGAGGAGGAGAAAAAACGCAAAATACCCTTAGTTTGGGACTTTATTGTGTGGAAATGTGAAGTTGTTTATGAATTCTGTTTGTTGAAATAGGGTGAGAATGCAGAGAATTTAATGTTTTTAAGGGCTGAGTGTCTGTGGCTGTTGTGGTTATTTCTGTGGGGAACTCTGAAAAGTGCCAAACTCTTGGTGCTGTATAGGCATGGGGCATGCTGCCCTGCAAAGGCGTAACTTGGTGGGATGGCATACCTGCCATCCCAATATATGTGTTTTTGTTTTTTTTTGCACCTACGAGCACAAGCACCCCAGAGGAGCAGTTTTTCCTTTGAACATATTCTGTTGAAGTCAAAATGTGTGTGTCATATTAGTGATTGAATTAAATCATCACCAAAAGTTAATAGACAGTGTCAAGTTGCTAATTTGAAAATGCTGTCATTATTGCGCAGTTTCTTAGCAATCACGTAAAAGATGAAATGGGGCAGAACCAAACCCAGCCACCACTACAATCAGATGGCAAGTACTAGAAAGTAGGGATAAGCGAGTACACCATTATCTGTATCTGTATCTGTTTAACCAACAAAATGATCTGTATCCGTATCCGTACTCGGAATGGGCGGGGCTTAAACCGGAAGTTGGTATTTTAACCTCTTAGTGCAAAGCCCCTAGTAGTCGTTCATTTAACAGATACCCCCTCCCTGCAGTCTCATCTGCAACTATACCCCCCACCCATAACATAATGGACAATATTGTCTATCTGGGCATTCATAAAAATATTATTTCACCACTCAAAAATCGTATTCCGTCGTAGCAACAACATAAACCGAACAATAGCCTTAGGATATGCCAATACAGCAGTGAAAACGCTGCTCACTGAATAACGAAATAAACGAGACAAAATTTTAAAAAATGATACCATGTCATTCTACAGTCAATATCTGGGAATAAATACACAACCTTACCATTGGTTTTACGTGTAGAGAAGTCCCTTTTGAGACTGAGTGGTCATATATTGTCTTGGACAATCCGTTTGTGAAATATACGCGCATTTGTGATGCTTGGGTACCTTCCAAAATAGCTGTGCGTAATACCACACGTGTCATTTACGGCGTTTTTCACCCATTTTAGTACAGACTGGCTTGATTGACAATTAATTCATTCAGTAGGTGAGAGTACAAGCTTTCTAACGATGTATAACATGTCTAATTTTACTTTTGGAATAGCGTTTTATAGGTCAGCGTAACCGAACATTTTCTTATCATCACATTCACTCTGTGGCAGCAGTAAAAGAGATGCCGGTACTCGGTACTCTTTTTTTTTTTTTGAACGAGCTGACGGTGTGAAGACAGTAGTAGACAGAGCGCGCCAGGTTACAGTTGGCTAACCACGATGTACTGTATGTCTTGTGATTTCAGGTGAGTGACGACATCTAAATGTGCACAAAAGTGATATTGCATTAGTACAGTGGATGTATAAGAATGCTAGGATGTCAATGATGCTAGTAGAGTGTGTGTATGAGATCGCTAAATGTACAAGTGCATGCATGTAGTCGCTAGATAACTGGCTAGTTAGCCACACTGTAGCAGCTAGTTAGCCCAACAGTAGCAAGCTAGAAATGTCAGTTTGTAATCAGTAATATGAGCTTACGTGTGAATGTCCAGTAAATGTGTGTTTAGCTATGGTGAGAATAATGTGTTGAGCCGAATCTGAGAATTGCAAACTTTATTTTATTCAGAATATATGACAATAGATAATAGATCCCTTTGGACAGAGTGGCTGTGACGATGGCAAGATTGTTGTGTGGCGCAGCAGCAGTGAACTTTGTATAGGCTCTGTGTAGAGGAGGAGCTCTGTGTGCGGCTGGCCTGTCACGGAACGATGTGGACACTGGACACAGCTACCCAATGAGGATTTTCCTTCATCACGAGTATGGATATTGACACATTTTACTCGGATGGTACTCGTGCTCGTAAAAAGTACATTATCCGTACCGGATACTCGTTTCATCCGAGTATTCGGCTCAACCCTACTAGAAAGGCAGAGGCGACCCCATTAGACTTTTAGACTTAATAATTAAAATGACTCCAACACTCTAAATGCCTTATCTATACCCTCCTCCTTCCATAACCCCAAAATATTTGTCCTTAAAATTACTGCTTTTAAAATGAAAAAAAAAATGAATCAGTAAAGAAATACAGGCATTTTGTGGCATTTTCTTCACAAAAATCCCTCACAAAAAGAAAATGGGCAGCAGGTTTTGGTACCCAGCCAGGTGTGAATGTGTCGCTCTCTCCTCTGGTACGCTATTGAGAAACTGAATGACCAGCACTTTGATACAATTTGCTCTAATTGTTTTGCACATGTAGCTATAATCACACTAAATTCATTCATTGCAATCATGTGATAAAGTTGATAAAGAATTTAGCGTGGAGATGAATAACGTTGGGCATTGTAGTTACATAAATGATAGTTTTAGAACCCTGTGGAGGTAATGGCTCAGACATATTTTCAGTTTTTCACTGAAATTGAGACAGACTAAACTGAGCAGACAACATGACAACTGCTAAAATGCAATTGACCTGTGTATTACTTTACAAAAAAAAACAGTAATATGTATTTCTTTTTTACTATTACTATTTTTGTCCATTTTGAGTTTTGTCATGTTTTGCACATTTTAGTACTTTTCTGAATGTGCAAGTAATATGCCTTGATACATTTTTCCCTTAGCCTATATAATAAAACCACTAACCACTCGTTGATTTCTCCACAGTAGCACAATAGCTGACAGTAGCCTAAAATTTAAATTTAGCTTATTCCACTGATCTTGGATGCTGAAAGAATAAGAAGAATCAGAAAATAATATCCCTCCTCCCCTCCTACATCATTCAGTTGCTAAACAGCAGGCCAGAGGAGTGACAGATACATTTTCACTTTGGTATCAATATTGTCTGGCAGTGGGGGCGTGTATTTATTTACATTTGTGTCAAACTTCTTTTTTCTCTCAAATTTTGACAGTAGTTCATTATCAGTTTCCACTTCAGTGTCGCAGGATTAACATTCTTGACCAGGCACCTCTCTTGGTAAAAAAGTTTAGCGCTGCTTTAATTTAAAGCCAAATATCTCCTACAGTAGAACTAGCGTTAGCACACCACTGCTGCAATCACTGACTAAATCTGCCAACCGATTTCTCTCTTGAAGTACCCAGAGTAGTGTATGGTATGCTTGATATATATACAGACAGGTGACAAATGAAAGGATCTGAATAAATGAGTGGAGAAACATGACGAAGGCAGATACTTCCATATAGGTATACTGCAGGATACAATCAAGCAATTAAAATCTGATGCTCATTTTTATATATGCTCTGTGGCATGCATAAAAATGTCAAGCAGGCCCAGTTGACCTCAATTCTGGATCAAAATGGCAAAAGGAAAAGATTTAAGTGACTTAGAAATTGGTTTCACTGTTGGGGCACAGCCAGCAGGAGTTTTAGTCACAAAGACTGCTCAACTGGCTAGTGTTTTAATACAAACAGTGACAACATTAAGATCAATGGGAAAAACGTCAGTAAATAGGGTTGGAAATAGTGGTCAAAAGGGCAATTCAATGACCGGTGAGGCTTGTGCCTTAGTGTGATATATAAGAACAGAAGTAAACATAAGAACAGCTCTTCCTCAGGTGACTGAGAATGTCAATGCAGGACGTGATTAGACTGTGTCAGCGAGAACAGTCCGTCGACAACTACATAGAGAGGGATATTATAGTAGGGTTGCAGTGCATAAACCCCTCATTACAAACGCAAATGCACATTTGAGAGCTCAGTGGTGTAGAAACCATAGGCACAGGTCTACAGAGATGTAGAAAAAGTGATATGATCAGATGAATCATCCTTCACCATATTCTTGACATGTGGCAAGTGCATGTGTGGCATACACTAAGAGAATGGTACAGGCCTGAATGCTTGACCCGTACAGTGAGGGTCAGGTGGCTCTGTTGTGCTTTGGAGGGCATTTTCCTATCATGGTTTGGGTCTAGTTGTCCGCTTAGACGAAAGGGTCCCTGCAACTCAATACAAAGTTATTCTGAGTGATCACCTTTTATTCTATGATGAAAAATTTCTATCCTGATGGGAGTGGTCTCTTACAGGATGACAATGCCCTCATCCACAGGGCACGAGGGGGCAATGAATGGTTTGATGAGTATGAAAATTATGTGAATCGTGGTACAGCCTTCGCAGTTCTCAACCCAATTGAACACCTATGGCAGATTTTGGACCAACGTTTGAGACAGTGCTCTCCACCACCATCATCAAAACACCTTTTGGAAGAATGATGTTCCGTCCTCCAATAGAGTTCCAGAGAATGGCAGAATCTATGGTCCAAGGTGCACTGAAGCTGTTCTGGTGGCTCGTAGTGGCCCAACACCTTACTACGACACATTATGTTGGTTTTCCCTTTAATTTGCCACTCGTCTGTATATATTTGAACAGTACACATAAATAAAAAATTAATCCATGTTCCTTTGAATAAAATTCAAAAATAAAAACATATGCTAGACCAGGAGAGATAATATCTATATGCCAAAGCAAGCTAGCTGGAAGAGAAACTAAGCTTATTAGCTCCTTAAGCACAGAGCATTGAGCTTATGTTGTGGCCATTAACCTACCAGTTCAGCACATCCCATCCATTATCTATACCCGCTTATCTTGAGCAGGGTCGCATGGGGTGCTGGAGCCTACCCCAGCATACGTTGGGTGAGAGGCAGGAATACACCCTGGACAGGCCGCCAATCTATCGCAGGGCACACACACAATTCACTCACACACTCATACCTATGGGCAATTTTGAGTGTCCAATTAGACTACCTGCATGTCTTTGGACTGTGGGAGGAAACCAGAGTACCCAGAGGAAACCCACGCGAACACACCGAGATTCAAACCCACAACCTTCTTGCTGTGAGGCCCACTGCAGCTCAGCACAGTATATAGCATAATCAGCAGGAATGTCAGGCTACTGTCTCTGAAGTTCAGGAGAGTGAGAAGAATAGTCAGGGTACCGTCCTGTGAAACACCAGAACAAAACTTTGCAGCCGCTGCTGGAAAAAAAAAAGCTTTATAAGGTGGTTTCCAAAGGATGTGAAGTTGAAGTGTGTGGTGGCACCTGAAAGGTGATTGATAACAGTTGAACTATTACCCGAGAGATGTGTGGTAGCAGGGTGTGGTGTTACCTGGAAGATGAGCGGGAGAAGGGTGTGGTAGTGCTGGTTCTGTTCCTGGTTGAAGTTCTCCAGACAAGAGGAATACTCGCTCTTGCTGTCTTCTGCAATCTGGGCTCTCATCTGGGCCTGCAGCCTTGCCTGTGCAGAGTAGCCACAGATGCAATGCAGACCATGCCCTGCCCCACTGCTGACATTACTCACACACCATACACACATGCACACACACACACACACTCACAGAACACACGCAATCCCACTGTAACAACAAAAAGCTGTGTCTTGGCTAACAAGTATTGTGGCAGCTAGTTAGTAGGACTGGCAAGTTAGTAAACGTATCGCAAACGTACAATATGCATAATTATAGTTTCCATATCTGGCAAATCAATGTTCCTTATCTGTGATATCTCAATCTTTTATTATCTCACCTTCTCAACGTCAGCCTTGGTCACATTGATGTCAGCATCCATCTTTTCAAAATGTTGCCGCGCCCTGTCTGCCTCTCTGCAGTCCCTCTCAAACCTGCGTTTACTCTGAAACACAGACACAGTCCTTCCCAAACCTGTGTTTACTCTGTGACACAGAGACAGTCCATCTCAAACATGCACTTACTCAGAGACACCTCTTGACTCTTGAGCCCTGAGCTCAGTTGAAATATTTGATAAATCAGTCTGGAGTCTGATGGGTCAGACTGCACTCCTGTAATTCGTGATTTTCAAGAGCAATGGTAACCAACCTTGACCCTGGATATCTACCATCCTATTGATTTTCATTCCAGCCCTAACAAACCACACCTCATTGAAAAGCTAGAGATCTCACTGAGCTGCTAATCAGTCATCAGGTGTGCCAAATTAGGGTCGAAATGAAAACCTACAGCCTAGTCTTAAAAATCCCCAGAGTTTCTGCCTCTACTACCTGACCTGGCAGGCTATTCCACACATTGACTACTCTCTGCATGAAAAAATTCTTCCTAATGTCTGTATGGAATCTACCTTTTCTTAATTCGCTTTTATGTGCCCTTTATGTCCAACCTGAAGAATCTCTTGTAGTTCACTCCGTTGATCCCCTTTATTAATCAAATCACCACTGATTCTCCTTTTACTAAGCTTGAAGAGGTTAAGCATCTTAAGTCTTTCCTCATAGTTTTTATCTTTCGTACCAGGAATCAATTTTGTCGCTGTTCTTTGAACTTTTTCCAGAGCCTATATATCTTTCTTGTAGTACGGTCCCTAGAACTGCACACAATACTCCAAGTGTGGTCAAATGTATTGTATAAGTATAACTTCCTTGGATTTATACTCAATATTTTTGGCTATATATCCTAGCATCCTGTTGGCATTTTTTTTACTGCTACAGCATTACTCCAAAGTCTTTTTCAAACTGAGCACATTCCAATTTTGTTCCTCCCATAAAGTAATCCTGTCTAATGTTTTTATTTCCCACTTTACATTTGGCTATATTAAATTTCATTTGCCAGGTTTCCGCCCACCTCTGGATTTTATTTAAATCTTCTTAGATTACTTTAGTAGCTTCCAACCTATTAGCTGGGCCTCCCTGTTTGTATCATCTGCAAATTTGACTAATGTACTTTCTATGTCCCTGTCGAGGTCATTGAAATAAATGAGAGAGCAGTGGTCCCAGCACTGATCCTTGTGGGACTCCACTTCTAACACCTCCCTGCTCAGATAATATCCCTCCTACTACTACTCTTTGTGTTCTACCCTGTAGCCAGTTCTAAATCCACTCTGAAATACATCCTCTAATTCCTACCATCTTCATTTTACTAACAGGTCTCTCATATATGCCTTTTGGAAATCTAAGTAGATAATATCATACACCTTGCTATAATCAAAACACTTGGTAGCTCCTTCAAAGAGTACCAGAAGGTTTGTCAGACATGACCTTCCCTTACAAAAACCATGCTGGCTATCCCTTAGGATGTTGCTATTTTCAAGAAATACTTCCAACTTGTCTCTAATAATAGATTCCAGTATTTTACATATTATGCAAGTTAAACTTACACGCCTGTAGTTTCCTGGATCAGTACGGTCCCCTTTCTTATATATTGGTATTATATTACCATGCTTCCAGTCCTCAGGTATTTCTCCAGTTTCTAAGGACTGTCTAAAGATACCTGCCAATGGTTTAAAAATGTATTCTTGGGTATATGCCAACAGGACCTGCTGCCTTGTTTGCCTTTAGTTTAAGTAATTCATGCAGGACTTCTTTATTCTCTATTTAAATATCTGATGAGACTTTCTGAGTACTGAATATGCCTTCCAGTAACCTCTTCTCTAGTAAAACTCAGCAAAATAACTATTTAAGGCATCATCAGTATCTTTATTCTTAAAAAGCAATAAATTCTTCATTTTTGATGCACCTGATATCCTCTTTGACTTTCCTTTTCCTACTACAGTATTGAAGGAAACGTTTGGGATTTACTTCTTAAGCCCTATTTGCACAGGACTAGTGTTACCCGGAGACCCCATGTGATTTAGAAATTACCCCCCCACGTCTGTGTTTCATGCGGCGCATTCGCACGGGATAAGCGAATTCTGTATTTTGCTCGAATTTACTGACATTATCTCCCCGGATATGATTGGAAATGTCAAGGCTCTGCTCTGCGTAACGGTAAAATACGACCCCAAATCACCGAGACGCCGATTCGCACGGGACTAATCGCACGGGACATGGCCTGTGTTTGGTGAATATGGTAGGTAATTTGCGGTGGAATTTTTACTTTACAAATTATGGACATGGCAGATTCGAACGGGATTAAGATCACAGACGACCTCCGCAATTATTACAAGTTACTAGAGTTCCCCAGGTAATACTAGTCCCGTGTGAATATACACCAGATCCAGAATTTATTTCCCTCTTTGGGCTGATACTGTGCATACTGTGCCAAAAAAACTTCATTTATAACAAAAAACTAAAAATTCTTCATGACATTTTCCTTGCCCTGTCATCATTTCCAAATTAATAGCAGGGTAATTGAAGTCACCCATAATAACAGTCTCACAATCCTGACAAGCTTGTTTTATTTTTCCAAAGAGCGTTGAGTTCACACTACTGTTTGAAGCTGGCCTACCATAAGGGCCTTTTCATGTTCCCCTATGAGCTTTATCCAAATATCCTCACTAGGCACAAGCTGGTCAATTTCTGGAATTTTTTGCACATTAAAATTTTCTTTTAGATAGAGAGCTACACCCCCACCTCTCTTACTGGATATATCCTTCCTAATGAGTTTGTACCCTTCTATATTATATTCATCCCCATACTCATCTCTAAGCCATGTCTCTGTAATCCCAACTATGTCATAAACACCCTATTTATAGCAGCCTCAAGTTCCAAAAAAAAAAAAAAAAAAATACTTCTAGCATTTCAGCAGACATTTCAGATTGTTACTTCTACACATCCTCTCCCGTTCCCTCACCCCCCGCCGTCCCAAGCCACACTTACTACAACTTTGCTTTAACAAGACTTCATTAGTGTTCACACTATTAAAGGAAGCCCTGATAGCTTCCATCCTGGCAGTCTGCTCTTCCCTACCCTTTCCATCTCTGACCTCCCTGCACCCAGTCCCTAGTTTAAATAATCCTGTGTTACCCTAAGCATATGCTGGCCCAGTGCTGCAGTACCCCTCCGGTTCAGATGCAGCCCGTCGTGCTTGTAGGTCACCCCTGTCCCAGAAGAAATCCCAGTGCCCCATAAACCTGTACCCCTCTTTCCTACACCAGGTTTGTAGCCACGTATTAAACCTCCAAATAAAATGTTGCTTTCCTCTATTTGCACATGCTACCGGTAGTATTCCAGAAAAAACTACCGTGGAGGTTCTGCTCCTAATCCTTTCCGCTAACTCCACAAATTTGTCCTGCAGAACCTCAAACCTACCTTTACCTATGTCATTGATTCCTACGTGAACTATGACCACTGGATCTAGGGGTGGGCGATATGACGATATTAGATTGTGAACAATTAAAATGTCTCCACGATCTACCTTTCCAGAGAGATCGGGAGTATTGGGCTACAGTGAAACTGCACATTTTATCAGTTGCACTGACAACGCTCATACACGGTATCCAACGTTGTTTTCTCAGCCAAACCTAAAATCACACTATTCACTAGTCCCTGTTGCGCCTCCCCTAACGGACACACCAATAAACCAATAATAGCAAACAGTACATAGCGCCTTGGATTTATTTTCCTCCCCCTTTTTTATTTGACAACATAGCGGTATGGTGGACACCACAGAGGAGTTTGTCCCTAAAAAAAATTTGACGTTGGTGATATGGAACTGGTTTGGGTTTTCCGAAACCGACATGGCGCAAAACAAAGTTATTTGCAAAGTTTGCAAAGAAAATGTTTGTACGTCGGGTGGCAACACGACAAACCTTTTTAATCACCTCAAAAGAAAGCACCCCAAAGAGCACACAGAAAGCCTAACAATCGGGGGATCTCATGCCACCCAGCTAGAGGCTAGCGGTAGCGGTACAAAGCCAAAACAAACAACCCTGACGAAGGCGTTTGCGAAAGGTACTCCGTATGAGAAGTCCAGTAAGCGTTGGAAAGAGGTAACTGATGCAGTGATATTTTACCTGGCCAAAGACATGATTCCATTAAAAACCGTGGAAAATGAGGGGTTCAAAAGACTGCTCAAAACAGTTGATCCACGTTACGAGTTACCCAGCCGCAAATATTTTTCCAACACCGCCATTCCACTGCTGTACTCCGAATGCCGCGACAAGATTGAACACAAAATTAAAAACGTCCAATTTTTTGCTATAACAAGTGATTTATGGTCGAGCCGCACTTCAGAACCTTATTTGAGTTTGACCATTCATTTCATTCACGACTGGAAGCTGTGCAGGGCTTGTCTTCAAACAACATACTTCCCACAAGACCACACAGGGGAGCTCATAGCACAAGGCCTGAGGGAAGCACTGGCATGTTGGGGACTAAAAGAGGAGAACATGGCCTGAATGACCACAGACAGTGGGGCGAATATGGTGAGGGCCTAGGATTTTAACAGCTGGACTCGTCTGCAGTGCTTTGGGCACAGACAGAATAAAATAAAATATTGTTACTGGCATTCAGATAAGGCCAGTTGGTTCACAATAACAATGCTGTTATATTAATAAAATAACTATAAATTACAGTAAGAACACAGAACAGAGTAAGATGATGCAGTTAGTCTACAATATACATTATTACAATATAATTTAAATGTTATTATATTAAAAGACTGTGTGTGTGTGTGTATATATATATATATATATATATATATATATAGTATTGTAGACTAATCAGACTTACTGATACTATTGTATTAAAACAGACAGTTTTAATACAATAGTACCATTTATATAAACCGTTATGAATTAAAATGTACAGTATGATTTAGGTTAAATTTAATTTCTAAATCTTATTCTTCTTTTTATTAGAAAAAAGTGCCAGAGACCCTCGTGTTGATCGTGCAACATCTCTCTGCAATAAAGTGGTCAGTACATTCTCCTTCAGCTGGAAGAAAAAGAGGGACTTGAGTAAAGCGCAGACAGAGCTGAAGCTACCTCTACAGAAGCTCATCACTGAGTCACCAACACGATGGGGTTCCAGACTCAACATGATTGAGAGAGTATTGGACCAGGAAAAGGCAATTTCTCAAGTCTTGAAGGCAGACAAGAAGACGAGGCATTTGGTGCCTTCATGGCAAGAAATTGATGTGCTGGATTCTGTTAAGAAGGCCCCGAGTCCACTAAAAGACTTCACAGATGCACTCTCAGGTGAGGACTACATAAGTGTGTCTTACATCAAGCCCGTACTTCACCTGTTGAAAGTCAACATCTTGCACCTGGACGACGATGACACTGAACTGACAAAAACAATGAAGACAACCATTTAGATTACCTCACTGCCAAATATCAGGATCCCACCACTTATGACCTGCTGGATATGGCTTCACTTGTTGACAGAGGGATTACAAGTCAGAGTGGTGTCTGAGCTGGAGTCCCTCCTGACAGTACAAGCACAGCATCCAACAGCATCGGCTCAGCCTAGACCGTTTACCTCCACATCACAGAGCATTGAGGCAGAACAAGGACGGAGTGTGGCACAGTGGGTAAGGAACTGCGCTTGTAACCGAAAGGTTGCAGGTTCGAATCCCGGGTAAGGACACTGCCGTTGTACCCTTGAGCAAGGTGCTTAACCTGCATTGCTTCAGTATATATCCAGCTGTATAAATGGATACAATGTAAAGTGCTATGTAAAAAAAGTTGTGTAAGTCGCTCTGGATAAGAGCGTCTGCTAAATGCCTGTAATGTAATGTAATGTAATGTAACAAGCACCACCAAAGAAAGCCAAGAAAACACCAGCTTTTTGAAAACCTCAGGTGCTGCTGCAGCCGCCACATCTGCTTCCGCATCTTTAAAAGAGCCAATAGAGGGGAATTGAAGGCCTACCTGTCCACACCAAATGCAGACAGCAAGATGGATCCACAGGAATGGTGGAAAGTCTACAAGGGAAGCTTTCCAAGGGTTGGCCAACTAGCTAGAAAGTACTTCTGCATTCCAGCAACAAGTGCTCCCTCAGAAAGAGTCTTCAACACTGGTGGCAATATTGTCACATGCCAAAGGGCAACTCTAAAGCCAGATAAAGTAGATAAACTGGTTTTCCTGGCAAAAAATCTGTGATCTGTCATACTTCACACTCATGTCATGTTTTCTTTTAGAAGGAGATATAAGATACAAGATGTGAAAAGATATGTTCTAAACTCTAAAGCTGCTGGGTTTTCAATAGTCAGGATTCAGAAATATTGTTGTACTTTTGCTTGATTGTTTTGGTTTTGAATCATATTGCACTTTAAAAAATGTACTTAAGAGATTTGTCATTTAGAGTTAGTGACATTTTTTTTACCTTACAGCTTATACTAGCTTGAAACTGGCTTTGAAGTCTTGTTATTCTGTTTATTTTCATGTTTATTAGAATGTCAATTACTGTAAGGAGGGTGGCTGCCACTTCCTCTACTGGTCGCCAGAGGGCAACATAATCATTGGCTGCCACTTCCTCCACGGGTCGCCAGAGGTCGACATTGTCATTGTATTTTGTGTTCCGTTGACTTATTGCTTTCACCTGTGTTGATTTGTGATTCTTTGCACCTGTGTTCATCCCTATATTAGTTCTCCCTTCTGTTGTGTTCACTGCTTAGGCCGCATTTCCACTCAAAGTACCCGGAACTTTTAGTCCCAGGAACTACTTTTCAAGGAACTAAAGGTTCCTTCAGCTCATTGTTGTCTGCGTTTCCACCACGGTCTAAAGACCCGCGAAGATTAGGCTAATTAGTCCGCTGACGTATGAAAAAGCGACGTCATCGTTGGTCCATCTGTCCTATGATTTCTTCTGTAACTCCATACTACCACCGAAGTAGCCTACATTATTTTCCAATAACGGGACAGCCTGGAGGGGTTTATTCCACTTATACAACGGGTTACCAATAATGACTATATATAGTTACTTTAGTATTTATTGATTTTTATCGACTGATCACCTGAAATTGAAATATCTTCCGCGGCCGTTTGGGAATATTATTTGTCTAGTCTAGTCTAGCCTTGTCTAGAATTCTTGATCTTTTTGTGGAACTGAAGAATCGCAGAGTAAAATTATGGCAGTTTGAAAAAGCAAAAGGGACAATTGCTAGAATTAACCTGTTATTTTACTCTGACAAAAAGTGCGGAAGGTGGTTTTTTTTGCCTGTTTGCCTTTACTGTATCCCCGATGTAAATTACACAGAACTACCGCATCCCTCACATAACTGTCAAGCGTTTTGAGTCAATTATAACGGGCTAACAAAGAAAATTAAGATTAAAAAAAAATACTAAACCGGTTTAATGTTTTGGTACGTAATATGCTGTCCCAGCACGAATGCTTAATATTTTATAAAACAGACTTAACACTAAAGCAAGAAAAGAAGAGCATGCATGTTATAATCCTCAATCTTAGTTTCTCATCTGTAGACGTTGGCACTTGGCAGGCTATAACCAAAAGTAGGCTACTGCGCAGCATAACATAAAAATTTGAATTCAAGTTATTATTTTGAAAATAATCGGATTTGCGGCTGCAGATTTTTACAAAATGGCGGTTGAAATAAAATGCTGCGAGTAGGCTACTCGACCAATCAGAAATGTTTGCGCTTACGCCCCACCCCAAAAGTTCCGGTACTTTTGGAAAGTAGGCTACAGCCGCGTTTCCACCGCAGGAACTTTCCCCAGGAACTAGGAACCTTTTGAAGAACTCAGTGCGTTTCCACCGCAGGAACCAGGGTCTAAATTCTGGGGACTTTATTTTACCCCCAAAAAAGTCCCTGCTCGGGGGGTAGTACTTTCCAAAAGTACCGGAACGTTTGGGGTGGGGCGCAAGCGCTGAATATTTCTGATTGGTCGACTACTCGCAGTAGCCTATTTTATTTCAACCGCCATTTTTAAAAATCTACGGCCGCAAACCGATTTATTTTCATAATAATAACTTGAATTCAAACTTGTATGTTATGCAGCGCAGTAGCCTACTTTTGGTTATAGCCTGCCAACTTCTTGGAACAGATGAGAAATTAAGATTGAGGATTATAACGTGTGCTCTACTGTTCTTTTCTTGCTTTAGTATTCGTTTTATAAAATGTTAAGCATTCGTGCTGGGACAGCATATTACGTACCAAAACATTCGGTTTAATTCGGTTGCTGAATATTTTCTTTGTTACGTTATAATTGACTCGTTATAATTGACAAAACGTTTGACACAGTTATGTGAGGTATGCGGTAGTTCTGCATAATTTACATTGGGGATACAGTAAAGGCAAACTAGAAATCACCTTCCGCACATTTTGTCAGGGTAAAATAACAGGTTAATTCTAGTAATCGTCCCTTTTGCTTTTTCAGACTGCCATAATTTCACTCTGCGATTCTTCAGTTCCACAAAAAGATCAAGAATTCTAGACAAGGCTAGACTAGACTAGACAAATAATATTTCGATTTTGCTCCTGGGGGGTTCAAAAACCACAGAAAAAACCTGTGTTCATCAAGAAGGAGGCCGAATTATCTAACCAGCTAGTTTGCTAGCCAAGTGCTTAACGGAGGAAAAAAGTGGAAAAGCCCCCCCTGTCCCCTAATGGCAACAAAAACTTTCACCTTAGAAGCAAAACTGTCTTACCTTACGTGATATGGGGGTTTTGTTTAAACAAAAATCCCAAAATAATATCAAAAACACACTTGAAAGCACAATACAACCCTGATGACTTTTACCTGACTGTTGATATATTCTCAAATTGACCATCATAACGTTATACTGGAAAATATGTACAACTAAAACGTTAACCCATAGAGCAAAGATTAACGTTACTGTCCGAACACACTGTGATTTTACTTTCACTCTCACTCTCTCACACACATAACTCAGCTATCATACATTCACTCGCCGATTGAAAATTGAACAGCTAACGATGCTAATGATAAAATTCACTTTAAATTTGTTGACAAACTGGTAACGTTAGGATTATATAATTTAACGTTAGGGTTAACCGATTTAATGTTAACAATAGGCTAGGGTGACTTCATTCTTTATAGCTCCATGGGGCAAACATTACCAAGTTCCGCACGTGAGGCTGAGGCTTGTTTAACGTACAAAGGAAACCTGTTAAAAGTTAGCTTGTTAACAGTTAGCTAACGTTAGCTAGCCAGTAAATTTCATCCAATATTTTCATGGCACATGATAAGGGGCACATGTTATGACATTCTAATGTGCACTCAGAGCACGGGCTGAGACAGTCACGGAGCTCACCGCTCGCCGAAGCGTGCACTGCTGCGTCCCGCAAAACCACGCCCATCCGGGAGTCCCATAACGTGAGACGGTATTATCGACCATCTGAAATGCTACCGTATTTATTTCCTATTTATTCAAGCGGACTGGACGCCGTTACCTATTCAACTGCAAGTCCTGTACAAATTACACATAACTGTCTAAATGGAAAATAACCCAAATTAATAGGCCTACATATACATTTTAGTTATATTGATACAACCTATTTTATAATATCAATTTATAGACTAATTAATTACTTAATCGCGAAGTACATTGGTGCAAATGCAGCTTCACAGTTTCCAACTGTTCCCCTATGGCTATTTTACTTCCTGCAACTTGGTTTACAACTGTGAATATGTGACGGATCGCTATAAATGCTAGTTGGGACCAGCCTTTTTCATATTAACCTGAAATACACAGGACTGGACACTTCTACAATATGATCTCAATTAAAGACAAGTTCCATTAATCTCTATGGGGTGGTCGATACTAGGGATGGGCATTTTAAGTAATTTCCATATTCGAGTACTCGCATTAAATTATTGAGTACTCCCAAAAAAATAAAAAATCTAACGTAAGAATAGGGTCCGAAATGAACACACAAGCGAAAATGCGGGTAGATTTTTTTAAACCGATATGATTCATTGCGCCGCGTCAGCTCTGATTTGATGTCTGCACAGCAGGCTAGCCTAGGCTACGCGCCACCCGCCTTTCTCAAATCTGCTCATGCTAAAGGCTCCAACTTTTGGCGCACGCTCACAGCTGACAATATATGTTGAGTGTAGCCTAAGTCAGCCTATGCATGTAGGCTAAATGTTTTATTAATAAACTGTTCACTGAACGATGTATTGAGAATCTGTGTGAGAATTTTACCCGTGTAAATGATATCGCTGTCAATGCTCATATATTGTGCTATCACCAAAACATCTTTTTTTTCTAAAATGTTAACTAAGTATTTGTTTTGGTGTAGCCTACTTTATTTCAAAAACAGATAGCCATCGCACCATCTGTTTCATATGGTCGACTCGACTCAACCTTATTGAATTCAGTTCGTGCTATACATTATAACCGCGGGTACCGTTACATTTGCGTGATCTGGATTCTAATCTGCAGTCATCGCCTAAACAAAAAATAAACATGAGCGGTGCTCATATTCGCGACGTGATTATCACTTGTTTTATGTTAGGCTGACTGATGTTTCATTTCAAATGGGTAATTGATGACGCGTCTAAAAATCCCAATAAGCCTACCTTTCTGCGCTGCACAGACTGTAGAGAGATTAGCCTACATAAAGGAAACCCATATCCACAAACATTAAGATGTTGCAATAATTTCAATAATTTGGCTGGTAAAAAATCCGTGGCTGGTTTAATTTTTCATCTGCAGCCACCTTGGCCCGTATAGCTAAACAGTTAATTGTAAAAATATCTATTAGGCTACTATCTAGGCCTAATGCTTTCACATTTATGTAAATTGGCCAACAAGGGAAAACAAGTGCAATTTGAAATTCATTTATTGAACAATCAGGCTTCAATTCCCTACAAACACACTACGTAATGACAACGTTGCACTTTGGTCATAATTTGGTAAATCGCAACATTGCAAACAGGTGACGTTGTGACAACATTGCTCTATGGTCGCAAAATAACCAGTCCTCTGCAACATTGCAGTAACGTTATAAAATGACGCAAATACGATGTAATTTAATAATGTAACAATTACGTTATATCACAGTCCTCATCCTTTCTCCATTTGAAACGTTACTGGTAGGTTGTCAGAACGCTTGTAAATGAAGTATTGGTTTACATTAAAATATCTATTTGTCTATCTGTCTGCGTGTTTACGCTTGGACAGTAAACACGTTATATCCAATGCAGGGTTTTATTTATTTATTTATTTATTTATTTTTTATAGGATATGATGGAAAAGCAGGTATAGGGTTCTAGGGTGGCTGACATGGATAGGGGTTTTATAGTAGGGCTAGGTGTAAAGCATGGATGATGAAATATAGTTTAGGGTGAAGGGATTTAGAGTGTAAATCTATTGTCTGATCCACACTCCGGAGCAGAAGGTAGTGGTAATTCACCAATAAGCTGGACACCACCGGCTGTAAAACAAGAAGAAGAAGACGTTATATCCAATCACATGCGCATATTGCTGACGTGCTCTTGGAAGAAGGTGGCTGTGGTTTCAAATTCTCCGTGGGAAAATCGGCGTTCAAGAGCAGGTAAGTGTTTCATTATGCCTTTATATTTTTAACTGAATATATTAATGCGACAATACTGAATGCCAACCGCCGTAAAAAACTAACAAGAAGAAGAACTGAATGTATTGCAGACCTTTTCAGTTAGTAGTATTTGCAATGTAATGTTGGAGTCCTACTTTCAGCATGCATGTTTGCAATTCTAGCTGAATGTTGCTAATGCTTTAAGTCAGCTGGTGAAATTGTGATGTTCAGACTTGGCGTCTGTTCTGGGACTAATTTGAGTTAGTGTTCTGTTAGATAACATATTTGCTAGTTTGAGTATTTAACGCTAATAGCCCAGTGCAAATGTAATGTAAGACCAGCTAACATTACCTAGCTGATCTCAGTGATGACCTGCTTAATTAGCTAACAATTGAGCTAGTTCAACATGTATGAATGGGGGTCCGTAAAGCACCGTTGTTCATTTCCTTTTAGCTAGCATTGTTGCCGGCGCCTCTTTTGAAAGCTAACGTATGTGGCGCTCTTTTGAAAGCCGTAATTCACCTTGTCCATGTCCTAATGAGATATCAACATGCTGGTTAAAATATGCATCATTTGGTTTTTGGTGTTTGACTAACTGGAGCTAGCAAGCCTTTTCAAGCTAGCATTGTTGGCGCCTCTTTTGGAAGCTATTTTTGCGCTCTTTTGAAAGCATTTATCTAAACATTATTCCCATTAGAAATACAAAAACTCAACTTTTTTCCCCAAATCATCTAGCACTATTACTCTATACCTGGTGTAATCGTGGCCTTAAACAATGAAATAAAATAAATAAATTGGCTTTGGCTTCGCGCCAGTGCATTGTGTAATCAATATTAATCAAGAGTATTTCTCTGTATTTTCACCAAATATTGACTTAAATTGATTTTCTTTTGCAGAGTTCTCTACATTTGGCGCAACAGCTCAAATGGAAACTAGAGCACAAGATCAGAATAAAGGTAGTTATGGATATTATATGGAAACAGCTCTTTGCTCATTGACTGTTTGTCATTGTCAAAACAGAATTACAATTTTAGCCTGCTGCTTGTGTTACTCAATTTATTTTTCTTACTTGGTCCAATTTCATATCCTTTCAGCTCCCACACATGGCCTTATGACTGTTGCCCCAGTCAAGACATGCCTGAGACAAGAGTGACTGTATTCCAAGTTACAATGGTTACAATGTGTTTGTATTTGAATGGTGAAAGCCTGCAATGTGTCCTTTTCTTGGACCAAAATAAGCATTTGGACAAATGTCAATGTTGTGGTTTTATATAATTGTAAAAATGTCAAGTAGCTAAGAGTACAACTTGCCTGTGCTTACTTATGTGGCAAACTGTCTTAAATGTTATTCTAAGAAACATTTAAAATGTCTAAAAAGCCTTAAATTTAACTTGCTAATGTCTGCAGAAATCCTGCTTTACTTTTCCGAATTAGCCTATTAAACCATACATTCAAAGTTAACATAAATAAGAAAAATCTATTAAAAAGTTGTTGTAACCCCAAAAAGAACGAACATAGAGTCCAGGGGCGCATTCAGCCCCGACAAAACAGCGAAACATTTATTTAAACGGAAATGGTGGTGCGTTGAACACCTTGTTGTTACGCAAGCGTTGCAACTGACAGCTGAGAAGGCCATTCTTTGCGTTCTTTTCGAAGAATTTTCGGAGCCTGATGAAAACGGTTTAAATACATGTTTAATACTATAAAATACTTACTTCTAATGTCTTCAATTGTTGCATACACCAAACTGCAGTGGACGCATTTTATAAAGGATTTCAGTTGGATCCACTGTGCGCACTGCCTTTTTAATACGGCGGGTTTATGCACACATCGCTGCTGATTGGGTAACACCTCTGACACACCCACCAAATGAGAGAAAACGTACCTTCGAGGAAACATGTCGTTCAACCCGGAAACCGTAGCAAAACGGTGCACACCGTTTTCAGATTGAACGTGCCCCAGGTAATCAACTACGCTTTATTGATTCTTCTTCTCTGCCCGCTCTACACTGCTAGTGCAATACAGTAGATAAAGCCTAGAGCTCCACCCAATGGATAACCTGATTACATCACAAAAGTTAACAATATTTAAATGACGTAATTTTGCGCAACAGCGCAATAAACTCTAGACACGGCCATCGGGAAGCGATCAAGTTAAAACAATATGAATTACATCACTGCATCCCGTCCAAAAAATGTAAACTTTTAATGTAGAACAGGGTCAATTTACGTGTACAGGTTGTTGCCTATACTTTGCCTATTTTATATAGACTACAGTTGCAAATCTGTTTACGTTTTCCTGTGTACCGAACGAACCCGGTCGATAGATGCTCACACTCTAAGTAGTAGGCTATATATTACTGAAATATTATGATCTAGACTAACCAGTGATATCAGCAACTTTTTGCGAGCTAGCCACAATTGAATTCTCCTTTTTGCTGTCAGAAGAGCAGTGGAAGGCAACGATAGCTGTTTGGATAGCTTTCAGTGAACTGTCAACCCCATAATAAAGTTGCCATTTCATTGTAAACAGTCGTGTCTGATTTTTCATTATTTTCACACTGTATACCAACTGTGTGCGAACAACTGGGTACTCAGTTAGGCAACAGATATGGAGCTTGTCATGTTTGTGGTGGCTACTCCATAGGCGGGTGGTGTATTTAAAATTAAATGAAAAGAAGATGGGCAGTGGCAAGGATAAGACGGCAGTTTATAATTCAAAACGGGACCCGACGATCAGCACCAATGTAGTCAATATAGCTCGCTACACTCGTTAAAAGTACATATCTTTAAACAAAAAAACAACAACTCATACTTTACATATTGTGTTATTCATTAACACTGTAGGCCTACCACTTTATTTATATACAAACTACCATTTTCCTATGGCATGATTTCAGTTTCCAATCCGAGAGGCAGCGACCGCAATAGACTACTGTCATCCGCCATTACCGTTGTTCTTGACAGTTTTCTCAAAAGGAATTACGGGATTTTTCTCAGTCGGGGGATGCACGGATGCACACTTCAAATTTTGATCAAACGGAGTGTGCATCCGGGTACTTTATCCATGCTCCGCACTACCGAACTTCGGTTTGGACTCACACTCCAAGATGGAGGCATGCTCGCTATGCGCACTCGGAGCATGGAAGTATGCGGTTTGGGGCACAGCCAGAGTCTTTTCCAGCTTTTCCAATATCCAAGAATACCCCAATTACAGCTTCCTTATTAATAATAGCTTTCCTAATATCCTGGTCTAAAACTGCAATGGAATCTATAGTGTTTCTTCCAATTCTGAACCCATTTTGATAGGACACAAAAAATTCATTAGTTTCAAGAAAATAAACTGGTCTATTTGTGACCATTCTTTCCATTACCTTGCACAGAACAGATGTTAACGCTATAGGTCGATAAGACGATGGACAGGATGGGTCTATTCCTGGTTTCAAAATTGGACACGCTACTGCATGTTTCCATTTGGTTGGTAATTTATCCCCCAGATATAGTTAAAAAGAACAAGAATTTCTTCTAACACAATATCATCTAGATGTTTAAGCAGTTCATAGCTCATCTTATCTTGGCCTGGAGTGGTAGTTGCCCCCGCCTGCACAGCATCCTTAAGCTTTTTCAAAGAGAAAAACACATTATGTGAGCTGTTTCCTTCCCATACATAATTTAATTTCCATTTTTCTACTTTCAAGACTTCTTCCTTTATCCTAAAGCCCTCTTCTAGTGGCTTAAAATTACGAACATCCTGAAAAATCTTAACACACATATCTGCTTTTTCTTTACTATTTACTGCCTCAGTACAACCATCATTCAGCACTGGCATTGCTGTCTTAACAACTTTTCCAGACATATTATGGATTCTGTCCCATATCCGCCTGATTGGTGTATCCAAACCTAGAGTTCCACAAAATGTCCTCCAACATTTCTTTTTTGCATCTTTAATAGTTTTCCTCGCCAATGCTCTGCATCGCTTGTATTCAATAGCATTTTCCTGAGTAGGATTCCTACGTAAACTTCTAAATGCTTGCTTCCTCTTCTTCACTGCCTTATCACAATCCCTATTCCACCATGGAACAGTAACACGATCCTTGGGGGCCTCTCTGCAAGGGATTGCCTCTGAGGCCACCCTCAAAATCATTTCAATTAAAGAGTCATTATACTAATCTATTGATACATCACTATTGATTTCCCCTAATCCTTCTACTGTACCTTCCTTAAACTTGTCCCATTTAACTCGGGAAATATCAAATCTTTTAATTCTGTCCCCAGGATCCCTAATTAGGGACCTTCCAAAATGGCTCAGAACAGGAAAGTGATCACTACCCATTGAGTCTTTTCCCAGGACATTCCATTCCCCAACTCTTGCTAAGGCTGGTGAAGCTAGCGTAAAGTCTAAACAAGACATTTTAGAAGACTTAATTTCAAATCGAGTTAGTCTGCTGTCATTCATAATTACTAGATTACCAATATCTAAAAATTCTTCAATCACAACACCGTTTGCATCTACAGTGGGCTCCAGAATGATTGGCACCCTTGATAAATATGCACAAAAATGCTAAAAAACATTACTAAACTAAAAAATAATAGTTATTGACATAAGCTTTATTTTACAACATGTGTGAACTAGTGTGCTTGATTAATGATTCATTGGAATCAACCAAAGTCTTACATTTTTTAATTTAAAAAAAATGTTTCCCCAAGAAACAGGTTCCACAATTATTGGCACCCCTGGTTTAATACTTTGTGTAAACACCCCTGGCAAAGATGACAGCCATGAGTCTTTTCCTATAATTTCTCATAAGTTTAGAGAACACATTTGGAGGGATTTTTGACCATTGCTCCATGTAGAACTTTTCAGAATCATTGATATCTTTGGGTTTGCGCTTATGGACCCCCCCCTCTTCAGTTCAGACCACAGGTTTTTGATGGAATTTAAGTCTGGAGACTGAGATGACCATTGGAAAACATGGATGTTGATTTCACTTAAGCATTTCTGTTTAGATTTTGATGTGTGCTTGGAGTCATTGTCCTGCTGGACAATCTACCTATGACCAAGTCCTAGCTTCTTAGCAGAGACAGCTACATTTTCTGCCAGAATTTCCTGGTACTTTGTTGAATTCATTGTGCCATTGATCTAAAATAGTGCCCCGGGACCACTGCCAGCAAAACACCTCCAAGATATCAATGACCCACCTCCATATTTGACTGTAGGTATGAGGTGCTTCTCTTGTATGCATTCCTCTTTTGCCGCCAAACATGTTGATGGTGTGTATGGCCAAAACCTTCAATTTTGGTCTCATCTGACAATAGCACTCTCTTCCAGTCATAAATCCAGTAAGGTTTGACAAGCTCCAGATTCTTGGTTTTGTTTATTGTGCTCAGTAAGGGCTGTCTTCGTGCCACCCTTCCAAAGAGTTAGTTGGTATGGAGGTGCCATTTTATGTTTTTTTTTAGACTTGTTGGCCACAAGAAACAAACCAATCTCTGCAATTCTTAAACAGTGATCCTTGGGTTATTAATGGCCTCTCTCACCATCTTCCTCACTGTCCGTGGGGACACCATGCACTTGCTTCCTCTTTCTGGCAAATTTGCAACCATTCCATATGTTTTACATCTTTTTATTATTGCCCGTACAGTGCTAAGTGGTATGTTTAACCGTGTATGTCTTTTTTGTACCCATTACCTGACTTGTGACGGTAAATTACCATCGGTCTCTTCTGAATTGACAATTATTTGACTTTTTCCATGCTGATGGATGACAAAGGGATTTTGTATGCTTATGCTCATTTTTATTCTCTAGTGAAACTGGAAGTGATGGAATGACACAATAGTTCCTTTAGGATGAGATTAACTAAATTAAGTAAAATTGTATTGCCGATTTCAGTTTGTTTGATTTTACTTACAATAATTGTTAGGGGTGCCAATAATTATGGCACTTATGGTTTTCAGAAAAAAATTAGATTACTTAATTAAAAAAAACATTGAAGCATGAGTAAATGTATTGAAATAAAAGTATATAGTTTTCCCATATGTTTGACCATAACATATAGATTATTATCTGTGTGATTTATTATATGTAACCTTTTTTCTTCATTTTTATTGAGGGTGCCAATAATTCTGGAGCCCACTGTATATCCTGACTTCCCCACAAGGGGTTATGAGCATTCAAATCACCTACCCAGATGACAAAGGAGCCAAATTTATTTACTATATCCTGAAGTTCAGACAGAACTAGAGGCTTACACGGATTATAGAAGTTGATTAAATTTATTTTAACCTGAGAACTCCACACTTCAACTATTAAGCATTCAATAGACACCTCACACTCACAAACTTTATACTGAATCCCTGACTTGATAAAAGTAGCACACCCACCACCTGACCTATCAGGTCTATCTTTGTGCAGATATACATAACCTGGAATTACAAAATCAAGGCAAGGTTTTAGCCATGTTTCCTGAACACATAAAAAGTCAGGTTTAATCTGACAATCCTGAATTAATTTCTTAAATTTGTGACCATTAGCAATAAGACTTCTTGCATTCCATTGAAGGATGCCGATCATCATGAAAATTTTTTAAACATCATCAATATCATCAAGGAGGTCACCCTCATCCGTATCCACTCCTTCTTCCATCCCATCCCCCCTCTCAGCATGGCTTGTTGTTGCTTGGCTTGCACTCATAAACTCATGTAGAGACTGGGGAGAATAATCCTTTAGACTCAAGAACCTGACTGCTTCAGACACAAACTTAATTATATCAGACCTTGTTTTGTTATTGCGAACACCATAGATCACATCAACCATAAACACAAGACAGGATTCCTTGTTGATTATTACTTCCCAATCAGACATGACAGAAGAAGGCAGATGAGACATCAAGGATCTGCCCCTAGGTGTTCTTCCAGAATCCCTGAATCACTAGATCCCTCCACTTTTTTTTAGGGTTTCTGCGTACAAGATTTTGTGCTGATCTCTGACCTCCTGAACTTGTTTTGCTTTGACAAAGTGATAGCATTCTCAAAACGAAACCATATGACTTCCCCCACAATTACAGTTCAGGATGTCATGATCTCCTCCGCATTTTGCACACGGTCTGCTACCACTGCACGATGCAACCATCAGAGGTGGGTAACCCGGTTTCAAAGAGTAAAAATACTGACCATGTATTTGCTCCACCACCATGCACTAAACCAGCTGATTACAATAATGAGGTCTCCTATCATGCTGAAGAGTTATGCTAATTAGAGTCAGCTTGTTTAGTGCATGGTGGTGGAGCAAATACATGGTCAGTCTTTTTACTCTTTGAAGCCGGTTTACCCACCTCTGGCAGCCATATGCCCATATCTTTGGCATTTAAAACAACGTAGTGGGGGTCTTTGATAAACCCTAACTTGAAAAGATAGGCATCCTATGAACACCCTTGCTGAGAGTACATTTCCATCAAAGGCTATCAAAACTGGGGCATTGGGATTTCCACCTTCTTCACATCATTTACTTCCCCTCCCTTAATATTTTCCTTAATTTTTCTCTCTGTGATGTCAGCACAAACTCCATAGATAACACCTTTTACCACATTTTTCTTTTCTGGAATTACTACTTCCACTTTTTTCCCTCCTATCTTCCCAATTCTCTTTATTTTTCCTAGTTGATCCACACTTTTACAAATCACTAGTATCGCCCCATTAGGGAGAATCCGAGCATCTAGCCCTTCACCAACACACCGCCACTTTCAAAAGATTCAGTGCTTTAAACCCTACCCCAACCTGGTCTTTCAGTTTGAGAATAACTCTATGTTCCTCCATGCCATGGCCATTTTCAAAATCCTGTTTCCCTCCTTTTCCAACAAAGCATCAGCTCTATCTCGCTTTCCCACTGATTTAGAACACTCTCCCACTTTTTTCCCTGCCCTGGTTCGCCCCATTCCCCCCCATGGCCGAAGCCATGCAACAGATATGCTTCCAGGAAAGAAGAACAGGGAAGTACAGTTTCTGACTACACTTCAACAATCAAAGTGACTGCTTCCAAGCTCATAAAAGAGTTCCCGAAATGATGGAAAATTTACAGCTGCACGTTGCAATCTCTCCACCAAAAGCCGTCGGCCGCTAGCAACTGTCTTCAGCAAAACAAACAATTTGTTCTGCCCGCAATCGTTCTCAGCATCGCATTCACTTAAGATATTCCAATACAGCAGCGAAAACGCTGCTCACTGAATAACATTACATTACAGGCATTTAGCAGACCCTCTTATCCACAGCGACTTACATTGTATCCAATTATACAGCTGGATATATATTGGAGCAATGCAGGTTAAGTACCTTGCTCAAGGGTACAACGGCATTGTTCTACCGGATAATCGAGCCTGCGGCCTTTAGGTTGCAAGATCAACTCCTTAGCCATTATACTAAACTGCCACTCTCAGAATAACGAAATAAACAAGACAAATTTTTCTAAAATTATATTATGTCATTCTGCAGTCAATATCTGGGACTAAATATTGATTAAATATACAACCTTACCATTGATTTTACACATAGAGATAATCAGTTTGTGAAAATGTACGTGCATTTGTAACGCCTGAGTACCTTCCAAAATAGCTGTGTGTAATACCACAGATGTTGTTTACAGTATTGTCGCCCTTTTTAGTACAATCTGGCTTGACTGACAATTAATTTATTCAGTACGTGACATTATAAGCTTACTAACAATGTATATACTGTACAATGTATGTATAATTTTGCTTTTGGAATAGTGTTTTATAGCCCAGCGTAACCAAACGTTTTCAAATCATCGCATTCACTCTGTGGTAGCAGTAAAAGACGCTGCACCCGACGAAATGTTATCAATGATTTATAGGAAAATATTATTATTATTGAGGACTTCTGAGCATAGCTAAGCCATATGTATGCTGATCGACCTAGCTGACATAGTTTTTTGAAGTAAGAAAATTTCTTTTGGCAAGTCAATTAGGGCATCTACTTTGTTAGATTAGAGACATATTTATTTCAGCTTTAATTAACTATATCAAAACTCCAGTGTGTCAAAAGTTTACATACACCAAGTTTACTGTCTCTATAAACAGTCTGTAAAATGCCAGAAATTGATGTAATGACTTTTTAGAAGGTTCTGATTAGCCACTTGCCATAATTAGGAGTTATAAAGCTTTAAATAGGGTACCCCCTAAATGGGCAAGGATTAGCCAGATCTGACATGTGCGCGAAGGGGTTGATGAAGTCTGACCGATTCCAACTGCTTCCAGGCGTTCTCCATGTGTTGCTGTGCTTTTCGCCCATCATGGAAATGCTATGGGAAGAAATAAAGGAAAGACAAATGCAGAATTTTACACACACCAGTCTCACCTCATTACAGATAATCACAACAATATATCAAGAAGTTGTGATTTTGATTGACCCCAGTTAAGTATATGTATAAGAATAATGAAAATGTATACTGTATTATGTAGAAGTCAGATGTGGTTGGCAGAATACGGCAGAATCACCTTGCCTCTCAGTGCTTGAGCAGAATCGCCTGTGTTCTACAGCACAGTGCTTCTGCAGGTCAGCCTGTGATCTAAAGCGCAGTGATTCAGCAGGACAGCCTTTGTTCTAAAGCACTGTGCTTTAGCAAGAAAACCTGTGCACTAAAGCGCAATGGTTTTGCAGGTCAGCCTGTGTTATGAAGAACATTTACTCAGCAGGTCAGCCTGTGTTATAAAGCCCAGTATTTCAGCAGGTCAGCCTATGTTATAAAGCACAGTTCTTTAGAAGAACAGCCTGTGTTATAAAGACTAGTGTTTAAGGAGGACTGATTGCATTCCAAAGCACAGTGTTTAAGCAGGACAGCCTGTGATATAAAGCACAGTACTTTTGCAGGTCAGCCTATGTAATAAAGAACAGTTATTCAGCAAGTCAGCCAGTGTTCTAAAGCACAGTATTTCAGCAGGACAGACTGTGTTCCAAATCGCAGTATTTCAGCAGGACAGGATGTGTTATAAAGCACAGTGTTTCAGCAGGTCAGCCTGTGTTATAAAGGATGGTGTTTAAGCAGGACAGCCTGTGTTCTAAAACACAGTGCTTTAGCAGGACAGCCTATATTCTAAAGCACAGTATGTCAGCAGGACAGCCTGTGTTATAAAGCACAGTGTTTCAGAAGGTCAGTCTGTGTTATAAAGCCCAGTGTTTAAGCAGGACAGCCTGTATTCTAATGCACAGTGCTTTAGCAGGACAGTCTGTGTTATAAAGCCCAGTATTTCAGCAGGTCAGCCGATGTTATAAAGCACAGTGCTTTAGCAGAACAGCCTGTGTTATAAAACCCAGTATTTCAGCAGAGCAGCCTGTGCAAAAAAGCACAGTGCTTTAGCCGAACAGCCTGTGTTCTAAAGTCTAGTGTGTAATCAGGACTGCCTGCATTCTAAAGCACAGTGTTTATGCAGAACAGTCTTTGTTATAAAGCACAGTGCTTTTGCAGTTCAGTCTATGCTATAAACAACAGTTATTCAGCCAGTCCACCAGTGTTCTAAAGCACAGTATTTCAGCAGGACAGCCTGTGTTCCATAGTGCCATATTTCAGCAGGACAGCCTGTGTTATAAAGCACAGTTTTTCAGCAGGTCAGTCTGTGTTATAAAGGATGGTGTATAAGCAGTACAGAATGTGTTCTAAAGCACAGTGCTCTAGCAGGACAGCCTGTATTCTAAAGTGCAGTATTTCAACAAGCCAGCCTGTGTTATAAAGTAGTGTTTAAGCAGGACAGCCTGTGTGCTAAAGCACTGTGCCTTTGCAGGACAACATGTGTACTAAAGTGCAGTGCTTCTACAGGTCAGCCTGTGTTCTATAGCATTGTGCTTTTAAAGGTCAGCCTGTGTTGTAAAGCACAGTTTTTCAGCAGGTCAGACTGTGTTCTGAAGCACAGTATTTCTGCAGGACAGCTTGTGTCATAATGCACAGTGTTTCAACAGGGCAACCTGTGATCTTAAGCACAGTGTTTAAGCAGGGCATCCTGTACTCTAAAGCACAGTGTTTCAGCAGGTCAGCTTGTGTTCTAAAGCACAGTATTCCAGCATGACAGCCTGTTTTATAAAGCACAGTGTTTCAGCAGGTCGGACTGTGTTATTAAGCACAGTGTTTCAGCAGGCCAGCCTGTGTTATAAAGCACAGTGCTTTAGCAGGATAGCCTGTGTCCTATATCTCAGTGGTTTTGCAGGTCAGCCTCTGTTCTGTAGCATCGTTATTAAGCAGGACAGCCTAAGTTCTAAAGTGAAGTGCTTTAGTGGAACCTGAAGGAAGCACCATTCCAACACACTGCTCTCTATGTCGGGATGACCTACAATGGCACGTTCCACTGAGAGAGCAGGACAGTGACTAAAGACCTCTAAAAGGCCAGCAAGCCGAGGAGTCACGTGTTTTACAGCTGAATACAGTACTGCACAATGTGGAGCCCCATCATTTATTCAGCCCCAGCCCGGAGTAAGAGGCAGCTGGGAGCTGCTGTAATACCTGCCCCTCTGTCCTGCATCAGCCCCTGCATTTCACCATACTGAAGAACGACAGAGACAGACACACACTGGCCCTTTCTCTCCCTCCCCCATGAGGCCAGAAATTCCAGAATGGCGGCTCCGGAACAAAGCCCCAGGCAGCTGATTTTACATCACTGAGATCATGCACCACTTTGATTATACGTAATACGCTACGCTTTCTTCACACAAACCATATTACATCACATCGCACTGTACTAAATTGATACTAGATTGACTAAATTGAACACATTCTGCACTTTGGTTGCATGTACCACACTAAAGCGTGTATACTGTTCTATACTTACATTACATCGCCAATTGTACTTTCATTACACATACTGTGCTATGCTTTTATCACACGTATGCAACTATATCACTAGTGCAGTACTATGCTTACATCACATATTGTGCTACATTTACATCACACATACCATGCTACTGTATGCTTACATCAAATTTAGTGCACACCACATAAGTCATGTCATGTGCTACACTTGCTTATATCACAGGGTTTCCGCCAGTGTATTGAAAGCCCGGCGGCATGCCGGGCCTAAGTTGACCCCCCGCCGGGCCTTAGCATCTGGGAATTTTTTTTTTTTTAATGTATTTTTAAGATGTTTTTTAAACTACAGTTACAGTGTGGCGGCTCGGCTGAAAAGCTCACCAGCGACATCTGTTGGTTAAAACGTGAATGCATAGGAAAACAGCAGGTCTGAGATCAGTGTTCTTTATCCTCATTGTGCGTAGAATGACGTTCAGCACTTGACACTTCCAACTATCACAAGCTTACGTTACCTAGCAAGCCACCATTTCTTATTTAGTAGGCTAACTAACCTCGTTACAAACTGCGTTATCACTTAATCTCGTCAGTAAGTACATTCTTTTTATATTAACTTAAGCAGTGTGTAGGTAACGTTAAACTAGTAGCATGAATGTAACGTTCGATATATTGTAACATTACATGACTTATTAATCGCCATCGAAATAACGACTTCACTTGTTTATTAATAACGTTAGCTTGATGACATTGATGTGCACGACAACGTTGTCATAAAACTTTTCCCCACCGTGAAAACTGCCTGACTTGTTTACATTTTGGACAGATGTGGCTACAGAGTAAATCAATCGTTGTTTCCGTCGCAGCACTTTCGACACAAGTAATATCGGAAAAATCCTAAAATTTCTTCTTATGGTGAAGAGTGCCTGACCGGCAACCGTAGAAATGTGTTAAGACAGCACCAAAATTAGGCTATATCTAGAAATACCAATAACTTAGACAGTTTTTTAAATGTTTAAATGTGCCCAGCATTCCAAGGCTTGTTGTATGATTCAGCAGCCAATCAGGACTTGAATACAAGTTTTTTGTAGAGTGCAAAAACCTTGATATAATATATTTTAATTTAATTTATTGTGTTGTTGTTGAAATGTGCCCAGCATTCCAAGGCTGTAAGAATCAGTAGCCAATCAGGACTTTTTTCAAGTTTTTTGTAGAGTGCAAAAACTTTGATATTATTTATTTTAATTTAATTTAATTTCTTTTGTTGTTGTTGAAAACACAGCATTCCAAGACTGTACATTGTTGTCAGATTCTTTATAAGACTCTGCTATGCTGTAAATAGTTGCTGATTTTTTTAAATGTGTGTTGAATAAATGACTTATTTATAACAACATTCACATTACATAGTCATATTTTCTAATCTCCAGTCAGCTTTTAGCACTGACTTAATGTAGGGCCCTATGGAATCTGTGTTATAGCTTTTTTAAATTCTCAATTCCGCGATTCCGTCCGTGATTCTGTTATCACAGAAACTAATAGGGCCGTACCTTAATGCTGCCATCAGTCTGTCGCTGGCCCGCGCCGGGCCCCCGTTGGGCCCCCATCAAAAAAGACACTTGGCCGCCGGCCCACGCCGGCCCGCCGGGCCCTGTCAAAAGATACTTGCCACTGGGCCTAACAACTTTTCTGGGGGAAACCCTGTATCACATACCACTTTAGGCTTAGATCACATGTTCTCATGTACTGTGATACAAGGCATCTAACAATGGTTTCAATTTACAGAACAGTCCTCAAAATACAAAATTCGAAATGTCACGTCATGTTACATAGGGCTTATGGAAAACACCAAATTACATCTCACCGATTTCCTCTCGGCCTTGAGGTCCTGGATGTAGCGCCCCAGCTCTGAGACAATTTTGGCAGTGAGGTTTTCGGCAATGACCTCATGCTGCCCAGCATAGTCGGTCAGCTCATTCAACGTTGCCAGGAATGCCCGGCATGATGTGTATCTGCCACAGAAAGTGACGTGATCAGAACACTGACATCACAGTAAATGACTAGAGGAGCCCACTGTACAGGTTCCACTTTGCCCCCATATTCACAGAAAAAAAACCTTTTATTAAAGACACTCGCACTTATCAACCTGAGGAAACAGAGACCTATAAAATGGTGATCTAATTCATTAGTATTAGTTATATGTAGGAGGAGAGCTTTTTTCAGGGTTACAATTACACTACAACATATTGCATGTTTTAAGCAGATAGAGACAGGAGCCTGGTGTGTGTCTAACTGCCTGTTCTGTGGAAAACAACCTCCTGTCATGAAGCCCTAGTATTGAGCAATCAGACAGCTCTGGACTTTCAGTATCAGTATTTAGTATTCTAAATATGCCGGGAGTATTGGAAAGTTGAACTGAATGCACTTGTTCCCTAACGGTATAAAGCACCGTTTCTGTACAACTACTTGTAATCATTGTCTTCTGTACAACTTTTTCCTTTTTTATCTTTCAAAAGGATGAAGCATGCACCATCACAGTGAGTTGTTAGCCAATCATACTGCACCATCAGCCAATCATTCTGTACTATGAGCCTAACAGCATGTATATTTCTCCTGTAACTTTTTAATAGGCCGATTACATAACATACATTCTATTTAAATTCAGCCACATAGAAAAGCACATTTGAAAACCAGCTACAAAATAAACTGCTATACTGTAAATGCCATTTGTTTGGCCTTCCTAAGGTATCAAAAGTGGTCATTTCCAAGGTTTCCCACATTGTTTTAACACTGCTTACACTGCTCTCAAACATTGCATAAACTAATTTCTCATGTTGCATAAACTCATGGTCAATCATTTATGAATATTTTCTAACATTGTTTATATTTGTTATAAATTGTTTTAAATCAGTCAATCCTATTAAGAAAAATTATTTAGATGCTTCATTAGGACACGTTTAGTCCAAACGTTTTTAAAATGCCTAAACTATGTGAAGATGGCACATGCCTAGCTCTTCTGATTTTGCTAATTTTTTTGTATACCCATGCTGCACCATTAGATCAGATAATAGATCTAATCTGTCATAAGCATCATTCTTCCAAGCAATGCCCACTATAGGACCAGTCACCCTGTCATCCTTCAAAGTGCTGCCCTTATTTCTATAAAATGTTTTATGGTTATATGAGATCTTTTCCCACCTCACCATACTTCACATCAGGGAGCTCTGTTATTAAGTATGGTATTTTATCAAAATATAATTCCTTTTAAACATACATTTCCAATTTCCACCTCATAAAAACAGAAAAATTGTCACACACTCTACTATGCTCCCAAGTAATTTATTACACAACATTTTGCACATTTTGACACTCACATTCTTCTTCAGGGTGTAGATTTTTTTTGTAATATATTTGGAGCATAGTAGAGTTTGTGACTCTATTTCTCTTTTCATAATTGTTTCGCATTAGTCAGCACCCCACTATCTTTTTTGTCCTCCCTCCCTGTCAATTTACACCTAAAAACATTGTTTCATAGAAACATATATTCAGTACAATAATCAGATTATTTATTTATTTGTACATACATTGACTGATTATTACTGTTATTTCAAAAAATAACAAAAAAAAAACAATAAAGTAATTTACTTCTTATTTAATACAAATAATCAGAACAAAAATGTATAAATTTATAACAGATACCTTAAAATGTGTTAAATTGAGCAAAGAAAATAAAATTATAGAGGGTGCTTTGCTTCGTTGGAGGCCATTCATTAGGATTGGACTGCACTTTTAAACTATTATACTTTATATTTGTGAAAGGCATAGTATTTATCATATTATTTATTCTTAGCAGAATATTTTTATATAGTGCATCGTATTTCTGTCATATTTAGAGTATAAATATACAGAAATTGCCACCCCCAGTTATACAGTTAATCTCTTTTATTCATTTATTTTTTGTTTATTAACAAAGAAAAAATTTCAGTGCTTACTGTTTACAGTTACTGTAGGTTACAAGCTGCAGAACTGGTAAAGAAATTCAGCCAAAAAAGGGAAACAGCTTACTATTATTTATTTATTTATTTTGAAACAGGTTATTTCACAAAGACTGAAGTTTTTATTTTATAATTATTTATGTTAAATATGCATGTTTATGATTTCTGGCCAGTTTTTTTTGAAAAAGTAGTTAAAAAATAATAATTTTAGGCTGGTATAGAGTTGTTTGTCAAGCTTATTTCTGGCTTGGTTTAAATTAATTAATAAAGTTATTTCAACTCAAACTTACTTGCTCTCTTCTTCCTCTCGCAGGCTCTTCTTAGGCTGGTATTTCTTTGAAAGATTCCTGAATAAACAAAACTGCAGTCATTGAGGAGTGAAAAGGATGAGAGGAGGAAAAGGGAAATGAGGAGGAGGGGTGAATAGAGGTAGAAGGACTAGAAATAAAAGAAGAGGAATAAACAAGAGAAGGAGATGCCAAAATATTACTGCATTTAACATTGTGACCTGTCAGATATATTTTGATATGTTCAGAATGTAAAACCTACAGCATGCAATAAAATTCACTGCCTTGCATGCAATTTGCCACCAGTGATGCCTCCCTAACTTAATGTCTGCTCACAGTTTTAGGCCACATTAAATCCATATCATTCAAAGTTTTTTGTTAATACAATTTTTGTAAAAAACTTTAGTAAATAACTTTTTCAGCAATTACTAATTCTTCTAAAACAGTGCGATATATCCTTACTGACAATGTCCCTGGGCACACAGCGAGGTCCATACAGAAATGCAGTTGAGGCCAAAAGTTTACATACACCTAGGCTAAAGACATTCAAACTCAATTTTTCACAACTCCACACATTTCATGTTACCATACATTTCCTGTGTTAAGCCAATTAGGCTATCTATTTTATTTCCATAAGAGGTAATATCAAAATAATAGCTAAGATACAGATTTATTTCAGCTTTTATGTACTATATCAGATTTTCAGTGGTCAGAAGTTTACATATACTTTGTAAGTATTTAGTGGCATTGCCTTTTAATTTCTTAACTTGAATCAAACGCTTGGGGTAGCCTTCAAACAAGCTTCTCACAATACTGTAACGTTACTAAATTACATAGCTATTTGCACAGCTAACGCTAGCTACCGGACCATGTCAAGAAAGGCAAAATTAGTTTAGACAACGTTGCGTACAGTATCCATCTCTCATATCAGGTAAAGTTGCATTAGCTAGCTAGCTAATGTAAATAACACAATCTAATGTCAGCTAACAATTATAAAAAAACGTTACCGACCGGTACCGACCTCGCAAACCGTCTCTCGAATGCAATGCTACCTTGTGCAACGTTGCAGTGTAGCTAACTAAAGGCCAGTTCAGATCAATGATTCACAACGAGACTGGATGCAACTTGCAAAATTCCAAGACGTCTGATTGTAAACGTTCTGAAACTGCACTTGGCAATTTGACAAGGTGGGTCTTTTGAGACCCCAGGCAACGGCTTCAGACCAAGCGGCCAAAACCAGACTTCGTTTTTGAAGCTCATTTCCTGGTGTTGTAGTTCCTGGTTGCTCACTAGCGCCACTACGGATGGCTCCAGTATAGGTGTTTTCATATCCGGTTTCCATGTAAGTCTACGGTACAAATGCGATCAAAATACAAAGTCAATAATTTTTTCTCACAAGAACAAATAGTCATAATAGGTGTATTTTATTGGTCTTATGACTGTCCATGGGTCGATTTCATGATTTATTGCGTCATTTGGGCACAGTGCCAATATTTGTTCTGGACCAATGAGGTACAGCTTGCGTCACTTCCGGATTACTGCGGAGGACTCAGCTACAGTAGGGGCTACAGTCTATGGTCACTGGGGTGGGCGGTGGCGCTTCTTGGCCTTGCCATTGCGGCTCCGGCTACGGTCCGCCTGTGCTAAGTCTGAAAATGCAGGCATCCCATTTCGTGGTGATTTCATTATGGCGTGTGCTATTTACAGCTGCACTAGACGACCATAAAATAATCCTCCTCTTAAATTTTTCGGCATCCGAGTCATTTTTACTATTTCCTTTAGCCTACTTAACCAAATAATTACTTGGCAGAAAGCGTAATCAGCTTGCTATATTTGGTAGTCCAGTAGTAGCCTGTGCTAAAACAGTTCGCAACTTCGGCTACCAAGCCATTTGACTAGCTAGCTAACCTTAACCGGCAAACATTCAATCTGTCAAACGTGTTTGGCGGCTCGTCAGTCGTGTACATTCCGTAAATGTCTACCTGGGCCATGCTTCACGCATGTGACAAAGCTACTATAATCCCGATTTTGGGATAAACACTTTTCAGTTTCACGAAGCGAATTAAGAGTTTCAAGGTTCATTTGCTGAATATACAACACACGATGAAATCACACACACAGAATTTAACGAAATTAACCATCTTGGCATTTAGAAAGGAACATGTTTTTAGCATTTAAGAGACCGACAAGCTAGGCATTTAAGACAGTGGTTCTCAGAATCGGTTCTGGGGCTCCTTGCGTATATTGGCTTTTCTCCATTGGTTTTGATGATTTACAAGAAAAAATAATAGCCTAATAATAATTAGAAATTCAACGTAGGCTACATTATTTTTGTCTTCATGCACCAGGTGGAAAACTTGCCGTACAAAGTGCGTTGTCATATTTACACGCCTGCAGATCAGTTATTAAAATACTTGGTAGATTTGTTAATCACCGCTGAGTGTTAATTTTTGTTCGGTAGAAAGTGATTTGCGAACGATCGGTCAGGTAGAGTCACCCAGCAAGTGAACACCACAAACGGCGATGGAGTAGCTAGTAGTAGCAGGCTCATTATCTGACTGGCGAAAACCTACGACGATAACTTGCTCGGTTAACAGCAGATCTACCAGACAGTTATACGAAAATTTGCCTAGTCAAATCACCAGTAGCCTACACATCTCCGATTGATTGACCATCAGTGTAGTCAATGTTCTTCCCCTGTGGTTCATATTGCTAACGCGTGAGCTAACCACGGACAGCCTACCTAGCTCACTGGCAAGCTGATATGCTAGCTAAGCATATTCGTTTTGCTGAGAAACATAAATTGAAGATAACTGAACATAGCCTAATTGTATTTTTAATGTCATACATATAACGTGATTACATGACACAGTACAGTCACGGATGGAAATTAAACTCCGTAAACATCTGATAATATATTTTAAAACATAACGGCAGACAGTCAGCTAGCCTCGTTCAGGTTGAGGGGCTTTTCCGCACCGGACTGTCAATCAAATTGTAAAAATCACAAGACCGCTTAACTCTATGGTTTTGGCTCCAAATCGAGAAAATGGCCGCGCCCGCCATTGAGCTTCAAAACGTGTTTTAGAGACCCACGGAGAGTCAATGGGTGACGTCACAGTCTCTGCTTCAGACGCTCTGCAACTAACCAATTCACACCACTGCAATTTTCTCTGCAACATTCTGAAACCATTTCGTCTCGTTGTGAATCATTGATCTGAACTGGCCTTAACATTACCGTTATTTACATTTCCATCAAGTTCATAATGATCGGGATAAAGCCGGGGTATAGGTGGAGCAGATCCGGGTCTGATTTCTGTGTAATGATGTCAAGCCGAAGAAAACTAAATAAAAGAATACGGCAGTATGGATTAGCGTTGTTATTATTTTATTACGCTTCCTCATATGTTCCTTCAGCCTTGATGCCCTTTTTTGATGAAATCTCTTTTGTTTTATTCTTCTTGTTCTGATTGCTTAACACCCAGCTCAGCTTTATCCTCGAACAGCTAGTAAAACCAGAAACACCAAGGGTAACATTTTGCAAGGCGGTTGTTTCAAAAATATCACGCAACAATCATTCGCGAAAAAGACTGTTTATTGTGCACGAGATAAATAATTGCACGAACCACAGCGAATCCCGCAAATTCTTCTCTGCAGTGCAAAGACGTTCATACCGGGCAAAAGGTGGATAAAGAACGTTTGTGTAAATTGATCATCACTAATTCTACCCCAGGTCCGCTACAGCATTTTAACCTGGCTCAGCAGTGTAAAGACAGCTTAAGTTAGCCTAATGTTAGACAATGAATGAATATGTACATAACGTTACTTTTATAACAACCATTTTTTATTCAGTAAATAGTAGTTATAGTTGGCCTGGCCCAGGTGCCAACTGACTGACGTCACACAGGCGACACTGGTTGGATCCGGTTGGGAAGTGAGGTCCAAAAACACACCTGCAATTACCGCTTCTCGCCATTGGTACCGCCAAAGAGAACAAAACGGAAATCTTCGAGATTGTAACTTTAAAGTACAATAATATTTTTACCATTTATAATATTTTTTAATAATTATTTTCATTATTTTACAAAGCATTATGGTGCCAGGTTCCGCCTCAGAGGGTGGTTGCCTCAGCGGGAGTTCATCTGTAAATATATGATAAAAATCAAACCATTGTATTGACCTTTTATTTTTGGGGGTTTCAATTATGCAATGTTTGGTCTATACCGCAAAAGCAAATGTTTAAATTTTGAATACAAACTAAGCACATAGGTAACACTTTTTCCACACATAGACATGTTAAAGAAGAGAACACTTATTCAGAGGCCTCACTAGAGGGGTTTGGACCGCACCAGGTGACCCCATCAGAGGGGTGTGACACCAAAATCACTGGCAATACATTTTTTGTGCAGTGTTTAGTGCAGCGATGGGTTGAAACAGCTAGTTTCTCCTATGCAGTTTACTGCTGGTTAATTTAATTGGCGGTATTAATGTGTCGAGAAGCGCTTTGTTGTTTGAATGCATAACACGCTATTCCTTGCGCCCACCCCCACCAGCATTCAGATTTTACATCAAACCATGTTTTTTTACTTCAAACAGTTGTGCGCCCTTCTCCGGATACAGCGTTCACTGAACGAGTAATAGCACCCCATGCATCTTTTCTGTGTTATTTTATATCCACTACTGACGCTACTAAATATGACAGGTTGTTTGCTGTTCACTTCCTGCAGCAGTACCTCCACTACTGCACTACTGAAGTTTTTCTTACGTTTGGAGTCCGGTGCTCCACCGTCTTTAGATTTTCGTTTGGGCATTCTTGACTTCTCTCTCAACTTTTCTTTTCATTTTCTGTGTGTGATTTCTGTGTGTGCACACGGCCCTGCAGTTTCATGCCCTTTTATGCAGATTGGCGGGGTGTTTACCTATGCTAATTAGGAACAACTGGCACGCGCTTTCAATTTACGAGGACAATGGGATTCATCATTATAAGAACACGGGTAGACTTTTCTTAGGACCCTTCTCAAGAACAAATTTAAGAAAAAACTTAGGAAGATATCGGTGAATGAGGCCCATTGTCCTGCTGGAAGACCAAGTTGTGACCAAGTTTTAACTTTCTAGCTGATGTCTTGAGGTGTTGCTTCAGTATTTCTAGATATTCCGCCTACCTCAAGGGGCCTCTCTTTTCTGAAGTGCACTAGTCCCTTTTCTAGCAAAACACCCTCACAACATGATGCTGTCACCCCCGTGCTTCACAGTTGGGATGTTGTTCTTCGGATTAAAACCCTCAACATTTTTCCTCCATATATAGCGCTGATCAATATGGCCAAACAGTTCAATTGTTTCATCTGACCAGAGAACACTCGTCCAAAAGGCTAGGTCTTCATCCTGATGATCACCTGCAAAGTTCATTCTGGTTTTTTTTTTTTGCCGGCCTTGGAGTAGGGGCTTCTTCCTTGCGCGACAGCCTTTCGGGCCATGGCGATGTAGGATTGTCTAAATGGTGGATGTACATACATTGGTACCTGATCCCAACTCCTTCACCAGTTCCTTTGTTGTTGTCTTGGGGTTCAGTTGAACTTTTCGGACCAAGTACGTTCAGCCATGGGAGTTAATGTGTGCCTCCTTCCAATGTAGACAATGTACTACAATGTAGTATCTGTATGGTCCCAAGAGTTTTATATTTGCATACAATTGTTTGTACAGATGCGTGTCATACCTTCAGTTGAAATTGCTCCAAAGGAGGAACCGGACTTGTGGAGGTCCACAATTGTGGCTGTGTAGCTTGGATTTTCCCATGGTATCAAGGGCAAAAAGGTAGTGGCTCTATATGTAGGCCCTTAAATATACCCACAGGAGCCAATTAACTCCCAGTTATCTCCTAATTATGACAATTGGCAAATCAGTAGCTTCTAAAAAGTCATTACATCAATTTCTGGAATTTTCCAGACTGTTTAAAGAGACAGTCAACCTGGTGACTTTTGACCCACTGGAATTCTGATACAGTGAATTAAAGCTGAAATTAATCTGTCTCTAATCGATTGTTTTAAAATTACCTCTGATGTGAACAAAGTAGATACCTTAACTGACTTGCCAAAAGAAATGTATGATAACATGAAATGTGCGGAGTTGTGAAAAACTGAGTTTGAATATCTTTAGCTTAGGTGTATGTAAACTTTTGGCCTCAACTGTAGTTTTGTCAAGAAGAATGAAAAAGAATTTGACTGGCCTGCACAGAGCCCTGACCTCAACCCCATCCAACACCTTTGTCAGCTGTCCACATACTTTTGATGATGCAGTGTACCAAATCACAGAATACTCTGTATTAGCATATAATTATTATAACATGGTTACATTAGCTCAGTAGTAGCCAAATCAACAGACAGGATCTAGCAAGCCAGCCAGCTAAAAATAATGCTAGTCATTTGGATGTCAGGTATGCCTTGGAGGGGCGGCATGCCCCATACCTATACAGCACCGAGAGTTTGGCACTGTTCATGATTCCCAACAGAAATAACCGCAATGACCACAAACTCGCAGCCCTTATAAACATTAATTTCTGTACCTTCTGACCTCATTTCAAAAGACAGAATTCACAAACAACTTCACAGGTCCACACAATAAAGCTACAAACTTTAGTTTAGTTTAACATTAGCTACCTTGCTAACAACACGACAGACTGTCTGTATTAGTATTGCAGACGGCTGTGAAATTAATGAGCACTAAAATCAGAATGCACTTCAGTCCGGTAAGTAACGCTACCGGTCGTATAGAAACTGGTGCAAAATAATGACTTTTCATGGCAGGTATGTCGCAGCGGTTGTGGGGTGGTAGTGTAACAACTAAAATAAAAAGAAAAGAAAAAACGTTGAACAGTGACTGCACGCAATGTTATTAAAAGAACAGTAGGACTACTAATTCAGTTGCGCACATCACATAATAGGCTACTTCATCGTGTGCAACATGTCTACAATTTTCTTAAGCAAATCCAACAACTGTATTTATTTACTAAATCCAACTATTTATTTCATCAGTCTACTTCATAATACTGCGTACAATCACTATCCAACATTGTGTGTGTGTGTGTGTACTACAGTTCTATATGTAGTGTTGGGCAGAGCTACTAGCTTAACTAGCCTACATTTTCCATTACCATGTGTGTACTTTCTATTTCCAAAATCAAGTAGCTACACTTGTAGACTTGCTGTATTTGCATAAAAGTAAGCTTGTTAGACCAGCATCATTTATTGACAAAGAAAATCCAAGTTTACATTTAAAACCCCATTGTCCATCGGATATTGAAAGCAAAACCTAAAATGGACCACATCGTGTCACCACCACGATTTCCCTGTACCAATTGCACTGCCAAAGTTCGTTACGTTATTCAATATCAGCCAAATTGTATGGAAACCTGTATTGGCATAAAAGTAAATTCATTACACCAATATCCTATCTGGACAAAACCCCAGCTTTTACATTCACACTGTCATCCGTCGGATATTTCAAGCAAAGTTCCCTGCCTAAAATAGACCCGCTTTATTGTGCATGAATGGGCACGTTTAATGTAACAAAGTGCTCAACAGCAGGAGATTGGCCACATTTCACATCAATCAAGCATACCTGTCACTCAGGCAGAAGCTGTAGGGACTGGGATGAAAACGGGAAGAATTAAGAATTTTTTAAAACGACACTGCAATCAATCAGCATAGCCTCTGCGATCGACGTATTGGCAACCCCTGACATACAGTACAATTTTATTTATTTGTCATTCACGGTCAAGGAAAATAATTTTTTTGAATCCATGCCTATGTGTTTCTTTCATCTAGAATGTGCGTTACCATGCATGTATGTGTATGCATGTCTCTTATAGCCTACATTTAAAGATTAATTCCTATTATCACTGTTGGTATTATAACTCATAACAAACACAATACAAAAAGATATAATATCTGATGAAAAACACGGTTTCAACGTACAAAAATGGCAAGTTACTCACACATACATAGCATCTATAAGTCATACTACTCAGGATACTAGGTTTTTATCTAGCTAACTGATGTGAAGTCACCTAACTGGCTGCTATGTATCATTCACCCATGCTATCCACAGGATTGTGCTCACTGTCCATTGGACCTTTCTCACAAGCCACTTTCACTCGTGCTCACTGTCCACTGGACCGTGCACACTGTTCATTGGATCCCTCTCGCAAGCTAGTTTCATTCGCTCAAGTTGCACATTGGACCAGGGGCGACATAGCTCAGGAGGTAAGACCGATTGTCTAGCAGTCGGAGGGTTGCCGGTTCAAACCCCGCCCTGGGCGTGTCGAAGTGTCCTTGAGCAAGACACCTAATCCCTAACTGCTCTGGCGAATGAGAGGCATCAATTGTAAAGCGCTTTGGATAAAAGCGCTATATAAATGCAGTCCATTTACCATTTACCTCTTTTGCAGGGTTTCAATCTCTCTTGCAGGGTTTCAAGGATCTCTCTTGCACAAAAATGGTTAGCTTACTATCGCTTTTTTTTCTAACTACACAACACAGCGACTTGTACCAGTGCAGCGTCAGTAATTCCACTGATTCCAGTACAGCATTAGTATTCCCACTGATCCCAGTACTTCAAAATGACTCCCATTGATCCCAATACAGCATCAGCCCTCTGTACTGAAATCAGTGGGAGTACTCACTGAAATCTCACTGATCCCAGTATAGCATTAGTACACCCATTGATATCAGTACAGCACCATTAATCTCATTGATCCCAGTACAGCATCAGGCGTCCCACTGATCCCAGGAGAGTTTCTGAAGGCCCACTGATCATAGTAGAATGCGGGGACATAAATGGAAATTATCTTAAGGTAAGTTCAATACAGACATTGGGAAGAATTTCTTCACACACAGAGCAGTCCAAGTGTGGAATAGCTTGCCAGGTCACGTAGTTGAGGCAGAAACACTGGGAATTTTTAGGCCTAGGCTTGATACGGCATTAGATACAATCTAGTCTGTTGGTAATCACAGCACTAATTTAGTCAGTAAAATGGCAAGCATTGTTGGGCTGAATGGCCTGTTCTCGTCATTATGTTATGTTATGATCCAAATACAGCATCAGTACTCTCATCAATTACAGTAAAGCATTTGTACTCCCATTGATCCTGTACTCTTACAGATTCTTTAGCTGTAAAGATTTCAAATTAATCTATCTCATAAGACAGGAGTAATGAATCAACAGCAAAGAAATAACGATATGGTAAGAAACTGTGTTGCTCCAAAGCTAAACTAAATAATAATATACAAAATAGCAACCTTTAGCTTCATACATAAACAATGCTCATCAGAATAGAATGTTAAAGTAATAGTAAGAGTACAGCATAATAAATAAAAAATAAATATATTTCATATGTTGGAAGTGTTGATGCACCTGCGTTCAAATATTAAATGAGCGTGTTAGCCATTAAAACCACTGGATTCAGAATAGAAACACATTCCTCTCCTCCCTGTCTTGACACAGTTCAAGAGCTCCCTGTTCTGTTGTCAGGTAGATCCCTCTCATTGTAACACAGGCAGAACACACTTGTATGGTCTTCACCATCTGGTCAGTATTTAACCAATCAGATTAGATGGGATTAAAGGGGGCACTTTATGCAGCATAAACATATTTGCCTTTTCATTAGGGGTGTACCGGCTGGTATTTCGTCCATAATACGCAATTGGTGAATGGCAGGTTTATTTTTATTTTGGCCTATCTGTTTTCCGGTTCTCTTTCATCATCTCATTTTGAGATCCACCTATGGGGAATGACATCTGGTCGTGACTCCTCAGAAGCATCCAATTGCACCAAGTCTGGCTCTGACAGACAGTAGCGCGTCCAATGCTACAGGAGGCACCGCCCCCCTGTAACAGCATATAGGACACTGCAGCGCTACTACTCATCAGTTGACATTTGCTTCTCGCGATCATCCAAACTGAGCTCACAGCCTCGACCTTGCATCTCACAAGAACCTTATCACTTAACTATCCGCAGGAGGACATATCGGATCAGCCTCCGCCGGACATGAAAGGTTCGAGAGTTCAATCAGTTCTATAAAGCTCGCTAGCTTGCCGCTCGCACTCGCTAGCTCCCTTCTGTATCGGGCAGCCCACGCCTTCGATGCACCTCCCTGCTCGCACGAACTCCGAACAGGACTGCTAGCTAACCACGCTAGCCTGTTAGTACTTAAAGCCAGCTGCCCACGCTGTCTTTTTACGCTTAAACAGACTGCTAGCTCCCTGCTACATGGCTCTTCCTAAGCCCGTCTCTCTCGAATTCTCCGAAGAGCTACGCTCGCGAGCCTGCCCGACAGCTTGCGGTGCTCTCATCGCCGCCAAAGATACCCATCCTCTCTGTGTCATGTGCTTGGGTTTTCAACATGCCCAGGATGCCCTTGACACTCCGGAGAGTTGCAGCCACTGCCCGGCTTTGCCAGCTCTCCAGAACCCCACCGTTGAGGAGCGGGATGTTTATGACGGGAAATTCCTAGGCCCTCCCCCGAGCCCTCGGAGACAGCTTTTCCCAGTCCTTCCTGCCTGTGCTAAACACAAGGCACCATTGGAAGGACCCCCTTGACTTCAAGCACGGCTTTTCCGGCCTAGAAGTCAAAGACATGGCTGCCTATGCCATGGGGGAACCCCCTGCTGTCGAACCCTCCATAGCTCGACACCTGAACCCCAAGCAGGGAGGGCTTTTGGCGCCACCAAAGCCCACCCTACCAAATAAGATGGACCGCTTTACAACCTCCATTCACCAGGCTTCCTACAGGTCCTCAGCTCTCACTATTCAAGCCCTCAGTGTCTCCTCTCTATTCTCGGTTTACCAAGCCAAGCTGATTGAGGAGATGGGGAAACAGCTCGAGAAGGGGAGCCCTTCCCCCATACTGTGGCAAGAGATTGTCACGATTAACGACCTGGTTCTGCGCAATGCTTGCCAGTGTGTCCAGGCCTGTGGTCGCTCCATAGCCCTGGCTGTAGCTGGTGAGCGGACCCTGTGGCTTAATCTCTCTGGTCTGCCGGACAGTGAGAAGAGGCGCATCGCAGGTGCCCCAGTTGAGCCAGGCCAGCCTCTTTTCTGCCCTGCGCTGACTCTCATGCAGCAGTGGTGCGATGATTAAAAGAAAGAGGATGAGGCCTTCAAACTCTGCCTCCCCCGCAGGGCTACGCCTCAGCCGCCTCCTCCCATGCGACCCCCACAGCCTCCAGCTGTGAACCGCTGTGCCCAACCGGGCTAGGGCAGAGCCAAGCCCCAGGGAAAAACCCTAGGCCAGCAGGGTAACCCCCCTCCCAGGCCTTAGGGTAACATTACCTTCGCTGCGGCCGCAGTGAAGAAACCATCACCCACCCTCGCTGACCGCAAGTGGAAGTGCCCTGCCTGCCCAGCTTCCCCGCTGGGGGGGCTAAGTCCATGTTCTGGGGCGACCAGCCCTGTGGACACAAGTTTGTCTCCCCTCTCCAAGAAGAGGAGACTTTAAGTTCAGGGGGACGGTCCCTCTCCCCCCAGGGGTTCCCACCCCTATATTCGCTGTGGTCAGGGCACCAGTTCCCGTGTCCCCCAGCCTCAGTCCCCCCTCTCAATGTCCCGAGAGGGAGACTCTGTTCTAGCCACACAGGTAGTGTTACCCACATTCAGTGCGCAGAACAACACCAGGCCATTTTTAATAAAGGCTTCCACCCTGAAAGGCCAAAAAATAAAAAACCATGTGAAAAGATTCTCAAACACATGAGGCCTCCCCTGGTTTCGCCACTAGGTAGAACGCCAACACCATTATTCGATTTGGCATCACCCGGCCAAATTTCCCCACGGTCCTCCAGGGGCACTCACAAGCCACTTCGTACCTTGGCAGGCTGCGTCAGCCCCAGAATGGGTCCTGAGCACAATAGCCAACGGCTACAGACTCCAGTTCAGAACCAAAGAGTTCTGAGGCCCATGTTTTAGAGGAGGAAATCTGTTCTCTCTTACACAAAGCGGTGATCCTTGTGGTTCCGTGAGATCAAGCCCAACGCAGCTTTTATTCTCGCTACTTCCTGTTTCCAAAGAAGGACGGATCCCTACATCCGATCTTGGATCTCAGGGTGCTGAACAAACATTTGAGGCAATACAACTTCAAAATGTTAACGTACAGCACTCTTCTACGCTCAATACGTCAGAACGATTGGTTTACATCAATCGATCTGAAAAACGCTCAGCTCACATCAATTATTTGGAGCTACTAAGGGGATATCATGCTGTAGCAGCCAATAATGTAATAACTACCGTTAATGTAATAACTGCCAATAACGTAATAATTTTTCTGTTCTTAATGTAATAAAAGCCGATAATGTAATAACTGACCAATAATGTAATAAAATTTCTGAACCAATAACGTAATAACTTTTTTGCACATAATGTAATAAGTTATTAGATTATTGACTGGTTATTACATTATTAGCTGGGTTAATAAAAATCATTAAAAATGTAATAATAGGAGCCGATAATGTAATAATATACTTGTATCACTATGTATAAGTTTTATTTATTATCAAGTGTCAGACTTCCATAAGACTTAGGCCTACCCTTACTGTTGCTTCTTTCAAATAGCTGCTCAAAAACCAGGCCAATCCTGACCCCTGAATCTTAGTCCTAACTCTGAGAAAACACACACACACACACACACACACACACCTTCTCTCTCTCTCTAGGAATTAATTGTTTGTGTAACTTGATGGTTAGACTCATCTCCAGCCCTGCCTTATACTCCTTTGCCATTTGAGTACCAAATTAAGTGGGAGCACGCATGTTTGCAAACACAGACAACTACTCTTATGTTGTATAATATGAAATCTATACCTCTTTGAAGATGCTGTGTTCTCAAATAAAAAAGACCACAACTTCTTTCCATGAAAAATATAATCTTTAATCAAGTGTATTTAAATAACTTCTTCAACCAAACTGGCACTATTATCCCTTGTGCTCAACCTCTTAATGCAAAATTCTAAACTGTAAAATATAGTATATAACATGACCTACAAAGATAACTTTGGTAACACATCTTTCAGTTGTATCATAATAATAAAGGATGGTTTACCGTCCCTTTTTTTAAAGAACTAAACTTCTCTTGATACACATTACATTTACAGTATCTATACCATTGGTCCCAGCATCATGTTTTGTCTCAGAAAACAATATGTTTCATTTTATCAACAGAACTACTTTGTTAAACATTTTTTGCCCAAACTAATATAAAAGTAGTACTGATAATTCTTTTAAAAACATGTATTTTGCACACCAAATTAGGAAGTATCGATAAGAGTATCGATAAGTATTGGTATTGATAAGCAGTATCAATAGTGGTATTGGTATTGATAAAATCCGAACCATGCCCATCCCTAGTTGTAGAAACTAACTAACTCACGAACAGGTGCAGTTTTCTTATGACATGGCTTGCCTTTGTGTCCCTTTCTCTCTTGTTTTAAGCACTTCTTTCATGGTGACTCGACTTGACTTGCTTGAGTCTAAACACAGTGACATGGGACTTGCTCGAGACTTGAAGGTTAAGACTTGAGACTTGCTTGTGACTTGCACAAGTGTGACTTACTCCCACCTCTGCCGCACTGTCAGGTGAAAAGAAGCAGTTGGCGACTCTACATGTATCAGAGGCATGTGGTAGTCTACACCCTCCCCAGACCAACAGAGGATAGCGCATCGACCAGGACCGTGATACACACAGAGAACTGGTATAACAACTAAAATTGGAGAAAATGGCAAAAATAAAAAAGAATGAACTATAGATATCATTTGCTTCGGGTTTTAGACTCTTTGTTGAGCTTGTCATGACTGTATTCAAATAGCCAGGGATGTCAATAGGGCAAGGATTCTGATTTGGTAATACATTTTCATGTAACCTTTCAGGAGTCAGGTTTGGTATATATACATAGAGAGAGAGAGTGCTGAATAGCTATAATAGTGTGGTTGAAACAGTTTGCTTGAAAAAGTTATTTAAATACATTTAATTAAAGATGACATTTTTCATGAAAAGAAATGGCGGTCTTTGTATTCGTGGACAAAGCATCTTCAAAGAGGTATAGATTTCATATTATATAACATAAGAGTAATTGTCTGTGCTTGCAAACATATGTGCTTGCACTTCATTTGGTACTCAAATGGTTAAGGAGTAGAAGGCAGGGCTGGAGATAAGTCTAACCAAGCACCACAAACAAATAAATAGTCATAATTCCTAGAGAGAGAGTAGGTGTGTGTGTGCGTGTGCGCGCGCGCGTGTGTGGTCAGGTTTTTGAGCAGCTATTTGAAATAGGAAGCAAGGGTAAGTGTCATAGAAGTGTGACACTTTATAGCCAATAAATAAAACTTAAAGCGATATAAGTATATTATTTCATTATCGGCTCCTGTTATTACATTTTTTGTGATTTATTTAAAAACCCAGCTAATAATGTAATAACCAGCCAATAATGTAATAACTTATTACATTATATGCAAAAAGTTATTACGTTATTGGTTCAGAAAATGTATTACATTATTGGTCAGTTATTACATTATCGGCTTTTATTACATTAAGAACAGAAAAATTATTACGTTATTGGCACTTATTACATTAACGGTAGTTATTACATTATTGGCTGCTACACATGCTAATCCGCTGCGACAACACAACTGCGGTTGCATATGTCAATTGGCAAGGTGGCATGCGCTCCCTCCAGCCCCTTTATGCGTTTCCTTCCCTCGCACTCATCTCTCCCTCTCTAGCCAGGTGAGGTGGCCGAAATCACCGTGGCTGGCAGAGATTATCCCTTTCCTTTATGCATAGCCATGCGCACTCCCATTACGCTTGGACCTACTGTCTCAGGCGAACGGGGAAATACACCACCCCCTCCTGGAGCGAATAGCTCCTTGGGCTTGGCCCGTGAGAGGTATAACCTTATTGCATTAGGGGTCCCCTGTCATGTGGCTGCTACCATCTAATGCGTGAGAGCGCCCTCTACCAGGTCACTTTATGAAAATAAGTGGCAGGTATTTGATGGATGGTGTGCTTCTCGTCAGTCAGTGCCTTACCAGTGCTCTGTTACTGACGTGCTGTGCTTTTTGCAGAACCTTATGGATAAATGGAAATCCTTTTCAACCATTAAGGTCTACCTGGCAGCTATCACTGCTTGTCACGTTGGTTTCAAAGACTATGCAGTGGAGCAACACCCCCTCATTCGCAGGTTTATGAAGGGGGGTCTCCGTTCTCTGCCTGTTGCTAAAAAGCCCATCCCATTTTGGGATTTATCACTGGTGCTGGAAGCTCTGTCTCTACGGCCATTCAAGCCTATAAATGACATAGAGTTAAAATTGCTGTGTCTCAAGACAGCATTGCTGCTCGCTTCGGCTAAGCGAGTCAGTGACCTCCATGCGCTTTCAGTGCATCCCTCGTGTGCAATGTTCTCCCCTAATATGGATAGGGTTTCTCTTAAGCCCAATCCAGCCTTCATGCCTAAAAGCTTCCCAGCTTTCTGGTATGCGGTGTTGGAGCTTGCTGCTTTTCACCCACCACCTTACTCCTCTTAAGAGGATCAAAGGCTGCATATGCTATGTACTCTGCATGTTCTCCACACGTATATAACAAGGACTAAGGCTTTCAGAATGACCGACCAGCTCTTTGTCGCCTGGGGCCCACCCTGCAAAGGGAAAGCCATATCTAAGCAGCGGCTGTCCCATTGGCTTGTGGAAGCTATTGCTATGGCATATGACTCAAAGGGGATAACACGCCCCTCGGGCCTGAGGGCACATTCTAAGAGGGGCATGGCTATGACAGACAAGCAAGGATTAATTAAAAATGTGTTTATTTTCTGAATCCAGCGGTTCCAACAATCAATGTCCTTGTTAAAATGTTCAGCACTCTGAATACTGAACCAAGTGATATTGCATGCTAGAACCCCTCACTTAACCTACATGTAAAATATATTTTATTTGATTTAATTTGATAATTATGTTTAAAATTATTAGAATTATCAATTAAATTGCCAAATTATTTGATAGGTCAGTCTACAGAAAACTGGTGGAATCAACCAACAAGTCAAAACAAGCTCTATGCCAGGTTTTAAGATTAAATAATTGAATTCAATAAGAAGCAGTCAATTATATTAATGAATTGAAAACATACATTCTTTATTGAATGCAGGCACTCTACTTCTAAATTACACAACAGAAGACATACAGCAAAACATTAAACAACTAACCTAGAAATACCAGAAAATAGAGAGAGAGAGACGGATAAGAGAGAGAGAGAGCGAGAGAGAGAGAGAAACGGATTGACCAGACCTTGCCAAAGCATCACCCACTTCCAGTATAAGCGCCACAAGGAAACCAGCTAAAAGCACACAACCAAGGAACCACCACCAAAATAAAAAGAGGAAAACTTCTTCTTCAAGGCTCCGACACCAACGCAACACAACAAACATTTCCTGTGCCAATCTTAAATACCTTACCCAGCATGACTTGATTTCAAATTGCCCCAATTACATTTGCTTTGATGCTTGTGACGGGGAGGCCAGGCCACATTCTTATTTACTGTTTTCCTCTCTAAGGCCAAAATCTAAACACTACATATCCTACAGCTACATCGTGGTCCCTATTCTGTGGGGTCTCCTAGCAGATTTGTTCAGCTGCAGGCTGGGATTCTCCACATACCTTTGCAAGGTTCTACCACCTGGACGTCACCAGACTCCGGTAGCCCAAACAGTTCTGGGGGTGAGCTCTGTGTGAAGCTCACGCATCTCACCTGCTTTGTGTTCAGTACTTCCTTACATAGGATGTTCCAGACACGCCCTCCCCTCAAGGGTGGAGGCTGCCCTTGCTGGCCTGACAGTTTCTCAGCTGTGAGCATAAGGCAATCTGGGAGTTGTCCATATCTCCCCATAGGTGTATCTCGGAACGAGATGATGAAAGAGAACTTTAGGTTACTATCGTAACCCCGGTTCTCTGAAACATTGAGTGGAATCCACCAAGACTGCCCTGCTTGCCACGCACGAGAAGCGAATATGTTCACTGATGAGTAGTAGCGCTGCAGCGTCCTATATGCTCTTATAGGAGGACAGTGCCTCCTGTAGCATTGGACACGCTACTGTCTGTCAAAGCCAGACTTGTTCCAAATGGATGCTTCTGAGGAGTCATGACCGGATGTCATTCCCCATAGGTGGATCTCTCCACTCGATGTTTCAGAGAACCGGAGTTATGATAGTAACCTAAAGTTTTATGATGTTAGAAATGTGAACATGCGCAAGCTGTATTAGAAGGATTGCTGCTATATCTCTCCCAAAACGTCTGCCGTCTGGCCACAAAAAAGTATGTGAAGTGGACACTAAAGGTCTGTTTTTTAAACCTGGGTCTTATTTTTCGTAATATTTTTCATCAATCCTATCGGTTCTGACAGTATTTTATTTACCTGCTTCATTGTCAAGTTTCGTCTATTTAGAATTTTTTTTTCCTATGCCAGTAGCTTCACCACATTGTGTATGGGGCATATCAAGATAGGCTTCAGGTTCTTTGTACCTTCAAGCAAGTCCAGTTTATCTAAACCTGTTATTGGGAAGTGAAAATGTGAATGTTGAAAGTTATTTGCCGAAATAAAAAACAATTCTTGTTAAACTTGAAGAATTGATCGTAAGCTATTCTATTCTGTGCCTACACAAATTTAATTTTGCTCTTTGTCTGTCTATTCTGGTTCAAATAAATATAGTTGCCCATCAAAGTGATGAGGCTCAATAACATCCTCATAATATTCTGATGAATAATTAGCAAGTGCAACATGTTCAGGATTTAGATTTTCACCATTATCTTAGAAAGGTAATAAGTTAAAGGTAAAACACTCTTGATTTTACCTGCATCTTTTGAAGAGCTTACTAGAGAAAATGACTCTTCCGTAGTGTCATGAGGCATCCCAGGAGACGGCTGGCAGCAGAATGCAGTTCATCCTAGGGAGTGCACCAGCGAAGAAGTCTGTGCCACACCTGTGCCTCATTCTGGGACTCGTTACCCTCATTAGTTACAGTATTTAAACCCTGCCTTTTTTGTGTTTCTTTGCTTGATCTTGATATTCTATGGATACTCTATGTCACACAGTTTCTCGAGCACTCTGTTTTCAGTATTTGCTATTCTCAGTTTTTAAGAGCCTTGTCTCTGTTTTCTTTGTTCCTTGTGAGTGCATTTTCATTTTCTCAAGTAAAGCCTCAGTTTGAACCCTTTTGCCTTGTCAACTCTTAAAGTGGGTCCAGCAATCTCAGTGAGACGTTACACGCAGCAACTGCGGCAGACGTCATTCCATCTATCATTGCACTGAAATGTCTCATAAGATAAAGTGCTGACGCAGATCATCGTGTGAAGCCATATATATATATATATATATATATATATATATGGCATGTGGTAAATGTCAAAAAGTTTGATGGATTGAAACCCCAACCCTTGTCCCGCCCCCTGCGGTTTTTGACGAGGTCACTTGAGTTCAAACCCCGCCCCCTGGAACCTGTTCCTTTGCGGAGTTGTTCATTTTGTAATTTTATATATATATATATATTATGTAGTCATTGTTTAATATTGTTTTTATATTCAGGTTTCGTTTTTTATTTAGGGTTTTTGGTTTTTAGCATAGCACGTGTTAATTTGGTTTATATTTTATTTTAATGGAAATGTTTGTTTTTAAAAGAATCCGTGTGGGAAAGTGTTGAAGATCTTTGTGCTTTTTAAAGGTGTTTGAAAAGGGGAGTTTTGTGTAAAAGTGCTTAAGCAACTTAAAACATTTTATTATTTTTATTGTTTTGAAACACCATCCGCCACCAAATACATGAACATCAGGCAAATAAATGCGTTAATAGGGTTACATGTGTTAAAAATGTTTAAAACAAATGGAAATTATGTTAGAAAAGTTTTGTAGTTGGTTCGTAAAGTAGATTAGTTTATTAGTTAGATGAGGAGACGGCACTGTGTGTATGAGAATTCGTTTTGTGTAAAATAGGTTTTAAGCGAAACGAAAGCGTGTTAAAATTGTAAAACAAGTGAAATTAGCAAATAGTTACATCTTAGCATTGTCTGTAAAGCAAATGCAAAGCGTGACAGGTGTCAGTTATCAGGCTATGTGTGAAAAGAGTTTTCTTTTTTAAAACTAACAGAAGAGACATTTAGATACAGAAACGAGCAAAACTTTCTTTCGTTATTTTCTCTGTGGAAAGCCTTCTTCGGATAGAAGTCCGTAGTTTGTTGAGAGAGCAAAAAGTGTGAGCTGCTCTATGTCCTGAGTCTGTGAGCGGACTGGCAACTGTCAGATCTTCCAGGTCCCGCAGAGGCTCGGTGAGGGGTGTGGTGTAGGCTGCGGTTTGTCATGTGACGCGTGTCGGGAGACCATGAAGGGAGGGATGCTTTGAGGGGACGGGTTTTTTAATTTCAACAATTTGAGGAATCTTTCCAGATACGCTATGATATTGTCACAAACTTTTTAACAGGATGTTAGCCTACTTAGATAAGGCCTACAATGAAATCTTATCTGAAACCGCCATACGAGCACGAGCAACGGTTTCAAGAAAAGCGGATTTTGCATTTTTGGCAATCCTTTTATCTTTATGTCTCCAGGCATTAACAAAAAAAATAGGCTATTAGACATGAACATTTGTTTTAAATAACGCAAAGAGCCTGACATATATTTATATAAACTAGGCCTACAGAATAGAGCTGCAATATATCTAATGAATGTAGCTCCACCCATTTGTTAGTAATTCTTATTTTCACGTATAGCCTACGTCCCTTTTTAAAGCAACCTAATGTAGGATGAATTATATGCACGAAGTTTTAAAACTAATGTTTTAGGACGACGTTTACGTTGGTAAGCTTTTGGCTAATAGGTAGCAGTAGTAACAAACAGCAGTAACAAACAGTTTGGGCCATGGACTTTGTTTTTTAAAACACGACTAAGCTATGATAGAGCAGAACCAGCAATAGCCTATATTTTAAGAACTAACGAGCTTATTGATCATTAGATCTAATAAACATTACAAATTAGCTTGTGCTATAAAGGTTATGATTGCCTACAGACATCAGACTATTTGTTAAACAAGGCTACTCTATCTGTGACCCCCTCACTCACACTGCCCTAAATTGCCCCGTTAGCTTAACAGTCCTTCAGGGCTGCTATAACAAGCTAACTGTTGTGTTGGCTAACGCAAGTAGCTAGCTACTACTCGATAAAAAAACGTAAATTTGAAAAAAGGAAATTTGGACAACCTCCTCTGCCTCTATGGACCAGCCTCCTCTGGTTGAAAAGGCCTAATAAAATGTAAGTTTTAATGATGTGTTTTAAAAGTAGTTCTACACAAAAAGTAACTTTATTGTAATAAATAAAACAAGTGCATCCTGTTAACTCGTGAGTTAGCTGGCTAGCTAAGTTAAATTGTCAGTGTAAGCTGTCAACGAAGAATAAAAGTAAACAAACTTGCTTATATTTTAACGGAAATGCGTAGGCACTGCCTTGTAGATGCAGCTAAATATAAAATTCTCCTGTTTCCAGCCCAGGCAGCACAGATTTCAGGCTGTATATTTTCTATTCCCTGGATTTTCAGCCCTTAGAAGCACAAGTTGGAACATTATGACCATAAGATTCCTTTTACAGAAGCTGAAAAAAGTTAATTCTTGTTTGATTGTTTTCCATATTCCCTTACTCATGTCTAAAGACCAGTTTTATTGTCCAGCGACAGAGTGTTGCTGAGGATCTTGGTCTGACATAAGTCAGATTGAACCCTGACCCTGTAAGCTAGCACATTCGTTAAAGATTAGAATGGATGCCGACAGACTATTGTGGAAAAACTTCTAAGAGCAGTCGGGGGCAGCCTACACATGCAGGCTATATGTGTAGCCTATGACTGCACTGTATACAAGGATTCTTTTTAATAATGAGAATGCCTCCTCACAGATTGCTGTTGATTAAACACTTCTTAACTGATGTTCGTGATTTTGAATTAAGGTCTTGTTTGGCTAATAAGTCAGCAGACACTGGTTAGATAACTTTCCTGCCTAACAAGCATGTGAACAGCATTATAAATGAGCACACACACATACTAATAACAATGTAATTTCAACAATTAATGCTGAGCTAGACTGTGTTGAAAACAAGATACTAGACTACAATCCAACACGGGAAGTAGCTGCAGCCAGGGCTTCCAATGTTACAATTTATCAATTAATTTAATAGTCAGTATTGTAAATAGTTATAATGACACATTTGTCCCTAGAAAACTCGATAGCAAGCATGTATGCAGGCTACTCCTGCAGATGTTTTAAAATTATTTGCTTTACCAGCAACTTTAGAGATACAGAAGGGTGACAAATTAAAGGAAAAACCAACACGAAGTGTCTTAGTAAGGTACTGAGCCACCACAAGCTGCCACAACAGATTCAGTGCGCCTTGCATAGATTTGTGCCCCAATAATAAACCCTCTTTCAAAGTCACTTAGATCTTTTCCCCTTGCTATCTTGATCCAAAATAGAGGTCAGCTGGGCCTGCTCATTTTCTTTCCATGCCACAGAGCATGATAGTGTTGGGAAACAGACAGTTTTGTGTATTCTGCGTTTGGGAAGTTTCCGCTGGGCCCCGGGGGGGAAGGGGACGAGCCCCCCTGTTGTATTTCAATTTCAATGTGAATGGAACCTGTTTGAATAGGTAGGATGGGTTTGAATTGAATGGTCCAATCGGAAGGAAGCACAGCCTCTTATCACCAATCAGAGGCAGTGCTTCTAACAATAGAATTCCACTATATGCCAATACCAATCTATTGGAAACTGTATAAATCTAATCATCCACCAATACTATTTTGAACTTTCTTGCTGAGTTGTTCCCGTAGCCGGCTGCGTAATAAATCTTCCTGTTTTTACTACAAACTTTTGATCTGCTTCTTCCTGGGCTAACGGTCATTTTACCTGTTTTTGGTAACATCTTGAGTAACCTACAATAGGATGTTGATTGCTTAATTGCATAATGCAATACACCTGTATGGAGGCACCTGAATTGGTTTGTTTCTCCACTCATTTATTCATGTTTTTCCTTTAATTTCTCACCCATCTGTGTCATTCTTATATAGGGATGCATCCATATATCAGCCAACGATCAGTACCTACCCATAAATTAACAACCAAAAACAACACAATAGTCTGTTTTATGTCAGATTATGCTGTCAATCAAAGGGGGAAAAAGACTATTGTTTATTTGTAATCAGAGTTGTTTTGCCAATCAGATATGAAATAATTGCACTTTATTTTCAATATTCATTGTTTCTCTTATAACTGCTGCGAGACCGACAAAATCCTTTTTTAAAATGCACAAAAATAACGCCAAATATCTATTAATTTGGAAATAAATCATCATTTGCACTTGGGAGCCTCTGTGGGGTGCTGTTCCAAAACATAAGTCAACCTCTATGTAGACATTTGACATGATGAGACTAGACATGCTGGCATTTATCTTTCTTCTCCAACAAAACTCCAAGTGAAAGTAAGTTTCTGATATTTAATATTTTCTTGTGGACCCACAATAGGTCTACCATAATAATCACTGGCACTGCAACTTCATCAATAATAATCCTGTTTAACAACAGGTTATTTTCTTTTTAAAACTGTGCTCAACACACAATAACCTATGTGTTATACAGTGCCTTCGGGAAGTATTCAGACCCCTGAACGTTTCCGCATTTTGGTACGATTTCAAAAATTTCTAAAAACCTGTTCTTGCTTTGTCGTTATGGGTTATGTAGATTGATGAGAATGAAAACAAATTTAATCAATTTTAGAATAAGGCTGTAACCTAACAAAATGTGGAAAAGGTGAACGGGTCTGAATACTTTCCGAAGGCACTGTGTAACCATAGCACGCTTTTATAACACTGAGGTAAGCAAACATTCAAATCAAGTTTAAAAGCTTCCCTGGGTGGAATACATCTTCAGCTATTTAGCTCAAACCTCCCCAAGTTGTATTTTGTGAAGACCCACTTCTGCAAAGGAGCTGGGAGCTGTTTAGTGCGATAGGGAGACACCTGCTATGCTAAAAAGTTGCTTGTCAGAAACACTCAAGTAGAACTTTATTTGTCCCAGTGGGGCAACTGGTTGTGCAGCAGTGAAAACAGTACCAAGGCAATTAAATACAACATATAATTAAAGCCGCAAGCGGTGTTGGGAGGGGTCCAAGCATTGGCACCATCGCGCCCCCTATGGAGCGATTTTAAAATGGCTTTGTCCTCATGATCATATGCCTTCACCCAACATATCTACTGAATATCATGATGATCGTATAAAATATTGATGACTTATGGCCAATTTTGTGCTAAGAGACGCTGGTGGATGACTTAGTTGCGTCCCCATGGATGTGTCCTGGCCGCTTCCCGTAAAGGCCTTTACTATGTCGTAACACTTAGATGGCATGTCGTAACACTTAGATGGCCGAGTGTGTATGTACAGCTGCAGCGCTTCCATGCCGCAACTAAAAAAAGCGTCACACTAGTGTTGTCACGATACCAAAATTTTGACTTTGATACCGATACCAGGTTTAGTATCACGATACTCAATACTGAAGCGATACTGATTCAGTACTCGGTACCTAACGATACTGAAATTACCTTAATAGATCAGAAACGTAATGTCCACAAGGGTTGACCTCATTTTCGAATTCATGATTTATGAACAACCTGGTTCATTAACAACCTTTAAGTTGAAGTCTCGTCAACATATTAATATGCATAGGCCTATAGTGTTACAACACTGAACAATAGAAAAATACGTGAAATATATTTCAAAAATTAAACCGTTGTAAACTAAATAATATTTAAAACAGGTCTTTCACCTTTAAATAGATCTAAAAACAGCATATTTTAATAACAATACAGCATCTATCTATAATAAAATATTTCCAAATTGGAACAGCTATTGCTACTGAAGTGAACTGAGTCAAAGCTTGCGCTGTATCAAAGAGCTGAGTACACAAGCGCAAGTCACCTCGCTTGGCAACCTTAGTTGCTACTGCCATCTAGCAAAGATTCTGACAAATTACACTTTTCATCCTCTCAATCGGTAATGCGGAAGACACTTTTCCCTGGCTTTTACATTTTACGCAAAACTACGGAACGTCGGAAATTCTAATACCGAACCGTTTCTTTTTTTTTTTTTACGTACCGAAAAAGTGCTGAAGTTTCGGTGTACCGTGCAACACTACATCAGACACAAACGTTTACCAATCCATGGCTCAGCTTAGCAGAGAATGCACATTTCAGAGCGCCTCAGAGACAGATAGAATAATAACACATAAATACACATTTCAAATAATAAATACGACATTGAGAAAAACGAAACAAAAGACGAGATATCAAGTCGCGACCTACGCACAGAGCAGCCTACCGTTTTATTTATTTAGACATTGGCAGATGAGAAAAGTTTTGGTTACCCTGACCTATAAAACGCTATTCCAAAAGCAAAATCAGACATGTTATACATCGTTAGAAAGCTTATACTCTCACCTGTGTGTCGAAAACCCTAGAGGGCAGTAGCCTACCGTTCTACGTGCAGGGAACAACCGCATAGTTTAACTTGGACCCTGTAGGTTAAACTGATTAACACTAACACAAACAGCAACAACGCAGTCTATGCAAAAATACAAGCAATAGTTAAGACGAGTTAAGTCACCTACGAAACAACTACCTAGTTACAACCCTAAGCTTACAGTCAATTTAGAGATTAAATTGAGAATACGATTTCTCTCAGCATAATGACGGATTTAAAGACTAAACGAACTCACCCGATATTGTCTTCAAATGGACCGTATTATTTATTTAGACATTGGCAGACTACAGCATAAATTGGGTCTTTTGTTTATATTCAATAATAGAAATTGCAGCGAGAAACTGCAGCTTTAGACACAAGATAGTGTGTTATGTTATGGTAGCAACGGAACGAAACGGACTACATATGTGTTACCGTCATTGTTATATTATACCAGCGTGTTATCGCGCGTTTGCACAGAAACTCAAATACTATCAATAAAATGGTTTAGCTATTTCTCAGCATAATGACAGATTCAAAGACTAAACGAACTCACCCGATACTGTCTTCAAATGGATCCATGCCAAAGAAAAGTAATTATTCATATATTTCGCTTCGCTGCTTGGACCCCTAATAATCCGAACAGATACAATAGGGTTCCACCAGCTTCGCTGCTTGGACCCCTAATAATAATAATAATCCTAACAGATACAATAGGGTTCCACCAGCTTCGCTGCTTGGACCCCTAATAAAAAGTTAAAATAAAGAATACAAGTAAAAACATAAAATGCAGTAAAAAACATAGAATACAGTAAAAACATAAAAATACATTTTTGTAAAAACATAAAGTGCATAATACTATCAATCCTGGTTGGGTGGTCAGCTGGTATTACCTTTTCCTATTGGAGTTCAGCAGTGAAATGGCTGACAGTATGAAGGAGTGTTTGTATCTGTTGGTTTTGGCTAATGGGTATTTGAAGCAGAAACCCGAAGGCAAGGTCGGAAACTCTAGGTGCAGGGGGTGGGTGCTGTCAGACAGGATGGATTCTGCTTTCTTTAACAACTGCTTGTTATACAAATCAGACAGACTTTTCTATTGAGTACCTATGATACTGCTACAGACCTTGATCACCTTTGTTAATGCATTTTGGGGGGCAGGTCAGATATTTTAGAGCCACATGAGCCACTGTAGGGTGTGCCTATAATGTTTTAACTCTAGAAAGGCCGCGTTTTTTGTGATGTCCAGCAGCCTCAGACTTAATCCTGCATTACAGCATCAATTTCTGCACCAGCAATGACCAAATTTCATAAAGATAACAAAATCATATATTGCAAAACTAAGATCTATGGACACAAAAGAATCAATTTCAACATTCGTATTTCTAAAGTATAGCGGTATGTACAACCTGTGGCGCCCCGACCTACATTCGGCGCTCCACGGACACGTGGACAAGCCTGTCATTAGGAGAAGTCGTTGATTACAGGTATTTCCCACGTGAAATGCTGGTTTGTTTTCACGTGGCAGAAGAGCGCACGGGAGGAATGCAGCGCACACCTGAAACCAGTTAAACCTAATGGCCCAACCCCTCTCATAAGAGGAGGAGTGCAGGTGAGAAGAGGGAAGGACAGCTGGCTAGGAGAGCCGCAAAGTGAAGAGAGAAAGACGGTGACTTCACCCCAGCAGGAACGTCGTTTATTTGAAACTATAATCCACACAATATAAAACGTTGTGTTTTTTTCCTTTCTTTCCTCAGAGACTACGGGCGCTGTGAGCCCCGTAACCCTTTCCATGTGTCGTATCGTTTGTGCCGGATAACCTCTTGGTTCCCGTTACAGACCAGAGACTGTAAAAAAATATGGACACAGCTACTGTGACGTCACCCATTGACTCTCCGTGGGTCTCTAAAACACGTTTTGAAGCTCAATGGCGGGCGCGGCCATTTTCTCGATTTGGAGCCAAAACCATAGAGTTAAGCGGTCTTGTGATTTTTACAATTTGATTGACAGTCCGGTGCGGAAAAGCCCCTCAACCTGAACGAGGCTAGCTGACTGTCTGCCGTTATGTTTTAAAATATATTATCAGATGTTTACGGGGTTTAATTTCCATCCGTGACTGTACTGTGTCATGTAATCACGTTATGTATGACATTAAAAATACAATTAGGCTATGTTCAGTTATCTTCAATTTATGTTTCTCAGCAAAACGAATATGCTTAGCTAGCATATCAGCTTGCCAGTGAGCTAGGTAGGCTGTCCGTGGTTAGCTCACGCGTTAGCAATATGAACCACAGGGGAAGAACATTGACTACACTGATGGTCAATCAATCGGAGATGTGTAGGCTACTGGTGATTTGACTAGGCAAATTTTCGTATAACTGTCTGGTAGATCTGCTGTTAACCGAGCAAGTTATCGTCGTGGGTTTTCGCCAGTCAGATAATGAGCCTGCTACTACTAGCTACTCCATCGCCGTTTGTGGTGTTCACTTGCTGGGTGACGCTAGCTGACCGATCGTTCGCAAAGCACTTTCTACCGAACAAAAATTAACACTCAGCGGTGATTAACAAATCTACCAAGTATTTTAATAACTGATCTGCAGGCGTGTAAATATGACAACGCACTTTGTACGGCAAGTTTTCCACCTGGTGCATGAAGACAAAAATAATGTAGCCTACGTTGAATTTCTAATTATTATTAGGCTATTATTTTTTTCTTGTAAATCATCAAAACCAATGGAGAAAAGCCAATATACGCAAGGAGCCCCCAGAACCGATTCTGAGAACCACTGTCTTAAATGCCTAGCTTGTCGGTCTCTTAAATGCTAAAAACATGTTCCTTTCTAAATGCCAAGATGGTTAATTTCGTTAAATTCTGTGTGTGTGATTTCATCGTGTGTTGTATATTCAGCAAATGAACCTTGAAACTCTTAATTCGCTTCGTGAAACTGAAAAAGTGTTTATCCCAAAATCGGGATTATAGTAGCTTTGTCACATGCGTGAAGCATGGCCCAGGTAGACATTTACGGAATGTACACGACTGACAAGCCGCCAAACACGTTTGACAGATTGAATGTTTGCCGGTTAAGGTTAGCTAGCTAGTCAAATGGCTTGGTAGCCGAAGTTGCGAACTGTTTTAGCACAGGCTACTACTGGACTACCAAATATAGCAAGCTGATTACGCTTTCTGCCAAGTAATTATTTGGTTAAGTAGGCTAAAGGAAATAGTAAAAATGACTCGGATACCGAAAACTTAAGAGGAGGATTATTTTATGGTCGTCTAGAGCAGCTGTAAATAGCACACGCCATAATGAAATCACCACGAAATGGGATGCCTGCATTTTCAGACTTAGCACAGGCGGACCGTAGCCGGAGCCGCAATGGCAAGGCCAAGAAGCGCCACCGCCCACCCCAGTGACCATAGACTGTAGCCCCTACTGTAGCTGAGTCCTCCGCAGTAATCCGGAAGTGACGCAAGCTGTACCTCATTGGTCCAGAACAAATATTGGCACTGTGCCCAAATGACGCAATAAATCATGAAATCGACCCATGGACAGTCATAAGACCAATAAAATACACCTATTATGACTATTTGTTCTTTTGAGAAAAAATTATTGACTTTGTATTTTGATCGCATTTGTACCGTAGACTTACATGGAAACCGGATATGAAAACACCTATACTGGAGCCATCCGTAGTGGCGCTAGTGAGCAACCAGGAACTACAACACCAGGAAATGAGCTTCAAAAACGAAGTCTGGTTTTGGCCGCTTGTTACAGACACGGAGGGAGACCTAAGGCAGAAACCGGAGGACGCAAACCGGAAGCAAGACCAAGGGAGGACCGTTTTTTTTCTAAATAAGAGTTTTTTTTTTTTTCCTGCTCTGTTTCCAGCGAAGGGGCGTTCTGTTCAAAATAAAAGTCCTTCAATTTTTTTGTTCAAACGTGGTTCCTGACTCTGTTCCCCGCTAAATCCTGGTCACACCCTCCTGCACGGCAGTGTAGCTCACAAACCCCAATTCCAAAAAATCTCGGACGGTAAATTAAATGCAAATGGAAACAGTAAGCAGTAATTTGTACATTTACTTTGAGTTGTATTCAAACGAAAACAGTATAAAGACAAGGTATTTCATGTTTTACCTAATTAACTTCATTGTTTTTTGAAGATATACGTTTACAAAATTTATGCCTGCAACATGTTCCAAAAAAGTTTGGATAGGGGCAATTTAGGACTACTAACGATGTGACAAGTTGAAATATCACGATGTGATACAGGTGATGTTAAACAGGTAAGGCAATAGTGTTATAGTATATAAGGAGCCTCCAAGAAAGGCCTAGTCCTTCATGAGCAAGAATGGGTCGAGGCTCGCCAATTTGCTAGATGCATCAGCGAATAATCCAGAACTTTGAGAACGTTCCCCAAAGACAAATCCGTAGGATTTTGGGCATTTCACCCTCTACAGTGCACAATATAATAAAAAGATTCATGGGCTGCGTCCCTTCACTCCCTATTCCCTATACAGTGCACTAATTTTGGTACCAGCCATTTTGTAGTGCGTCCCATCTGAGAAACAAAATTGTAGCACACTATATAGTGAACTACTGCCCCACAACGCACTGCAAAATGTAGGGTACAAGTTCTGTATGCTATCCGGAAGCCCAAAATCCCGCAATACACTGCGGTAGGGCTTTACAGTTTTATTTCAACAAAGATGGCGGTTGGAACAAGCAAGTGGTAGCTACTTGTATAAATGCAAGTTGTCCATAGTTATGTCAAATCATGAATTATATTTGCATATTCGATACAAAAAAGTCACCAATTTTCGTTGGAGTGCCAAGTGTAATGTTAGAGTGAGAGCACCTATTATCCACCACCCGAGGGGGGGGCCGTGTATCGACCACCCTAACCGCTAGTGTATTTATTTCGCGTTTATTATAGAGAACTGGACATTGTTACCTATTAAAATGTAAGTCCTGTAAAAATACACATAAACTGTCTAAATGTAAAAAACCAACTTCATACATATACATTTAATTGTATTAATACAGCTTTATTTACAATATCAACTTTAAGACAAGCAACACGCTTGGAATTATCTCATCGGCGACCCATTAAATGCAATAGCGCAGACTTTGCTTCATAATGTCAAACTGCTTTCCTAATGGCTATTTTGCGTCCTGCGACTTGGGTTACAACAGTTAATATGTAGGGATTCCTAGACGTGGTGATAGCGACCACCCTTTCTCATATTAACCTCAAATACGCAAGACAGGACACTTGTACAGTGTGCTAACAAATTTATATCAAGTTCCATTAATTTATATGGGGTGGTAGATACACATCCCCTTAGAAACCAAAAACTAGCGCTGGACCACTTCTGACTTATTTGCTGGCACAAAAAAAAAATCACGAAAGTACTGAAAAAATAACCAATGGAGGATAAGAAGGACATTTTTTCCTACATAACTAGGTGCAGGTTGTTACCAATATTTCACCTATGTCATATATAGTTGCAATATGTTTTCCTGTCTGTCAAACGAAGGTGGTCAATAATAGGTGCTCTCACTCTAACGGTTTTTCTCTGGAGCGCTGCTTCCTAGCTAAGAAGCTAGCTAATCTCGGTAGCCGTGCAATCAAGCAAAACGTCATTTTCGGTCCCTGATAAAAGATTTTTGAACGGTATATTGCTATACATTTGGTCGATGCCAATATTAATGAATATTTTCAGAATTTCATATATACACGTACAGATTACGTTCAAAAAATATTTTATCAGGGACCGAAGATGACGTCGCTTTGTTGCCACATCAATAACAAACGCAACTTCCATTATTGTGCGATAGATATTCTAATGATAGTAGCGGTGCAGGATGATGACAACAGTGTCCCAAAGCAAACGTTCGTTCTGCCGCTCGCTCCCTATCTAGTGTGCCACATATTTTCCATTATATAGGGAATAGTGAATGAGTGAACAAGTGAATCATTTGGGATGCAACCATGGAATCTGATCAAATCTCAGTGCGTAAAGGGCAAGGATGAAAATCACTTCTGAATACGTATGATCTCTGATCCCTCAGATGTCACTGTCTTAAAAGTCGTCATGCATCTGTAATAGATATCATGACATGGGCTCGGGAATACTTTGGTAAACCTTTGCCAGTCAACACCATTCGCCGCTACATCTACAGATGCAAGTTAAGGCTTTATTATGCAAAGCAGAAGGCATACATCAACACTGTCCAGAAGCGCCGTCGACTTCTCTGGACTCGGTCTCATCTGAGATGGACAGTAACACATGGAAGCTCTTATGGAAGCTTGTTTTGTGGTCCGATGAGTCAACGTTTAAAATAGTTTTTGGACAAAACAGCCATCGTATTTTATAAAACCTCGTCATCAGTCTGATGACTTAGCCCATGGTGAGGTCAGGAGTGTTGTTCCGCCACTTCTGGCGAAGCTGGAGACTGGGGAGGTACCTGCAGGTGAACTGACACCAGAAATGGTAGCGAGCACTTGGCTGCGCGTCCAGCGACAACGTCCAAAAAGATCACTGGAACCATAGACGACCTGTGGAAAGAAGGCATCCCGCCACCCTATCAACAAATGATTGGGTGTGATGGGATCTGGGTCAGATAATTCAGGGGCTTGCCATACCCTAGGGGCTTGGAATTGAAGATCCCCTCTGCTTTGATGAAGACAGTTGACAACACCTCTTCTGAAACAGTGTGATCCTTGAGGATAACGTGGAAGGAGGCCGTTACAGATTTAATCTCCCTCTCCCATGCCCCACTGAAGTGGGGGGTGAGAGAGGGATTGAACTTAAAAGCAATCCAATTTCCAATTTCCAGCTTTAAGTGCAGGTTCCAGGGCCTCAAAGGCATCCCGGAGTTCCCATTCACTTCCACGGAAGTTTGTGTCTCTGTCACACAGGACCTCATTGAGCTTGCCTCTACTTGCTATGGAGCGATGAAGGGCTAACAAGAAGGAGTCGCTATCCATACTAGGAAGCAGGTTGAGGTGGATGCATCTGGTGGTAAGTTATTTAAACACTATGCTGCCTTCCTAGCTTAACTATGTACAGGCCAAAGCAGTCTACCTCGGTAGACCAGAAAACTAGTTGGTTGGGTCTAAGCCGTGCGGAAGGCAGGTCGGCCATCTTCGGGACCACAGGCTTGCAGCGCCACTTCTGACACTCCAGACACACTTGACTGCTTGTCGGCTGCGGAGAATCCAATAGGTCCTCTGATCTCGATGAAGACTCGCTCGGGACTCGCGTGCAGTAGGCGGTCATCATAATCCTGCACTATGAGCTGCATGATTGGGTGATCCGGTGCCAGGACAATGGGATGAAGTGTGTCTTCACTAAGCTCTTCAGCCTCCCAAAGTCGACCTCCAACCATGACAAGGCCCAATGTCTGGTCATATTCTGGGGAGAATGGACTCAAACGGCTGGCTGGGCGTGCAGGGTTGCCACTTTGTAATATTTTGATTTCATTGGGAAAACTCTCAGACTGATCTCTTCTCAGGAGGGCAACCTCTGTGTCTAGACGTGTGGAGGCAGACATAAGTGGCGCTGCTGCCCCGTGAATCGACTGACATGCCATGTGGTGTACTGACCAGGATCAGGAGAGGTGACAATAGCCGCGTTTCCACCGCAGGAACTTTACCCCGGAACTAGGAACCTTTTGAGGAACTCAGTGCGTTTCGACCGCAGGAACTAGGGTCTAAATTTAGTTCCGGGGGCTTTATTTTATCCCCAAAAAAGTTCCTGCTCGGGGGGTAGTACTTTCCAAAAGTACCGGAACCTTTGGGGTGGGGCGCAAGCAGTGAAAATTTCTGATTGGTCGACTACTTGCAGTGTTTTATTTCAACCGCCATGTTTAAAAATATGCAGCAGCAAACCGATTTATTTTCATAATAACTTCAAATCAAACTTGTATGTTATGCGGCGCAGTAGCCTAGTTTTGGTTATAGCCTGCCAACGTCTTGGAATTATAACGTGTGCTCTTCTGTTCTTTTCTTGCTTTAGTATTCGTTTTATAAAATGCTAAGCATTCGTGCTGGGACAGCATATTACGTACCAAAACATTCAAACGGATTAATTCGGTTGCTGAATATTTTCTTCCGGATTTTCTTTGTTAGCCCGTTGTAATTGACTCGTAATTAACGTTTGATACAGTTATGTGAGGTATGCGGTAGTTCTGCGTAATTCACATTGGTGATACAGTAAAAGCAAACTGGAAATCACCTTCCGCACTTTTTGTCAGGGTAAAATAACAGATTAATTCTAGTAATCGTCCCTTTAGCTTTTTCAGACTGCCGTAATTTTACTCTGCCATTCTTCAATTCCACAAAAAGACCAGGAAGACTATGGACTAATTTATGGTGCATGGTTTGCATCTGGAGGGCACACTTCGCTGATCGGCTAGCAGTAACTTCGAAGGAAAGCAAACGGTGGCTGTACCACTGCTAATTTAAATTTTCACGCAAGTCCGAGTTTTCGTTCTATTCTTGTCATTTTGCGATTAGCCTATATGGAATTGACGATGAGAAAGTAATCAAACAGCAAATTGTTTACAACGTGTGCATGTTTTCTGCTGTTGTTGCCAGTTATATTGGAAATGTGAATGCATTCTGTCGCCTCGGATGTCAAGACATGAAAGTGAATGTTCGCATAAAAACATAATGAATGTGTTTGAGAGGGTATATAAAACAGTTACAATCTGACTATTAGTCTGTTGTATCCTATTTGTTGCATATCAACGGTCCAAGTTCAACTACCAACGACAGTTTTGCTTGACAACGGTAAAATATGCCCAAACGGCTGCAGAATATTTCAATTCCAGGTGATTAAATCGATAAAAATCAATAAATACAAAAGTAACCATATATAGTCATTGTTGGTAATCCGTTGTATATAAGTGGAATAAACCCCTCCGGGCTGTCCCGGTTATTAGAAAATAATGTAGGCTACTTCGGTGGTAGTATGGGGTTACAGAAGAAATCATAGGACAGATGGACCCACGACAACGTCGCTTTTTCATACGTCAGTGGGCTAATTTGCCTAATCTTCGCGGGACTTTAGACCGCGGTGGAAACGCAGACAACAATGGGCTGAAGGAACCTTTTAGTTCCTTGAAAAGTAGTTCCGGGTACTTTTGGTGGAAACGCGGCTAATGACTACAAGCTGACCACAGAATTTCTCCTTCCGTCTTCTGTTTTCAGCAAAGGGTTGACTGGCCAGTGATCAGGAGACTGGTGTGGGAAATACTGGTCCTGGGCTCTGTCGGTTTGGCTGAGACAGATTGAGCAGGGTCTTTCCCCGGGTAATATATCGTCAGCAGGGTTCTGATGAGCGTCAACATGCCTCCAGTTTTCAATGCTCGTTAGCTCTTGTATCTCAGCAACTTTTGTCCCAACAAATGCCTTGTACTGGTAGGACTCTGACTTGATCCATCCCAGCATAGTAGTGGAGTCTGACTACATGGTGGTTTGCCTGATATGAAAAGTTAGCTCAATGTATAGCACCTTTGTCAAAAGTGCCCTGGTCAGCACAGTGCAGAGCTCTAAGCGAAGCATAGAAAGCTGCCATTTGGGTGCGACACGTGACCTGGCCATGACAAATGACACGTGTATTCCCCCTGCCTTATCTTCTACTCGCAGATAGGCTACAGACACATAGGCTTTCTCCCATGAGTCGCAGAAGATGTGGAGGTCTGAAATGTTAGAATTCATGCAGGCTGGTGTGTAACACCTGAGCTCACTCTCCTACACCTGCCATACTGGGAGAAGTTAATCTGCAATAGGCTTATCCCATCCTCTTTCTTTTCCTCGGACCAGGACTTTAGCTTGCATTGTGTACGGAATAGTGCACCTCGGCTCTGTGGATGTCACTGGACTGAGCTTATAGCCCAGTGTGTCAGTGGGGCAGTGCCACCATAGGCCCAGTGGTGACTCCTGGGGGTCGGCTCTGTCTGCTGTAAGCCACAGCTCGCATCCCTCTGATCTTGCGTCTGTGAGGAGATGGGAGATCACCTCTAGCACATTGCTTGCTCACTGTTGTATCTCAAAGCCCTCAAGTAGCGAGGAGTGCCCTCATCTTGTCTATGAGCTGCTTCGGTTGTTGCTGGGATGGGAGAGACTGGAGACATATGTCAGCATAAATACCGGTGAGAACAGACGTACATCCTCATTGCCAGTGCTGTTCTTTCTGACATGATTTTGGAGGGTGTATACAGCACAGCATGGGCTGCAAACTGTGCCGAAAGGCAGCACACGCCACTCATAGATGTCTGGACTACGATCTCAGGTCATGTACCGCCACAAGAAGCAGAGGAGTGGCTGATCATTTGGGAGGAGCCTGATCTGGTGGAACATAGCATGTATATCTCTACTGATGGCGATGGTGTGTTCTCTGAATCTGAGAAAAACACCCAGCAATGGTGGGCCCAGTGTAGGCCCAGGAAGCAGGTTGCCATTCAGGGAATTCTGCTGATAGCTGAACGAGCAGTTCAACACTACTCTGGCCTTATTATTGTGATGCACAATGTGGTGTGGAATATACCATGACTCACTTGATTGGCAGCCTCTTTGCTGGTTATCTTCACCACATAGCCAGCATCCTCTAGCTTTTGTGTCTCCCGGTTTTACACACTGGCTAGCTCGGGGCTGTTAGCTAGGCGGCACTCCGTGGCACTCAGGAGAGGTATAACCGCTGTGGAAGCAGCTTGAAGGCTTGATGCAAGCTTCTTGTGAAGCAGTAGAGTGGCATAGCGGGAAATTCCATCCACTGTGAGGCGAGCTGTCCCTTTCTCCAGCATGTCTACGGCTTCCTGATGCAACTTTGAACGTGTTGCCTCCTCCTCATGTCTGTATGGCAGTGTGTTGAGTTTCCATAATATCTCCACATGCTGGTGCAAACGGGGACTGGATGAGACCAGTGATGTGTTCAGACAGGAGCTCTCACTTGTTGAATGATGGAGTTGGTGGGTCCCTGTATAGCCCAACCCAGCTGTGTGCACACTGCCATGAGGCAGCCCCATGGCAGTGTGCACACAGCTGGGTTGGGGTCCCACACCTATAGGGTGTATGGGAGTTATTAGGTGGGCATGGTCGGATCCTATGAGCAGCATAGGCTGCATTTGGTTGAATGTTTGCAGTGGGACGTCTATCAAATGAATATACTCTTCTTTAGCGACTCCATTGGACATGACTTCTTGGCCAGTGAAGGCACGCTGAATGTGGTGTTTCAGTGGTGGGATTGAAAGAGCATAGACTTCAAATGACACAGTGACACCTCAGAGCTTTACCACTTCCTGTCTGATGGTCCTCAGTGTCAAGAGTTCATCTCTATTTAGGCAGAGGTGCTGGGCAGCACCTGGGAGCAGTATGGTTCGTTGTCCAGCACTGCATGTGTGGTCAGGGTCCATCTTCCATTTTGGAGTTGGACTGGGATGACCTTGAGCAGTCCTAAGTGGCTGGCCTAGTCCATATACACTGTGTTTGAGGTGCTTACTATGTGGACGCTGGCTGTGAGTGCCACATCTTGCAACATAACAAGGTGCTGCCCATTACAGGTTGAACAAGGCTTCTTGAGTGTACAACTCTCTTGCTTGTGGCCATGTACACATCTCCAGCACCTTTTCTACTCCTTTATCCATGCTGCCCTCTCAGTAGTGTTGAGATTGGTAAACTCAGCACAGGCACTGAGGTAATGTTTCTGATGGAACAGTAAGGACAGTAGTGCTTGAAACGCCCTCATTTTGTGGATGAAGGCTGACCTGAGCTGGAGTCAGTGGGGGGAGAGTCAGAGGCCCATAGGGGTTTCCTGACCTCTTGATCACTGCCAAGTTAGACAGTAGCTGTTTTGGCCTACTGAGACTTGGAGGGTCTTTGTTCCTTGTGCTCAGTTTGTATATGCTCTGATTGGCTGGCCTCAGTCACTCGCCTGGAGACTTGGATAGCTTGTGACTTCCTCTCAAGCCACACGGCAAGGTCAGGAAGCATGTAAGTCTTGTTGATACTGCTGCAGATGTTGCCCCTGAATAGACTATATTTGGTAAACCGCTCTCTGTAGCTGGTGGGCAGTTTGCAGAGGGGTGTGTCCACATGGGAACCACAGTTTGGCTCTGACCATCCATATTGATCATCATCCCCACTAGTGTGTTCAGAGCAGATGAGAAATCTTTGAATGCTTGGGTGTCACCTGGCTTGATAGCAGGAGAGGTCAGTATATCATGTATATCATGTATGTATCAACATAGCTAAAATTAGACATTTCCTGTCAGTCGAGGATGCTGAAAAATTGATCCATGCATTTGTTACGTCTAGGTTAGACTACTGTAACGCCCTGCTTTCTGGCTGCCCTAATAACTCGTTAAAGAGTCTCCAGCTTGTGCAGAATGCAGCTGCTCGTATCCTGAGCAGAACTAAGAAGTATGAGCACATTACACCAGTACTAGCGTCGCTTCACTGGCTACCCATTAAGTATAGGATAGACTTCAAGGTTTTGCTCCTGACTTTTAAAGCTCTGCATGGACGTGCACCTGTGTACATATCGAACCTGCTCCTACCTTATAAGCCCACAAGGTCACTCCGATCTCAAGACGCAGGCTACTTGGTAGTCCCAAGAATTTCCAAGAACCTAAAAGGTGGTAGGGCTTTCTCCTACAGGGCCCCACTACTGTGGAACCAGCTTCCATTATTTATAAAGGAGTCAGACACAGTCTCAATATTTAAATCTAGATTAAAAACGCACCTCTATGCTCAAGCTTACAATCAGTTATAGTCTGGAGACAGGGTGCGAGAAGCCTGTAGTCATAGAGCTTTCTAGGTGGCAATCCTTTCCTTACTGTCACCTGTCAATCAGCTGTGACCCGACTTTACATGGGCTGGCTCTTGATAGGCGGGTATGGTTGTCTACCCCTCATGATTGCATGGGCTCTCCATCCCTGTCCTAGTAGATATGCAGCCATATTCTACTCCTGGCGGCGTCCCACAATACATAGCACTGGCACTTACTCACTGTCTGGTATATTGCAAATCCCTTAACTGCTGTTTCCACCCTCTTCCCCACGCTGCCGGCGGGGCTCTTGCCCCAACCCTCGAGAGTGCTTCGAGAGTCGTCTGGTCTCCCCCACCTCTGCGGTCCAGCCCCTCCTTCGTCATTGCCTCCACCCTGCCCACATCTGCCGCCACCTGCTGTTCCCCATCACCGCCACCTGGCCCCACCCATCATCTGAGCCACATCACTTATCATATCTTCTGTATAAACTGGCTGACATGCTGGTCACCAGTCGGCACCCTGAGCCGACCAGAGGAGGATGGGTTTCCCCCTTGAGCCTGGTTCCTTCCAAGGTTTCTCCCCATCTGCCACAGGGAGTTTTTCCTTGCCACTGTTGCCTTAGGCTTGCTCCTGTGGGGGTTTAGGCTAGGGCTGTCTGTAAAGCGTATTGTGACAACTGTTGTAAAATACGCTATATAAATAAAATTTGATTGATTGATTGATTGATTGATGTATTTCACTAAAAAATCAACCGTTTTGACTCAAGAAACTCACTGTTCATCATTTTCACGTGGGAATTACAAGATCGTCAAGTGCAGCGGTCTAAAATACCTAGGGGTCCAGAAACCCCAAAATCTCTCCAAAAATGAATAAAATGCTTCTTGCCCATTATAAAGCATATAAATGAGATGCTTATGAAGGTTTAAGATGAAACATTGATATCAGATTAACAAATAATGCTAAAACATTTTACTCAATGTGGTACAGTACCTAAATGTGTAATAATTAACTCTCGTATGTATTTTTGTACTCAACAATATGTAATGTTTTTTTTGTATGGGGATGTGACGACATTAAAACAATATTCAACCACACACCAATGTTCCAGCTTTCACGTCATATCTGGTGCATGAAACACAAACACTACTGACCTACCAACGAACGCTTACATTACAGTGTGAAATATTCTCATTATAAAATACCACTAACCTATTTAAAGACACTCAATTTAAAAAATTACCAAAATATTTTGAGCAGTAATACTTACATAGCGATTATGAAACGATATTTGTGTGCAGTAGATAGAGACAGAGACATAGAATCAATGCTTCAGTCTCCTCTTCTGACTTGACATATGGCTTAGCTATGCTCAGAAGTCCTCAAAGATAATTATATTTTACAAAATAAGATGAAACTGATCGATAACGGTGCAGTGTCTTTTACTGCTACCACAGACTGAAGACATGAGGCGGCAATGATGATTCACAACTTTCGGTTATGCAGGTTAATAAAATGCTATTCCAAAAGTTGAATTAGACATATTATACATCGTTAGAAAGCTTGTACTGTCACCTATTGGATAGATTAATTGTCAATCAAGCCAGATTGTACTACAAAGGGCGACAACACCATAAACAGCACGTTTGGTATTACGCGCAGGTATTCTTAAAGGTACCCAGGTGTCACAAATGAGCGTATATGTCACAAATGGATTGTCCAAGACAATATATGACCACTCAGTCTCAAAAGGGACATCTTTACGCGTAAAACCAATGGTAAGGTTGTATATTTATTCCATATTTAGTCCAAGATATTGACAGCAGAATGACATGGTATAATTTTAGAAAAATTTTTCTTATTTATTTCGTTATTCAGCGAGAAGCGTTTTTACTGCTGTATTGGTATATCTTAGGGCTATTGTTGGGTTTATCGTGTTTCTATGACGGAATATGATTTTTTAGTGGTCAAAGAATATTTTTATGAATGCCCAGATAGACACTATTGTCCAGTGGGTTATGGGTGGGGGATGTAGTTGCAGATGAGACTGCAGGGAGGGGGTGCTTGTTAAATGAACGATTGGCGGGACAATGGTGAGCGCTGTGAAATTCAACATATTTGTTGTGTATCGTCTACTAATGAAACTAGAACACATAGTTTCTGTTTTCAACTCATAGTTTACTTGCAGGAGCCATGAATTTATGGGTTGAGCAATCTAGGCATGCCGGCATGCCAACCACTAGGGGGGATCGCGCGAAGTGGTTAAGTGTTAACTGAATCTAGGGATGGATCTCAATTACCACAGTAACACATCCTCTCTCTACCACTCAATCTATGTTGTTACCTCAGAACATTTACCTGATGGTGAACAGAGTGAGACAGTCTATCACTTTGAAACAGCACTTAGCCTTTAAGTTCAAACAATGCTCTTTAAAATGTGCATTGATATTTTGCATTGAAAGTCATTTGCTTCATACAGCCATTGCACTTACAAGCAATTCAGAGCCTATTCAAAGTTAAAAAGGTGGTCCTGGAGGTCATCTTGTTTGATGAAAATTAGGCACACTGTAGAGATCACTGAGAACACTTTCCCTGATATAGTGCATTCAGCATCACACACCATGATAATTCATATTGTTAACATTTTTAATAATACACTATATGACTAAAAGTATCTGGATACCCTTTGGTCTGGGGCTGTTTTTCATGGTTTGGGCCAGGCCCCTTAGTTCCAGTGACCCCTTCCTATTCCAGCATGACAATGCCACCGGGTACACAGTGAGGTCCATATAGAAATGGTTTTGTCAAGAATGGTGCAGAAGAACTTGACTGACCCACACAGAGCCCTGACCTAAACCCCATCCAACGTCTTTGGGATCAGCAGGAAAGCCAAATGCGAGCCAGGTCTAATCACCCAATTAGTACCAGATCTCACTAATACTCTTCCGGCTGAATGTAAACAAGTCCCTGCAGCAGTGCTCCAATATCTAGGTTAAAGCCTTCCCAGTAGAGTGGAGGTTGTTATAGCAGCAAAGGGTGAACCAACTCCATATTAATGCCCATAATTTTGGGTGAGATGTTGGATGTCAGGTATCCACATACTTTTGGTCATGTTGTGTACATTTGAAAGATGAAAATATGATACCAGTTGAAAACCACGGATTCATGTAAAATGTCCTTTTCAATGACCCGGGGACCATTCAGGAGCTTAGCCTTTAAGTGGAAAATTGCAGGTTCAAATCCCAGATGGGACACTCATGCTGTACTCATGTTAACAATCACAGCTTTGTTAGTAGAAACCAGCTGTATAACAGGTGTGAATAACAGCGAGTCACCTTGAATAGCAGTGAGTGAGGCACCATAGAAACACTACCACTTGGACAGCACTTTCAGTCAGAGGGAGAATATTTACACAATCTCTTGTATATATTTTGCAATATTACGATAAAAAGACTTTTGCCTCTTACCTAATTTGCTTTGCATAGTTGACTTCGATCTCACATCTCTCTTTGATGAATTTAGTGTACCTATCAAGGAACTCAATACCCCACTGCGTGTGCTTTTCCAAACTGTCAAACTGATCCTAGAACAGAGAGAAAAACAGGTATAAAATTAGAAAAAAGACATGTGTTGCAAAACGAACACATTAATCTAAAACCCACAGTAGTAACGTCTAGCACAGTGGCAACCAACCTGGTTCCTGGAGATCTACCATTTAATAGGTTTTCACACCAACCCTAACAAAGGACACCACACTGAACAGCTAAAGATCTTCATTGAGAAATTAGTAGAGTCAGAAGTGACAAATTAGGGTTGCAATGAAAACCTACAGGATGGTACAGTTAAAGCCAAAAGTTTACATACACCTAGGCTAAAGATATTCAAACTCAGTTTTTCACAACTCCGCACATTTCATGTTACCATACATTTCCTGTGTTAAGTCAATTAGGGTATCTACTTTATTTCCATAAGAGGTCATTTCAAAATAATAGCTAAGAGACAGATTTATTTCAGCTTTTATGTACTATATCAGATTATCAGTGGATCAAACGTTTACATACATCTTCACAATCATTATTTGGCACCAACTACATGATCCTGTGATCAAGTTTGACCACTTGAGGAGGTAATACAGAATTGAACGGTTTTTCTAACCTTAGCCTTCCTTCCTGGATCATGGCCTTGTCGTGGCAGAAGGCTCGCAAGGTATTATGATACCAGAGCTAGGTCATTGGGGCCTTATCCCCCCCCCCCCCCCCCCCAGTAGGGTCTCCCAAGGCAAAGAAGTTTAGGGTGAGGACCCAGACAAATATGATCTAATAGACCCATTCTGAATGTGGTGAACAAAAATACAGCTAAGTTTTCCCTGCCCAGAATAGGGTTGCCGGGACACATCCCTAAAACCAGCCCTGGTGGTGGTGTCCACAGGCAAGTGCCTGTTGGCTGGGCAGCCCATATACCTTGCCCAGGCTTAGACCAAAAAGACTACACAAGGTTCAGGGTAGGCGTTGAATGCAATGCCCGATGGGCAAGGGGCGAGAGCGAAGTAGCCCCTAACTCTTTGGCACGTGGAACATTACCTCACTGGTGGGGAAGGAGCCAGAGCTGGTGCGTGAGGTTGAGAGGTACCAACTGGATATAGCTGAACTCACCTCTACACAAAGTGATAGCTCTAGAACCAAACTCCTACTCAGGAGTTGTTCAGGGAGAGGGGCGCCAGGCAGGAGTGGGGATACTCATGAGTTCCCAGCCGCTCATTTGGAGTTTACTGCAGTGGACAAGAGGGTTGCCTCAATGTGACTGCGTGTGACGGTGAGGAAAACTGTTATTGGCACTTATGCGTTTAATAGCAGTTCAAAGTATTCAGTGCTTCTTGGAGAAAATAACGTCGTAATATTACGAGAATAAAGCCGTAATTTTACAAGAAAAATGTCATAATATTATGAGAATAAAGTTGTAATTTTACGAGAAAAAAGTCATAATATTACTATAATAAAGTCGTAATTTTAGGCTACGTGTTATTTTAGAGGGGAAATATCAGAAGAGCAGCCTGCCACCTGCATTAAAATGAGGAAGGTGGAGCATCTTGTGAAGTTATACTTTAGTATAGGTTTCACAAATAACAAAATCTTTTGGCTTATCATAAGTATCAGGACATTGAAAAGATTGTGCAAGAAACTGTCTATTCCAAAGAAAGAACCACACGGACTTGGAGTTAATTGCAGGCTCAGGCTGCCATTAGACTGTCCTCTCACCCGTTTTGTTGGTTGCTGGTAATATATTTTCCTAAAAATTGTTTTTTTCTCAAAATTTTACGATTTTATTCTCGTACTATTATGATTTTTTCTCGTAAAATTGCGACTTTATTCTCGTAATATTATGACTTTTTTTCTCAATTACGACTTTATTCTCGTAATATTACGACTTTATTCTCGAAATCTCTAATACTAATCTCTGATACTACTTCTTACCTTTAAAGCCTTACATGGGTTTGTCCCTTTGTACTTAAATGATTTACTTCTTCCTTATATTCCCTCATGAATGCTTCCTTTGCAGGGTGCAGGCCTCCTTGTTATTCCTAGAATAGCTTTCTCCTATCGTGCTCTCCTCCTGTGGAACGAGTTGCCTGCCCATGTTCGGGGCGCAGACACTGTCACCTTATTTAAAGCTAGGATCAAAACGTATCTTTTTAGTCTCTCGTATATTTGAGGGGCAGGAGTGGGTGGCGGGCATAGCTATAGAGTCTCTGGTGGACTGAGCGGTTAGTGCTGTCACTGGATCATTATTGGTAGTGCTGTGTTAAGCAGAACCGGTCATGGTCTGGAGATGACTGTCTCAACACTGCCCTCATGACTGCGTTGGCCCCTGCCTCTGTTTCCATTAGCTATGCTGCCATAGCCTTATTCTGCCAGTGTTTTCCTTATCGCATGCCGACGCCTCTGTCTCTTCTGCTCTGCTTGCTAATCTACCATTTGAACCCCCTAACAATGTTTTTTTCTCGTTTTCCTTGGCTCTGGGCACCTGCCCGGAGCTCTAGTCCAAGTTTGCTGAGCACCCCCCCCCCCCCACACGGCCTGGAGCTCCAGCCCTAGACCAGCTAGACCAGCTTTGGATTGGCTGTTTATGTATTATAATTTATCTGTTTTCATGTAAGTCATTTCTATAACAAACCGGTGCCTGCCCGGGGCAGATGGGTTCCCCCTCTGAGTCCGGTTCTACTCAAGGTTTCTTCCTGTTATCAGTCAGGGAGTTTTTCCTTGGTACTGTTGCCCTAGGCTTACTCTTTGGGGGCCGGTTCTCTGTAAAACTGCTTTGTGACAAAGCTCCTTTGTTAAAAGCACTATACAAATAAAAATTGATTGATTTATTGATTATATTCACATTAGTCATAAGAGACAACTGTTAGCCTTTCCTAATAATGCTCAGAACTTTTGTACTGAGGTTAATTAACCGGCCTAGCTGTTCGTATAGGGACATTGTAATCATAGCCTGGGCAGTGTAGTGTAGTGGCTCATAGTACCTGTTTTGTTAAAATTCAATTTGATGGTGGAATATTATTCTATTGTAATCTTATTGTATTAGTACCTCCATCGGCTACACATGCCACTTAGGGTATGTGAATTATGCATTCCAATTTTCTGTGTGCTGATATGTGCAAGATGAATGTAAGATTTCCTTTGAAGTTATCATAAACAGTAACATTTGTAAACTGTCTTCCCATCCCCATGCAACAAAATATTACGTACTATAGAGTACAGACACAACTTACAAGAGTGAATGATTACATTTTACGTATGTGTACCACAGTGTCACAATGTTTTTGCATTATTTTTCAATGTGATATCAATGTTTCAGCTAAAACCAGAGGTTTTATATATGTTTAGATATCTTAGACTCGTATAATGATGAAAATAATTGTAAAACGTGATGATGTACAGCAATGCACAATTTAGACGTTTTGGACAGATTTGGAGACTAAGGGACACCAAGGTAGTAGTTTAGTAGTACTGCATATCACCCTCAGACACACTTGTGGTCATGGACTTTATGATCTAGGACGTGTATAGTTTTACCTGTAATATATGCATGACCTCTCAGTATTTAATTTCAAGGAGAACAACTTGATTTTTGCAATTTCAAGATAATTGTGGGGGGCATGGTGATGCAGTTTGCATGTTTCTCCCTGTGTCCGCGTGGGTTTCCTCTAGGTACTCCGGTTTCTTCCCACAGTCGAAAGAAATGTAGGGTACGCTAATTGGAGACTCTAATTTGCCCATAGGTATGAGTGTGTGAGTGAATGGTGAGCGAATAAGAAGTTGGTATACATAAAAGATAGATGGAAGATAATTATATTTGTGGCACTTTATTTTTACCTAAATTTTTAATATTATCTAATCTATGTTATTATTGTAAATGGTATTAGTGTCTTGCTTCATTTATGCCATTTTCCAAGTCTCTGTAACGCTCACATCTGGAATTATAATGCCTTAAATAAAACACCCCCTAAATGGGTTTGCCCAGATTCTCCATCTGCACAAAAGGGGTTAATACATACCATAATATTCCCATACACTCTAGTCTGAAGCCTTTCACGGATTTACCTTTACAGTCACTTTAAAAATGGTGAAATATGCAAATAAAAAGCTGAGTAATCACAAAACACATATCTAAAATTATAATTTCATTTGTTTAATAAAAAAGTTATCAAACCATATCACCCATTTCAAAAGGTAATTTCCCCCTTAGTAACTCAATCAACCAATTAACCAAATTTATTTGATAGATTCAGCTGATTGAACACATGCAGGCTTGATTGCAGCCAGCCCTGTTGAATCTAAACTTCACCCATATTGAACCTTACCAGCAGAATGAAGTAATCACCACAAAGTTTCTATAAGCACACTATGACACAATCAAAGGAAATTCCTTAAAGGAGTACCATGGTGATTTTCACACTTTCTCGGTTTTATGTGCTATTTGCACAAGAGGCATTGAAGAAACACAATAAGCAAAGTATTAAATATGTCCGTTCTGTATTTTTGGAGAAATATGCGTTTTAAATTCATCGTCCTATTTTCAACCGGTTGAGAAAGTTGTCATTTTGCTACGTCACGAATACAGTAACCACTCCTATTTCCACGCCCCGTAAAGAAATCTGACAGGACACACCGTCCTGCTGTTCAGACAATGCAAATATTTGACTAACGTTAGGTTCACTTAAATTAGAGTGCCTTTAGATTATTTCTGGTTATATTCATTTAGCTAGCTAGCTAACGTTAGCTAGCTAGAAGGTTTGCTTTCATAAGGCAATGTTATCGATAACGTTAGCTTGCTAGTTTGCTTTTATGAGGATGTTATAGTTGTGCTTTTATTTTAACTTGGCTAGCTAGATAGCAAAAATTATAACTGGATATAAGTCAACGTCCTTACCTTAGCTATCTATCTATACTTGATATACTACTAAGCAAGCTAGCTTGTGAAAATTCAGTCTCCCAAAGAGAGCGCGTATCATGGGGGTAGCTATGGTAACGGGGCACGGTCTGTCAATCATAGCTAACTGACAGTTCTCATTACCACGCCCAGACGGTTCGGGTGAATTTTTATAGTGGGAAATTTAGGCTTAGAAAAATACGTTTTAAAGTACATTGAAATGACTGAAGAATAAAAAAATTATGCACATTTGTTTTGTTGTTGCCTGAAGACAACTGGGAAGTGTCACGTTCAACCACCATGGTACTCCTTTAAAATATTAGAATGGTTACAAAGCCATTTCTAAGGGTCTGGGACTCCATGGAACCACAGTGAGAGCCATTATTTCCCCATGGAGAACACTTGAAACAGTGGTGAATCCTCCAAGGAGTGGTCAGCTTGCAAATTTTTTTCTAAGGGTGCAGGAAGTCCAAAAAAAACCCAGAGAACATCCAAAGACCAGCAGACCTCTCAAACCTCAGCTAAGGTCAGTGTTCATGACTCCACAATAAGAAAGAGCCTGAGCAAAAATGGGATTCATGGGAGAGTACCAAGGCGGAAACTACTGCTAACCAAGAGGAACGCCAATGCTTGTCCCACATTTTCAAAAAAGTACCTTGATGGTCCCCGAGTCTTTAGGAATAATATTCTATGGACAGATTAATAAAAATTTGATTTTCTTGGCATGAAACGACATGATGACATTATGTCTGGCATAAAGCAAATACAGCATTTGACAGTAACAACATCATACCACCAGGGGCGACATAGCTCAGGAGGTAAGACCGATTGTCTGGCAGTCGGAGGGTTGCCGGTTCAAACCCCGCCCTGGGCATGTCGAAGTGTCCTTGAGCAAGACACTTAACCCCTAACCCCTAACTGCTCTGGCGAATGAGAAGCATCCATTGTAAAGCGCTTTGGATAAAAGCGCTATATAAATGCAGTCCATTTACCATTTACCAGTCAAACATGGTGGTAGTGTGATGGTTTAGGGATGCTTTATCATTACTTATCATTATTGAAGGAACTATGAATTCTGCTCTGTACCAGAAAATTCTTAAGGAGAATGTCTGTTCATCGGCCTGTGAGGTGAAGCTGAAGGGTAATTAGACTATGCAGAAATACAAAACATAAAACCAAGCCCATGTCTGAATAGCTGAAAAGAAACTAAATTTAAGTTTGGAGTGGCTTAAACTGATTACAACATGGATGCCGTGGTGGGACCAGCGATGAGCAGTTCATGCTTGGAAACCTACCAATTTGTCCAAATTAAAGCAGTTCTGCAAAGAGTGAACTAAAATTCCTCCACGGCGATGTGAAAGACTGATATTAAATTACAGGAACCATTTGGTTGCAGTTATTGTTGCAAAATGTGGTGCAACCCATATGGGAGTTTTATAACTTACCAACCATCCATCCATTCTCTAACCACTTAGTCAAAGTCAGGGTTGCGGTGGCAAAGGGGCAAGCAGAGCAGCCCAGATGTCCCTCTCCCCAGCAACTTCCACCAACTCATCCGGGTAGATCCCCAGGCGATCCCAGGCCAGCCTTTGGATATAATCCCTCCAACGTGTCCTAGGTCTGCCCCTGAATCTCCTCCCTGGTGGCCGAGCCCAGAACACCTCCAGAGGAAGGCACCCTATCCTACTTTGAGGTCCTCCCGGATAGCTGAGCTCCTCACCCTAGTAAGCCCTGCCACTCTATGGAGAAACCCCATTTTGACCGCTTGTATTCGCGATCTCACTCTTTCAGTCACTACCCATAACTTGTGACCATACGTGAGAGTAGAGACGAAAATCAACTGGTAAACCGAGAGCTTTGCCTTTGGCTCAGTTCCTTCACCACCACCACCGTCTGATACAATGCCCGCATTACTGTGCCCTCTGCACCTAGGCAGCCGTCGATCTCCAAATCCCTTTTTCCCTCACACGTGAATGAGACTCCAAGGTACTCCTCCACTTGGGACAGTTTCTTCTCCCTTACTTAAAGAGGGCAAACCATCTTTTTCCAGGAGAGGACCATAGCCACAGACTTGGAGGTGCTGATCCTCATCCTGACCACATCACACTCAGCTGCAAACCGCTCTAGTGCGCATGGAATGTCACAGTATGATGAGGCTAAGAGAACAACGTCATCTGCAGAGATGCCACTCCTATGACAGAGATGCCACTCCTATGTCCCCAAACTGGACACACTCCATACCTCGGTTGCGCCTTGAGATTCTGTCCATGAATACCACGAACAGTAGGGGAGACAAAGCGCACCCTTGGCGAAGTCCGACACCCACTTTGAACAAGCTTGACTTAATGCTGAGAATCCGGACACAGCTCTCGCTCCGAGTATACAGGGATCAAATGGCACCCAACAGCAACCCTAGCACCCTATATTTCCCGCAGCACCTCCCACAAGATACTCTGGGGCACACCGTCACATACCTTCTCCAAATCTACAAAACACATGTAGACTGGATAGGCAAACTCCCATGCCTCCTCAAATATCTGTGAGAGGGTATCACGCTGGTCTGTTATTCCACAGCCTGGACCAAACCTGCATTGTTCTTCCTGAATCTGAGGTTCAACTATTGGCCAAAGCCTCCTTTCCAGCACTTTGACATAGACCAGTGTTTCTCAATCCTGGTCCTGGGGACCCACTGCCCTGCATGTTTTAGATGTTTCCCTGCTCCAAAACACCTGATTCAAAAGAATGGGTCGTCATCAAGCTCTGCAGAAGCCTGATAATGACCCATTCATTTGAATCAGGTGTGTTGGAGCAGGGAGACATCTAAAACATGCAGGGCAGTGGGACCCCAGGACCAGGGTTGAGAAACACTGGCATCGACTTTCCCAGGGAAGCTGATGAGTGTGATTCCCCGATAATTAGGGTGTGTTCCTTCTTAAAAATGGGGACCACCACCCCGGTTTGCCACTCCAAAGGCCCTGTTCCTGAGTTTCACGCGATATTGAGGATTAGTATCAAAACACTCCACCAACATCCAGAGCCTTCAACATTTCTAGATGCTCTGCCACTGAGGAGTTCTCCAACCACTCCAGTGACTTCTGCCACACAAATGGACTCTGATCCCCCCAGATTGCTCTAGCTCAGCCTCCAAAAAGTAGGAATTTGTCAGATTTAAGAGGTCCTCAAAGTGTTCCTTCAATCTTCCCGCCTGGACTACTGCAACTCGCTACTGGCTGGACTGCCAGCATCCGCCATCAGACCCCTGCAGCTCATCCAGAATGCTGCAGCGCGTCTGGTCTACAACCTCCCCAGACATTCCCATGTCACCCCCCTGCTCACTGACCTCCACTGGCTGCCTGTTATGACGCGCATCAAATTTAAGACTTTGGTGCTTGCATACCAGGCAGCTAAGGGGTCAGCACCAGGATACATCCAGAGGATCATCAGACCCTACACACCAGCCAGACCTCTCCGTTCTGCCACCTCTGGACGCTTGGCACCTCCCCCTCTTTGTGTCTGTACTTCCCGTTCGCGTCTGCTGTCTGTCCTGGCCCCTCGCTGGTGGAATGACCTTCCTGTGGCGGTCAGAACAGCAGAGAATCTGACTACCTTCAAGCGCAGACTAAAGACTCATCTCTTCAGGCTGCACCTCTCCCCACCCCTCCCTACCCTCTAGTTTAGCTCAATGTACCTAGTTAGGCTAATGCGATCACGTTAGTTTTGTATTTGGCAGGATTGTTTGTTTGTTTGATGAACAGGTTACCCTACAGGGTTGGAGTCCTGATCTATGTGGTCACTTCTGGCACTACGATCTTTACTTCACTCTAGTGTGTTTTTCTGCACCTCTGCACCTTGAACTGATACACTTGTTGTACGTCGCTCTGGATAAGAGCGTCTGCTAAATGCCTGTAATGTAATGTAATCTTCCAACAATATCCCCAGTTGAGGTCAGAGTTTGGCCTAAGGTGTTCTGGTACACTAATGTACACTTATGAACATCCTTGTGTTCGAACATGGTGTTCATTATGGACAAAAGAAAATAATACCAGCACACTGCTATTACGCTCCTAAGTGATTTATTCAACTAAAATCTGTGAGCAGTGGCGTTTCGACCATTTTGGTCTTTCTCAGATAAAGGTGGTCATGTGAGTACACCTGTGTAAGTAGACAATAGTGACACGTCAGCAACGCCTTCATAATTAATTCAAGATAATGTAACAATACATGTTGGTCACCGGACGGTCATCATGCAAGTAGTCCTGGGAATACACACAGGTGATTATATATCTGGAATATAAAAAACACATACAAAAAAGACTGTCAAATTTTACTGACATTACATTTTTTATGTAGGAAGCTCCACATTCGTTAAATGCTTTTTCAAATATACCTGTTACATAATAGCTAAAGATATATTATCAGGTGTACATACACTTGTAATAGCTCATGGAGCTTCATAGATACAGTAAAAATAGTAACATATGCTCAGAGTAAGACCATAGAAGACAGCAAGGACATCAGGCAAGCGGTACAAAGGCTCAAAGAAATATCAAACTTTTCGTTAAGACCTTTTGGGGATAGTGTGTTTAATCTATAAATCCAATAGCATTCTCTCTGCAAAAGCAATCTATTAATGTCTCCTCCCCTATGTGGGATTCTCACTTTTTCTATAGCTATGTATTGGACTAGACATTGTGATTCGCCTGCATAAAATGGACAGCTACTGGACTTCTTATATCTCTAGTCCTAATGTTGCTCCTATGTTGACTTATGTGTGTTTTTAGACTTCTGCTGGTCTTGCCTATGTAGGGTAAACCACAAGGGCATCTCAGAAGGTAGATGACATTAGCTGTGAAGCAAGAGATAATACATTATATTTTGATCTTTGTACCTGAATGGGGGTGATTGAATGAATTACATTTGTATGTAAAATTGCATTGGGCACATTTACCGCACTTTTAATTACCCTCTTTAACATCATTGAGGAAAGTTTTTTGTTTAGGGGGTGGCAGATCAGATTTCACCAACATATCCCTGAGGTTCGGTGCTCTCTTAAAAACAATACGTGGCGGCTCATTGAATATATTTTTTAAAGTGGGTCAGAATTTACAATGTGCTAATGTTTCTTTAAAATGTTTTGGAACTCAACTCCTAGTGGGGTGCATTGTGTGAAACATTGGACTGGTGTAGTAGTTTTTTCAACTCTCTTTGTTTGTAAACATTCTGATTGGGAGGTGTGTTCAAATTTCTGTCTGGATTATTGTCTAAATTTGTCCACTCTGAATTACTGGTTATGGGAGATTTAAACTTGGATTGGCTATCAAGAGCCTCAGATGATCTCAAGATTATTTGCGATGATCTGAATCTCACACAATTAATCTCGGAACCCACACGACCTAATAGAAAAAACCCATCAAAATCTAACCTGATTGATGTCATTTTAACAAACAGACCACATAAGTATATTTCTAGTGGAGTTTTCCCGATTGGTCATTGCCCTATCGCTTGCATCAGGGATGAAAGAACTATTAAAGCGCCATCCCATTTTATTATCAAAAGGAATTTTTTGAAATTCTGTGAACAAGGGTTTTTACATGAGTTACACTCAAGTGACATAAACTGTGCTGCTTACATCCCTGATCTGGAGTTAGCACTTAGTTACTTCTCTACAACTTTTAATTCTGTATTAAATAAGCATGCCCCACTTAAAAGACTCAGTGTGAAGAACAGATCAAACCCCTGGTTTTCAAATGATTTATCTAATGAAATGTACAACAGAGATAAGCCATGGCAACTTACTGACTGGCAGCATTTTAGACAATTTAGAAATAAATGCTCTGCCTCAATAAAGAAAGCAAAATCTAATTATTATATTACTTCACTAACTAATAGTGACAGCAATCTCTCAAAATTCTGGAAAATAGTGAAGTCACTGAAACATACGCCTGCTGCATCCCTCCCCCAGCACATACATTCCGATAATGGTCCTGTTTTTGATAAACAAGAAATGGGCAGTGTCTTTAATCATCGCTTCATAGCGGCAGGAAATATTTTTGAGAATTCAAAACATACTGCTGCATTAAAAGAACAAGCTGACCACAATTCTGGGTCTACCATTAGGCCATCTGAAATTGGAGCTATCTTCTCCTTCAGAGAATTTACGGAAAAGGAGGTATTAAATACGTTACTCATTATATATGAAAAGAAATCCATGGGGGAGGATCAACTATCTTACGACTTGCTGCCCCTTTGATTGTTAAACCAGTAACTAATATTTTTTAATTTATCGCTTTTTACTGGGACTATTCCGAATGTCTGGAAAGCTGCACATTCTACCATTATTTAAAGGAGGTGATTCTAGTGAGGTAAATAACTATCAACCAATCTCCAAACTTTCCTATTTAGCTTAAGGTGCTGGAATCACTGGTAAATCAACAGCTGCGCACTTTCTTATCAATTAATAACATTTTAAGCCCACATCAATCTGGGTTCAGACCCGGCCATAGTACCATCTCGGCAGCCTCTCTGGTCATAAATACAATTGATAAAGGTAAAAAATGTGCAGCCCTTTTCATCGACCTATCTAAGGCCTTTGATATGGTCGACCACTCAGTTTTATTAAACAGGTTGGCCTCCATTGGGTTAGATAATAATGCTTGAAAGTGGTTCCAAAATTATTTAACTAACAGGACTCAATCTGTAGTGACTGATGACGTTAAGTCTCCCTTCCTAGTGGTCAATAAAGGAGTACCTCCGGGGTCTATTCTGGGCCCTATATTGTTTACTATTTATATAAACAATATTGCCACCAAAACAGAGAACTGTAGTGTTCATTTCTATGCTGATGATACAGTACTTTATTCCTCAGCGCCCTCGACCAGACAAGCTCTTTCATATTTACAGGCTGCACTATTCAACGAGCACTGGCCGGTCTTAAATTGGTACTGAATGCCAGTAAGACAAAGAATATGATTTTTTCCATACTAAAACCTGACCCTATTGATGCACATTTGTCTACTTTTAACAATGATGAGATTGAATGAGTTGAAAAATACAAATATCTGGGAATCTGGTTAGAGTATGATCTGTCCTTCAGGTCACATATTACAAATTTATCCAACAAGATTAAGCCTAAAAGTGGCCATCTTTATAGGAACAAGTCCTGCCTCTCTATGGACAGCAGAAAAAAGATTGTGCAGGCTACGATATTGTCAGTCTTTGACTATGGAGACATATTATATATGCATGCTCCAATCACTGTTTAAAAAAAAACTGGATGCTATTTACCACAGTGCTCTGCGTTTTGTCATGGGCAACGGGTATCAAACTCATCATTGTAACTTGTATCACTCAGTTGGTTGGTCCTCTCTGGGTCTACGGAGGAAGCAGTACTTATTCTGTTTATTTACAAAGCTCTACTCGCTTAACGTCTTCTGTATTTAACCAATCTTTTGTCAATGAACATCTCTAATTATACTACTAGATCTCAGGAATGGATCACTTTAAAACTACCAAGATATAGGACTGACTGGGTTAAGGCTGCCTTTAGTTTACTTTTATTACTGTATATTTTGATACATTCACTTTCTTCACGTGAGTGTGCGTATGTGTATACGTATGAATGTGCCCACGTATATGTTTAAATTTTCTTTTCTGTGACTTGTATTGCCGCAGGGCCCCCCTGGAAAAGAGACTTCGGTCTCAGTGGGTCCCCCCCTGCTAAAATAAAGGATAATAATAAATTCTGAGATGCCTTCTCCACCCAGTTGTCTGGATAGCCCCAGTCTCTGAATCTCCTGCTCAGTTCTTGTGCTTGGCTCGTATAACGACTGTCTGAACTGCAGATTCTCCTTACCCTACTGAACTGACTAACCGGAAGACTCTTTTTAAGGGGTGTGGGGTGAAAACTATCTCCTCTCAAAAAAGAGTTCCTGTCTGTTGGCTTCCGTAACAAATCAGTACTGATTGTGTTGTTCTCTTTAATGATCAAAATGTCCAGGAAACTGAGTTGAGTTTCATCAAATTTCATTGTAAAATGTTAATTCTCATCCTGATTATTTATGTACCAACTGAAATCAAGGAGTTCTGATTCTGTCCATGTCCAGATCAAGAATATATCATCAATATACCAACGCCAGACTTTAATGTGTGGCAGGAATGTGTTGTTTATATATAACATTCAGAACTTGTTCTCAAAATTTCCCATGTATAAATTAGCAAATATATGCCTACTGTTAGCGTACCTGTCACGGACAAAGCGCAAAAAAGCAAAGCACGTTTTTCACATAAGGTAGCCTAAGTGTTATAACAATTACAAACATATTTTCTTTACGACCCAAAACGACTTGGGTATTTTTCCTTTTGATGGTGATATGTTAACATACACTGCCCGTTTAGCGGCTGTGTTGAATGCAGACACTCTGTGCCAATTAGCTAGCTTCTCGTAAATCTGCCATAGTCCGAAAGACCAGCAGGTGCTCTAAATCTACCGTTGAGTGAAAAGGGGGTGATTTTATGCTTAAAATTATTTGCATTGACTCAGAATTCTGCTGGTGAGCTAAAAAAAACCATCAAATTCTGGCAAGTCTACCCTGAAATGTTACTGTAGCTAAAAAGGAGAACAAGACAACCACTAACTTAATTAATGTTACGGGAGCATATTGGAGGGGATGAAACAACCATTAATTGAAACATATTAGAATATAAATCCATTGAGTGCTGTATTATGAAAGTAGACGTTAGTCTTTTGTTGCAAAGCATACAATTTGTCGAATTTTTTTAGGTTCAGTGTATCATGTAGGATAGCCTTTGCGCCATTCTGCATTCATGTAGCCTTAAATATCATCATCATAATTGGACATATTTACAGCTTAGTTGACATTAATCCACACCATACATGTTTTGACATGTTACTTAATAGCCTAATATGTGATTAATTTGATTCTGAATCTTAAATCGGAATTACAAATTGTTAAATGGTTACATTTTGCAGTGTGTTCTGAAGCAATATGGTCTTAATTGTTTAAAATCACACTACTCCTGTTTCACTCTGACCTTAATGTTTAATAGAAATCAGTTCATGGTAAGCTTGCATAAAATGTGTGTCTGACAAACCTGTTGCAATTTAGCTACCACTTCATTGTAATTGCATTGCAAATACATTGTTTTGTTAAGTGTTTTGTGAAGTTGGCATATATAACAAAAATGTGGTGTGTTTTTTAAGTATCTAACACAATGCATTGGGCTTGCAAAATTTGTAGATCTCTACCAAAGCAGAGTTGTTGAAACATTATAGGTCACAGCCACGGTGGGCAACCTCTGCCATGTCCTCACCTGGATTGTTTTTGTTCCTTTAAAACATGTGGTAGCGTCAGTTCACATCTGTCAAGAAAACACTCAAATCAAGAAAGAGTGAGATCTTCTGAAATACTCAGTTTCTGTTGCCAGTGCTGAAGTGTAGGCACAATCTCCACCAAAAGAGAGTATTTTGAACATCTTGGTCGACATTTGCAAAAGCAAGAAACTGTCACCTGTGTTTTCAAGAACTGCAATTTCAAAACTAACATCTATGGAACGTTTGGTTCCCACAGAAGTCGCAAGCATACTCCCCACTCATTGGATCAGTTCAAAGAAGACTTGCTAAAGAGATATGTAAACCCTTCAAATACAGATGATTGCAGTGATCGAGTTAATCCGGAGGGTGAGCAGTCTGATATTGATGACATTGGAGGAGATGATGGTGATGTGAGAGAATTGCCAGAGTTGATTGAAAAAAGCTTGGCTCACTTGATGTTGAAACTAGAGAGCATCTTTAATGTACCCAAAAGATGCATTGATGAGGTTGTAGGGGAGTTGCATTTTATATCTCATCCAGCCTCAGTTCCCATCATGAAAGACATTTTACAGTCTTGCTTGAGGAGAAACAACTGTGAAATTGATGAGGCCATTGTGTCAGAAATGGTGAAGGACCTTAGTGGTGCTAACCCCATGAGCTCTGCTCTGGGTAGTGGCGGTCGTCTTTCATTTGCCTACAAAATAAGAACGTATTTTAAAGAGAACTTTTCTGTGGTTGAACCCATTGAGTATGTTCTCAGTAGGGAGAAGAACACCTTCCAGTATGTCCCCATTCTGAAGACATTACTTCAGGTTTTGAGTAGGAAAGATATACAGGACTTGATCTTGCATGAGGGAGAAGCTCAGAGTACTCTGTATAAGTCATTTTATGATGGCACTTATTACAAAACCAATGAGCTGTTTTCAGGAGGTGACCTTACCATTGCTTTCATTCTCTATGTGGATGACTTTGAGATATGCAATCCTATTGGTACATCCAGGAAAAAGCACAAAAACACAGCTGTGTATTGGATGTTAGCTGATGTCCCCTCATTGCTCCAATCTGCACTAAACTCAATGGGCCTCATTCACCAACCGTTCTTAAGAAGAATTTTCTTCTTAAAACCCACTTACAGAGTTTTCACAAAGATTCTGACATTCACCAATGTTTTTTTATTTGGGATTTGTTCTTAGGTAAGAACAGAATCTACGCACACTCAAGAGCACACTTACGCACATTTGTGCTGACATTTTTGTGCAAAATAATTGGTAATTGCATTTTCTTCAATTCTTCAGTTGTATAATATTATAGGATTTAAAGTACAATAATATTTTTTAAATAATTATTTTCATTATTTTAAGGTGCATTAGCATTAAGGTGCCAGGTTCTGCCTCAGAGGGTGCTTGTCTCAGCGGGAGTTTATCTGTAAATAAATTATAAAAATCAAACTATTGTAGTGACCTTTTGTTTTTGGGGGTTTCAATTATGCAATGTTTGGTCTATACTGAAAAAGCAAATGTTTAAATTTTGAATACAAACTAAGCACTTAGGTAACACTTTTTAAACACATGGACATGTTGAAGAAGAGAACACTTATTCAGAGGCGTCACTAGGGAGGTGTGGACCGTACCGGGTGACACCATCAGAGGGGGGTGACACCGAAATGACTGGCAAATTTTTTTGTGCAGTGTTTCGTGTAGCGACGGGTTGAAACAGCTAAATTCTCCAATGCAGTTTACTGCCGGTTGATTTAATTAGCAGTATTAATGTGACAAGCGCTTTGTCGTTTGAATGCCCTTCTCCGGATACAGCGTTCACTGAATGAGTAATAGCATCCCATGCATCTTTTTTTTAGTGTGTAATTTTATATCCACTACTGACGCTACTAAATATGACAGGTCGTTTGCTGTTCACTTCCTGCAGCATTCTTGACTTCTCTCTCAACTTTTCTTTTCAATTTCTGTGTGTGCACACGGCCCTGCAGTCTCATGCCCTTTTATGGGGATTGGCGGGGCATTTACCTATGCTAATTAGGAACAACTGGCATGCGCTTTCAACTTATGAAGACAATGAGATTCATCATTATGAGAACACCAATGTGAACAATTCTGCGAATATGACGTACACTTTTCTTAGGACCTTTCTCAACAACAAATTTAAGAAAAAACTTACCAAACTTCTTACCCATTCTGTGCAGGGCTGGGGATATGAAGAGATTTGTTTACAGTGCTGTGTTGGAACCACTGCTCAAAGATCTTGTGGTTTTAGAGGAGGAAGGACTGTATGTTCCAGCATTGGGCAGAAGAGTCAAAGGCAGTGTTCAGTGTTGTTGCAGACAATCTCGAGGCCCATTCTATCGGGGGATTTGTTGAGAGCTTTTCCTGTTCATACGTATGCAGATTTTGTCTAGGTGAGCAGTCAAAGATTCAAATAGAAGAAGTGAGAACAGGGGCATTCCCACCCAGAACTAAAGAACAACACACACTGCATATTCAGGCTGTACAGGAGAATGCCAGTTTGACTCATGTGTGTGGAGTGAAGAAAACTGAAATATTTCAATGTTTTGTCTGGCTATCCACCCGATCCCTTTGAAAGTATAGTGCCCCTTGAAATGGCACTGTGCCTCAGAGTGTTCATTCAGAGTAAATACTTCACTTTTTAAGAGCTGAACAAATGCATCGAAGAGTTCCCTTATACATGGTCAGACAAGACAGATGCACCACAGCTTGTCCCTGTAAACTTTGCTGCATGGAAAAGTGTTGGCGGGAATGCCCATGAGAACTAGACTTTGCTGCGACTCTTGGCGCTCATGGTTGGACCAAAAATCCCTGAGGGTGACCCAGCATGGGAAGTGCTTCTTGTGCTCAAAGACATTGTTGAGCTTGTTGTAAATCAAGTCCACACAGGATACTATTTGCTACTTAGATAGTAAGATATCTGAGCACAGACACAGGTTTCTCCAGGTTTTCCCACAGGAAAAACTCAAATCCCAAAACATAATTTTCTGGAACATTATCCAGAACTGATGGCCCTCTGGTGTCATTGTTGACTATGCGGTTTGAGGCAAAAGACAGCTTTTTTTTTTTTTTCTCAAACATTTTTATTGTACCCATGATGGTTGCAGGAACAATCTGTACGGTCAATATTTTTCTTTTTACATAACACAACAGACATAAAAACAAAAAACAACACATTTTCTTTACCCATCTCCTAAAACCAAATCAAATTTTTACATACACATGACTATATCAAAAAAAAAAAAAAAGTTTCCACAAATATACAGTTATTAGATGGTACAGATTAGGAAAAGCATAAGAAAAATAAATAAAAAACAGAATTAAAAGAAAAACCAGGTCACACAAGTCCATTTTAAATATCTAATCAAAGTTGTCTCTTGCCTCACTTACGCAATTGAAAACAGGTCTCTATGTTTTATCAAATGACTTCAGTCTCCCAGAGCTTAAACCTCAACTTTTCTAAATGGAGTAGGCTACTTCTCCGAGTTCTCTATGCCACATTTCAAATGAAGGAACTGAATCTGCCTTCCATAATTGCAGTATCAATTTTCTGGCTAGTTTCATGCCTAGATACACAGCCCATTTATCACTTCCTGAGTCCAACACAATATTATTTGTACAACATAAAATGGCCACTAGTGGATCTGGATCCCATTTTTTCTTAAAGGCTTTTGAAAAAAAGTCAAAGACAGATGACCAATATAAATTCAATTTGGTACATGTGAAATATTGGTGACTAAGTGTACCTTCTTCCATATTGCATTTATTGCATATTGCTGGGACATTTGGCAACATTTTATTTATTGTGACTTTAGAATAGTGCAGTCTGTGAACAGTCTTAAACTGAATTAGTTTATGTCTAGAATTAATTGAAAGGTGGCGTATGTTCTTTAAACATGTCTTCCAATCTACTACATTAATGTCTATACCTAATTCAGTTTCCCATTCTCTTTTAACCTTATCTGTGTTAATGTCTTCCCATTCTAGTAGGCCTTGATGGAGGATAGACACAGCACAAGTTGAACCAGGTTTGATGGCAATAATCTTGTCTAATGTGAGATGGTGTGGCTTGCTACCAAAGTTTGGAATGTGTGTCCTGATAAAATTCCTGACTTGTAGGTAGTGGGAAAAATGTGAGGTTGGAATCTCATATTTCTGTCTAAGTTGCATAAATGATGCAAAGTGATTATCCGCACATAGGTCCGCTAATGTGGAGATTCATAGTTGGTTCCATTGTATAAATGTGGCATCATCCCTAGGAGGGATGTAGGCATGATTCTCTACAATAGGGCTGTCAATGTACATATTTGGGGCTTTTATATGTGCTCTAATTTGTTTCCACTCTGAATTGTGAATTGTGCATCAGGATGTTTGCTCCATATAGTGATTTATCAATCTTAATTGGGCTGTTTAAAAGGGCTGGGAGAGATGTCCCTCTGCATGCAGATTGTTCTAGCTTCAGCATGTGACTCCTCAGTGGTGTTGCCAGTACAATTCCTCCAATATGACAGTATATTTAGGTGTGCTGCCCAATAAAAATATTTAAAATTAGGGAGACCGAATCCACCAACCCCCCTCACTTTACAAATATGTTTTTTACTTGTACGGGCTGTTTTTTATTGCCAGATGAAGGGGATGATGATGGAGTCAATTTCCTTGAAAAGGCTTTGTGGTATAAAGCAAGGGATCAACTGTAAAAGATAGAGGAACCTCAGAAGAACCACCATAGTGTCTTCCAAAACTCTATATTCCACTTCAATTGTTCAATTTTTTGTTGCCAATTCACTCGAAGCAGCAACTTTTGCTTCCTGGTGACAATGATCCCCAGATAAGTAAATTTCTCATTCACTATTTTAAATGGAGTGGAGTTTAAAAGGGGATTATTCTGCCTCAGCTGAATTGGCATAATTTCGCTTTTCTCCCAGTTAACACCAGGAGCGCCGGACCATTTCCTGGCATTCAAATAACTTTTCGCGCGGCCAGGGTCAAATGGCACATTAGCCTTCAAACTGGAAATATTCGCATTGTTCGCTAGATGGCGCTTATTAGACACGAGCTGACAAAGGTTGCCAGCCCATTGTCCTAATGAAATATTTGCGAGATTTTAGACTGTCAGAGTATCAGAGTAAGTTATGTTTTAGTTACGGCTCGGCATTCTAGTCAACACATTGTTGCAATATAAATGTATTTAGAATAAACAGTATGTCTGTATGAAGAGAATGAGTCATGAAAAGCTAACAATAAACAGATTGTAGGGAGGTCAAACCTGTTTTTCAAAAAACAAATTTGACAGTTTATTCTTCATGCATAATATCATAAATGCTAATAATCAAATAGGCTAACAACATATAAATCGCCAATTTGCCAGAATATAACTGTAATACGATTTTTAAAATTAGCCGCTTCCCTCCGCATGTGATCACTGATCACTGTCGTTGGAGGGAAACGCATCATCACCCGTGCGAATTTTAGGGTCGGCTTTTCTGTTTTATAAAAATACATGTAAAAAATATTGTCGTTCAAACGAGTTTTTTTCCGGTGACCAGAAAACATGTAGGCTAGGCTACACTCATAGCAAGCAGGTCATATCTGGCTGTGACTATTCGACTGGGGATTCGAAATCCAAAGTCTCTTATTCATCGTAGGCTAATTACAAAAAACGCCCATTCGTAACACTGAATAATACCGCAATGTACATAAGACCATGGCAAATATATACATGCAAGAATCCTGTTGTTCAAACGAGTTTTTTCCGGTGACCAGAAAACATGTAGGCTATACAGGCAAGCAGGTCATAGCCTAGCTAGCTGTGACTATTCGACTGGGGATCCAGAAGAAGTCTCTGGAAATCCAAAGAAGTCTCTTATTCATCGTAATTACAAAAAACACTCATTCGTAACACTGAATAATACCGCACTGTACATAAGACCTTAGCAACCAAGTGGGATTTCAAAACTGATTATCGCTTCAGCGCACACACGCAATATTTAAAATATTTTAAAAGAATATAAATAATGATACATTTATTCCTGGTTATTTGACGTGATTCTTGCTTGGGCTGACAATCCTATGATAGTGTAAGAAAATTGTTCATTACATGTGCCGATCATTAGTAACATTAGTGGTAGCGACCTGTTTCTCCCGATTGGTAACTGTAAATGTATTGCTGAAAGTGGAATAGTAATTATGTGGGCAATTAGTTTCATAAACTCCATAAACCCTATCAATGGTTGCGTGGACATGGTAAAGCACAGAGACGCCTATATTCCCACGCAACGCATCCCGATAGTTTATGCATGTGCTGTTGCATCTACGCAGACAGCGTGAGCAGTCTTCTAACACAGTTCCTAACGTGCAAGGCTCTAATTTTTGAATATGAAACAAGGTCCGAACCTGACTAGAAATAAGTAAAACTTAAAAAACAAGTAAAAATGTGACACTTGTATCTTTGTTTTGGGCATGTATCTTTTTACTACTCAGTAGGCCTAAAAGGCCTACTCATGATAATAGCTTCAAAAAAACGACCAGCTATTCACGCACGATCGTTCACGCTCATCTATTGAATCGCCCCCTCACCCCTCCCCCAGCACCAGAATACTGAATTCTTTAGCGAAACCAGAGCTGATAGTTTTTTCTCTATGGCCCCGAGTCAAACTCAGTAGGTGTGAATGTTCAGCTTCGCAGAGGGGTGTGATTTTCTTCCTCTTCACGACACCAGTGATGGCGATTGGAGACTTCACCTCAATAGACCTAACTTATATTTTCAAAACCTACATTTTCAACTGTGAAAACAATATTTAAAAATTTCCATTCAATCTATGGATAAGAAAATGTATTTATTGATATCAAATCAATAAACAAGAAAATCAATATAAAACATTAGTAGGCTAAATGTTAATAGTAAACATAAAACATCAGTAATAACAAGCCCAAATCCGCAATAGCTGCGACCGCGCATGCATCCACAGGAGGACACTTTTGTGGACCAACTGACCAACAAACTAAAGAGCTGCTGGTCGCCTATATGCCGCGGAGTTTGTAAGCTTAGCTGCCTTTGCCATCATGTGATTTGACATTGCAAGTTTGGTCGATAGCACATTGCTCAAGATGCCGTCTCATCTTTATACGTGCATGCATGAATATGTGCTTTCGTTTCTAAGTAAGTGAAAAATTACGGTCAGCATAACCATGCTGTGCCATGCTTCGCTAAAGCATCTGAAGTTTTCTGTGTTCTCGGGTGGGGGAGGGGTGAGCGTTGAATGTCCCATACAGATCAGTGGTCTTACCCTTACCCTTAGATTGACATGTGAATGTCCCACTTGAGAATGGTTCACTTGTGCCACGTGTGAATGTTTGAAAGTTGATATCTCTCCAGGGAGAGATAAAATGTTCTATTTGTCCGGCACATAGTATTATTATGTTATGTTAGCCGACTCAAAAATAATACAAGTATTTTGCTTAGCCGTAATTCGTTACGCTACAAAGTATGCCTTGTATTACTTTTAGTTACGCAGCAATCTCTCGCTCTTGCTTATACTTTTTTCTACATTTTTATTCTTTTTTTTCCTATTTAGTTTACTGTTTTTAAAAAATGATTTTTATTACTAGTTTACTCAACGGAATAACAGCATACACCACACGAACACATCACAAGACACTTCACATTTGAGAAATCATTTTTGATTGTAGGCTATGTAATAGTTACATTTATTGTTCTCTCAAGTAGCCTAAAGGTTAATACTACGTTTTTAAAAAATTGTGGAGTTATACATAATAGCAACTGCAAAGCCTAGCCTAACCGGACATCGTGTCACCACTCGCGTGCTTCCACAATGATTTCCCCCCCCCAAAACCTTTACTCCCTGAAACGAATGTCCCCTATTTCCTGGTCCCTCAAAAGCCAAATGTGTCACGTCACATTTTTACCTAACAGAAAATAGGATATGATACAGCTATAATTTTTTTTAGCATATTTTGAAAAGTAGCCTACGTTCACCATCATCTGTAATTTGGCATATATATATATATATATATATATATATGTTTGTGTGTGTGTGTGTGTGTGTGTGTGTATACATCAACGAGCAAGGTATGCTTGATCAGAACTCACAGAAAGTCCACTGATAACAAGTGCACTAAATAAACGTAATCCGTCTGGGATAAATGCATAGGAAATTTGCCGAGGTAACCGATGGCAGAAGAAACGTCCGAGTTGGTGTACAAAAAGACGTCTTCACTGAAACACTCTATAAATAAGCTAATTAACAGCCGAAACAAACCATGACTAAATATAAACTAACAAACTACGCTATGATTCAAATATATTTTTATCATGCTGTATTGTAGTGGTTTCTTTATTTTAGATTGTTTTTGCAATAGTGTTACAGTTTGTAGTCCTAAAACCCGGAAGTAAGTTGGCATTGGGTTCTCATCAGATTTCCAATGCATTTTTCCCGTGGGGATTTAGTTTTCCGCCGAAAGTAAGGTTTGTGGTGAACGTAAGCCTAAATGAGCTTCACGATTGTTTGTCAACCGTGGATGTCTAAGCTGTCATGTGCTTTTGAAAAGTAGGCTAAGTTTATATATTGAAACTACAAGAGCGGTCACATTTTTGCAATAACCACTCTTGTTTTACTAGCTCGCACGCACGCTGAGCGTCGAACGCTAAGCGTGAGTGAGCGGCGAACCCATAGAACTCGTAAAACAAAACGTGAAACTGTTTTAGGCATAGATTAACCATAGGTCTTATTTTCGGAAGAAAACTAAATCCCTATTGGAAAAATGCATTGGCAATCTGCCGAGGGAACCCATGGCGGAAGAAATGTCCGGGTTGGCCTACAAAAAGACGTATTCACTGTAACATTCTATGAATAAACAAATTAACAGCCGAAACAAATAGCGCTTCGAATATATTTTTATCTTGTTATATTGTAGTCGTTTCTTTAGCTTAGATTTAGTTTTTGCGATATCATACGCAGCATTGTTGTTGTACGTGAACGTGTCGCATGCAGCCATTGTGCACGAGAATGATAATGCATAAAATTGAAAAAAAAAAATTGTTTATGCATTTGAAGACGGATCAATTTTATTTTAACCCTTATTTAGAAATTTCCACTTGTATAATAACTGTAAAAATAAAATGTAGGGCTATGATTTCAGAACACAAGGGAAAGGCATAGGCATAAACAAATGATCACAAAACGAACGCAATAGCCTATAAAAATATTTTTTAAGATCACATATTTAAAACATTATATAATGTATTATTCAAAATAAACATAAACAAATATTTCTAATAACAAAATAAATAAAACATTCGTACAAATATAAATGCGTGTCCACCGCGATGAAAAGTATATCCTTGCGCCTCCTGGTGTGGTGAAGGATAAACTGACTCCTTAGTCTGAAGACGGCCGTAATTTAACAACACTGTTATAACACACACGGAAGTGAAATAAGGTGCTTTTAACATTTTCCAAACGGGACTTTGACATTCCTACTACGCTGGTACGTAAAGAACAAATATTTAGGAAAAGTCAGTGAATGCGGATGATGTAGCTTGCTAGTAACTAAATGAAAAAAATCCTAAACTCCGAAATATCTCAGTGACAGGTCAAATGACCTGTCACAGCGCTCCTAGTGTTAATCTGAAAACCCGAAAAAGTACCAAAAAACTTTTAAAAGAGCCTGAACCGAGTCTGTAGGATTACTAATAAACAAAAGTAAATCATCCACATATAGACTGATCTGGTGTTCCTGACTCTCAATAACCACCGGAGTTATATCTGGGTGTTGCTGGATACTAGTAGCAAGAGGCTGTATAGCCAGTGCAAAAAGAAAAGAGGATAGGCAGCAACCGTGGCGAGTCGATCTATGTAGCCGAAATGGGGGGGGGGGGCATCCTGATTTGTGATGATACATGCTGTAGGTTGAGCATATAGTATTTTGATCCAATTTATAAATTTATTACCAAAACCAAATTTTTCCAATGTGTTGTACATATATGGCCATTCAATTTGATCAAACTCCTTTTTGGCATCCAGTGATATAACTACTGTTTCAGCATCATGTTTACTATATAAAACATTAAACAAGCATCACAGGTTGGAAAACATATGACGATTAGGGATAAATCCTGTTTGACCAGGGTGCACTATAGTGTCAATATAATTCTTCAGCCGGTTAGCTAGTATTTTTCCGATCAATTTTGTTTCTATTGAGAGCAATGACACAGGGCGGAATGATGCTGGGTTTAATTCATCTCTGTCCTTCTTCAGTAGAAGTGCAATATTAGCTTTGTACAGTGATTGGGGCAGTAATCCAGAAGAAGTGGAGTGTTTGAACATTCATAATAGCAAAGGGGTTAGCGATTTGGAAAAGGCTTTGAAGAACTCCATGGTATAGCCGTCCGGCGAAGGAGCTTTATTATTGGGGAACTGTTTGATCACTTCTTCTATCTCCTCTAGTGTAATTTCTAGGGCTTCCCCCTGAAAGTCGATGATTCAAATCATCTGTCAGAGACCCCTCAGTCGACTGAGATTCTTTGAGTTGAGCAGTCGGTTTTTTTTTCAGACAGTCAATGTGCACTACGATACCGGAACACATCATTATAGCCTAGACAGAATCTTACAAAAATGGACAGTGGTTATATTATAATATTGAATTATAAATAAAATAAAGGTAATTATAAATTTATTGTTTATATTCTTGCAACCTGCATGTGCTAGAAATATTCCACGTGACGAGAGGTCAGTTATTATTTCAATGCGGACAATGCCGTGAATTTATTTAAACCGTTGGCATTTATTTTAATCTAAAATCAGTCTAATCTTAAATTGCTTAATTTGTTAATTTATTATTTTACACATTTATTAGATTTATGTATTACTTTTTTGTAAGCTATTTAAGAGAAATAAAAAGGGTCTCATTGAAGACCAGACATCAGTTATGTCAATGCTGACAATACCATTAATTTAATCCGTTGTTTACAAATGCATTATTTTCAACTAAAATAATTCAAAGCTTAAATTGCTTAATTTGCTAATTTATTCTTTTACATGTTTGTTTAGATGTATAGGCCTATATTAGGCTTCTTATATTCAAAGAGAAATAAATAAGTAGCCTAGGCTCCTATCATGTTGAAGAAAATGTCCGTTATTTCAAAGCGGACAATACCATGAATTTATTTAAACTGTTTCATTTATTTGTTCATTTTTAATGTTTAAAGCAAAATAAAGAAGTTATAAGAGCTAGGTTTAACCAGAAATACTTGTGTATAGTCTCATTATTACGACACATGATTCCGACAAATCCGCATGCATGCCAATGAATTGCCGGAAACTCAAATCAGCCATCTGGCGTCATATCTCATATGAAGTTGTCTTAACGGATTTTTTATTTTAAATGCTCAAAATGTTCATATGACTTTGTTGCACTTGACTATGTAACGTGGTCTAAATCAGCACTGAAATGCATGCCAATGTACTATTTTGCCAGAAAGTCTTATAGACCTTTATACATAAAACGAATTGTCGCATTGAACTGCCAAATCCGATTCGACTAAGAAAATTCTGAGTCGGGCACCAGCCCTAGTAATTTCTGAGTCCAAGTCTTCCTCGGCTTCAATATTAAGCTGAGGGAGATTCAGATTGGCCATGAATTCATTAATAATTTCAGGGCTGTGGTTACATTTAGACTCATATAATGTAGAATAAAATTCCATAAATCGTTTGTTAATTTCTTTGGGATTTGTTAGAATATCACCTTTTTCAGTTTTATCTTTAATATTGCACGTGAGGCTTGAGTTTGTCTTAATTGTCGAGCAAGTAGTTTATGGGGTTTATCCCCAATCTGAAATTTTGCTTAATCCTATACAGCTGTCTCTGTATCTGGGCTGAAAGGATTGTGTTATATTCATGTCTCAGTGCCACAATAGATTTCAGAGTATCAGGGTTTGAATAGTTCTATATATCTGTTCATACTTAGATATTGTCTCATCAATCTCCTTTAGTCTTAATTTGCCATGCTTCCTCTTTGAAGCACTATATGAAATTGTTTCCTCTTAAAACTGCCTTCATAGATTCCCATAATAGTGAGTCGTTCACATCGCCTTGTCATTGCTGTCAACAAAACATATTTGATCAGACATGTATTTTAGAAAACTTCTGTCACTTAGAAGAGAGTTGTCGACTCGCCATGTATAGCTATTACCGACATTATTTAGTTGAATGTCAAGTGACATTGGGGCATGATCACTAATGAAAATATTACGGTATTGACATGACACTACATTGGGTAATTTAGTCCAAAATGAAAAAAATCAATCCTAGAATACAATTTATGAACCGGGGAATAAAAAGAGTAATCTCTACCCAAGGGATTTAACAGCCTCCAAATGTCCACTAGATTCAAACTAGTCATGGCGTTAATCAATACAGTGCTGGATTTACTAACAACTGTAGAGCAGGATTGTTTATCTAAAATGGGAACTAGCACGAAATTGAAATCTCCTCCCATTATGATATTAGTATTTTCATTATAAGGGATTTAATTTATGAGCATCTGGTAAAACAATGGGTCCTCAAAGTTTGGACCATACAAGTTTATTAATGTGACTGGTATACTGTCCATCACACCCGACACAATGAGGTATCTCCCATTGGGATCTGAAATAGTGCACCTGTTATCAAAGGGTACATTTTTGCGTATTATTATTGCTACCCCTCTACCCTTAGCCCCAAAGTTTGATTGAAAAATATGTGAAGCCCAACTTATGCATAATAATTTGGTGCTTGCAATCTGTTTAATACGAGTCTCCTGTAAGAAAATGATGTCTGCTTTTAAAGTTTTAAGAACTTTTCCTCTAGTGTTCCAGCTCCAGGCGTGGTCTTACAGGGGAATTACACTTTATAACACTTCTGCTTCTCATGACTGAAATTGTCATTCTAATGAATGTGTCGCCCTTCATTTTTCAATTAGCTATTTCATTATGTTAATATTTTACGCTGTTTTGTTGTTTTCCTTTACAAATGCAGGAAGTAGACCCAGGCAGTTTAGTGTCGAACTCGAGGATGCATATCATTGATGTGGGGGTACAGTAACATTAGGTCAGTCGTAGAAATCATATACATATATATGTCTATGTTAGAAATAGTGTTGTATGACTACTAGCTAGCGAAACCGAAAATGTCTGAGGATGAAGATTTTGTTTTTGATCATGGGATTGTTGAGTCAGGAGCGGACCGAGATTGAGGAACACAGGCTATTCCCTGGACAAACGGCAACTGGTGGTAGACCTCCTATGTATCACAGACAGACGCGATAGCGTTAGCCAGCCCGCATAGTACACCTACCTCGAACGGTTCGACCAACGATGGGAAAATGGTGGGTACAGCTCCAGGCTTCAGACAGTCACCTTGGTAGTCGGTGCCTTCAAAGTAGTCACTGCATACCCTTAGTCCTCGTTTGTGAACTTCTTTGGCTGTTATGTTGGGGTGTCTGATTACATCCAGCCATGTCTGGCACAAAGTTGCATCGCGTGGACAACTATGAAAATGTGCTTTCAAGGCAAGTTTAACGGGGGCATTGTAACAACCGGGTACAATGCACCTCATTATTACACCGATATCGCATTAAACAAAAGCTAGCAGACGTTAGTTTGTTCGATTTCCACGCTAAGTTAACAGAATTTTATTTACTACACGTTATTGAAAAGTGATCGCTATATTCTGTAGTCGTTTCCACCGAGTCAGCGCACAACAAGCAGCGGGCTGAGATCTGACCATTCCCGGCTATCACTCAGGGAAACTCTCGCATTGAGGAGGAGGTGCGGGAGCTAGCGAGACACAAGCCTGGGGTGCCAGCTGGATTTATTTCAAACTCCCACAACCTATAAACCAAAATGAAGCTTAGAGCCTGTAGTTTTTAGCTGTATGTGTTAATTTCCTCCAAACCCAGTCGGAATACTGAAAAAAACAACGTTTTACCTTGTATTTCAGTCAATATTCATCCGTTTAAGATGTAACATGCTGTATGTATCAGCCATAGGTCTTGGCTACAATGAACACTAAATCCATTCATGGTAACAGTTGCCATCAAGGGAAAATATGAGGACATCAGATGGTTTGCAGTCTATCCAAACTTAGTTCAGTAGGGGAAAAAAATAAATAAATAAAACTAAAACAAGCAAAAAAAAGTTAGTGTAGGCTATTACTGGTATGTAATTACTGTTGAAAAGTAATAATTCACGTTTCCCTAGCGAACTGCAGTAACGCGAACACATCAAGAAACGTGAACGCAGCATCATTGAAATTTAAAATTATTCCCTTCAACAAGATGAATAGTACAGTATGAGAATGTGGAAATATATTTCATAATTAATTATATGCCAATATTAAATTAATTTGATCCTTCGAAGGCACGACAATTGAATTGCCAATGAATAGGTTATACAACATTTGCCCGATTTAACGTGACTTCCAGTATAAACCACGCCCACTTCCAGTCTTCTATCCGAATACAGATACAGACACAGATAATGACAAAAAAATTTCACAAAATTTTTCGTAATTTCTTGGAAAATACTATTATTATTGAGGACTTCTGAGCAAAGCTAAGCCATTTGTTTGCTGATAGACCTAGCCGACGTTTTCTGGAGGAAGACAGAAGCGGATACTGTATCATTGATTTACTGTCTCTATCTAACGAAAACATAAGATTTCATCATTGCTATGCAAGTATTACTGCTCAAAATATTTCGGATACGTTATTTTTAAAATTGAGTGTCTTTAAACAGGTTAGTGGTATTATATAATGTGGATATATCTATAAGCTAACGCTGACTCACCAAGACACCTGCCCAGTTCTCCACTGGTTCTCCTCACACCACAACTCAATTTCTCTCCTCTGACCGTTATTCCTTCTAACCCTGGTCTGTTCCTGGTCTCTTGGACGCCTAGCAGGTTCATAATTATAAGGCTGTGGTCCTTCATATGCATTTGCATAAACATTTGCAACTTCTTCAGTGTCCGAAATTAGCGTTGAGATCCATTCTTCTTTATTGTTCTTCTTTATTGTTCAACTTGACCACTCTCCCTTCTGTTACGTCACTTCCGGTTTAGCGTTTTTAGATGCGGAAGTAAAATTCTCTCACAAAAACGACTCCAGAAGTCACTGTAGTGTAGTGTATATATAAATGTATTTTTTATGAAAATCTAGTTCCTACATCATTTTTCTACACATTGATTCACTGGGGTCTCCAACCTGCAATATGCTCTTTTAACATTAATATTGGGCAAACTCCCCCCGTAATGGCCACAACGCCCCCCTCTCATCCACTGTGCCTCAGCGCCCCCTTCCAATCTCAGAACGCCCCCGTTGAGAAACCATAAGCTACACCCTTGGAGAAACTTTGCTCAGAGTCTGAAAATGGTTTTGTAACCCTTTCCACCAGACTGATATATTTGAACAACTTTTTTCTCATCTCTTCTGGAATTCTGTTGATCTAGTGCTGGTAGAACCTTGTGGCAACTACTTCATTCTGATGGTAAGGTTCAATACAAATGAAGTTTACATTCAACAGGGCTAGCTGCAATCATGCCTGGCTGTGTTCGATCAGCTGAATCTAATTATCAATTAAACTTTGTTAATTGCATAGCTAAGAGGGCAATTATCTTTCACATGGGTGATATGGGTGTTTGATAACTTTGTTCATTAAATAAGTGATCATTTAAGATATGCATTTTGTGTTTACGCAGCTTCCCTTTGCCTAATATTACAGTTTGTCTGGATATGTGAAACCATTCAGTGTGATAAATATGCAATAATAAAGGAAATCAGGAAGGGGGCAAATACTTTTTCACGGTACTCTATCAATGTATTATACACATAGGCGATTTGTTCCTAGTAGCCAGTTACTGTCTGTTGATCATTTGAAATTTCAAGCATTTGTTACGGTTGCTACAACGGCGCATGTTATTTGTGACGGGTGCTGGAGGAAAGGTCCGCAAGTCGCAAATCATGAAATCACGCTAGGAGGCAAAAAATGTTTTCCTTTTTTTCCACATTATGAAAGTTAAAGTGCTGAAGAAGTCACTCAATATAATAAACAACATTTTTAGGATCGCTAAATACTCATAATTTGTCAGCAAAGTCGGCTTGTTTTAGTGATTCTAACAGTGGGGTTTTGGGGGCGTGACGGGGGTGCAGTTTGATTAGCATGTTTGGTTTCGTTGGCTATTGTCACTTAGTTTCGGTCAAGCCGCCTCCCATAAATCAAGCCGCGTTTGTGTTCTGGCGATGAAGAGGACATTGGCTATGGCTCTGTGACTGTTGACATTGAAATGGTTTTAAGATCAGTTGATGCGGTAACAGGGGCCACCGATTTTACAAAGGACATGGACAAAATACATAACTTTTATTGCAAGTGCCAGCAGAGGCGAAAAGAGAATACGAAACAACCGGCTGTCTCGTGTAGCCAAAAACTGTCTACAGAATTGGTCTACAAATCCAGACTGACCACAGCCTCATTGTCAGCAGACAACAAGGGCATGCTTGTTTTTGGAACTATACTGACTTCCATTAATGATTCAGAAATGACTCAATCGACGAAGAAAGTGCCTACCAAACGAAAGCATCAGAACGACGTACACGATTCACAACACCGTTGTCTGCCGTGAAACATTCTGTTTTGTACTTGGGTAAGTTTGATAATCTACCTGTCTGTCCTGTTTAGGGACTGTGTGACCATCTAGCTATATGTAGGCAAGCATGTTCATGTTGTTATGTGCTAAACATGCAGAGAATCGACATGGCTGTTTTTGATACAGCTATGCCTTTGTTAGCCAGTTAGGTTGTTGGCTAGCTAGCGCATTTAGTTGGACCACAGCCTGAGACCACAGCAGAGAATCAACATGGCTGTTCTTGTTACACAGCCATGCCTTTGTTAGCCAGCTAGGTGGTTGGCTAGCTAGCGTTAGCTAGCTAGGGCAGTTAGTTGGACTACAGTCTGAGACCATTCTTTTTTTGTTTTTGTTTTTTGTTTTGCTAAACATTCAGAGAATCGACATGGCTGTTTTTGTTACAGCCATGCCTTTGTTAGCCAACTAGGTTGTTGGCTAGCTAGCGCAGTTAGTTGGACCACAGTCTGAGACCATTGTTTTTTTGTTTTGCTAAACTTGCAGAGATCGACATGGCTGTTCTTGTTACACAGCCATGCCTTTGTTAGCCAGCTAGGTGGCTGGCTAGCTAGCGTTAGCTAGCTAGCACTGTCAGTTAGCAAGTGTTAGCTAGCTGAACCACAGTCTGAGACCATGTTTTTTTGTTTTGCTTAACATACAGAGAATCGACATGACTGTTTTTGGTACAGTCATGCCTTTGTATGCCTTTGTTAACCAGCTAGCTTGTTGGCTAGCTAACACAGTTAGTTGGACCACAGTCTGAGACCATTGTTTTTTTTTGTTTTGCTACACATGCAGAGAATCGACATGACTGTTTTTGTTAGAGCCATGCCTTTGTTAGCCAGCCTTCTTTGTTAGCCAGCTAGGTTGTTGGCTAGCTAGCACAGTTAGTTGGACCACAGTCTGAGACCATTGTTTTTTGTTATTGTTTCAGGATCAGCAAAAATCTTCTCCAGTCCATACTCCAATCCTACATGGAGAATGGTGCAGTACCTCAGAACAATACTGTCCGATTTTAGATTCACTTCAACTGTATTGCCCCAGCTGTTTCATTCTCTTGTAAATAAATGTTTTATTCTCTTTGAAAAGCACATCTGTTAATGGTGTTATTTTTTAAATAAATTACAAAGAATTTATATCCTTTGTCTGTCATTAATCACATCACAATTGTGCAAGATTTTTGCTGACTGTGTCTATTGGCTTAAAAACTTAATACACATTTTGGCTTAATACATTTGGCTTAAAAGCCTTAGATATAAGACGTACATTTTCACATTTTAAGGTGCTTACATTTGCGATTAAAGTTTATTTTAATGTACATTTAGCAATTTAAACATGTCAGCCCTGCAAGTTTGTTTCCTGAGGGTACCCCACTGACAGATAATGACAGGTACTCTAGTGGGGGAGTGGTTGGAGGTGGAGTTAACCAGCTATTGTTCCCACCCATTATCTCCCTCCCTGTGAGAAGTGTGAAAATTTCAAGATCTTTCAAGGAGTACCAACATTAAAATAAGCATATCTTCAACTATTTTCAGATTTCAATGTATGACACATCATTTGAAAGACTACAATCTGCACTTTTATAATCTGTAAAAAACTAAAAAATGACCTTGCTCTACTTGGACCAAAACACCAGCACCTGTCACATTTCAATCGTTTCCCACTTGTGTGCATGAGATCAATTCATTCAATAGGATAAATAAACATTTTTTTAAACTCCCTAATTTCTTCCACATTTGTTTCATTTTTTCGTGGTTTTCAACAACTATTCCATGACTTATCTGCAATTTCAGCCATTAGTTTCCATAACAAACACCCAGTCTTAGTCATAACATATAGCCTATATGTATTGTTAACAATTAATCAATGACTGTTCATTAATGGTAACAGAAATCGATCAAGGAAATTACTTAAAAAATTATCATCCCTAATTTGACCTGTAACCTAAATTATATATATATATATATATATATATATACATATATAAAATTGTATTACTAAGAAGGTAAAGTCCTTTGTTGTGAAAGTTTACTTCAAGATTAAGGTCCATCACAACAGATGAGGTGAACTGACATGACAGTAACATTAAACATACAGCTGGGTAAATTAAATCAGGTAGTGTCTGCTATCACTCAGTAATCAGAGGCCGAATCAGTGGCATTCTTCATCCTCACTTCTCTCTGCCTTTGAATTAACTCAATTTAACTGTTTGGCCATAATGATCAGTGCTATGTATGGAGAAAAAAGGGTTAGGCTTTTAATCCGAAGAACACCGTCACAGCTGTAAAGCATGGGGGTGTCAGCATCATGTTGTGGGGGTGTTTTGCAGGAAAAGGGACTGGTGCACTTCGGAAAATAGATGGGATCATGAGGAAGGAGGATTATCTAGAAATACTGAAGCAACACCTCAAGACATCAGCTAGAAGGTTAAAACTTTGATGCAACTGGGTCTTCCAGCAGGACAATTATCCTAAGCATACCTCTAAAGTTGTAACAAAACAGCTTAAAGACAACAAAGTGAAAGTACTGAAGTGGCCATCACAAAGCCCTGACCTGAATCCCATAAAAAACCATTTGTGGACTGAACTGAAAAAGCATGTCCAAGCAAGGAGGCCCACAAACCTAATGGAGTTACACCAGTTCTGTCAGGAGGAATGGGAAAGCACTGGCAAAGTATTGTGATAAGCTTGTGGAAGGCTATCCCAAGCATTTGATTCAAGTTAAGCAATTAAAAGGCAATGCCACCAAATACTACCAAAGTGTATGTAAACTTTTGACCCACTGAAAATCTGATATAGTACATAAAAGCTGAAATAAATCTGTCACTTAAGCTATTATTTTGAAATGACCTTTTATGGAAATAAAGTAGATACCCTAACTGAATTAACACAGAAAATGTATAGTAACATGAAATGTGTGGAGTTGTGAAAAATTGAATTTGAATGTCTTTAGCATAGGTGTATGTAAACTTTTGGCCTCAACTGTGTATCAGTGAAAATCTATTACAAGACTGTACATTATTCTTCGGTTCCCGTCTAATGTCTGTTTGATCCAGAAAGCTGTATCAGTCGATGTCACGTCACCACACAGCATAAAGGTAAGGTTGAGTTAAATATATGTACAAAGATCTGATCTGAGTTAAATAAATCCAATCAATTGGTTAATTAATAGTCTAATGACAACAAATTAACAATGCCGCAGGGGGGTGTCTGCACTTCTGCCTGGCTAGCAATCCCAGCATTCTAGCATGTGTAATGAATAGGAATTCATATATTCAGTAGTCTACTGCACATGTCAGGCTGCGCTACCAGAAGTTGGCATTAGAGCGGACTCCAGATGGTTTATGGAGAACGTTAATAAACTCGCGACACTAAGAGAACCCGACGGATTCATGTCGTTTATTTCTATAGATGTCCAAACGACATTACAGCATGCTATATCAAAACTATGAGATGTGTTAGTCACTAAAAGACTGTTTACAATTAGCCTACATACATTTAGATTCCTTCACATATACACACAATACTGTAGCCAATAAACACTTCCGATAAAAAAATGCAATTGCATGTAGCCAAAACAGACTTTTTGGCAATATCTCCCAAAATATTTATTGAATTCTCCTGATGTTCGTTGGAGACAAAAAGTAATTCAGCATGTTTAACCTAAAATGTGTCGTTCAAGCTCAATGAATCTTCCTAATAAGTCTGCGTTACATATTACCCCGTGTGGTACAAGTGTCTGGCTTCACTTGAACCATTTTTCAAGTCTCTGTGATGCTCACCAAGTTATAAAAAGACTTAAATAGAACAACTCCTAAATGGGCAAGCATTGGCCAGATTTAGAATCTGCACAAAGGGGTTAACAGGAGCAATGGACTTTCTGCCTGTAGCCTACTGGGAGGTGGCAGCAGGGAACTGCAGGATCTAATTGGCAGTGAACAGAAAATCTTGACCCAAACAGATGGGCTTACAACACGAAAGGGGCGGGGGGCGAGGGGCAGGATTAGTTTCCGGATCAAGAAGAGGTAATGTTAGTTTTAGCTTAGTTGTTCTCCTCAGCACCTGAGACAGGAGAGATTGTCTGTAAAAAGCCCATGGAAACAGAATTGATTGTTGCATCCTTTATATTCTATAGAAGTGTCTCAACTCTACAGCTGTGAGGCGAGACTGTGCATGTTGTGGGGTTACAGTTTCCTGGGAGTGACAGGTGTGTTTGTGCATGGGGATTTCATCAGTCTGCTGTGGATAATACTCTGGAAATGAAGAGGATTCTACTTGACATCACAATCTCCAGGCTAAAACCCACGACACCCATACTTTCCAAGTGAATGAAGGTGAAAGAACTAGCTGATGCATTAACAAAGCTATAGTTATTTGCAATGTCATCATTGACCTCTGCCCTACAAATACATAAACAAACACACACGGTTCACTGAGAAAATGTATTGTAATTTATATTCAAACATATTTAACAATTATCAGGCCAAGAATACCACAACATCGGCTAAACTTTGTATTCATGTGCTCCACTTTGATCTTATCCACTATAATGTGCTAGAGCAGTACACTTTGTGAGGGGGGGGGGGATGTTTCCAACTAGCAGTGTGAAATTAATGTCCACCTTTACCTTTACCACCTTGTTCTATAGACCACTCAAATCAAATCCCTGTGGTAGTTGTGTAAGACGTTCTGGATAAGAGCATCTGCTAAATGCCTGTAATGTAATGTAATGTAGTTTCAGGGAGGATGCTTAAATCCTAGGTCAGTAGAGCTCAGAGCTCTCTCAGTACTCCTTAACAATAATTATAATAAATCTACTCAATGGTCAGTAGAACTCAGAGCTGTCTACAAAACCACCACCACAAATACAAATAATAATTGTTTTATATAAATGCATAAAGGTGTAGGCTATTTAAGCAAAAATTGTAGTGTAGCTACATGGAGAGTCCCCCTTTTTCAGTTGTCAAACAGACCAATTTTGCTTTGTACAGCAGAACAGTTTCAATCTGTACTGCAGACCAGTTTTGCCCTGTACAACACAAAGGTTTCACTCTGTACAACCGGAGTTGTGAATACACTGTAGTTTAAAGAGGGAGACTATCCATGCATGTTAGGAACACCATATCATTACATTCTTTTCACATAGGCCTACATTTCACTACTGAAGCAATTCAGGTTAAGTGCCTTGCTCAAAGATACAACAGCAGTGCCCCACCTGGGAATCAAACCTACAACTGCATAGTTGCCTAACAATTATGCAAGACTACCACATACTCAGAAGAGATATAACCTTTGATTTTTTCATTTTCACTTTTCCCCTTTCATATTTATCTGATTTGATCATTTGTTTATTTATCTATTGTATTTTATGAGTTCACAATATTATTGGTATTAGTCATCAGTACCGCACATTAGTAACTGCTGTTGTTAGGTCTATGTTAAATCCATGCATTATAGGCAGGGGTTAAATTGGGATTTGGGAGGTGGGTGGACCCTGAGATCCGGTGAGAGGTGGGTGAAAACAGGTACAAACTAATGAATGACTCAGCTCAAAATAGTTGTATCTTTAATGTATTGTGCACATAATTGTAATTAAGGAAATCAATGTTTTCAAGGAGTAACATGGTGGTTTTCACACTTTCTCGATTTTATGTGCTATTTGCACAAGAGGCATTGAAGAAACACGATGAGTAAAGTATGAAATATGTCCGTTCTTTATTTTTGGAGAAATATGCGTTTTAAATTTATCGTCCTATTTTCAGCCGGTTGAGAATGTTATCAACTTAGTGCATCACAAGTACAGTAACCACTCCCCTTTCCACGCCCCGTAAAGAAATCTGACTGGAGACACCATCCTGCTACAAGTCTGCTGTGAAGTTTAGGTAGCAAACACCAAGGCTGAATCCTTCTGACGTAATTTACATAAAAACTATATGCTCAGATCGCCTAGTTTCACTCACTGTGGCCAAGCGGAATCGATAACGTTTCAGAAAATATATAACTTTAAAAGGTTTAATTCAATCTTCTACTGGGACTTGTGCCATTTATTGAGGGTGTGCCGCTGACTATAATCAAATGTTTTTCAGATTTAGGCTACCTTTCGATTGAGCAAGTATCATTCAAAGTACATTTTTATGGGTTAGTGCTGTCCGATTGTGCTAGCTACTTCACATTAACCTTATACGGTGATCAGTAAAGGCTAACAGCACAGCACCACGTAATTATTGTCACTTCTATCACCACTGTAATGAACTAAAAAAAAAGGCGACAAACTACCTTTTCTGAGAGAAATGTATTGTCGAGCTCACGCGAATACACTGCTGGTGACATTCTAAAACTACATTTTGCTACAGTCAGTCAGATTGCTGTGATAGCTCATTCTAAATGGATAACTCGTGACCCATAGTTTGTGCCGCTGGCTTACAGGCAAGACAATGCAAATATTTGACTAATGTTAGGTTCACTTATTAGAGTGCCTTTTAAGGACTATTAGACTATCTCTGGTTGGTTATATTAATTTATAGCTAGCTAGCCAACGTTAGCTAGCTATGCAGTTTGCTTTCATAATGTAATGTTATCAATAACGTTAGCTAGCTAGTTTGCTTTCATAAGGACGTTATAGTTGTGGTTTTATCTCAACTTGGCTGGCTAGCTAGCTAGCAAAAATTATTATTGGATATAAGTCAACGTCCTTAGCTGTCGATACTTGATATACTAAGTTAGCTAGCTTGTGAAAACTCAGTCTCCGAAGATGAGCTTATATCATGGAGGTAGCTATGGTAACGGGGCACAATCTGTCAATCATAGCTAACTGACAGTTCTCATTACCACGCCAAGACAGTTCGGGTGAACTTTTATAGTGGGAAATTTAGGCTTAGAAAAATACGTTTTAAAATACATTTAAATGACTGAATAATAAAAAAGCAATGTATGAAGCAAAAACTAAGCAGTGTACCCAGTGTCTCCAAATCTACCCAAAATGTCTAAACTATGCATTGCTGTAAATCACCACATATTCACTGCAAATCAACTGTTTTGTCTCAAGAACCTCACTGTTGCATCATTTTCAAGTGGAAATTACAAGCTTTCCATCAGTACAGTGGTCTAAAATATCTAGGCATCCAGAAACATATCCAAAATCTCTCCAAAAATGAATAAAATGCTTTTTGTCCATTATAAAGCATATTAATGAGCCCCTTATGATGGGCTCATAAATGATGTCAGCTAGGTCTGTCAGCAAACATATGGCTTGGCTATGCTCAGAAGCCCTCAATAATAATAGTATTTTCCAAGAAATTATGAACAATAGTTGACAACGTTTCATTAGCAGCGTCCTTGTTTTACTGCTACCACAGAGTGAATGCGTAATTTAATGCAATGACAAGAAAATTTTTGGTTATGCTGACCTATAAAACGCTATTCCAAAAGCAAAATTAGACATGTTATGCATCGTTAGAAAGCTTATACTCTCACCTACTGAATAAATGAATTGTCAATCAAGCCAGACTACTAAGAAGGGCGACAATGCCGTAAACAACAGGTGTGGTATTACGCACAGCTATTTTGGACGATACCCAGGCATGACAAATGCGCGTATATTTCACAAACGGATTGTCCAAGACAATATATGACCACTCAGTCTCAAAAGGGACATCTGTATGTGTAAAACCAACAGTAAGGTTGTATATTTATTCAATATTTAGTCCCAGATATTGACTGTAGAATGACATGGTATCATTTTTAAAAACTTTTTCTTTTATTTCGTAGTTCATTGAGCAGCGTTTTCACTGCTGTATTGGCATACCTTTGGGCTATTGTCAGGTTTATCTTGTTGCTATGACAGAATACGATTTTTTAGTGGTGAAAGAATATTTTTATGAATGCCAAGATAAACAATATTGTCCATTATGTCATAGGTGGGGGTGTAGTTGTAGATGAGACTGCAGGGAGGGGGGCGTGTTAAATGAATGACCAGAGCCACAATGGTGGTGCTGCGAAACTCCGTATTTGGCATAGTTATAGTGTATCGCCTACTTATGAAACTAAAACGTGTTTCTGTTTTTAAGTCGTACTTTGGTTGCAGTAGCACTGAATGCCTGAGTTCAGTAATCTGGGCACGCCTGCGTGCCGACCACTAGGGGGCTTGCGCAAAGGGGTTAATCCACAAAATAGGCTACTCAATACTTATATAGCCACTCATATATAGCCAGCTCTCCCCAAATTGGCAGTTTTATTGAGTAGCCTAGGCCTTATTGCCTTCATTTATTTTCATTTGCAGTACAAAATTGTGCACGTTCTTAACCAACATTATTTGCGGATACATGCACTTCTTTCTCCGCACTCGTATTCATGGCAAATATCTGCAATGCGTAGACTGTAAACAAAACTGAAGTGCAGGTTTTGTTTTTGCTGGTTATTCTGAAAGCTGACACGGTAGATAACAGACTGGTGTATCTTGTTTGTAAAGTATAGACTACTTGGTGATTAAAACGGATTTTTAACGGATAAATTGAATTTATGATTTAATCCCCCTAACACGGTATGAAGACGCTGTGTGTTAGACTACTTGCCATTTGATTAGTCTGATTGTTGGCAGGCTTGATAATAAAAGAAAATTACTAATGAAAACAGGTTGAGGTCAATGATTAGTTTAAAAGAAAGTTTTGCGCCCCACCGATTTTCAGCTCACCAGTCGCCGTTGAATAAAACGTTATGTAGGCTATGCGGGAAATACTCAATCCTAGCTGAGCTGCTGACCAGCAACCTGATGATTTTGCTCAAGCAATCAAAGTTGCCGTTAATAATAGCCGGTGTTCGTGGGGGCTGTTCATTCATCTCTCTTTAAAATGTTGCACAGATGAAATTACATGTTAATGAAATTACCTACCGCGTCCGCTTCCAAACAATCAATAAAATCAACAATATTTTTCTTTCTGTGCCTGTCAACGACTGTTCCTCCAAAGGTCACCCACCTTTGGTAAATAAATAAATAATTTTGACGCCGTCCACCCACGTTCACCCTCAATTTAACCCCTGATTATAGGACACATCTAGCGATCAGCACATAAATCTATGCTGCACACAAATATAGGAGAAATACACAGCAAAAGACAGTCTCCCTTATTATGAGCTGATTGTGAACACGTGTGTGTGTGTGTGTCCGTATATCCATATGCGTGTGCGTGTGTGGGTGGGTGGTGTGTATGTAAGGGTGGAAAGAGGTTTGGGGTTTTGACTCAACAATATTACACAAACACAATTTAATATGCAAACTTTGAACTGCCGGAATAAAAACCCTCACGTCATACACTTGTACAACACATGTCAGGAAGGTCGCTGGTCCGCCACACCTCTGCAATTGCACATACAAATGCATGCACAAGCACAGATGTACGCAACATAATGTAGGCTACTGTCTGACTACCATTGTGGTACACAAATCAGAAACGTAGCAACGTAGTTATTTAGTCTGAAATTATTTTCTGAGCCATCCAGCAACTGACATTACCAGAATCTGAACGCATCGACATTATTCTTATGTGAATGATAATAAAACTAAGTAACGCTTAGAATAGGGGTGGGTTTTTATGATACCAGGGAAAATGCACTGATACAATATCAGCACGCTACCTAGCCACTTACTTAAATATAGGCTAACAGGAGCATTTATATTGTCTGTCTCACTAACTCGCCAACATCCACTTTAACGTAGTGTACAGAACTGTGTCATTAAATGTAATGTGGCAAGAAATCATTGCCGTAGCCCATATGCTAAATAAATTTTAAAAAATGTTTGTATACTTATCCAGCTAGCTAACGAGCTAAATTATTTCATGAACGGGGAAACAAGCTAACGCTACCGTTATACAATGACTTGACCAGCTGACGACCCACATACATATTGGCTATTAGTATTTTGTTTTGTGTGCTGCATGCGCTAACAGACATTGATCAACCACATCCCGACACTGGTTATAGTTATCTATCGTGCACCAGAATATCTATCTAGCAATGCTAAATTAGCTATTGAAATACGATAGCTGAAGGCTACATGACCTGCTCGCCAGCAATCTTACCCAAAGCTCTGCACCCCAGCTCATCGTTTCCATGCAGTTTCTCGTGGCGAGACGATAAAATACCCACGCGATTTAACCCTTTACTTCACGATGTATCGCATAAATTAATAATGTACTATATGTAATCCGCCGTGCAATGCCGTGGCTGTTATAGGTAGAAAAGACTGATTCATACTTTCACTCCTCCATTATATAAAATGACCATTATTACCACTGAGCGCGTGCACACGCCTCCTCACTAACAGCTGCACAACGGCGCCGCGCACCACGAGGGCTTTAAGGAAGCCGTGAGTCTCCGTAATTCTTCTTCTTCTTCCTGTCGGATTTTGCCAGTGTAGACGCTACTAGGCGTATTACTGCCCTCCGCAGGATATAAAGTTAAACAATCATACTTTATATTTAGGGGTCGAAGCAGCGAAGCTGGTGGAACCCTATTGTATCTGTTAGGATTATTATTATTATTATTATTATTATTATTATTATATATAATTAAGGGTCCAAGCAGCGAAGCTGTTCGAATTCTCTAAATGCTAAGGAAAGGTGCTTCATTGCTTCCTATCTTATCTCCTTTAGCATAGCTGGACCGTCCTTTACGAAAGGAAAGGAGATAATGCCGTCCCACAATTCCTTACGGCAGCAACATTTAAAGCGAAGCACCATCGGCCGTTCACGAAAACAAACGATCAACATGACTGAGTTGTGTCGTGGTTCTTAAGCTATTATATGCATAGGCTTATAATCAGATCATAATCAGCATATTAACCATAACACAGAAGTCTGTCTTTCAAGAAAAAGGGATATGAGACGTTTTTAGCCAGATTATGTTTTTAATTCAATGTTTGAAACTTATGAATGATGATATGTACAGTAGTAAATTTGTAGGCCTAACATGTTATGTCTATCTTGCATTAAATTTAATGAATTATTTTCATACAATCATACTAATTGGGATTCATGTCGATAAATATGAGTGGACAGGAGGGTGAGCGTGAGCAACCATTCTCAATGTGACAACCATTTTGTTTCACTTTTGTGACTGGTATCCTATTCCTTTTTTATTTCAGTTACAACCTTGGTAATGAAGTAATATTTTTCACCAGGTTGTCCATGTTTATATAGCCTGCATGGAACAACACGGTAAGAACGCACGGGGCATTCTAAAATGCGCTTTTAGTAGTCCATCTTCGGAACATTGTAGTTTTACCACTGCAGACCCACGTCAATAACATCCGCCGTCGCATAATTACGTAGCCTAGTGTAAGTGCAGTCGGATTCTCTTAGCACCGCGGTTGTCATTTCCTAAGTCCTTATGAATTCTCCTTCACATCTTTCCTTAACCTCATGACGTTTTCCATCGAGGTCAAGGAAAAGTGGTTATGAAAAGACATAGGACGTAATTTTTTTGACTATTCGGACGCAGCCTTGGACTTTTTTATTAGTTGCGGTGCGGAAGAGCTTTAGCTCAACATCTAAAGTGTTACGACATCTAGTAATCTCCATTATGGCAAGGGGCTAGAAGACATCCATGGTGACGTAACCAGAAAAATAAGTAATCCGACACCGTCGGGTCTAGTTTTTATCAGTGAGGGGAGGGTCTGGACTTCATAATGTTCAGAATATTGTGGCGCTTTCGCCAGGAAGCAGAGACAGAGACGGGCTTGGCTGTTTTCGAATCGCTCCCGGGGAGCTTTGCTTTATTTGTGACATATCTTCCAAACAGCAATTCGTAGACTGACCATCATAGCTGGGCGAAGCCTGCTTTTATCGAAACCCCGGGTTGCCGTGATTGGCTACCAAAGCACCGTAGACGAACCAATCACACAGCCTTAACGTCACATCACACAAAGGTTGGACAGTTTGCATACAGCGGGAAACAGCAGCGCGAGACACACGCAAAACAGGGGAGACAGGCAAGGAATACAACACAGCAGTAGTGGCTAGGTGGCTAAGGACAGAAACATGACGGTGCAAATCATAAACCCGAGGGGCTGCTAGCGCTACGTAAGCGATTCCTAGCAGGCTACACATTTAAAATGACAAACGAGTATTTACACGATCGCGGAGCGGGACAAGTTAACCACTAACAAGTTAACACAATTATTTACATTATACACAGGCAAGATCGCCACACAGCCCCCATCTAAAGGGTCGCTAGTCTCCGACGACCCACAATTTCTACGCGATTTACCTCGTAGTCGACTAAATAATTTGGTAGCCGTCGCTTCCGAGTGGGTCGGCCCATGGTAGGCTGTGCCGTTTCCTCTGCTGCCGGTGGTGGGGAGGGGACAGGGCTGCTACCTTCTTGTCCGCCAGCTGTGTCTTTGGTGGCGAGTGGTTGGTAAGGTGCGAGTCGGTCTTGGTGGATTTGGCTCGATTTGGCATGCGCATGCGATACGTCAGCTCACTCAGCCGCTCCAAGATCTCGCCAGGCCTGCGCCAATGCGACTGCAGCTTAGGGGATAGGCCCTTCTTACGCACTGGCCAATGGACCCACACTTTATCACCTGGCTTGAAAGCCTGCCCCTTGCCGCACTGGTCGTAGGCGCGCTTCTGTCGCAGTCCTGCAGTGTCCTGGGCCTGGCGAGAGAAGTTGTGTGCCACTCGCAGTTGTTCCAGCAGCTGGCGAAAGTAGCATGACTCTGTACGGGCTGGTTCCCTGTTTTCGGGCGGGGCCCCGAACACCAAGTCCACAGGCGTCCGGAGCTCCCATCCGAACATCAGGGCGGCGGGCGTGCAGAGGCTGGACTCCTGTACGGTAGTTCTGTAGGACCACAGGACCAGGGGCAGGTTGCGGTCCCAATCTCGTTGGTGTTGGCAGTCAGGGTCTTGTTGAACCGTTCAACCAGTCCGTCGCTCTGGGGGTGGAGTGGAGTTGTGCAGGTCTTAGCTACTCCGAGCCGACTGCAGACCTCAGCCAGCACCCGCGATTCAAAATTTTGCCCCTGGTCGCTGTGGAGTTGGAAGGGGACCCCGAAACGGGCAAACATCTCCTCGACCAGCTTCCCCGCTGTTGTTGCAGCACTTTGGTCCGGCACCGCATACGCCTCGGGCCACTTCGTAAAGTAGTCCATAGCCACCAGAACGTAGCGGTTACCGGCCTCGGTGACAGGGAAGGGGCCGAGGACGTCCACCCCCACTCGCTCCATCGGGGCCCCCACCATGTAGCGTTGCAGAGGGGCACGGGAGTGCTTGGTAGGCCCCTTGCATGCCATACAGGAGTCACAGCAGTGGACGTGCAGCTCCACGTCCCGGCGGCATCCAGGCCAGTAAAAGCGCCCCCTCAATCGTCGCAAGGTCTTGCTGTTCCCGAAATGGCCTGCCCCCACCGAGCCATGCACCAACCCGAGGACTTGGGGGCGGAGCGCTCGGGGAACGAGGAGTTGGAGGAGGTCGCTTCCAAGCCCGGGTGCCTGCCACCGCCGATATAGCAGCCCGTCCCACAGCTCAAGGTTCCTCCTTTGCCCGTAGTAGGTCTTGAGCTCGGGCCCCTCAGCCGAGACCTCAGCCCATTGCGGCGGTGTTTCTGCCTCCAGCCAGCCCCTCACCTTTCTTAGCGTGCTGTCGGCCTCCTGGCCTTCCCGCAGCTGCTCTTGCGACACTGGCAGCCACCCCGCCTCGCTGATGTTAGCGGTAGCCACCGCTAGCTCCACCTGGCTCTTATCTTCCTGTCGCTGGCAGTGCTGACAATCCAGCTCAGCACAAGGACGGCGGGACAAGGCGTCAGCGTTGGTGTGGTGCCGCCCCGCCCCGTGCTCGATCTGGAAATCGCACTCTTGTAACTCTTCTAGCCACCGTGCGACTTGGCCCTCTGGGTGCTTGAAATTTAGGAGCCAGGTGAGCGAAGCGTGGTCAGTGCAGAGGCGGAAGTGGCTACCTTGGAGATAGGGTCGGAAGTGCCTCAGTGCCTTGACTACGGCCAGCAGCTCTCGGCGGGTCACGCAGTAGTTTCGCTCTGCCCGGCTCAGGGCGCCGCTGTAGTAGGCGATAGCTCTCTCTCCGTCGCTGTCCTCCTGAGAGAGGACGGATCCTACCCCCACGTTACTGGCGTCGGTGTCGACGATGAATGGGCGGTGCACGTCGGGATACGCCAGTACGGGGGCCTCCGTGAGAGCCGTTCTGAGCCGGGCAAAGGCTTCTGCGCGTTCGGTGGTCCAGACGAACGGCAGGTACTTGTCGGTGAGGCGATGGAGGGGACTGGCAATGGAGGCGAAACCCCGCACGAACCGCCGATAGTAGCTCGCCAACCCCAGGAAGCTGCGCAGCTCGTCTACATTTGCTGGAGTCGGCCAATCCCGCACAGCAGTCACTTTAGCTGGGTCGGTGGCTACTCCTTGCTCACTCACAACGTGCCCCAGGAAGGGCGTCTCCCTCCGGAGCAGCTGGCACTTCCGGGGATTCAACCGTAGCCCAGCCCGGCGAATCGCAGTGAGCACGTCGTGGGGGTTAGCGAGGGCGTGCTCGAAGCTACTGGCATGTACTAGGAGGTCGTCCAGGTACACTACACAGCAGCTTTGGGGGAAGGCCGACAACACCATTTCCATCAGCCGCTCGAACGTAGCAGGGGCATTGCACAGTCCGAACGGCATCACGCGGAACTGCCACAACCCTTGCCCGATGGTGAAAGCGGTTTTAGCCTTAGCATCCTCGGCCATTTTGACCTGCCAGTAGCCACTCCGGAGGTCCAGCGAGCAGAACCAACTGGACCCCGCGATGTGGTCTAGCACCTCGTCGATGCGGGGGAGAGGGTAGGCATCTTTGCGCGTTACGGCGTTGAGGCGCCGATAGTCCACGCAAAAACGCCACTCTCCGTTCTTCTTCTGCACTAGGACAGCAGGGGCCACCCACGGGCTGTTGTAGGGCTCAATGACGCCTGCAGCGGCCATCTCTCTAACCTTCTCCTCTGCCCCCAACCACTTTGCGAGTGACAACCGGTGAGGGCGCAGACAAACCGGTGTAGCGTCACCAGTGTCAATGGCGTGCTGCACTAGCTCAGTCTGCGTGCATTCCTCATCGCGGGCAGCGAAGAGGTCTGCATTGTCCTTCAGCAAGCGTTCAAGCTGTTGGCATTGGTGAGGGTTGAGGCCGCTGCAGCTGCGTCGCCACAGCTCGCGGACAGCACTCACCGTCTCGACAGAGGGGGGGGCAGGTTGTGACAGTGGGGCAGGCGAGCCACGCTCTGTGTTGGTTAGCTGGGGTGGCGGCTGGTGAGGGTGGGCTGAGGCTGCTCGGCGACGGGTCCTCCTGGACGTGCGTTTCCTCTTGGGGGTGGCGTGGAGGGCGAGGGTGGTGGCACCGATGGAGAGCCTGGCGTTGGCGACGTCCACCGTGGCACCCCAGTGGACCAGCAGATCCAGGCCGATCCAGGCGTCGCTGATGTCGGCCAGCCAGAACTCGTGCGTCACCACCTCTCGGTTTCCGACCTCCACGCCCACCATCTTCTTGCCCCGCATGCCGAGCCTCTGCCCCGTCACTGACTGCAGCTGAGTGGTTGTTGGGGACCAGGCAGTGTTGGGGAGCGTTCTTGGTCGCACCAGGGAGATGGTCGCCCCCGTGTCGACCAGTGCCCAGCAGGATTGCCCATCCAGCCTACAATACAGGTATAGCCCGCCCGCCTCCCCCAGTCGGCCCACTCGCTGTTGGATGGTTTGCTCTTCTGCCCTCAGAAGGGCAGGCTGCTCTCCTGCCCTGAAAAGGGCGGGCTGGAATTTGCTTTTGGCTCTCGTAATGGAAGGACTTTGCTCGGTTCCCGCCTTCACAAAGGCAGAAAGGAATATTTGCTTTCGCGAGTGGGACCGAACTGGTTTCAGGCACAGCAGGCTGCTCCTGATTGAGGATGGGTTCTTGGCGCAGCGGTTTCCTCACAACGCCACCCCCGCGTCGTTTCCCGCCGGCCGTGGCGATCGGGGCTTGGGCGCTGGTGCTGGGCAGTTGCGGGCCAGGTGCCCTGGCTCATCGCAGCGATAGCAGCCGCCGCGTCGTGCTGGTGGTCGGCGCTGTCGCCGCTGTTGTGGGGGTGAGCGTACCCAGCGGACTTCTTCCTCTTCCTCCTCATAGCAGTCGCTTTCGCGGACGCGGGGCCAGGTTGTCTGCCCTGGAGCCAAGCAGAGAACGTCCTCCGCCCTCTCTACTTCCTTGAGAGCGTCGTCTAGGGAGCAGGGCGTGGTCAGGATGACGTGCTGGCGCAGCCGTTCCGGGGAGAGGGTCTGGAGGAAGGCGTACAGCGTGAGCTCGTCCTGCCCTGCCGAGTCGAGGGACGGGTAGCCTTGCCGTGCGTGGAGCCGCACGTCCGCAGCCACGGTCCCCCAGCTCTCTTTTCCTTCACGGCTGTTGAGCTTCTCCCGGCTGCTCTGCATCGACCGCCTCTGGCCAAAACGCCTTGCCAAGGCCGTCGTCAGCGCCTTAAGATCGCCCTGTTCGGCAGCATCGAGGTCTAGCAGGACCTGCAGCGCTGGGCCCTCCAGGGCGAGTGCTAGGTGCGTCGCCATCTGGTTCTCGCTCCAGCCGCAGTGACGGGCAGCCAGCTGCAGCTGGGCTAGGTACGTCTCCCACTGCGCTGCTCCACTGAACCGGGCTAGCTTCGGCTGTGTACTAGCTGGCATGCTAGCTGGCATGCTGGTTGTCATGCTAATGCTAGCTGGCATGCTAGCGCTGGCTGGCATGCTCACGCTAGCTTCCCTCGGGCGCGTAGGTCGAACAGGACTGGCTCCCTCTGGTTGTCTGGGGGCCCTCTCTCGTTGCACCACCGAGCTCTGCAGGTCGGCGCCCGTCGCCATCTCTGCGGCCTCGGTCTTCCGCCGCCTGGGTACCTTCAAAAATAGCTGTGCGTAATACCACACCTGTTGTTTACGGCATTGTCGCCCTTTTTAGTACAGCCTGGCTTGATTGACAATTCATTTATTCAGTAGGTGAGAGTATAAGCTTTCTAACGATGTATAACATGTCTGATTTTGGTTTTGGAATAGCGTTTTATAGGTCAGCGTAACCGAAAATTTTCTTATCATCGCACTCACTTCCCAGATAGCACACATACGTCTTGCCGATGTCAGCCCGATGTATATGCCATCCCGCCAAGTTACGCCTTGGTGGGGGCATGCTCCATACCTATAGCTACAGCACCGAGAGTTTGGCACTTTTCAGGGTTCCCCACAGAAATAACCACAACAGCCACAGACACTCAGCCCTTAAAAACATTACATTCTGTACATTCTGACCCCATTTCAGCAGACAGATTTCATAAACAACTTCACATGTCCACACAATAAAGCCCCAAACTAAGGGGATTTTGCGTTTTCTCCTTCTTCTCTTTCTTCTTCTTCTTCTTATTTTTCCTGCCACCTATCCCATAAACAAAATGTCTCCCCATTGGACATTTTACCGACACCAGTCAAATCTTCACCTACACGACCCAATCAAAAACTTGCATACACACGCAAAATACCTATACCTTTTTACTCTGAAACATTTCCAGTTTAAACAGCTAGTCTGCCTGTGGCCTAGTGGGCAAGGTTGCAGTCTTGGGAACATAGGGTCCTAGGTTAAAACCCAGCTAGGAACACGTTTCTTTAACCTGCTTTTACCCTCACTAATAATTAGACCCCGACCGATATATCAGTTTGGCCGATATATCGGCCATTATTTGACTTTTTTGACGACATCGGGATCGGCAGTTATGCAGCCGATGTGTCCCGATTTTTAAATAAGTATAATAAACAAAAAAAACATTGATTATTTATCTGTACTTGTCTATTCGAACGTTGTAATTGCTATTTACTAGAATTATCCAGTAGAGGGAGCGCTAATACAAATGTGAACTGCAGCAGCTGACCCGCTACTTCTGTAATAAGACGCTTGTCACTCGTGCCTCATCCAATATTCTCCACTGCAAGACTTGTCTGCACAGATTTGATTGCAGCAATAAAGGTATGTATATTTAGTGAAAGTTTTTAGTAAAATGAGTTTATACAACCACTATGTTTATCAATCCTCATTATCAAGCGAGCGAGCTAGCTAACATATTTGGTTCACTTTAGCAAGCTAGCTGGCTAGCAAGCCTTTATGAAGTGGCAGTGAGCACATAAGCAGCGTAGGATCTACATTTCCAGAGGACATCGCTGTATTCTCAAATAAATAACCAGCCAAAATAAAATGGTGATTGAATGCATCACACATTTGTTTTTTTATCTGAGTTAATGATATTAGCTACTATATGATGCTGTGTCATAGCCAACGCGTTATTGCAAGCAAGTGTGTCATCTAGTCACGCGTCATTGTAGCAAGCTAACCAGACAGTAAAAACACCGATAAAACACTTCTAACGTGTATCATTTTAAGCCATGTTATCTAGCTTTGTCGTGATAACATGAGAGAAGGATTGCTGTTGGAGAAGTGAATCAACCAACAGTTAGCACGGGTAACCTGCACAAATGCGCATTGTAGTTTTTTTTCACGTATTTCATCCAGTCAATTTAATTTCATCTAACGTTACAATTGATTCACTCATTAGCTCCGCTAGATAATGTCTTACTCTTTGAGATCATGTAGTAGAAATAAAATAAGAAAATATAATTCATTTAACTTACTGAGAATATATAATAAGAAATAATGAGGCTGTGTCAATAGCTAATGCGTTATTGCGAGCGAGTGTGTCATCTAGTCACGCGTCAGAGCGCATTGTAGTTATTTTCACCACCAAATTCTTACGGACAGGGAAGCTTGGTAGATAAAGTCTTACTCTCTGAGATCATGTAGTAGGAATAAAATAAGAAAATATAATTAATTTACTGAGAATAGATACTAAGAAATAATAATAACAAATTAATAATAACAACAACAACAATAATAATAATATTCAGAAAAAATACATGTTTGAAAGTGGAAAACTGATTTTTTTAAATTAATTTTTTATAGATGGCTGGAAAAGAAAGGAGTAAAAGCAAGGTGTGGAGTTATTTTGATTTCACACACTTAAAGATGGTGTTAATATGTTTATTTAATTTAATATCATCTTTTACATTTTTTTATCTAAAAAGTTCTTTGTGTGTTTATTTTTATTTTTATTTGTTTGCTTATAAGTTAAATGTTCTTAAATATAGAAACTTTAATAAAATATAAGTTTTTCAAATTGATTTGAAAACGTTGCACTTTTTGACAAAATATTGGTCAAAACATCGGCAATCGGTGGGCTACGACTCTCCAAAATCGGAATCAGCATCGGACCCAAAAATCTGGCATCGGTCGGGCTGTACTTATAATTGTCTACTACTTCTCAATTATTGCTTTTGCACCATATCTTCCTGCCGTTCACCGGACGTATACACTGCATTATGACGTACCATCTGCACGTTCAGTTATTAACCGGCTACAATATTGCAAAGCCATATGGATTCAACGGGAGCTCTTCTGTGCTTACTGGCCTGTGTTCTTCTTTGAAATCACGGACAGGTTTGCTAATGATATTTCACGCATTGCATAGCTATGTCATGGTGCTGCACTAACAAAGTCACAGACTGGTAAACCTCCGGTTAAAGGATTGAATCCCGCCTCGCCCTCAGGCAGAAAATTTCCTCTTTTACACTAACGTTTTCTTACACTTATATTTGCTTTACCAAAACTCACTCACGGCCACCCATATGCATTTCATGACGGCAAATGTATTCCTTTTATTAAAATGTTACACCAGTTCACCACTCTGCCATTTCTACTAACTATATTTCTGCACTTGGCTACCGTACAAAACCTTCTTATCAGCAAACGCCACGTTTCTACATTCATGTTACCTCGCCCTGTTCTCTATCTAGCCACATAAAAACAATTACTACATATGTACGTTCTGCAACTCCCCATTAAAACATTATATTTAAAATCATGACTCATTCATAATTATAACTACTAGTACTGAACATGACAAAAGCACATCAGTGCAATAGATTTCACATGTTACTTAACCCTCCACTTTAACAACTAATGCTTTATACCGGCTGTTATATATACCGTTCGATAAGGAAACTAAGCTCACTCATGGTCACTTCATTTACTTCGCACTATAGTCTGTGATCATGTCAACCTTCACCTACATGCCCATTCTGCTAAAAACATATTGTTTCAACTACGCAATTTCATAATTTCTCCTAATTTCTCTCACACTGTTGTTATTTTCTCATATGCAAAGCCTGCTGGGACATATGCGTCTGCTCCTATTCTCCACTATCAAGTTTTCGGGTTCTAGCTTAGCAAAACAGCGAAGAGGATTCCTACCTGCAGATAAGCCTATCAAAATGCCTTATAAACCTTACAAACACTAAAAGTGCATCTCCACGAAATAACAGACAACGGAGCAGGACAGAAGGGTACACAAGTTGCGACCTAGGGAGCTCTAATTCTACGGGCTTGCTGATTCTTTTGTCAATCAAGGCTCGTTGGATGGCCGTCAAATCTGTGAGTACATACACTGGCCATATTTCACCTGCGTTTCTGATGCGTTTACACTTACGCCACCGCACCGTTTGTCACAGCCACTGTTTTACATATATAGCAAACCAAAACTGCTAAACGGTACACGCTCATCAGACTGTAAAAATTCACACAAGGATAGCCATAATCCACAACCATTTCTTACAGGATCACTTCACATTTCTCACTCTCACAATAAAACGCTTTGCAAAAAGAAATGATATGTCATACAAAACACGTTTTCAACGTGCAAAAATTCCAAGTTACTCACACATACAAGACATACACCGTCTATAACTCATTCATTCAGGTTGTTAATAAATCAGGTTGTTAACAAACTGTAAGTTCGAAAATGAGGTCAACCCTCGGACATTACGTTTCTGATCTATTAAGGTAATTTCGGTATCGTTAGGTACTGAGTATCGAATCTGTATCGTTTAAGTTTCAGTATTGAGTATCGTGACACTAAACCTGGTACAGGTATCAAAGTCAAAATTTTGGTATCGTGACAACACTAGTCTGACACCTTTTTTAGTTGTGGCGCAGAAGCACTGCAGCTCTACATACATGCCAGGCCATCTAAGTGTTACAACATGCCATCTAAGTGTTACAACATATTAAAGGCCTTTACAGCAAGCGGCTAGGACACATCTATGACGACGCAACTAAATAATCAGACAGCGTCTCTTAGCACAACATTGGCCGTAAGTCATCAATATTTTATACAATCATCATGATATTCAGTAGATATGTTGGGTAAAGGTATATGATCATGAGGACAAAACCATTTTAAAATCGCTCCATAGGGGGCGCAATAGTACCAATGCTTGGACCCCTCCCAACGCCGCTTGCGGCTTTAATTTCATATATAATCCTGAATCATGCAGGAACTGTAATATTGCTTTTGTGATCAGCTGGTGGTTCTCATTTTCAAATCAAATCAAGTTTATTTATAAAGCGCATTTAAACGACCAAGGTTGACCAATGTGCTGTAATAAAATAACATACAGAATAAAATAACATAACAGGTAACAGCAAAAAAGCAGTAGAGATAACATAACAATATGCATACATAGTTAAATAAGTAAAGGAACAGTTGGAAAATGTAAAACACAGAAGGGTAGCAAGTAAAACCTCATAAAACCTTAAGGACACTCAAAAGCCTGAGAAAACAAGTTGGTCTTGAGTTTAGCCTTAAAAGTGTCCACAGAGGGTAATGGTAGTATGTTCCAAAGCTTTGGGGCGGCTACTGCGAAGGCACGATCAGCCTTTCCCTTTAGCCTCGATCGAGGGACGGCCAGGAGCAGCTGGTCCGAGGATCTGAGGGTTCTGGGGTTGGAGAGGGGGCAGAGGAGCTCAGAGATATACTGGGGCGCGAGGCCGTGTAATGCTTTAAAAGCAAATAAAAGAACCTTAAATTCAATCCTGTACTTGACTGATAGCCAATGCAGGGATGCCAGTACAGGTGTGATGCTCTCTCTCTTCCTGGTACAAGTTAATAATCTAGGAGCAGCATTCTGCACCAGCTGCAAGCGAGACAAGGATGATTGGCTAATTCCCAAATACAGAGCATTGGAATAATCCAGCCGAGAGGAAATTAAGGCATTAGTGACAGTCTTCAGGTCATTGAATGAGAGGAACGGTTTAAGTTTGGTGATGTTCCTAATGTGGAAAAAGCAACCTTTCACAACATTGTTAATTTGTTTATCAAATTGTAAAGCTGGATCAAAGATGACACCAAGATTTCTGGCATGGGCATGAAGGTTAGGCGCCAGGGGTTGTACCCCCGATAGAGTTGGAGGGACCAAATAAGACCACTTCAGTCTTGCTATCATTTAATTGGAGACAGAGTTTATTGCCGTCCAATATTTCACTTCCTGGAGGCAATCAAGGAGGAAGCTAACTGTGTTCTTATTACTATCACCAGGTTCTAATGGGAGGTATAGCTGAGTGTCATCTGCATAGCAATGGTAAGAGATGGTGTGTTTTTGGAAAATAGAGCCTAAAGGAAGCATATATAGGGCTAATAATATGGGCTCTAAAATGGAGCCTTGAGGTACACCACAGGTGATGGGGGCAGACGAAGAGAAGAGGTTTTTCAGTTTTTACAGAAAAATATCTGTTGGGTAGGAGGTGAACCACTGGAGGGCGCTGCCCTGGATACCGACCAGAGACTGTAAAAAATATGGACAAAGCTACTGTGACGTCACCCATTGACTCTCCGTGGGTCTCTAAAACACGTTTTGAACCTCAATGGCGGGTGCGGCCACGTTGTCGATTTGGAGCCAAAACCATAGAGTTAAGTGGTTCTGTGATTTTTACAATGTGATTGCGGAAAAGCCCATCAACCTGAACGTACGATTGCAGAACGAACTTGAGGCAAGCTGTCTGCCGTTATGTTTAAAATATATTATCAAATGTTTACGGCGTTTAATTTCCATCCGTGACTGTACTGTGTCATGTAATCACGTTATATGTATAACATTAATTATAAAATTATGTTCAGTTATCTTCAATTTATGTTTCTCAGCAAAATTAATATGCTTAGCTAGCATATCAGCTTGCCAGTGAGCTAGGTAGGCTACCCGTGGTTAGCTCACGTATTAGCAATATGAACCACAGGGTAAGAACATCGACTACACTGAAGGTCAATCAATCAGAGATGTGTACTGGTGATTTGACTAGGGTAATTTTCATATAACTGTCTGGTAGACCTGCTGTTAACTGAGCAAGTTATCACCGTAGGTTTTCGCCACAGTCAGTTAATGAGCCAGTAACTGTTACTCCATCGCCGTTTGTGGTGTTCACTTGCTGGGTGATGCTAGCTGACCGATCGTTCGCAAGTCACTTTTAAACAAATAAAAATTAACACTGTCAGCGGTGATTAACAAATCTACCAAGTATTTTAATAACTGATCTGCAGGCGTGTAAATATGACAACGCACTTTGTAGAGCAAGTTTTCCACCTGGTGCATGAAGACAAAAATAATGTACATTGACTTTCTAATTATTAAATGCCAGTCTTACAATGATGGCTAATTTTGTTAAATTCTGTGTGTGTTTTCATCGTGTGTTGTGTGTTATCCAGCAAATAAACCTTAAAGGAGTACCATGGTGGTTGAACGTGACACTTCCCAGTTGTCTTCAGGCAACAACAAAACAAATGTGCATAATTTTTTTATTCTTCAGTCATTTCAATGTACTTTAAAACGTATTTTTCTAAGCCTAAATTTCCCACTATAAAAATTCACCCGAACCGTCTGGGCGTGGTAATGAGAACTGTCAGTTAGCTATGATTGACAGACCGTTCCCCGTTACCATAGCTACCCCCATGATACGCGCTCTCTTTGGGAGACTGAATTTTCACAAGCTAGCTAGCTTAGTAGTATATCAAGTATCGATAGATAGCTAAGGTAAGGACGTTGACTTGTATCCAGTTACAATTTTTGCTATCTAGCTAGCCAAGTTAAGATAAAAGCACAACTATAACGTCCTCATAAAAGCGAACTAGCAAGCTAACGTTATCGATAACATTGCCTTATGAAAGCAAACCTCCTAGCTAGCTAACGTTAGCTAGCTAGCTAAATTAATATAACCAGAAATAATCTAAAGGAACTCTAATTTAAGTGAACCTAACGTTAGTCAAATATTTGCATTGTCTGAACAGCAGGACGGTGTGTCCTGTCAGATTTCTTTACGGGGCGTGGAAATAGGAGTGGTTACTGTATTCGTGACGTAGAAAAATGACAACTTTCTCAACCGGTTGAAAATGGGAAGATGAATTTAAAACGCATATTTCTCCAAAAATACAGAACGGACATATTTAATACTTTGCTCATTGTGTTTCTTCAATGCCTCTTGTGCAAATAGCACATAAAACAGAGAAAGTGTGAAAATCACCATGGTACTCCTTTAAGACTCTTAATTAGCTTCATGAAACTGAAAATTTTGCAGTGTTTATCCCAAAATCGGGATTATAGTAGCTTTGTCACATCCGTTAAGCATGGCCCAGGTAGACATTTACGGAATGTACACGACTGACAAGCCTTCAAACACGTTTGACAGATTGAATATTTGCTAGTTAGGGTTAGCTAGCTAGTCAAATGGCTTGGTAGCCAAAGTTGCAAACTGTTTTAGCATAGGCTACTGGACTACCAAATATAGCAAGCTGATTACGCTTTCTGCCAACTAATTATTTGGTTAAGTAGGCTAAAGGAAATAGTAAAAATGACTTGGCTACCGAAAAAACTTCAGAGGAGGATTATTATTTTATGGTCGTCTAGTGCAGCTGTAAATAGCACATGCCATAATGAAATCACTACAAAATGAGATGCCTGCATTTTATGAGTTCGCACAGGTGGACCGTGGACGATGAGTCGGAGCCGCGATGTCAAGGCCAAGAGGTGCCACCTCCCACCCCTGTGACCATAGACTGTAGCCCCTACTGTAGCTTAGTCCTCTGCAGTAATCAATCGACCCATGGACAGTCATAAGACGAATAAAATACACATATTGTGACTATTTGTTCTTGTGAGAAAAAATGTTGACTTTGTATTTTGACTGCATTTGTACCGTAGACTTACATGGAAACCGGATATGAAAACACCTATACTGGAGCCAACCGCAGTGGCGCTAGTGAGCAACCAGGAACAACAAGACCAGGAAATGAGCTTCAAAAACGAAGTCTGGTTTTGGCCGCTTGATACCGACCTGGTGCTCGAGACGGTTCAGAACAGTTGCATCAAGGTTAGGCTTTTTGATAATAGGATGTACTACCACATGTTTAAAACAAGAGGGAACAGAACCACTGGCTAGACTACTGTTCAGGATGAGTAAAATTGTAGGGCCTACAGTGTCAAACACGTCCTTCAATAGGCGTGTAGGAACAACGTTCAGGGGGCAAGTGGACGGCATAGCATCTGAAACTATGTCTTTAATATGAGCAAGGGACACAGGCTCGAACTTACTTAGGACAGCAGAGCAAGGAGGGGGGACAGGGGTCGTAGGGAGGAGGTGAAATAGCAGATCGGATGTTATCAATTTTACTTGTGTCCAAGATGTCGACACAAGTAGAGTTAAACCAGGAGATTAGTTCATCTGTGCTCAGGCAGGAAGAACAGGCCTCAATAGGTAGGATAGGGAAGAAGCTATATAAGCATCAGAGAACTTCCTAGCTGTATAAGGGTTTATTGTGCAGGAGTATGAAGCAAGTAATTGAGGTTTGGGAACAGTATGAAACATGGTAGAAAACCTGACGTACAGATGATCTGAGATCCCCATCTCCTCCACAGCCAGAGAAGGAATGATCAGACCAAGTGTAAAAACTAAAACTAAGGTGTGGCCACGGTTATGGGTCGGGCCGGAAACAAGCTGCCTAAAGTTAAAAGAGTCCATAATACTAAGAAATTCAGTGGCTTTGGCGTTTGATAAAAGGTCAACATGAAAATTAAAATCACCAGAGAATAAAATTTTGTCATGATTCACAACAACTGAAGATAAAAACTCAGTGAGGAAAATGGCATCCAGCCTAGGGGGGTGATATACAACAACACAGAGGACTGGACTTGAACCACCGGTTTTAAACATCAGTATTCCAAAGCTGGAATAATCATTAGTACCAATGGGAGTGCATTTGTGGCAGTTTCTAAAAATGACGGTTAGGCCTCCCCCACGACCACATACCTCCAAAAGCTGGCTGTGTTCACCATGTTTCAGCCAAGTTTCTGTCAAAAATAGGAAATCCAGATGGGTGGATAAGATAAAATCATTCAGAATGAAAGTCTTATTTGAAAGAGACCGCACATTTAAAAGAGCCAGCTTACACAGGGTGGCAGGTGTTGAGGAAGCCGGGACACAATGCTTTATGTAAGAGAGGTTGTTTTTGTTTACAGCTTTGAAACTGCCATGTGGACAGAAACACCTGTCTGTCACAATAGTCTGAATGGGGAGACCAACTGGTTTGTTAAAAATGCTCACTGGGCTGTCATAAAAATAAGTTGGGCAGTAGGGAAAGCCAGTGGTACAGACTGGAGGTGAAGGAAAGGACACTGGGGACGAAGAAGTAATTGGCATTCCTGACAAATAGGTGGGGCTAGCACTGGAAACAGTGGCCTGAAATAAAACCGAAGAAGAATAGGGGAATTCAGGAGTGTGTGTAGGAGAGGTAAACAGTCAATCACGTGGAGAGGACTGTACAGCATGCTGCAAGTTAGCCGCAAGCATTCGGCTACCCTGCCTGTTTGGGTGGACTCTGTCGGACCTAAAAAAGGAAAAGCGGTTCCAAAACAAATTAAAATTGTCAATAAAACCTATATTGTTCGTTCTGCAAGCGGAGAGGAGCAAGGAGAGGAGAAGTGTTGAGGCTAAGGATTCGGCAGAAGCGCGCTAATCCACGGGCCAGCGTAGGGAGGGGACTGGAGATAAAAACAGACTTTCCACAGCTGTTTAATAAGTTTAAAAGATCGCTAAAATCCTTCTTGGCCAGCTCAGACTCCTGACGAGCTGTATCGTTTGTCCCCACATGCACTATCACTCGTTTAATAGAGGACGGGAGTGAGTGCAGTAGCCCCGGGAGCTTACCCAGGATGACCGGGACCTTGGCTCCAGGGAAGCAGTACGTGGCTATGTTGAAGAAACTGATGTTTCTGATTATGGAATCCCCCACTATTAGAGTGGTCGGGGGAAAAAAGGGGACAAGGAATATGTGACCGGGCAGGTGAGTGTTGTGGTGAGGCAGTGACATCAGACCTGAAAGAAGGATTCCCTACCGGCTTAGAGTCTGAGCACAGCCTCCTTCAGGATCCTACGCCGGGAGGCGGAGGTCGTTTCCCGGGATTGGGGCCGTTGAAATGGCGACACAGTGGAGCCACCCGAACACTGCCAGCCACCAGCGGTGGGAAAGCTGCAGAGTCGGCAGGCGCCATTTCTGGGAGGGGGTCAGATCGGGACGAGTCGGAGCCGCAGGAGCCACAGCTGGTTGGACCGGGGCATCAGCTGAGTGGACCTGAACATCAGCTGGGCGGACCTGAGCATCAGCTGGGTGGATCGGAGTGTCTTCCAATAGGGCCGCGTAGCGGTTGGAGCGGTTTAGGCAAGGGGATAAGGAGGTCCCATTCGTAACCGCCCTGGGACTGCGGACCACCACCTCAGCCCAGGACGACCGATGGTTCGGTGTCGAGCAGGATAAATGCCAAGGACAAGTGGGGGGGGTCCCGCAGAGCTGTGTCCTGCATGGCTAAACCATGGGAGGAAATCTGCTTGGACTGTTCGGAAGCCAGGTCCATGAAACTGGTCAAAAGCGAGTTCTTCCTCTGTAACTCATCCGAAAGCCGACGAATTTCTCCTTTCTTTAGACTTGCCTTTGCTATAGAATCGGCTATTTCATTTCCCTCAACTCCAGCATGCCCAGGAACCCAGCAAAACTTGACTTCACAGCCAGTCCTCCCAAATTCTAAACAGACCAGATAAGATCTCATTAATAAGGTCAGGCCGAGCTGTTCATTTACCTCCACTTAAAGCCATCAGAGCAGCTGCTGAGTCAGAACAAATGAGAACTTTATTTGGTCTTATGTCTTCTGTCCACCACAAAGCCCAAAGAATTGCCAATAGTTCTGTTGTGAAGACAGAACTTCCATTTGTGGTACGCTGATCGATCCTAGATCCAAGCTGATCCACATACATACCAAATCCTGCTTTCCCACTCTCTGGGTCCCTAGAACCATCTGTGAAAATTTTCAAATAAGATCCCATTACTCTGTTAAGATAATGCTCTATTTTTGAAACTATCACCCTATTATCCTTTTCTTGTAAAAAGGTAAGATCAATGTCCAGCTCTTGCATTAACCAAAAAGGTACAGGTAACCATCCCGTATGATATGCTATGCTTTCCTTCTCCATTCTCAGTTTCCTGGCCCACCGATTTACTCTGTCGAAAAATTGTTTGTTTTTGATCTTGGCACCAGAATCCCATGACCCTTGTAAAAGACACCTAGCTGGGAGGGTTTGATTGGATCCACTTAGTTTTACCCAGTACTGCAGTCCCAACTTAATACGCCTTAAGGATATCGGCATTTCTCCCATTTCAATAAGCAGTGCAGGAATTGGGGAGGCTTTAAAAGCCCCGCAACAGAGTCTCAATGCCTTGCTCTGCAGAATATCTAATTTTCCAAGCACCCACTTAGCAGCTGAGCCATAAGCAAAACACCCATAATCAAGTACAGATCTTATCATTGCCTGGTATATTAAATGCATGGTCTCCCTCTTTGCCCCCCAGTCACATCCAGCCAGACTTCTCATGACATTTAACACTTTTTGCTAGTATTCTTGCTATATGAACAGCCCAAGTAATTCGTTCTTCGAATAAGAAATTTAAAATCTTTCACTCTCTCTAGTGAAGATCCATGCATGTGCAGTCCAAGGTTAGGTAACTTTCTTCTAAAACCAAAGATCATAAATTTAGACTTTGCGGCTGAGATTTTAAAGCCCGATTTGTCTGCCCATTCCGCTACAAAAACGAAAAACTTTTGAACTTGTTTTAAAGTAAGCTCTGCATTTCTTCCTCTTCTCCCAATGGCACCATCATCTGCAAATAAAGACTGTTCAAACGCTCTTCCAATGTTACTTAATATATTATTTATCATTATATTAAATAGGACCGGGCTGATTAGACTTCCTTGCGGGGTACCATTTTCTATTTCAACAATTTTTGAACTTTTTCCACCCACTTATACTTGTATTTGTCAGGAGGTCTGCCTGAGTTTCCGTTCTGTTCCTGTTTCTCTTTATTTATTTTTTATTTATTTTTTATCTGTTTATTTTTTATTTTTTGTATGTATGCTTTTTGTGTGTGTGTGAGCGCATGGGGTGTACCTTGGTTTTCAGGTTCCTGGTTCCCGCCCACGCTCCGCCCCCAGTCCTGCCTGTCTGCCTCATTATTCCATCAAGCCTCACCGCATTATGCAATCAGCCTCGGCCACCGTCTCCACCTGCAACTCATCTTCCACTCAGTTTCCTTTGCTATATATTTTTGTTAGCCCCATTAGCCTGTGCCAGATCGTGCCTCTGTTTTTCTCAGTGCCGTTCGAGCCTTCTACTCTGTGTCTCTGAATTTCCTGGTTTTCAAATTTTTGCCTGTTAATCCGACTACGAATTTAGCCTGCCTGCTCTGTTGTTTTTGCTTCCGGTTTTCGACTCTTGCCTGTTCCCTTGACCTGGTCTCTGCTCCTGTTCTGTACCTTTGCCTGATTGGATTTTGGATTTATGGATTTTCAACCTGTGCCTGTATAGTGATTACGAGACTGTTGCTGTTTCTGTTACCCTGTTTGTGATAATAAATCGCCAAGTTTTTTACCGGATTTTTTGGTCTGCTTCTGAGTCCTACCCCGGATCCTGACAGTATTGTTCTTTTCATTAGAAAATCTTTAATCCAATTGAACATTCTACCTCTAACTCCTAAATCATAAATTTTAATCATTAATCCCTCCTTCCACAGAGAATCATAAGCTTTCTCAATATCTAAGAATACACTTACCACTATTTCTTTTATCAAATGCCTTTTTAATATCTTGATCTAAAACTGAAACTGACTCCATTGTTGACCTTCCATTTCTGAAACCATTTTGGAAATCAGCAAAAAGTCCCTTACTTTCTAAAAAATAAACTAGCCTATTGGTAATCATCCTTTCCATGATTTCACAAAGCACTGATTTTAACGCTATAGGATGATATGAACTGGGGTCAGATGCATCTTTGCCTGGTTTCAAGATAGGAACTATAACTGCATGTTTCCATTCCATTGGCAAGCAACCCTCTGCCCACACTGAGTTAAACAAAGCTAGGATTTCCTCAAGAACTAAATCATCTAAATGTTTGAATAATTCATAAGACAGCCCATCTCTCCCAGGAGTAGTGTTTGCACCAGAGTAAATAGCATCCCTCAATTCTTTCATAGTAAAAAACAAATTAATTGGATTGTCATTTTCTGAACTCCTATCCAACTTCCACTGATTAATTAACGTCAATTTGGTCCTCTTCATACCTCTCTCAACTCCCAGATTCCCAGAACTGTGCACTGCCTGAAAAACATCAACATCATTTTTCTTCGTCGGATACTGCTTCCACCTCACCATTCTGTAAAACCGGAATTGGTCTTCTTTTATAAAGTCCTGACATTCTGTGTACCGCTGACCAGAGGTGCCTTACAGGAGTCTCAGGGCCTGGTGTTTCACAAAATCTCCTCCAACTGTTTCTTTTTGCATTTTTAATTACTCTTCTTGCTATTGCCCTTAATCTCTTATATTCCACTACATAACACAGCATTGTGTGTTTCCTTAATTTTCTATATGCTCTATTTCTGCTCCTTACAGCTATATCACACTCTTTGTATTTTTGCATAGACTGCGTTGTTGCTGTTCTCTTTTGTGTTAGTGTTAATCAGTTTAACCTTCAGGGTCCAAGTTGAACTATGCGGTTGTTCGCTGCACTTGGAACGGTACTTCTCTCTAGGGTTTTCAACACACTTGTTCCTGGTTATGGTTATACACTCTGTTGTACGTCGCCCTGGATAAGAGCGTCTGCCAAATGCCTGTAATGTAATGTCTTTATTCCACCAAGGAACCAACACGCAGGATCTGGGATCAACAAGCTGCCCTATGGATCATCAAACTGAAAGAAGCATTCCAATTATCTGCAGAGCCCTCACTGTCTATCTCTCCTACTAAATTTTGAGCCCTCTCCTGAAATTCATCCCATTTAGCCTGAGGAAAATGATATCTAGGAACTCTCGCTTCCACTTCTATTCTCAAATTTCTACTGAATCTACATAAAATAGGATAATGATCACTACCTAGTGTATATCTATCCATAACATCCCACTCTCCAATTCTGGCTAGGTTTGAAGAAGCAATTGATAAGTCTATGTGACTGCAAGTATTCCTTACAATATGATACCTGGTCGGCCTTCCATCATTTTCCACTACCAAATCGTACTTATCCAGAAATTCTTCTACAACTACTCCATTGTTGTCCTTGCTATCACTGCCCCATAAAGGGTTATGAGCATTAAAGTCCCCAACCCATATAATAGGACATTTTACATGCCCCATAATCTCATCAAATTCTGACAATACCAAACGTTTACAAGGATTATAAAAATTGATAACAGTTATCGAACTATGGCTACTCCAAACTTCCACAGCCAAACACTCAAGATTAGAGCTTATATCAAGTCTGCTATACTGGAGTCCTGACTTAATAAAAATTTCATACCCCCCACCTGATCTATCAGACCTATCTATTCTCAAACATTCATACCCCAGAATTACAAAATCAAGCCAGGGCTTTAACCACGTCTCTTGGATACATATCAATTCTGGTTTCTCTTTAAATGCATCAACAAATCTCTTTAATTCCTGGCCATTTGCTATTAGACTCCGGGCATTCCATTGAAGAATATAAAATATGAATATAAATCACCAGTATCATCGTCCACGTCCAACTCCTCCATACTGACAGACCTTGTCAACTATGAGTTACCCGTATGTTGTTTCTCCGTCATGTATTCGTGTAATTTTTCCGGTGAGAAATTTTTTCGTGCCAAGAAACCTTTCAGCTGCATCAACCACTATCTTAATAATGTCTGATCTCTTGGTTGTTGTTTTTGCTCCTACCAACACATCAACAATGAAAGCTAGAAATGATTCCCTGCTCAATATCATCATTTCAGGGGGAAGCGCCGGAAAAGTTGGAATAGCGTGCTGGTTCCCCAGCACTGCACTGTTTACCATTACGTTCCCAATTCCCCGTTCTCTGTCAACTCTTTTAACTGCCTCTGCATACAAAACTTTGTGCTGATCTTTCACATTCTGGACCCGCCTGGGCTGGACAAAGTGCTCACATCCACGGAACGCTACCGCATGATCCCGTCCACAGTTACAGTATCTGGGGACCTCTACCTTACATACTTGTATTACGTGATCTTCGCCACATTACATTACATTACATTTATTTGGCAGACGCTTTTATCCAAAGCGACGTACAAAAAGTGCATTTCATGGTCATAGACAACTGCTAAACATAGGTTCAGTAAGGTAAAATACTTATTTTGTACAGCTATTTATAGCCAAGAACACAGTTTAGTTCACACAGTGAACACTATTCAGACCTAACCGCTGCAAAGCCAACTAGGCAGAAGAATAAGCTACAGTATTAGGACAAATACAAATTACCAAAAAGTGCTGGGATGGGGCAACATGTAAAAAGTGTCATGAAAGGGGGGGGAGGTTATATACAGCGTGGTGGTGGTTAGTCTAGGTATAGTCTGAAGAGATGAGTCTTCAGGCCACGGCGGAAGATGGATAGTGAGGGGGAGGTTCGGAGAGGGACGGGGAGTTTGTTCCACCACTGGGGAGCTAGGGTGGAGAAGCTCTGTGATCCCTTTGGGCGGGTGGGAGGGGTTACAAGGCGCCCTGCTGCCGCAGAGCGGAGTGATCGAGCAGGCACATAGAATCGAGTCATGTCCTGCAGGTAGATGGGGGCTGTCCTGTTGGCAGCAGTGTAGGGCAGGGTCAGGGCTTTGAACCGGATCCTGGCAGCGACAGGGTAGCCAGTGGAGTGATCGCAGCAGAGGAGTGACGTGGGAGAATTTGGGAAGGTTGTAGATGGTAGTGGCATTCTGAATCATCTGTAGTGGCTGTATGGAAAAAGCTGGCAGGCTTGCAAGGAGAGAGTTGCAGTAATCAAGGCGAGAGGTCACCGTAGCCTGGACGAGCAGCTGGGTGGAGTGCCTCGTCAGGTATGGTCGAATCCTTCTGATGTTGTACAGAAGGAATCTGCAGGACCGTGATGTTGCCTTGATGTGCTCCTTGAGGTCCAGTTGGTCATCCAGGACCACCCCCAAGCTCTTGGCAGAGTGAGAGGCAGTCACTGTGGTGCCATCAACCGTGATTGAGAGCTCACAAAGTAAGGAGGTCTTGCACGGGAAGAAGAGCAGCTCAGTTTTGTTGAGGTTGAGCTTCAGATGGTGGCTGGCCATCCAGGTGGAGATGTCAGCCAGGCAGGAAGATATCTTATCATTGACCTGTGTGGCCGAGTGGGGGAAAGAGAAGAAGAGTTGTGTGTCATCTGCATAACAATGGTAGGAGAAGCCATGTGAATTAATAACTGCACCAAGAGATCTGGTGTATAAGGAGAACAGCAGAGGACCCAGTACAGATCCCTGAGGCACTCCCATAACAAGGGGATGAGGAGCAGAGGCAGACCCCTTCCAGGTGACCTGGTAGGACCTATCTGCAAGATAGGAAGCGAACCAAGACAGGGCAGTCCCGGCGATGCCCATCCCAGCCAAGGTGGAGAGGAGTATTTTATGGTTGACCGTGTCGAAAGCTGCAGGCAGATCAAAAAGGATCAGGACAGAGGAGAGGCGTGAGGCTCTTGCAGTGGCAAGTGCCTCTGTCACAGCTAGGAGCGCAGTCTCTGTTGAGTGCCCAGATCGGAAGCCAGACTGGTGGGGGTCTAGCAGGTTGTTCTGATGGAGAAAAGAGGTTAGTTGTTTAAGAACTGCTCGTTCAAGGGTTTTGGACAGAAAGGGTAGAAGCGATACGGGTCGATAATTCATTACATCGGAGGGGTCTGAGGTGGGTTTTTTGAGAAGTGGGGTAACACGAGCCATCTTAAAATCAGAGGGAACATGACCAGAGGAAAGAGAGGAATTAACAATGGAGGACAGATAGGGAAGGAACTCGCTGGAAATGGATTGGAGAACTGTAGATGGGATGGGGTCAAGTGGACAGGTGGTTGCACGATGAGAGGTGATGAGTTGTAGAACATCGGAATCCTCCAGCATTTCAAAGGAGGTCAGTGTGGCTGTAGGTTTGTCCCGGGGGGTTGGGGGGCTCACTGGATGGGCGAAGGAGTTCCGGATTGTAGCCACCTTTCCTTCAAAGGCAGCCAGAAAGTCATCTGCGGAGAGGGAAGAGGGAGGTGGGGGTGGAGGAGGAATGCGGAGGGAAGAGAAGGTGGAGAATAGTTTGCGTGGATTAGAGACACATGCACTGATCTTAGATTGGAAAAATGAGGCTTTAGCTGACGTGAGGGCAGATGTGAAAGTCGCCAGCAGGGTATGATATGCGGTCAGGTCATCAGAGGATCGGGATTTCCTCCACTTCCTCTCTGCAGCCCGCAGTGATGTTCTGCTGGAGCGTAGTGACTCAGTCAGCCATGGGCAGGGTGGTGAGGAGCGTGCTGGTTTGGAGACAAGAGGACAAAGTGAGACGAGGGACTGGGAGAGGCAGGAGTTTAAGGTGGAGGTAGCAAGATCAACTGGCAGGTTAGAGAAAGACGGAGGAGGGGGAAGTGTAGACAGAGCAGTGGAGATGAGGGAGGATTGTGACAGAGTAGAGAGATTTCTCCTGAAAGTTACTGTGGGTGAGCTGTTGGATGAATTGAGTGGGAGTAAATAGGAGAGGGAGAAAGAAAGAAAGAAGTGGCCTGACACATGGAGGGGAGTCACTGTAAGTTGGGGAATGGAGCAGCTTCTGGTGAATACAAGGTCTAGTTGGTTACCAGCCTTGTGTGTGGGGGGGGAAAGAGGACAGGGATAGGGCGAAAGACTGGAGGAGTGAGGCAACCCTGGACAGTTTGGAGGTCTCTGGTGGGAGGTTGAAGTCTCCCAGTAGAATAGCAGGAGTGCCATCCTCAGGGAGGGAGCTTAGGAGAGTGTCCAGCTCGTCCAGGAAAGAGCCGAGTGGACCTGGAGGACGGTACAGAACTATAATGTGAAATTTTGAGGGATGAGTTACAGTAATTGCATGAGATTCAAAGGAGGAGGAAGTAGGGTTAGGACTGGGGAGGACACAGAACTTCCAGGACAAGGAAATGAGCAAACCGGTACCCGCGACTCGGCCAGAGGCCCTGGGGGTGTGCGAGAAGGAGTATCCCGAAGACAGTGCAGCTGGGGTGGCGGTGTTGTCGGGAGTGATCCAAGTTTCTGTGAGAGCCAGGAAGTCAAGAGATTTTGTCTTGGCAAAGGCAGTAATGAAGTCAGCTTTCTGGACGGCTGACTGGCAGTTCCATAGTCCACCTGTGACAGTGAATTCCTGAGGTGTGGATAAGGGTGGGTAGATCAGGTTAGATAAATTGCGCCTGTGGTGAGTAGACCATTTGGGGCAAGGCAGCACGCACAAGGGAATTGGGTTTATAAACATGATGAACTGACAACGAGGCTGCCTATGGCAGCCTCCGCTGGAGCTATAAATACCGGGTGGCAATTACGTGCTAGCATTACCTTCATTAGGGCAGATAAGCACCAGGTGAAGTTACTCGAAATTAGCTCAACAATACCGGGTAATTTAACACCAACACCAACCCCCACACACAGTTTCACTAACGCGTTTAACTAACAACAGAGAGTCAACTAGAGAGATTCTGAGCTAACGCACAACTATGTTTGCTGACTAGCAACAGCAGAAACAAATCAAGTGAAGATACGATTATCTGAATCGCGGGGTATGGCAGAAGCGACGACACAATCAGATGCACACTAAATGAACCACAGATGAACACCACTTAAATAGCACCAGGTGAAGCTACTCGAAATTAGCTGAACAACACCGGGCAATTTAACACCAACACCAACCCCCACACACAGTTTCACTAACGCGTTTAACTAACAACAGAGAGCCAACTAGAGAGATTCTGAGCTAACACACAATTATGTTTGCTGACTAGCAACAGTTGAGACAAGTTTTAAAAAGATTATCTAAATTACACACAACTATGTTCTCTAACTAACATTTTGCACATCTACGTTTACCCCAACAAGAGCCAGCTTTATGTCCAGATCTCTGACAGTTATAACAGCGCCACGGTGGTTATATGTACTCTCTTACACGATATGCCATGTTTCCAAGATATACTCTTTCTGGCAACACACTGCCTGCAAACATTAGCAGGATCGGCGAGTTCCCATTGCCTCCCTCCTTACGCTTGAATCTCAAGACTTCGGTCACTCGGCCACCCTTAATGTTGTCTAAGATTTCCTTCTCAGACAGGCCGGTGTACACTCCATAATTCAATCTTTGAGTCCCTGTCTTTCTCTCGGAACCAAGCTCTCAACCTTCTCCACCAACTTCCTCACCCCCTTAGTGTTATCATATTGTTTCTTATCTTTGTAGCAAACTCGCAGCAGCCCATTTGACAATATCTTGACCTGAAAACCCTTACCTATCTGACTCTCCAAAGCGGTTGTGACTCTTAGGGGATTTCATGCCCTAAATCCTCCATCTCCCTGTTTTTGATCTTTAACTTTAAACAACACAACAAATACTTCAGAATTACTAATTTTCCTCATTTTATTTTCCCCAACTACTTCTGATATCTCAGGTCTTTCACTCGATGCTCCTCTCTTCTGGCTTCCTTTACCCACTTTCTTCCACCCACCTCCCTCAACCCCAGCACCCCTTCCTGTAGCCATAGGCTACCAAAGTACATCTTTCCTTACACTACTTCTAATAATAATAGCAGACAAAAGCAGAAAAAAAAGAATGGCCAATCAAAATGAATGAGCAACCACCACTGAATACACAAAACTCCGCTGGAGTGTCTAATGGCGACTTCCACCTGCAGTCTCGATACTCTACTCTCCAAACACCTATGCTGACTGTCTTCGCGTCTCCGTAATTCTTGGTAGTCAGAGCATATCAAATCCCCGTTCTCTACCAAGAATCTACCAGAAGATGAAACCACTAGCCAATCAGGGCGTGCATCGCTGCTGAGTATTGAAAGACGCGGCCAATCAGGGTGTCTACCAAGAATTTACCAAGAACCAATCGCTTGCTCGACTGTCTCGAGCTGAGAGACGCGCAAATCTTAAATGAGGTAAATCACTGTTTGATTTTCCTGCTTTTGTAGGTAAAGATAACCACACATTTCACTGAATCATAACCGGGAAAAAATTACAACAAGCGAATTTACCTTCCCAGCTGGTTTGCTAGTTACGGACAAGTACGGTAACATTACCAAATGTAAATAAATATTAATTTTAACTTTGCTTTAGTTAGCTAGTTGCCTTAATTTAATAGCTGTCGGCTTCAAACAAGGTTGTCAACTAACATTCACCGGTTTAAATTATGGTAGACCATCTAATCTGAGGAACTGTTCTTAATTTACATCAGTCGCAACAAGGTAAATATATTTAGAAACTTTAAGTGTACTTTCTCTGGCATTATAAATAGCTTGTTTTATATGAGTTTATTAATTTAACAGTTTTATGCATTTAATTTCTCTGAATGACCCTTTGTAAATAGCTATCTGGATTGAACTCTGGCCATTGTCTGTCATATATAGCTAATTAAATAACCTTGCTCACACTGTAAAAAAATAAAATGTCCTAGAAATAATGTATAGCTAGCATTCATAGTGTCCCATTTGATACAGATGAAAATGGCCGATCAGGGGTAGGCTATAATAAATAAATAATTTATTTATTATAGTCTACCCCTGATCGGTCATTTTCATCTGTATCAAATGGGACACTACGACACGCCCAGGGCGGGGATCGAACCGGCAACCCTCCGACTGCCAGACAACCGCTCTTACCTCCTGAGCTATGTCGCCCCACCTGTCACTGCATCAGCTATGTTCTTGGCTGGACCGCAACAGCGGGGCCAGCCCTACAAACGCGAATGTCTGGGACTGAGTGATCTGACTGAGTGATGAAGTTGCACCATTGGTCAGCCGAGTTGTGAAGTTACACCATTGGTCGGCCGGATCACGTGTGTTAGGTCCTGCCATTGAGCTTGTAAGTCAAATTGTCTCCAGGGGGCGTCTGGTTCGTGACGTCACAACCCAATGTTAAAATCCTATTGACTTTTTAAAAATCACTGATTGTAAAATATCTATAGCAATTAAAAAGAATAGATTTCTCACATTTTTTTTGGACAGTCATTCTCTGCCGTAGCATGTGCTTAGTTATATTTATTTCAATCTCTGGAGAGAAAAAAACAGATTTATGTCGATTTACGATGTGTTGGAGGTCCTGAACTATACTAAATCAAAATCGCACGGATACACGTGACAACCACATGTGCTTGTAAGTCTACTCGCCTAGTGCGGTGCCTAGGCTGCCCCTAACTGCTGGTCTGGGATGAGATTTCCCTTCCCAGGTCCTTTAACCATTAGTAGGGGAAGAAAATGACTGGCTCTGAACCAGCAGCTAGGACCAACTTCACCCAACACCGGTGGCTAACTAGCTATACCCACAACAAATGCGGTGTCGAGAGGTCACGTCACCCTACATGGGCTTACAGCGACGTGGCTAGAGCTCCCTTCTACCCAGCTCCAAAATCTATTTTTCTTCCGTTTTACTCCCGATTTACCAAGACCTGTTTTTGACAACGTCTAGATGTATTCGCCTGCATCCAAAAAACATCATCCTTCGTCACCTTTGGCGTCCCCTTCGAAGGAAAAATCGGAAGACGCCACGGAACTAATACCTAAGATGGCGGACCCACTTGCTTGTTTGGAACAGTTGCTTAAACCTGAGCTAACAGCACTTCGGGCATTTCTCTACCCACATGAAGACTATTCAGGCTATGTGCTCGAAAATAGACCTTCTCACAGGCGAACAAAGAGAACAGAAAAAAACTTTGAATGACCACACGAGCAGACTGGAATCACTCGAACAACAAGTAGTGGACTTACAAGACAGGAGCAGGCGATGTAATCTTCGCCTTATCGGGCTTGCTGAAGGCGCAGAGAAAGACGATCCAGTCGGTTTTGTAAGGAAAAAAGGACGTCTCTGGAACGTGATGAAAATGTACAAAGTTTATTTCCAATACTGGCAGTGACAAAGCGCACGAATGACACCTTGGATTCAGCAGAGTCAGACTGAACCACGAACCTTTCCAGAGTCTGCTTCTTATTTGTTTTCGAAGCTTTGATCAGGAGTGTTGAATACACATACCAAGACGGATGTAGTCAGTTTTTGTAACACCTATCAATTAGGCCATAGTGTATTGGCTGTCCTGTTGTGATTGAATTAGCACGTCTGTTGACTTGAATGGTTCCCAATCTCTCACTTCTGGTCGCTATTCTACCATTGTACCAACTGTATTGTGATAATGATAAGATCAAGGGAATGTGTGGCCAGCAGACATATTGGCATCAGAGACAGATTTCTTACAGTTTCATAAAACGATCACTGCCACTGTGGCTTCCATCGCTAGCTAACTCGGATATTGAGGTGGAATGAGCCCATAGAATTTACGCCGGAGAATCTACCTCACACCGTTCAAGACCTCGAGTATTTATTTTCAAACTCCTTCGGTATCCCGACAGAAATTTAATCCTTCAAGAATGCAGAAAGAAGGGACCCATTTTCACCGACCCCGGAGCACAGCTGAGTTTCTTTCCAGATTTCTCCCTGTCCACAGCAAAGAAGCGGGGCGCCTTCACTCAGATAAGGCGAGTTATGAGAGAGGCTGGTATCCAGAACTTTCTGCAATACCCAGCAGTGCTGAAAGTCATCTACAAGGGTCAGTCTCACCTGTTGCGGTCCCCGGAGGAGGCTCGCTATTTCCTCGCCTCCAGAGTCCGATCTCACCCTGAGGGTAACACTACGAGCTGAACATTGGGGTAGCTGTCTAATCGGAACATATTAGCTGGCTAACGTCAGTTAGCTAAGCTAACGGACCTCTTATTCACTATCTATCCACTTCCATAATCTCATACGAACTCTGATTATATATTGGATAAGATGATTTAATGTTGTGTACTTTGTTCCTATATCATTGCCTCACGTCGCTTGGGTATGAATATATGAAAGTGGAAGTTAATTAGGCAATATCACAACACGTGTTAGGGTTCGGTTTTGGTAACAACAATAACATGATAGCTTTGGTTTGTTGAGGGAGTTAGGGTTAGGGTTAGGGTTAGGGTTGGCTGGCTAGCTTACTAGCCGCGCTAACATGGAGCGAGTAGTCACTGGTGCACAGGCTATGTCAAAGCCAATGTTGACGTCACGGATTTACAAAGGGGAGGGATACAGACACAGTGCTGTTCACTACCGTGTCTGTAGCAGTTCAGTGTTTGGGGAGGGCTTTATTAGTTATTACTTTTCTGTTTCGGGAGAGGGTGTGGGGAGGGAAGATGGTGGTATATTAGGTGCAACTGGTTCGTATTCCTTTCAGGCTATTTTTGCTATTTAGGATTATAAAAGGTCTCCTCCATTGATATCTTTAATTTTAAATGACAACTGCTTTTCAATAGTTTTATTCAGGAAACATTCCATATTTGACAGCTATGATTAGTATCAATATTCTAAGTATCAATATCAATGGTCTTAATGGTCCCCATAAGCGCACAAGTTTCTTAGATTTACTTCGTAGAAAGAAAATTGATATTGCCCTGATACAAGAATCTAATTTGGAGGAGGATGTTTCCAGATGCAACAATACATTTTATTCTGTAGCAGCCTCTGCCTCTGCCGATAATAAAACCAAGTGAGTTCTGATATTGGTTCGTAGAAATTTACAAATCAATATTCCAGACCGGGGAGGTGATGTAGAGGGTAGGGTAACTCACATTAAGAGTATTGTTGGTGGCAGGAAAATTGCTTTTCTCTCTGTATACGCTCCCACAACAGGTGACTCTAAATTTTCCCCCTCCCTGTCCACTTATCTTCTCGAACTTTCAGAATTTGAAATAGTTTTGGGTGCTGATATGAATGCAGTAATGTCCCATTTACTCGACAGGTCAGGTGGCCAAAGAATCTCACTCCCAGTCCATTTCTACAGCGGGACTTAAACTATGCTGTGCATCCTCATCACTTATAGATCTATGGCGTTTAGTTAACCCCTCTGCAAGAGCATACACTTTTTACTCTAGACACAAATCATATTCAAGAATAGATTTTTTATTTTTTTCTCAATCTCTGACCACGGCTGCTGACACTGCAGAGATATGGCCAATGTCATTGTCCGATCATCATAGCAATTTTTCCAAGCTGACTTTGCTAAACAAACCTAGCCGTGCACCTCGATGGCGTTTTAACGCTACCTTATTACGGGATGTAAAAAAGCTAATTAAAAGAATTCATCACATTTAATCAGGGTTCAGTGGAAGACCAAGGGGTACTGTGGGACACGATAAAAGGTTTCATTAGAGACAATACTATAGCATACACCTCACGTCAGAAGGCTCGCCTAAAAAAAATTCTGATCTGGAAACTAAGCTTGCTTCCCTGGAGCAGTCCAACCAACGTTTTTTCTCTTATCATATAGCATTGGATATCAATCCTATACAGCACATCAGAAACCCGCTCTAGAACCTTATAAGGACCGTTATACCTCCATTGCAATTTAGGGGACAAACCCACCTCTTCGCCTTATTCCTTTTCCATACTAGCTCCCCCACAGAGTAATACTGGAAATTCGCTTTAAAATCAAATTTAGTCTTTTGACTATCAGAGGCCTTAGCCCCGCCTCCACTACCGTAGACAAGGTGTCAGCTACTCTGGAAACATACTCATTTGCAGTAGCAAACTTAGCTTGATTATCAATATTAAACATAACATTGACAGGTAACACAATCTCTTGCCCAAACAGTACTTTAAAAGGAGTGAACCCAGTACTTGCATGTATGCTGCTTCGATACGCCATCATAACATATGGCAATAACGTGTCCCAGTTCAGTTGATTCTCCTCTACGAACAGAGATAGCATGGATAAAAGAGTACGGTTAAAACGTTCAATAAGACCATCAGATTGAGGATGATATGGGGATGTGCGAGATTTGTTCATATTGAGTAATCTACACAGTTCCTTGAACAAATTAGACTCAACATTCCTGCCCTGGTCAGAGTGAATACTACGGGGCACCCCAAACCGGCATTTCCACTCCTCAGCCAATACCTTGGCTACCGAGTGGGCCTCCTGGTTTGGAAGCGGTAAGGCCTCCATCCATTTAGAAAAACAGTCACCAATGACTAAAATGTATTTATTTTTCAGGGGGGTTTCAGGGAGGGGACCCAAAATGTTAAGGGCAATGCGTTCATGGGGGCGTGATATGGCAGAGGGTTGCAGAGGTGCACACGAGACCTGACCCTCAGTTTTACGTGAGGCACACTCTGTACACTCTCTACACCACCTCTTCACATCACCAGACCACCCAGGCCAATAAAAACGGTCTCTAACCTTCCCTTGTAACTTCTGTACCCCTAAATGACCACCTGTAGGAGTACTGTGCAGCATGGCCAGTATGCAGGGCACCATGGATTTGGGGAGAACCACCTGAACTTCAGATGCCGAATTCGGGTCAGGCGGTAGCACCCGTACCAATCGCCAGCCTTGTACTTGGAGCTGATCCCAGATCACTGCATACTTCTGTAGTGTGGAGTGGCCATAAAACTCTTCTCACCTGTCACCTGGACCTCCCTTCAGTTGTAACAGCATCTTGATCTCAGGGTCTTCCAGCTGGGCCTTCTCCAAATCCTCACTTACTCTGAGCTCTTGTGCTTGGGCTGCAGTTTCTTGAGGGACTGCAGTCTGGGCTACTTCGGTCTCGCTCTCCGCACCCACTCGCAAAGCACCCCCTGACTCCAATACCCGCATGATGGTCACCTGCTCCTGCTTGGGTTGGTTGATCTGTTCAGTGGTCCAATCCTCTTCACCAGCAGAGGGTAAAGCTAACCGAGATAGAGCATCTGCATTGCCATGTTGTTTGCCCGGCCGATGCACAATGCTGTACTGGAAGTTGGCTAGCTGTTCCAGCCAACAGGCTAACTGTCCCTCCAGACCCCGAAAGTTATGTAAACAGCGTAAAGAATTGTCATCCGTCCTTAGAATAAATTCTCTCCCTAGCAGATAATGTTTGAAATACTTTGTGAATGTGACCATGCCCAGAAATTCTTTCTTGCATTCTTGCCTTGTTAACGCCCGGCTGGCATACGCGATGACTCTCTCCAGGCCATCTTCTTCTTTGGATAGAACAGCTCCTATCCCAGAGTCGCTGACATCTGTATCTAGAATAAAAGTCCTTTTGGGATCAGGGTAAGCTAGAATGGGTGCACTGGTGAGGCTAATCTTCAAATGTACAAAGGCCCTCTGACAATTTTCATCCCACTTGAACTTCTTCCCCTTTTCAGTCAGTTAATGTAAAGGACGGGAAATTTCTGCAAAACCCCTCACAAACCGTCTATAGTAAGACGCCCGTCCCAGAAAACTTCTCACTTCAGTTTGATTCTTTGGTTCTGGCCAGGCTCTCACTGACTCCACTTTCTCAGGGTCTGCCATCACTCTTTAAATAACCTCCTCTTAGAGGAGAAACTGACTCTATTCCAGTCTTCACTCTCACATGGCTCCAAACATTTCCCCATAGCCTCCCACAACTTAGCATAGCTGCCTCTATCACTAGGACTTAACCCACCATAAAGGTCAAGGGCTCTACCAGAAAACAATAAGGACATAAATTTTAGTTTGAGATCATCATTCCGATTATTAACCTCAGCTGCCATTTCAAATTATTCAGACCAGCCAGACCACTCAGACCACTCTCGGCCTGTGCCAGTAAAAGTCTCTGGCATAAAGACAGGCCGCTGGTGGAGCTGGGGTTGCGCATGAGAGGGTTGAGGTGAATCGTCAGATGTGTGTGCAGAACTGGCAGACTCAGAAAGAGACATTTTTATTTATTTTATTATAGATCCCACCGCTGCCACCAGTGTAATGAACCAAATCTCACCAGCAGGGGGTGAACACCAACTGGATCAACAGGGTAATGCAAGGCTGCTACCACCTTTTATATAGCTTTATTTAACAATAGTTTAAAAACTTGCAATCAAGGGGTGGCATAAGTCAACCTTACTTATGCAAGATAAACACATTCCAGGCTATAGTTAAAAATGGGTACTGTAGCTTTTTACCATAATCTACACCAAGTTTCACTCTTGCAAACAGGTCCACACTTGTGTCACGGCAGTACCAGTTCAAAAGCTGTTCCCATCACACTCCCCTTAAATTAGGTCTGCTCACACTTTAAAGTCAATATAAGTTAACTGTTCACACTTCAAACTCCATTATGGCTACACCACCCATAATCACTAGTCCCACAACCGTCTAAATTACACTTTCCGTTAAAACTTTCCCCCACCTAGCAAGTACTCCCTTACTCAATTCATAAAAATATCGGCAAACAAACATACATAAAACAAACACACATGCGTTAATGAAAAAAGTTAAAAGGTCCCGACTTCCCTCATCCGGTAGCTGTCGAGACCCCCCCCGTGTCGTTCCGCTGTCAGCCACACGTCTCTCCAGGCCCACCGGCGTCCCGGTGGTGCCGACTGGAAAAAAATAGCGTCCGAGAAAAAGAACACGCGTCCCACGCCGTCGGCATCCCTCGCTGCCTCCGCTGCACTGCCGCTTCCCGACACTTCAATGAATCTCACCGGTGGGCTATATTTTAAATACACTCGCTTGGTTTGCAAATTTTGCAAATTATTGCAGGATTAATCGCTTCACTTGCTGTTATACCATTTGGAAACCAGTCTCGTTCACAAGCCCACCTCCTGTCTCTCTTTTTTCCGCACCTCTCCTTTGTTTCCCTTATAGAGTCCAAAGTGCATTCACCCCTAAAAACCAGGTGCCGGCAATCAACTAATTAATCAGTCCAATGTCTCAATGCAGCGTAGTGATGCACCAGATATCCGTTCACTACACATATATAATCACTGTTGGTAACCCGTTGTATAAGTGGAATAAACCCCTCCGGTCTGTCCAGGTTATTGGAAAATAATGTAGGCTACTTCGATGGTAGTATGGGGTTACAGAAGAAATCATAGGACAGATGGACCTACCCAATTGAATTAACCTAGTTCTACCGAAAAGTCAAGTACTTACGCTTTGATAAGCGTGTCCACGACTCGGTATTTGGATAACTGATTACGCAGTGTTGACTGGAATGTGGTAATTGTTCTAATGCCCAAGCCATATTCCCACTGGTTTAGACGGAAAAAGGTATCCGTAAACGGAAGAGTTGTAGACCGAGTTTGTGTAGAAAGAGTTAAATACGGTAAATATTACGCAGCCAAATAACCTCGATTTCAGTTATGAATACCCACCGGTATTCAGTCCATCTGTCCCTTTTGTTGCGTGTTTCCGTTGTCGATATTTAACTCATGGCTACGGGGCGCATTTTTTTCTGTATCTTTGTTAACGACTGTGTTTATAGTAACCGCTGTTTTTAATATAACTCAGTAGTTAGCTAGCTAACCGGGATAAAAAGCATGCGTGAGACCATTTTCAGCCAAAACCCAGCTGAATTTTAATATTGGCTAGGTAACAAGTGACGGTGAACCTATCATAAAACTAGCTGGCATTCAAACCCGGTTTCAGAGGGTCTTGGAAAAACGCTGTACAGTGCGTGACCGCACCATTTAAAAAAGCAAGACAGAGCTGAATTTGATTCATCTCCCTAGCTTCACCGCCCCCGTCGTACATTATTTTCCAATAACGGGACAGCCCGTCGTGGTTGCATGCGTATTGCATGCATTCAACATCAAATAGGTAGAATATATCACCACAATGCATTATGTGTAATTTGGTGTAACTGGTATCTATTTAAACACACGGTTGCTAAGGAAATATGTCACAAAAGTGTGGGAATCCCTTGTCAATCTTTGGCAGTGAAAATCTCTGGTTTTCTGGCAGCCCATTCAGCATAAATATCTAACTTCAAAACAGCGCAACTTACTCAGTAATTGTCCAATCTCCATGTATGATACATCTATTTGAAGCTCTGATTCTCAGCTTGCATATGCTATAAAAAACTGAAAATCAACTTTCCTGTACTTAAGCCTGGTTTTCTGGCTCCTGTCACATAACTTCAGACAGGAGATATGAGCATATCTGCATGTTCCGTTCGCTTGCTAGCGTTACTCCTCAGACATCCAGTCATAAAACAGTTTGTTTGATAATTAGCTTGATTTGTTTTCACTCATTCTCTAGTCATAGTCATAGATTTAAGTACTTAATATTTTAAGTACTTTTATACTCAGGTTTTACGTTACCCATTCGTTATGCTAACACAGACCAGGGTCAGCGGCTGTCAGACAACCAGCTAGCCAGACACAATGCCACCGTTCCTCCAGGTTTGGGGATCTAAAATCTAGTCGATCCATAGTTCAAACATCTGAACTGCATGTCTTCTAACGTGAGGTTAAAATAATACTGTGTCAGCCATTCTCTCTCTCTCATGCCCTCTTCGTTTCTCTGCGGAGTATGCGTGATTGTGTTCATCCCCATTTCACAACAGCACAATGAACCAAACAAACGGATGGGAAGTGAGAGAACAAGGAGATTGTCCGCTAGTTAATCTATTGCAGATGGTGTCGTTTTCTAGAATGGATAAAAATGTTGTTGTTTTTTAATAGAAAAAAAGAATTACCAACCCATGCGCTCAAAGAAGTTTTAACAAACTTTATAACAAATAAATTGGTGCGTTGGCTTCTCAAAGATAATTATAGAAAGGAAAGACGGGAGCCCGCACTCTTAATGAATGAGATATAAATTATGAATATCTACGCAACAAAATCATCAACAGCGTGTTTTATTCCTATTTGGACAAAAAGACAGACATGTTTCGGCCTAAGCTGTCCTCAGTGTCTTGAAGTTCTTCTGACAAACAGGAAATATAAAACAAGTATAAACGTGACATCATAATAGCCAATTATATATGTAAATTAGCTTATAAATAATTTAATAATTATATAATCAATAATGACCAAAACCTGTCTTAGGCCAATGTGTATGACAAAAAGGCTAAACAGGCTAATCAGAAAAATAAGAAAAACACCAGTTACATCAAAAAACCGTATTATTTGGAATAGGATACATATACACATATTAAGTTAGGGGCATCCATTTCCTAATTCAAAAGCGGATACATGAAATGAAATGTAAATACCACAAAAACAGTGTTTAATTAATGATGATTCAGAAGTTAGTCCATGCAAACCACTGCAGGCCAAAGACACCGAGGGGATCTATAAAAAACACGATAATTCAAAATCCTCATTCGTCCTCAGTCAACACCTTGTAACACAACACAATTGCCAATAAGCCTCTCTCCTTAGGATATGTTTATTTAAATCTCCGCCCCTTCTGCTCATCTGAATTTTCTCTATACCAATGCATCGCAGCATTTGCACTGTATGTTTATGTTCCAAAAATAGTCCTGCAACTGGCGAATTCACATCTCCCCTTCTAATTGCGCTTTTGTGCTCACTTATGCAGGTTTTAAGGGGCCTTGTGGTCTGACCCATGTAGCCCCGCCCACAAGGACAAAGTAAAAGATAAATTGAATTATTTGTGTTGCAGGTTATGCGTTGTTTAATTTTAAACTTCTTCCCAGTTTGGGGATGAGTGAAACAATCTGTTTTTACCAAATTGTTGCACGACGCACAGTTGTGACACGGAAAACAACCCGGTGGTACCAGTATGGTGACCTAGGTTTGTAGTGGTCGGCACAGACCAGTCTGTCACCAAGGTTACGAGCTCTGTAATGAGAAAATAGAGGATCAACAAAAACATCTTTAAATTGAGGATCTGTTGACAGAATGTGCCAATGTTGACGTACAATGGATTGGATGGCAGACCTTTGCAAACCATATGTAGAGGGAAATATGACTGAAAACTTTTTTTTGATGACTGAAAATCAATCAATCAAATTTTATTTGTATAGCGTATTTTACAGCAGTTGTCACAATACGCTTTACAGACAGCCCTAGCCTAAACCCCGACAGGAGCAAGCCTAAGGCAACAGTGGCAAGGAAAAACTCCCTGTGGCAGATGGGAAGAAACCTTGGAAGGAACCAGGCTCAAGGGGGAAACCCATCCTCCTCTGGTCGGCTCAGGGTGCCGACTGGTGACCACCATGTCAGCCAGTTTTATAAGATATGTGATGTGACTCAGATGATGGGTAGGGCCGGGTGGCGGTGATGGGGAACAGCAGGTGGCGGCAGATGTGGGCAGGGTGGAGGCAATGACGAAGGAGGGGCTGGACCGCAGAGGTGGGGGAGACCAGACGACTCTCGAAGCATTCTCAAGGGTTGGGGCAAGAGCCCCGCCGGCAGCGTGGGGAAGAGGGTAGAAACGGCAATTAGGGAATTTGCAATATAGCAGACAGTGAGTAAGGTGGCAGTGGTATGTATTGGGGGGACCCCGCCAGGAGTAGAATATGGCTGCATATCTACTAGGACGGGGATGGAGAGCCCATGCAGTCATGAGGGGTAGACAACCATACCCGCCTATCAAGAGCCAGCCCATGTAAAGTCGGGTCACAGCTGATTGACAGGTGACAGTAAGGAAAGGATTGCCACCTACAAAGCTCTATGACTACAGGCTTCTCGCACCCTGTCTCCAGACTACTGATTGTAAGCCTGAGCATAGAGGTGCGTTTTTAATCTAGATTTAAATATTGAGACTGTGTCTGATAAATTTTGGAAGCTGGTTCCACAGTAGTGGGGCCCTGTAGGAGAAAGCCCTACCACCTGCGTCTTGGGATCGGAGTGACCTTGTGGGCTTATAAGGTAGGAGCAGGTTAGATATGTACACAGGTGCACGTCCATGCAGAGCTTTAAAAGTCAGGAGCAAAACCTTGAAGTCTATCCTATGCTTAATGGGTAGCCAGTGAAGCGACGCTAGTACTGGTGTAATGTGCTCATACTTCTTAGTTCTGGTCAAGATACGAGCAGCTGCATTCTGCACAAACTGGAGACTCTTTAACGAGTTATTAGGGCAGCCAGAAAGCAGGGCATTACAGTAATCTAACCTAGAGGTAACAAACACATGGATCAATTTTTCAGCATCCCCGACTGACAGGAAATGTCTAATTTTAGCTATGTTGCATTTCATCATCGTTTTCAAATAATCCCACCCCAAATATGTAATCCAATACAGGCTGAGTGAAAAAAGTAGCATTTTGGATTGGAATATCTCCTGAAATTTTAAACGTCTCAAACACTTGTTCATGACAGATGGGGTCCTGGTCCACATCCTACCCAATTTCTGTGATATTTTACTGTAGCAATTTTGAATAATCCCACTTCAAACTTTCTATGTAATCCAAGAGGCCAATTGAAAAAAATAATAATTGGGATTGGAATAAATCCCTAAAATTAAAAGGCCTCAAACTTCTGATGCTTATTCATGACTGAAGGGGTCCAGTTCTATGTCCTACCCAATTTCTGTTAAAGTTTACAGTATCATTTGTGAATAATCCCACTTAAAACCTTCCATGTAATCCAATACAGGCCAATTTGAAAAAAGGAATCTCTCTCCAAATTTAAAAGGTCTCAAACTTTTGATACATGGTCCTGATAGATGGGGTCCTGGTCTACATCCTATCCCACTTCCATGAAATTTTACTGTACCATTTCTTAATAATCCCACTTCAAACTTTCTATGTAATTTGGTTTGAAATTTCTCTGTAAATGTAAAACTTTTGATACTTGTAAAGACAGGAGGGGTGCTGGTCTATGTTCTAGCCCATTTGTGTGCAGTTTTACTGTAGCATGTTCAAATAATCCCACTACAAACATTCTGTGCAAGTCAATACAGCCATATTGAAAAAAAGTGATCATTTGGATTGCAATTTCTCGAATTTTAAATGTCTCAAGATTGAGATGGCAGGTATGCCATCCCGCCAAGTTACGCCTTGGCGGGGCGGCATGCCCAATACCTATACAGCACAGAGAGTTTGTCATTTTCCAGGGTTCCCCACAGAAATAACCACAACAGCTACAGACACTCAGCCCTTAAAATAATTTATTTCTGCATATTCTGACCCAATTTCAACAGACAGAATTCATAAACAACTTCACATGTCCACAAAATAAAGCCCCAAACTAAGGGATTTTGCATTTTCTCCTTCTTCTTTTTCCTGCCGCCTAGTGCACAATCAAAATGTCTCCCTATTGGACATTTTACCAACACCAGACAATCCTTCACCTACATGAGCCAATTGAAATCTCACATACACAAGCAAAATAGACATATCTTTTTACCCTTAAACATTTCCAGTCTCAACAGCTAGTTTACTAGTGTTTGTGGTTCAGTGGTCAATGATACAGTCTACAAATCATAGGTTTCCAGGATCAAGCCATGCCTGGAGCTAGGTTATTTAACTTGCTTTTTCCCTCACTATTAATTGTCTATTACTTCTCAATTATTGTTTTCGCACCACATCTGCCCGCCATTCACCGAACGTATACACTGCAATATGATGTACCATCTACGCGTTCAGTTAACCGGCTACAATATCGCCAGGCCATATGGATTCAACCAGAGCTCATCTGTGCTTATTGGCCTGTGTTCTTTAAAACCACGGACACATTTCACCAAGAAAATTCACACATTAAACAGCTATGTCATGGCGGCGCACCGCCAAACTTACTGACTGGAGTGCGCAAGGTTGAACAAACGAATCCCGCCTCGCTTTCAAGCACATTTTTTCATATTTTAAACTAATGTTTTCTTATACTTATATTTGCTTTACCAAAAGTTACTCATGACCAGCCATGTGCCGTGCTGTTGCGTGTTGTTGACAGGGGGTGGGGAGGGGTTTTGTTGGATGCTGTCGACAGGGGGGTGCTGGCAGGTGAGGGCACGAGAAATTGCGGGTTATGCGTTCGGCTAATTAAACCAACCGGCAGTAAACTGCATCAGAAACAGTACTGGTACTTTCTGTACTACTTGTTTGGTAATATTGTTTTCACAGAATTTTCAAAAACCTGCCTAATTTTGACAAAAGTAGCCCAAATTTCATCTACCAGCCCAATGCTATTTTTCCCCGCCTACTGTAATCAAAAGGGAAACCCGCCCAATATGGCAACACTGCTTATGCATCTGCTCCTATTCTCCACTATAGTGTTCCGGTTCTACTACTTCCAGTTGTCACGTAAGGTGACTGATCTAGCTAAGCAAAACAGCGAAGAGGACTCCTACCTGCAGATAAGCCTATCAAAATGCCTTATAAACCTTACAAACACCAAAAGTGCATCTCAACGAAAAAACAGAAAACAGAGCAAGACAGAATTCAGATAGCCTATATTGTTTGTAGTACAGTAACTTGGCGTCATTTTAATATCAATACTTTTAATGGCAGGCCTAGATTTTTCCAGTTTGAATGAATGAGTTATAGACAATGTATGTCTTGTATGTGGGAGTAACTTGGCATTTTGGTACGTTGAAAACGTGTTTTTTTATGAGATTCAGTTCAGTGGAGCTACTCAATGGCGCATGAAGGTTGCGATTCATAAACACGCCGCGGGCAGTGCTAGAGCCTATCCTAGCGCGCAATGGGCGAGAAGCAAGAAACTACGTGAAAATGGCTTTCGGATATAAAAACGCCATTCAGAAGTCATTCGGAAAAGTGTCATTAAGCCATTCGGAAATACAACATGTTATTATGAAAATAAATACGATCCTGTATTGTGAAAATGACATTAGGAGTGAATTATTATATACTTCAAAATAAAATGAAGTATTTATTTCATTTTGGTAAGTTCACTCCTCCATATTCAACGGCAGGTGCCAACAATCAACAATTAACGAGACGTTAAAATAAGCTTGCGCGGTAAATGATTTACAATCAATAAATAATAGCCTAATAATAATAATACCGAATGCAAAATACAACCGCTGTTAAAATATTAATTAAGTAGTCTTAAAACAACAGTGAGCATTTTTTCTGAAATATGCTATTTGAATCCGAGGATGTTGTTGATTGTGTGGACAAGAAAGGAAGATGCACAGATTTTAAATCACTCATGGAGGACCAGGTTTCCTCGGTGGTGAGTGTTAGTCCTACGGCTCTTTTCAGGACGCCACAGCACGCAGAAAACACTCGTCCCCGGATGTCAAATTATGAGTAAGAAGCTAAGTTGTTGTAGGAATGGCATAATATTAACTATTTGTAAAGTTTGTTTAGAATTAGGAAGATTTCGTTTCCGTCCTCAAAAAGAAGGTTGTTCTTTCAGCCAGTGGAGCAGCGAGTCGGAGGGGGAGAGGGGTTTGAATGAGTTTCAGAGGAAGATGAAAAGAGAACATCAGCAAGCACTCGCCTGTGTTCACAAGGCTTGCATCGTTGTGGAGAGAAACCGCAGGTATGCACATAATATAAATGAAATGTTTTTATGTATTTGCAGTCACGGTGTCATAAAATTTTCCCGACCGTGAAGAATTCCTTACTTGCTTACATTTTGAACAGATGTGGCTACTAGGTATCGTTGTTTCCGTCTCAGCACTCTCTACAGAAGCAATGTCGGAAGCGCTATCCTAAATTTTATTCTTACCGTGAAAAGTGCCTGACCCGCAAGCGTAGAAATGTCTTAAGTACGGCGACACAATTACATCGAGAAATACTAGCGTTGGGGAAAAGGATATATGTTGTAAATGCATTAAGATCAAACCTACTATGCACAAAAATATAAAAACTCTCGTCAATCTGTTTATAATGCTGTTATAGCGTGGAGTATTTAAAACCATAAAACCACCCCATTAATAAAATAAAATAAACTGTAGTCTGCACGTTAACTTTAAATATAGGCTATGCCAACTAGTCTGATTTTGACAACTTTGTGATTTAACTGGCTCACGTTTTAGTTTATAAATCTCAGAAGTAACTTAAACATCCACTGAGCACTAGTGACTTACTACTAGTTAAAGTTACAATCTCGAAGATGTCCGTTTCGTTCTCTTTGGCGGTACCAATGGCGAGAAGCGGTAATTGCAGGTGTGTGTTTGGACCTCACTTCCCGTAGATCCAAGCGGATCCAACCAGTGTCGCCTGTGTGACGTCAGTCAGTGGCACCTGGGCCACGCCAACTATAACTATTTACTGAATAAAAAATGGTTGTTATAAAAGTAACGTTATGTACATACTCATTCATTGTCTAACATTAGGCTAACTTAAGCTATCTTTACACTGCTGAGCCTGGTTAAAATGCTGTAGCAGACCTGGGGTAGAATTGGTGATGATCAATTTCCACAAACGTTCTTTATCCACCTTTGCCCGGTATGAACGTCTTTGCACTGCAGAGAAGAATTTGCGGGATTCGCTGTGGTTCATGCAATTATTTATCTCGTGCACAATAAACAGTGAATGATTGTTGCGTGATATTTTTGAAACAACCGCCTTGCAAAATGTTACCCTTGGTGTTTCTGGTTTTACTAGCTGTTCGAGGATAAAGCTGAGCTGGAAATTAGCAATCAGAACAAGAAGAATAAAACAAAAACAAAGGAGATTTCATCAAAAAAGGGCATCAAAGCTGAAGGAACATATGAGGAAGCGTAATAAAATAATAACAACGCTAATCCATATTGCCGTGTTCTTTTATTTAGTTTTCTCTGGCTTGACATCATTACACAGAAATCAGACCCGGATCTGCTCCACCTATTCCGACCATTATGAACTTGATGGCAATGTAAATACCCCACCTTCTCTGTTTGTACGCTAGCAGACACCAGAAAAAACAGTACACCGCTCACACACAAGTAAGTTGAAGAGCGAGCCTGTTGCGTTAGCTCCGTCTACCCTCTCTGGCGGACCAACCACTGATGGGTGATGGAAAACGCGTCACTAACTCTGCACCGCTTGTGATTTTTTCCCGGGAATGTCGCCACAGACACCCAGTTCTTTAATCATAAATTGTTATATTAATAATATAAATTAATATAATGGGCTCAATCACCATTGTGTTACTGTTGTAGTCTGTATTTCCCGGTCACTTGTCTCCCCAGTACTGTCTCTGTGTCTGTGTTCCCTGAGCTGCTTCACTCCCCTGTACTTGTGTGATTTCACTATTCGGGTGGTTCCGGGTTTTCGTGGTTTCCCCCCTTCTTTCCAGTCTCGCTTTACATTCTTCCTGCTGATTTCTAGTTTTACTAATTTCTACTAATCCCTACTAACTTATAGATTGTAAAGTACTAACCTCACTAATATACTAACATGTGAATATTACTAATGGACTAACACACACTAGTTTTGGGTTTTTGATAGTTTAGATCACTATACTAATACATTAACCAGTCTCCCCTTTTCCATGCTGCGCTGTAGCTCCGCCCCTTTTCTTTCTAGCCTGCTCTAACGCTGAGTTCTGCAATTGCCTGCACCTGTCTCTTGCTCTGACTGCACCTCTCTCTCTCTGCACGTGTTTTACCTGCTTCACCCAGGCCGTCTATTATCATTGTTGTCTATGTGATTCCAGTCCGCGTTTTGTCAGTCCCCTGTCATTGAATTAGTTTTCCTAATGTTCTTCACCTGGATGTTGTTTGTTACTCCTCCCTCACTCACTTAACCCCTCCTTGATTGTTATCTTCCCCAGTGTATAAATGTCAGTCTTTTCCACCTGTTCAGTGTCAGAACGTTGATCATATTCATTGTGCCGATTATTTGTAAGCCTTTGTCTATTGAGATTCCTGCGACACCCCTTTGCCCGACTTCGAGTTTGCCTGCCCCTTTTGGTTTTGTTTGCTTCTGGTTCGACCTTCGCTTTTCTTTGACTTCTCTTTTGCCTGCCCCTTTGTACCTTCGCTATTTCTGATCTCCTGGTTTTTTACTTTTTGCCTGTCTTTTTACTATTCTTTTGGAAACTCGATTCGGCACCGTCCTCTCTCTGACTACCTGGCTTCGAACCTCGGACTGATTAAGACGACGTTTTCTTGGATTTCCCTGGTCTGCGTGTGGGTCCTTACTCAGAACATAACAGTTACCTAATTTGGCGATAGATAGTGACTCAACAGACATTTATTTTAATGAAAATCTTCGAGATTATTACTTTAAGTATTTTAGTATAAATTATGCAGCCAACTTGAGAATACTTTAGTGTACTAAATGTTGCAAGGAAGTTCAAATGTAATCTTAAGTATATGTTCCTGATGTGTAGACCTATAGGCCTGTTTGTTCAAAACTGAACTGTTATGTTCACGAACATGTGCGCTGATATTAATATTAAAATTATACCACCAGACACGTTGTGCTATTTGCTTCTTTACTTCATGAGTCTCCAGTAACAACTGTGTAACACAATTCGCTCCCCCTTACAACCCAACCTCTGACATGACGTCAGTACATAACTCAATACAAATCCAATACATGACACCCCTCCTTTTCTGAGATATTAACTTGAAGTGTTCATATAGCATAAACTATAATTAGATTAACTACTTATTCCATGAATGTCACTGATTTTCAACATTTTACCAACATTGTTGTTTTTCCTTTTGAACCATTTAAACATTCGGAACATCTTACAACCTTACAAACAACTTAACATTTTTCTTTCTCTTTCTTTCTCCCACTGTTTAGTAGATCACGTAACACAATCATCCAGTCTGCAAGGTGTCTTCTTGAACCTTTGAGGTCGGCCCTGTTGCATCTCTGTCATGTGGGTGTCTTGAGGTGGGAACTGGGTACCAGTGATTTGTCTCTGTCTCTCTAAATCCAACATATTGTCTTCAGCTCTTTGTGCCTCCCCCTTTTCCAAGTATGTATCCTGTGGTCTGCTTTTGTTGTATTTCTTTACCTGTGACGTGTTCCTTGCATACTGTGCTCCGGTTGGCGATTCGACCACCACTTGGCTCCCGGTCTTGGACACAACTGTGTGTGGTGTGGGGTTAAAGGGTGTAGTAAATTTGTCAATTTTTTCCTGATGTACAAGAACAGTGTCTCCTATGCCCACATTAGAGTTCCTTGCCCCCCTGCGTTCATCCGCATAACATTTCGCTTTTCCTTTCTGCTCTTAATCTCTGTTGCACACCTCCAGCTCTGACGCGTGCATCTCGCCAAAATCCGGTAATTTCCCCCTCATTTTAGGCTTGAAGAGCAGCTCGGCAGGGCTTTTGCCTGTTGTGGCATGTTCAACACTCCAGTAGGCAGTCATATACTTTCTCAGTTCACATTTCCAGTCGAGCACTGCAACCTGTGCAATTCTGATTCTTTTCATTATTGACGCATTTTGGAGCTCGACTTCCCCATTGGCCTGAGCCCATTTTGGTGTTTTCCATTTTGGTGTGTGATGCCATTGTCTGTACAGTAGTTCTTGAACAGCTCTGATTTGAATTGGGGCCCATTGTCACTTTTGCATGTTAATGGTAGGCCATGCCTACTAAAGATGGACTCCAGGCTGTCAATGACCCTTTCAGTGGTTGTAGAAGTCAGTATGTCATACTCGTAATATCGGCTGTAATAATCAACTACCACTAATATGGACTGATTGGTTGGCAGCGTTCCTAACAAGTAAATTGCTACATCCTGCCAGGGACCATCTGGTAGTGGTGTAGGTTTTAGTGGCTCTGGCGGGTCAGGCCTAGCTATTGTCTGACAGCAGTGACAAAACTTACAATATCTTTCGGCCGCTTTTTCCATGCCAGGCCATCACACCTTGGTCCGGAGGTGTTGTTTGGTACCCACTATCCCCAAATGTCCTTCGTGAGCCAATGCTAGTGCTTGAGCATGTAAAGCTTTTGGTAGGACTATGCACGTCCCTCTGAGAACTACTTGTCCTACCGCACAGAGTTTGTTGGCAATGGGGGCATATGGTTTGCACTTTTCAAAATGTCCATTCAGGAGTGCTTGTCTTACCTCCCTCAGCTCCGGGTCAGTAGCCTCACAAGTGGTAAGTGCTGTGGGTGTGGCATTCACTGCTAAAACTTCACGTATTCCTCTGATCCATGTGTGTGTAATTCCTTTTGTGTTTTCTCTCCCAGCAACCTTGACAAGAGATCTGCAATGTTTTGTTTCCCTGGGACATGGACCACCCTGAATTCATATAGCTGTAGCCGGAGGACCCAGCGTTCTATGCGTGCACATGGTTTGGTGCGGGGACCATATATTACCTTGAGTGGCTTATGGTTTGTGATGAGTTCAAATTTCCGAACATACAGGTATGGGTGTAGCCGCTCACATGCCCATACTAAGGCTAGTGATTCTACCTGCTCACAGTCAGGTAGTCTTCGGCTGATATAGCACACAGGAACCTGTTGTCCTTGTTGGTCCTGCACCAGCACAGCTCCTGAACCTACTGGACTCGCATCCGCTATTACCTTAGTCAGTTCATTTTTATCAAAATTGGTTAGGGAGCCATCTCTGGCTAGCTCACTTTTAAGAGCTTGGAATGACCGTTTCTGTTCTGGCCCAAATTTAAACTGTGTCTTTCCTTGTCAGCTGTCGCAATTGCTCTGACAGTGTAGAAAATTGCGGGATAATACAGCTGTTGTAACCAACAAGTCCCAAAAAGCTTCTCACCTCTGTAGCGTTCTCTGGTTCTCTGGCCTCTAACACAGCTCGCACTCTCTCTGCCGTTGGCCCAATGCCTTTTTGTGACAGGAGTATCCCCATGAAGATGAGTTTGTTTATGTTGAATTAGCATTTCTCTGAATTCAATGTCAGTCGACACTCAGAGAGCCTTCTCATGACAGCATGCAGGCATTTGTCATGAATCTTCTGGTCCGGCGCATGCACAATCACATCATCTGATATATTCTGGACTCCCTCAATACCAGCAAGAGCATTTGCTATTTCGTGTTGGTATTGTTCACTTGCTGATGATACCCCGAACACTAGTCTCTTATATCTGTACAACCCGTTGTGTACTGCAAATGTGGTTATTTCTCTTGGCTCCGGAGTTAGTTTTAACTGGTGATAACCCCATTTCAGGTCTAGTTTGCTGAATGCCATAGAACCGTTCATATCTTGGAGTATTTCATCCACTGTAGGGATGGGGTATCATTCCCGCACAATAGCCTCATTGGCATTTCTCATGTCCAAGCACATTCTGATATCATCATCAGACTTTGGTAGCACCACTACAGGATTTACCCACGGGGTGGGGCCATTAACTTTCTTGATGATGTCCATGTCTACCAATTAATTGATCTTTCTTTCTACAGCCCCTCTTATGTGGTATGGTATCCATCGCAGTGGCTGGGCCACAGGTTTCACTCCTGTATCAATGTATAAACTATCCTGCTTAGTGTTTAACTTTCCCACCTTTTTGGACACTTTAGGGTACTGCTGCCTCAGCGCTTCTTTAATGTCCATCACAGCTGAGACTTTCTCCCCTATCTTTAAGACTCCCAATTTTATGGGTCTTTCTACCTAAGAGTGGTACTCCATTTCCCTTCACCACAAGAAACTCGGCCTGGTCAGTTCTGTCTCCTATTCTGATCTCACATCTAAATGCACCCTTGACCGCTAATGACTGACTGGATGCGTATGGGTACAGTTGTCTTTGTTTTTCTGCCATGTATGAGTAGCAGTTTGTTTTCCCCTATTACCTTGCTGATAGCACCCGAATCTATTAACATTTCTTGGTTAACTCCCCCTATCCTAATGGTAAGTTTCTCCGGCATTTCGTTTTCATTGACAATAAATGCAAAGTCTTTGTTTCCTTCCTCTACATTGTTCACATTTTGATTCCTTGTTCCCTTTGAGCGGCATGCTCTTGAAGTGATCTTCCATTGCATTTGTGGCATGTCTGCCCACATGCAGGACATTTAGGATCTCTCCCCATATGATCAGTATGTCCACACTGATAACATTTCCTCTCCTCTTTGTCTGTTGGTTTCCCGCCTGTTCTCTCGTGTTTCCCTTCTTTTTGTTCAATGCGGTTAACTGCCTCCGTATCTGTTGCATGGTTATTCAGTGATATGGCTGCCATTTGTTCCTCTACTCTCTCGCACTGTGTAGCTAAAAGCAGTGTATGACCTAGTGTCAGTCCTTGCCCTTCCTCCAATAATTTCCTGCGCACGTAGTCCGATGTGCATTTATTCAGAGTAGCGTCCCTAATTTGGTTGTCTGTATCATCTTTGAAATCAGTCTTTTGCAGCCTGTCTGAGGCAAGTTGCAAACTGTTGCACGGTCTCACCATGTTTCTGGTTGATCTGGTGAAACGATTGGCGGGCAAACGCTGCATTGACTTGGGGAACAAAGTAAGTATTTAAGGCACGAACGGCCGCTGCATAGTCTGTCACCGGTCCTGTATTCGGTAGCGTTGAGAGTATGTCTTGGACATCCAGTCCTGCGAGGTGAAGAAGTATAGCCCTGCTTCTCTGCTTCGAGTTGTCCGTTGCGTCATCATTAATTATTAGCCCTTTGCCATCAGCATATAATTCAAAGGAAGTTAGCCACCGCACCCATCCTGGTCCGAGAGTAGCTGGCTCAGTGTAGCATGCGAATGGATGAATTCCCAATTTTTCCATATTTCTCACTCAGCTAACTTGCCTAACTAACTTCCAACTAACACTTGAGTGTTAGTTGAGATGATTTTAGTATTAATATCAGCGCACAACATGTTTGTGAACATAACAATGGCGATGAGTTCTGTCCTCGTCGCCATTGTTATGTTCACGAACATGTTGTGCGCTGATATTAATACTAAAATTATACCACCAGACACGTTGTGCTATTTGCTTTTTTACTTCATGAGTCTCCAGTAACAATAGTGTAACACAATTCGCTCCCCCTTACAACCCAACCCTTGACATGACATCAGAACATAACTCAATACAAATCCAATACATGACATGAACCAAGTAGACTTTCTTATTTTAAGAAAGAATGCTATATTAGTGTGCTTATAAAACTTTATGGGGCATATTTTGTCAAAGTTCTTATATTCAAGTAGTAGGATGATAGAATAGCACCTTATTCCCAAATTCCCCTTCTCAGTCGGTGAGAATTCTTTTAAGAGCTCCAATCCTACAGAAAAATTGCACAATGCATTATGCTACGTCCTCAGCTTGGTTAGTCTTTAGTGGATATGCCTCGACCCACTTTGTTTTGTGGTCAACCATGAGGCATATGTACATATTTCCTCTTGGAGTTGCCATCAGTTTCCCAGCAAGATCCATCCCAACCAGTACAAATGTTTCAGACAACTGAGCAGTTCCAAAAATTTAGGAGTGGACAATGACATATTGGTAACTTTATGTACAAAGAGACATGGATACATGAAGCTTTGAACTGGGACGTATTTTGTGTTTCTGGCACTGAGGGGAGTTCAGTAATAAGGTGCTGTCCTGCTTCCATGAATTTTCAATGATTTCTCAATAATAACATGTTTCCCTGTGCAGACAGTTTAATGAACCCAAGAACATGGCTGAGGCTCACTTCACTTTTCTTATGTACTAACTATGGATACGCCCCTGAATAATGCTTGAACAACTTTCAGTACATGAAGTATACTTGTGTATTCTCTAGAAAATTATACTAAATTACAGAATGAGTAGGCTATTAAGCCACTAGTTCTGACTGGATGTTTAAGTTACTTTTGAGTTTTATAAACTGAAACATGAGCCAGTTTAATCCCAAAGTTGTCAAAGTGGGTCTATATTTAAAGTTCACATGTAGCCTACACTTTTTCTTTTCCCCTTTTTTTCTAAGGGGCTGCAGTGCTATATGGTTTAAAACACTCCTCACTATGATGGTACTATAAACAGATTGAGCATGATTGACAAATGTTTTTTTTTTTAATTTTTTATTTGATGCGTAGTAAGTTTGATCATTTACAACATTTAGCCTTTTTCCCAACACTGGTATTTCTCGATGTAGTTGTGCCACCGTGTTAACTCATTTCTACGGTTGCGGGTAAGGCACTCTTCATGGTAAGAAGAAATTTTAGGATAGCGCTTCCGATATTGCTTGTGTCAAAGTGCTGCTGGATGGAGGAGTATGTAAGCTGTACAGTGTTTTTTCTGCCTTTCAGAAAACGAGTAACGGCAAGCTGTAATAAACTCCGGCAGCTCCTGCCCCAGGTTTCCGGGGCACGCAGTGACATGGTTACTGTGCTGGAAATGACCGTGGCGTTTTTGGAATACGTTAACCAAGCAACCCTTGAACACCTTAACAGGGAGGTGAGTGTGTGGTGGAGCTGATTGCCCGGACTTCAGGGTGGGTGTGATCAGGATCTCGGTGTGTGTATGTGTATACTATATATGTATGTGTGTGTGTATATATATATATATATAATATATATATTCACACACACTTATACACATATATATACATATTGAAATTGTGTGCGCGCACGCATGCATATCTGCAGTATCCTGAAAAGGCTGCAGTGAAAAAAGGACAGATTAGTGAATATGGATTTGAATTAAGAGGAGTATTGTATGGAATGTGTACTAAAAAACCCCAGCATTTGAATTTTAGGTTCACTGCTGTTCCTTTAGAATGTTGAGCATGTGGAAGGAGTTAAAGATGAAATGTAGAGCAATTAATGCGTTTGGTTAGTCTCAGGCCCAGTCCCAATTCACCTCCTAAATCTCTCCGCCTACACATTAACACTCAATTTGTGCATTCACGGAGTTGCCATCTAGTACAAGGGTTGTCCCAGAACAAGCCAAATTTCAGCAAGGAGTAATGGCTGCTCAGCCCTCTGACTCTCCCTCAAAAATGAGGAAATTGAAGTGCTGGCTTAAAAGCGATTGCTGACCCAGAAGGCATTGATTTGCTTAATATTCCATTACCGGATTCGTTAAAATATGGCAGGGCTAACCACACTCAAAGTAAATTGACTGTCATGTCATACCTTTTCAAAAGGCAATTATCATGGTCATTGCAGAATTGTCTCATTTGCAAGCATCTCAAATGATGCAAACTTTGGTGTCATCAGTACCCTTTAATCAACAAATCTAAATTTTTGTAATCCGTATTTATAATTAAAGTAGCTCACTGCCTACTTGTTAAGCAATATTCTTTTAAGTGGTTCTTTATTATTGATGATAATTCTTTGTAAATTCTGATCAGACTCACTGGAGCAGACTAAAAGTGCATTCCATACCTGCTGCTTTTTATTCTCCCTATCATCGTTTGTGAGTGGCCCTTACATCAGTGACACTTTAACTAAAAAGAGAGGTCGAGTGATTAGGAGGTGAATTGGGACCCCAGGCCGAGTGGTTTGTTTCAACCATGAATCTTTCCTTGGGCATTATGGTACCAGGGCATGTAGACATAGGCTCATGGCATTCCAGGCATTTCTTTGTTTAACAAGACAAGTTGCAAATCTACTGCTGTGCCAGTCTTACTGGGTAGATTTGCTTGTAGTAACAGCCGCCCTTTTCTTCAACATTGTAAGTCTTATGCTGGTATATGGGTACTGACCTAGTGCAAAAAGGAAAAAGAAACATAAAACATGAAAATTCTATGTATACATGCTATTGACACTGAACATTGAAGGTGATTGCATGAACACAGATTAAACCTGTTGTTTAAAATGGGGCTCTTTAAAGAAAGCATGCTTACCTCTGTACAACAGTTATACAGTCTAACATAAAAATCTGTTCCTTTCTTGGTTCTTGGTTCTCTTGATCTCTGATCTCTGAATCCCTGGAATGTCAGATTGCCAAGTGGTAGGCTACATGCATTTTAAGAACATTTTGTTGTAGCCTTGATTTATTTCATATTGACTTACAATGACTAATTTTTAATTGATTGATTGTAAAATGACTACTATGAAAATTTTGAATTGACTGCTTGTAAAGTGACTCCTATGATGCACCTACGTTCACCTGTAGGCTATTTATCGCTAAGCCTTTTGAGGTGTTCTATAGCCTACTATAGGAGCAAACCTGATGAAACAACAATGAAATGCATGAAATGCTAACTTGCAATTAAACAATATAGGCTAAGTCTTATAATGCAATGTCAAAGTTGTTTTTTTTTTGTTTTTTTTTGAGTGTGCAGTTCAGGATATACCAGCTATCGCTGGCCTTCACTTATATATATATATATATATATATATATACACACACACACACACACATACACACACACACACACGTATGTATGTATGTATATATATACACATATATATATAATGTGTATATATATACATATATACATACGTGTGTGTGTGTGTGTATGTGTGTGTGTGTGTGTGTGTGTATGTATATATATATATATATATGTATATATATATACACACGCAGTTAAGTCCAAAATTATTCATACCCATGCCGAATTGAGTAAGTGAATTTTTATTTGACGAATAGGTTTCTTCTGGCTGGAAATGATATAAGAAGGTGACAAAAGATGGTAAGACATTGTGTTAGAGATATGATATTAATGAAAAATGTTACCTATTTCTATGCTTTTTTTTTTTTAATTTTTTTTTTTTTACATTTTTACAAAAAATGCCATGTCCAAAATTATTTATACCCCTTGAAATTGTCGCAAATTTGAGGAAATGCAAGCTTCTATACCATTCCAAATGGTCCTGGTAATTTCTACCATGTTCTAGAGCATTCTAATCAACTATAAATTGAGAACAGCTGATGCAGTTGTTCTCTAGTCAGTTTCTAGTCAATTGCAAGTCGTGGTTAAAACCAAAGGGCTTAGTGAGGACCTCCGGTTGTGCGTTGTGGCTGCTCACAAGAAGGGGAAAGGCTACAAAGCCATTTCCAAGTTTTTTCAAGTGCCAGTGGCCACAGTGCAAAGCATCATCAAAAAGTACAAGGAGTTCCACACTGTGAAAAATCAGAAAGGGCGTGGTAGGAAGCCAAAAGTGACCCCTGCGCTGGCAAGAATGGTAGTGCGAGAGGCCAAGAAGAATCCAAGGATCACCACCAAGACACTCCAGCAGACACTGCACAAGCAGTAACGGTGGCAGGATTCAAATCAATTCTTGTCAAAAAAACACGAACTATTTTGAGATGAAAATAACCGCACAGACCGGCACCAGCATAATGCCACACATCAAAAACCCAAATGTAATCAATATCATTGTTTTTATTGCAACTCTGTTTAGCAACAACCGGATGCACGGCATCTCCTAGAAAACACAACGCTATCACCTGCTAGAGTGAATGGGTAGCGTAGTCACTAAAATTACCAATGGTGTAGGGAGAACATAATATGCATATAAACATGGACAGTGTCACCATGAATTACAACCACTTAAACCTGCTTTAAAAAAAAAGTGCTTCAGTTCAAAAGAATATTGTGCGCCAATGAAAAAAGTGGGGGAGCCTAGATCCACAGTGCTACAGCGTGCCACCGCCACTGTGCACAAGGCTGGCCTCCATGGCCGCCGAACAAGGAGGACTCCTCTTCTCCAAGACAGGCACACAAAAGCTCGCCTAGCCTTCACAAATGCTCACCTGGACAAAGAAGAAAGCTTTTGGTCATCAATTCTGTGGTCGGACAAGAGGAAAATGGAGTTGTTTGGACACAGGGACGTGGCTTTCGTTTGGCGAAAGAAAGGAGAAGCATTCAACCCCAAGAACACAATCCCCACGGTCAAGCATGGTGGTGGGAATGTAATGCTTTGGGGGTGTTTTTCAACCAATGGACCAGACAACCTTGTCAAAGTAAATGGCATCATGAGAAAAGAGGACTACATTAAGATTCTGGAGGAAAACATCAGGCATTCTGCAGAAAAACTTGGCCTTGGGCAGCACTGGACCTTCCAACAAGGCAATACTCCAAAACGTATAGCCAAAGTAGTCAAGAAATGGTTAACAGAAAACAATATCAATGTTTTGGAGTGGCCCAGCCAGAGTCCAGACCTGAATCCCATCAAGAATCTGTGGAGGGAACTAAAGACCAGAGTGATGGCAAGGAAGCCTTCCAACCTCAAGGACCTGGAGATCTTCACAAAAGAGGAGTGGTCCAAAATCCCAGCAAAAAGCTTCTTTTTTTTTTTTACCTTTATTTACCCAGGGTTGGTTCACTGAGCACGGATGCTCTTTCGCAGGAATGCCCTGGTTCACACTCATACACATTCACACCTGGGAGCTCCCCAGTACAACCACAATCCTCTATTGTTGGCCACTGAGCAGCTCCACTGGAGGGGGAGAACATTTTTAGCCAATTAAATCAGGGGATGATTAGGTGGCAAGTTTTTGCGAGAGCCAGATCTGGGATTTTAACCAGGACACCGGGGAACCCCCTACTCTTTGCGAACAGTGTCATGGGATCTTTAATGACGACAGTGAGTCAGGACCACGGTTTTAACGTCTCATCCAAAAGACGGCATATCCTACAGCACAGTGTCCCCATCACTGCGTTGGGGTATTGGGGTTTTATATTGCCCCCTGCTAGCCCACCAACACAACTTCCAGCAGTAACTCTGTATTCCCTGGTGGTCTCCCATCCAAGCCCACACCTGCTTAGCTTCAGCCAGTCGGCAGGAGCAGAGTGCGTGGTGGTATGGCTGTTGGCAATTATAAGAATAGTTTGACTGCTGTGATGGCAAATAAAGGCTTTGCCATTGATTACTGAGAAAGGATATGAATAATTTTGGACATGGAATGTTTTGTCAAAATGTAAAACAAAATAAAATAAATAAATTTAAAATCGGTAACATTTTTCATTAATATCTCTAACACAATGGGCTCTATTTTAACAGTCTAAGCGCATGGTTTAAAGCGCATGGCCAAATCCAGGCAGATAATCTGAGCGCAAAGTAAGGCGCATGGTTCAAAGGGGTTGTACTTAGTCTCTTAATTAATCATAGGCGTGTTTTGGGCGTAACTTGAGAAAAACCAGTGTCATCTCCCATTCCCTTTAAAAGCCAGGTGCGCTTGCACCTTGGCGGATTGCTATTATAATGGTGGATTTGCCAAGTAGTAGGAAAGAACGTTTCTCTGCAGAGGAGACCGATCTGCTTGTGCGCAAAGTGAAAGCGCGCGAACATACCATCTACGGCAACAGCAGGATTCCACCAAATATTATATTATTATGTATATTAACATGTGTGGATGTGTATTAACATAATATTATTATCAATATTATCACTAACCATTATGACATGTATTTTTTATTTTTATTTGAAATATCGCGCGTTCTTCACCCGCCTATGTAGGTGCATATTACTATCTTAATAATGCACCCTTAAAATGACAGTAAAATACTGCGCCATTGACTTAACACCAGGTTTTTGTTGGTCAATTGCGCAATCGCTTTCCGCTGCCTACAGATAGCAATGCGCCAACAGTGCGCCTGACCATACCTCATTTAATTGATGCACCTGACCACACCTTACTGGGCGCAAGTACATTTGCTATTTAAACAATGTGGGCGCTGGACGGGAAAATGACAACTGCGTCGGTGTGAAACTAGCAAATACACTTGCGTTGCACTTTCCGCCGCTTTGCGCCGGGTGTACGATAGAGCCCAATGTCTTACCGTCTTTTGTCACCTTATGTCATTTCCAGCCAGAAGAAACCTATTCGTCAAATAAAAATTCACTATAACTCAAAATTTGGCATGGGTATGAATAATTTTGGGCTTAACTGTGTGTGTATATATATATCAGAGGAAGCTGGTCCATAGAGGCAGAGGAGGTTGTTCCTCCTCTATTTTTAAGAGGCAAGAGGGAGATCAAAATATAAAAAAGAGTAATTTGTTGAAATAAACCATTACCAAATCTCAGGATCATTTATAAGATATTGTTTATCTCTTCTTTGGAAAAAATACATTGAAATTCTGATTAAAATGCTTCAACAGCAACACCTGCAGGGCAGGGAAGAGGGGAAAGGGCAGTCTGTGTGAAGTGGTTATGGGGGGCAGAGGATGATGGGCTCCTGCTGTCCTCCTTAGGGCGGGATCTCTTATATCACATAATGCATAGACATATATACATAGATGCCACATTGACTGCTTTGGCCCGTTGCTGCGATGCATCAACGTCGCTGTCATATTGGACCAGGCAAGACTGGCCTGAAAACAAATACAAGTAAACGGGAATAAAAAGCACTATAATGTTTACATTTCTCAACGAGTCGTTTTTATATTCAAGGGTTTATGATCTACGTGGAGTACAAAAAAAAAAGTTTTATCTCCAGTTACTTAGAATCTCAATAGTTAGGCTATAATCGCTGCTAGACGCTCAAGACAGGAGTGTGTATCAACGTGTATCAAGGTTTACATGAACTGAATTACTTACGTGGTGGAAAATAATTCATTTTCATAAGGAATTGACAGTTAATTTTAACCTGGCAAGCTGGCTAGAAAGTAATAAATGCTAGCTAACTTGAGTAGGATTGTAAGCATCAAATAACCTTGATTGTAAGGCTAGCTTTGCTTGTTAGCTACCTACCAATGTTTTCTTGCAAGTCGTGTTTTGATTTTGAAAGAATTAAACTGACTGCTGGACGACCAGCTCCACAAATAACCATGATCAAAAATGCTAATTCTAGTGACACATTATGCACACACAAGGTTCATTCCCATCCAAAGCCCGGTGTGATTAACTGTGTCTTTCCCTCTCGTTCACCTGGCCCCTTTTTATATTTTTCCTTTGTGTTTTAATATGATATGTAAGAAAAAAACCACAACGGCCTGTCTCGTTATTGGAAAATAATGTAGGGTCGCTTAACCAGCCCCGAAGTAGGCTACATTATTTTCCAATAACAGGACAGCCCGGAGGGGTTTATTCCACTTATACAACGGGTTACCAACAATGACTATATATGGTTACTATTTTATTTATTGATTTTTATCGATTTAATAAGCTGAAAGAGCTGACCGTTTTCAAGCAAAACTCTGGTTGGTAGTTCCATTTCCACCGTTGTTAAGCAAAAACCTCTGGTCGTTAATTCTATGAAAACAATGATTCTATCAAGAAAAAATTGTTCCTTCTCATTTTATACCATACAGTTAGCACCAATTTTGGTCATTTTTGTCATTACATTATTTAATAAAACTCATGGCGAAAGCCATTGTATAAATATGTTTATAAAACGGGTAGCTCAAATCAAGCAATCTGATTGGTTCATAGCTGTGGTATATTAACCATATACCACAGCTATGACGTCTAATTCCTTTGCACGATTCAGGCCCTGTCCACACGTATACGGATTTTTCTGAAAACATAGTTTTTTCCCTCCGTTTTGGCCTCCCGTCCACATGAAAACGGCGTGCAAAGAAAACAAAGCTTTTTTAAAATGCCTTCCAAGGTGGAGATTTTTCAAAACTCCGGTTTCTCTGTCTTCGTGTGGACAAGAAAAATGGAGCTTTATGAAAACGCTGACTTCATGACGTCAACTCGCGCATCAGTTACCATGGCAATTGGTGTATTGCGCATGCGGCAATCGTTTTAGCGTTCTCCTGTGGACGGAGATATTTTTTAAAACGCCAGTCGTGTGGATAGGATTTTTTTTTTAACGGAGGGGGAAAAAAAACTACGTTTTCAGAAAAATCTGTATACGTGTGGACAGGGCCTCAGTATCACTCGTTAGTGTGTACGTTGCATAGCAACCACCTCGCACTATATGCAGGCAGCCAGGAGGGCCTATTTTATTTTGAACATTATTATTTATTAATAAAAACTATTTCAATTGGAGTGTGTCTATTACTTTCATATTGCCATACTTGGTGACCGTTTTATAAAAGCAATAGCTCACTTCAGGCCAAGATATATGGTTATTATATCACAGCTAAGGGGCCGAACAACGCCCCTTAACTGTGATATAATAACCATATACCACAGCCTGTCGTGAGCTATTGCTTAAATATATATGTGTGTGTGTGTGTGTGTGTGTATGTATGTGTGTATATATATATATATATATTATAGGCCTATAGGTCAAAATGGTCTCACAGCCTGCTTGTTATCCCAACTAGCTAGCTAGCTAATTATTTAATTATATTAGCGGTTAAACAATAAATAAATGCAATTGTTCACAAAGATACGGAAGAAAATGCGTTCCATAGCCATGAGTTAAATATGGAACGTCTGTACAAATAAGGGACGATTCTGGATTTTGCAGGATTGTTTGCAAACCTAAATCAAGCTATAACCTAACTGTCATTCAACATGGCCATTAATTGTGAAATTGGACATTGAAAAGGGGAGGGGACATAAAAATTAAGCCAAAATCGAAAGAAAGACATTACTTAACTGCTTTGGAATGTTGGATTTTGTAGCGCATTGATTTCTATAATTGTTAAAAGGCCAAGGTGTCCTGTTATTGAAAATTAATACACACCCTTGGACCATTCCTAATCTAGTATTCAGCCAAGCCATTGTATGTATGCATGTATGTATAAATAAATAAATATGTTTTTTATTTGTTTTATTCTTTTGTAATTTATGGCATTTTTGATTTCTGGAGAAGCATGTTCCTGGTGATTAGTGCTCTCTGTTTTAGGCATAGCCTCTACCCAAGTATGAGGCCTATACATAGGCTACTAAGATTTGCTCAGACATCCAATCCATAATTTCAATGTGAGCAAAAAAAGAACAGATGACTGCAGTGGTATAGCAGCTGGTGGGGGCTAGCCACTTAATTAAACAAATAATAGACGACATTCCCAAATGAAGCGGTACTATTTTGTGCTATGTTCACCTGAGTAAGCTTATTTTCCTTACATTTTGCAAGTGGAAAAAAATGTGTTTGTTTCATTGTCTAATTTAAATAATGCAAGACTTAGAATGGAATTGGAAAATTATTTTAATTATTGATTACATATCATTGGCTGAGTTGGCTGGTGTGCGTTCAAAACCACATGAATTTACGGTTATGATGGTAAATGGTAAATGGACTGCATTTATATAGCGCTTTTATCCAAAGCGCTTTACAATTGATGCCTCTCATTCGCCAGAGCAGTTAGGAGTTAGGTGTCTTGCTCAAGGACACTTCAACACACCGAGGGCGGGATTTGAACCGGCAACCCTCCGACTGCCAGACAATCGGTCTTACCTCCTGAGCTATGTCGCTATGATGGCCTATGGCTTAAGTGTTGTGACTTAGCAACGGTGTTGCTGTATATATATTTAATTTTTTTTTTTTTAGAGAGATTGAAGAAAAAAATTAAACTGGAATGCGTGTACCCCATCAAATTCACTCCTCCTTGGAACAATGAAGGCACTGCGTATAATTAGTCTAGTTGAACTTCTAGGATAAATGCTACCTATTGCTAGGGAAGGCAAGGCAAGTTTTTTTTATATTACATTTCATTTCCAGTGACAATTCAATGTGCTTTAGTAAGACAATAAAAACATAACATTTTATTGAAAAAGCAAAAAATAAGAAGATACGATGAGAATAAATATAATATAAAGATCAAAATAAAAACTAATATAAATGTATATACCTTCTGTATAATAAATCTCATTAAAAACACGTTTTCAACGTACAAAAATGCCACTTACAAAGCACTGTCTATAAGGCATTCATTCAAACTGGCTAAATCTAGGCCTGCCATTAAAAGTATTGATATGAAAATGATAGTAAGTTACTGTACTACAAACAATATAGGCAATCTTGCCTATAACATAGCCTCTATTCCAAAGCAATGCTACTCAGTGTTTCCATGACCAGGAAGATCAAGACGCAGAAGACTAATCTCTTGTGTTGTCTAGCAAAAGAAACGGTCATAAAACTGCACCACAACTACAAGAAGAACTTAGTCCAGCTTGAGAGAAATCAGTTCCCCTGACTACAGTTAAACGGTGACTACAATCTGCAGGTATATAAGAATGTGTATCTGTGAAAAAGCCCTTGCTACGTCTTAACAAGAAGACAAAAAAGCCAGTGGGCCAAGCACTATTAACACTGGCCCAAAGATTGTGAAAAGGCAGATGCACGTCCTTTTAGACCAGCATATCAGAGTTGCCATTTCACTGTAGTCAAGGTTTCTCTAGTTGCATTGAGTTCTCCCAGTAGTTTTACAACTGATTCTTTTGCTAGACATCACAGGATATTTGTCTTCTGCCTCTGATGTTATTCTTCTTTTTCCTGGTCTTCTCCTGTTTACATTACTGCACATCAGTTGGACCCTTCTAAGTGTGGACTAAAGACAGCACCTGGAAATCTTAAGATTCTTTGCAATTTTTCAATGGGAATAACCTTACCACAATATGTTGGCTCATTCTCCTTTGCTCCTACGTTAGTGCCTATTTTACTTACACTACAGGCCAATGGTATTTGGCTACCTGTGGGTTAAAACAGCAAAAAGTATCTGAGACCTACTGGGAAAAGAACGCACACTTGACTGGACTGATTCATAGTGTTATCCAGGTGTGTGTGCCTACTTAACCAGAAGGCGTGGTCCTCCGATTGCCCCAATTCTTCCTCACAAACCAAGTCCTGCCACAGTGGCCTAATACTTTTGGCCCATACTGCATTTTGGGTTCATAATTTATTCATTAATGCTTTTGCTAAATCTAAAAATATAATTTCTCCTCTCTTCCTTCAGTGCCTGTTTCCTCCTGATGATGTATGTCGCTGGTGGCTGTCAGAGACTCATCAGAAAAAATGGCTGAGCCACAGGCAGGGCTGCATGGAGCAGAAAACTACCTGCCATTTCAGGTCCAGGTGGTTAAATAAAAAAATGATAAATGTGACCTGCAGGGATGCACCCACGATGCAGCCAGGACACCATGTGGAACAGTCTAGGGCACCTTGTAGTAAATATATATTTTAAGATTTGAGTATATACCAGTTAAAAATGGAGCTCTCTCTATTTAGAAAGAACTCCTCTCCTTTGAATGCTGTGCATAGAGAGAAGCTGAGTGGCTGAAGTGAGTTGCTGGAAAATGTAATGTGCTGTAAGTCACATCCTGTTTCTCAGAAGATGGGCACAACCAGCCCAATGAGATTGTGGAACAAACAGGCCAGATAAGGCTCACTTGTCTTCCTGAAAACATTACTCAACATGTGCCATGCTGAGTCTGTTGGAGTTCATGACACATGCAAGTAATTTTTATTTTTATTTATTTATTTATTTTCTCTCTCGACCTCAGTGATTCCAAAAGGCCCCCTGAGCACTCCTAGAATGCTGTCCACCATTTTGCGGCCACATGCACTCCTTAAATTATATTATACCCCCTTCTTCTGGTACTCGCCAACACAATCACCTGTGACCAGTGGCAACCCACTACAAATCACCATGGATTGCTCCTCTGAGGTAGGACTATGTATGCATGCGTGTGCTTACGACTTGCACGTGTGCATGCATATACATGTGCATATTTGCATGCACAGTATGACTGAATTGTTTAAACTGGGTTACATATTTGACAAGCTTTTGTGTTGTTGGGCACACTTGCTTTATGGGTAGTATTTGTGGGATGCATTTTTGTGTTTGGTAAGGTTTCTGGATCGGTGACTAGATTGACTTGTAATTTGTTATAGGCCATGTTACAGTTTTGAGGTGGGGCTTCCTCTTAATTTCTAAACAGGAACACTTGTACCAAAATACTGGAAATTTCTGGTCCTTCTGGCCACTTAAAGCCACACTGATATGGCATCAGTTTAGCACCATAAGTATTTAAAATGAAATAATGTGTGTTGTTCAAAAAAGTAAATAAAAAAAAAAAACATTAAAAACTGTTTTAAAAAAAAAAAAGGTTGATGTGTAGCAGTAACTCATTTTAGCAGGGCAGATGTTAATATGGCTTTCTGTCACTCCCAGACTGGGTCCAAAGACAAACTTCTCTCCAGTAAACCCACCTCCATGTCAAAATGGTTCCGAAATGCCGAACAAGAATAAAGAAGAATTGAACAAAAGGAAAGAAATCCTAACGATGATACTAGATTAAGAAATGTGAAGATTGCTTGAACTTCATCTGAATGCTTTCAAAAATATTTTTAACATTTGAACGTTTGAACCAGGACTGTACTTGAGAACACAACAAATGAGTCCATTTCAATTCAGGTTATTGGTAAATCAAGACCAAGACCATGGGGATACTGAGACCAAGAACATACTTTTTTTTTTTTTTTTTTTGAAGGCTACCATTAAACTTGAAGTGTAAATGATAATCTATCTAAAGGCATATTTCAGCAAAACTAGCATGTTTTCACAATCCCAAACACCACCTTAACTATTCTACTGTGGAGGGGGATAGGGGCATGATCATAAATGAAAATATGCAAATATAGCTGTGTCAGTGGATTTGGAACTAGAACGCCAAACTGGAAATTTGGAAAATAGCCACAGACATGAAATACACCAGTTACTCATCAATTATGACTGTGCTTGCCTTTTTTGCTGGTTTTTAAGAGTGAGCACTAATTAAGCATTAGAAAGCACTTAATGCTATAATCATCCATATAACTATACTGATTATATAATCAGGAGCTACATTCCCCACAAGTAAAGATTGAGTTATGTAATGTTATAATTGATATGTTAAGATCATCTCTACCAAATTTTCACTGGACATACCACCTGGCAGACATGATCACCACCAGCAGTGCACAGCCAATAAAATTCTCTTGCTTTGTATTGGCACACAGTCAAGGCATGTTAGAGCAATACCAACCAGATAATTATTTAGAATGTACATATTTTGTTAATCCATCAGAGCTGTAACCTGCTGTCATTTCTACTGTCTGTTCACAGTTGTAAAACGACAGCGAGCTGATGGCACACAGGGTGAGCACATGTAAATGTATCTCCAGAACACCTCATCACACCTTGTCATGGGATGAACTACACAACTCAGCAGCTAGGTTACGTATACAGACATCTCATTAAATCCCACTTGAAGTCGACTACCCCAGCCTTAGCACCCACCCCCCATATAACAGAGACAGGACCACTTTATAGAGGAAGAAAAAGTATAATTTTGTAAGTGGTAAACATACTTGAGTGAGTATACGTCTAATGCTGTGTCAGTGTGTATAAGGGTATATACTACGTAGGTGTCTATTGTCCACAAGTGAAGCGGGAAGTTATCAATATATCAGTTTAGGTGGAGAGTCGTTTCAGTGCATTGGTTCTAATGTGTGCACCAACACATCAGAACACAGAGGGATGAAGTGTACACAATTGCCAAGTGTCCTGAAAGATAAAGAAACGGTCTCGTATCAGACTGACAGTTGCATCCCAAATCCCAAAAGTCTTATCCATCACGGTTCAACATCAACCAACACCTGTGTGTTTCCCACACACACAATGGGTATGAGCTCCCCCTCAGCGCTAATTCAGTCTCTAAACACCGTCCGGTCAGCGGTATGCCACATATGCACTTGCATGCAGCACCTATGACATTTTTCATGTAAACTCCATTGATTTCAGTCAGTTACAGCTAGTGAGGTAAAGAGGAGAGGGGGAGATAATTACTTCTCATTCTTTTCAGCTGCTGGGTGGTTTGTTGCATTTTGTGTCAATTTAACAGTCTCCACAGGAGAATAGAAATTGGTTTGACCATCAAAATTGATATCCTTTCTAAACTTTTTTTTTTTTTTTAAACAATTGATAGGACCAGTCTTTAATGTTCAGCATCCGAGATTGAGTAAAACTCAGTTTGAATCAAGATGTGACCCAGATTGTCAGAATAACTTGGGTGAACTCTGCCTGTTAAGATTGTTGGCCTTAACATGGTGTAAATACCTTCAATTATATAAATATGTTATTAAAATCACATGAAAGATTTTATTTATTTACATATTTTTAAAAATCCTTCAACTTGTAGGTCGCCATTTGTTATTACTGTCGCAATGCATAGTACGGGTAGTGACGTCAAATGGTTGCTAGGGTCTCCGGTCCATTGCTTTTGTCATTGAGCGGCATTGAAAATGTCTTCAGCCTTTTCAATTCAATCCAGAGCGGGACATTACTCAGCAGGAAAGCACCGAGGACAGCCCTCATCAAACAAATCAAAACTATGAAGATCGGAAGAGACGAGAGTAGGTCATAAGACTAGAGATCGTCCCTGTGTGGCAACTGCTCACCTATGCCAGCAGACATGGAAAATTTGCCTGTAGTAAAGAGCTGCACTTTCTAGCAGCAGCTGTTTAAAGTCATTTTACCATATGGGTCACTATCATTTTTGATGAAAGTGAAATTTGTCATCATCCACAGTCAGTTAATTGACATAACGTTATTGTATATATAACATGTGAATCAATAATAACGTTATGATATGACCTTAAACCGGTGATAATAACTCTTTACAATGCATAGTCCTTAAGTGATAATATGTTCTGATACTCTAAGTTGTTTATTGAATCCACGCTATTCACAGATATCCCATGTATCACATCATATACAAATTCTGTAGCATTGTATTGATATTTTTCACAATTAATAACTGCAACTGCTGGACAAAACAACTGAGTTAACCTCCAGTGCAACCATTTTATGTAATCTACCCAAAGTGCACTGCACGTCTAAAATAATGGCAATCTCCATAGCTCAAATTTTCTATTAAAGGCTGAGGTGTAAAAAAAAAAAAAAACTGAAATCTTTTATGTGATTTTTACAATATATTTCCTTAGTCAAGGGCATGTACAACATATTAAGCCATACAAGTTTTAACAGGTGGGGTTCCCTTTAAGTTCAAATGTAGGCTAGTTTGAACATAAATTCTGAGGTGCGCAATGGCTTAACCATTTTACGCAGATGCCAAATTTGGGCAGTCCTCACCCATTTAGGGGGTATTATATTTACAGCTTTATAACTCCAGATGTGAGCATTACAGAGACTTGAAAAATGGCTTAAATGAAGCAAGACACTTGTACCACTTACAATAGTAACTTATATTATATTCATAATTTAGGTAGAAATAAAATGCCATGCAATTTTCTTGGTGTAAATGTAAAAATTAAGTTGTTCCCCTTCAGTTTGAAATGAAATATTGAGAGATCATGTTGATATAACCGGTAGAACTATACATGATCATAAACTCCTTGACCACAAGTTTGCTAAATCTGTGGATGATATGCGGAACTACCACAGATCTATAAAGCAAGAAGTCAGTAATTTACCCTGGTGTCCCTTAGTGTCTTGAAATCTATCAAAAATGTATAAATGGAGAATTGGTGAAAATCATTACACAATCATATTTCACTCCAAATCAATTGTTTTGACTCATGAATCTCACTTTTGTATTATTTTAAAGAGGAAAATACTTTCATCTTTTCATCAGTATAAGTGTCTAAGCTATGTAGGGGTCCAAAAACCTATACAAAACCTCTCCAAAATGAATAAAATGCTTTCTGTCCATTATAAAGAATATATATTTGCCTTTTGTGATGGTTTAAGATTACACATTGATATCATATTAAAAATAATGCAAAAACATTGCGACACACTGTGATACACATACAGTGAGCACCATAATTCATTGGACAGTGACACATTTTTTGTTATTTTGGTTCTGTACTCTAGAACTTTGAGTTTGAAAGAATACAATGACAATGAGGTTGAAGTGCAGACTGTCAGCTTTAATTTGAGGGTATTTTCATCCATATCGGATGAACTGTTTAGAAACGATAGCACCTTTTGTACATGAGTCCCCCCATTTTAAGGTACTACAATTTGTTGAATTGGCTTCACAGATGTGTTTCGGTAGGCAGGTGTATTCATTTGTGTCGTTAGTGAATGCAGAAGAGAGCTGCTGATGTCTAGTCTTGATTCTAGACTTTGCAATTGCCTGTAGAGATTGTTGTTGGAGTGTGACAACATGAGGAATACAGCAGTGTTGATGCAAATTAAGCTGGCTGTCATAAGGCTCAGAAATGAAAATCAATCAGTCAGGAGCATTGCAAAAACCCTGGGCATGCCCAAGTCAACAGTTCGGTTCATCATTAACAAGAAAAAAGCAACTGGTGAACTCAATTATGTCAAAAGACCCGGTAGACCGAGGAAGACCACTGTAGTGGATGACCGGAGAATACTCTCTATGGTGAAGAAAACCCCCCTGACAACAGCCCACCAGATCAAAAACACTCTCCTGGATGCAGGTGTAGATGTGTCAAAGTCTACCATACGTAGAAGACTACACCAGCAGGACTACAGAGGGTACACTAAAAGATGCAAACCACTGATAAGCCTGAAGAACAGAAAGGCGAGATTACAGTTTGCTAAAAAAGCACCTAAAAGAGCCCCAAGAGTTCTGGAACAAAGTCTTGTGCACAGATGAGACAAAGATTAACATGTACCAGAGTGATGGAAAGAGGAAAGTGTGGAGAAAAAAAGGAAATGCCCATGATCCAAAGCATACCACCTCATCCGTGAAACCTGGTTGAGCGGGTGTTATGGCTTGGGCCTGTATTGCTGCCAGTGGAACGGGCTCACTTGTCTTCATCGATAATGTGACTGCAGACAGAAGTAGAACAATTAATTCTGAAGTCTACAGAAATATTTTATCTGCTCAGGTGAAACCAAATGCCTCCAAACTAATTGGACAACAAGACAACAAGACAATGACCCGAAACATACTGCTAGAGCAACGAAAGGGTTTTTGATGGCCAAAAAGTGGAAAATCCTTGACTGGCCAAGTCAATCACCGGATCTGAATCCAATTGAACATGCATTTTTCATGCTGAAGAGGAGACTGAAGGCAAAAGTCCCTGAAACAAACAGGAACTGAAGATGGCTGCAGTACAGGCCTGGCAGAGCATCGCCAGGGAAGATACCCAGCGTCTGGTGATGTCTATGCATCGCAGACTTCAAGCAGTCATTGCATGCAAAGGATATGCGACCAAATATTAAAAATGATTACTTTATTCTACATTATGTTAAACTGTCCAATATTTTTTGATGCCCGAAAATGGGGGGGACTATGTACAAAAGGTTCTATAATTTCATCCGATATGGATGAAAAAACCCTCAAATTAAAGCTGACAATCTGCACTTCAACCTCATTGTCATGCCATGGTATCCTTTCAAACTCAAAGTGCTAGAGTACAGAATCAAATTAACAAAAAATGTGTCACTATCCAATGAATTATGGTGCTCACTGTACCTAAATATGTAATCATTCACTGTTTTTCTGTACTCAACAGTATGTTATCTTTTGTTGCGTGGGGATGGGAAGACAAGTTACTATTATGATCACTTCAAGGGAAAATTTATGTTCATCTAGCACAAAGCAGGACACAGTAAAGTATTTCTATGCCCTAAGTGAGAAGTATTGCCCATGGTGCTAATGCCCCACGTTATGTACAATAAGATTACAATTAAATAATACTGGCAATTTTCTTGCTTCACGGTAAATCAGTTCATTAAACGTAACCATATTGTGCTTTCAAGTGTGTATTCGATGTTAGTTTGGGCTTTTTGTTTAAACAAAACCCCCATATTACAAGTAAGGTAAGACGGTTTTGCTCCTAAGGTGAAAATTTTTGTTGCCATTAGGGGACGGGGGGGGGGGGCTTTTCTACTTTTTTCCTCCATTAAGCACTCGGCTAGCAAACTAGCCGGTTAGATAATTCAACCTCCTTCTTGCTGAGCAGAGGTTTTTTTGTGTGGTTTTTCAACCCCCCAGGAGCAAAATATTATTGTAGTTAGATAGTTTGCCCGTATTGTTACATGCAAACATTAGCTGTAGTTTATTATAATATAATGGTTGTATTCTGTTCTCAAATAAACAAAATATTTCCTAGTACAGGGGTTCCTTCTGTCATTGCTGTTTTGCAAAACGCTAGCTAAGTTAGTTAATTATGACCAGAGGGATTCCACTCCGGGTAGTTCTTTTCAGTGTTATTTATTCAACGCTTAACGTTAGATAGTTAAAAGTGCCTAATTGTTATTTATTTATTTTTTCACTTCGGTTTCTGCTGCTAGTTGTCCGGAGCCACCCGCACACTTTTAATTTGAGGGTTTGGTGTCTCTGTCTCTGCATTTTTACATACTAACATTAGCTGTAGTTTATTATAAATTTATTCCAGCTGAATTTTGGCTGTATTTTGTTCTGAGATATAATTAAAATATTGCCTAATATGTGTTCCTTCAGTCATTGCTATTTAATATAAAGCTAGCTAAGTTAGTTTATTATAACTGGAGTGATTCCACTCCGGGTAGTTCTTTACCTTGTTACGAATTCAACACTTAACATTAGATAAAAGTGCCTTATTTATTTATCTCCAGTTTCTGCTGCTAGTTGTCCGGAGCCACCTGCATGTTTTTTTAAATTGTGGTGTTGGTACTTCCATTTCGGCAGTAACTTACTCTAGACATTGGGGGAGAGAGGGTGATAGTTAGGGGCTAAAAATGTGGCCAAAGCTGTGTGAGGGTTGCAGGATGTTCATGCTTATGAAAAGCGTTTTCCAGGGCGAGTTTGTCTTCCACCATTGCCAACTGGTTGAGCACCTTGAGAGCAAGATTTTTGATCTTGAGGGCCAGCTTGCTGGACACCACAGTTCGCAATTAGCAGAGTTCCAAGAACTAAGTAGTGTGTCTTTAAGGATTTGGTGTGCACACTACAGCTGTTAAGGGGGTAGAAGCCAGAGCAGGCAGGGAGAGATAGTTGGGTGATGGTGGGGCACAGTGGTAGAAAAGGATGAGAACACCAAAAGGGCGACATCTCCTGAGGTTGTGGTGTCCAAACGATTCCAGCCCTTGCAGGAATTTGATCTGGCCCTTGACCCTGAGAGTGGGAGGACTGAGGAGCCACTGGGCCACCCAGGTGGCCACATCCTCTCAGAAAAGGGAGTTAGTGATAGTGGGGGAATACAATTATTAGTGGGGTAGACAGCTTAGTCTCTTCGCATGAAAAGGAGTCTTGTACGGTATGCTGCCTGCCTGGTGCCCAGGTAGGAGATCTCCTGGAACATGCGGACAAGCTCCTGGCCAGAGCGGGGAGGGATCCAGTGGTCATGGTTCACGTAAGAACCAATGACATAGGTAAGGGTAGGTTTGAGGTTCTGCGGGACAAATATGTGGAGATAGCAGAAAACATTAGGAGCCGAACCCCCACGGTAGTTTTTTCTGCAATACTACCGGTACCACATGCAAGTAGGGGAAAGCTAAATTGTATTTGGAGGTTTAACACTTGGCTACAAACCTGGTGTAGGAAAGAGGGGTACAGGTTTAGGAGGTACTGAGACTACTTCTGGGACAGCGGTGACCAGTACAAGCACGACGAGATGCACCTGAACCTGAGGGGTACTGCTGCACTGGGCCAGTGTATGCTTAAGGTAGCACAGGATTATTTAAACTAGGGACTTAAGGGGCAGGGAGGTCAGAAAGTGAAAAGGGTAGGAAAGTGCAGATTGCCAGGATGGAAGCTGTCAGTGCTTCCTATAATAGTGTGAACACTAATGAAGTCTTGTTAAAGTTGTAGTAAAGATGACTTGAGATGGGGGTGAGGGAACAGGAGAGGACGTGTAGAAGTTATAATCTGAAATCTCTTTGCTGCTTCTCATGACTGATATTGTCCTTCTAATGAATATGTCGTCCTTCATTTTTTGATTAGTTATTTCATTTTAAATGTCTAACGTTAGAAACAAAGACCTATTTTTTAGTGCAAGTCCACATAGTAGTACAGTTTCCGGTTTTTTCTTCGATTTCGTTTCGCGGCAAAATCGAGAAAAAGCGAAGCAAAACATTCCGTTAACTTAGCGTTGAAATCGAACAAACTAACTTCTGCTAGCTTTTGTTTGATTATCGGTGTAATAATGAGGAGCATTGTACCCGGCTGTTATAATGCCCCCGTTAAACTTGCCTTGAAAGCACATTTTCATAGTTTTCATAGTCTGATTCCTGTAATCAGACACCCCAACATAACAGCCGAAGAAGTTCACAAACGAGGACTAAGGGTATGCAGCGACTACTTTGAAGGCACCGACTACCTAGGCGACCGTCTGAAGCCTGGAGCTGTACCCATTGTTTTTCCATCATTGGTCGAACCGCTCAAGGTAGATACAATGCAGACTGGCTAACGCTATCACGTCTGTCTGTGATACATAGGATGTCTACCACCAGTTGCCGTTTGTCCTGGGAATAGCCTGTGGTTCTGTTGAGGGAATATATTGATCTAATATATTCCTTTATATAGCATTTTTTAGGCCAGGCGTTTTATTCTGATCAAGTGTCAGGCCTGGCCTGAGAATCTCTCCTCACTCAAGGGCATATGTCACTAGTGGGTAATGTTCTTTTGCCAGTTAGATAAGACCTGATAAAAACAGCTAGTCAAGAGGTGAAATAAAATACAAATTGTGTGCTAACTTACTGACACCTGAAGACACATCACAACACCTCTTGCGGGTATCGAAAATCCAAATATAGTATGTGCTAAGGAATGCGTGTTGATTTAAACACCTAATTCTATTTAAATATTGAGTTATTGATCCAATCATCTGTTTTTATAAGAGATTCTTTGTTATGCAAAGCAATCTTTTTGGAATTTGGAGAGTCAGCGCGCCCCAAGATTGTTGTGCATATGACAGATTGTTATGTAAACACGACATGATATCTCTCTAAAACAATGGCCTTATGACGCACTATAGCTGACTCTTAAACTACGTCAAAAGTAACTAGCCATCTGCGTATGCACTTTCGATCAGAACGGCAAAAGAACACGCCCTTATCCTTGAATGTATAAACTGTGAAATTTTGGGGGACAAGTTTACAGCACTTCAGCAGAGAAGGGGGATCCATGTCTAGGATTCCACTCAGATTGTTTATTGTGGATCCATAATAAATTCTGTTGAACTTTGGAACTGCTTCCTCTAGATTTCACAAAGTTCGAATTCACAAATTCTCAAATTAGCCAGCTCTTCTTCTGTGTATTCCGGCTCGAATCGATAGGGCACCACAATCCCATGATCAAAAACAAAATCTTCTTCGTCCTCAGACATTTTTGGTTTCGCTAGCTAGTAGTCATACAACACTATTTCTACGACTAACCTAATGTTATTGTTTACAGGTACTCCCACATCAGAAGTCGCGCAATGATATGCATCCTCAAGTTCGACACTAAACTGCCTGGGTCTATTTCCTGCATTTGTAAAGGAGAACAACGTGTGCAACAAAACAGCATAAAAAAAAAAAGGGCGACACATTCACTAGAAGGACAATATCAGTCACAAGATGCAGAAGTGTTATAAAGTGTAATTCCCCTTTGAATACTAGAAGTATAAAAAAATTACTTTTTGGAACTTGAGGCTGCTACAAATGGGGGGGGGGGGGGGGTTATGGCTTGTGGATGAGGATGGGAATGAATATAATATAGAAGGGTTCAAACGCATTAGGAAGGATAGATCCAGTAAGATAGAATTTTAATGTGGAGAAAATTCCAGAAATTGACCAGCTCATGCCTAGTGAGGATATTTATTTGGATAAAGCTCATAGGGAAACATGAAAGGGGCCTTACGGTAGGAGTGTGCTACCGGCCACCAGCTTCAGACAGTAGTGTGAACGCAATTTGGAAAAATGAAGCTTGTCAGGATTGTGAGACTATTATTATGGGTGACTTCAATTACCCTGCTATTAATTTGGAAATGATGACAGGACAAGGAAAAAGTGAGGAATTTTTGGCACATTATGTCAATCAGCCCACAAGACGGAAATCAGTTCTGGATCTGGTGCTCTGTAATGATCCGGACAGAATTTGTAGCTTAGAGGTAATTCATACGGTGGCCCTGAAGTGCAAAACAACAGCAAGTCAGAAAACACACACCAGCAAGTTCAGAAAACACCAGCAAGTTAAAAAACACACACCAGCAAGTTCAGAAAACACCAGCAAGTTACTAACACACACCAGCAAGTTCAGAAAACACCAGCAAGTTAAAAAACACACACTGGCAAGTTCAGAAAACACCAGCAAGTTAGAAAACACACACCAGCAAGTTCAGAAAACACCAGCAAGTTAAAAAAACACACAAGAAAGTTCAGATGATTCGAGTCATGTAATTGCACACATTGGTGCTTATTTTAATCAAGGACATTCATATGACGTAATCTTGGATATGCTCTCAACTTTTCACAACATTAAAATGATGCGCACCCTAAAAACGCACTTAAAGGAAGCAGGGCTGTTCAGAAGAAAAAACTACTCCTCAATGACTGATGCAAGAAATGGCATTCTGACGGAGTTACGTGGACCAGGACAGTTGTTTGGCTATCAAAGTAAGTGTATAATTCGTCCAGGTGCGTAGAACTGCTGAAATCCGTCCTGCTAGAGTGGATAAGTATCTGCGTTCATTTACTAATTACATACCGCGTTAGATTTTAAACTTTTCCCTGTGTGGAAACTGGTCTTTGTTTTCAGGTTGCGTTAGGTGTCTTTGGTTTTAGGTTGCGTTAGGTGTCTTTGTTTTTGGGTTGTTTGATTCTTAGAATTGATAGATTGCGATTATTGCACTATCACAAACTGTTAACCTCTGTAATCAGTGCGTTATTCGACTCAGCTTTTCAGCTGCTAATTAGGTACACTCGGAGCGACGCTTTATTAGCCCTGCTAACTCCCAGTTTAGGCAGTAAGTGTATAATTCGTCCAGGTGCGTAGAACTGCTGAAATCCGTCCTGCTAGAGTGGATAAGTATCTGCGTTCATTTACTAATTACATACCGCGTTAGATTTTAAACTTTTCCCTGTGTGGAAACTGGTCTTTGTTTTCAGGTTGCGTTAGGTGTCTTTGTTTTAGGTTGCGTTAGGTGTCTTTGTTTTTGGGTTTTTTGATTCTTAGAATTGATAGATTGCGATTATTGCACTATCACAAACTGTTAACCTCTGTAATCAGTGCGTTATTCGACTCAGCTTTTCAGCTGCTAATTAGTACACTCGAGCGACGCTTTATTAGCCCTGCTAACTCCCAGTTTAGGCAGTAAGTGTATAATTCGTCCAGGTGCGTAGAACTGCTGAAATCCGTCTTGCTAGAGTGGATAAGTATCTGCGTTCATTTACTAATTACATACCGCGTTAGATTTTAAACTTTTCCCTGTGTGGAAACTGGTCTTTGTTTTCAGGTTGCGTTAGGTGTCTTTGTTTTTGGGTTGTTTGATTCTTAGAATTGATAGATTGCGATTATTGCACTATCACAACTGTTAACCTCTGTAATCAGTGCGTTATTCGACTCAGCTTTTCAGCTGCTATTAGGATACACTGGAGCGACGCTTTATTAGCCCTGCTAACTCCCAGTTTAGGCAGTAAGTGTATAATTCGTCCAGGTGCGTAGAACTGCTGAATCCGTCCTGCTAGAGTGGATAAGTATCTGCGTTCATTTACTAATTACATACCGCGTTAGATTTTAAACTTTTCCCTGTGTGGAAACTGGTCTTTGTTTTCAGGTTGCGTTAGGTGTCTTTGGTTTTAGGTTGCGTTAGGTGTCTTTGTTTTGGGTTGTTTGATTCTTAGAATTGATAGATTCGATTATTGCACTATCACAAACTGTTAACCTCTGTAATCATGCGTTATTCGACTCAGCTTTTCAGCTGCTAATTAGGTACACCGGAGCGACGCTTTATTAGCCTGCTAACTTCCCAGTTTAGGCAGTAAGTGTATAATTCGTCCAGGTGCGTAGAACTGCTGAAATCCGTCTTGCTAGAGTGGATAATATCTGCGTTCATTTACTAATTACATACCGCGTTAGATTTTAAACTTTTCCTGTGTGGAAACTGGTCTTTGTTTTCAGGTTGCGTTAGGTTCTTTGTTTTTGGGTTGTTTGATTCTTAGAATTGATAGATTTCGATTATTGCACTATCACAAACTGTTAACCTCTGTAATCAGTGCGTTATTCGACTCAGCTTTTCAGCTGCTAATTAGGTACACTCGGAGCGACGCTTTATTAGCCCTGCTAACTCCCAGTTTAGGCAGTAAGTGTATAATTCGTCCAGGTGCGTAGAACTGCTGAAATCCGTCCTGCTAGAGTGGATAAGTATCTGCGTTCATTTACTAATTACATACCGCGTTAGATTTTAAACTTTTCCCTGTGTGGAAACTGGTCTTTGTTTTCAGGTTGCGTTAGGTGTCTTTGGTTTTAGGTTGCGTTAGGTGTCTTTGTTTTTGGGTTGTTTGATTCTTAGAATTGATAGATTGCGATTATTGCACTATCACAAACTGTTAACCTCTGTAATCAGTGCGTTATTCGACTCAGCTTTTCAGCTGCTAATTAGGTACACTCGGAGCGACGCTTTATTAGCCCTGCTAACTCCCAGTTTAGGCAGTAAGTGTATAATTCGTCCAGGTGCGTAGAACTGCTGAAATCCGTCTTGCTAGAGTGGATAAGTATCTGCGTTCATTTACTAATTACATACCGCGTTAGATTTTAAACTTTTCCCTGTGTGGAAACTGGTCTTTGTTTTCAGGTTGCGTTAGGTGTCTTTGTTTTTGGGTTGTTTGATTCTTAGAATTGATAGATTGCGATTATTGCACTATCACAAACTGTTAACCTCTGTAATCAGTGCGTTATTCGACTCAGCTTTTCAGCTGCTAATTAGGTACACTCGGAGCGACGCTTTATTAGCCCTGCTAACTCCCAGTTTAGGCAGTAAGTGTATAATTCGTCCAGGTGCGTAGAACTGCTGAAATCCGTCTTGCTAGAGTGGATAAGTATCTGCGTTCATTTACTAATTACATACCGCGTTAGATTTTAAACTTTTCCCTGTGTGGAAACTGGTCTTTGTTTTCAGGTTGCGTTAGGTGTCTTTGTTTTTGGGTTGTTTGATTCTTAGAATTGATAGATTGCGATTATTGCACTATCACAAACTGTTAACCTCTGTAATCAGTGCGTTATTCGACTCAGCTTTTCAGCTGCTAATTAGGTACACTCGGAGCAACGCTAGCGTCGCTCCCTCCTAGTTTATGAGCCAGTTCCCCATTCCAGTCTGTGCTCTCCCCCTCAGAAGGCGCTTCCAGCGACGTGGCCCCCCTCGACAACGGAACCCCTCTAACCTCTGCTACCCCCCGCTGACCCCCTGTGAGAACTTCACGGTCACAGGGGGACTATGGAACTGTCAGTCTGCTACACGCAAGGCAGACTTCATTTCCGCCTATGCCTCCCTCCAATCCCTGCAGTTCCTTGCCCTCACAGAGACCTGGATCACACCAGACAACTCTGCCACTCCTGCTGCCCTCTCATCCTCCTACTCCTTCTCCCACACCCCCCGGCGATCTAGCCGTGGTGGTGGTACTGGTCTACTGATCTCCCCCACCTGGAAATTCTCTGTTCTCCCCCTCCCTGACCTGTCCATATCCACTTTTGAATTTCATTCTGTCTCTATCACCTACCCTGCTAACCTTTATATTATTAGTGTGGTTGCCTTAGGGTCGGCTTTGCACACGTGATGCGGTCAGCTCTACGGTCTCAGCAGGCAGGATAGGAAATAGCTGATTGCGGAAGTGAAAGAACGATATTCAAAATGAAAAATTACAAATGAAAACGCTGTCAGCTAGGTATATCAACAAACATATGGTTTAGGCATAACCAGAAGTCCTCAATAATAATAGTATTTCACGAGACATTACGCTAATTCGTTGACGACGTTTCGTCACATGCAGCGTCTTAGAATGCTAGTGCTAACAAACAATGAACGGCTTTAATGCGATAATGAGAGCACTTTCGGTTGACCTAAAAAAACGATATAAAAAAACCAACAATATACGTGCTGTTATACCTGGTTAGAAAGCTTATGCTCTCAGCTACTGAATAAACGAATTTTCAAACAAGCCAGACTTTGCGTATTTGCATGCTAGTGCTAACAAAGAGCGAATACGTTCTATGACATGATGACATAGCTTTCGGTTGACCTAAAAAAACGATATTAAAAAAACAAAAATAGACGTGCTGTTACACCTGGTTAGAAAGCTTATGCTCTCAGCTACTGAATAAACGAATTTTCGAACAAGCCAGACTTTACTAAAAAGTACAACAACGCCGTCAACAGCACGTGTGCAGCAGCTTCAGGTCCGGTCTAACTCCAGAAATTTGGGTCGGCTAACACGTAGTAGGCTATTCTGTGTCTATGAGTTCGTATCTAAGGTAACAGATTAAACTCTGAATTGCAGCACAGTTAAATGTTTTTATTTGAATGGTAAAAATGAGCTGAACTTAACGTAAAACCATAAATCAATCACATTAATCTCCCTAGCCCTGTCTTGCTTTTTAAAATGGAGCGGTTGTGCAGTGCAGATATAACGTTTTTCCAAGACCTTCTGAAGTGGCCAGCTAGCTTTGATTCGCCGTCACTCGTCACAGCATACCGTGAGTAAATCGCTGATCTCAAGTATTGATGAAGGGTTAATTTAGCTCTGAATACGTGTGTTGCAAATGAACTCGTTGCCGTGATGTTATATCATGTATACCATACTATGTCTCTGCTCATGCTACAGAAACTGTTCGCTCCGTTCAGCACAAAGTTGACTTTGCGTTGGCGGCAACCACACATCACAATTTCTGCAGGAATTGTCTAGTTGTTATTTATCGCCCCCCGGGGCCCCTGGGAAGCTTCCTGGATGAGCTAGACACCCTGCTCAGCTCCTTCCCTGAGGACGGCACCCCGCTGATCCTCCTTGGAGATTTTAACATCCACTTGGAAGCCTCCCAGTCTGCTGCCTTTCTACCACTACTTCACTCCTTTGACCTCTCCCTACAACACTCTCCTCCAACCCACAAGGCAGGCAACCTCCTAGACCTGATCTTCCTGAGGACCTGCTCCAGCTCCAATCTTACGGTTACCCCCCTGCATACGTCTGACCATCATTTCATCTCCTTCTCCCTCTCCCTCTCTCCACACCCTCCCTCCCCCCCTCCCATCCCCACTGTCACTGTCCGCCGTAACCTCCGCTCCCTATCACCCTCTTCTCTTGCTCACAGAGTGACTGCTTCCCTCCCCACTCTTCAATCATTTTCCAAGCTCCCCACTAACTCTGCATCCTCCACCCTGACGTCATCTCTCTCCTCAGCACTCGACTCCCTATGCCCCTTCGTCCCTAGGCCAGCACGTTCATCCCCTCCCAGTCCATGGATGTCTGACATCCTGCGCACCTCCAGGGCCACCCTCCGCGCTGCTGAGAGGAAGTGGGCCAAATCCAGGGACCCATCTGACCTCTCAGCCTATCAGTCTCTCCTGAAAGAGTTCTCTTCTGTCACTGCCGCTAAGGCAAAATTCTACCAAACCAAAATTCATAACTCCATTTCTAACCCTCGTCAACTTTTCTCTATTTTCTCTTCTCTCCTCAGCGTGCCACCTCCCCCACCCCAGTCTTCCTTCACTGCAGATGACTTTGCAGCATTCTTTGATGAAAAGATTGCAGACATCCGCAGCTCCTTTGCCCCCTCTGCGTCCTCCGCCCCCTCTGCGTCCTCCGCCCCCTCTGCGTCCTCCGCCCCCTGTTTCTCCACATTTTCTCTCCTCTCAGACACTGAAGTCTCCCAGCTTCTGCTCACCCACTGCCCTACCACCTGCACCCTCGACCCTATCCCCTCATCTCTCCTTCAAACAATCACACCAGACATCCTCCCTTTTGTCGCCTCCCTCGTGAACTCATCCCTATCTTCTGGATGTTTCCCCTCATCCTTCAAGAAGGCCCACATCACCCCGCTGCTGAAGAAACCCACACTAGATCCTTCAGTCATTCAGAACTACCGCCCAGTATCTCTCCTCCCTTTCCTATCCAAAACACTCGAACGTGCTGCATCTAACCAGCTCTCTGCTTTCTTCTCTGAGAACAACCTGCTTGATCCCCACCAGTCTGGCTTCAGGCCTGGCCACTCGACTGAGACTGCACTCCTCTCGGTCAGTGAGTCACTCCATGCCGCACGAGCAGCCTCCCTCTCCTCTGTCCTGATTCTTTTAGACCTCTCCGCTGCATTTGACACTGTGGACCACTCTACCCTCCTGTCCTCCCTGGCAGCATCAGGGATCCGCGGCACAGTCCTTGACTGGATTGAGTCCTACCTCTCTGACCGCTCCTTCCAGGTTGCCTGGGCGGGTAAGGTATCACCACCCCGTCCCCTCACCACTGGAGTTCCCCAGGGCTCAGTCCTTGGTCCCCTTCTCTTCTCCATGTACACCAGATCCCTTGGCCCTGTAATATCTGCCCATGGCTTGTCCTATCATTCCTATGCCGACGACACGCAACTCTTTCTCTCCTTCTCCCCATCGGACACACAGGTCCCCGCCCGCATCTCCGCTTGCCTGAGGGACATACAGAGCTGGATGGACAATCACCACCTGAAGCTCAACCCGGGAAAGACGGAGCTAATCTTTATTCCTGCTCTATCCTCTCCCCTCCTCGACTTTTCCATTTCCTTAGGGGACACCGTAGTGACATCATCACCCTGCGCCAAGAATCTCGGAGTGATGATGGACAACAGGCTGTCCCTCTCCAACAACATTGCAGCACTAACCCGGGCATGCAGATTTTTCCTATATAACATCCGCAGAATCCGCCCCTTTCTCACCACCTACTCAACCCAGCTCCTGGTCCAAGCAATGGTTCTATCCCGCCTGGACTACTGCAACTCTCTTCTGGCTGGACTACCGGCATCTGCCACCAGACCCCTGCAGCTCATCCAGAATGCTGCGGCTCGTCTGGTCTTCAACCTCCCCAGACACTCCCACGTAACTCCCCTGCTCACTACCCTCCACTGGCTGCCTGTTATAGCTCGCATCAAATTCAAAACATTGGTTCTAGCATACCAGGCAGTCAAGGGATCAGCCCCAGCATACCTTCACAAGATTTTCAAACCCTACATGCCAGCCAGATCCCTCCGTTCTGCTACCTCAGGACGCCTAGCACCTCCCCCTCTTTGCACCTGCACTTCCAGAACACGTCTCCTGTCTGTTCTGGCCCCACGATGGTGGAATGACCTCCCTGTGGAGGTCAGAACAGCTGAGACTGTGAACAATTTCAAACGACGACTGAAGACCCACCTCTTCAGGCTGCACCTCTCCCCATCCCTCCCTTCCCCCCCTGTAAATGACTAAACTTAGGGGTGTAACTAGGCAGCTGTTTAATAGGTGACTTAGTTAGGAACAGCTCGGGATAGAGAGAGCGCGTCTCGAGGAAGAAAAGGGAAAAATAGAAAAAAGGGTAACAGAGCTAAGGAGAGAGTACAAGGAAGTGGAGGAATTAGAAGAGCTGTTAAAAGAAAAATATAACCAGTATGATGAATACCATAGCCGGTTAATAAAAAAGGCAAAAGAGAAAAGAGACACTGAGAAAAAACAGCGAGCGTCTAAAATATGCCAAAAGCCTGAACAGGTGGGGTCAAAAAGGGACGGGGAAACACATAAAAAACGCGAAACTGCGGGGTGGGGAAACATTAGATGGGAAAAGCTCCCGTATAACACGTGGGAAGAGCTGAAGCAAAAAATTACCAAGAGAACAGATTCCCGAGATAAACATAAGCCAAGTTTAACAAAAGGCACTACAAATAAAAAGCAAATCCCCCAAGCAGAATAAAAATTAGAATACAATGAAGGGGAGGAGGAGTTGAGAGGGACCTGCACAGGTGGGGGGGGACTTAACTGGGCGATATCGAAACGTAAGAGAGAGACCGCCAACCCGGCGTAACCCAGCAGCAGAAGGATATAGCCATAATGCTAAAAACCCCAATACCATAGCACCATTGTTGATTAGGGAAGGGGGTGTACCCCGATACATTCCCTGGTCCACCCAAGATATGCATAATGTAATAACCAATCTCCCTGATTTGCAGAATGGAGCGAGCCACTGGATCAGGGTGCTGGAGGAGGAGACGACAGGCCGGATCCTGGATGTGGGGGACCTGAAGGCTCTCCTGGGAAAGGTTGTGGGGATGGAAACAATGCTGGACATATTTGAGCAGGCTGGCTTTGACAGAAACCATGCGCAGTCTCCAGCAGTGGACGGTGGGCCGTTTGATAACGTGCGTGGGGTTGTTTGGACTGCTCTGCGAGCCCTGTATCCCGCACGACCGGACATAACGACCTTAACGGGACCGCCGTTAAAAGACAATGAACCACCGGCAACATATATCCACACGCAGTTGCGCAGGTGGAGATTGATAACTGAAAGGGACGTACAGGCAGATCCCATAATGACCACCCTCTTCCGCAAAGCCATCCAGGAGGGGATGTCACAGGAAGTGGGGCGCCGCCTCGATGAGGTGGTGGGACTGAACACCATGACACACAGAGAATTTGTGGATCTTGTGGTGCACGCTGTAGAAAGGCAGCGGAAAGAGGGGAAAAAGCTGGAAGATCAAACAAAAGACATTCAAAGGAAGCTACTGCAGTTGCAGCTGGAGGAGCTGAAAGCCAAAGAAAAAAAGGCGAGAGAAATAAAAGAACTGGATAAAGAGAGAGAGGCGAAAAAAGTGGCATCTGAAAATACAGAATATGGACAATGAATTCTTTGACTGACTTTGAAGCCGCCTGAACCATGGAGCAGCCTGATGGTGCCCCAGCCGACGGTGACCTACAACTTCTCCGGCATCCCTCACCCAGTGGCCATGCAAGGTAATATGAAAGGGGCGGGCCACAACCGGGTGGGAATCAAATGGGGGGGAGGGCCAGGGAATGGTGGTCAAAATAACCAGTGGAAAGGGCAGCAGAATATGCAAAATAGAAATTGGAACCAACAAGGCTTTCCTAATCAACAGAGACAGGGCCCCATAGTTTGCTATGGATGTGGGCAGGAGGGGCACATAAAAAGATGGTGACCAAACACCCAAGGGATGTACCCAGGTAACCAGGGGACCTGGGTACCTAATCAGCCTCAGCAATCGCAGGGTTACCCCAACTTGGCCCCACCTCCCCAGGCTAGGCTACCATATCAGAGTGGGGGACCTGTAAATTACCAAGGTGCCCAATAGGGGTGCCCAGAGAACCCAGGCAGAGTAGGGCAGCATGTAATGATAACAAACGGGCCAGAACAAGAACCTATAATAAATGTACAAATCGGAGGAAAAATTTTCCCTATGATGATAGATACTGGAGCAACATGTACATGCATTAGGAAAGAATATGCCTCACATCTGCCACTGTCGGGAGAAGTTATTCAAACAGTAGGGTTTTCTGGGAAAACAATGTTAAGCCCGACCACAAAACCGGTATTAATAAAGATAAGCGCAAAAGAAGCAAAATTAGAGGTAGTAGTATGCAAAAATTCCCCCATAAGCCTTCTAGGAAGAGATGCAATTCTGGCCTTAGGACTAAAATTAAACTGTGAAGGAGGGGGCATAGATTTAACAGGAATGTACTATATGAGAAGTGAAAACCTCCACATGGCAAATGTATATTGGGTAGGAGATATTAAGACACAAGTAAAAGACCAAGTATGGAGCACTTGGCAAAAATATGTTGAGGCTCAGATCCCGCAGGCAACTGAGCCAGAATATGACTTACATTGTACTATGAGGTTTGATCCCTACCTGGACCTAGATCTAGAAAGAGAGTGGAGTAAGGGAAAAGGAGAAAGACAGTATTTGGTGTCAACTGCGCTCCTGATAGGACAGGAAGGAGCAGCATTAAACATAGAAAGGACCCCATGGATTGAGCAGTGGTTTCAGGAGGAACGTGCGGCCCCACACATAACGTTAAAAGTCAATCCAGGGTACCAAGCTAAGGACTTAGGACCTATGGTTAAGAGAGCAGAAGAGCTCCAGTTCGGGCCAACAGAAAATTATTTAATTTGGTGCACAGCAGATCAAAAAATGATCAAAATTATGGTAAGTGCTCAGATGTGGGGAAAGCCCCAAATGGTGAGGGTACCGTGGGAAGAGGGTACAAAACGGGAGAAATCTGGAGAAAATTTGGGCATAGAAGAACATTTAAACCAATTACCAAGTCAACTATGGTCGCAACATGACACTGATGTAGGTAAAGTGAAATCAGCAAACCCAGTTGAAGTGTACTTAAAACCAGGCTGTAAAGGTCCATTTAAATTACAATATCCTTTAAAAAGAGAAGCAATGGAGGGAGTGAGAAAAACCATAGAAGGTCTGTTAAAATCAGGAGTGCTTAGAGCAACGCAAAGTCCATATAATACGCCTTTATTGCCTGTAAAAAAAGCAGATGGGGAAAAATGGAGATTGGTGCATGATCTGAGAGCAGTAAATGATGTAGCGCAGGAAATGATGGCAGAAGTGCCTAATCCTCATACTTTGTTAACCAATGTTCCTCATACTGCAAGATGGTTTACAGTGATAGATCTGTGTTCTGCGTTTTTCAGCGTTCCTTTGGCCGAACAAAGCCAAGAGCTGTTTGCCTTTACATTTGAAAACCGGCAATATACGTACAACAGAATGCCGCAGGGGTTTAAACATTCGCCGCATGTGTTCAACCAAGTGTTAAAAGATGACTTACGAGGTTTGGACCTCAAAAGTGTGGTGTTGCAATATGTTGATGACTTATTACTATGTGCAGATACAAAAGAGCAGTGCATAAGCGACAGCATGAAACTGCTGGAGAAACTGGCAAAGGGGGGACACAAGGTGTCCAGGAAGAAGCTGCAGCTCTGCTCTCAGGAGGTGGAGTACTTGGGAAGAGTAATCACGGCTGGCGGGCTATAGGCATCCAATTGGTGTCGTACAGGGTGACTAACGCAGGAGCCAGGCGCCAGACGGGTGATTCCAGTTTCCGGCGGACGCTGTCACAGTCCAGGGAGATGGGGAGAGCGGAGGGACTGCAGGCACTGACACCATTCCAGGGAGCAACAGCACCAACAGTGCCCCTGCGGGTCCAGTACGAGAATCGCAAGCCGGCTTTCCAGTGGAGTGACATGCAGACCGCGTACTCTGGATTGGAAGATATACCAGGAGCCCACCAACTACGAGGACTGCGGCAAATCATCGTGCTATGAATCAACGTGTTAAGAAACTGTGTATGAACTTTGTTGGGTCAGAATAATATATACAGCTTTGATATGTATAATCAAATTTTGCGACTGGAGAGAGTGTTGGAGGAACCATGGGAACAACGTTACATTGAGGAATCTGATACATTTGGATGCTGCTATGGCAGCAGGGGATGTGCAGGCACCCAACGTAGTGGTGCACACCCAACGCTGTCTGATGCTGAGAATAAGAATACAGCGAGGGGAGTTTTTCAGGGCCATGAGGTTTGACCCCGAAAGGGGGGAAATGTAGGAAAAGTTTGAGACTCCCCATGATTGAGATGACATCACATGTTAATGTTAGGGTATTCCCATCAATGTTGATCAAACTGTTTCCTCCAAACTCTCGATGCTGCATGATAAAAATATATCACATGTATAACTATACACTAATATAATCAATATGTAATCCAATAAACCTATATGAGTAGTTGCAGCTAAGCTTATGGAAACGCAAGAAACCACAGTGTACACTGTAGAAGAAAAAAGAACTACACACAGAAAACTTAAAAAAACAACTAGTTACTCCAAAACTAACATATTTATTGCCAAGGAAAAAGGCTAGAAGGTGAATATTTTTCCAAAACTAACACTACTTTATTGCCAAGTAAAGATGCTAGAAGGCGAATATTTTTCCAAAACTAACACAACGCTATTGAAGTGCTAGAAGACAACATTTTTAGTGACCCTTATGTAAACTGAATATATTTAGAAAAGTACAGGAGGCAATAAATCCTGAAACTTGTATGCCTAAAGAAACATTTGAATATATATAGAAAAGAACAGGAGACTATAAATCCTGAAACTTGTATGCTTAAAGAAACATTACAGAATGAAGACTAAGATTTGTATAAAGGAAAGTTGGGGCAACAGTTCACAATAATGTTATCATCTAAAGAACAGAAAATCATTGTGGTGCCAAAAAGGTCAGGTCGACCCAAGAGCAGGAAAATCAAAATCATTGTGGTGCCAAGAAGACCAGATGGCTGATATTTTTAGAAATGTGTTAAGGGGAGTTGTGGGGTACATTTGTGTATAAAATGTATGTGAAACTGACAATCGAGGTACAATTCGGCTGAATTGATCCGGCTTTGTGCACCTGTGCAATAAAGTCTAACTTTTCTGAAGAGCTTGCTGCTGTGGTGTCTTTCCCCTTGTGAAATTGTTTTCGACAGATTGGCGATTGGACTTTGAATTCTGTCGGTTCTGTTAGGATACAGAAAGTTTGTGCTGTAGGAGACAGACAGATTTGTGTATTCCAAAACCTCACGTGCATGTGAGAGTCCGCCATTGTTTTACAAAGACAACCAATAAGACACAGTGGTAGAAATTGCAGCCTATAGGGCAACTCTGTATAACAAACAACCAATCAGAGTTCATGCTGTATTCTGCGCACAAATTTGAATATATGTAAATGTAACTGTATAAACTCCACAAACTCTAACAGTTGAATTGAACATTTTTGTGTGAATCCCTGTTGCTGGCTTTCTGTATAATAAATGCTTCCTGATTTTTAAACACTAACTTCGGATCTGCTTCTACCTGGAACGACGGTCACTATTGTTCTTGGCAACATTTCTGGTTACCAACAATTTGGCGCTGCGAGCAGGGTGGATTCGTCTTCCAGAACTTCGTTGTTTTCCTGACCAAAAAAGTGAGTAAACGGGTTTTACTACCATTGGCTTGGCGAATTGGACGGCAAAACTGCGGAAGTCTGGAACGCTCCACCTAGTGGTACGATAACGTATATCTTGACCGGTGTAGAAGCGATCAGTTGTTTGTGCTTAAAAACTGTGTCTTTTGGTATAACGTCTGTGTAACGTTACACGATTGTTATAAATATCAGTGCTGATGATGTGTTACCAGTGCTGCTGACTGTGATATAGGCCTGTGTATTAAGCCTATTGTGACCGGGTGTTTGTGAGTCACCCCTGCCTATGGAAAGTGTGAATCCAGGCTAAATTCTACACGTGGTTGCGTGGCCGTGGTAAGCGAGTGTGTCGCCCACAGCACAGAAGTGATTAATTTTCACTACTGAGTATTAGGTCGAAGATACCTAAGAAGCGCAAAGCCGCATCTTTGTTTGTTCGTTTAAGGGAGAGTCAGTCAGTGACGCCCCGGGCCCAGGGTTGAGAGACGGAGTTTCTTTCACGTGGGTAGTCTGTCTCTGTTTCAGGTCGTGAGAGAGCGTGTGTGTCGCACTCCCGACAAGTTTTGTGGACATTATTGAATTTTACGTTTAATATTGGCCTCTTAGTCTTTATTGTTTCGTGTTGGTTGTCTTTAGTAACCTATTAGCCAGTAACGTGCGTTTATACAGAGAGACGTAACTTACCAACAAAGTATAATTCGCGAGCAAAAATGGCCCCAAACAAGGAGAATGCAAACGGGAGTATAACCACATATCTGCAGCAAAAGTATGTAAAGCAAGCAAAGGCGATGAGTAAAAATGGCTGGGACCCCGAAGGATCCACGCCGGATTCCTTAGAATGGTGGGGGAAACAAAAAAAGAATAGGACGGCTTACGGTACCATTGTACTAATTACGGAGCATATGAGGCTCATAGAGAAGTGTGACGAAATGTATAATCGGCTACAAGCACAAGATACGAAATTAGCTGGTCTGCGTAAGAAGATAGAATCTCTTGAGAACAAAGGCAACAGCTCTGACCAGAGCACAGCGCTTGCGTGCATTCCGACTGAAATAAAAGGTGTTCCATCTTTGTACCCAGATTTAAATTGTCACACTATAACTGACCCACTGTATTTTGAAAAGGAGAATAAAACGGTGCCCATGGCACCTATGGTTACTAAAATTCGCGGTAGAGGAAATGAACAACGACTGCATGTTGATCACGTTCCTTTAAGCCTGATCGAAATGAGAGCTTTATTAAAGGATTTGCCGAATCTTAATGCGCAAGACGACAATTTACCGTTTTGGCTAACTAAATGAGCTACAGCGTAGCATGTCTCTACACCCTCTAGACATGTTTTCAGTTGTGCGTGCAAAATGTCCAGTTTCAAGCTGGAACAAAATTGAACCAGCTGATCTCCGACAGGAACCATGGGCATCTGGCCCCTGGGCGAATCATAATGAATTACAAAACGCGATTACCGGTTTCTGCGAGGCTGTAAAGACTGCTTTAGGTAAAGGTGCGCCAAAATGGCATTGTTTCACGGCAGTAGTACAAAATAGCTTGCCCTTTGCTGAATACGCCGATCGGAAGTATGAAGCATTTGAAACGCATTGTGGCTTCCCTAATCCAAATAGAGACATGGCTGTTTTTACGCAACAATTACTGGCAGAGGCTGCCCCGCATATTCAGAAGGTACTAGCAATCGGCATACACCCGGGTAATACGTTTAGTGACATTGTTTCGTGGGCCTCGCGATTAGAGGAACAGATACGGAAGAAGAGTTCAACTTTACATCCCATTGCTGCTGTTCGCTACAACTCTCTGAAGTGCGATAATTGTGGGAAAACGGGCCATAGCACGGATCGATGCAAAGGGAGGGACTATAGGAGAAGTAGGCGTAACACCCCCCAAACAAAGAAGCAGATAAATGCTTTCGATGTGGAGAACAGGGACATCGAGCGCCACAATGTTTAGCTGCCCTACCTAAGGCGCACGCCTCCAGTGGAGAATACGCAACCTCAGACAAAGAAGCTGGGCCTATCGCGCACTGCTCCAATGACGATTACGCGCATTTGAACCGAGAACAACTTGTCGCCATGTTAAACAGTTTGAAAGCATAGGAATTACCGGCCTCCTTTTCAGTCAGTAGTATAGAAACTCAGGCTCATTGCAGACCGTATCTTAGTGCGTGGGTAGGAGGCCGGCCATGCGATATGCTAATTGATACTGGCGCTTCTGTTTCTATCACTGACCTACCGCTCCCTTGTACAAAGCATTCCATTGATCTTGCTGGCATTGGGGGTAATTCTGTCCGCGCATATAAATCCTTTCCAGTACTTGTGGAATCCAATAATGCTTATTGGACACAATCATTTTTCATTTGTAGGACTGCAGAAGGTACCATCCTCGGTTCTGACGGCATGAGATTACTGAAAGCTACTGTTGCATACTCGCCTATGGCTTTATCAGTTTGTGACGCTTCTCATAAACGCAAGACATTGCCATTAGCTGCTCTTTCCCATACTGCTATAGCATCTGTTGCAACACCTATTGTCCATTCCTGGGATTTGACTAACAAGTTCCAAGCTTTATGTGCAACATTCGCTGCATGCTGGTCTGTGCACAAACTGGATTGTGGAGCTGCACCATTACCACCACTTGAGGTAACAGGGACTATGCCCTCACCTGTGAAACAATACCCGATTAAACCAGAAGCTGCTCAAGCAGTTGGCTCAATCATTCAGTCCTTGCTTTCACAGGAGGTCATTGAGCCATGTGTCTCACCCTGTAATTCTCCTGTCTGGCCTGTGCAAAAACCAGATGGCTCATGGCGCCTGACAATTGATTACAGAACGGTTAATGCTGCTGCAGACAAACTTGCTCCAATTGTTTCTGACCCAAACACGCTGCTTGCTGATATCAAACCTAGTCACTGTATATTTTCTGTGATAGACATTGCCAATGGATTCTGGGCCCTGCCTGTTGCTGAAAACTCAAGAGCTTGGTTTGCCTTCACACACCAGAACACGCAATACACATGGAAACGCATGCCTCAGGGCTTTCATAACAGCCCTACGCTTTTCCATCGTGCAATGGCTAAGATTCTAGCAACAGTTTCATGGTCTCAGTATGAAGGAACGCAGTGCCTCCAATATGTTGATGATATTCTCTTGGCTTCTTCTGACCCTGTCTCTCATTTCCAGGCTCTGGAAGCTTTACTCAAAGCTTTGGAAAAATACAATATGAAAGCAAGTCCAAAGAAGGCCCAAATCGCACAAGACGCTGTCCAGTATTTGGGCTTTACCATATCCCAGGGCTCGAAGCAACTCACTGTTGACCGGAGAACTGCTATTGCCACTGCTCCGCGTCCCCGCACTGTCCGTGATGTTCGTAAGATTCTGGGACTTTTTAACTACTGCAGGAACCACATACCTGACTTTTCTGTTATTGCAACACCAATCAATGCTCTTTTGAAGGGTTCCCATCGCCCATTGGAGACCGTTGATTGGACAACCGAGTGTGAAGATGCATTCAGCACTCTCAAATCTGCTCTCACTTCTGCCCCTGCTTTAGGTTTCCCTTGTTCTGACCTCCCGTTCTTTCTATGGTCAGCTGTGAAACAAGGCCACATGACAGCCGTTCTTACTCAGCCCCATGGAGGCATACAACGCCCCGTTGCTTACTATTCTTCTCGCCTGGATTCTGTCGCTTCTGGTCTTTCCCCTTGCTTACAGGAAGTGCAGGCTGCCGCCACAGCAGTAACGGTCTCCGCTGCACTAGTCTCAGGAGCTCCACTCTCTGTCAATGTCTCTCATGCTGTGCATAACATATTAACCCAAGGCCGTTTCTCTCGTGTTTCAGCAGCCAGGTGGACTAGATGGGAAGCCATCTTGTTAGCTCCGCTTATCACACTCATCCACTCCCCAGCTGTGAACCCAGCCACTCTCTTACCTGTCGAGGGAGACGGGGAGCCACATGAGTGCCCATTGTCTCCAGATCACCCATCCAATTCAGACATCTCTGAAACACCTCTTTCTGACAATGATTTCTCACTTTTTGTTGATGGATCTCGTTTTTACAATGGGGCCCACCCAGTTACAGGATATGCAGTTGTTGACATTGCTGGTCAGGTAATGGCATCAGGCCGCCTTCCAAGTTCAGATTCAGCACAGGTGGCTGAACTTGTTGCCCTCACTCATGCCTGTGAGTTGGGTTCTGGGAAACGACTTACTATATACACTGATTCCAGGTATGCATTTGGTGTTGTCCATGACTTTATGGTTAACTGGTCATCTCGGGGTTTCCTGACTTCATCAGGTACCCCGATAAAAAATGGGGGGGTTGTTCAGAATCTCATAACTGCCTCTAAACTACCAAACAAACTAGCAGTTGTAAAAGTGAAAGCGCACACTAAAGGACAAGATGCAATCAGCTTGGGTAACCACTGGGCAGATGAAGCTGCCAAAGCAGCAGCTTTAAATGACTCCCTGCCTACTTACAAAATTGCAGCTATTGACATGTCGGGTCCAACTAACATTGACATAGCTAAACTACAGGATGCCTGTACAAGAGCTGAAAAATGGACGTGGATTGAAAATGCATGCACTCTTAATGATGACAACATTTGGCACACACAGGACGGGAAAGTTGTTGCCCCTCAGAGCATCCTTTCATTGCTTTGTGAAGTATACCATGGCATTGCACACAATGGAGAAAGAACAATGCGGCACAACATGTCACTTCATTGGTGGTCTCCCAAAATGACCAAGGTAATGAAAGATTTCGTTAGGCGTTGCATCATTTGTGCAAAAAGCAATCAAGGTCCAAAAATAAAAGTAATGATGAAACACCAGCCACGGCCTACTGGACCCTTTCAGCAAATCCAGATGGATTTCATTGGCCCTCTTCCAAAGAGCCATGGAAAAGAACACTGTCTCGTTCTCATAGACCACTTCACACGCTGGGTAGAAGTTTACCCTGTAGCCTGTGCAAATGCCGCAACCACGGCAAAAATAATCGCATCTGAATTCTGCCCACGCTGGGGCCTTCCCTGCTACATAGACTCAGACCAAGGGACCCACTTCACCGGTAAAGTAATGAAACGGGTATGTTCGTACCTGGGAATCAAACAAAAATTCCACTGCCCTTACCATCCTCAAAGTTCAGGTCTGGTCGAAAGAACAAATCGAACACTGAAAGAAAAGCTGACCAAGGTGTTGCTGTCGAAGGGGGGAAGCTGGGTCCAAGGCCTCCCAGCTGCACTCATGGCGATGAGAGCAACCCCTAATGCAGTAACTGAACTGTCTCCCTACGAACTAGTGACTGGCAGAGCCATGTCACTAGCCCCTGGCCTTTGTAAGGGTCAGAAGACTCTCTTATAGTGGGAGATGCATTGCTGAAGTATTGCCAAAACTTGAATGAAGCGGTGAAAAACCTAACCTCCCAGGCTTTGTCATTACAGACTCTGAAAGATAAACAAAAGGAGGGGGGCAAGAATCGCAGACATATGAACCTGGACAATGGGTTATGATAAGAGCCCCTCATCCTAGATCTTTCCAACCTCGATGGCAAGGACCACACCAGGTCTTACTAACCTCTGAGACTGCTCTTCGAGTTACAGGCATCCCGGTCTGGATCCACCAATCCCGGACCAAACCATGCCCATCACCCGAAGACCTCAAAAAGCCTGAAGAACTCCCTGCCACGGACGACTGCAGCCTTCACGAATCAGGTGCAAACGTTCCAATTTTTTCACATACTCAACCAAATTGAGCATTCAAGTTATGCTCCCATCCAACATGCTGAATTCATTTGTAATTATAATCACAGTTTTGAGCCATGGTGGAGTAAGTGCTGTGGACAATAACATTTACATGCAATTAGTTCACATGACAGCCAAACATGCAAATAAGACTGGCTGCTATGTCTGTGGATTAATACCACATTCTGTCGCACTTGGTGTTCCAATGATGTCCGTACCTATCGCCTCCAAGTATAACACTGCAGATAGCGATAGCAAAAGTGAACTTGTTACCAGACCTAAACATATATGTGATCCTGAACCCATTAACATTGCTCTGTCTCTTGGCCCATATCTGTGGTGCCTCAAACAAAATGGCTCTATTTATGTTGGAGAGACCTTGGACTGCAATACGGTTATTAACTACCATGATAAACCTGTACAAAACCACACAGCTATGGGAGTCTATTGGGTTTGTGGGAACAATGCCTATTCTGAGTTGCCTAATTCATGGTCTGGTATCTGCGCCTTAGGACATTTGGTCCCGGCCATGAGAATTACATCTATTCTACCGGACCGAGTCAGATATGAAAGATCAACTGACGTCTTTGGAACTCACCATCAGTCTGTTTGGAACAGAGCACTTGGTGCTCTCATTCCTACTTATGGGGTTATGTCCGCTCTAGATCAAATTGGCGACCTCTCCAAAGAGGTAGAGCTTTTGGCCAATAGCACGGCATTAAGTCTAGGCAAAATTTCAGAGGAATTGACAGCTGTCAGAGTGATGGCTCTACAGAACAGAGCTGCATTAGATTATATCCTCTCAGCTCAGGGTGGGACATGTAAAATAATTGGCATCGAATGCTGTTCCTATATTCCCGATAATCAGGATGACCTGAAACGTGTGATCTCAAAAATCAATAATGTTTCCCGGTCCGCACATGAAATATCACCTACAACAGCTGGTTTTCTTGAATGGTTATCGAGCTATTTGGGTGACCTTGGCAAAATTGTAGTTGAATACATTTTTCTGATTATACTGGGATTAACTGTACTGGCATTGATAATTAAAGGTGTGAAATTAATTTTCGTACAGTTAATCTGTGGTAAAAACTAATGAGCAAACCACACAAGTTGTTCACTATACAAAGACTCCGACAGCATACATAATATAGAACCAAGTTGTAATAACTTGGGAGTACTTGATAATGCCCTCACATGGTATTCTGTTTTCTTCCTCATATGCCGGAGAGGACACTCCCATGACACCATACCGGCGCCGAGGACACCACCCCTCCAAGACCATGTTGCTGCAAACCAGGAGTAAATTGCAAGAAATCCCACCAAGCCTTGAATCGAGCCTTCCCTACCAAACCAATGTCACTATCCATCCAGCCAGCAACAGAAGGACTTTTTTTCTTTACAAGTTATGTTCTTGGAGTACATCTCGTTCGCCCGTAAGGGGAGCTGAGGGAATTTTGCCTGAAGTTTTCCTAACACAGGTTTTTGACAGGTTTTCGCCCTCACCCTGAACAATGACTAAATAAATGTAACTGTAAAATTGACTTAACCATGAGATTCATGTTGTGTCAAAAGGAGGGACTGTTAGGATACAGAAAGTTTGTGCTGTAGGAGACAGACAGATTTGTGTATTCCAAAACCTCACGTGCATGTGAGAGTCCGCCATTGTTTTACAAAGACAACCAATAAGACACAGTGGTAGAAATTGCAGCCTATAGGGCAACTCTGTATAACAAACAACCAATCAGAGTTCATGCTGTATTCTGCGCACAAATTTGAATATATGTAAATGTAACTGTATAAACTCCACAAACTCTAACAGTTGAATTGAACATTTTTGTGTGAATCCCTGTTGCTGGCTTTCTGTATAATAAATGCTTCCTGATTTTTAAACACTAACTTCGGATCTGCTTCTACCTGGAACGACGGTCACTATTGTTCTTGGCAACATTTCTGGTTACCAACAGTTCCTAGACACAACACTTGAAGAGATAGGAAACCAAGACGCACCTTACGAGTGGGCATCGTCTCAGTTTGAAAACTATTCGAAATTACCTAAAAATAAGAAAGGGAAGATTGCTACAGCATTGCAAGCGATTCTGGCATCTTACAAAATGACTAAAAAGAGATTAGACGTTGTAGAGATAGAAAACCATACTCTTCAACAGCAAGTAACAGAGAATGCCGTTACTCTTAAAAGTTATAAAGCGAATACCACACTTAACATGGAGATTCAAATAAAGCAAATAAAGGTTGCACAGCTAGAAAACAATAATCAGAATCTTGTGTCGTCACTAGAAAAAACAGTCAATGACTTGAATCGTGCACAAGCGGCATATGATTACTTGATTAGTAAATGTACCAATCTGACTCCCAGAACTCCCACTAGCAATTCAGACCGTGTAGGAAAATACAAGAGAGCAGTAGATATCATGCAAGGACACACAGCAGCGGTAGGGGTACCCCTTCCTGAGGGATTAATGGCTGAATTAGACAATGAGGATGATAAAACCAACAATTTTGGGGGAAAACCTGCATGGGATAATTGGGATAGCTATTCGGACTACACAGTTAAGTTTCCTATGGCCCTAGTACATTCAACCACTACTATTCAGCCTGGGGAGGGGGGGCAGAGGGAACGCTCAAGTACAACTACTACACTTAGGCCTCTCTCACCTGGTGACATTGAATCCCTAATCAAGAACATTGGTTACTTTGAGCCTTTTAAGAGAGACCCGCTCAAATTCATTGCATCACTAGAACGTGCGGTAGATCTACACAGACTTACTGATGCTGATGCTTATGTCACACTAATTGCATGCCTTCCACACACCTTAGCTAGAGCGCTTTCTACTGATATACAGAACAAAAATGCAGACAAAGCTAGCAGGAAGAAGGCACTACTTGAGGTCCTGGGAACTCGAGAGATAGATTGGGAAAGAATTAGGGAAGTAGAAATGCAACAGGGAGAACACCCAGCAGCATATGCTTCTAGATTATGGGAAGCTTTCTCTGACTATAGTGGTATGCCACATTTAACCCAACAAGACCCTATTTTCAAGTCTACATTGATTGCACAGAGTGACACATACACCAGAGATGCCTTAACACTTCACATAGACTCCCATACCCCATACACAGAAATAGTTACAAAAATGACTCAACTTTACAACTCCAAAAACAACAGGTTGGCGCATAAGAAGGGAAATCCAGTAGCTGCAGTTGGAGGAAGGTCTCATAATAATAGTTCACATAAGACTGTGTCATGGAGAAATGAAGGATATGTGCCAGATTACATTAAGCAGCAAAGAGGAGAGAGGCCATTACCCTATAATTTGGATGGAAAGTTTGTTTGTTATGCATGTGGAAAGGAAGGACACATAGCTAAGGAATGCAAATCTTTTCACAGTAAGGGTCCTAACCACTCAAGTTTGAGCCAGACACTCAGTAGTATACAGTCAGCAATAACAAAACTGAGTGTAGAGAATGTTGATTTGCAGGCAGCTATTTCTAAAATGAAAAGCAATACCACTTCACACTCAGCATAGGGGAGTCAGGCCTCCGTGCTGCACGTGGCACCTTTGTCACGTGATACATGGGGTAGACCAATTACACAGATCGCTGTTGGAGGCCGATGCGATAATTGGTTAGTGGATAGTGGTGCTTCTTTGTCCATAATCCATTCTAATGCAACCCCTAGTCACGTAACAGGACTATCACAATAGAAGGCTTTGATGGTACTATGTCTCTGGCTTCCCAATCAGATAACCTTACCTTTGACATTGGCAAAGACAGGTTTAAAGACAAAGCTTGGCTTAGTGCAACAGGAGATGGTCGCAACATTTTAGGTTCAGACATCATGAAAAAGCGTGGTTACATTATAGATTATGGCAACAATTGCATTTGGCGCAATACTGAATTTAATGATGAGTTTGTGGAGATTTCCAATATCCATGCAGTGCATGCCATTAAGAAGTCGGAGGAATATGACTTACATACATTGTTGAGAGTTAACGATGCAGATTTGGAGGAAGTGTTAGCAAAACATAGAGGTGTTTTCGCTAAAAGTAAACATGATTGTGGGCGTATAGATCGTGAAGTCATGGAGGTGAATATACAAGGCCGTGATCCTCCGTCACTCCGCCAATATAAGTACCCAGAGGAAGCAAACCCTTATATTCAATCTACGATTGAGTCTCTTTTGCAACAGGACGTCATACGACCCTGTCTCTCACCAGCAATGGCTCCCATATGGCCAGTTCGGAAACCAGAAAATTCCTGGAGGCTTTGTGTTGATTACAGAGAACTTAATAAATGCACCCCTACCTGTGCTCCAGTAGTAGCTTCAACACCAGATGTACTAGCATCCCTGATACCTGAAGCAAATTATTATTCAGCATTAGACATTTCTAATGGATTTTGGTCAATACCATTGCATCCAGACTGCCAGTACAAATTTGCATTCAAATTTAAAAACACACAATACACATGGAATGTTTTGCCTCAAGGTTTTGCTAGTTCACCCACACTCTTCCATCAGTGTCTAGCCCAGGTGTTAACAGCTTTCTCCAAACCTGAATGCCTTATTCAGTATGTTGATGATTTGCTGTTGCAGACTGCTACCAGAGAAGAACACATAACCTTACTGGCAGAATTACTCGGGCTGCTTGAAAATGCAGGACTTAAATTAAATCCCAAAAAAGCACAGCTTCTCAGATCTGAAGTCACATACTTGGGTATCAAAGTAAGTAAAGGGGGGCGCACGCCTGACCCACACAAAGTAGACCATCAAGAGACTACCTGTTCCGGTGTCTGTTACTGCTCTGCGGTCATTCTTTTAGTTTATTGAACGCTTTGCAGACATAGCCAAACCACTGAATGGGTTACTAACTGGTAACAAAAAGAAAAAAGATTCTTTGGACTGGGGTCCGGAACATCAAACAGCATTTGAGACACTGAAGAATGCTTTAATTCAAGCCCCTGCTTTGCGAAACCCAGATCGTTCTCAGCCTTTCATTTTACAAACGACAGCTACCGAAGAAGCGTTATCAGCCGTCTTATTACAAGATGTTCAGGAAACATTACGTCAAATTGCCTATGCGTCCCGTGTTCTCTCCCCAGTTGAGAAGGCTTACAACTCATGCACACGCCACTTACTTGCCGTCCATTGGGCAATGTCCCACTTTGAGTATATATATGGTTTTAATGAAGTGATCTTACATACTCCTCACACACCCCTTCAGATGTTGCTAACTGGTAAGGTAAAAGGAGTGTCTAATGCTAGACTGGCTAGATGGACACTGGACTTAGGCTCTAAAAACCTAAAGACCATATACAAGCCCTTGACAATGTTACCCTGCACACTTTTGTATGAAGGCATACCACATACATGTGAAACTGAAGCTGTCCTTTGCACAGATGGAATTTTTGAAGTAAAACCTATTGAGGGAGCAATTGATGTTTTTGTAGACGGGTCTCGTTATTGGCTGGAGGGTCAATACAGAACTGGTTTTGCCATTCACTCAGAACAAGCTGATTACTTGTATCAATGCCCACCACATTTTCCAGCACAGAAAGCTGAAATTGTGTCTGTTCTACAAGCACTCATGATTTTCTCTGATTGTTCACTAAACATTTACTCAGATTCAGCTTGTAGTTGTAGTTAATTCCCTAACAGAATACAGAAAAAAAGGGGCTTCACAAGTGCTGATGGACAGCCCCTAACTCATGTTGGACCAATACAATCTCTATGGTCAGCTGCGAGCTCCAGTAAACACAGATATGCTCTACTCAAAGTAAAGGCACATCAGAAGAAAAGACTCTCAAAACACGGTGATTCTAATCGAATAGTTGATGAACTGGCAAAAAGGGCTGCGATAGATGGCATTGTTTATACAGAAGCTCCACACACACAGCCTGTCTCAGCAGTAACCAGTATGGAACCAATAGATGTACGAAGTGCACAACAGAATGATCCAGACCTATGCCAAATAATCAGATTAAAACAAGAGAGTAAGCTCATAACAGAAGGTCCATTTTCCAAATGGAATGTACATCTGGATAGTGCAGGATAGTATTCTACTGTACAAAACGTCAGATAGTGTGGCATGGGTTCCACCATCAGGATTGCGTTCAGATATTCTATATCACATCCACAATCAAGGGGGGCATCTAGGGGCTGAAAAACTTCAAGATCACCTGAAAGGCATGTTTTGGTGGCCAGATATGGACAAAGATGTAAATACATACTGTTTGAACTGTTTAGTTTGTGCCCAAATGAATCCCTCACACATCAAAAAGAAAGGACGCTTAAGACCCACATGTTTAGCTGAAGGTCCTTGGACAAACCTCCAGATAGACTACATAGGTCCATTCCCCCCTGCTAAAGGAGGTTACAAATACATACTAATGATTGTGGACACATTCACCAAATGGATTGGAGCTTTTCCAATTAAGGCAGATACAGCTCTGGCCACAGCACGGGTATTATGGGAACAGGTATACTGCAGATGGGGATTACCTCTTAGCTTGGAAAGTGATAGAGGCACCCACTTCACAGGACAAATACACTCAGATATAGCCAAACTCTTAGAGATAAAACATCACCTGCACATCACCCACAAGCATCTGGGGGAGTTGAACGCACCAATAGAACATTGAAGATGTCATTGAAAAAGATGGTACTGGACAATGGTCCAAATTGGGCACAAAACCTTCAGAGTATTTTAATGTCCTTGAGAGGTGTTAGTCATAAAACCACTGGCTACAGTCCATATGAATTGATGACGGGAAGAAAAATGCGGATGCCAGAACATTTGTGGTTAGAAATGCCAGGACCCCTAGCAGAGGGGTGGAATACAGAAATATTTCTAAAACATCTGTGCTCATCTCTCCCCACTATTTATCATCAAACTGCACAACAAATTGGATTATGCCTAAAATACAACAAAATGTATTATGACAAAAATGTGAAAGAACAGAAATTTGAGTTGGGAGACGAAGTCATGATAAAAAACTATCATCACAAAGGTCCATGGTCAGCCAACTGGAGAGGACCATGCACTGTGATGGATAAATGTGGGGAATCAATTTACAAGATCTGCTGCAAGACAAAAAGGGGTAGGACCACACTAAAGTGGTACCATGTAGACCAATTAAAGAAATACAATAAAATGTAATGGCATGTATTATTATTTTAAAAAAGGGGGGGGGGGGTTATAACTATTTTTGTTTCTCTTCTCTTTATTTCAGAAATCCAGCATAAATATGTGGGAGGTCCTCTTGACAATAATGCTACCGGTGATGGCGATGACACAAGAGTGCCCAGAGCAGTGCCCAGCACCTCTGTCTGGGATAATTGCGAGACCACACCAGGGCACCCTGATCAACAATGTCCAATGGGTCCATATTCCAGTCCTGGTGAACTTGACAGCATGGTCTCCAGATCTGGACGAGCACTGCAAGGGGGAGAGCGTGACCCAGATGTACAAGGACCTCATGACAACAGCATTCCTGAAATACCATGACATGGTGGCTGCCAACTTCCAGAGCGACAGCCCAACCCCCACACCTACCAGACGAAAACTGCTCGGGTTCCTGGATGGTGTTCTAGGAGCTACGAGAACCGGATTAGGTATTTCAAATTGGATGGATACCCTACAAATGAAAAAGAATGAACTAAAACTGAAGGAGTTGATTGCCACTCAGGTCCTACAGCCTGGTCCATTGGGCCCTACCATTTTCCATATGTAAATACCACACGTCACATTTTGTCTACTAGGCCTGAGGATGAGTTAGGATTTGTAGAAGAAATCCCAGAATTTGATTGTGAACTACCCAAGTTGGACAACATGTTAACGACTCTAATGCAAAGAAAAGACAGTCATATCATAAAAATACAACAGGGGCTCCAGGGTAAGGATGGTACTCTCATCAGTCAAATGCATGATGGAGATGTAGGCCTAGCCTACTCAAGTACATTGTGGGAATTGACATTTAAAGCTGCTGTATGCATCTGTTTAATACTGATTTTGATTCAAGGTGTTATGATTTGTTGTATGTGTTCTGTCCTAAACCGACAAAGACTTATATTTTCAAATGACATTGTAAGGCAGTCCCCTTGGCTCGGGTAGTACCCAGTCTCAAATATCTCACCCGCTGACTATTGTCATAGTTTATTATTTATCAGCATGGCACCCAGGTTGTGGTGGTGATAACATCCACAGGGAAAGCAGAGGCAATAGCAGGCAGCGTTCAGAGTAAGACCAGTGGAATGAGGTGTTGCTCCAATGACGGGTAAGGTTCTCCGCGTGATAGGAGAGCAACCTAAGGCAGGACAGCACCGCCACTGATGAAGACTATGTACATGTGATGCTTTATTGCAAATAAGCATCAAATGGGGGACTGTAAGAAATCTGTCTCTGATGCCAATATGTCTGCTGGCCACACATTCCCTTGATCTTATCATTATCACAATACAGTTGGTACAATGGTAGAATAGCGACCGGGAGTGAGAGATTGGGAACCATTCAAGTCAACAGACGTGCTAATTCAATCACAACAGGACAGCCAATACACTATGGCCTAATTGATAGGTGTTACAAAAACTGACTACATCCGTCTTGGTATGTGTATTCAACACTCCTGATAAAAGCTTCGAAAACAAATAAGAAGCAGCCTCTGGAAAGGTTCGTGGTTCAGTCGGACTCTGCTGAATCCAAGGTGTCATTCGTGCGCTTTGTCACTGCCGGTATTGGAAATAAACTTTGTAAATTTTCATCACGTTCGAGAGACGTCCTTTTTTCCTTACAAAAGGAAGAGGGCTTGGAAATAATGATGTAAAATCTGGGCAGAAAATGAGAAACAATGGTGTATTGGAAAGAGTGAAGTAAAATGATGTAAGCATGTGGGAAAGACCAAGATTAAGCTCCACAACAGGAGGAGCTAACAAGATAGGATGAAAGGGAGTGTTCGGCCCCAGGGGAGTTCAGTGTGTCTTGTATGTCTTGTCTGCGTTTTGTGTGTGTCTTGCCTGTCTTGTCTGTGTTTTGCATGTGTCTTATGTGTCCTGTCTGTGTTTTGAGTGTGTCTTGTCTGTGTTTTGTGTGTGTCTTGTGTGTCTTGTCTGTGTTTTGAGTGTGTTATGATTGTCTTTGTGAGTGTCTTGTGGAATGCCTGGAGAGTGTTTGTATTGATATGCGCAGTTCAGCCGAGGTTCTTGCATGTTATCTTTGAATTACCTGCAATAAATCCAGTTGCATTAGACTCTGTGAAGTGTATATTTTTAAGAAGTATTCAACAGTGTGAGGAGAACATCCAGCGCTTCAGGCCCAGGCCGGGGCCTGTTTTCCCACATTGAATTGGCAACCAGCCAGGAGAGGCTCAGGGAAGCCGAACACCTGGACGGAACCGCTGACTCTTGGTTCAACAGTGGCCACAAAAGCAATAAGGTAAGCAGAGCCTTTCTATAAGTCTGCATGTACTAGTTGAATCTAAGAGCAGTGTGTATCCGCCCGGGCCGAGGCAAATATGAGACCTCTCCTCCAAAGAATCTAAAACTACGATAAAAGCTATGCCCATATGGAAAAGATAGAGATAAATTTTACTAAATTTTTATATGTTTTATCTGAAACGTGTAAGTAATATATATGCCAGTCAAACCAGATATAAGATCCTTAGTAAATTTGTGTAATATGAAACTTATATAATTTGGGAACTTATAAATACTATATATGACAGTAAATCCACACACAGGATCCTTAGTAGATATGTGTAATATCAAACTTAAGTAGTTGGGCAACCATTAGTGAAACTGAAATCTTGCAAGTATTGTATAAAAAATGTTACAAGACATATGTAAGATGTCACATATGAGACATACAAATAAAAAATAAAAACATAATCTTAAAATAAAATCACATGGAAAAGCACATAAGATGACCAAATAACGAGTTTTGGGTATTTTTAAACATTTTATGACACTTGTGATAACATTGGAATGTTAAAATTTTGCTAAGGTTAGCATTTTCTCAAAACCAGGTTTTTAGCTCACACTTTCTTCCCTCTCAACTAGTGAATTTTCCTAAAATGATTACATGGGGAATATTCGTTATTTATTTAAGATTTTATGAGCAATTATATGGAATAAAATAGGCAAAATAAATTTTTATTTGCACAGATTTTTTAAAGTTCTTTATATGTGTATGCAGCAAATATTCAAAACCCCCATGCAATGAATTCAATATTAAGCAAAATAAAAAGGAGATAAAAAATACCCACTCACTCCTTTCTTGCTGTAGAAAGATTTTAATTTTGCACAAAATTGGTATATGAGATTACACAAGTTGTATATTTACTTTCGAAAGTGGCAATACATTTTATTTTTACATTACCCAACTGACCCAAGTTCATTAAGACGTGACTTTAAGAATTGGTTTGCCCCTATACCTTGTAATGTCCAAAAGGACATAAGTGCATTGAAATACATAAATGTTGATGACATGCATTGCAAAATGTATCAAAGAAGAATAAATGTACAATTTGTAGTAAACTCTTCACTCTGATATGTGCCGTTTCATTATATTTACATTGTAATAGATTTGACAAAAGTGTTTCTCACCTTAAAGGAGTAACATGGTGGTTGAACGTGACACTTCCCAGTTGTCTTTAGGCAACAACAAAACAAATGTGCATAATTTTTTATTATTCAGTCATTTCAATGTACTTTAAAACGTATTTTTCTAAGCCTAAATTTCCCACTATAAAAGTTCACCCGAACCGTCTGGGCGTGGTAATGAGAACTGTCAGTTAGCTATGTTTGACAGACCGTGCCCCGTTACCATAGCTACCCCCATGATACGCGCTCTTTTTGGGAGACTGAATTTTCACAAGCTAGCTAGCTTAGTAATATATCAAGTATCGATAGATAGCTAAGGTAAGGACGTTGACTTATATCCAATTATAATTTTTGCTATCTAGCTAGCCAAGTTAAGATAAAACCACAACTATAACATCCTCATAAAAGCAAACTAGCTAGCTAACGTTATCGATAACATTGCCTTATGAAAGCAAACTACCTAGCTAGCTAATGTTAGCTAGCTGGCTAAATGAATATAACCTGAAATAATCTAATAGTCCTTAAAAGGCACTCTAATTTAAGTGAACCTAACGTTAGTCAAATATTTGCATTGTCTTGCCTGTAAGCCAGCGGCACAAACTATGGGTCTCGAGTTATCCATGGGTTTACGGGGCGTGGAAAGGGGAGTGGTTACTGTGTTCGTGATGCACCAAGTTGACAACTTTCTCAACCGGTTGAAAATAGGACGATACATTTAAAACGCATATTTCTCCAAAAATACAGAACGGACATATTTAATACTTTACTCATTGTGTGTCTTCAATGCCTCTTGTGCAAATAGCACATAAAACTGAGAAAGTGTGAAAATCACCATGGTACTCCTTTAATTCAATTAATTGAATGTACTGTAATTAGTTCAATTACAGTACATTCAATTACAGTAACAGTAATAGCAATCAGTTACTTCCCAACTCAGCAACCCTAATTGAATAAGTGACCATCTTCACATTTAGTTCACATTCATTCATTTACAGTAATATGTCTTCAGTAGTCGACATACAATCGAGCTGGACTGTGGACATTGAATACATGGTCTAACTACCTGAGTAGTGTTTATGGCTTTGTGAAAGCCTGTGGGAAAGTGGGCAGTTGACATATAGCTTAGTGGTGTTCTGATAAGAGAACCTCTGGCTAACTTCTGTACTGTGCAATTACCATAGTTTCCTATGGTGTATAAACAGTGATCACCCATGTGAATAAAGTGGGAAACTCTAAAAATACTCACATCCTTCAAAAGCACAATAGAGTTCTTTCTTTGTTTTGTTTTGCTGTAGGTATGACCATGAACAACTTCTCCATTTACAGCAATTCTCTTCACCACAGTGTTTGTGGGAACCTCTCTTACTGTGTGGAGGGCAGCTTGATCACCAACAGATATTAATTTTACATTTGGCGGACCAAGGGCAGTCCAGTGAACTTTGCAAACTTCTTGACATGATGCTTTTCGGTTCTCATTTCATTACAGAAATCTTTAACTTCTGCAGGTACATTTGTTAGGAATTGCTTTGCTAAACGGGGAAAAGCACGGGATAACACCATGCACATTTGCATATTTGTTGTGGTACAGCTTGACTACTTTTTATTTGTTTCAGGAGATATCCATTGAAATCTTCAAACATAAAGGCTGAGTGGGCCCACAAAGGACCTCAATGCACAACACTTTTGCTTAAATGCAGAAGTGAATGAACATTGAATGTCATGTGCTCTTCTCCATACAGCAACTGCACACCCCCAACAAAGTACACTAATGCTTCATGGACGTGATTTTATCTGTTCTGTATTTAATTCAGACCCCAACAGAATGCTTATGCCCTCTATCAGTAATGCCCCATGAGACTGATACTTCTGTGGAAGTATGCCTTTGAGAACTGGCAAGCTATAGTAAGGAAGCCAGTGTTGCCACTCATGGGCTTTGTGTTCAGTGAGAGATCTTGGAACTCGTGCAACAATACCTGGAGGTTTTATAGACAAGAGGTGTCTGTCCATGATTGCTGTTTGTGTGCAAATGTACCATGGCTCAGAATAACTCTTAGAATCGATCCATAAAGTCGCCATCTGCCTGCACACACCAATCAACACACAGTGCATATAGTCAGGGACCATCCCATTGATTACATCAAACTTAGCTAAATCTACAATGGCAGATGGGCCCTTTATGCCTAATATAGACTTCCCTTCTCTTTCTGCAATTTCTCCTATTTATACTGTGGTTTTATGATTTCTGTCACTTGGTTTTTCATCTGAACATGGGTAAACCCTTGAGTTTCCTTTTCCTTTCCTCTTTGCACCCCAGGGTGAAGGCAGACTCCACAGCCATATTCACCATTAAATTGCTTAAAATTCTGTAGTAATGGCCTTGCTACTGCATCACACACACAGCACAACGGGTGCACCTTCACGTGTCTCCATGACTGATCAATAGGATGCTGCCACTCAAAACCAGCTTGTGAAAGATTGGCACATTCCATTACATTACATTACATTTATTTGGCAGACGCTTTTATCCAAAGCGACGTACAAAAAGTGCATTTCATGGTCATAGACAACTGCTAAACACAGGTTCAGTAAGGTACAATACTTATTTTGTACAGCTATTTCTAGCCAAGAACACAGTTAGATTCACACAGTGAACACTATTCAGACCTAACCTCTGCAAAGCCAACTAGGCAGAAGAATAAGCTACAGTATTAGGACAAATACAAATTACCAAAAAGTGCTGGGATGGTTCAACATGTAACAAGTGTCATGAAAAAAAAGGGGGGGGGGGGTTTAGAGTGAAATATACAGCGCGGTGGTGGTTAGTCTAGGTATAGTCTGAAGAGATGAGTCTTCAGGCCACGGCAGAAGATGGGTAGTGAGGGGGAGGTTTGGAGAGGGACGGGGAGTTCGTTACACCACTGGGGAGCTAGGGTGGAGAAGCTCTGTGATCCCTTTGGGCGGGTGGGAGGGGTTACAAGGCGCCCTGCTGCCGCAGAGCGGAGTGGTCGAGCAGGCACATAGAATCGAGTCATGTCCTGCAAGTCGATGGGGGCTGACTGTTGGCAGCAGTGTAGGCAAGGGTCAGGGCTTTGAACCGGATCCTGGCAGCGACCGTGACGTGGGAGAATTTGGGAAGGTTGTAGATGAGTCGGGCAGCGGCATTCTGAATCATCTGTAGTGGCTGTATGGCACAAGCTGGCAGGCTTGCAAGGAGAGAGTTGCAGTAATCAAGGCGAGAGGTCACCGTAGCCCGGACGAGCAGCTGGGTGGAGTGTGTCATCAGGTATGGTCGAATCCTTCTGATGTTGTACAGAAGGAATCTGCAGGACCGTGATGTTGCCTTGATGTGCTCCTTGATGTCCAGTTGGTCATCCAGGACCACCCCCAAGCTCTTAGCAGAGTGACCTGTGTGGCCGAGGGGGGGAAAGAAAAGAAGAGTTGTGTGTCATCTGCATAACAATGATAGGAGAAGCCATGTGAATTAATAATTGAACCAAGAGATCTGGTGTATAAGGAGAACAGCAGAGGACCCAGTACAGATCCCTGCGGCACTCCCGTAACAAGGGAATGAGAAGCAGAGGCAGACCCCTTCCAGGTGACCTGGTAGGACCTATCTGCAAGATATGAAGTGAACCAAGACAGGGCAGTCCCAGCGATGCCCATCCCAGCCAAGGTGGAGAGGAGTATTTTATGGTTGACCGTGTCGAAAGCTGCAGACAGGTCAAGAAGGATCACGACAGAGGAGTGGCAAGTGCCTCCGTCACAGCTAGGAGCGCAGTCTCTGTTGAGTGCCCGGATCGGAAGCCAGACTGGTGAGGGTCTTGTCAGGATGCGTGGGGGGTTTGGACCCAAACGCAGAGGGGGAAAAATACAAAACTCCAAATGATGAGAAGGGAACAAAAAGCCTCGCAGGGCAACTTTCAACAAACGGAGGAAAACTTTAAAACAACACAGGAACAAAGAAAATCCAGAAAGTCCAAAACACAAGGAAACACGGACAGGAACACAGAACCATGACAGTACCCCCCCCCCCCCAAGGGACGGCTCCTGACGTCCCAGGAGGTCAACCCGGGGAGGGAGTGAACAGAGGGTGGGAGCTGGAGACAGGACTCGGGACTGGACTCTGACAGGAACAGGAACAGGGCTCAGGACTGGACTCAGGCAGGAACAGGGACAGGACTCAGGAACAGGACTGGACTCAGGTACTGGACTGGGCAGGACTCAGACAGGGACTGGAACTGGACTCAGGACTGGAACGGGGAACAGGACTGGACTCAGACAGGAACAGGGACAGAACACAGGAACAGGACTCTGGACCGGACTCTGACGGGGGAAACAGGACTCAGGACCGGACTCTGACGGGGGAACAGGACTCAGGACTGGACTCGACAGGGACAGGGCTCAGGACTGGACTCAGGACTGGAACAGGAACAGGAACAGGACTCGGGACTGGAACAGGAACAAGAACAGGACTCGGGACTGGAACAGGACTGGACTGGACTCAGGACTGGGGCGGGACACAGGAACTGGACGGGACTGGAGCGAGGCAGACACACCGGACTGGACTGGGACGTGACTAGACAGAAACACCGGACTGGAACATGACTAGACGAGACAGTACACTGGACTGGAACGGGACGTGACTAGACAGAAACACCGGACTGGAACGGGACGTGACTAGACAGAAACACCGGACTGGAACATGACTAGACGAGACAGTACACTGGACTGGGCGTAGACAGGAAGGGACGGGACTCAACAAGACAGGAACGAACAACACCATGACCCTACATGAAACAGATACACACCCAACACAGGGCACAAGACAGACACAGAGCGGACTCGACACTACATGGAACTGGAACTCGACTGCCAAAGAAACGGACTGACGCAGGCACGGGAACACAGGGAGACCTACAAGGACAAACAAAGGGACAAGCAGGTGGGGAGGCACACGCCCAGACCGACAGACACACTAAGGGACAGACAGACAGGGAAGGAAAGGGGTGATCTCAATGACTGACACATGGACTGACAAATAGGCAGACAGGACAAGAAACACGCTGAATGACACACAGACAGACAGGCAGACAGGTGGGAGAACAAATTGGCCGTCGAGCCGACGGCCTGGGGGGCAGACAGATAGGCCAACATACTGGCTAACAGACAGGTGGGCAAACAGGCGGACAGGCAAGCGGGCAGACAAATAGACAAGGGGGCCGGAGAACACACAGACACACGGTTGGGAACACTGGGTGGCACGAGAACACTAGGTGGAGCACGGACCTTAGGGGGCGCGACAACACTGGGGGGAGCGACCACACTAGGGGGAGGACGGACACTAGGGGGAGCAACAACACCGGGGGAAGGACGGACACCGGGGGGAGTGATAACGCCAGGGGGAGGACGGACACCAGGGGAAGTGACAACACCAAAGGGAGGACGGACCCTGGGGGGAGCGACCACACCGGGGGAAGGACGGACACCGGGGGGAGCGACAACACCAAAGGGAGAATGGACACTGGGGGGAGCGACAACCCCCAGGGGAAGGACGGCCACTAGGGGGAGCGACGACACCAGGGGAAGGACGGACACCGGGGGGAGCGACTACACCAAAGGGAGAACAGACACTAGGGGGAGCGAGAACACTGGGGGGAGCGAGAACACTGGGGGGAGTACGGACTCTAGGGGGCGCAGGAACACCAAGGGGCGCAGGAACACTTGGCCCGGCAGGGACACTGAGCAGGGCAGGAGCACTGGGCGGCTCCGGAGGCCTCTCCGGGACGACAGGCAGAGCAGGTGGCGAAGACCAGAAGCAGGAGGCTTCTCCTGGGCGCGGGGCGAAGCAGGAGGCTTCTCCTGGGCGCGGGGCGAAGCAGGGGGCTTCTCCTGGGCGCGGGACGAAGCAGGTGGCGAAGACCAGAAGCAGGAGGCTTCTCCTGGGCGCGGGGCGAAGCAGGAGGCTTCTCCTGGGCGCGGGGCGAAGCAGGGGGCTTCTCCTGGGCGCGGGACGAAGCAGGAGGCTTCTCCTGGGCGCGGGGCGAAGCAGGCGGCGACGGCCCCTGCGGGATGGCGGGCCGAGCAGGCAGCTCCTGCAGAGCAGCGGACCGAGCGGGCGGAGGCCCCTCCGGGACTTGGGGCGGAGCGGGTGGAGGCCCCTCCGGGACTTGGGGGCGGATCGGGTGGAGGCCCCTCCGGGACTTGGGGCGGAGCCCCCTGCCGTCTGGGCTGGGCAGGGGACAGGAACACGGACCCCAGCTGTAGGGAACCCGGCTGGACAGGAGATAGGAACGCGGACCCCAGCCATAGGGAACCCGGCTGGGCAGCCGGACGGGACTGGCGGGACCCCCGCGGGCCGGGCCCTGGAAAAATAACCAGCCGAGACCCTTCGAAAGACACAGGGCCGGGATCCGCTGGCTGGGCAGCTGGAGGTCTGGCCGACTGGGAGGCAGCCCGACCACGGCGCCTCCGTGATCGCCCGCCCCGGGCGCTGGGAGGCTCAAGGGCGAAAACTGGGTCGAGCTCCCAGTCGCTGGGTGGCGAGTGCTCCGGGTCACTCCACCACCCCGGTGGCATGATTAAAAAAAAAACTAAACTCCAAAAAGGAAGAAAAAAAGAACTCTGCTGGGTCCAGCACTGGCTGGATCCTTCTGTTAGGATGCGTGGGGGGTTTGGACCCAAACGCAGAGGGGGAAAAATACAAAACTCCAAATGATGAGAACAAAAGATTTTACTAAAACAAGGAAACAAAAGGGAACAAAAAGCCTCGCAGGGCAACTTTCAACAAACGGAGGAAAACTTTAAAACAACACAGGAACAAAGAAAATCCAGAAAGTCCAAAACACAAGGAAACCAGAACATGGGCAGGAACACATGGAGCAGGTACAAGAGTAGAGGCTTACGCACAACACAACCAGACATAACCAAGGATCCAGCACCTGAGTTAAGGAAGAGGGAAACTTAAATAGAACAGACACTGACGAGACACAGGAGGGCACCATGAACAATCAGACCACAGAGAGGGAAGGGAAAACGAGACAACCAGCAAACACTAATTGGATAATTGAAAATAATAATACAATTAAACAGGACACAAAAACCGAAGTTCCGCCATCTGGCGGCCCAACAAGGAAACACGGACAGGAACACAGAACCATGACAGGTCTAGCAGGTTGTTCTGATGGAGAAAAGAGGTTAGTTGTTTAAGAACTGCTCGTTCAAGGGTTTTGGACAGAAAGGGTAGAAGCAATACGGGTCGATAATTCATTACATCGGAGGGGTCTGAGGTGGGTTTTTTGAGAAGTGGGGTAACACGAGCCATCTTAAAATCAGAGGGAACATGACCAGAGGAAAGAGAGGAATTAACAATGGATGACAGATAGGGAAGGAACTCGCTGGAAATGGATTGGAGAACTGTAGATGGGATGGGGTCAAGTGGACAGGTGGTTGCACAATGAGAGGTGATGAGCTGTAGTACATCGGAATCCTCCAGCATCTCAAAGGAGGTCAGTGTGGCTGTGGGTTTGCCCCGGGGGTTTGGGGGGCTCACTGGATGGGCGAAGGAGTTCCGGATTGTAGCCACCGTTCCTTCAAAGGTGGCCAGAAAGTCATCTGCGGAGAGGGAAGAGGGAGGTGGGGGTGGAGGAGGAATGAGGAGGGAAGAGAAGGTGGAGAATAGTTTGCGTGGATTAGAGACACATGCACTGATCTTAGATTGGAAAAATGAGGCTTCAGCTGACGTGAGGGCAGATGTGAAAGTCGCCAGCAGGGTATGATATGCGGTCAGGTCATCAGAGGATTGGGATTTCCTCCACTTCCTCTCTGCAGCCCGCAGTGATGTTCTGCTGGAGCGTAGTGACTCAGTCAGCCATGGGCAGCGGGGTGAGGAGCGTGCTGGTTTGGAGACAAGAGGACAAAATGGTTTGAAGTAGCAGGGCATGTCTGGGTTTTTGGATCCAAACCACAAAGAACATAAAAGTACATGCATATCTGTACTCTCAGGGGGTATCTCATTAACACAAAACAGTATTGGCCAAATACTGAATTTAGAGGACTGAAAGACTGGTACACCATCACAATTAAATGTAAGGGACAGGAAATCCTCTTCACTGTTTGATTTCAAGGTCTGATAAAAGGTGCCATCATGTATATCATTTATTACATGCCTACTACTGTCATCAGCACGAAAACAGAGATCATGCATATCCTGATTCTCAAGAATATCTTTCAGTTGATCTTTTAATGGAATACTGATAAAGAAATGTCCTTCCTGTAAACTGGCTTTTACTGTTATGGATGAGGAACATGACACACATGTAAGTGTTTCTTCTTGTGATTGTGAAGTGCCAAGGTACATACTCTGCAGTAATGATGGTGTTCAAATTGATCTACAGTACCAGCTAATGGCATCTCCAAAAAATACTTGCTTGCTGGAACTGCACTTGTCCCAGCAGAATGTAACTTCAGAAGTTTCAGCAGGTCTTCCATCAACACACCTGTAGTATTGTGTCTCAATCAGAGACTGTAAAAAATATGGACAAAGCTACTGTCACGTCACCCATTGACTCTTCGTGGGTCTCGAAAACACGTTTTGAAGCTCAATGGCAGGCGCAGCCACGTTGTCGATTTGGAGCCAAAACCATAGAGTTCAGCGGTTCTGTGATTTTTACAGTACGATTGACAGTCCGGTGCGGAAAAGCCCAATCAATCTGAACGAACGATTGCAGAATGAACTAGAGGTAAGCTGACTGTCTGCCGTTATGTTTTAAAATATATTATTGAATGTTTACGGAGTTTAATTTCCATCTGTAACTGTAGGATACTGTGTCATATAATCACGTTATATGTATGACATTAATAATAAAATTATGTTCAGTTATCTTCAATTTATGTTTCTCAGCAAAACATCACCGAATATGCTTAGCTAGCATATGCAGCTTGCCAGTGAGCTAGGTAGGCTATCCGTGGTTGGCTCACGCATTAGCAATAGGAACCACAGGGGAAGAACATCGACTACACTCATGGTCATTCAATCAGAGATGTGTACTGGTGATTTTTGACTAGGCTAATTTACAAATTGAGATAGCCTATATGAAACATCTGACAGAATCATCTCATTGCCCAGAGCATGGCTTTCATTTGGTTTTAATCGATATGAAGTGTATAGCGATGCACGATGGTGAACGCAGTTACATAGAATTTGGCCGGTGAAACTGAGTTTCTTTCAAGCTACCTGCTATTCATGGCCGCCTCGGACTTTGTATTTAGATCTAGGGATGCCCTGGCCAACACTAAGGGGTCGGACCATCCTGAGCCTCAGCATAATTCAAAGGTGATAGGCACCTGTGCCAGCTTTGCATATTTTGGTGAAGCTATCCTTTCAGATTCGTAACTGTGGCATCATTACGCACGGATAAAGGCGCCATTACAGCAATGCCAGTATGTCAGAACTTGAATGATAATTGTTTATGGTAGGCTATAAGTAAGTTAAGTATCTTATACATAACTGTTACAATGTAGCCAGTGGTGGAAGAAGTACTCAGATCTTTTACTTAAGTAAAGGTAGTAATACCACACTGTAGAAATACTCTATTACAAGTAAAAGTCCTGCATTGAAAATGTTACTTAAGTAAAAGTACAAAATTAGTAGCATCAAAATATTATACTTTGTGTATACATCCTCAGTATGATTTATATTATTGTACGCTTTTACATGAATAAATTTTGCATAATAAAATCAATCAATCAATACTTTCCACCACTGAATGTAGCTATACCTTTAGCTGATAAGACAGAGAGGACAAGAACCGGGGATACTTACATGTTGTTGCGCAGTGTGTTTTTCGAAGTCAGTCAAAGTTCTGTTGATTTTCCAGGAAACAGTAGACAGAACGAATCACTGTAATTATAAGCTGCATTAGGAAACAGATAGCACAAACCTTTTTTTCCATCTTGTCAAAGTACGTGTAGGAACATTTTCCCTCAACCAATCTTTTTCTTTTGTGTTAGGAGTAACGTTGTGTTTTCTTTTCGACATAGCTATTACTGTCTTGTAGGGTAGCTAGTCAACCGTACAGGGGAAGCTAGCTAATCTCCTTGGCTGTGAATCATGTGTCTTCTAACCAAGTGGCCAAAACCAGACTTTGTTTTTAAAGCGCACTTCCTGGTCTTGTTGAGAGATGTTGCTCACTAGCGCCACTGCGGTTGGCTCTAGTATAGGTGTTTTCATATCCGGTTTCCATGCAAGTCTACGGTACAAATGCGGTCAAAATACAGAGTCAATAATTTGTGTATTTTATTCGTCTTATGACTGTCCATGGGTCGATTTCATGATTTATTGTGTCATTTGGGCACTGTTATAATATTTGTTGTGGACTGTTACGGACATGCCATTTCCCCTTTAAGAGATCGTCACATTATCTAAAAAGAGTGCTATTCGATCTCAGGTTCTAGATAAGCCTGCTGGTATTTTTAGGGGTCCAAGCAGCGAAGCTGGTGGAACCCTATTGTTTTTGTTAGGATTATTCTTATTATTTTTCTCCGCTAAAAGTGTCTGAGGCTCAGCAACCATAAGTCCTACAGCAACCAAATTTGGCAGGTGGGTTCCTATGGCCCCCCACTACTCAGGCACTAAAAATCACGTATGTCGGCCAGATGGTGGCGCTATAACAAAGGGTAATGCGTAAAAGGCCATATCATCGGCCGATGCATCTGAAGGTGCTCTACAACTTTGCCATTGGCACCACCTATGTCCGCCATATTGTTTGCCCGCCATTTTAACTTTTTCGTTTGGGCGTGGAAACTTTCTCCGCTAAAATGTCTGAGGCTCAGCAACCATAAGTTGTACACCAACCAAATTTGGTGGGTGGGTTCCTATGGCCCCCCACTACTCAGGCACTACAAATCACCTATGTCGGCCAGATGGTGGTGCTATAACAAAAGGGTCCTGTTTAAAAGGTCATAACTCCCACACCGTAAGTCAGATCAACACAAAACTTCATCAACCGATGCATCTGAATGTGCTCTACAACTTTACTTTTGGGACCACCTATGTCCGCCATATGGTTTGCCCGCCATTTGGACCTTTTTATTAGGTGGGGTGCGGAAGAGCTGGAGCTCCAAATCTAAGCGTTACAACATCTGGTAAACTTCTTTACGGCAAGCGACATCCATTGCGACGCAAGTAATCCGACACCATAGGGTCTAGTTTTTATCAGCGAGGGGAGGTTCTGAACGTCGGGGAAGCAATAGAAGACAGTGCCAGCCAGAGTGCATGCTAGGCTATTAAAGGTTTGTTCGTAAAAGCTTTTTGAGAGGATGAATAATTACTTTTCTTTGGCATGGATCCATTTGAAGACAGTATCGGGTGAGTTCGTTCAGTCTTTAAATCTGTCATTATGGCGAGAAATAGCTCAACCATTTTATTGGTAGGTTTTGAGTTTCTGTGCAAACAGAAAACACGCTGGTATAATAAAACAATGATGGCAATACATGTATAGTCCACTTCGTTCCGTTGATACCATAACATAACAAACTATCTTGTGTCTACAGCTACAGTTTCTCGCTGCAATTTCTAATATTGAATATAAACAAAAGACGCAATTTATGCTGTAGTCTGCCAATGTCTAAATAAATAATACGGTACTCTGAGCGCAGGTAGCAGGGGTGGCGAGTTGATATTTAGTTTTTTGTTACTAAATGAATCATTACTTTTACATTACTTTGGCATGGATTCATTTGAAGACAATATCGGGTGAGTTAGTTTAGTCTTTGAATCCGTCATTATGCTGAGAGAAATCGTATTCTCAATTTAATCTCTAAATTGAGAATACGAATTGAAAAAACAACTACTCTAGTTGTAACTAGGTAGTTGTTTCGTAGGTGACTTAACTAGTCTTAACTATTGCTTGTATTTTTGCATAGACTGCGTTGTTGCTGTTCTTGTTTGTGTTAGTGTTAATCAGTTTAACCTACAGGGTCCAAATGGAACTATGCGGTTGTTCCCTGCACTTGGAACGGTAGGCTACTGCCCTCTAGGGTTTTCGACACACTTGTTCCCGGTTATGGTTATACACTTTAGCCGCGTTTCCACCAAAATTACCCGGAACTTTCAGTCCCAGGAACGACTTTACCAGGAACTAAAAGGTTCCTTCAGCCAATGGTTGTCTGCGTTTCCACCGGGGTCTAAAGTCTCGCGAAGATTAGGCAAATTAGCCCACTGACGTATGAAAAAGCGACGTTGTCGTCGGTCCATCTGTCATATGATTTCTTCTGTAACCCCATACTACCACCGAAGTAGCCTACATTATTTTCTAATAACCGGGACAGCCCGGAGGGGTTTATTCCACTTATATACAACGGGTTACCAACAATGACTATATATGGTTACTTTTGTATTTATTGATTTTTATCGATTTAATCACATGGAATTGAAATATTCTTCTGCAGCCGTTTGGGCATATTTTACCGTTGTCAAGCAAAACTGTCGTTGGTAGTTGAACTTGGACCGTTATGCAACAAATAGGATATAACAGACCAATAGTCAGATTATAACTGTTTTATATATCCTCTCAAACACATTCATTATGTTTTTATGCGAACATTCGCTTTCATGTCTTGACATCCGAAGCGACAGAATGCATTCACATTTCCAATATAACTGGCAACAACAGCAGAAAACATTCACACGTTGTAAACAATTTGCTGTCTGATTACTTTCTCATCGTCAATTCTATATAGGCTAATCGCAAAATGACAAGAATAGAACGGAAACTCGGACTTGCGTGAAAATTTAAATTAGTAGTGGTACAGCCACCGTTTGTTTTCCTTCAAAGTTACTGCTAGCCGAGCAGCGAAGTGTGCCCTCCAGATGCGAACCATGCACCATAAATTAGTCCATAGTCTTCCTGGTCTTTTTGTGGAATTGAAGAATGGCAGAGTAAAATTACGGCAGTCTGAAAAAGCTAAAGGTACGATTACTAGAATTAACCTGTTATTTTACCCTGACAAAAAGTGCGGAAGGTGATTTCCAGTTTGCTTTTACTGTATCACCAATGTGAATTACGCAGAAGTACCGCATACCTCACATAACTGTATCAAACGTTTTGAGTCAATTACAACGGGCTAACAAAGGAAATCCGGAAGAAAATATTCAGCAACCGAATTAGGCTAATCCGTTTGAATGTTTTAGTATGTAATATGCTGTCCCAGCACGAATGCTTAGCATTTTATAAGACGAATACTAAAGCAAGAAAAGAACAGAAGAGCACACGTTATAATTCCAAGACGTTGGCAGGCTATAACCAAAAGTAGGCTACTGCGCCGCATAACATACAAGTATGATTTGAAGTTATTATGAAAATTAATTGGTTTGCGCCTGCATATTTTCAAACATGGCGCCTGAAAATAGACACAAAAAAATGCTGCGAGTACTCGACCAATCAGAAATGTTCCTGTACTTTCGGAAAGTACTACCCCCCGAGCAGGAACCTTTTGGGGGGTAAAACAAAGCCCCCAGAACTAAATTTAGACCCTAGTTCCTGCGGTGGAAACACACTGAGTTCCTCAAAAGGTTCCTAGTTCTGGGGTATAGTTCCTGCGGTGGAAACGCGGCTTTTGTTGTACGTCGCTCTGGATAAGAGAGTTTGCCAAATGCCTGTAATGTCATGTAATGTAATATTCCGTAACAACAAGATAAACCCGACATTAGCCCTAAAATATGCCAATACAGCAGTGAAAACGCTGCTTACTGAATAACGAAATAAACGAGACAACGTTTTTTTAAATTATACCATCTCATTCTACAGTCAATATCTGGGACTAAACATTGAATAAATGAACAATCTTACCATTGGTTTTACGCGTAGAGATGTCCCTTTTGCAACTCAGTGGTCATATATTGTCTTGGACAATCCGTTTGTGATTCCTGTTGCTTACGGCGTTGTCGCCGTTTTTAGTGCAATTTGGCTTGATTGACAGTTCATTTATTCAGTAGGTGAGAGTATAAGCTTTCTAACGATGTATAACATGTCTGCTTTTTCATTTGGAATAGCGTTTTATAGTTCAGCGTAACGGAATATTTTCTTATCGCATTCACTTGCGCATTCACTGTGGCTTAGCATTAAAGAGGATGCACCTAACGAAACATTGTCAACGATTTTCATAATTTCTTGGAAAGTACTATTATTATTGAGGACTTCGGGGCATAGCTAAGCCATTTCTTTGCTGATAGACCTATCTGACATCGTTTTCTGACGCAAAACAGAAGCGGATAGGACTTTGTCGCTGATTTTCTGTCTCTATACTACTAAACACAGATAAAATGTCATGTTGCTATGCAAGTATTACTGCTCAAAATATTTCGGTTATATACGTTCTTTTCGTTATACGTTCTTTTTGAAATTGAGTGTCTTTAAATAGGTTTGTGGTATTATATAATGTGGATATTTCACACTGCAATGTAAGCGTTAGTGTAACAGTTTTTGTGACCCATGGAACAGTGATGATGAGAGTGTTGGAACGTTGCTAAAACGTGGTGGACGGTTGAAAATTATTTTCGTCCCATCTCCATCCGTCATTATGCTGAGAAATAGCTAAACCATTTTTATTGATAGTAATTGAGTTTCTCTGCAAACGCGCGAAAACACGCTGGTATAATAAAACAATGATGGTAAATATAGCCTATATATGTAGTCCGCTTCATTCCGTTGCTACCACAATATAACTTTCTTTCTTTCTTGTGTCTACAGCTGCAGTTTCTCGTTGCAATTACTATTGAATATAAACAAAAGACGCAAATGCTGTAGTCTGCCAATGTCTAAATAAATAATAAGGTATTCTTCGCGCAGCACGCATGCTAGCAGGGATGTCGAGTTTACATTTCGTTTTTTGTTTTGTTTTTTTTAATGTCGTATTTATTAGGCTATATGAAATATGTATTATTATCCCAACTGTCTCTGAGGCGCTCTGAAATGTGCATTCTCTGCTAAACTGAGCAATGGATTGGAACATGTGTCTGACTTGGTGTTGCACGGTATTCCGAAACTTCAGCACTTTTTCGGTACTTAAAAAAGTAGGTTAGGTATTAGAATTTTCCGACGTTCGGTAGTTTTGTGTCAAATGTAAAACCCAGGGAAATGTGTCTCCCGCATTACTGATTGAGAGGATGAAAAGTGTAATTTGTCAGAATCTTCGCTAGAAGGCTGTAGCAACTAAGGTTGGCAAGTGAGGTGACCTGCGCTTGTGCATTTTTTCGTCGTTGATACAGCGCAAGCTTAGACTCAGTTCACTTCAGTAGCAATAGCTGTTCTAATTTGTAAATATTTTATTATAGGAAGATGCTGTATTGTTATTAAAATATGCTGTTTTTTAGATCTGTTTAAAAGTGAAAGACCTGTTTAAAGATTATTTAGTTCACAATTGTTTAATTTTTGAAATATATTTAATATATTTTTCTATTGTTTAGTGTTGTAACACAATAGGCCTATGCTTATTGATATGTTGAACAGGCTTCAACTTAAAGGTTGTAAATAAGCCTCGAAATTCGAAAATAAGGTCAACCCTTGTGGACATTATGTTTCTGTTCTCTTAAAGGAGTACCATGGTGATTTTCACACTTTCTCGGTTTTATGTGCTATTTGCACAAGAGGCATTGAAGAAACACAATGACCAAAGTATTAAATATGTCCGTTCTGTATTTTTGGAGAAATATGCGTTTTAAATTCATCGTCCTATTTTCAACCGGTTGAGAAAGTTGTCATTTTGCTACGTCACGAATACAGTAACCACTCCCATTTCCACGCCCCATAAAGAAATCTGACAGGAAAACACCGTCCTGCTGTTCAGACAATGCAAATATTTGACTAACGTTAGGTTCACTTAAATTAGAGTGCCTTTAGATTATTTCTGGTTAAATTCATTTAGCTAGCTAGCTAACGTTAGCTAGCTAGGAGGTTCGCTTTCATAAGGCAATGTTATCGATAACGTTAGCTTGCTAGTTTGCTTTTATGAGGACGTTATAGTTGTGCTTTTATGTTAACTTGGCTAGCTAGATAGCAAAAATTATAATTGGATATAAGTCAACGTCCTTACCTTAGCTATCTATCGATACTTGATATACTACTAAGCTAGCTAGCTTGTGAAAATTCAGTCTCCCAAAAATAGCGCTTATCATGGGGCTAGCTATGGTAACGGGGCACGGTCTGTCAATCATAGCTAACTGACAGTTCTCATTACCACGCCCAGACGGTTCGGGTGAATTTTTATTGTGGGAAATTTAGGCTTAGAAAAATATGTTTTAAAGTACATTGAAATGACTGAAGAATAAAAAAATTATGCACATTTGTTTTGTTGTTGCCTGAAGACAACTGGGAAGTGTCACATTCAACCACCATGGTACTCCTTTAAGGTAATTTCTGTTTCGTTAGGTACCGAGTATCAAATCAGTATCATTTCAAGTTTCAAGTATCATTTCAGTATCGAGTATCGTGATACTAAACCTGGTATCGGTATCAAAGTCAAAATTTGGTATTGTGACAACAATAGTCTAACGCCTTTTTTAGTTGCGGTGCGGAAGCACTGCAGCTCTACATACACGCCAGGCCATCTAAGTGTTACGACATGCCATCTAAGTGCTACGACGTAGTAAAGGCCTTTACGGCAAGCGGCCAGGACACATCTATGGCGAAGCAAGTATTCCGACAGCGTCTCTTAGCACAAAATTGGCCATAAGTCATCAATCTTTCATACAATCATCATGATATTCAGTAGATATGTTGGGTGAAGGCATATGATCACGAGGAAAAAGCCATTTAAAAATCGCTCCATAGGGGGCGCGACGGTGCCAATGCTTGGACCCCTCCCAACGCCGGTTGCGGCTTTAATCTTTTTTTTTTTTTTTTTTTGGTTAGTTATTTAGTTAAAATCCCACCCTTTTTAGAATTAGTGGGTTCATAAATGTCTCCGGCTTGTTTGATGTGCAATGAAACGATATTTGACTGATTAATGTACGCTGCAAAGTGGTTTGACCCTGTGACCTGGAAGTAGGGCGGGGTGAATTCCTTATTTAGCACTTGTCTGGCGCGAGGAGGAAGTTTGCTCTTGAGTGAATGACCAAGATGGCCGTGTGCTGAAGAAGGCACGACCGAAGGATTTTCCACTTACCTCTCGTAGCTACCATTTTGGCGTGTCAAACTAAGTACCGTCTTTTAATTGAAACAGCCATACGGCACAAGCATAGCCGGAGAACATTACGAACCTTTTTAGAAAACCCTGAACAAACAAAGCTGGACGCAGCTAGCGCTGGTAAGCGACCGCTTTCTGGGACCCCCGACGCCGTTGTCGATAAGGAGGGCGACCGGACGAAGACGCAGTGCCCCGAAGCCGGTAGGGTCTCCCTGCAGCTGCGTTGCGGTACGTTACGTTACTTGTCATTCTTTTGTACATTCAAGCAAGCCGTGTGTCATTCTCAGTTGTCCGCCACACTGGGTGGTTATTAGGGAGAGATTTTACTGCCCGCTTTGACAACGAAGTCTTTCCCAACTACTTACTTTTTGGCAAGATATTGATATTGCTCGGCTTGCGATCTCTCTGCCCAGTGTGCCGGGACACAGTTGGGGCTCGTCCGGGATCCTGCATTCCGATAGATAATGTAACGTTAGCGTAGTTTTGTTTGGTGGGTAACAGTAGCATGGCTATTTCGGTTAGCAACGCTAGCTAGCTTCGTTTGCTAATAATATCATTGTTTCTGGGTAGCATTGGTAGCTCCGTTTGTAACTGTAGTATTGTCATATTCTAACATTAGCACTATTAATAGTTGCTGTGGGGTTTGTAGCTTTATGGTTAGATACGGATAAAACAATTATTTGTGCTTGGGAAGTGCATGGGGCTGTTTGAGCCTCCTAAAGGGCTGCACATTGCGAGAATAGATAGCCAGTTTAGATGTGTAGTTCCAGGTGCAAATAGTTGTGCTGTACGGCTCCTCGCAGTAAATAATTGTTTATCCGGTGGGGTAGCTAGTTAGGGCTAGCCTAGTTCAGCTTAAGTTTAGACAGGATTCAGCATTAATAATAGCTTATGATAGGGAGGCATAACTTGGCTAAACATTCTTCTGTATTTCCTAACTAATGAAATGATGGTAACGCTAGAGGGGTAGTTTATAAATGGTTTTTGACGTAGTCCCATGCCAGTGCTAGGTATTTAGCCACGTAGTACGCTCTGTAAAGAGTGGTGTAGCAGTGTTCTGTGTGTAGCACTCCAGAAACTGCTGGTGCTCGTAGCATGCTAGGGGGAGTTCTTCCCTGTGTTTGTGAACCTGTTGGCGCATTGGATTTACGCCTGGTTCGTTAATATTAAGAAAGGCAAATGCTCTCTGGTGGCGACTGCACTTGGCGTGCATAATTGTCATAAACTGTAATTCTTGTGTGCTTACCTGGTATAACCTGTAGGGTGTTTCTTAACTCTTGGTGCTTAATCAGCGGTTGTAGTGAGGTCTAGGTTTTCCTTTGGCAGTTTAAGTAGTACTGTCTGGTAATTTTTGCAGTCTTCAGCTGTAGAGGTGGAGTTAGCAGGGAGGTTACCTATCATAGTGTGTGGTGCTCTGATAGTGTAATAGTATTGTGTTATGGTTTTGAGGTATTCTGCTATGGCTGACGGTAATGGAACTAGGGAGGAGAGTGCCTCCCCGGCTTCTGTTTGTGAGTTTATACAGCTGCCTACTGCTGCTCAGTTTAGGAGCTTTACTAGGCTACAGCTAGCCAAGCTGGCTGAGGAGGATGGCATGGAGGTGTCCTCCTCTATGACAAAGAAAGAGTTGGTAGCACTGGTTAAGGAGCTGTTCTGTTTGGAGGATCTTAGGGCAGAGCAGAAGGAAGAGAAGGAGCGTCAAGTGAGGTTGGAGAAGGAGGAGAGAGCGAAAGTTACAGTTGGAAAAGTTGAGATTGGAGGTGTAGAGGGTAGCTATGGAGAAAGGTGGGCCGTCTGAACCCGCCTTTAATCTCAACTCTGCCGAGCAGCTTCTCCCTCAGTTTAGGAGGCGGCAGAGCTTGCCGACACCTGGGAGGTTATCCATTATGGTGGCGTTGGACGTGGGCACCATGATAAAGGCCACGACAAGCGTAAGTCTCTCGGTAGCTTCGGACCTGAGGCGGGGTGGTCTGGTGGTGACCGGCCTAGCCCGCCTGTATGTTGTGATGTTGGTAGGGGCCCCCAGAGTGGTGCCCGGCCGGGAGGCCCCAGTCCGCGTTTCCCTGAGCGTCAGGCTCTAAGTGGTCGGGGAGGCCATGTTTCCCGCCAGGACATTGTCTGCCATAACTTCCATAAAAATATATTCGAACTAACTGTCCGGCCCTCCGGAGCAGAGGACACCGCGACCAAGTTTTGGCTCTGCTGTCAGCTAGGGCACAGGGGCCTGAAGCGGTCACACTGGTGCAGGGTGGTGTCACAAAAGAGCCCCTGATGAATAGTGCCTCTTATCTCTCCTGGTTCTGTAGCACTGTCATGCAGTAGCCCTGAAGTCCCTATACAGGTCCTGAGGGACACAGGAGCTTGCCAGTCATTGCTGGTTGCAGGCACCCTTAGCCTGCCACCCCTAACACCTGGAAATCCCGTGGTACTCCTGGTTGGTTTGGGTGGAGACCTTGGGCCTTACCCCTTGAGAGAGGTCTACTTGCGCTCGGAGTTAGCGAGCGGCCCTGTGACTAGCTGTGGTCGACTCACTCCCAGTGCAGGGTGTGTCCTTACTTTTAGGTAATGACCTTGCAGGTAATAGGGTGAGCAAACTTCCTGTCCTCTCTCCTGAACTGCGTAGCATGGTGGATACTGAGAAGTTGGCTAGGGAGTTCGCTGAGGTTTTTACAGCGTGTGTAGTAACCTGTGCGCAGGCGAAAGCCCATGCTGATGTCGCATCGCAAAGAACGCGAGCCACCAGTGGATCTAGCGGATACCTTTATGGCCCACCTAAAGGAGACACAGGAGGACCCCCGCCTTAGTCGGGAGGCATTGGTGGAGGCTCAGTTAGCCGATCCTGATTTAGCGTCCTTTTTCCAGCTGGTGGAGGAGCCGGTTGGTGATGCTGCGGTGACTGAAGTTTATTATTTACAGCACAATGTCCTCATGCGCTGCTGGCGGCCGCTAAAGGATCCCGCTGAGGAATGGAATGTGTTACATCAGGTGGTCTTGCCCCGTGCATATCGGGAGGGTGTGCTAAAAATGGGCCATGCCGGCCCTGTGGCAAGTCATGTTGGTGTGAATCGCACAACTAAGAGAATTAAGTGCCACTTCTGGTGGCCAGGGTTGAGGAAAGATGTGCTTGAGTATTGCAGGTCCTGTGAGCCATGTCAGCGGGCGGGTAAGGCTCAGCACATACCGCCGCCTGTGCCTCTTAAGCCACTCCCCATTTTCTCAGCTCTCTTTTCACGAGTGATGGTCGACTGTGTGGGGCCCCTCCCCAAGACCAAAAAGGGCAATGAGTATCTTCTTACCATCTTCAATGTTACTACGTGGTTCCGTGAGGCGGAGCCACTTAGGAACATCCGAGCTAAGACGGTTATTGAGACTCTGACGCAGTTCTTTACTAAGTATGGTCTACCCTAGGAAGTTCAGTCTGATCGTGGGTCGAACTTCACTTCCACTGTCTTCCAGGGGGTGATGCATCAGTTAGGCATTAAGCAGGTTACCTCCTCTGCTTACTACCCACAGAGTCAAGGAGCTATTAAGCGGTTCCACAGATCACTTAAAGAGATGGTGAAGGCGTACAGCGCACAGTTCCCATCCGAGTGGGATACTGCTATGCCTTTCCTAATGTTTGCTGCTAGGGATACAGTGAATGAGTCCACAGGCTTCACTCCTTTTCAGTTAGTTTATGGTCATGAGGTGCGTAGGCCTCTGCGCTTACTGAAGGAGCACTTAGTGGGCGAGAGCGTCCCCGAGGACCCCCTCGAATACGTCGCTCGTTTCACTGACCAGTTATAGGCGGCTTGTGAGGTCGCCCGGCAGAAGCTTGCGGGGTCTAAGGCCCGCATGAAGCAGCAGTACGACAAGCTGTAGCTTTGCGCCCGGTGACCGCGTGCTAGTTTTGTTGCCGGAGGGGGGAGTGAAACTGGGTGTACGTTTCGAGGGCCCCTACTGAGTGATTAAGCAGGCAGGACCATGTAACTATGTGGTTGACACTCCTGATTGCCGTGTGAAGACGCGGTTGTGCCATGTTAATTTGCTAAAACCCTATGTGGGCCGGGAGGCTGCGGCCCCGGTATGTTTTAACGTGGTACAAGATCCAGAGGAGGGTGAAATTGAAGTGGGTCACTCTCCTCGCGAGCATTTTTGTGCTCGTCTTCAGAATACTGAAGCACTTCGAGATCTCCGAAACCAGTTACCTCATTTGAGGCCGTCCCAGGTTGAGGATGTCGTGGGCCTGGTTGAGTCTTACCCAGGGCTGTTTAAAGACACCCCTGGTTTGACACAGCTCGCAGTGCACGACATCGACACTGGAACAGCTGCCCCAATAAAGCAACATTCTTGTTGACGCTTGTCTCCTCAAAAGCGCGTCTTGGTACAGCAGAAATTGGACTATATGCTCGATCTGCGCAATTGAGCCCACAGTAAGTGACTGGAGCTCCCCAGTTGTCTTGGTGGCAAAGGAAGGGGGTGCCCACCGTTTATGTATAGACTACAGGAAGGTCAATGCTGTGACACGAACCAATGCATATCCCATCCCTCGAATAGAGGACTGCATTGACCAGGTTGGCAGAGCCCTGTACGTGTCAAAGTTTGACCTGACCTTCTCGCAAATTTGTGCCGAATTTTGCTACCGTGACGTCTCCACTCACTAACCTGTTAAGGAAAGGGGTCAAGTGGGTGTGGTCCCCTGAGTGTCACTTCGCTCTGGATGCTGTAAAGGCTATACTGTCATGTGAGCCCGTGTTAGTTGCCCCGGATTTCGCCCAGCCCTTCTGCCTGGCGGTTGATGCTTCCGATGTGGGTGTAGGTGGTGTCCTCCTCCAGACAGGAAGTGATGTGTTGAAAGGCCAGTGGCTTACTTTTCGAAAAAGTTAAATCGCCACCAGAAGAATTACTCTACTACTGAAAAGGAGGCGTTAGCCTTGATACTTGCGGTGCAACATTTTGAGGTAGCCTATATGTATCCAGTGTAGCTGGTGACGTGCTGGTATACTCGGATCACAATCCACTTACATTCCTCGCCAAGTTTCAGAGGTCGAACGCTCGGGTCTTTAGGTGGTGTTTGATTTTGCAACCTTACGGTTTGTAGGTCAAACACGTTGCAGGCAAAGATAATGTAATTGCGGATGCCCTCTCCAGGAGTGGAACGTGAATTAATGTCAAGTGTTCCTAGGTTCAGATTTTCTTCTCTGGTTGGTTCAAGGTGTACCAGGTGCAGTAGTGGCCGTGAGCATCTTGCCCTTTGCGGCCCGCAAGCAGATTGAGCGTCTGCTGATTTCTTTTTAGATGTGTTTATTCTAGTGTGGTAGGGTATGGAAATGTTTGTCCTTTCGTCCTTACCAAAAATACAAAAAAAAAAAGAGATTTAGGTGGGTATATTGTGTATCTTTTTCCTTTTTATGTTTTGGCTTATGGGGGGGGTACTGTTACGGACATGCCATTTCCCCTTTAATCGTCACATTATCTAAAAAGAGGGCTATTCGATCTCAGGTTCTAGATAAGCCTGCTGGTATTTTCTTTATTTTTTTTGGTTAGTTATTTAGTTAAAATCCCACCCTTTTTAGAATTAGTGGGTTCATAAATGTCTCCCGCTTGTTTGATGTGCAATGAAATGATATTTGACTGATTAATGTACGCTGCAAAGTGGTTTGACCCTGTGACCTGGAAGTAGGGCAGGGTGAATTCCTTATTTAGCAATTCCTTATTTAGTCTGGCGCAAGGAGGAGGAAGCTTGCTCTTGAGCGAAGGACCAAGATGGCTGTGTGCTGAAGAAGGCACGACCGAAGGATTTTCTACTTGCCTCTCGTAGCTACCTCCTCTGAAGTTTTTTCGGTTGCCAAGTCATTTTTACTTGGCTCTTTCATTAGCCTACTTAATCAAATAATTAGTTGGCAGAAAGCGTAATCAGCTAACGCTTATTTGCTATATTTGATAGTCCAGTATGCTAAAACCGTTTGCAACTTCGGCTACCAAGCCATTTGACTGGAAAGCTAGCCCTATCCGGCAAATATTCAATCTGTCAAACGTGTTTGACGGCATGTCAGTCGTGTACATTCTGTAAATGTCTACCTGGGCCATGCTTCACGGATGTGACAAAGTTACGATAATCTCGATTTTGGGATAAACTAAAGAATTTTCAGTTTCACGAAGCTGAATTAAGAGTCTTAAGGTTTACGATTTAATTTGCTGGATAACATACAACACATGGTGAAATCACACAGAATTTTACGAAATGAACCATCATTGTAAGACTGGCATTTAGAAAGGAACATGTTTTTAGCATTTAAGAGACCGACAAGAGCATTTAAGCCAGTGGTTCTCAGAATCGGTCCTGGGGGCTCCTTGCGTATGTTGGCTTTTCCCCATTGGTTTTGATGATCTACAAGAAAAAAACAATAATTAGAAATTCAATGTACATTATTTTTGTCTTCATGCACTAGGTGGAAAACTTGCTCTACAAAGTGCGTTGTCATATTTACGCGCCTGGCTGTGACCCTCCATTGACATGACTCTCTCTTTCTATGGCTCTGGCAACCAGCAGAGAACGCTTGGAAACCACGCATGCCAGGTAGTGAAGTTGACGCTAATTTACGCATTAAAGGACCGTAACTGGAAGCGTAACCCCGGAAGTGAATAGCGGGATGAAATTTGAGCCCAGGAAGAGACACGGAGGGGAGAAAAGTCTCTCAAAACTTTGTGAGATCTCGCGAAAATACATTTGAATCAGACAGTCAGAGTATCTTTGATTTGAATCAAGATGAATGGCGGCCACCAGATTCTGTTACCATGCATTTGGGTGAATCTAGAGGTAAGTAAATTAACTCATGTATTTCAATGTTTTAGCATAAATTTGACATTTATTTAACTATTTATTTTCTCTCTGGCTAACGTTAACTCGTTTACAGCATTCATTTAGCTTGCTAACTTAACTAACAGTCATTTTTAGCTAATGTTAAGTTACCCAAAGTGGCGCATTTTAACAGGTAAGTAACGTTAATTAGCTTTAATAAGATTTCTATGATAATAAGTAAGGAATAAACCATGACGTGCTGTCCCGTTATTGGAAAATAATGTATGACGGGGGTGGTGATGCAACCTAGGCGAAGCCGAGGGTCGCTTAACCAGCCCCGAAGTACATTATTTTCTAATAACGGGACAGCCCGGAGGGGTTTATTCCACTTATACAACAGGTTACCAACAATGACTATATATGGTTACTTTAATCAGCTGAAAGTGAAATATTCTTCTGCGGCCATTTGGGCATTATTTTACTGTTGTTAAGCAAAACTCTGGTTGGTAGTTCTATTTGCACCGTTGTTAAGCAAAAACCTATGGTCGTTAATTCCATGAAATTCCATCAAGAAAAGTAGTTCCTTCTAGTTTTATACCATATGCCACAATTAGCACCAATTTTGGTCATTTTTGTCATTACATTATTTAAGAGAACTGCATGAAACAATAACTCAATCAAATTAATCTCCCTAGTTCTGTCTTGCTTTTTAAAATGTCTCGCATAGCTAGCTGTCCTGTCACTTAGCCAATATTAAAATTGTGGGTTTTAGGTCAGAATGGTCTCACAGCATGCTTGTTATCCCAGCTAGCTAGCTAACTATTGAATTGTATTCAAAACAAGCGCGATCGTTTACAAAGATACAGATGAAAATGCATCCCGTAGCCATGACTTAAATACGGAATTTAACACCTATTCCACTGTCAAAATATGGGGCGATTCCGTATTTTGCGAGATGGTTGGCATTCCTAAATGAATCCAGTAACTAACCGTGAATCAACGTTGCCATTGCGAAAATGGACATTGAAAATGGGAGGGGACGTAACAGCAATTCAAAATTTTTGATCAAATTTAGTAAGACATTTGGGTTAATATATGCTTGGTATTATCAATTTAGACAACAGAATTGTGTATCACGATATATATGAAATTGGTATTAAATTCCATTCTGAGTGGCATTAAAAAAAGTCTTAAATCTAATTTGCCTATCCCTGCAGATACACTATGTAGTAGAAGTGGGTTTTGTCAGAAAACTTATGTTTAGCTTGTTAACATTTTATGTCATTTATTGATTGTTAAGCAATGATTTGATTTATTTGATCACTTCAGATCAAACACATGGAGAGGAAGTTTGTCGTGGTGCGGTGGAGTGAAGGAGAGGATTTTGGGAAGCTCAGTGACATAAAAACTGATGCCATAAGGGGGCATGATGATTCCAAGATGGACCAGGATGTGAATCCCATTTCCGACTACTCAGCCGTTATTGAATGGCGCCATGGGAAGAAACAACGAGGAGGGTGGCCTCACTACAGAGGCACTGTCATTTTTGTTAGTGGTAAGATAGAGTTACTATGGCTTTAAGTGCTGATTGTTCTCTAATTTACAGCACTTAAAAAAATTTGCTGGTGTCCAAACATAAATAGGGCGAGATTCAGCCTGTTTTAGCTTGTGTTAACTTTCATTGCCAGCTGACTAATCACATTTGTTGTGCGGTATAAATGATGATAAAATGGTTTAATGTTCTTGGTGGAATGTCTTCATGGCAATAAAACTGTTAAAGTAGAAACATGAGCCCCAAGTCAACTCTTGATTTAAAATGTAACTCATGTAAACTGAACTCATACTTTTGTTGTAAGTTTTCTCACCATTACATTACATTACAGGCATTTGGCAGACGCTCTTATCCACAGCGACGTACAACAAAGTGTATAACCATAACCAGGAACAAGTGTGATGAAAACCCTAGAGGTTAAAGGCTCCCATGAGGACAGACCCCGCAGAAGAGTTCATTAAGCAATACGGTCAATCACAGCCTTCTTCAGATAATCATAACAGTCTGAGAGACTGTGATTGAATTAATGCAGGAGAACAAGGACCTGAAAGCAGAGAACGCTAAATGGAAGGAGATGGTTCTTCAAGGTATCATTGATTCATATCACTCATTGAACCATTAGACAACTAACTTTTTTTCTAAATGACTGTAGGCTGTATTGACTGTATTGTAGGCTACTTTGTCCTAAAGAAGAGTGATGATAACTAATTCTTTGTTTTTGATGTACTGTGTTTAGAAGTGCCAGGACTCCTACTGAACATGAGGAATGTAATTGATTCGGCTGCAACTCCTAAGAGATCCAAATTGAAGCTTACCACACCACCGCTGGCCCTCAAGGTCTCCGCAGTCCAGGTCCAGTTCTCCATCTGCCACTTCACCACTGTCCCTCCCCAGATCTACGCCGTCCATTTCCACGTCTGCGTCTGTCACTCCATCAATGACTGTCTCCCACTCTTCTAAGGTAATTAATGTAAGGTAATTAAAAGAATAAATAAATACAGCACTTAAAATAGATCTGCTTGTCAGACTTGCTTTTAATGAGTATGGCAGACCTAATTTGCTTTTATGTCTAAAAGTCTGTTGGGCGGAACAAATCATACATATTCTAACTTTAAATGCTCACCTTGTGTCCTTGTCTAAACGGGGGGAGATCTATCCTGGGACCAGAGTCATGGTTGAGAAACTGGCGTGGGCCTATGCCCTCAATGCAAATTCGGCCACAGTATTTGTGAGGCATCTGCTCACCACAGTCTTCCCAGTGGAAATACTGCTGGTGAGCAATCTTCGTGGGAACAAATGAAGCGGAGGAGATGCTCGTCTACCACTGGACAAAAACAAATTGGATGCCATTTACTGTACGTTTTCAGCTTTTCAATAGGTGTTTCACCAATAGTCTCCGCTTTTGTGTATTTCCTGATTTCAACCAACTGTATTAAGTTGTTGCATTGTTGTTTTTTGTTGTTTTTTTTGTTCATATGTAGGTGCAGCTCTTGAGAGGTGGCCAGGGACCCAGCTCTCCAGCATTGGAAGCACGATCAACGCCAAGATTACCGAGCTCCGGTCAAAAAGTAAAAACGTTGCTGTGTCCACAGCTCTCCATTAAACTGTTTGCTCTGAGTTCCACACAAGTGGAGGTTGGAAATTGGCAAATTTTCGAGTTCCACACAAGTGGAGGTTAAAAATTGGCAAATTTTCCCTTTAAGCCCTGTTCCACGTTTCTGTGGATGTGGGCAAATCAGTTAGATGTTTACACCTTATTAGTTGTTGGTGACACTGTTCCCATATTAGAATAGGAATCATTTTTTCTAAGCTAAGAGAAACTGCTGTTTGTTTACTGCTATCAGTACTGTAATCCCAGCACTGTTATTGAATTAAAAGTTTGCCTAAGCCATTTTTTCAATATTACAGATCTATACAGACTGCATTTATATCATTGTGTGGTAGAAATGATTTGTTCTTGCCGCTGACCAGGCAAACCATCCCTTGTTTGATCCAATTTCAGACAGTATCAGTATAGGGACAAATTAAGTCATGTCATTTTAATATGTGATTCATATGTTTTTGACAATAGAAACTCATATGAAATGGTATAAATTCATACATAAAAAGTATATATTTTTTATTCTGTTATGGTAATTTTCATTGGCTGACATATAAGAATTTTTAAATAAAGAAAGCATAGTATACCTTTAAATTAGAGACATTTTACACGCAGAAAACCTATATATAATGGTATATATTCATATATAAAAAGTATATGTTTTTTATATGGATATGGTCATTTTAATCGGCTGACGTATAACAATCTTATAAAAAAACATATAAAGAAAGCATAGTTTCCCTCTAAATTAGATACACTTTACACGCACATACATATATATAATGGTATATATTTATATATAAAAAGCATATGTCTCTAACTGAAACATATAATTTAAAAACTACAAACATTATATGGAACATACACGGAAAACAATTTGCCATGCACTTTCCTTATGAACAACATACATAATGTTTACGTAATTCATGCTTAATTATTATAATTATGTTGTGTGAGAGAAATGCAGAAGTGGCCACTTTCATGAGTAAATCATTGTATGAGACATCTCTTATAAGACATACAATACATATAAAATATATTGGAGGCAATGGGAAATTCTTATGTTTTTTTCTATTTCTTTTCCATATGGGTGGTAAGAGAAAAGAGTCTGATGTGATGTTGTGCCTGAAATAAATGTTATGTGTTTGTAATGAATGTTATGTGTATGAATGAAAAGAGTGAAGTGCGAATGTGAGAGATGTTGGAGTGTGTGCTTAGGATACTGGTTCATTGTCTGTGCTGTGGTTGCTGGAGGTTTGGTGCATTTGGCACTGACGCAGCTCAGGCAGTGACAGTTCTGCGGATACCGCTCCACCTGTGTTGAGGAAGTGTATCGGGGAGGTCTGAACGGGTAGAACTGTCAGCACTAGGGTACTCATACTTGCGGGGGCCGATTGAGGTGGGCGTCTGGGCCATTCATTTGTGTGCTTGTTGGCCCCTCGGGGTTCTCGCACATCCGGCAGTTTGTCCGTTCACAGAGGGTGTTCATTCAGTCAGTCGTGTTGTGCGATATAGCCGCTGGCATTATGGCGGTGGGACGTCCGACTGTCTGAAAGGTATTCAGCTCCAGTCGTAGCCTACCTACTGGCCTAGTGTGTTTTCATTCAATCGGCGGCTTGTCTGCGCACCTGGTGTTCGTGCACGTGGCCGTGTGTTCGGGGTCTGCGTGTGCTCATTTGTTTGGTTTGGTTCACCGGCCTTGGGCGTGTCACTGCTCATCTGGGGGCTCAACAGGTTACAGACCAGGCCAACAATTGCTAAGGGGCCTACGGGATGGCAATTGAGGTAGTCACTGGCCAGAAGCATGTGAATGTGCCTGCAATGGTATGCATGTTATGAATGAAGAGTGTGTTTTGTGAGTCTTACGTGTTTTCTTATGTGTTGTCTTGCGCATTAAATCGTCCGAGTAATTAGGCATGTAAAACCTAAGTTGGGAAGCGTGCAAATAAAAACCTAGGTATTACCATCTACTTCGCTGAAGTGTTCAGATAAGAGAGGGTGAACAACAAGGGTTATTTTCACCAAAAACAAGTGATGAAATAGTTGTAGACAATGTATGCCCTCTTCAAATGACCAACTAGCACAAATAGAAGAGAATTCAAAAGAGACCGTAATCAAGCAATACACACGTAAAGGCATACAATTGTTTTTTGTTCTCTAGGCTGTCGCGTTCGTAGTGTTGTGGATAGCAGTCCTCAGATGGATGGTAAGTCATAAAATGGAAATATAAGGTGTGTCTACACTCTTAATACATAATCGTACTAGCCGTGTAGCCTCGGTTGAAGTGTGATCCTGCCCAAAATTGTGAAATTGTGATTTAAAATAGGGAAGAGAGCACAAAGTTGTGTATTGTCTATGTTGATTCATTTGTTGATTGAAAAGGTGACTGTGTGATTCTTAAAGCATTTCATTTGCCTGAAACACGAAGATGGTGACCTTGACTACTTAACTCCTGACGGTGGTTTCACATGCGTGGAGAAGTGCGTGCTTGAATCGTAAAAAAATTACATCAGCGTTGTGTGTTTACGTTGGACGAAGAGGAGTGGGAAGCCATACGTAATGCAAACCTGCACAGAATTGTGCTTATGAATTAAACACAGCAAAGGGAATATAGAGATACAGGGATTGCCTGTGTTGTCTTAGATTGTTTATTTGTTTGGTCTTGTTTGTGAGAATTCACTGACTCACAAGCTGGTCCGGTTTGCCTCTTTATTTGCATGTAAAAGTTAATGGGGGATATAGAAACTCAAGGGACCAGAACGCATTTTTGGCTAGAACGTACGTACTTAGACTCAGAGGGAGTTGAACAGGATACACAGTTGATTAATTTAAAGCTTTGGCAGCTTACTAAGTGTGTCAATTTGAGGCAGGTTCAGACAGGTTTTCCAAACATACAGTGGTTATCGCTATTGCGACGACTGTGGGCGGCAGGAACGTTGGGATTAGTATTGGACCGACTGTGTGATAACTCAGAGATTGTAGTGACCCTACCACTTGCATCACACTTGGGGATACCAGAGGGATTTGCTATTGCAGGACGGGAAAGACTGTTGTTGAATCCGCGACTGTGTGTTACGGTTAGCCCAAGAAGGGTTAGGTGGGAAATAGGCAAGTGGGCTGACATTAGAAGGACAAAAGAGTCTGACGGCTCAGAGACACTGACCTTTGAACCAAGTACGCACAGAAAATATAAAGCTGGAGTCACAGTTGGATAGATTAAAAGTATAATTAGAAAAGCAAGAAAATAAAACTAGAAAGAGAGGCAGGATATATGTGTTGTTTGTCAAAGTGTGACATATTTTAGTCTTGTGGGCCCAGAATAAATATTGTTTTACATTTTAGAAACATAAATATTTTAATTGTGTAACAAAGTATTGTTTTATATTATAGAACTATAATTATAATAACTGTGTAGTGATGGCGACAGGTGGCTCTCCGGAGCCATTGAGTAAAGTAGGAGAGAAGTGGCGCAAAGAAGGAAAAATGAGCCTATAGATCCAGCTATGTTGAAATAAGTGAAAGTTCATAGCTAATAGTGTGAGTAAATGCTTAAATGAAAAGGACAGGCCCTTCCCCATGAAAAGAGTGACCGAAAAGCGAGAGCCGCAGGTATTTAAAACTTGTGGTTTGATCATTAGGAGTGGAATGTTAGGCGACTAGAGGGTTGAGCAAAATAATTCTATGAGGAGTGACACCAGGAGAGATGTGTGGCAACATGATGCAGAAAGGCTACAGCAGAGTGTAAATGAGTAAGTTAAAAATGTAGATGAGATGTGGGAGTGAGTAACTTGTTTGAAGAAGGAAATGGCAAGTGTAAAGATGGAAATGGCAAGTTTAGAGAAAATAATACATGACCAACAGCGAGAGTTGGATGAAAGGCAACGCGTAGTATTAGATGTAAGAAAACACTTAGTTATTCGTAGAGAAAACGGCTGATGGGGTGGAAGTAGCAGCCGTGTATGTATCCTTGGCTGATTTACAATCTTGTCAGTATCATGGTAGAAATAACCACAACACACAGAGTTGCCGCCGCGAACGCAACAACAAACGGAAAATACAAAAGGATCAGTGTATTATGTGTAAAGGATCTGGCCACTGGGCCAGACAGTGCCCAACTCGATTCATATAGCCTGGTGGAATAGTTGAAACCAGACATCTATGAGAAGCAAAAATAAGAATATTTTAGCCAGTAAATAGCGAGTAATTTTTTATTTCTAAAGGGAGGCGTTTTGACATTGCAAAGCATTTGTGGAGCGCACACGGAAATAGAAAACAAACACCCTAGATACAATAGAAGAGCTAAATACAAATTACAGGGACAATTAAGAAAGAGGAATAACAGTTGAAATTAGATGAACAACATTAAGCTGTTCTTTTTACAGTAATAGAAGCAGCGGTTCCCAAATAAAAATAAGGCACCGTCACGTTTCCCTTTAATCAAATAAAGAAAATATGTCTACAATAATTGAGATTATAAAATAGATTGTTAATGAACTGCTAATGTTAAAAGAGAAATATGCAGTAATGTGTATTGTGGTAAGCTATGAGGCTGCAATACAGCAGGTCATGCAGCAGTGTCAGGAGAAGGCAGTGCTGCATTGTTTGGTTTTGGATGTGTCCAGTAGTTTTTTCTCTGTTCCAGTGCACCTGGGCAGCCAGGTTTGGTTTACCTTCACTATGGGTGAAAAATAATACAAGACTAAGTCAAGGATTCCATAACTTACACATGTTGTTTAATCGAGCAATGGCTGATGTGTTGGCTCGATGCCCAGGGCAAGAATCAATGGGATTCAATATGTTGATGATTTGCTTATCTCATCTCCTGACAAGGAGACTCACATGCAGGACCTTGGGATACTCCTGCAGCATTTGGCTAACAAAGGGGTAAAGTGTAATCCTCACAAAGCACAAATTGCACAGAGGAAGTTGTATATTTGGGATATGTAATTTCACAGGGGAATAAAAAACTGGCTGCTGGCCACACTGAGGCAATAAGCATGTGCAATCTTGCAAACACCATTTGGGGGTACATAAGATTATGAGATTATTTAACTTTTGTTGGTTGCATATTTCAAATTACTTTTAAATCATATAACCACTGAATGATTTATTGCAAGGGGCAGGGGGGCCCCATGATGTAAATGAGTGGATGTTGAACTGTGAGGTGGCGTTCACCACTTTGAAGCAAAAACTGTGTGTGGCCGTTCACTTTGTTCACTCATGTTTTGGGGGGCATATGTCTGCGGTGCTCACACAGAAGCACGGGGACCAGCAGCGGCTTGTTGCCTATTTTTCATCCAGGCTGCATGCTTACAGGCAGTAGACAGGGCTACGGATGCTCTAAGGCAAGCGCTGCCACTGATAGGAACACAAGATGTGGAAATTGTCGTGCCTCACGCTATCCTTGATATTTTGTCAGAAAAAATCTTCTGTAGTTCATGTGGTCAGGTGAAATGACTAAAGTACAACATCCGTAAAAATTGAGCGCACTTTGGAGGAGTTCTGTCATAAGTGGATAATTTCTTTCTTTAAAAATGTGTGGAACCCAATAAGAACCAGGATACGAAATGATTGCAGTTGTCTGATAGATTTTCCTCTGTTAAACATGCATTTAAAACAAATAGTGATTTTCTCAAGCAAAATGACTTTTATCCTATAAACAGATTACACAGTGCAGCAGAAACCAACCAAGGCCAGCTGGGGTGGCCTGCATTACGAATTAAACCAAAAGCCCCTTTGAAATAAGTTACTGACTTTTTCAAATTCCTTTTCCGACTCTTTATTTTTATACAGACAGTGTTGAAGAAGAACAGCTTTTTAGGGATGACACTGACGGTGACAGCGACTGTGACGGTGACGAGAGTAACCATTGGAGTGGACAAAACGGTGGACTTGTGGATTGCTCACAAAGAAAGAGTAAACTGATTTGACACACTCAAATTATCAAAACACGAGTGGTTACTGTTAAGAGCAGGAAGACAACCTGATGAACTTATATTAAGAGTGTAGGATCCGTTTATGAATTTTTTTGTTATTGTAAATGAAAATTATTAATAATTAATTAACTATGAAAATGTAAGCATTAGATTTGGGGATTCTTTTGATGTATATGATATGCATTTATGCCTTATACTTACCCTTCAAAATACCTTACCTGGCCTGGTTACGTCATGCTTACCTGTACTTACCTTATCTTACGTGGATAAATAATGGTTACGGATGTGGGAGGGGGTAAGACCAGGGAAGCAAAAAAGTTTTCTACCGCACGACGTATGCACCTGCACGTTTTGTTTGTTTAAACTTAAAGAAAGCAATAAAATTATCGTTTCATTTTACTTTCGGGACGGAACTCTTAATTCGGAATGATGCGCATAGACTTAATGGCTATCCCAGGTCTGAAGTGGCTACAGTTTTAGAATATGAAGCCACTACAAAGAGCAAATAGTTTACCATTTCCAGTTGAAAATGATGCCTGCAGGTTCAAATAAATCGGCTCAATTTCACCCGGTTCTGCTACTGATATGGGGCATTGTCATACTGTCCTTTGTAGGAGGTCTTGGCTGACTGACCTCGACTGTAGACCCCCTTCATGGCATTAACAGAACCCAAGGCAGAGGTGGATTGAACGACAATAATCAAAGACATAAACGAAGCTACCGATTGAATCACTATCACCAAATAAAAAATATTTAAAAAATAAAAATGTGCAGAATATTCAAACATTTCTGATTGCTGGGTGTGAATTCATCAACCACACAGTGCAGCAGGTCTTAGTTCTGCATATGCTTGTTATGAAGGTGCTGGAATTCCAGACAGGTGTTTGAAATAGTTTGTACTTTTTCTTTTAAACTACAGCAAAGATGTATTCGACATTTCAGCCATAACAGTAATTCATAGTGTCTCAGCGACTGAAATACTGCCTCATTATTTTGTGTAATGTTCTGCCATGTTTCCATTGATTGGACCAAGGTCAGGGTCAGGGTATCTGAGTGACTTCAGTGTTATCTGTAGCTGTTTTATAAAAAGACAAGGCTGAACCATTAGAAGCAGTGGCAATTCATCAAACTCCTTTTTGGGATTGGGATGTGTTCATGTGGTTGAAAAATGGCCTGGTGGAGATGGGTACTGTTATCATGCAAGGACCTTTTATGGTCTGTTTCGCCCTGATGCTAATAAGTCGTGCTTTTAACCTTTTTACCCGATGTGTTCATAAGGCTACCCCAATCCAACCATCAGATTGGAGCCCAACATTATACAGGAATGGCCAGAAGCAACGCAAGGGCTTATGGCTGATGATGATATTGTGATCTGAACCACAGATCGCAGGAGGAGGTTGACAACTGAGTGTGTTGTGACTCGCTCCAATGACGGGTAAGATCTTCGCAAAGAGACAACATAAGGCAGGGGTGAGTCGACCCCTCAGGTCACCGAGTAATATAACGTGTCAAGGTTTATTGCTGGAATAAGTACTGAAGGGAGAATAGTTTTCACTAGCATAACTAGATTTGTGTGCAACACTAAATTCCTAGGCCTTGCAGCAGAGCCCGTCTGTCTCCAGGCACCGAACCTCCCAAGGACAACAACAAGTTTGAAATATAGAGGGGAGGAGGATTAGAGAGTGTGAGTAACCTACACAGGATGGCTGAAGGGAGTACCGGAGGAACATACGATAATGAGTGAGGTCTCCATAGATTACGGTGTAGCATTGCTTCCCTGGGGACAAACACACAAGAATAGTCATTGGATAAATTATCTGTGGTATAACTAACAGAGGTTTATCAATTACACCATTCAGGCCCTAGCCGGGGTGAAAAAACAATTGCATGCCACTTCGCTTATGACAATACAGAATAGGCTAATTCTTGACACAATGCTAGCTGAGGAGCACAGGGTATGTGAACGGATTGGGGAAGAATGTTGTACAGTCATTCCAATGCACACAGAAGAGGGGGGTAACAACAACAGCATTAGAGGCACTGGAAAACCTGAGAGATGAACACGTTAGAAACACAAAGGGAGAATCTAACGGGTGATCATGGTGGGACTGGTTCAACATGTCAACATGGAAAGCGGCTCTGGTAAAGATAGGGGTGATCATAGGGATAGTATTGTTGGTGTTGTTGTTTGCCTCATGTTGTGCAGTTCCACTGATTCAGTCCCTGGTCAAAAGGATGGTAACTTCAGTCACTGGGCAATTTCCGGTTACAACTAACCTGGAAAGGGACATTACCAATGCAGATAAGTGTGAGAAAATGATTGTAGAAGAACCATTGTGGCTAATCAATAATGACCCCTCCATCGTTGGGTGTGGTAAATTGACGCCAGGAAAAGGAAATGAACCATTACATGAGACGCACAACGGTGCAAGGGGGGTGGGGTGTTTTGCTGTGACTGTCATTCAAACAGGACCTAACGAGTATCGCAATCAATATGGAAACCCTCTTTGCGAATGGGGTGTGAGGAGGTGCTGGCTGGGAATGCTGAAACTTCCATCCACAAGCCGCCCGCCTGGTGAACGACCCCTGGGATGCTTACGTTAGATGCATCTATGGAGAAACTCCTGCGTGTGGCGAAGACTGACAGCGCTGCGAGGAAAAGAGCGACCTGAGTCACTGTGCATTGAATGTTCTAGTAACCTCTCTACAGTGATAACCCTCTATGGTGCGTAAAGTACCTGGGTGGAAGAAACACACATCAACTACACAACTCGCGTGATGATAGAGAGGATCGATAACAGCAAGAGTGTAGAGGTTGAAATTGTCCAGGGAAATTGCGTATGGCTTACTTGCTCGCTGGTCCCGTTGTTCCAAAGTTGTTTGCGAATTGCACACTCGAAAAATAAAAATCCACTTCAGGAACCGTTGTAAAAAATGAACAGAACGATTTATTAAACTTCCAAAAATTAAATGGTCAATAATCCACAAAGTTACAACAGAAAGCGAATGCGGTAAGAGAACTGTTTGCTACCATTTTTTCCTTAATTGTCTGTCTCCTCACCAGTTCTGCGCTCCCATTTGCATTAAACACACAGCAAAACGTTGCGCAATTCTCCTGATTCTTAAAGCAACAGTACTCAATTACTAATACTATCACGTACAATGAAAATAACCACTATTCCATGAGTTTACTAATTATTTATCCTCTTTTAATCTTAATAATTATTTATACTTCTACCAAAATATTTTAATATCAAATGAACTTTGTCAAATCAATGTTAATTATCTTTAATCATATATACAGTTTTTCATAGCTGTGTTTTGGCCTCCACATACCTGGCCCCCTAATTGCTTTCTAAAATAAAAACAATTACAACAAAAAATTACAATTACAACTAAACAAATAGCATTAATTAGTCTTTTTCTTCTTCCCAGCTGAGTAACACAGTCTATGTGGGTAAGTGTGTGTGTGTGTGTGTGTGCGCGTGCGTGTGCATGTCTCACACTGCTTCTTGAAGTAGGCAGATTTTAGTTATAGGTCTCTAAGTTAATTCGTCTTCGTCTTGACCCTTCCATGCTCATCTTCCACTGTCTTGACAATTCTTTGCCTGTTGTCTTCCGCACATTTTCTCAGGGCATAGCTAGCACAGCTTGGCGAAGAAATGGCACCAAACAAGTGTACCTCCATCCTGTACTCCTGCAGCACCTGTGAGATATCGCCATCTGGCCACCATAAGAACCTGAGAAGGTCAGCATCTTCTGGTGGGACTTTCACTTGGTGAAACATAGCTTCCCCATCAGCCATGATTGCCACCTGTTCTTGGCGGAATCTTGTTAGGACCCCAATCAAACTGCTTGTCAAGTCCGGCCCCTGTAGCAGTTGTTCATTAAGCGTGGTTCCCTGATACGAAGCACCACAGTCAAATACCACTCGTATTTTGTGCTTCTTGGGGTGGTACACACCGTGATGTGGGATAAACCACACCTTTCCATCACAACAGCTTAGATCTTTATCTGGGACTTTCAGCCCTTATTGATCACATCACTCATTAAGCTGACACAGTCTTCTTGGGATGACTGATCCCTCTGAAGCTTCTTCTTCACGTTAAGTGCATGTTGTTCTGCTAATGTTAAAATGCCCAACAATAGAGCAACTTTGTTCTTCAATGGTAAGCCAATTGAGTAGTGACTATTAACAAATTTCACTGACTGAAAGACTCCATGAACAACTGATCTTCCTTTGACATTTCAAACTTCTGATCCTGAGCATTCTCAGGAAATACTTCAATTGCTGAGTCCACAATTCTTCCGGTCTAGCGACGGAGATCCGATTCGTCAGGACCTGCGGACATCCATTCTTTGTCTGGCTTCTGATATTTTCACGCAGTGGTCCATTTATGGTCCATCCTAAAGCTGTGCATTCCACATAGGGCCCATCCTTAACACTGCGGATTATCTCCTCTGGTTCCAAAGCCTTTGGCATATCCGTCCCAATCAGAAGACCTATATCTGCCTTGATCAACGGGATTTGTACACCATGCAGATGAGGCCACTTATCCACATCTCCCCGAGTTGGGATATTCTCTTTACTTACAGGGATAGCCTTTTGTGCAAAAACTTCTGCGAGCTCAAAGAAGTCATCACCATCTAGGCTACTCACTTCCAGATCTGTTACAGCATTGCAAGAGATGGTCTTTTGTTCTCCCATAGTGGTGAGAAGGATATCCACCTTTCTTCCTTGAAGATTAAGGTAATTCATGAGCTTGTTAGTGCAGAAGGAAGCATTACTCCCCGGATCCAGGAATGCATAACAAGTGAGGACCTTGTTGCCTTTCTTCGCCTTTACTTGCACCGGAACGATGGCAAGGATACTATCTGTGCCCCCGGCCCTGGTCTGGGAATGTGTGTCCTCCATGTCCACAGATAACTGCATGCTTATCGCTGTCCGTTGGAGACTCTTCCTTTTGTGTGGTTTATCTTTCTGCTTTATGTGTAGAAGTGTAGGGTGTGTTGCTGAACATATCTGACAGCTCAACTTTTCTCCACAGGTCTTACTCATGTGTCCAACTTTCAGAAAACTGAAGCAAAGTCCTTTGCCTTTAATAAACTCCAACTTTTCCTTATGCAACATTTTCTGCAGTTTCTTGCACTGTTCCATTGTATGGTCTCCTTGACAAAAGATACAAGGTTTGCGGAACGCCTTGTCTACATTACTCCGTGCTTTCTTGTTCACACTTGTACCAACAGCAACACTTTTCTGTCTGTTTACGTCTGTGGCTATAGTAGTGAAACTTTTCTTACCACTTGACACTTCTGACTTATTGTGTGGCAGGTGCTGTGTTTGCCCTTGGATCTTATCCTTCAGTTCACCAAACACAGGGTGTGATGCCATTTCAGCTTGCCTGTTGATAAATGCCACAATATCTTTGAATCTTGTCCTGCAATCTTGCTTCTTCTGAATATCCAAGGCAACACTCCGGAATCTCTCTCTCAACCTGTATGGAAGCTTTGAGATAATCATGCGCATGTTGGCAGTGCTTTCCATCTCATCCAAATAATCCAGATCTGCCATTGCATTGCTGCAACTTGTTAAGATTCAAGTGCCTTGGTGTCATCTGCCTTAATGCTAGGCCAGCCCACAGCCTTGTCAATGTATGCCATTTTATATTTATTACCAAAACGCTCTTTCAGAAGTCTCTTGGCTTCGTGGTAACCCTCATCTGCGTCTATGTGAAAACAGCTGCGCACCAAGTCTCTAGGCTGTCCACTTGTATGCTGTTCCAAGAAATACAGCTGATCTTTGCTATTTTCCGTCTTATTCTCTACGCCATGTTCAAATGTTCTCATGAAGAGACGGTATTCTAATGGGTCTCCCTTGAAAACAGGAATGCTCTGAGGTGGCAGTGTAGAAAGTTTTTGTTGCTTTTTCAGGCTATCAGTAACCAGATTATCTGTATTCACAGAATCCTCCACAGAAATGACAGGAACTTGTACCACATTGTTACCTGCATCTCTTCCAATAGTACGGCTGTGCTGAATGCCGCTACTGGCTACACCACGGTCAACATCACCATTCCCAATTTGGACAACATTAATCATTGGAGTAGACATTGGCACATTCAATCCATTGCCTTGGGTTCTGCTTGACACCTGAGCCTTCATATTTTTGAAAAACAACCATCTGTGCGTCAGCAGCAGCAAGTCCAGCTTGTACCTCTAATTGTTCTCTTTCCACCTTGAGCTTCATTTCCTGCTCCTCTAAAGCCTGTTTTTTCTTAAATGTAGCTGACTTGGCTATCAATGCAGCTTTTTCCAATTCCACCCTACAGAAGTAGCTGATGATGCCACAGAACTAGCAGAGCTAGCAGAGCTAGCCTTAGATTTTCTGGACTTCTTAGATGTAACCGACACACTATCTTAAGGGCAGACATCATCATTGCTTTGCCTTGCTAGCCTCTTCTTGGCGTAGCGTAACATCCTGTATCCATTTTTCAACATCTTGTACTAATTCTCTGTACGACCTAGCCTTTGGCTTAAACCAAACATTTGGATCACTGTTCATATTACCCTCACATCCAATCTGGCAAAATATTTCTTTAACAGTTTAATTTATTTCACTGAATTCCCATAACAGTGTTTTAAGTTTTGTCAACAATTCTTTTCTTATAATTTCCACATTAGAATCACTGTCCATTAACGAATGCATTTTTTACATTACATTACATTACATTATAGGTATTTAGCTGACGCTCTTATCCAGAGCGACTTACAACAGAGTAACCAAACTCAGGATCAAGTCCGCTTAAGTCCATTGAACAACATGTAGATAAAAAGCCTTTACTATGATGCATACAATAAGGAGAAACAAGATAGTCTGAACAAAATTTTTTTTTTTTTTATAGTTATGGGAGGGGGTTTAGGGAAGAGGAGAGAGGTACACCAGAGAAGAGGTGCGCTTGAGTTTCGTTTGAAGGTGCTCAGACACTCTGCTGTTCTGACTCCACTGAAGATCGTTCCACCATCGTGGGGCCAGACTGCAAGAGTCGAGACCTGTTGCTGCTCGTGTAGGGGAGGAATCAGCCGCCAGTAGTAGCCGATCGGAGCGATCTGGCCGGCTTGTAGGGTCTGATCATCTTCTGCAATAACCAGGAGCTGACCCTTGACTGCTGGAAGCAAGCACCAGTGTCTTAAACCGGATGCGAGCTTGCACTGGTAGCCAGTGGAGGGAGATGAGGAGGGGAGTGACGTGGGAGTCACGAGGGAGGTTGTAAACCAGACGTGCTGCTGCATTCTGGTTTCTTTTCCCTGTGAGTTGACCTAGTTTAGCTCTCCTTGAGCTTATTTGCCTTTGCAAATTATCTTCCATTGCTTTAAGTGTTGGTTTAGCAACTCGTTTTTCATTTATATTCTCATCCATGATTATTTGTTTCAATCGTTAGCGTTTCCAATTTTCAGACAGTTTTTCCACTTGTTAACCAACAGTCACAAAGCACCACAGACAAGACCGTAATTCACTTCCAAATCGTCCAAATGCACGGTATCAGCTGCAGTTCATAACTGTTCACAAGTCGTTGTCAGAGCAATTGTCTTCCTTAAAGTTACAATCTCGAAGATTTCCGTTTCGTTCTCTTTGGCGGTACCAATAGCGAGAAGCAGTAATTGCAGGTGTGTTTTTCCAATAGATCCAACCGGATCCAACCAGTGTCGCCTGTGTGACGTCAGTCAGTTGGCATCTGGGCCACGCCAACTATAACACTATTTACCGAATAAAAAATGGTTGTTATAATAGTAACGTTGTGTACATACTCATTCGTTGTCTAACATTAAGCTAACTTAAACTGTCTTTACATTGCCAAGCCGGGTTAAAATGCTGTAGCAGACCTGGGGTAGAATTAGTGATCAATTTCCACAAACATTCTTTATCCACCTTTTGCCCGGTATGAACATCTTTACACTGCAAGAGAAGAATTTGCTGGATTCGCTGTGGCTCGTGCAATTATTTATCTCGTCTTTTTCGTGAAACAACTGCCTTGCAAAATGTTACCCCTGGTGTTTCTGGTTTTGCTAGCTAAACTGTTCGAGAATAAAGCTGAGCTGGGTGTTAAATTAGCAATCAGAACAAGAAGAATAAAACAAAAACAAAGGAGATTTCATCAAAAAAGGGCATATCAAGGCTGAAGGAACATATGAGGAAGCGTAATAAAATAATAACAACGCTAATCCATACTGCCGTATTCTTTTATTTAGTTTTCTCCGGCATGACATCTTTACACAGAAATCAGACCCGGCTCTGCTCCACGTATAACCCGGCTTTATTCCGATCATTATAATATATTGATGAACTTGATGGCAAGGTGAATAACGGTAACGTTAAGGTCAGTTCAGATCAATGATTCGCAACAAGACGAAACGGTTTTAGAATGTTGAAGAGAAAATTGCAGCGGTGTGAACTGGTTAGTAGCAGAGCCGTTGCCTGCCCTGGGGTCTCAAAAAAAAAACACCTTGTCAAATCGCCAAGTGCAGTTTTAGAACGTTTACAATCAGACGTCTTGGAATTTTGCAAGTTGCATCCAGTCTCGTTGCGAATCATTGATCTGAACTGGCCTTTAGTTGGCTTCACTGCAACGTTGCACAAGGTAGCATTGCATTTGAGAGACGGTTTGCGAGGTCGGTACCGGTCGGTAGCGTTAGCTAGCATTTTTTCTAATTGTTAGCTGACATTAGATTGTGTTAATTACATTAGCTAGCTAGCTAACGCAACGTTACCTGATGAGAGATGGATACTGTGCGCAACATTGTCTGAACTAATGTTGTCTTACTTGACATGGTCCGGTAGCCAGCGTTAGCTGTGCGAATAGCTATGTAATTTAGTAACGTTACATTGTCATCAAATGTAATACGAAATGTACATCAACAACTAATATAACCTCTCATGTTACACAAAAACGTTTTAAGGTTCCATAACCACCACACCACCACCACCCCCCCCCCCCCCCCCCGCCCCCCGCTCTGCCCCCCTTCTCTGTTATTGTAACGCTAGCAGACACCGGAAAAAAAACAGTACGCCGCTCACATACAAGTGAGTTGAAGAGCAAGCCTGTTGCATTAGCTCCGCCTACCCTCTCTGGCGGACCAACCACTGATGGGTGATGGAAAACGCGTCACAAACTATGCGCCGCTTGTGATTTTTTTCCCGGGAATGTCGCCACAGACACCCAGTTCTTTAATCATAAATTATTATAATAATAATAATATAAATTAATATAATAGGCTCAGTCACCATTGTTTTACCTAATTCGGCGATAGAGAGTGACATTTAATGAAAATCTTCGAGATTATTACTTGAAGTACTCAAGAAAGTCATTTTAGGTCACTTACCTGAGTCGTTGTATAAATGCTCCGTTTTCTACGAACCTCTCAACTGGTTAACTGTGGAAAAGAAGCCTGTGTTCTTACTAATGTAGAGGTTGAAATTGTAAAGGGAAATTGCGTATGGCTTCCTCGCTCGCTGGTCCCGTTGTTCCAAAGTTGTTCGCAAATTGCACACTCGAGAAATAAAAAAAAATCCACTTCAGGAACCGTTGTAAAAAACGAACAACGATTTATTAAACTTCCAAAAATTAAATGGTCAATAATCCACAAAGTTACAACAGAAAGCGAATGCGGTAAGAAAACTGTTTCTACCATTGTTTCCTTAATTGACTGTCTCCTCACCTGTTCTGCGCAGCCTTCCATTTGCATTAAAAACACAGAAAAACGTTGCGCAATTCTCCTGATTCTTAAAGCAACAGTACTCAATTACTCATACTATCACGTACAATGAAAATGACCACTATTCCATGAATTTACTAATTATTTATCATCTTTTAATCTTAATAATTATTCATACTTTTACCAAAATATTTTAATATCAAATGAACTTTGTCAAATCAATGTTAATAAACTGTACATATGATTAAAGTTATTCATAGCTGTGTTTTGGCCTCCACAAAGAGTATCTGAGTGATGTGCTAGCAACCTCTCCTCAGCATACAAAGAGCCAGGCTACGACTCGTAAAGAGCCAAATTGGACGGCAGTAGATGACTGCGCCGAAAATGAAGATATGAGTGAAGCAAGAGTTTAAATTATAATCAAGAAACCAACATAACCAAGTATAATTAACTGAGTGATTAAATAGATAATTAAAGCCGCAAGCGGCGTTGGGAGGGGTCCAAGCATTGGCACCATCGCGCCCCCTATGGAGCGATTTGAAAATGGCCTTTTCCTCATGATCATATGCCTTCACCCAACATATCCACTGAATATCATGATGATTGTATAAAATATTGATGACTTATGGCCAATTTTGTGCTAAGAGACGCTGTCGGATGACTTGGTTGCATCGCCATGGATGTGTCCTGGCCGCTTCCCGTGAACGCCTTTACTATGTCGTAACACTTAGATGGCTCGGCGTGTATTTACAGCTGCAGCGCTTCCATGCCGCAACTAAAAAAGGTATCACACTAGTGTTGTCACGATACAAAAATTTTGACTTTGATACCGATACCAGGTTTAGTATCACGATACTCGATACTGAAACGATACTGATTCAATACTTCGTACCTAACCATACTGAAATTACCTTAATAGATCAGAAACGTAATGTCCACAAGGGTTGACCTCATTTTCAAATTCATGGTTTATTAAAAACCTGGTTTATTAACAACCTTTAAGTTGAAGCCTGTTCAACATATCAATAAGCATAGGCCTATAGTGTTACAACACTAAACCATTGAAAACTATATTAAATATATTTTAAAAATTTAACAATTGTAAAGTAAATTGAGGGCGACATAGCTCAGGAGGTAAGACCGATTGTCTGGCAGTCGGAGGGTTGCCGGTTCAAACCCCGCCCTGGGCGTGTCGAAGTGTCCTTGAGCAAGACACCTAACCCCTAACCCCTAACTGCTCTGGCGAATGAGAGGCGTCAATTGTAAAGCGCTTTGGATAAAAGCGCTATATAAATGCAGTCCATTTACCATTTACCAAATTATCTTTAAACAGGTCTTTCACTTTAAAATAGATCTGAAAACAACATATTTCAATAACAATACAGCATCTTCCTATAATTAAATATTTACAAATTAGAACAGCTATTGCTACTGAAGTGAACTGAGTCTAAGCTTGCGCTGTATCAACGACTGGGAATGCACAAGCACACGTCACCTCACTTGCCAACCTTAGTTGCTACTGCCGTCTAGCGAAGATTCTGACAAATTACACTTTTCATCCTCTCAATCAGTAATGCTGGAGACACATTTCCCTGGCTTTTACATTTGACTCAAAACTACGAAACGTCGGAAAATTCTAATACCGAACCATTTCTTTTTTTTTTTTTTTTTTTTTTTAAGTACCGAAAAAGTGCTGAAGTTTCGGTATACCGTGCAACATTACATCAGACACATACATATTCCAATCCATTGCTCAGGTTAGCAGAGAATGCACATTTCAGAGCGCCTCAGAGACAGATAGAACAATAATACACATTTAAAATAATAGATAGGACATTGAGAAAAAACAAAACAAAAGACAAAATACCAACTCACAACCTGCGTGCAGCGTGCAGAGTAGCCTACCGTATTATTGAGTCAGACACTGGCATATAAGAAAATTGTCGGTTACGCTGACTGATAAAACGCTATTCCAAAAGCAAAATCAGACATGTTATACATCGTTAGAAAGCTTATATTCTCACCTACTGAATAATTTAATTGTCAATCAAGCCAAATTGTACTAAAAACGGCGACAACGCTGTAAGCAACAGGTGTGGTATTACGCACAGCTATTTTTGAAGGTAGCCGAACCAGGCGTCACAAATGTGCGTATATTTCACAAACGGATTGTCCAAGACAATATATGACCACTCATTTGCAAAAGGGACATCTCTACGCGTAAAACCAATGGTAAGATTGTATATTTATTCAATGTTTAGTCCCAGATATTGACTGTAGAATGACATGATATAATTAAAAAAAACTTTGTCTCGTTTATTTCGTTATTCAGTGAGCAGCGTTTTCACTGCTGTATTGGCATATTTTAGGGCTAATGTCGGGTTTATCTTGTTGCTACAGAATATTACATTACATTACAGGCATTTGGCAGACGCTCTTATCCAGAGCGACGTACAACAAAGTGTATAATCATAATCAGGAACAAGTGTGCCGAAAACCCTAGAGAGAAGTACCGTTCCAAGTGCAGGGAACAACTGCATAGTTCAACTTGGACCCTGTAGGTTAAACTGATTAACACTAACACAAACAAGAACAGCAACAACGCAGTCTATGCAAAAATACAAGCAATAGTTAAGACGAGTGCATTAACTAAGTCACCTACGAAACAGATACCTAGTTACAACCCTAAGTTTACAGTCAATTTAGAGATTAAATTGAGAATACGATTTCTCTCAGCATAATGACGGATTTAAAGACTAAACGAACTCACTCGATATTGTCTTCAAATGGATCCACGCCAAAGAAAAGTAATGATTCATCCTCTCAAAGCTTTTACTAACAAACGTTTAGTAGCAAAAAACGAAATATCAACTCGCCATCCCTGCTACGAGCGTACTGCGCTCAGAGTACCGTATTATTTAAGTAGTATTATTTACTACAGCATAAATTGCGTCTTTTGTTTATATTTAATATTAGTAATTGCAGCGAGAAACTGCAGCTGTAGACACAAGATAGTGTATTATGTTATGGTAGCAATGGACGAAGCGGACTATATATGTATTACCGTCATTGTTTTCTTATACCAGCGTGTTTTCTCGCATTTGCACAGAAACTCAAATACTATCAATAAAACGGTTTAGCTATTTCTCAGCATAATGACAGATTCAAAGACTGAACGAACTCACCGATACTGTCTTCAAATGGATCCATGCTCAAGAAAAGTAATTATTCATCCTCTCAAAAAGCTTTTACTAACAAACTTTTGGTAGCCTAGCATGCACTCTGGCTGGCACTGTCTTCCATTGCATCCCCGACGTTCAGACCCTCCCCTCACTGATAAAAACTAGACCCTACGGTGTCGGATTACTTGCGTCGCCATGGATGTGGCTTGCCGTAAAGAAGTTAACCCGATGTCGTAACCGTTTAGATTTGGAGCTCCAGCTTTTCCGCACCCCACCTAATGAAAAAGTCCAAATGGTGTGCAAACCATACGGCGGACATAGGTGCTTCCAATAGAAAAGGTGTAGAGCACATTCAGATGCATCAGTCGATGAAGTTTTGTGTTGATCAGACTTACGATGTGGGAGTTATGACCTTTTAAAGTATGATCCTTTGTTATAGCGCCACCATCTGGCTGACATAGGTGATATTTAGTGCCTGAGTAGTGGGGGGCCATAGGAACCCACATACCAAATTTGGTTTGTCTACAACTTATGGCTGCTGAGCCTCAGACATTTTAGCTGAGAAAACTGCCACGCCCCAGCTAAAAAGTCTAAATGGCGGGCAAACAATATGGCGGACATAGGTGGGGCCAATGGCAAAGTTGTAGAGCACGTTCAGATGCATAGGTCGATGAAGTTTTGTGTTGATCTGACTTATGGTGTGGGAGTTATGGCCTTTTACGCAAAACCCTTTGTAATAGCGCCACCATCTGCCCGACGTACGTGATTTTTAGTGCCGGAGTTGTGGGGGCCCATAGGAACCCACCTGCCAAATTTGGTTGCTCCAGGACTTATGGTTGCTGAGCCTCAGACACTTTTAGCGGAGAAAAATAATAATAATAATAATAACTAGACAATTCCTGCAGAAATTGTGAAGTGTGGTTGCCGCCAATGCAAAGTCGACTTTCTGCTGAACAGAGTGAACAGTGGTAGGTAGTTGCTATGAAGTTTGAGGCAGTTGCTAGGGTGTTGCTAGGTGGTTCTATGGAGTTTCAGGTGGTTGCTAGGGCATTATGAGGTGGTTGCTAGGGTATGCTAAGTGGTTGCTAGGATGTTGCTAGGTGGTTGCTATGGAGTTCTAGGCGGTTGCTAGGGTGTAGCTAGGCAGTTATGGTGTTCCAGGTGGTTGCTAGGGTGTTGCTAGGTGGTTGCTATGGAGTTATAGGCAGTTGCTAGGGTGTTGCTAGGTGGTTGCTATGGAGTTATAGGCAGTTGCTAGGGTGTTGCTAGGGTATTCTAGGTGGGTGCTAGGATGTTGCTAGGTGGTTGCTATGGAGTTATAGGCAGTTGCTAGGGTGTTGCTAGGCATTTGCTATGGAGTTATAGGCAGTTGCTAGGGTGTTGCTAGGGTATTCTAGGTAGTTGCTAGCATGTTGCTAGGTGGTTGCTATAGTGTTGCTAGGCAGTTGTTATGGTGTTACAGGTGGTTGCTAGGGTGTTGCTAGGTGGTTGCTATGGTGTTCCAGGTGTTTGCTAGGGTGTTGCTAGGTGGTTGCTATGGTGTTGATAGGTGGTTGCTTTGGAGTTGTAGCTGGTTGCTAGGGTGTTGCCAGGCATTTGCTATGGTGTTCCAGGTGGTTGCTAGTGTGTTGCTAGGTGGTTGCTATGGAGTTATTGGCGGCTGCTATGGTGTTGCTAGGTGGTTGCTTTGGAGTTATAGCTGCTTGCTAGGGTGTTGCTAGGCATTTGCTATGGTGTTCCAGGTGGTTGCTAGTGTGCTGTTGGGTGGTTGCTATGGAGTTATAGGCGGTTGCTAGGGTGTTGCTAGGCAGTTGTTATGGTGTTCCAAGTGGTTGCTAGGGTGTTGCTAGGTGGTTGCTATGGAGTTCTAGGCGGTTGCTGTGGTGTTGCTAGGTGGTTGCTATGGAGTTCTAGGCGGTTGTTAGGGTGTTGCTAGGTGGTTGCTATGGAGTTCCAGGTGGTTGCTAGGGTGGTGCTAGGTGGTTGCTATGGAGTTCTAGGTGGTTGCTATGGAGTTCTAGGTGGTTGCTAGGGTGTTGCTAGGCATTTGCTATGGTGTTCCAGGTGGTTGCTAGTGTGCTGTTGGGTGGTTGCTATGGAGTTCCAGGTGGTTGCTATGGAGTTATAGGCGGTTGCTAGGGTGTTGCTAGGCAGTTGTTATGGTGTTCCAAGTGGTTGCTAGGGTGTTGCTAGGTGGTTGCTATGGAGTTCTAGGCGGTTGCTATGGTGTTGCTAGGTGGTTGCTATGGAGTTCTAGGCGGTTGCTAGGGTGTTGCTAGGTGGTTGCTATGGAGTTCTAGGCGGTTGTTAGGGTGTTGCTAGGTGGTTGCTATGGAGGTCTAGGTGGTTGCTAGGGTGTTGGTAGGGTATGCTAAGTGGTTTCTAGTATGTTGCTAGGTGGTTGCTATGGAGTTCTAGGCGGTTGCTATGGTGTTGCTAGGTGGTTGCTATGGAGTTCTAGGCCGTTGCTAGGGTGTTGCTAGGTGGTTGCTATGGAGTTCTAGGTGGTTGCCAGGGTGTTGCTAGGGTGTTGCTAGGTGGTTGCTATGGAGTTCTAGGCGGTTGCTATGGTGTTGCTAGGTGGTTGCTATGGAGTTCTAGGCGGTTGCTATAGTGTTGCTAGGTGGTTGCTATGGAGTTCTAGGTGGTTGCTAGGGTGTTGCTAGGTGGTTGCTATGGAGTTCTAGGTGGTTGCTAGGGTGTTGCTAGGGCGTTGCTAGGTGGTTGCTATGGAGTTATAGGCGGTTGCTAGGGTGTTGCTAGGCTGTTGTTATGGTGTTCCAGGTGGTTGCTAGGTGGTTGCTATGGTGTTGCTAGGTGGTTGCTATGGAGTTCTAGGTGGTTGCTAGGGTGTTGCTAGGTGGTTGCTATGGAGTTCTAGGTGGTTGCTAGGGTGTTGCTAGGTGGTTGCTATGGAGTTCTAGGCCGTTGCTAGGGTGTTGCTAGGTGGTTTGCTATGGATTTCTAGGTGGTTGCTAGGGTGTTGCTAGGTGGTTGCTATGGGTTCTAGGCGGTTGCTAGGGTGTTGCTAGGTGGTTGCTATGGAGTTCTAGGTGGTTGCTAGGGTGTTGCTAGGCGGTTGATATGGAGTTAAAGGCGGTTGCTAGGGTGTTGCTAGGGTATTCTAGGTGGTTGCTAGGATGTTGCTAGGTGGTTGCTATGGTTTTCCAGGTGGTTGCTAGGGTGTTGCTAGGTAGTTGCTATGGTGTTCTAGATGGTTGCTATGGTGTTGCTAGGTGTTTGCTATGGCGTTATAGCCGGTTGCTAGGGTGTTGCCAGGCATTTGCTATGGTGTTCCAGGTGGTTGCTAGTGTGTTGTTAGGTGGTTGCTATGGAGTTCTAGGCTGTTGCTAGGGTGTTGCTAGGTGGTTGCTATGGAGTTCTAGGTGGTTGCTAGGGTGTTGCTAGGGTGTTGCTAGGTGGTTGCTATGGAGTTCTAGGTGGTTGCTAGGATGTTGCTAGGTGGTTGCTATGGAGTTATAGGCGGTTGCTAGGGTGTTGCTAGGCTGTTGTTATGGTGTTCCAGGTGGTTGCTAGGTGGTTGCTATGGAGTTCTAGGTGGTTGCTAGGGTGTTGCTAGGGTGTTGCTAGGTGGTTGCTATGGTGTTCTAGGTGGTTGCTATGGTGTTGCGAGGTGGTTGCTATGGAGTTCTAGGCCGTTGCTAGGGTGTTGCTAGGTGGTTGCTATGGAGTTCTAGGTGGTTGCTAGGGTGTTGCTAGGTGGTTGCTATGGAGTTCTAGGCCGTTGCTAGGGTGTTGCTAGGTGGTTGCTATGGATTTCTAGGTGGTTGCTAGGGTGTTGCTAGGGTGTTGCTAGGTGGTTGCTATGGAGTTCTAGGCGGTTGCTAGGGTGTTGCTAGGTGGTTGCTATGGAGTTCTAGGTGGTTGCTAGGGTGTTGCTAGGCGGTTGATATGGAGTTAAAGGCGGTTGCTAGGGTGTTGCTACGGTATTCTAGGTGGTTGCTAGGATGTTGCTAGGTGGTTGCTATGGTTTTCCAGGTGGTTGCTAGGGTGTTGCTAGGTAGTTGCTATGGTGTTCTAGATGGTTGCTATGGTGTTGCTAGGTGTTTGCTATGGCGTTATAGCCGGTTGCTAGGGTGTTGCCAGGCATTTGCTATGGTGTTCCAGGTGGTTGCTAGTGTGTTGTTAGGTGGTTGCTATGGAGTTCTAGGCCGTTGCTAGGGTGTTGCTAGGTGGTTGCTATGGAGTTCTAGGTGGTTGCTAGGGTGTTGCTAGGGTGTTGCTAGGTGGTTGCTATGGAGTTCTAGGCGGTTGCTAGGGTGTTGCTAGGTGGTTGCTATGGAGTTCTAGGCCGTTGCTAGGGTGTTCTAGGTGGTTGCTAGGGTGTTTCAGGTGGTTGCTAGGGTGTTGCTAGGTGGTTGCTATGGTGTTCCAGGTGGTTGCTAGTGTGTTGCTAGGGTATTCTAAGTGGTTGCTAGGTGGTTGCTATGGAGTTATAGGTGGTTGCTAGGGTGTTGCGAGGCAGTTTTTATGGAGTTCTAGGTGGTTGCTAGGGTGTTGCCAGGTATTTGCTATGGTGTTCCAGGTGGTTGCTAGTGTGTTGTTAGGTGGTTGCTATGGAGTTCTAGGTGGTTGCTAGGTTGTCGCTAGGGCGTTGCAAGGTATTCTAAGTGGTTGCTAGGATGTTGCTAGGTGGTTGCTATGGAGTTATAGGCGGTTGCTAGGGTGTTGCTAGGCAGTTGTTATGGTGTGTTCCAGGTGGTTGCTAGGTGTTGCTAGGTGTTGTTATGGTGTTCCAGGTTGTTGCTAGGTGTTTTCTAGGCAGTTGTTTAGGTGGTGTTCAGATTGTTGCTAGGTGTGTGCTAGGTGGTTGCTATGGTGTTCCAGGTGGTTGCTAGGGTGTTGCTAGGTGGTTGCTATGCAGTTCTAGGCAGTTGCTAGGGTGTTCTAGGTGATTGCTAGGGTGTTGGTAGGGGGTTGCTATGGAGTTCTAGGTGGTTGCTAGGGTGTTGCTTGGGGGTTGCTAGGGTATTCTAAGTGGTTGCTAGGATGTTGCTAGGTGGTTGCTATGGAGTTATAGGCGGTTGCTAGGGTGTTGCTAGGCAGTTGTTATGGTGTTCCAGGTGGTTGCTAGGGTGTTGCTAGGTCATTGCTATGGTGTTCCAGGTGGTTGCTAGGGTGTTGCTAGGCAGTTGTTATTGTGTTCCAGATTGTTGCTAAGGTGTTGCTAGGTGGTTGCTTATTGGGTTCCAGGTGGTTGCTAGGGTGTTGCTAGGTGGTTGCTATGGTGTTCTAGGTGGTTGCTATGGTGTTGCTAGGTGGTTGCTATGGCGTTATAGCCGGTTGCTAGGGTGTTGCCAGGCATTTGCTATGGTGTTCCAGGTGGTTGCTAGTGTGTTGTTAGGTGGTTGCTATGGAGTTCAAGGCGGTTGCTGGGGTGTTCAAGGTGGTTGCTAGGGTGTTGCTAGGGGGTTGCTATGGAGTTCAAGGCGGTTGCTGGGGTGTTCTAGGTGGTTGCTAGGGTGTTGCTAGGGGGTTGCTATGGAGTTTTAGGCGGTTGCTAGGTCTTTACTGAGTCCAATGAGGCGACCCATAGTTCTTTATGACAAACGGTTCAAAAGTTATGAAATATCAAACATCGGCCAATCAGGAAGGGGGGCAAGGCTGATCTCCACCAATGGACAAAGAACTCTCTACTATGTCCAATGAGGCATTGCACAATTTTTGGGTAATTTTTCCCCATAGAGATGAATGGCAGAATGTTCAAATCTAGAGAGAGACCAGAGTACTGCAGCTAGAAGACAGGGCATTGTGACATCACAAGGGTGAACATTTCGCCATTCATTCCCTATGGGGAAAATTGGGCATAAAAATTAATATTTCTCAAAAACCGTGCATCGAAACTTTCCACAAAGTAATAGCACACCATTCCCGATCAAGCCGCTCGATTTGACATATTGCACGTGTATGTGGTGCGAAAACTCTGGGAGGAGTAGCGGTCCAAAAAACAGGTGGAAAGAATAATAATAATAATATGTGCAACTAGACAATTCCTGCAGAAATTGTGATGTGTGGTTGCCGCCAACGCAAAGTCAACTTTGTGCTGAACGGAGCGAACAGTTTCTGTAGCATGAGCAGAGACATAGTATGGTATACATGATATAACATCACGGCAACGAGTTCATTTGCAACACACGTATTCAGAGCTAAATTAACCCTTCATCAATACTTGAGATCAGCGATTTACTCACGGTATGCTGTGACGAGTGACGGCGAATCATAAAGCTAGCTGGCCACTTCAGAGGGTCTTGGAAAAACGTTATATCTGCACTGCACAACCGCTCCATTTTAAAAAGCAAGACAGGGCTAGGGAGATTAATGTGATTGATTTATGGTTTTACGTTAAGTTCAGCTCATTTTTACCATTCAAATAAAAACATTTAACTGTGCTGCAATTCAGAGTTTAATCTGTTACCTTAGATACGAACTCATAGACACAGGATAGCCTACTACGTGTTAGCCGACCCAAATTTCTGGAGTTAGACCGGACCTGAAGCTGCTGCACACGTGCTGTTGACGGCGTTGTTGTACTTTTTAGTAAAGTCTGGCTTGTTCGAAAATTCGTTTATTCAGTAGCTGAGAGCATAAGCTTTCTAACCAGGTATAACAGCACGTCTATTTTTGTTTTTTTAATATCGTTTTTTTAGGTCAACCGAAAGCTATGTCATGTCATAGAACGCATTCGCTCTTTGTTAGCACTAGCATGCAAATACGCAAAGTCTGGCTTGTTTGAAAATTCGTTTATTCAGTAGCTGAGAGCATAAGCTTTCTAACCAGGTATAACAGCACGTCTATTTTTGTTTTTTTAATATCGTTTTTTTAGGTCAACCGAAAGCTATGTCATCATGTCATAGAACGTATTCGCTCTTTGTTAGCACTAGCATGCAAATACGCAAAGTCTGGCTTGTTTGAAAATTCGTTTATTCAGTAGCTGAGAGCATAAGCTTTCTAACCAGGTATAACAGCACGTATATTGTTGGTTTTTGTATATCGTTTTTTTAGGTCAACCGAAAGTGCTCTCATTATCGCATTAAAGCCATGACTGTTTGTTAGCACTAGCATTCTAAGACGCTGCATGTGACGAAACGTCGTCAACGAATTTGCGTAATATCTCGTGAAATACTATTATTATTGACTACTTCTGGGTATGCCTAAGCCATATGTTTGTTGATATACCTAGCTGACAGTGTTTTCATTTGTAATTTTTCATTTAGAATACGGTTTAATCGCTTTCACTTCCGCAATCAGCTATGTCCTATCCTGGCTGCTGAGACCACAGAGCTGACCGCATCACGTGTGCAAAGCCGACCAATGCTGTAACTTCATAATTCACATTTGTATGACGTCACCGCCCCCATTCATTTTCAATGGGAAAAATTGGGCATAAAAATTAATATTTCTCAAAAACCGTGCAGCGAAACTTTCCACAAAGTAATAGCACACGATTCCCAAAGAAGCCGGTCATTTTGACATATGGCACGTGTATGTGGTGTGAAAACTCTGGGAGGAGTAGCGGTCCAAAAAATGGGTGGAAAGAAATAATAATAATAAAAATAATAATATGTGCGATAATAATAGTGTAGTTGCCTGAGGCAACCACACTAACTAGACAATTCCTGCAGAAATTGTGAAGTGTGGTTGCCGCCAATGCAAAGTCGACTTTCTGTTGAACAGAGTGAACAGTGGTAAGTAGTTGCTATGATGTTTGAGGCAGTTGCTAGGGTGTTGCTAGGTGGTTCTATGGAGTTCTAGGTGGTTTCATGGAATTCTAGGTGGTCGCTAGGGTGGTGCTAGGTGGTTGCTATGGAGTTTCAGGTGGTTGCTATTGAGCTCCAGGTGGTTGCTAGGGCATTGCTAGGTGGTTGCTATGGAGTTCTAGGCGGTTGCTAGGGTGTTGCTAGGTGGTTGCTATGGAGTTCTAGGTGGTTGCTAGGCTGTTGCTAGGCCGTTGCTAGGGTATTCGAAGTGGTTGCTAGGCCGTTGCTAGGGTGTTGCTAGGGTGATGCTAGGTGGTTGCTATGGAGTTCTAGGTGGTTGCTAGGGTGTTGCTAGGTGGTTGCTATGGAGTTCTAGGTGGTTGCTAGGGTGTTGCTAGGTGGTTGCTATGGAGTTCTAGGCCGTTGCTAGGGTGTTCTAGGTGGTTGCTAGGGTGTTTCAGGTGGTTGCTAGGGTGTTGCTAGGTGGTTGCTATGGTGTTCCAGATGGTTGCTAGTGTGTTGTTAGGTGGTTGCTATGGAGTTCTAGGTGGTTGCTAGGGTGTTGCTAGGGTATTCTAAGTGGTTGCTAGGTGGTTGCTATGGAGTTATAGGTGGTTGCTAGGGTGTTGCGAGGCAGTTTTTATGGTGTTCCAGGTGGTTGCTAGGGTGTATCTAGGTGTTTGCTATGGTGTTGCTAGGTCGTTGCTATGGAGTTCTAGGTGGTTGCTAGGGTGTTGCCAGGTATTTGCTATGGTGTTCCAGGTGGTTGCTAGTGTGTTGTTAGGTGGTTGCTATGGAGTTCTAGGTGGTTGCTAGGTTGTCGCTAGGGCGTTGCAAGGTATTCTAAGTGGTTGCTAGGATGTTGCTAGGTGGTTGCTATGGAGTTATAGGCGGTTGCTAGGGTGTTGCTAGGCAGTTGTTATGGTGTTCCAGGTGGTTGCTAGGGTGTTGCTAGGTCGTTGTTATGGTGTTCCAGGTTGTTGCTAGGGTGTTTCTAGGCAGTTGTTATGGTGTTCCAGATTGTTGCTAGGGTGTTGCTAGGTGGTTGCTATGGTGTTCCAGGTGGTTGCTAGGGTGTTGCTAGGTGGTTGCTATGCAGTTCTAGGCAGTTGCTAGGGTGTTCTAGGTGATTGCTAGGGGGTTGCTATGGAGTTCTAGGTGGTTGCTAGGGTGTTGCTTGGGGGTTGCTAGGGTATTCTAAGTGGTTGCTAGGATGTTGCTAGGTGGTTGCTATGGAGTTATAGGCGGTTGCTAGGGTGTTGCTAGGCAGTTGTTATGGTGTTCCAGGTGGTTGCTAGGGTGTTGCTAGGTCATTGCTATGGTGTTCCAGGTGGTTGCTAGGGTGTTGCTAGGCAGTTGTTATTGTGTTCCAGATTGTTGCTAAGGTGTTGCTAGGTGGTTGCTTATTGGGTTCCAGGTGGTTGCTAGGGTGTTGCTAGGTGGTTGCTATGGTGTTCTAGGTGGTTGCTATGGTGTTGCTAGGTGGTTGCTATGGCGTTATAGCCGGTTGCTAGGGTGTTGCCAGGCATTTGCTATGGTGTTCCAGGTGGTTGCTAGTGTGTTGTTAGGTGGTTGCTATGGAGTTCAAGGCGGTTGCTGGGGTGTTCAAGGTGGTTGCTAGGGTGTTGCTAGGGGGTTGCTATGGAGTTCAAGGCGGTTGCTGGGGTGTTCTAGGTGGTTGCTAGGGTGTTGCTAGGGGGTTGCTATGGAGTTTTAGGCGGTTGCTAGGTCTTTACTGAGTCCAATGAGGCGACCCATAGTTCTTTATGACAAACGGTTCAAAAGTTATTACATTACATTACATTACATTACATTATAGGTTCTTAGCAGACGCTCTTATCCAGAGCGACTTACAACAAGTGCATTACAAAACTCAGAGACAAGCGCTTTACAACATTCCTGCAAGAGAGCTACAATAGGTATAACTTTGCTTAGGTATAAGTGTGAATTGTACACCCTATTTTTTTTTTTTTTTTTTTTTTTTTTTTTTTTTTTTTTTTTTTTTTTTTTTTTAGAAAAACAAAAAAATGTTAGAGGGTAATGGGGGGTGATGAGGTGAGATGTAGCTTGAAGAGGTGAGTCTTCAGTCTACGTTTGAAGACGGCCAGGGTCTCTGCTGTTCTGACTTGCACAGGAAGGTCATTCCACCACCGTGGGGCTAGAACAGACAGGAGGCGTGACCGGGTGCTGGTGCGAGCCGGGGCAGGGACCAGGCGACATGTGGCAGCAGAACGGAGAGGTCTAGCTGGGGTGTAGGGTCTGATGAGTTGACGTAGATAGGGAGGGGCTGACCCCCTGGCTGCTTTGAAGGCAAGCACTAATGTTTTAAATTTGATGCGAGCCATCACGGGGAGCCAGTGGAGGGTGGTGAGCAGGGGGGTAATGTGGGAATGTCTGGGGAGGTTGAAGACCAGACGCGCTGCTGCGTTCTGGATGAGTTGCAGGGGTCTGATAGATGATGCTGGGAGGCCAGCAAGCAGGGAGTTACAGTAGTCCAGGCGGGACAGGACCACTGCCTGGACGAGGAGTTGGGTCGAGTAAGTTGTGAGGAAGGGGCGGATCCTCCGGATGTTATACAGGAAGAACCTGCATGAACGTGTCACTGCTGAAATGTGCTCGGTGAGGGACAGTCTGTTGTCCATCACCACGCCAAGGTTTCTAGTTATGAAATATCAAACATCGGCCAATCAGGAAGGGGGGCAAGGCTGATCTCCACCAATGGACAAAGAACTCTCTACTATGTCCAATGAGGCATTGCACAATTTGTGGGTAATTTTTCCCCATAGAGATGAATGGCAGAATGTTCAAATCTAGAGAGAGACCAGAGTACTGCAGCTAGAAGACAGGGCATTGTGACATCACAAGGGTGAACATTTCGCCATTCATTCCCTACGGGGAAAATTGGGCATAAAAATTAATATTTCTCAAAAACCGTGCATCGAAACTTTCCACAAAGTAATAGCACACCATTCCCGATCAAGCCGCTCGATTTGACATATTGCACGTGTATGTGGTGCAAAAACTCTGGGAGGAGTAGCGGTCCAAAAAACAGGCGGAAAGAATAATAATAATAAAATGTGCAACTAGACAATTCCTGCAGAAATTGTGAAGTGTGGTTGCCGCCAATGCAAAGTCGACTTTCTGTTGCACAGAGTGAACAGTGGTAAGTAGTTGCTATGATGTTTGAGGCAGTTGCTAGGGTGTTGCTAGGTGGTTCTATGGAGTTCTAGGTGGTTTCATGGAATTCTAGGTGGTCGCTAGGGTGGTGCTAGGTGGTTGCTATGGAGTTTCAGGTGGTTGCTATTGAGCTCCAGGTGGTTGCTAGGGCATTGCTAGGTGGTTGCTAGGGTATTCTAAGTGGTTGCTAGGATGTTGCTAGGTGGTTGCTATGGAGTTCTAGGCGGTTGCTAGGGTGTTGCTAGGTGGTTGCTATGGAGTTCTAGGTGGTTGCTAGGCTGTTGCTAGGGGGTTGCTAGGGTATTCGAAGTGGTTGCTAGGATGTTGCTAGGTGGTTGCTATGGAGTTCTAGGTGGTTGCTATGGAGTTCTAGGCCGTTGCTAGGGTGTTGCTAGGGTGATGCTAGGTGGTTGCTATGGAGTTCTAGGTGGTTGCTAGGGTGTTGCTAGGTGGTTGCTATGGAGTTCTAGGTGGTTGCTAGGGTGTTGCTAGGCGGTTGCTATGGAGTTATAGGCGGTTGCTAGGGTGTTGCTAGGGTATTCTAGGTGGTTGCTAGGATGTTGCTAGGTGGTTGCTATGGAGTTATAGGTGGTTGCTAGGGTGTTTCTAGGGGGTTGTTAGGGTATTCTAAGTGGTTGCTATGGTGTTGCTAGGTGGTTGCTATGGAGTTCTAGGTGGTTGCTAGGGTGTTGCTAGGTGGTTGCTATGGAGTTCTAGGCCGTTGCTAGGGTGTTGCTAGGTGGTTGCTATGGAGTTCTAGGTGGTTGCTAGGGTGTTGCTAGGTGGTTGCTATGGAGTTCTAGGCGGTTGCTAGGGTGTTGCTAGGTGGTTGCTATGGAGTTCGAGGTGGTTGCTAGGGTGTTGCTAGGCGGTTGCTATGGAGTTATAGGTGGTTGCTAGTGTGTTGTTAGGTGGTTGCTATGGAGTTCTAGGCTGTTGCTAGGGTGTTTTAGGTGGTTGCTAGGGTGTTGCTATGGAGTTTTAGGCGGTTGCTAGGGCATTGCTAGGTGGTTGCTAGGATGTTGCTAGGTGGTTGCTATGGAGTTCTAGGTGGTTGCTATGGTGTTGCTAGGTGGTTGCTATGGAGTTCTAGGCCGTTGCTATGGAGTTCTAGGTGGTTGCTAGGGTGTTGCTAGGGTGTTGCTAGGTGGTTGCTATGGAGTTCTAGGTGGTTGCTAGGGTGTTGCTAGGGGGTTGCTAGGGTATTCGAAGTGGTTGCTAGGATGTTGCTAGGTGGTTGCTATGGAGTTCTAGGTGGTTGCTATGGTGTTGCTAGGTGGTTGCTATGGAGTTCTAGGCCGTTGCTAGGGTGTTGCTAGGTGGTTGCTATGGAGTTCTAGGTGGTTGCTAGGGTGTTGCTAGGGTGTTGCTAGGTGGTTGCTATGGAGTTCTAGGCGGTTGCTAGGGTGTTGCTAGGTGGTTGCTATGGAGTTCTAGGTGGTTGCTAGGGTGTTGCTAGGCGGTTGCTATGGAGTTATAGGTGGTTGCTAGGGTGTTGCTAGGGTATTCTAGGTGGTTGCTAGGATGTTGCTAGGTGGTTGCTATGGAGTTATAGGTGGTTGCTAGGGTGTTTCTAGGGGGTTGCTAGGGTATTCTAAGTGGTTGCTATGGTGTTGCTAGGTGGTTGCTATGGAGTTCTAGGTGGTTGCTAGGGTGTTGCTAGGTGGTTGCTATGGAGTTCTAGGCCGTTGCTAGGGTGTTGCTAGGTGGTTGCTATGGAGTTCTAGGTGGTTGCTAGGGTGTTGCTAGGTGGTTGCTATGGAGTTCTAGGCCGTTGCTAGGGTGTTGCTAGGTGGTTGCTATGGAGTTATAGGCGGTTGCTAGGGTGTTGCTAGGGTATTCTAGGTGGTTGCTAGGATGTTGCTAGGTGGTTGCTATGGAGTTATTGGTGGTTGCTAGGGTGTTTCTAGGGGGTTGCTAGGGTATTCTAAGTGGTTGCTATGGCGTTGCTAGGTGGTTGCTATGGAGTTCTAGGTGGTTGCTAGGGTGTTGCTAGGTGGTTGCTATGGAGTTCTAGGTGGTTGCTAGGGTGTTGCTAGGCCGTTGCTATGGAGTTATAGGCGGTTGTTAGGGTGTCGCTAGGTCATTGCTATGGTGTTCCAGGTGGTTGCTAGGGTGTTGCTAGGCAGTTGTTATGGTGCTCCAGATTGTTGCTAGGGTGTTGCTAAGCGGTTTCTATGGTTTACCAGGTGGTTGCTAGGGTGTTGCTAGGTGGTTGCTATGGTGTTATAGCCGGTTGCTAGGGTGTTGCCAGGCATTTGCTATGGTGTTCCAGGTGGTTGCTAGTGTGTTGTTAGGTGGTTGCTATGGAGTTCTAGGCCGTTGCTAGGGTGTTCTAGGTGGTTGCTAGGGTGTTGCTAGGGGGTTGCTATGGAGTTCTAGGCGGTTGCTAGGTCTTTACTGAGTCCAATGACGCGACCCATAGTTCTCTATGACAAACGGTTCAAAAGTTATGAAATATCAAACATCGGCCAATCAGGAAGGGGGGTGAGGCTGATCTCCACCAATGGACAAAGGACTCTCTACCATGTCCAATGAGGCATTGCACAATTTGTGGGCAATTTTTCCCCATAGAGATGAATGGCCGAATGTTCAAATCTAGAGAGAGACCAGAGTACTGCTGCCAGAAGACAGGGCATTGTGACATCACAAGGGTGAGAAGACAGAGCATTGTGACATCACAAAGGTGAACATTCCGCCATTCATTCTCTATGGGAAAAATTGCCCACAAAAATTCACATTTTTCAAAAACCGTGCAACCAATCTTTCCACAAAGTAATAGCACACCATTCCCGATCAAGCCGCTCGATTTGACATATTGCACGTGTATGTGGTGCGAAAACTCTGGGAGGAGTAGCGGTCCAAAAAACGGGCGGAATAAATAATAAATAATAACTAGACAATTCCTGCAGAAATTGTGAAGTGTGGTTGCCGCCAACACAAAGTCGACTTTGTGCTGAACGGAGTGCACAGTGGTAGGTAGTTGCTATGATGTCTGAGGCAGTTGCTAGGGTGTTGCTAAGTGGTTCTATGGAGTTCTAAATGGTTTCATGGAATTCTAGGCGGTTGCTAGGGTGTTGCTAGGCATTTGCTATGGAATTCTAGATGGTTGCTAGGCTTTTCTAGCTGGTTGCTATGGTGTTGCTAGGTGGTTGCTAGGGTGTTGCTAGGTGGTTGCTATGGAGTTCTAGGCCGTTGCTATGGTGTTGCTAGGTGGTTGCTATGGAGTTCTAGGTGGTTGCTAGGGTGTTGCTAGGTGGTTGCTATGGAGTTCTAGGCGGTTGCTATGGTGTTGCTAGGTGGTTGCGATGGAGTTCTAGGCAGTTGCGATGGTGTTGCTAGGTGGTTGCTATGGAGTTCTAGGCTGTTGCTAGGGTGTTGCTCGGTGGTTGCTATGGAGTTCTAGGCTGTTGCTATGGTGTTGCTAGGTGGTTGCTATGGAGTTCTAGGTGGTTGCTAGGGTGTTGCTAGATGGTTGCTATGGAGTTCTAGGCCGTTGCTATGGTGTTGCTAAGTGGTTGCTATGGAGTTCTAGGTGGTTGCTATGGAGTTCTAGGCAGTTGCTATGGTGTTGCTAGGTGGTTGCTATGGAGTTCTAGGCCGTTGCTAGGGTGTTGCTAGGTGGTTGCTATGGAGTTCTAGGTGGTTGCTAGGGTGTTGCTAGGTGGTTGCTATGGAGTTCTAGGCCGTTGCTAGGGTGTTGCTAAGTGGTTGCTATGGAGTTCTAGGCGGTTGCTAGGGTGTTGCTAGGTGGTTGCTATGGAGTTCTAGGTGGTTGCTAGGGTGTTGCTAGGTCGTTGCTATGGTGTTCCATGTGGTTGCTAGGGTGTTGCTAGGCAGTTATGGTGTTCCAGATTGTTGCTAGGGTGTTGCTAGGTGGTTGCTATGGTGTTCCAGGTGGTTGCTAGGGTGTTGCTAGGTGGTTGCTAGGGTATTCTAAGTGGTTGCTAGGATGTTGCTAGGTGGTTGCTATGGAGTTATAGGCGGTTGCTAGGGTGTTGCTAGGCATTTGCTATGGTGTTCCAGGTGGTTGCTATGGAATTCTAGATGGTTGCTAGGGTTTTCTAGCTGGTTGTTATGGGTTGCTAGGTCGTTGCTATGGAGTTAGAGCCGGTTGCTAGGATGTTGCTAGGGGGTTGCTATGGAGTTCTAGGCGGTTGCTAGGTCTTTACTGAGTCCAATGACGCGACCCATAGTTCTCTATCACAAACGGTTCAAAAGTTATGAAATATCAAACATCGGCCAATCAGGAAGGGGGGCGAGGCTGATTTCCACCAATGGACAAAGGACTCTCTACCATGTCCAATGAGGCATTGCACAATTTGTGGGCAATTTTCCCCTTAGAGATGAATGGCAGAATGTTCAAATCTAGAGAGAGACCAGAGTACTGCTGCCAGAAGACAGACCATTGTGACATCACAAAGGTGAACATTCCGCCATTCATTCTCTATGGGAAAAATTGCCCACAAAAATTCAAATTTTTCAAAAACCGTCCACCCAAACTTTCCAAAAAGTAATAGCATACCATTCCCGATCAAGCCGCTCGATTTGACATATTGCACGCGTATGTGGTGTGAAAACTCTGGGAGGAGTAGCGGTCCAAAAAATGGGTGGAATAATAATAATAACTAGACAATTCCTGCAGAAATTGTGAAGTGTGGTTGCCGCCAATGCAAAGTCGACTTTCTGCTGAACAGAGTGAACAGTGGTACTTAGTTGCTATGGAGTTCTATGTGGTTGCCAGGGTGTTGCTAGGGTGTTGCTAGGTGGTTGCTATGGAGTTCAAGGTGGTTGCAATGGTGTTGCTAGGTGGTTGCTATGGAGTTCTAGGCGGTTGCTATGGTGTTGCTAGGTGGTTGCTAGGGTGTTGCTTGGTGGTTGCTATGGAGTTCTAGGCAGTTGCTATGGTGTTGCTAGGTGGTTGCTATAGAGTTATAGCCGGTTTCTAGGGTGTTGCTAGGGGGTTGCTAGGGTATTCTAAGTGGTTGCTAGGATGTTGCTAGGCAGTTGCTATGGAGTTATAGGCGGTTGCTAGGGTGTTGCTTGGGTATTGTAGGTGGTTGCTAGGATGTTGCTAGGTGGTTGCTATGGAGTTATAGGCAGTTGCTAGGGTGTTGATAGTCAGTCGTTATGGTGTTCCAGGTGGTTGCTAGGGTGTTGCTAGGTGGTTGCTATGGTGTTCCAGGTGGTTGCTATGGTGTTGCTAAGTGGTTGCTATGGAGTTCTAGGTGGTTGCTAGGGTGTTGCCAGGCATTTGTTATGGTGTTCCAGGTGGTTGCTAGTGTGTTGTTAGGTGGTTGCTATGGAGTTCTAGGTGGTTGCTAGGGTGTTGCTAGGTGGTTGCTAGGGTATTCTAAGTGGTTGCTAGGATGTTGCTAGGTGGTTGCTATGGAGTTATAGGCGGTTCCTAGGGTGTTGCTAGGCAGTTGTTACGGTGTTCCAGGTGGTTGCTAAGGTGTTGCTAGGTCCTTGCTATGGTGTTCCAGGTGGTTGCTAGGGTGTTGCTAGGCAGTTGTTATGGTGTTCCAGATTGTTGCTAGGGTGTTGCTAGGTGGTTGCTATTGGGTTCCAGGTGGTTGCTAGGGTGTTGCTAGGTCGTTGCTCTGGTGTTCTAGGTGGTTGCTATGGTGTTGCTAGGTGGTTGCTATGGCGTTATAGCCGGTTGCTAGGGTGTTGCTAGGTGGTTGCTAGGGTGTTGCTAGGGGGTTGCTATGGAGTTCTAGGCGGTTGCTAGGTCTTTACTGAGTCCAATGACGCGACCCATAGTTCTTTATGACAAACTGTTCAAAAGTTATGAAATATCAAATATCGGCCAATCAGGAAGGGGGGCAAGGCTGATCTCCACCAATGGACAAAGGACTCTCTACCATGTCCAATGAGACATTGCACAATTTGTGGGCAATTTTTCCCCATTGAGATGAATGGCACAATGTTCAAACCTAGAGAGAGACCAGAGTACTGCTGCTAGAAGACAGCCCATTGTGACATCACAAAGGTGAGAAGACAGAACATTGTGACATCACAAAGGTGAACATTCCGCCATTCATTCTCTATGGAAAAAATTGCCCACAAAAATTTTAATTTTTCAAAAACCGTGCAACCAATCTTTCCACAAAGTAATAGCACACCATTCCCGATCAGGCCGCTCGATTTGACATATTGCACGTGTATGTGGTGCGAAAACTCTGGGAGGAGTAGCGGTCCAAAAAATGGGTGGAATAATAATAATAATAATAATAAAGAATATGTGCAATAATAATAGTGTAGTTGCCCTAAGGCAACCACACTAATAAATATGTGCAATAATAATAGTGTAGTTGCCCTAAGGCAACCACACTAACTAGACAATTCCTGCAGAAATTGTGAAGTGTGGTTGCCGCCAACGCAAAGTCGACTTTGTGCTGAACGGAGTGAACAATGGTAGGTAGTTGCTATGATGTCTGAGGCAGTTGCTAGGGTGTTGCTAGGTGGTTGTTATGGTGTTCCAGGTGGTTGCTATGGTGTTCCAGGTGGTTGCTAGGGTGTTGCTAGGTGGTTGCTATGGAGTTCTAGGTGGTTGCTATGGTGTTGCTAGGTGGTTGCTTTGGAGTTATAGATGGTTGCTAGGGTGTTGCTAGGTGGTTGTTATGGTGTTCCAGGTGGTTGCTATGGTGTTGCTGGGTGGTTGCTATGGAGTTCCAAGTGGTTGCTAGGAGGTTGCTAGGGTATTCTAGGTGGTTGCTATGAAGTTATAGGCGGTTGCTAGGATGTTGCTAGGCAGTTGTTATGGTGTTCCAAGTGGTTGCTAGGGTGTGGCTAGGTGGTTGCTATGGTGTTCCAGGTGGTTGCTAGGGTGTTGCTAGGTGGTTGCTATGGAGTTCTAGGTGGTTGCAAGGATGTTGCTAGGTGGTTGCTATGGAGTTCTAGGTGGTTGCTATGGTGTTGCTAGATGGTTGCTATGGAGTTCTAGGCCGTTGCTAGGGTGTTGCTAGGTGGTTGCTATGGAGTTCTAGGTGGTTGCTAGGGTGTTGCTAGGTGGTTGCTATGGAGTTCTAGATGGTTGCTAGGCTGTTGCTAGGGGGTTGCTAGGGTATTCGAAGTGGTTGCTAGGATGTTGCTAGGTGGTTGCTATGGAGTTCTAGGTGGTTGCTATGGTGTTGCTAGGTGGTTGCTATGGAGTTCTAGGCCGTTGCTAGGGTGTTGCTAGGTGGTTGCTATGGAGTTCTAGGTGGTTGCTAGGGTGTTTCTAGGGGGTTGCTAGGTGGTTGCTATGGAGTTCTAGGTGGTTGCTAGGGTTTTGCTAGGTGGTTGCTATGGAGTTCTAGGCCGTTGCTAGGGTGTTGCTAGGTGGTTGCTATGGAGTTATAGGCGGTTGCTAGGGTGTTGCTAGGGTATTCTAGGTGGTTGCTAGGATGTTGCTAGGTGGTTGCTATGGAGTTATAGGTGGTTGCTAGGGTGTTTCTAGGGGGTTGCTATGGAGTTCTAGGCGGTTGCTAGGGTGTTGCTAGGTGGTTGCTATGGAGTTCTAGGTGGTTGCTAGGGTGTTGCTAGGTGGTTGCTATGGAGTTCTAGGTGGTTGCTAGGGTGTTGCTAGGTGGTTGCTATGGAGTTCTAGGTGGTTGCTAGGGTGTTGCTAGGTGGTTGCTATGGAGTTATAGGCGGTTGTTAGGGTGTCACTAGGTCATTGCTATGGTGTTCCAGGTGGTTGCTAGGGTGTTGCTAGGCAGTTGTTATGGTGCTCCAGATTGTTGCTAGGGTGTTGCTAGGCGGTTGCTACGGTTTACCAGGTGGTTGCTAGGGTGTTGCTAGGTGGTTGCTATGGTGTTATAGCAGGTTGCTAGGGTGTTGCCAGGCATTTGCTATGGTGTTCCAGGTGGTTGCTAGTGTGTTGTTAGGTGGTTGCTATGGAGTTCAAGGCCGTTGCTAGGGCGTTCTAGATGGTTGCTAGGGTGTTGCTAGGGTGTTGCTATGGAGTTCTAGGCGGTTGCTAGGTCTTTACTGAGTCCAATGACGCGACCCATAGTTCTCTATGACAAACGGTTCAAAAGTTATGAAATATCAAACATCGGCCAATCAGGAAGGGGGGTAAGACTGATCTCCACCAATGGACAAAGGACTCTCTACCATGTCCAATGAGGCATTGCACAATTTGTGGGCAATTTTTCCCCATAGAGATGAATGGCCGAATGTTCAAATCTAGAGAGAGACCAGAGTACTGCTGCCAGAAGACAGGGCATTGTGACATCACAAGGGTGAGAAGACAGAGCATTGTGACATCACAAAGGTGAACAATCCGCCATTCATTCTCTATGGGAAAAATTGCCCACAAAAATTCAAATTTTTCAAAAACCATGCAACCAATCTTTCCACAAAGTAATAGCACACCATTCCCGATCAAGCCACTCGATTTGACATATTGCACGTGTAAGTGGTGCGAAAACTCTGGGAGGAGTAGCGGTCCAAAAAACGGGCGGAATAAATAATAAATAATAACTAGACAATTCCTGCAGAAATTGTGAAGTGTGGTTGCCGCCAACGCAAAGTCGACTTGTGCTGAACGGAGTGAAAAGTGGTAGGTAGTTGCTATGATGTCTGAGGCAGTTGCTAGGGTCTTGCTAGGTGGTTCTATGGAGTTCTAAGTGGTTTCATGGAATTCTAGGCGGTCGCTAGGGTGTTGCTAGGCAGTTGTTACGGTGTTCCAGGTGGTTGCTAAGGTGTTGCTAGGTCCTTGCTATGGTGTTCCAGGTGGTTGCTAGGGTGTTGCTAGGCAGTTGTTATGGTGTTCCAGATTGTTGCTAGGGTGTTGCTAGGTGGTTGCTATTGGGTTCCAGGTGGTTGCTAGGGTGTTGCTAGGTCGTTGCTCTGGTGTTCTAGGTGGTTGCTATGGTGTTGCTAGGTGGTTGCTATGGCGTTATAGCCGGTTGCTAGGGTGTTGCTAGGTGGTTGCTAGGGTGTTGCTAGGGGGTTGCTATGGAGTTCTAGGCGGTTGCTAGGTCTTTACTGAGTCCAATGACGCGACCCATAGTTCTTTATGACAAACTGTTCAAAAGTTATGAAATATCAAATATCGGCCAATCAGGAAGGGGGGCAAGGCTGATCTCCACCAATGGACAAAGGACTCTCTACCATGTCCAATGAGACATTGCACAATTTGTGGGCAATTTTTCCCCATTGAGATGAATGGCACAATGTTCAAACCTAGAGAGAGACCAGAGTACTGCTGCTAGAAGACAGCCCATTGTGACATCACAAAGGTGAGAAGACAGAACATTGTGACATCACAAAGGTGAACATTCCGCCATTCATTCTCTATGGAAAAAATTGCCCACAAAAATTTTAATTTTTCAAAAACCGTGCAACCAATCTTTCCACAAAGTAATAGCACACCATTCCCGATCAGGCCGCTCGATTTGACATATTGCACGTGTATGTGGTGCGAAAACTCTGGGAGGAGTAGCGGTCCAAAAAATGGGTGGAATAATAATAATAATAACTAGACAATTCCTGCAGAAATTGTGAAGTGTGGTTGCCGCCAATGCTAAGTCGACTTTGTGCTGAACAGAGTGAACAGTGCCTGTAGTATGAGCAGAGACACGAGTACTGTGTTTGTGCTATAACATCACGGCAACGAGCTGATTTGCGACATATATATATATACACAATATGAGCATAGAAAAAGATGAGATTTCAATTTCCCTTACCTGGACCAGTTGGATATCCAGAACTGTTTTGCTCTTGACGTCCACCATGTGTAATTACTGACCTTGCTACCGTGTCCTACAAAAATATTTGCAAGGACAGAGTATGTTTGCTGTTGTTAGTCTGGCCTCTCACCTGGGTCTAGTTCAGCAAGGTTGAAACCCTGAGCATCTATCTGCTCATGCTGGCATAGCACCTAGGATCATTGGGGCACGCAAGCTTTCCCACCACGTCAAGGTCACAGCAAAAGGGAAAGTTCTCACTCTCTCTACTCTGGTACATTCTGCCTTGGTGAGGCAGGTTATGCGAGTAGCAGAGGTGAGGCAATTTGACAGGATGGCAGAGATGTAGGTGATGCACTTGGTAGGTTTTTCAGGCAGTGATAAAGTAGGTCTTTGAGGGTAGGTAATGACGATTTGCCCATCAATGGTGGCGAAGAGTCCATTTCTGGGCGGGAGTGGTTACTTGAGTTACAGA